>NC_138541.1:15450213-16910213 GCF_964234715.1 Podarcis melisellensis | reverse complement strand
GTCCCTCTAGTTCATTGTGGCAGCAGCTCTCCAGAGTTCCAGATAGCTATTTCCTGTCCCAACTTTGAGATGTGAGGGATTGACCCTGGAACATTCTGAAATGCACTGAGCCCCAGCCCTTCCACTATTCCCTGTGACAGTTGCTACCAGGTATCTTCCTTGCTCTTTCTACTATTAGGAGAACGTTATGACATCAAGCCCAGAAAATGCAGCTTTAATCTTTCTGTTTACTACCAGTAGTGACTGTTAATCTACTTCTGCTGACGACTGCTCAGGTATCTCCTACCCTGCTGTTGAGGGGAACTATGGCCCAGTCAAAATGCCGTTCCTGGCACACCATTTTGTTCTTTAGGCCAGTTGTTCTGCAGATAGATGTCCAAATAGGTACTTGCCTCACCCTGCCATTGACATTCAGGCTGAAGACTAAAGAGTGTGACAGGAAGCGAGGATGGTTGGGCATTCAACTAAAAAATGTAGTACATAAGAGAACGGGTGTGTTTCCTTAACTGCATAAGCCTGATGAGTTGGAAAAGGGTCCAGATGCACTTTGACAGATGTACATATAAATTACTCATAGCCATATCAGCACAGAATGCTTTCCAAAACAGAATTTGAACTTTGGTTGTTTGACGGATAGGGGGAAAGGTATCATTATGGGACAATAAAACCATAATCAGTTTCTACTACTAGAAGTACACATACACTTAAGGTCTGTTCATATTCTATGAGTCTCCTATGGAAGTTTATGGGAAGAATAAGTATTTCATGTTGTAAAATATAACGCAAATGCAGGTTTCAATGTATACCTAGGAGGAATATGCTGTATCTGGAACACGTAGTAAAAAAACAACCTGTAAATGGTGAATGAGAAGTCTAACAGTGAGCTAGTGGTATGTCAAGCCAACCTCTATGGGCATCTGCCATCCTCTTGTTTATCAGTTGACGACTTGTTAAGATAATTAGCTCACACTAATCACCCACCTGTGGAACACAGAAGCTGAACCTGGCCTATCCCATTTGAACAATCTTGTTTTGTGTATCATTAGAAAGAGCACACAAGCTGTCGGGTAGCATACTTCAGTGCAGAAGAGGTACAAGCAAACACCTCTTTTAATAATGAAACCAAGTAAACACAATTTACGACCCCATAGAAACAGCCAATGCATTCCTGACTCATTTTATCGCATTATCTATGTACCTGACTGAAATCTTCATCTTTACAATGATCTGGCCCATCTTACAACCTTTGCAGAAGGATTAGTTTGTCAAAGTTAATGAACATGGGGAAATATGAAATAGAGGTGCTTGTCTCCTTTGAAGAAACAAATAGGTCATTAAGCCATTAAATATGGGAACACCACCTGGAGAGGGTGGATTAATGGTGGAGTTTTACAGCTTACCCTCTGATCACGTTCCACGGCGTTTCTGACGGTGTAAAAGAAAACACAACAGTCACCCAGCTCTCAGCCTAATAAACTAAACCACAGGACCCCTTTTCGAAAACATTGGTGTGTTGCCACCTTTCTGAAGGATGGAGCATCTAACAGATGCAGATCATAGAGAAACTGACAAGTGATGCTTTTTGCCCCAGCATGGAGATGTCGCTGTGGGGAAAGCTTTGCAGCTGTTGGTTTCTGCCTGTTAAAGACATCGATCAAAGAGAGGAAAGCACTGGCACGTGAGCCAGATGTGGCCCATGAGGCCTCCCCATCTGGATTATATGCATCCCCTCCTCCCTGAATGGTAATTAGACTGGAAATCTTTCCTTTGGAGCCATGGGTCTAAGAGCAGTTGAGCTATGCAAAGAAAGGAGACAGAAAAACTAAGCAAAGTTTATAATACAGTGGTACCTCGGGTTACATACGCTTCAGGTTACATACACTTTAGGTTACAGACTCTGCTAACCCAGAAATAGTACTTCGGGTTAAGAACTTTGCTTCAGGATGAGAACAGAAATTGTGCTCTGGCGGCATGGTGGCAGCAGGAGGCCTCATTAGCTAAAGTGGTGCTTCAGGTTAAGAACAGTTTCACATTAAGAATGGACCTCCGGAATGAATTAAGTACTTAACCCAAGGTACCACTGTACTTGGGAATAGAGTTGCCATAATATACAGTGTGTCCTAAAGCTAATTTTGGTTTGAATTTGGGGTTCTTCTTTAGGACAAACTTATGAGGAATTTCCAGGAATCCAAAAAGATTGACAATAAGCACTCAGGCTGTTGGAAGGAAGCAGGCAGTGTGAGTAAAGGACAGGATCAGAGTGGATGTGGCTACATCCAAGATCTCCACAATAATCAGCCAGATCCTTGCAAATCTATAGAAAAAGCAGATTCATGTATCATTCTACATCACTTCACCCTTAGCATTTCACATTCCATCTCTCAGCTGTGATAAGGACTCTGTGGCCTTCCTAATGCTGATTGACTCATCATCATCATTTCTATACCGCTTTATATTTTAAAGAACAAATTTCAAAACAGTTTGCAATACATTAAAACATCAAATAAAACAATCGAGAATAAAATAAATCCCTGACCACTGGCCATTCAAGCTGATGATTATGGGTGTTGAAGTCCAACAACATCTAGGGGACCACAGGTTTCCCATCCTAGATTTACAGCTTTCCTGGAGGTTATATGGGAATTACAGCTTTTGTTATTCACTAGCAGACGTTCAAAAATGTAATGATTGCAGCAAAGGAACTACAATATTATGCCTTCCATTTCCTCTGGCAGTCTTTAAAATATCTCATCCTTTTAAATATCTCATCCTTGGTAAGCATCTTCTGCATTACAGCCATGAAAAGAGACAGCTGTGAAAAAGGCTCCGAGAAAGTGAAGCAGGGGCAGAAATGTGACCTCTCTCATACACACACACTAATAGCCCAAAGACATGACCCATAACCCTCTTAAGTTGAGGGATGCGCATTAAAGGCAATATTCCTGTTGAGATTTCTAACAGTGGTGCGTGATGGACTGCAACCTTAAACTCCCAAACATCAGCCCAAATGCTTTTCTTTAAACCCACTTAGTCCCATTTAGGTCAGTGCATTGTGGATCATGTTGCTAGTACATCATCAGAGTTGTGTTTGGGAGCTGCTGATGCTATAGAAAGCACACCTGTACTGCAGACTTCAAGGGGATGGCTGTTCAACATTTCTCGTTAAGTCAGAGAAACAGTTGTGCACAAAATTCTGATCCGTTACTGCAAAGGACAAATTACTGCAATGCACTGAAAAACATTTTAAAAAATGAAGAACTTTGCTGGATCATGCCAGTGACCCATCTGGACCATGTCCTGATTTTACGGTGGCCAACTAGATGCCCTCAAGCAGAAACTGAGCGCAGCAGCACTCTCCCCACTTGCAAACTGCAGCAACTGGTATTCAGAGTCATATGCAACTGAGGTTTTTGGCCACTGAGAGCCCTATCCACCACAAATAAGCTTCAGTTTCAATTTATTCATTAGCAATGAGTGAAATTCCTCCATCTTGATTTGTAATCTGCATAGCCTTCCCAGGGTTTCCTGGAGAATTTTCAGAGAAAACATGAGTTCTTGCCTTACCTCAAGTTTTCTATGCTCAGCCTAAGGCAAGCCTTTTTGCCACACCAATCCTCTGCTGCCACAGATACCATCTTTTCCACACTTTTCCAAACTTACTAAGTCCAAATGCGAAGGGAAAGAAACCAGAAGCACTAAAGACCAGTGACAGTAGTGGGCTCGCCCTATAACCCCATGGCTCCCCCTTACAGCGAAGGCTTCTGGGAATATTCAGAGCCTCCACTGCACATGGGAACCAGAGTTTCTCTATTCTATATAGTTCTGAGGAAGGCATGCAAAATGTTCAATCTATAGATGCCTTCAGAAGTTACCATCTGAAACATTCCAAGCACAAGTGGAAGGAGAAGTGGAGACACAAACATACATTTGCCCTGCCCTCAATGCTCCACCATCAAATCTTTACATACTGAGTGGAAGGTCTAAAGGAGGACCCCCAGGTAGGCTTCGCCAATAATTGGCACCACCATGTAAGCTGTAGACTCCATCATGTGATTGGGAACCCTGCCCAACTCTCTCTGCCCTTAGTTGCCCACACTGCAATTTAAATTTATTGGTTGGGTCACCTTTGTCAGGAGTAATCAATTTGGTGCACTCCAGATGTTGCTAGATGCCAATTCTGATTCACTAACCATCAGGGCTTATGGGAACTGTGTGATGTAATGATGCTATGGACTTGTGCAAACAAAATCACATAGGGCAAGGATAGCCAACATGGTGCCATCAGAAAACAGCTGGAGGGCACAGTATTGGCCACTGTAATTTTGTTTACATAAGTCCATGATATTATTGCATCAGACAAGCATTGTTGTGACATCATAGACAAAATAATGTGAGTTCCTGCCACCAAAATGGCAGTGTGAGCAAGAGGAGGATGAAGATTTGCCCAGATAGGAGTAGCATTGAAAAGTGCCCCAGTAAGCGCTGATAATCACATAAAATGAGAGATGTCAGAAAAAGAATGCAAAATTAAGGAAAGTAGGTTTGGCTCAGCATTATTTTTAGTTTCTGGATCATCAATTTCTTTCAACATCATGAATTCTGCAGAACACTGGCTTTTATGTCATAGTGGTGCAAAACATTCTACATTGTAGTTTCTTTTCTTTTAATTTCAGAGAAAAATATGAATACTTATTTCTATGCCAAAAAGAAAGAACAAAAGAAAGAGCCAAATGAGTCAAAATATTTATGAAACCATTGCCTGGCACTCCAATTCGCAGAATGGAAATGGCAACTACTATTTTCCCAAGTGAAAAGGTTTATGGCTGTCTTAATGTGATGAAAGCTCAAGGGCTCTGCCATTATTTCTTCTCTAGCCTCCCTATAGTGTTTCCTTGAATGATGACATGAGTCTTTTTCATGAGCCAAGTTTTTGTGGAGAAAGTCCTCAAAACACATTATTAAATATCATAAATGTACAATTGTGTGGTTTATGTCAAAGAGCGTTACCAGTGGTCAATGTGCCTAAAACCATATAAAAAGTTAAAATTATAAATCAGCTAACTGTTATGGAAATATGTGTACTTAATTGCCTGCATAAGCCTGATGCGTTAGAGGGGTTTTCAGTAAGCATTTAAAAGTTGAATCTCTATTGGCAGAGTATTCCACAAATTGGCCGGATGGCGCTAAAGATTCAGTTTCTTGTTGTGGTCTAATGAGCCTCACCAACTTGGAGAACAACCATTGACTCTCCTGCAGATTATCTCAGTGACCAAGCTAAGACAGGTAGTCCCTGACGTACCTTATAGCTATGTTGTTCAGAGCGTTGTAAATGAATACAAGATCTACAACTTTCACCAGCCCCAGCCAGCATGGCTGATGGTCAGGAATGATGTGAGTTGTAGTCCAACATCATATGGAGGTTGAGGAAGTCTGCTCTAAACTCATGTGTGGACAATCAGGAGGATGGGCATTGCTGAGACACTAAAGAAGCACCAGCAAGTTAATATGAAGTGGGAACATCAACTCTAGATGAATTACCTGCAGGTTAAGGCAGCATTTGCATTTGTAACAAAAGACAAGTTCTTTACTGTGCAGATAATTTTAACTATTTTGAAGATAGGATTCCACTGTGCAAGGATGTTTTGACAACTCAAACTGCTTGTAAAGGGGTAGTAATTGCAGCACTGCTTCAGGTATACTTAAAGGGTAGCTGGAATGCATGAAGGCATTTCAATAAGATAAAGGAGATTTGAAAAAAGCAAATAAGCAGTCCCCTCATTTCTCAATGGCAAATTATTTGAAAGAGCAGGAAGCAAGGAAATATCTTTCTGGGGTCTCAAAAGGCCAGAAAATAAAAGGAGGGGTAAATGTATTTATTACATCCAGGAGACACAAACGCAGGAGGCCAAATAGACATTATATGATTCTCAAACATTTATTCAAAGCATAAATATGCCACAATTTTGGAATGCAATTTCTCTCCCAATATTTCAGAGATTTCCCTGAGCCTGCCAAAATATCATTTTGTCCTCTAAAAGTATTCCAGAATCATATCTCTTAGTGGCAGTGAAATAGGAGGAATAACACAGAGCCCAAGAAATTCTTATTGGTTTGCTATCATTTCCTATTCTCCTTTTTTCCTTAGTATCAATTCTCATTGCCCACAACAAAATTGAGATAACTGATAGGCTTCAATCTTTGCTGCTGAAAATAGTCTTTCAAAGCCTCCTTTCAATGTCTTTTCTTCACTGGTGTTAATTGATCTGTATAATTGTGACAGCCTCAGCAATGTCTTGGGCAGGTCCAGTTTGGGTATCTCAGTCCAGACAAATGTGAACCCACTCAAAAGTGGCCCCCTACTTAATTTCCAGACCTGGGGACCAGCCACCCACAAAACCTTGGTCTTGTTGAGATTCAGTTTTAGATTTCCAGCCCTTTTCCAGTGTAATCACGTTCAGCATTTGAATTAATCAGCTGCATAATTGTAGCAGCTCATTACACCTACAGTACATATCTGACATGCCAACTCTGCGCATGCACACCATGTCTCAATGACAGCCACAAAGAAAGGGTGAGGTCTTTATGATCCTTTCTGGTCTGCATCCCAACCTGATCTTAGTTGTCCTAACCCATTTTCTTCCTTTTCAGCAGCTACAAAGGAGTTATTGGTATAGATACAGGACATAGGATCTTGTGATTGTACAAAAAGGAGGAGGACTGTGGTCCTCTGCATAATTTTGTATTTATCCCACGAACGGGAATTCATGGGCCCAATAGATCTCAGGCCAAAATGGAAGGCATACTTCTTTTCTCCATGCTCCTGAGTTCTTTTTTGAAGTCGCTACTTATTAATACAACTTCTGAGAATCTCCCTCATACTCTTGTTAGAGGCTTATTAACCCTCCGTCCTGAGTGCCTCTGGCAATGGCCCTATGATACATCAAACTTTGGTGGCCAAGAAAGGTAGGAAACACCTAAGAGAATTGCAAACCAAGGTGCTCCAGAAGGAATGTCTAAATGTTGTTTCAGTTCTTCCTTTTGGGAAGAAGGGTTTTTAATGACAGCTAACAGGGGAGAGCTTAGGGATGCCAAGACGCCATGCCAGACAGTATTTTGGAACCGTACTGCTGCTGCAGCGTATGTTGGATGGCAAATGTATTGGTTAAAACAGATATATAATTATAACTGAGGAGGTGCATTTTGGAAGCCGCAGCCAGGAGCTGGCAGCTAAAAACAGTCCTGCCTACTTGTTAACAATGTTTTCTCACTGTAATTCTATCCAAAACCAATGAACGCATTGGAAGGAAGCTCACAAGCTTCAGCGGGGTTGGGCAGGACTTTTCAGCCACTATATACTCTCTTTAGCAACACAATAAAGTGTTGATTAAAGGGCCTGTCTGCAGCCATTCAAATCAACTGGAGCTGTGCCGTGACATTAATTAGATATGTGGACGGCAGCCCAAGTCTACTGCATTTTAGGAATATTGTTTTTCAAAAAATAAAATCATGTAATGCAAACTGGTAGAACAACAGGACCAAAAAAAGTCTATAGTTAATATTTTTATCACATATTATTCACCGGAGGTAGTGGTCTCAAGGAATCTGTAAGGGCATGAGAGCAGGAATTGGTCTTCTCTTCAATGGCAAGTGAGCATTTCACATATGAAATTTCAGAAGGCTGGGTTGCAATTATGGAGGTTACTTGGCATTCTTTAAAGCAGGCAGAGGTAGATTTAGGGGAGTGAGACCAACTTGATTGCACTGGGTGCAGAGCCTTGGGGGCACTGCGGGGGGCGCCACAACTATGACACAGAATAGAAGGCGAGGTGGAGGGGGTTTCCTGCATTTTGGTGTTGCACAGGGTGCCACTGAAATTTGAGACCCCAAAGTCTGCTGCTGAAGCAGGTGTGGGTAAGCTTTGGTTTTTCAGATGTTGCTGAACCATAACTCCCATCAGCTCTAGCAAGCATGGCCAATGTCCAGAGATTGTGGGAGTTGTAGATCAGCGACATCTGCTTTAAAGGGACAAGGTACCATATCTAGGTGCAGTTCCATTTTGCAAAGGACATTTTTTCCCCTGTTTGGAGAAGACTTTTGTACAGATGGGGAAAACAAACATGGTCCTCTTCATATGACAAAGTTCTGCAAGTATTGATTTGGGGCCACAACTGTACATCTTTTGAAGCAACTGCCCATTGCTGTCACGCCCACCTGTAGCAAAATAGGAACACTATCGAAATGATTCAAAATCATCCCAAACAATAGTAAACACGCACCAAAGTGGGGGAGGGGGGACATTCGCTCAAGGCGCAGTATGTGGCCCCCCAGGCCTCTCCCCAGGTCACATTCCCTCTCAAGACACACCCCTCACCTCCTCGCTTTGTACACTCCTTGAGTGTTTTTGTTTGATTGGAATGTGACCTTGAACTCTGACAATGCTTCTTGCTTGAAGGACAGAAAGGCATCCCACCACTAGCATCAAATGTGATCCTTGGGCCTTATCCCTGCACTAAGGGATACAAAGCTCCCCCCTCTCATTATAATAAGTTATGCTGGCTGCACAACTTCAAAAGGAAACAAGGCTCCTGTGTCTTTAATTTTTCTTCCATTGTTGTTCTTAACTGAGTAATCAACAGCTACACAATTGCCTGAAAGAGATGGGCAGTAAAAAAAAAAAAAAAACCAGCACAAAAAGCAGCTAAAAACACAAAGAATCAGCCAGTGCATTTAAAACAGAACAAAACAATACAAAATAGATACTCATGGCAAAGAGTATCCACCCACATATTCCAGTTCAGGGGGAAATGTTGTTGGACTCAAATTCCCATCAGGCCTAGCTAGAATGGCCAGTGTCCAGGAATGATGGAAGCTGTAGTTCAACAACATCTAGAAGGCACCACATTGGCTACTGTTGTTTAAATGTCTATCAATGTACATCTTTGGGACTGAACAAAAATTACAAGATGTTTATAATGGGAAAGCTACATTTAAAAGCCAGAAGTCTGGTTCGTTCATGAACTCATCTCTGCTTGCTATGTTTGCCATTTCCACCAACAAAGGTGTGCAGAAACACAAAGTTATCTTCTTAAGCTTGATAATGTGATCTGGATGGCTAGGAGTGAGCAAGAGAGAGATGGAGACTCTTGTCAAAAGGGCCTGTAAGTACATTTATCATGGTAGTCTGATTCATCCCAAAGCTAGACCATTTTGTCGAGCAGATTTCTTCATTTCAGATGGATCTGGGACATTTAATGCACTTACAGGTTTGTTTGTTTGTTTTAAAAAGGCATTTAGTAGCCTTGGAGCCACTTATTTTTTTCATCTGAGAAATAAAAAAATAAGTACTCCTTTTACACAAGCAACACACCTTACAACACAATCCTATAAAAGTCTACTCAGAAGTAAATACCATTCAGATCAGTGGGACTGTATGTTGGCCTGCAGTTTCAAAGTCCTATTTCAAAAGCCCAAGCAATAGCATGTTAACCATGGGAATATAAACAATGAATTACTAGTGTGCAGAGAAATGTATCAGCTGAATACTGCCATTTTGTGAAAAAAGAATTACACATTATTTTATGTTCAATATTCCTGCTGTTCATGCCTCTTCTGCTTTATCAGACAGTGATTTGATGCTGTTGCATGAATTGATTCTCCAGATGTCTACTAACATTTTCTTCCACCTTTAAGGGCATTTCTTTAAAAAAAAAAACAAAAAAACAGCAGCAACCCAATTCATAGCATTCTTTGAATTATTATTTTTTAAGCTGATGTACACACACACACACACACACACACACACACACACACACTACTTTTCACTTATACACCACAAGGCAGCATAGGGCACAATGTAAAAAGCACAATAAGACTGTTTTAATTTAACAATTTTTTGTGTGGCTCAGCCTTACCTATTTTGGAAACTAGTTTCATCAACCCATGCTATATACCATTCTCCTTAGCCTAATGATACTATCTGAAAAATCTGAAAGCTATATTGGAGAGTCACATATCAGTTTAGCTGGGGCTGTTGCCATATGAGTCAGGCATAGTTAAAATGTCATATTGCATTGGGAAACTGGCAGCCACTGATTTTACTACAATCCTCCTCCTGCAAAAAAACACACACCAAACACCATTAAATTAAGACGGAGCTTTCCTGCAGCATACACATACTTTTGTGAGCCTAAGGATATATCTTCAAAGCAAATGGAAATTTTTATCACTGGTATCAAGGTAATTGGCTCCCTGTAAATGCCTAAGATTACTAGGAAGATAAATGACAGGTTTGGAAAGGCATCTTGTTCTTGGGACAGTGCCAATTCAAATCACAAATATAACAGAAATAGGCTTGAAATTTTTTAGAAAAGATCCCCCCCCCCCAACTGCAAAATGACAGTCAGTTATAACTGCTTCTGGGCTGAACCTTTTCACCAAGCTAACAACACTTCAGCCATTCAAATGAGGGTGGGAGTGAAGAAAAAGCTCTCCCCCCCCCCATAGCTTTTTCAGATAAATTTCATGGAGCAGGGAAGGGCTGCACCTACCACATTAACTGAACAAGGTAGTGAAGGGGTTTTTATTGTCCTTAATTGTTTTCTTAAAAACTCTGTACATGCTCACAGTGCCATTGCTGCATAGTCTCCAGGGTGTTCAAAGAAGAAGTGTAATGTTGGAAGTCTGTTTGCAAAGAGCCCCCAGCCATAAAAGGTAAAGGCAAAGGGACCCCTGACCATTAGGTCCAGTCATGATCGACTTTGGGGTTGCGGCGCTCATCTCACTTTACTGGCAGAGGGAGCTGGCATACAGCTTCCGGGTCATGTAGCCAGCATGACTAAGCCGCTTCTGGCGAACCAGAGCAGCGCACGGAAACACTGTTTACCTTCCCGCCGGAGCAGTACCTATTTATCTACTTGCACTTTGACGTGCTTTCGAAACATGCAGGGCTTTAAAAACTGTGTTAAGGGCAATAAGGACACATCAACCACCTCACACGGTTAATAAGTGCAAAAATAAAATCAAAACTACAGTGGTACCTCGGGTTACAGATGCTTCAGGTTACAGAAATTTCAGGTTGCAGACTCTGCTAACCCAGAAATACTACCTTGGGTTAAGAACTTTGCTTCAGGATGAGAGCAGAAATCGGGCTCTGGCGGTGTGTCGGCAGCAGGAGGCCCCATTAGCTAAAGTGGTACCTCAGGTTAAGAACAGTTTCAGGTTAAGAACGGACCTCCAGAATGAATTAAGTTTGTAATCAAGGTACCACTGTATCCTGAATGCTTAAGGAGCCCTCTTGATTCCACAGTAGATGTAAACACCTACAAATTTAGGTAACAATATTCACTACACCCAGTGCTATTTTTCTAGAAAAAGAGGTGCTGGAGCTCACCATGAACATCTCCCTTGTTCTCCTATAATGGCAATGGCGCCCATCTGAGTAGCTCAGGAACTGAGTTGTGGCGAGTTCCTTTTTTAAAAATAAAAATGGACTACACCTGTAACCAAAACATATTGCCATTTCAACCTGACACAGCTGATAGCAGCTCACATGATTGTGTGATATGTTTTCAGCATCACAGCAAGGGGACAGCTACTCTCTGATAGCGACCCCTGATTGCAGCGAGTTCTTATCCATCACTAAATGCCTCCATTCAAGCCAGAGCAACTATATTTCAGCCAGATTTACTACCCAAACTGCGGAATACATCACTAGGATGTAGGGCTACACTGACCTATTTATAAAAGCCCCTTTCAAGTAAGGACAATATGAGGAGGGGAAGGCAGCAAGAAGGCTTCCCCGGTTGCAAGAGGTGACACTGCAGCGCCAGTGGGTGCCAACATGCCCAACAGTACCTCCTATGGTGCCCACAAAAACTTCAGTAAATATCCACTCCAAAGATGCACAGTAACAAGAGACTATTGGCTCCTTCAGCTCAGTTCTTGTCTGCACCGACTCCACCCCTCCTACATGGATACTGCTTTCACATGCCCCCACAGCAGCCATTTTGCGTTATGCCACATTCCCATGGCAGCCAATTAGTGACTGGTGTCCATGGCTAGGGTGCATATTTTTAAAGTGAAAATTCAGATACAAAGGTTGTAGAGCTTTTTTTTTTAGTTTTTAGTTTTGCCCCATTGGGCTTTTTTGGGGGGGGGGACGCAAAAAAATTTGAAGTTTTTGAGATATTTTTAAGGGAAATCACAAAAAATGACACTGCCGACATGGATTTTCCCAGACATTTTAGTGAATTCTGCCAGGACACTGCTTCCAACTGCAGTATTCTAGCTATGTCTGGGAAATTCCAGACGTATGGCAACACTGTCCATGACACTTTCTTAAAATTTCAAATCAGCTCACTGACCCAAAATGGTTGACAGCTCCTGCCTTCTTCTTCTTCTTCTTCTTCTTCTTCTTCTTCTTCTTCTTCTTCTTCTTCTTCTTCTTCTTCTTCTTCTTCTTACAATGTATTACCCACCCGTTACCCCAAGGTCTCAAGGTAGGTTATAAAAATTAAAATAATTTATCACGTGAGAGTGTTTGTAGGAAGGGGATGGTATTCGAAGCACGAGTCATTTAAGGCTTTAAACACCAATGTGAACACCTTGAATTAGGCCTGCAGCTGTTTTAAAACAGAGGCTATATGAGATCTGAAGATAACGCCAACCAGTGTTTGGCCACTGTACTACACTGAGAAAGAGACACTCTTATTCTCTTCAACTGCCCTGCTTTGAGCTGGACATCTCAGAATTACAGAAGCCATCCTGGCTTCTGATTGGATCCCGGGTGTCCTGTTTGACTTCTGCACAACTGTGGCCACAAAAGACACATGATTTGGGGAGTCATGCCCTTGTGTGTGTCACCCAGCTTCCACAAGAGCACAACCCCCAAATACACATGTCCCTATTTTCCTCTGTAGCATGTTGGAGGGTATGCATCCATGCTTACAGGTGTGCAGGGAAGAGGTGCTCTCTGGGACTTTCTGTGCATGCATGGTTTCATGCATAGCTCAGGAGACATGCCTTTCACTACAATGCCACCTCTCCCTTACATGTCCGTTCTCATATTTTGAATGCCTGGAAAAGGAGTACAGTCTCAGGTTCATTTTTTACATGGAACTACGTGTCACCACCAATTTCAGGCAAGATTGTGCAGATTGTGGATAATGCCTTGCTCAAAATGGACACGATCTTGTCCCAAAGTGCACCAGCACTTCTCCAACACTGGTGGAGGCAGCAGGGCAGACAGAGCACTCATGGGCGTACCACCAGGGGAGCTTCTGCCACCTGAGGCAGCGTCCTCACCCTGCCTAATGGCTGGACCGGCTCTGGTTTAGTGGGTATCCTTGGGTCAGTCACTGTCTCTTAGCCCAACCTACCACACAGGGTTGTTTTAAGGATAATATGGGGATTGGGAGAAACCATGCACATACATAAGCTTGAGCTCCAAGGATGAAAGGTGGGATATCAGTGTAATGACAAACAAAGAGTGGGCCTCAGGTGCTGTCTAGAGGTCCGCCTCAGTTTAACACCCAGGCACCCAGAAGCTCTTGCCAAGTTTCTAGTCAATCATCAGCTTCTTTGGATATAGCAACAAGTCTGCATTGTAGATGCTATAAGTACAGAGAATAGTCCAAATGAGCAATCCTTTACCACAGAAAGCTAGATTAATTGTGATCTGGCATATGTATTATAGTCTTTGCAAAAGCTGAGCAGGGTAAGCTGACTTTGAGTTACTGCAAATGAAACATAATTTCCTTTTACCATTCCCTTACAATTGTGTAAGACATACACGCCAAATCCATTCCCTTTAAATGATGGCTTACTGCAGCCCGATAATTTTTCTTCCCTTAACTCATTTAGGTGATATCTTTCTTCTCTCCTGGCACCCGCTCACTGTCTTGTACGCACATACCATCATTTGTTCCAAAACACACTTGGAATTTCAATGCCTTCCATTTCTTTTTAGAATACAGCGTTTCTGCGATTAACTTCTACAAGCAACACACTATTTTAACTTTACTTTGTGTCAGATCACCAGGAAACCTGAACTGGAATGCCAGGTTTGCAATTAACGGCGCTACAATAAAGAACTTCATCCGCACACAATGACATAGACAGTTTTCACAATGTTAATTCTGTAATGCGCTGAGTTAATGCCGTTTGCTAAATTCAGAATGCTTTCCCCTCCCTTGTGCTCCTTCAATTATAAGGTGAGTTATTGAGATGTAAGCTAATATGTTTAGTCAAAGTTGTTCAAGGATAGCTAAAGCTCAGGAATGAAAGGAGGATAATAATCTTAAACACATTTATTTAGACGTAAGCTACCTTGAAATCAATACAGACTTATTTCCAAGGGTTTAGGTGTTTTTTAAAAATGAGAGAGGTTATCAAGGGTATAATTATATTAAAATTCATACTATTCACAGACTGAAAACTGTGACGATTTCAATTGCACTTGAATCACATGGCACACTGACTTATACAAATGGGTACCCACCCACTGTTGACTATAATAACCTCTTTGATTTTTTTTAAAAAGAAACCTCTCATTTACTAATTGTTCTATACTTTTTTTGGTTAGGGAAAAAACTTTTTATTTTATATTTAGAAACATGGCATGAGCTTTTAAACAGTGGGTTTACGCCAAGCAAACCTACATCAGACATCATTGAATAGTTAGCCACACAGACCTGATGCATGTATTTCCTCCCTGTTCTCTTGAGATGCTCTTTGGCTTTTCAGAATCAGATAAGTGCAAGGCCACAACCTCAGACCCAGAGATTAACAAAATAATTTACATTCTTCTGATTCAGGCCAAAGACCCATCTAGCCCATGATTCTCAGCTAAAGCAACCATGACAGATGACCATCCAATCTCTGCTTAAAAGCCTCCATTGAAGGAGAGTCCACCACATTCTGAGGGAGTCTGTGCTGCTGTTGAACAGCTTTTAGTATCAGGAAGACCTTCCACAAATGCTTTAATTGATAGTCCTGCATAACAGGGGTTTGGAGTAAAAGGTATCCTCCGGGAACCCCACAAGATACATAGGATATGACTAAAACAGTGCTTTCCAGGTTTATATAATTCCTAGAAACTGGTATTCAGAGGCATACTGCCTCCTACAGTGAGAAACCTCCTCCATGGTGGTTTTTTGTTGTTGTTGTTTTAAGCCATACAAAGTGGCTGGTTGAAATAGATCCCAGGTTACAGGTGAAGTCTTGAGGGGGGGTTCTTTGTCCTCAGATTCTTCACACCCATCTTGAATTTGGAAGCTCACTCATCTTGAACTTTTGCTTCAACTCTGCCCCATCTACAATAAAAACCATGGTTGATGTGCTCAGGGCCACTCTTTCGGCTTGGTTCTTCTACCCAAGGACAAAATACACCCACATCTCCATATTATGCTGGAAAGGTCATACGCATGGAATAATCACAGAAATGAGGAACTTGATGCCACCCAGATATTGATGGACTACAACTCCTATTATGAGTGGTCATGGACCATGCAGGCTAGGGCTGGTGAGAGTTGAGAAACATCTGTAGGGGCATAAGTTCCCCACCTCTTATCTATGGGTGCTCCTTCAACTGTAATGAAAGCTGAAAAGATACACTTTCTTCCAAATCATTTGCATAAGGGGAAGAATAAAGTCAGCATCATTTTATGGATGAGTGGAGACTGTTAGTCCTGGAACCTTCTGCATGAAAAGTGGGTGAGCTGCAGCCCCTCCTCTCACTGCCATCCCAGAAATACCCAGGAAGTAAGATATGAGCACAGGGAACCTTCCACTTTATTAGTGCAAATTTTATATGATAAATTATAAAGGCCGATGAGTTTTTAAAGAACCGCATCTGCATGAATGAACTCAGCAAAACACAGCGCTATGGAAAAGGCGAGTAGAAATGCCATTTCAAAAAGTTGACCCCCATCACTCTGTGAGCAGCTAAATGTTCAAGCAGCTCTTAGTAGGTGTTTCAGCAAATACCAGAATTTAATTACTATTTTTCTTTGTCCTTTGCAGGTCATGGACTTCTCACTCAGATACCTCAGAATTTAATGTGATGGTAAGATGAATAACACTTCTGTACCTGAAAAATCTGTAATGGAAAAATGGTACGTTAGGAAATGGTGGCTACAATATTGTCCTATAAAAAGTAGGGCTGCTTTTATATTTGCTTTCTTGCTGTTCCTATAGACTGAGTGATGCTGGTGAAAACAGTCATTCCGGACTCACAGCTAGGAATAAGAAAAATACTCCCATGTTAAACAGATGTCTTTCTTCCCCATTTTCCTCTATGATTTCATGGCCACAGGCAAGGGTAAGTCTAAGATGATCTCTTGCTTTAGGCTACACTTGACAAGGCAATCTAAGTTTGTAATCTATAACTCTTTTGGAGTCTATTCTATGCCCCCTACAGTCTTGTATCATACCTCAAAGTCTATCCAGTGCTATTTCAACATGAAGAAGTTTTATCTCACCCTCACAAATAGTGTGTGTAAATATATAACACTATATCTTATTCAGCGTATTATTTAAAAAACCTTATAAATAACAAAACCCAATAGAGTAGAAAACCTATGCTGCATTATTACTATTTGGTTGATATATCTTGTAAGCTCAAGTTAGAAAGGTGAAATAGGAACCTATTGTACACCACTATTAGAATCCCTCCTTTCCGCATCATAGAATCATCATTGTTATTATAATTTGTATTACTGTGATTCTTTCATGCAATTCCCCATAAAACCCCATGGGGAAGAGGCTTTGTTTTAACTTTCAAATCAGTTAAAATAATTTATAATCAGAATAATTGGGTAATTATATATGAGTTGGGTGCCAAAGGCCAGAGTGCAGGGGTGTGCCTTCAGCATATGACAAAAGCTACACTGATACCATGAACACGCTATACAAACTTCTTTAGGGAGGGAATTCCACAGCGTAGGGGCTGCACATGTCCCTCTTGGTGCCTTCAGGTCATCATCTCAAAGGCTTCTTTGAGTAGCCTTGCAAGGCACATGCAGTAGTGCTTGGTGGGATGGGGTTCGGGTGCTTACCTGACCTCCCATCACTTGCAATGCATATCCTTAATGAGAGACAGAGATAGACAGGCAGGGCGTCATGCAAAAGCATCAGTGGCAGCGCCAGATTGGCTCCACCTAACCACCACCTCTCCTCCTCTGCCTCCTAGAGTAGCAGCAATGCTGGTGACAGGAGGTCAGGTGACCAGATTCACCCTGCCCACTGCTACTGGGCACATGGCCCTACATGCAAGGGCCTTTTCAGTATTGCCTCCACCTCACCTGTGGGATTCCCTCTCCAGAGAGCCTGGCAATTCCTTTTAGGTCTTCCCAGCACTAGGCAAAGATTTACCACTGGCAGAAGTGTGGCACTTGGGATCATCCTGATGTTAGTGCACTAAACTCTCATAATACCTGATCACTGGCCATACTGTCTGGGAGATAGAATATAACCACACTGGAGAGATCATCCATTCCCCACTGATGAGTTAATGCATTTAATGGTACAGACTTGCACTTGGCTTCTGAGGAAATGAGAGGGACACATATACAGAGACTCTGATTCCCAGCAGAAACCTGTGGTCAGAAAATATTGCATTGCTTGGAGAAAACACTCCCTTCTCCCCACCCTTTATTTCTCTTTTCTGCAAGATTTGTCCTCGGTATACATACTGAGCTTTAGTTGTGAGCTTCTGGGAAATAAGTCTATCCTTCCCCCTGGAATGTGACTTGATTTGGAGGCCAGACTTCAAAATGAACCATTTGTCATGCACTGCACATAGGTAACTGGAATTAAGCCACCACACAGGAGCAGATGAGAGGCCCCACAGCTCAGGAAGTCCCTGTCTTTGTTAAGGAGAATTTAGAAGTCCTTGAAAAAGGGACACAGGGTAAAAAAAAAATAAAAAAGTAAAACAGAATAAAATCATCATCTAGAGAAACTCAATATGCTCAGGATAAGAAGTTAGGTATCGGGACAGATTGCAGGATTCTTCTACTGCGGAAAGAACAACTGGACTATGAAATGGTTTTGCTAATAAAGCAGCCTTTAAAAAGGCTAGAGTGTGAGTAATGTACAATTTAAATTATCCAGATAGATAAAAGCTAGATTACCTCGATTGGAAGCAATAAGACCAGGGGGTACAATGTGCCAGCAACTGATACGTGACCCAATTCAGAATAACGATCAAATAACAAGAAAGGAAACAATATGAGAATTGCTATCTGGAAACAGAGATGGAGGATTTTGAGGCACAGAGAGTCACAAAACTGAGCAATGTGGCAATGTGCAGCCTATTTCTTTTGCAGGAAGTAGTAAATGGATATAGCGATGGAGCCATTTGCCCGGTTCAGGCTCCGAACTGATCTTAGATAATTCAAGGTGAGATATAGAATTCAGAGCCCAATTCTTCAATGTCTCAAATGCTGCCACAAGGGGCATAACAATGTCTGCTTACTCCCCCAACTTTCTCCAGTAATCCTCCTGAAACAACCCTTTCCCACCAGCCACCTGCTTACTTGGCTTGTGGCTCTACCAGCAGGCATGCCAAGTTGCAAAGAGGCAGAGGGAAATTTAGGGGAGCCTTGGGGGTGCCGCATGGGGCTCCACAACTATGAGGTAGAAAGGAAGGTGTCACAGAGGGTGCCACTGAATTTTGAGACCCCCAAGGTCTACCACTGACAGGGGAGAAGGAGACCCCCTTCCCTCCTCCTTTAACCAGAGTTGGAAGTACAAGGAAGTTAGTTAGTGATTGGGGGGGGGACAGGGTGAGGGACTTTGGAGGTGGGTAGGTGGGACAGAACTTCTCCAACTCAGCCTATAATCTGTGCCTGAGAAACACTTTAGTGGCTACAATGCTTTGCAAGCAGATCACATAAGCCTTCAAAAATACATCACACAAAGACTTTTAAGATACATTCAAGTGATAAAAGTGTAGACAAGCAAAATCCCCATATTGAGGAGTGGGGGTGGGACTCCTCTGAAATCTCAACATCTTAAATGCAAACATTGGAAAGGGGCGTCTCAGCTGTATGAGCTTGGAAGCCTCTATGTCAAAGGAGGGGAAGCTTTTCCATCCTGAGGGCTGCATTCCCTTCTAAGAGCTACATGTACAGGGCCAGAGACAAAACGATGTGAGAAACCAGTGCAGATTTTGCCTTTATACAGTAGCCTAGTTTATGCACACAGGCACACTCTCTCTCACACACACACACGCTCTCGCTCTCTCTTCCATCCAGAGAAGCAAGACACACCATCAGATTTCAAGGATACATTCCAGCCAGGAAACCCCTCTAAAATACAGAGTGGAAGCAGGTCCAGGGAGGAGTATGGTCGGAGAGAGCTCCATGGGTTAGATAGAGAAGCCTGGAAGGTCACATGTAACCCCTTGAGGCTAAATTCCCTATCCTTGTCTACGCAATCAGGAATCCTTTTAAAGACGGGTTCCTGGTTGTTTTGGAGGCTTCTAAGAGTGTTCAGTTCAATGCACGTGGAAGTCCATTTCAGAACTTCATGCTCCACGTGTGAAGAGCTGAGAGGAGCCATGCTTACAGGGGCACTGGGGATGGGGCTTGAATACATACCCTGCCCTCCATTCACCCCTTGCATGTTCAGGCAAATGCCTGTACATGGGTCTTCGGCAGTCTTGTTTCCTGCAATCTACACAACCATTTACACTACCTCCTCCATTTTAGAAGGTACAGGGATATGTTTGACATTCCAGTGATCTATTTTTCAATACTTTAAACAGCCTCCTACTCAAAACAAAAACGGTGCATACAAACAGTACATTGAGTACACTGAAAACCTCATGAATAATGTTCTTCCAGAATCTAGTTAACCCTTTGCATAACTGCCACAAAGCTGGTGGTTTCTGCAGACTTCTCTTGGTACATTTTGAGATAAACCATAATTTGCCTACGGGCTTTAGGTATTTTTTGCAACCCATGTTTCAGGATGGCATACATGGGATTTATCCTTGAAGTAGGTTAGCAAGCATCAAGACTGTGCCTTGTTAAGTTGAAAGTAAAGCCAGAGTTAGGGCTAGAGTTGCAAAGTCAAAGAGTTGAAAGCAGAGGACAATGGAGACTGAAGCCTCAACAGAAGTTTGCTTCAGCAAGCCAAGCAAGCCTCGTCTGGAAGCCTTTATAGCAAATAGGGAATATTATGTTATCTGCTCTAGTCAATTAGTGCAGGGAAGCTTCCTTGGCCAATGTAGCTGGTCTCCTTTCAATTGCCACATTGGCCACTGGTAGTATACAAGCCAAATCTCTTTCCTGAGTACACATGGGGTGCCAGTCCAAGATCTGCCACAGGCTCAAGTCTGGATGAAAAACAGACAATGAACTACATGGTTAAGTAGGCATTTGGACTGAGTCTTCAGATTCCAGACTCCAGCTGTGCAAAATACACATGTGCAAATGTTTTTGCATGTACTTGTAAGGCCTTTTTTAATATGGGGGGAACGATGAACATTTGCAAGGGAGGGAGTGTTGTAGTACTTCTAGCAGTCTGAAGGCAGGGTCCTTTTTTCATTAATTTTAATATAGATTTGTGGCATGTAGGCAGAGTGCTTAGCAGCGCAAATGTCACACACTTGGGAAATGAGGCAACTAATTCTCCAGGAAGATAGCTATTTGATGAAACATTACCATTACCAGGGGGCTCTGTATGGGAAAAGATGGCTAGCCACCTATCCCCTTACAGCTGCCCAAGTAACAATGTCACATCAACATGTGGTAACATCCCAAGGAGTCTTAGTGGTCCCATTCCATATGTGCACAGAAGCAGCTCTGCTGGGTATGCTGTGACTAGGCTGAGCCTTATAAAGGGGGAACATAAAGTAAGAGATGTTTTTCTCATTTCTCTAATCTTAAATTCAGTTCTGCAGTTTGCCACATTAGTTTGCATGTTTTTTTTTAAAAAAAATAAATCCTCATGAAAATTCACTGCATTTTATTGTGAATTTCTCTTAATATTTCTATGCAATTTTGCATAATATGCCAGTTTCTGCAAAGCATTGTCCCCTAAAATAGTGTATTTTTGTGTGTTACTTTCACCATTCTATGCATTTATGTGGATGCTTTACCGTTGAATATGTGTTTGTGTATTTGGCTAGACAACTACATTGCAAAATGCCGAGAAGTGTACATATTGAAGGACGTGTGTGTTTTGGTTCTCAAAGTGTGAATTAGGTAGGCTCGCCTTGGAATGTGAACTGAATTGAATTTATCCTCATCCCTAAAGTAAAGTATCCAGGCCTCACACCATAACATAGCTGTCAACTTTCAGATTTGAAAATACGGGATCAGCAGCCTCGAAAATAAAGGATCAGCAGCTTCACCTGTCCTGGGGACAGTCTACGGGATATCTAACAATCCAGGATAGCAGTGGGAAGCAGTGGGAAACGGCACTGGAATAAGGGAATTTCCCGCAAAAAAAGGTTGACAGCTATGCACCATAAAGCAGTAAGCAATACAACCCAGTTTAGCCTGGAGAAGAGGAGGTTAAGGGGTGATATGATAGCCATGTTCAAATATATAAAAGGATGTCACATAGAGGAGGGAGAAAGGTTGTTTTCTGCTGCTCCAGAGAAGCGGACACGGAGCAATGGATCCAAACTACAAGAAAGAAGATTCCACCTAAACATTAGGAAGAACTTCCTGACAGTAAGAGCTGTTCGACAGTGGAATTTGCTGCCAAGGAGTGTGGTGGAGTCTCCTTCTTTGGAGGTCTTTAAGCAGAGGCTTGACAACCGTATGTCAGGAGTGCTCTGATGGTGTTTCCTGCTTGGCAGGGAGTTGGACTCGATGGCCCTTGTGGTCTCTTCCAACTCTATGATTCTATGATTCTATGATTCAGTCCTATGCACACACAAAATTGGAGCAGCTTTACCCATCTCTTCCAAACATTCCCAAATTTCTCCCCACTCCTGTTTCTGAAGGAAAGTCTGAAAAGATGGAAGATTTCATGCTGCCCACACATTACCCAGCTTTGTGCTCTATGGCTCTCTCTCTATCTCTCTTTAGGGTGGAGGGATTAGGAGTATAAAATATTAATAAGTTCACAGTGCCGGAAGGGTGAGTGAGTCAGTACAGCTTCATGAAAGGAGGAACAGGCTTGTCTGACAAATCTGAATTCATTTCAGGGCATTACTGAACTGGAGGAAAGAGGCGAAGTAGTGGATACACTCTGACCAAAGGGGAAAGGGGTAGAAATATACACACACAAAGGCTTACTCCTGGGAGCTGGCACATTGCATTCTTTTAATTGCAAATGTCATGCAATGCGATATGAGAGAATTATGAATCAGGGGCCTTATGGAGAGAGAGAAAAGGGAAGCCTCCATTATTAGCAGTATCCAAGAGAGATAACAAGCTGAGTTGGCTAATGCTGCCTTGCTTCGCTTTTAGGCTAACTCTGTATTCCTCCACATACAAATGACCTGGAAGAAAGGTGTAATTTCCAGATACAGTGGAGCAAAGAAATCACTTCTTGAAATGAACACGGTAATTTTCCTCAGCCGGCAGAGTTAACAGATGGATACAAAGGTTCTCCTTGACTGTCATAATGTGCAGTACATTGGAATCCGTTTGGAGGGGGTGCGGGGAGTACAGCTAGCTGAAAAATTACAAATATGTAAAGGATTAGAAGAGCAAAGCTGGGAAATGGAGCAAAAAATGTTGAAGCTCACAATGAAGTTGCTGGTGGGGAACCGGGGGGGGGGGGGAATCAGGCTATTCATGCATAAAAATCCGCAACTGATTTATTATTTCATTAATTTATTTAGGAACTTATACCCTGCTTTTCAAAGCAAAAAAAAAATACAATAAATGTTCAATATTTCAAGTAATTTTAGTATACCGTGGAAAGTCACCCATGCCTGTCTAATTTCATGGGGAAGCCTGTTCCACAGTGAAGATGCTGCTGTGCTAAATAATGGTTTATGGTAAGCGGCATAGTAACTGGAAACAATATTGTAAAACAGTGTTACCATTTAAACTGCAACTAGGATCTAGGAATGCCATCAAATAAAAGGAAAGACGTTCCCAGTTCCTGTTTGTTCTCTGAATTCCCCTATGCCAATCTGTCACAAAGAAATCAGAAAGCCTCATTCACTTGCAAGGAATGTCCCTGGTGCTCTGGCAGATGATATAATCACTTTTGCTCCAGAATAAATAATAAAATAAAATCCTGGAGCCATCCTCCCCTGCAGTCACCTTTCATCATGAAGTGACTTAGAATATAACATATATATATTGTTGTTATGCCTATCGGGTGGTTGCTCGAGAGCGAACAGGCAATATCCCTCACTGGTCTTTTGAAAAGCTTTATTATTGGTGCAAAGCATTTACAGTGCAGAACGCCTGTAAACGCCTCAGTCACTAGCAGAATCTGAGAGTGGGAGGTCCTTAAACTTTCCCCAGCAGAGTAGTTTCTTGACCCCCAGCCGATGCCTCTCCTCTCTGCACGTATACCTACTGTGCAGGGAAGGCCTGGGTAAAGGGGGACCTCCCTCCTCCCCGCTTTGCTCAGGCAAGGTGTCCTGGCCCCGCCTTGCATCCTCCGAGCCCTGCAGCTCTTCCCCACTAGAGGCGGGACCTCCCTCCTCCGCTGAGGAAGTGCTGCTTCCCACAATCATTGGGGGCTCTCTGTAATCCAGCTGCCTTTCCACCTCTCACCACTGTGCTGATGGCAGTTCCCTGACAATTGTCATGAGTTTGTGGGTGTTAAAATCTAATCAAGCTTTTTGATCCCTGGATCCAGCAAGTTTTAAAATATAAGCCAGGCTAACTTCCTGTGTTGAGGTCATCACCTGGGTGATGGGCCATTAAGAGAACAAAGGAAAGAGGGATTATTGACAAACACAAAATGGGTTAGGCCCTTCCTCCAACTCTTGGGTAGTTAGAAGAACAAAGCCTGAATGAGAGGGCAGAGTTTGCTGTGATGTGACCTAGAGGAAAAAAGGGGTGGGCTGAAAAGGCAAAGAAGAAGAAGAAGAAGAAGAAGAAGAAGAAGAAGAAGAAGAGGAGGAAGAGTTGTTGTTTGGATTTGATATCCCGCCTTTCACTCCCTTTAAGGAGTCTCAAAGCAGCTAACAATCTCCTTTCCCTTCCTCCCCCACAACAAACACTCTGTGAGGTGAGTGGGGCTGAGAGACTTCAGAGAAGTGAGACTGGCCCAAGGTCACCCAGCAGCTGCATGTGGAGGAGCGGAGACGCGAACCCGGTTCCCCAGATTACGAGACTATCGCTCTTAACCACTACACTACACTGGTGGCGAGAGCCACGGCTGGCTTCTGCTTGAGGCTTCGGCTATAGAAGAAGCAAGACCCTTTTTAGGTGTTAATGCTGTGAACCCCTCCATATATATATTCTGTATATAGGTAACAAACTTGAACATCATTGTTAGCTTCAATGCAAGCCCAGTATTATTAATGATTGGCTTCCACAGGAAGACACAGTAAACTTAAGACATAAACTTAGTCTCCTCCTTTGCCTCAACAACCTTAGGGGGGAAATATTTTCTGGATTATCACCCCATTAGAAAATGAGCAGTGGAATAAAATCTAAAACTATGTAGATTTATAAAATATAAGTTTTCAAAGAAGAACGGTCATTAAAATTTTGAAGGCCTGCTGCAAAAGCCATCATTTCATTATAAAGGGAAAAGAAAGTAACAAATGTATCAAGATGCTCTGATCAATTCCACTCATAAAGCTGTCATCAGCCCATGAAACATATAAATCCCATAAATATGACTTTGGTGGCTTTAGCAAGACTACAATTAAGCTTAATAATTCAAACACTAAGGATGAAATATGACTGCAGTGGAGGAAAAGCATTAAGGTTGCGCTAAGTTCACCCTGCACCGTCACTACTCAAATGGCTTCTAATTTGCAATCACTATGGGGCTTATACAAAACCAAGAAAGTGTTAATTGTTTTTGGAATGAATATGGTACTAAAATGTGATTAGGCTGCAGGATCCATGGTATTATTTCAAGCAACTAATAAAGTACATGGCATCAAGCGATAAGCGAGATTTTACTTAAAGAATACAAGTGGGGCTCACAACAAAGTGTGGCGTGCTGCTGTTCAGGATTCCAGCCATTCTGTTTCCTTTCCTCCCTGGCTGTTTCATTCCACAACATTTGTTCAGCATTCTATGACCACTGGGCTGGTAGAAGGAACTGTTTCCTGTTCCACCCTATATTCATTTGCATGGAGCAGCGTTTCCCATCCGCTGCAGTTCGCCTTCCACCAGGCATCCAAACGTCGCCTCTTTCTCTGAAATGATTCTACCCTTTCCCATTTATGCCTTGAACAGCCTCCTGGAAGCGAATTATGCAACCACCTCACTTAATTTTAAAAAAAACTCCATTCTCAAATCTCACCTTTTATGGGAAGCCTTTATATTGTCACCCTAATTATAACTAAGCCAAAGAACCTGGCTTAGTTGTAGCCAAATGGGTGTCCGCTAGTGGTCCCTAGTGCTTTTATAAAGTCTCAGTAAATATCCGCTCAAAAATCCATAATACATGAGCAACTGTTGCCTCTTCCTCCTCTCCCCCCCCCCTTACTGATCGGGGTATGCCCATAGCATTTTGAATTCGTGTCTCTTTTCTTGCTTTTTCTTAGTTATGGCAGCCATTTTGTATTATGCCATACAGATTATAACAGCCATCTTGTGAGTGGTGCTTGTGGCACTTTCTTGAAATTCCTAATGTGTCCACTGGTACCAAAAACTGGTGACCCCTTCCATGCCGTAACTAAGTCAAAGTACATATAATTGTCACATATTCTTCCCATGTTGACCCATGCCTTCATTACCTTTTCCCTTTCCTCTGTTGTAAGGTGTTTGAGGCAACAACCCCCCTTACCTTTGTAAAACATCATGTAGAAAAATGGGCTTCTCTGTGTGTGTGTGTGTGTGTGTGCGCTTGCGTGCGCACGCTTTTTGAAGGACTGAATATAATATTTCAGCCTTACACATATTATCATTTTATATAATGGGGTTGTGTTGTTGGAATTTTCTTCCCATCTGTTTCCTAGTAACTTCTTTCTAACACTTTATCGGCATGTGACCATTCCATGATCTGTGCATTCTGCAATTAGTTTTGAAGTAGCACCTTGGTGACATTCTCTAAGTATTTATATACATTCCTCCCTGTGGCAGCAGACCTCTTAGATTATGATATCTTGTCTTGGTATCATCATCCAATCCTTCAGAAAGATACCGAGCCATAGTTAGAGAGTGTCAGACTGATGTATTTTGCTCGAACACAATACTTTACGCTTAAATACTTCACCACAATTCCATCTTTCTAAATGGTAAACTAAGTATATTAAAAACAAACCACCTGACATTTCAGTCCATGGTCTTGTTGAGACTGAGTACTTGGCTGCAAAGCAATTTACCACATACTGAGTTGTAGAATGGGTGGAGAGTTTGAAATGCAGAGCAAGAGAATCCCATTGGGTGACAGGGGGACACAAATTTCTGCAGAAGCTCCAAAGCTGTGGACACTGTTTCCATGGCAGTGAAGCGCTGAGGCACAGAAATGAGGGGAGATGGCAAAAAAAACAACTTGTTTGTGTAGTTTCAAAGACAGCTCTGAATCCTACTAAATGAAAGACTTATTTGATGAACAGATGAGAAGGGACAGTATTTTGGCCTTATGCCTTGATAACAACTGTGTGAACAAGTATTACCTCAGCGCTGCATTTGAACTGAGACACTTTTATCTTTTTTATGTTCTAAGTGGAGTGTAAGAACAGAAGAAAAGCCCAGCTAGATCAATGCAAGGTAGGGATGGATGGAGAAGGCCATTTCTAGTCCCTGTCGATTTTGCACATGTTCATGATTAAGTCCAAGGTCTCCTGTTTCTGCATTTATCAAAAAGAAATCCCTACCACAGTCTAGCAACCATTTGCATTTCCCACAATGCTCTTGACATAATGTGCTCTGGGGGCACTTTAGGAAATATAACTAGCAGCCAGAGGCAGATGCCCTATGCTGCTGCTGTTGCTTTTGCTGCCCTCCACCACTATCAGGCAGGCTCATGAGGACCCATCAAAAGAAGAGACGAGCCACCAAAGGGTCTGACCCCCTAAAAAAACTGGAGCCAGCCCTGAGTTCTCCTCAGCCTAACCAAACTCCCAGGATTGTTATGAAGATAGAATGGAGTGGGGAGGATCATGAACTCCTTGTGGAAAAGAACTAAATAGAATAAACACTGACCAAACATGAAACCTACGTAGCTACCTGATTTCAATGTTATATCGTCGGCAGCTAATATCAAAAAGCATTTTCTGGCCAACG
The DNA here is from genome assembly GCF_964234715.1 of Podarcis melisellensis. Lineage (NCBI taxonomy): Eukaryota > Metazoa > Chordata > Lepidosauria > Squamata > Lacertidae > Podarcis > Podarcis melisellensis. The sequence goes on along the minus strand of NC_138541.1, from coordinate 16,882,872 downwards.
TACAGTGACATTCTTCATTTTGAATTTTGTTTTGTTTTTTACTTTTTTAATTCAAGATTTCTTGGTTTACAAAAGTATGTGCAATGTCTCTTTTTTCGAGTTACATTTTCTACAGATCAGTTTCATTTGTTGAGACATTAGTGTCACATTAGGCAGAAAAGGGGGAAAGAGGTGGAGGGGGGCATGGTGAGTGGGGGTGGGGTCAGGTGCTTCTATTCTACTTAGTGTATGTGTGGGGCTTTGTGTCAGTGCCGCTTGTGCAGGTTCTCTTTACTATTTGCATGTATTCCTTTGGTGGTGAGAGAGGTTGGGGTTGGCCTAGGGTGTGGTTGTTTGTTTGTGGTTGGCTGTGGTGAATTTTGTTTTCATGTGTGAGTGGGGTGTGTGTGTGTTTTTGAATCAGGTTAGCCATATTGATTCGTATGCTGTTGGCGGATTCTCGTCATCGTCTTGTTGGGCTGTGTTTGTGATAAAGGGGTGCCATAACGGGGTAAAGGCGTCTTCTTCTATTTGTCCCCGTGTCAGTTTCAGTTTATTGGTTAGTTGTTCTAGTAAGGCTGTTTCCCATACTATTTGATAGCATTGGTCCATGCTCACTTTTGAAAATGTTTTGATAGTTGGCAGCTTTTTAGATTTCATATTTTGATATCAGCTCAAAAAGTAATAGAGCACCGTTCACAGATTCATAGAAGTGTAGAGTTGGAAGGGACCCCAGGTGACATCTAGTCCAGCCTCCTGTAATTCAGGAACCACAGTTAAACAATGCCTGACGGGTGGCCTTCCAATCTCTATTTAAAAACCTCCAGGGAAGGACATTCCACCTTTTTTTCATGTAAAGCTGATGACCATGACTGTGGGAAGGAGCTGGGCAGCCAGAGAACAAAGGACACCTGATGAGGGAAGTATAGAAACTGTGTTCTGAGGAAGAATGGTTGAGGGAGTTGGGTATGCTTAGCCTGGAGAAGTGAAGACTGAGAGATGATTGATAGCCATCTTCAACTATTTGAAGGGCTGTCATATGGAATGTAGCAGCTGCAGAGAGTAGGACCCAAACCAATGAATTCAAAGCACAAGAAAGGAGATACTGAATGAACACTAGGAAGAACTTTCTGATGGTAAGAGCTATTTGACGAATTATGTCGGAAGATGGTGGAATGTCCTTCCCTGGAGGTTTTTAAATAGAGATTGGAAGGCCACCCGTCAGGCATTGTTTAACTGTGGTTCCTGCATTACAGGAGGCTGGACTAGATGTCACCTGGGGTCCCTTCCAACTCTACACTTCTATGAATCTGTGAACGGTGCTCTATCAGAATTCCCAGCCATGGAGAGAGCTTTAGTCTTGCTCATTAGAACGTCTGAAAAGGACTAATACTACAAATGCATCATTCACACAGCAAGGTGCTGGAAAGTGATGGCAGAATTAATTGTGCAGTTAGTGCCACAGAAGTTTGAGATGGGAACAGACTGCTGGCTAAATTTCTAATAAATGATGATGATGATGACGATGATCCACTGCTATATCACTATCTGTCAGGGAACTGCCATCGGAGCCAGAGGGAGAGGGAGGGCTCCAGAGGGATTCCGGAGAGCGTCCCGGGATGGGGAGAAGCAGCCCATCTTCTGGGGAAGGAAATCAGCGTAGCACCAGTGGAGAAGGGGGGCAGATGGGGGAATCGGCGAGGTGGTCCCATGACTCCTTGCCGGGAACCAGCGGGGAGAGCATGGGTCCCCCGCTGCCCACACCCTCCTTGCGCAGAAGGCTTCCGCGCAGGGAGAGTAGGTGGAGACTAGGCGTCAAGGAGCTTCCTTGCTGGAAGAAGTTCAAGAAACGCCCACTGACGGATTCTGCCAGCGATTGAGACAGCCACGGGTGAGTGGCTGTCCGGACAGAAAGGGTTCACTCAGGCAACCCAGCCAGGTGTGGCGCAACACCTAGAACCTTCACACTATCCATCAACTTTCATCTGAGGCTCTTCAGGTTCATTACAAAAGATAACGTACACAACTATTCTTCAACAGAAATTTTGCCCAGCTAGAACGCCCAACTGCACAGTCATTTAATGAGAATATGAACTTCTGTGATGATGCCTAGAAAAATGCTATGAACTGAACCTTGGTTTTATTGATATGTCTGCACAGCTTTGTAATTAGGTGATAACTAATAAGTTGAGGAGCATACTCATTTAAGATCCTTTTTTACTTGGTGCCTGAGGGCAGAAAGCATCTGTACTAGAGAGGAAAGGAGATTTGAGGGGTTTCTTTACTAGTCCATTTTCATAATTGGAACATAAATGCAGTATATAAACAAACAAAAATATAGAACAAAGCTCTATTTGGCTGGCTCCCTTTCACTGCAGAGCAGCATGACAAAATAAAATGCAGCACATTTAAACCAAACACAAATCAGCATGAAGCAACAATATACAATCTCAAGTACAAAAGAGGTAATATAAAAAGGAAAAAAATACATTGTGATGTATCACGGTTAGCGGCTTCCTCTTTTTGTGAGCTTCCGCTCAGGAGCAAAGCCGCAGACAAAACAAAGGTTTACGATTCCAGGTTTGAACATGGAATGTGTTGCATTAAACAGACATAGAAAGACATTGGAAATTATGTCAAGTGTAAAACACAACAGCTCCTCTCTAACTTCCGTTGCTAATCTAATCTGACTGCGCAGCAGCCAGAACTGTGTGTGGCCAGATAATCACTGAGTACAGGCCAGCTGTTTGGGTGGAGCCAGAGAAGTTCAGCCATTTTCAGAAGTGCTTTTTCCTGCCATCTGAATACTCTTTATCAGCACCAGAATATCTCATATCTAACTAAAATTTGAGAGCTAAGGTTTTAACATGATTTGTTCATTTATTGATGTTGTCAGTCACCTCACACAAGGCAGTCTCCAGGTGACTTACAATCAAGTTTAGAAACATAGAAAATTATTTTAAATGACAATGAAAATGTTATAAATCTGTGCCTAAAGCATAAAAACACCAGCCTCCATGGGGTGCGGGCTGAAGAAGTCACAACAACACCCTTGATGGGGAAATTTTCCCCTTTAAAGGATCTTCTGAAAAACTCATCAATGTCTACTATCTAGATTAGCTGTTACAAGAAGTGAGTGGGGTAGAATACAAGCCAGTTCTCTCTCTTTTAAAAATAAAAAAAATTCCCCAGATGGGGGTATTGATTTAACATGGACAAGTATTGGACAATAGGGGCTGGTCCTAATTACTAGGGATGGTTGCGTACGGATAACTTGATGTATGGGATCATGATTTACTTTAAGCAATTACACAAGGCGCTGATAGTAAGACGCAAGGGATATAATCCTATCTCAATTTTCCTGGAAGCAAGCTCCACTGAATTCAATAGGCCATACTTCTGAGTGGACATGTTTAGGATTGTGCTATTGGTCACTATGATGTTTGCCTATCAGGTAAATTGCTGAGCATGCTTCACTAGAAGTAAGCCACAGCCTTATCTATATAGGGAAGGGCCATAGCTCAGAGGAAGGTCAATCCTTTGCATCTCTGGGTGAGACCTTGAAAGGCTCCCTGTCTGAAATCCTTGAGAGCTGCTACCAGTCAGTGTAGACATCACTGATCTAGATGGACCAGGTGTAAGGCAGCTGCCTACGGTCCTGTCTTTCATTTTAGTGGATGCATATGGTCTGTTCTTAGTATAATGTGATGGACAGGTGACAAATATCTCAGGGTAATTGTGGTAGAGAGGTTAATGCATCCCATACCATAACCACACTATTCTTTCAACTTAAATTCTACTTTATAAGTGCCAGTTCAGTGGCATTGGCTTTCATGGACACAAGCTATCAAAATCACATTATTCCCACTTCAATGCCTGACAACTTGCACCCACAACCAGACAGTAGTTATTTCACTCACCGGAAGAATAAAATGATTGCAGCGTGGCAAGAAATGGCTTTTTATATGCCCTTCCTAATGATACCTATGGTCATTTATACAAGGGCTTAATAGTATCAACATTTCCACATTAAAAAAATCACCTGCTAACTGCACAAATTGGTAATCATTTGTGAAACTGTGCGTGAATGGAAGACACATGAGGCAAAGGACAAAGAACCAAGAGAAGCAAGTTGATGTGACAATTTTCCAAAGGCCTTGGTTCATTTTCACATACCTGCTTTGGATTGCAAAGTAGCAATAGCTATAAAAAGCCCTAAATAAATAAATTGGGTTAAAGAAGGTGTTTGGTTTCTAAAAGTCAACAAGAACACCCAAGAGACTGGTCAGGCTGGGTTTTTTACTTGCTTTATTACCTACCAGATGGAGTGGCAAATGTGCGACATACGGCAAAAGCTATCTTATATGCCAGTTTGTTTAAACAGATTGCCTTCATCATTTGACCACTGCTAGAAAGGCAATTGAAAACCACAGGCTTCAGGCATTTACATAATGAATATTTTAAAAATGTAAATATGGAGCATTTCTCACCCTTCAAATGCACTGTCAAAACTTACCTTTGAACAGAAGTGCACATACAAACACACAAGCAAAACACAGTTGACAGCGCAAGCTGGAACTCTTTAAAAGATGTGCGTTGTCAAACAGCCAATATCTGAGCTTATGACTCACTTTTGCACCTTGTACTGCCCGTGCTTTTTATTCTTGAACTGAACACTGATCAAATCAGCACGGAAAAGCAGCACGTAACCCCTAACACATGCCCATGCCCAATAGCTAGCAAAGCATTTTTCAGTTTCCAGTACTGTGTAGTGTTGTCGGAAACATGTTTAATTGGGCTTTTGACCAATTGTTGCATTGCAATTTTCTTTGTGGGACAAGTACAAATAGATCTTTGCTGTTGCTTATGGTAAAACTATATCAGAGGCTCTTTTGTGGATTGGTGCATACTCGGAATTTGCATGCATAGCTGCCATAGCAGAGACACTGAGACAACATGCAGCTGCTCAAATATTTGGAGAATCTGGCTGCAAACAACCACATTATGCCAAGCTGTGAGAAGGAATGTGCAATTACTGTGTACTAATATGGCTAATAACACAGGGAGGAGGATATTATTAATGTAATTGGTGCTGCCTTGCAATCTGTGCTTTTCATTCACACCACCTCACATGCAAATCTTTTCACACACGGTCAGAAAACAGGTAGGCTGAGCACATAGAGGAGGAAGGAAAAATCACACTGGCTTTGCCTTCTCCTAATCTCAGGGTGCTCATCATGCACACAGTCTACATGCCTACAGACTGTATATTGCCTCTGAATACCAGTTGCTTGGAATTGCAAAAGGGAAGAGCACTGTTGCATTCATGCTCTGTTTCTGGGCTTCCCATAGGAATCTGGTTGGCCACTATGAGAACATAATGTTGGGTTCATTCTGCACTGTACATTTAAAGCAGTATCATATCATTTTAAACAGTTGTCACTTCCTCCAAAAAATCATGAGAACTATAGTTTGGTAAGGGTGCTGGAGACACCTATTCCCCTCACAGAGCTGCAATTTCCAGATTTCCCTAGGAAGAGGGCTTGGTTGTTTAATGCAAAACAAGGCAACTTATCAGCACCCTGGAGAGCTCACAGAGGACAATGCTAGTTAGGGAGAGTAGTTGCTTCAGCAGTGTGTTGGTATCTTCTGAAGGCTGGCTACCCTCAACCTCCTCTTAGCCCCATCAAATGAGTGATCTTCTTTTAAAGGGCAATTACACTATTCTGTAATTACTGGTATGTATGGCAGGAAGGGATGAATTGGAAAGGTGTCCTCTGAACTGGGAGAGTCTGGTCTCAACTGTCCAGGAGCTGAGTATGGTGGGGGGAGCAATGGCTTCCCAGAAGATGCCACCTTTCTCCTCTGAACTGGCCAGAGAACATGACAGTTGTGTTGCATATTGTAAGAGACTTTTAGGCCACAGCTATAATATATATTCCCAAATGGATAGTGATTGATGGGGTTAAGGAGAAGCTATTAATAAGCTCTGTGGGGAGCTTTTAACTGCTGCAGCCTAATGCCCTGCACTTGTAGAGTTTGACAGGAGGAAAGATTCAGCTTTACTAGAGGCCTATAGTAATTCTCCTTTGATGCACATCTTTTAGTGATGTTAACAGCAGTTATACATTTGCATCAAGCAAGTAGCATATTCAGAACCCTTAGGGACTTTCAAAGGTTAGCGAGGCTCTAAGCTATGTAGAATTCTCACTGAGATTATTTTCGGCTACGCACAATACCATCTTGTGACAGTCAGATGTATTTTAATTTTACTGGACTGAAGAAAGGTACTTGTATAATTTCTCCAAAGCACCATTAAGCCATGAATGCAGCCAATTAAGATACTTACGACCTACAGAAGCATGGCGTGTTATTTTCTTTTGCATCTTCTGTTTCAGGGTTATAGGATTACAACTGGGATGCTTCATTTAATGTGACTCCAATCAATCCTTTCTACTAATGTTCCAAAAGTGGAATTTAATGCCATCTTCATGTTCTAGGAAGCATAATGTGCAAAGAAAGTTGGAAGCGGCAAGAACTTACTTCTGAAGCAATTTTTTTTAACCTTGCAATATGTCTTGGTTAAACACACCTTCAGAAATGTAGTTTGAAGAGAAATACTGGTAAGCATCTACACAAACCACAGGGGTAAGCATTCTTCATGAATCTATAGCCAATTTCTTATTGAAGTAGTAAACCTGAGTCTGGGCTCTCAAAGGACAATGCTAGAGTAGAAACCTGCCTGACAAGAAAGTTTTCTGTGTGAATGGATTTCACAGAATCATAGAATTGTAGAGTTAGAAGGGGTACGAAAGGTTCAACCCCCTGCAATGCAGGAGTCTCAATTAATGCATACATGACATATGGCTATCCTATGTTCTGCTTAAAAACCTCCAGTGAATTAGAGTTCACCATCTCTGCAGAGAATAAGGTTTGGAGGAGCTTCTGCTTGTAGTTTGAGGTAGTCTAGACCAGACAAAGGTGTAACATGTGCATGAGAACTAGGCCTAGGTCACATTAGGAAGCTGTAAATAGAGGTGCCTCAGAGAATGGAAGACAGCTCTGTCTAAAGATCTCTGGCTTTGCCCCGTATCAATAGAAGGTTTAAAAGAGGTAATTCCTGTGACTGATGCTACTCAGCATCTTCATTTATGAACCAGCTAACAGGATGCCTTCAGATGTGTATATACTATGCACCGGGGAGGAACTGAAAAATCCTTGGGGGTCTAGCTTAAGGCAGCCTTCCCCAGGTGGGAGCCCTCCAAAGGTTGTGGATTGCAACTTCCATAAGAACATCCAATGGACAGGGATGGTGAGATTTGTAGTCTGACAACTATGTTTTTTATGTTGTGCGCCACCCTGAGATCTATAGCTATAGAGTGGTATTAAAATTAAATTAACAACAACATCTGCAGGTCAACAGCCTGGGATTGGCTGACTTAGCTCTTCAAAGTGATCCTAATTTAAAATGCACACTCTGACAGCCAATGCAATTTAAGATGTCAAGTTTAAAATGCAAATTTGATTACATATTTTCATGCAGATTTTGTTTTTAAAAATATCCTAATTAATGCAAAAACAGGATGGGATGGACTTACACATGGAAAAGTGACACAGACTGGAAAGAAACTAGAAATAGACTAATTTGCCCTTCCCTAACTTGAACGCAAAGTAAACTAAAGAGATTTGGAAACCTTATCTGCAAACACCACATTTCCTTGCATCCTGGATACATTTAGATATTGATTTTCCAGCTATGTACATTTTTCAGTCATTTTTTTTTCTAAATTACATTTCAGAATGTCAAATCTCACCACATTGACCTGGTTCACATATAACCTTAAGCCATGGTTAACCTTGGTCATAGTTAATTAAGGTTAACCATAGTTATATATGAAGCATCTGGAAATAGATCACTTCACATCTTGGTATATTACATCTCCCATTAAAGGAGACACAAGCCAGGAAGAACTGCTCTTCGCTTGTGTCTGTAGCATTAGGGTAGTGAAGACTCCTTAAGGAAGAGACCCAATTTGCACCAAATGCTAAGCTATAGTTAACATTAAGCTTTATATACTATTTACAGTGGTACCTCAGGTTAAGAACTTAATTTGTTCTGGAGGTCCATTCTTAACCTGAAACTGTTCTTAACCTGAGGTACCACTTTAGCTAATGGGGCCTCCCGCTGCTGCCGCGTGGCTGCCGCACGATTTCATCCTGAAGCAAAGTTCTTAACCCAAGGTACTATTTCTGGGTTAGCAGAGTCTTTAACCTGAAGCACCTGTAACCTGAAGTACCACTGTACAAACATTTATTAACAAGCAACCTTTAATTCTAATTAATAAATTATTGTTAAACTGCTGTGCTGGGTTCACACATAACCATAGTTTAATAAACCATCTTTTAGGGTTATGTCTGAATCAGGCCATTGCATAAGACAAGATCAGAGATTGTCTGCCATCCCAATTAATATAGTTATATAGCATTTCCAGAATACAATGTGAAATTTGAATGTAATACCAAATGATACAAATAGTATAAAAAAGAATGGAGAGCCATTTCTAAGCCTTAATTTACAGACTCCAAACCCAATACTTAAAAAAAAAAATTGTTACAGTGCTTAAAGGTTGTCTTTGTGCAATCGATGCATTTGAAGCTACATAAGCAGGCAGGTCTCCTCTAAGACATGCATCACATAAGGAAGGGAGATGTTATACAACGCTTGATGGGTTCATGAAAATGGAAATGCCTAAACATGGTAGCACTGGTCAGGAGTAGTAATGGCCCCTACTTCTAGACCCTTGTGCTGCACTGGTTTAATTAAATAGGTGAACAATTTAGCAGTGTTACTTCCCCCCTCTCCTTCTTTCCTCTCCCTTGGGTTATACGTATCAAGCATCTATGTTGTTGGGAGCCAGTAGTCCTCCAGATGTTGTTGGGCTACAGATACCATGATTCCTGTCCACTGGCCACCCTGGATTGGCTGATGAGAGTTGGAACCCAGCAACATCTTGAAGTCCACAATATCTCCACCCCCTGGTGTAGGGACCGGTACATTTGGATATGTGCACCTGTCCTGGACTTTACATGTACACATCTCTAGTTCCTGCACTGCCAAGCTCTTTAGGTGCAACAACTTCACACCAGCACAGCTTTCTATTACAAGAGAGGATTTGGCAAGTAGTTTCCTGCCGTATGGATGGGCTATTGTTTCAGAGCTGGGATTTTGTCATGGATTAAATAGACAGTGACTCCATCTAAGCCTTTATTTACGTAATAACAATGAAATCCAGTAAGAGATTGATCTGGAAGATGAAGGAAAAGTTATCATAATAGCATGAAAAGCTCCAGTGTGCTAAGTAGTGCATTTCTTCAAGTGTGTGAGACTACAATGACCTGCCGTGGCAGAGCTATCACTACAAAAGAAGCTATTATGGTGACTCGGCAATCTATATTGTCCATAGGAACAATGTTAGCAGTAATGATACTAATTCTGAAACATGCTGTTTTGTATCATTAGCTTCAGAATGCTGTTTATTTCACTAGACCCAGTGTAGCATAGAACATGATTTTTTCTAAGTACCTTTCCTTAGCTTTCTGTGGCAGATATATTTGTTCTGGCCAACAACACTGAGGATAGTCGGCATTATGGCGGGGGGGTTCTTCCACCTTACAGAGAAAACAATGGGTTGAACAGAAGCTTCCCATGGGAAATAAAAAAAAATGGATTGCTCATATCCTTCCAATGTTATGTTAGAGTATTTCAAACTTCTGGAATGCTACGAGTCCTGTTTGTATGCATAATAATTTAAGCAGAAGTCACAAATCCTTTTAATTGAAAAGAAAAAAGTGGGTATGATAGAAATAATAAATAAATCTTAGAAAAACATTTATAATATCCAGTGGTTCTACTCGGGCCAGAATACCAGGAACAGGGCCCAATAATACTAAATGACAGCATCATAAGGGGCAGGCGGTACATCTGATTTTCTTTGTAAGAATGTGTTGCTGCACTTGGAACAGTCATACCCACATGGTTCTAGAGGCACTTTGAGGTACTAAAGAGACAGGCACAACTGTTTGGACCATTGCTTGATGCATTTTTCTGTTTATTTTAAGAAAGATGCTGCAATAGAGACGGCCAATATTTGGTAAGGAGGAGGGGAAGAGAAGCGAGAGATGGAGGATAAGGAATAGCCCAACCAGGCAGGCAGCAGAGAAAGGACCCTTCTATTTTTATAATCTTTCTTAATAACATTTTATATGGGTTTGGGGGAGTACTGGAGACCTTATGCCAACAACCTCTGTATTGGGTTCCAAAGAAAGGTCAGAAAAAAATGGGAGGGGTCTCTTCCTCTTAGGGTTGGGGGAGAAATTCAATTCATTTTGTATCTAAAGATGACTCCACCTAATTCCACCTGAAACACAGTCATCCTTCAAAAGCTGCACATGTGCACAGCTGGAGAACTACATTGCAAGATGTGGACATGTGCAAATTTTGCAGGATAACTGTGGTTTTGACCTATAAAGCTTTAAATAGCTCAGGACCACAATACCTTTGACCCTTCTTTGTGTGTCTCCTCCACATGAGGTCTGGAGGGTGACAACACAAGAACGGACCTTCTCTGTAGTGGCTCCCCATTTGTAGAATGCTCCAGCAGCTTCATTACACAGTGGACCCTCCGGATACAAATTAAATTAAAGATAAACAGGGGGGGGGGTCCGCCTGCAACCTGAAGTCCATAGGCAGAAGTGCCACTTCTGCACATGTGACCGCGGCAAAACCCGGGAGTATACATTTCTGGGTTTGCTGCGTTTGTAACCCAAAAGTTACGTATCCAGAGCGGTATGTAACTAGAGGATCCACTGTATAACTTTAGGTGTCAGGCAAAAACATTCCTCTTCAGCCAGGCTTTTGACTCATTGATATTCTATAGCCTTTTAATATGTGTCTGTGGGAAGGGAAGGGGTTAATGCTTTGTTGTTTTGTTTTACTTATTTACTAGTTTTTATCTTGTATTTTATTCTGTGAAACGCCCTGAGATCTTATGATGAATGGCTGTATATAAATCTAATAAAAAATTTAAAAAATAACACCAGATAGCTCTTAACATGGGAGCCAACTCCTAAGGACAGTGGGGGCTTCGGCCCCCCACAATATTTGAGGGGGCTGGGCCCCCCAAAGTTGATGGGCATTGTCATTCAAATGGTGTGTGTGCACCCCCCCCCCATATTTTATTCAAGTTGTCACCCCTGGCTCTTAAACTATACTGGTTTTAGAATGTGAGACTCTTGTTCTCATCTCTCACTAAAATAATATTCCTGGTTAAGCTGCTTTTCATAGAATGACCTAATTTGAAGTCTTTCTTCATTGGGAAAGAATCGTTGAAGTTCTTTAGAGGGGGGCGGGACTCCTTCTTCTTTCCAAAGATTAATATGTAAGAGAGGTACTTTATCAAAGCAAGTTCTGAGTACTTCCTGTTTGTTTTCCATTTTCAAAAAATATTAATTCCCATTCCTCCAAAACACTAGCATTTTTTGAAAGGGCTTACTGTCTTTCCCCTTGAGTAACTCCAGTTTTAAAAGATTTGCCTGACAAGTCTGTTAGTGCTTTGGGAGCGAGTGAATGTTCCTGTGTAAAACTCCCGCAGATCTGAGACTTCTGCAAAGGACAGACCCTGCTGTTCATTTATTACTCCAATGAAACAAAAATTAATAAAGGGAGGAAAAGTAATTTAGAGTTATGATGGGTCAATTTTATTCCCTAGTATATTAACTTGTTAAGACTTGTTAGGCCTTACTGAAGATAGGCAAGAACTTTGATTTAAACGATGAAGGAGCAGAGTTATTGCTTGTCCATTGTGCCAAAAATCATAGCGCCATATGGATTCTCATTAAGAGTGCTATGTCAAAAGTAAATTCTAGAAGTAAAGCAAATTCCACAGAGATATCTATGAACTAGACCTGATTGCATACCAATCTGTAATCAAGATCTGACAATGATAAGGCATATGATATCACCAAGGGTAAGGAAGAAATGTGATTTTGTTTCCATTTTAATGAGAAACTATCAAATTCACACTTCTCAACCTAAGGTGCAAATGAAAACACGGGTGCATTTCAAAATTTGATCCAGAAATCAAGAGACTGGTATTTGTGGCAAGAAGAGGACCAGGAAAATGGGAAAGAGGAAAGACTTCAATTCTCTATTCTACAGCTACCTGCTCTCTGTGGACACAGGTGGCACTGTGAGTTAAACTACAGAGGCTAGAGCTTGCCAATCTGAAGGTCGCCGGTTCAAATCCCCGTGACGGGGTGAGCTCCTGTTGCTCGGTCCCTGCTCCTGCCAACCTAGCAGTTCAAAAGCATGAATTGCAAGTAGATAAATAGGTACCACTCTGGCGGGAAGGTAAATGGCATTTCTGTGCGCTGCTCTGGTTCACCAGAAGTGGCTTAGTCATGCTGGTCACATGACCAGGAAGCTGTATGCCGGCTCCCTTGGCCAGTAAAACGAGATGAGCGCTGCAATCCCAGAGTCATCCGCGACTGAACCTAACATTCAGGGGTCCCTTTACCTTTACCTGCTCTCTCCTACTACCCTTGCAGATGCTGAGCCACTCACCATAATGCAAGTCAGCTCCAGCAGCTAAGAACAGCCACAGTCTTATGATCTCTGCCCCTGCAGCTACATCTCTTGGCTGCAGCAGCAGCTACAAAGCAGAGACCACTGCTGCTACAAATGGTTTTAACCGCCTCCAACATTCCTCAGATGAGAATAGGGACATCTCTCACTCCCCACAACTGACCCTCCTTGCCCCCCCTTCCCCCCTGCTGAGCATTTTCTATCAGAAGGAGGGTTGATGCTGCCACTACCACACAAATGGGACACAGCACACATGCTCCCCCTCCACACTGTCCAGAGAAAACCCCTTAATCCCAGTTTTATTTTATTTTAGTCTTTGGTAGATTTACAGAAAGAAAAACACAAGCCAATAAATAAATGTCAGAAAGGGGCAAAATTAGACGCAGATGCACAAAGCATTTTTTTAAGCAAAAAAAGCTTAAGACTCATTGCTCTCTGCTCTGCTCCCCCTTTCTTTCTGCGCAGGGCAGCCCTTCCCTCTGCCTGCCCCTCAGAGCCAGCGCTGGGCCTTGGTAGTGGCAGCCTCTCCTCCTTGTGTACAACACCTTCCACAGATAAATAGAATGAAATAGCATTTTAGCTGTAAGCTGCCTTGAGTGTCTGCCAGGGGAAAAGGTAGGCTACAATGAAAGCCAGGGTGGTGTAGTGGTTAAGAGCGGTGGACTCGTAATCTGGTGAACTGGGTTCGCTTCCCCACTCCTCCACATGCAGCTGCAGGGTGATCTTGGGCTAGTCACACTTCTCTCAAGTCTCTCAGCCCCACTCTCCTCACAGAGTGTTGTGGGGAAGGAAGGGAGAGGAGATTGTTAGCTGCTTTGAGACTCCTTCGGGTAGTGATAAAGCAGGATATCAGATCCAAACTCTTCTCTTCTACTAATACTAATAGAAACTGTGAGAATGCTTCTGAGTAAAAATGCTTTGAATTGCAGTGTAAGGCTGCCCAGTCTTTACCTAGTTACCTGTGAGTAAGCTCCACTGAATACAGTGGAACTTACTTCTGAGCAGACAGTGTAAGTCTCCATTTACAACAAAGGAATCAACATGCCCTGCATTTCCTAAGAAATGGCTGGCTGCTGAAGCGTTGCAATTAAAGAATTTAACGTGGATTGGTGACCTTTTCCTTCAAAACTATAGAGAGGGCTTCGTATGCCGGTGTCACCATTTGCTTCTTATGGTGCATGCATTTTATTTTCAGTTTAAACAAGACTCAATTTTTGCACACACACACCACTTTTAATTGTTCTCTGAGATGTGGAGAGGAGGAAAAAGTAAAAGCAGGACATTTCCGGGATCAAATCAGAAACTGGGACAGCTTCTGTAATTAAGGGACTGTCCCTGGAAAATAGAGACACTTGGATGGTATGGGAACTGAATCCTATTAAGTTCAGTAGTACCTACTCCCAAGCAAGTTTTGACTGGATTCCAGCTTAAATGTACATGTGAGTTAAGTGAAAAAGGGGTTTTAGCCAACCATGTTCTGCTGATTTCTTTCCCTTTCCCTCACGGTTTGATTCCTGCCACTTTGGTGAAGGAGGGCTGTAAAGAGTTAGGCAAGTGGTTACTTAACACAATTTGTGTACCCATTCTATTTATTTCATTTATTTATTTTTTCCTATTATGTAGTTAGGAAAGGCCAAGCATGAAATTGGAGCCGCAAAGCGAGTCAGAATTTATTGATATGAATCTGCGGCTGAGGGCTCAATAGGTGTGCAGCAAAGCAGGAAGGGTAAAGGGGCTGAATAATTCATTGAACCTTTAAGCATCAACAAATACCACTTACAGTGAGGAATACCTACTTCACAACAGTGGATGTGAAGTGTGCACATAAAAGAGAATCGATGTTTCATGGACATGTTAGAGGAGAACATTACAATAAACACGGCCCTGGTGGTTTTCTGGTAATTCTTGAAGGAAAACACAATACGCAAGTTATTTACCGAAAGGAATGGGGATTTCGCTTTTATTTAGCATTTAGTATTCTGTCTCCAAAGCAGCAAATCTAACATGGCAAACTCTAAAGGGAACTTGCAAGTCTGATGAAAAAATAATGCGATGAAAAAGAGGAAGGGGGGGGGGAGTCCGTGGAATCAAATAGCTGCAGTAAGGCAGTAGTAATATTAATAGGAATTTATATTTGGTTACACAATCTTGCAAGCTGATGTGTATTGTAGCTGGAGAACACAGAAGAGAGTCAATCTCCCTTCAGAGCACAGATGCTAAATTTCAAAAGCAAACTCCTTTGGGGCAGAAATTTGTCATGCTTTCTGCTCATCCTAAAAGGTGTTTTGTAAAGCAATATGTGAAGTTTAAGTGAAATTGGTACAGTTCTTACTGAGTTGTTCCAAAAGTGTGATAAAAATATACTTTAAAAGTCTTTTATTTTACACATGTCTCATGATGAGATGGGAATGGGGAGAGATCAGTGCAGGTTTGAACGGTTTAGTGTGGCATCTTGTTTCAAAATTGTGTCCAGTTCTATCTGAACATAAGAAAATCTGCTCCTTGAACTCAGGAACAATTATCCAAAATTTGATTATGATATATTAAGAGGTGTCCAAATGCACAGATAATGAACCAGCATACAAAATAAATAGTGGGTTACTTTAGAGGTTTATTATTATTAAGCAGCAGGTAGATCTTTGTACATAAAATAGATAGCAAGCAGGAATAGAATTCTTGTGTTATGTTTTCCCTGAATGATCTACCAGCTTCTGAATAGGCATAGATTTCCCCGTAGAAATGTTACTTGGAAGGAGAGCATTAAAATGCCGAAGAACCATAGCAGTGGCAAAGTCCCTGACGGAGAAAGGAACAATGAATTTTTGAAGAATGCCTGATACGTTTTTTAAAAAAGATATTTGGCCGGGTGTGTGTGTGGAGAGAGGCTAATATTAACGTTTTTTATTCTGATAGCAACAGCTTGAACTTTTCACTTGGAGGATACTCTTTCAGTTTCACATTACCTAACACAATGTAGTGAGGACAGAAAAGAAGCGTCTGGAGTTCATTCTGGCTCCACTGTTTTAGATACGCCTGCTAAAATCCCATTATTAGTTAAGCTCACACCTTAATTTTAATGTCCTCTTTCCACTGTGTGTTTTGAATGCCAACAAGGGTGTTACTCAAAACAATCTGTTGAATCTGAAGCATTTAAAATTGCTTTGCATTTTGGATACTTCTACATAACTCCTAGAAACCTCAAATCTTCAACACCTATTCTCTCACATTAACTGCAGTTTTCCTTTGAGACTTAACTTGGGGCAAGCTTTCCTGCTCAGACACCCCCTGTACCTTCCTTTAATGAGTCACTGAAACTTTCTTTTACTGCGTTTCTTCAGGGAATGTAACAATATAGTTCTCTTCTAGGTGTCAAGTAAGAGAGATGATAAAAAAAAAATCACAGAAAGGTAGGTTCTCAACAGAATTGTACAGAACAAAATTGCATAAATTGATGCCGAATATTGAAAAGTCAGGAGTTTAGCTGGTTTTAGTTGTATGTCTAAGCCATGTAGGCATCCTTGTACAATAAGGACTATCAGCAAACATAGGGGAAGCCTTGAGAAAGAAGCTTTCTTCCAAAAAACAGCATGCCCAGTGGGCTCAAAATACTAGCTGATGCTTTTTGAGGGAAACCTAAAACAGGGGAACAGGGGATGGAATAGAATGTTTAGAGTCCTGAACAGGGTGCAATCCACACGGCAACATTTTTTCACCAATCCAAATAATGGTGTGCAACTTGTGCTAAAAGAGAGAAAAAAAATTCTTTGGCAAGGTAGTTGGCACTCAACACCAAGAAAAGCTTGATATAATATTTGCATAATTTATTCTGTTGCTAGCGGCTTTGGGAAGTGACAGCTTTGGATTCTGGAAATGTTATTTAACCACCCCCTTTATTTCTGCTTCTGTGGTCTGTCTTTGCAACCACAAGGGCTACAAGCTTTTCTTTCTTTCTTTTCTTTTTTTTAAAAGAATTAAAGCTGAAATTCCAAGCAAACTAATTGCATCTACTTGTTTGCCCTTTTAACTCATGTAACTATCAAGAAGGGTTCATCCATAATTTGGAATGGTCAGAGACCAGGCACCAAATTTTGCACCAATATCCTAGATTGGTGGGGGGACCCCAGTCACTCAGGAGGATTTTGCCACTCATCTACCATGGATCCACCATGATGATCCAAAACCTTCATCTAAGTGAAGAGCATAATGACCAGCTTTCTACTGGAATAAAATGTATAACTGAAGCCTGAGTAATCTAACTTGCAGCACCTCCACAAGAAGAATCCTTCTCAACTGGTCATAGCCCTCTTTAGGATGTATTTTCAGGTGTCAATTGAACAAGTAGGGTGGGAGGCAGGGACAAGCACACAAGCTCTGCCCCCATCCCCTGTCAAACGGGGTTTCAAAAGATCCTGTGTGATGGACAGCCATGATCCAAAAACTGCAAGGCAATTGAAACAGCATCAGAGGAGGGCAGTGCCACTGTCCCCACTCAGGGATGGATTAACACCTGAAGGTGGCTAGAGCCACAGTCCTTTCCCAAATTGAAATATAGCCCATATTATATTGGATATGCCTTACACTTGCGCACACACACACACACACACGGAAAAGCCAATGACATACACAATGTCAAGATTTCCAGCCCGTCTATTCTCGCCACACATCATCAACACCAGCTGTAGCCCAATTAAGCTCACCAGTGCACATCTGTTCACAGGAATGACTAACAAAAGTACAGTTCCCTTTAGGGCTTTAAAAAAAATATGAGAGGACCCCCCCCACACACCTTTGAACATACAGGCTAAACAATGTAACTGTAAAAAAAGAATTTAGATCCAGTCATTGTGGGGGGGTGGGGGAGAGAGACAATCAACACAAGTGGGAGCCTAATTAAACAGAACAGGTTTCAGGCATGTATTGTGCAGAATGCAGGGCAGAATCATAGAATTCGAGAGCTGCAAGCATGCTTGCATGTTACATGCATAAATTAAGGTATCTGAAAGGGCACTGGATGGTAAGACCTGATTTTCTCACACACTCTCTTTTTCTGACAGCTCTTTTATAAAACCCACATCTTTAAAATTTAGCAAAGTTGATCTGCAGTAAGACTATGATTATCAAACTTATTCCAGTGTAGATTGCAAAAATCACGAAGAACACTATTCTGAAATTGTGCTTTGATCCAAAATCCAGCTGATTTGATTTGACAAGGCACAATACTGAACAGAAGATTCATCAGAATCTGCCAGGGCTATGCTATTGCCCACTTATACAAAACATGCACAGGTGCTTCCCAGGCCACTGCAATCTAGTAAGAAGTGGACATTCAGCAGCAAAATCCTACTCCAGGGAGGAGGAACCTGTGACTGTCTTGATGTTATTAGATTCCATGTGTTGCCAGTTCCAGACAGCAAAGTCATTAGCAGTGGCAATAGCGCAGGTTCACCCACTCCAAACCCAAACACGATTTCATTGTTGCTGCTGCTCCCAACTCCTTGGGAAGCCTGGTCACTATTTTTCATCCTCCACAACACATGGGCACAAAGCATCGTTCTAGGGCCTTGTGTGTGTCAAATTGCAGGCACATTTTTTAAAAATGTGGAACATTATGAGAAAATTCTATAAAGTGGCCTTTTTCTGATAGGTGAGCAAGAAGAAAAAGCTCAAAAATGTTCTCAGGAAAACGTCTCTGAGAAATGTTTGGCTCAGTGGTACAGTGAATAGTGGAAAGGATACAATTTGTACGCATGTTGGGTCATAGGTGCTGCTGCTGGAATAAGTAAATTAATTGTCTTCCCCAGCCTCATAAACCAGCTCATTGAATTTTCTTCCAAGCTTGGGTAGGAAGAAAAATGATCCCCTTTGGGACTAAGCTTTGACAAACGTGGAACTAAGCTTTGAAAAACATGTGACTAAATTCCAAAGGGAATGGTTGAGAACACCCCCCCCCCCCGCCTTCTGCCCTGCTGTCATTCTCACTGTTCAGCAATGCAACTTTCTGAAAGATCTACAGATGTGTTTTAATATGGAGGAATAAATGTAAGCAGAGATGAAAGAAAGTTTGGGGGAATCAACTATCAGAGGGGAAATGGCAAAGTACTATTTATCAGCACCAGTGACTCGCCACATGGGTCAACGCGAAAGAGAACTTCTCTAAAAGGCCATCAGAATGGTGCCTTGTGCCTGACAAAACGATAAGTAAAATTTCTAAAAATTGAGGTGTGGTAAGAAAAATCTGGTTTCAAATACAGCCGGCCGGCCATGACTTATTCCAGGCTACTCCATCCCATTTGCCTTCTACCTGGTTTTCTATTTTTATTTTCTAACTCACATGCTTTTCTACTATGCAATGGCTACTATTTTATTTATTAAAAATATAAAGTAGTTAAAAATCATCATTTTGGGCATAGTACTGCATGCCTATTTTATTGACATCTAGGCCCCATCTTAAATTTCACCTGATCCCTCTGTGTTGATGTATTTGTGATGTACTTGTTTAATGAACAT
The DNA here is from genome assembly GCF_964234715.1 of Podarcis melisellensis. Taxonomy (NCBI): domain Eukaryota; kingdom Metazoa; phylum Chordata; class Lepidosauria; order Squamata; family Lacertidae; genus Podarcis; species Podarcis melisellensis. The sequence continues at coordinate 16,863,743 of NC_138541.1, read as the reverse complement.
AATATTACTGCTGTTCACGGCCATCATATTTCCCCTCTTAATATTAGTGATATATATTTGCAAATAAAAATAATCCACCCAGAGTGGCTCACAACAGCATTAAACAATATATAATCTAACGTATTAGAATTGTGGTGATATTAACAAGCCTTTAAATATCTAGACTCATTAAAACCATTACCAAACATCTATATAAATTATCACCCAATTGTATTATAATACAGAACCACTTTTGTTGAAACAAACATTTCTGAAAGAACAGAATGTCTAAGAGACATGTTTTTAAGACCTACTTAATCACTGGCAAGGAGGAGGCCATGGTGCACCTCAGTGAGTAAGGAGTTTCACAATCTGGGGGACATCACAAAACTGGTTGACCATGCCCACCAAAGAAATAACAACAACAGCCATGCTTTGAAATTCACATTTTTCTCTGAATTTTGCAATGCAGTTCTCCAGCCAAGCATTGTGTACGAAAACACATGTACAGTTGTACCTTGGTTGTCAAACGCCCTGGAACTTGGACGTTTTGGCTCCTGAACTCTGCAAACCTGGAAGTGATTGTTCCGGTTTCCAAACGTACTTTCGGAACTCAAACATCCAATGGGGCTTCTGCGGCTTCTGATTGGCTGCAGGAGTTTCCTGCTGCCAATCAGAAGCCACAATTTGGTTTTCAAACATTTTGGAAGTTGAATGGACTTCCGGAATGGATTCCGTTCGAATTCCAAGATACGACTGTATTGCAACAAAGTCTCCATAAAAAGGCATATATTAGTGAAAATTCCATACTTGGGGAAATGTGTGTATTAGGCAAAATTAAAATATGTGTTTGTTATAAGAAACCCACCCTAAAATGTTGATGAATTTTCATGAGGCTGTATTTATTTTAATCAAAAACAGTGATGTGGAAATGTGCAGAACTTTGCTTAAGACTGAAAAACTGAGAAAAAGCACAAGTGACAGATTTACTCTTCCCTAATGGAGAGTCTTTGTTAACTTGAAAGCTTGCTCACGTCTTTATGACTCTTGTTGAGCCTAAGAAAGATATTGTCCTACTGTTAACTTTTGATATAAAATTGTTACACACGAAGGCTTGGGGCTGATGCAAGGCTCTGTTTATTTGCATCCTACAGTGATTCAGTCATTGCTGCAGATAGAAATCGAAGGGGTTCTAAGGTTTGCTTTCTGAAGCCATTATCTGTTTACTGCTAATGGATAGCTTTTTCAAAGAAAGCTTTTACGTAGGGAGGAGAAGTTGGTTTAAAATGCAAGAAAGAATGGGATTAATTTTGTTGCTCATTGATCTCTTCCACTCCACTCCCTTCTTGGTAGCATATTAACCTAATGAATTTATCTCTGAACATTATGTGGAGCCAATACACCCTCCATGAACAAAAGTAAATTCTCTCACTTAAGTAGTTTTCTGCTCTCTCTCCTGATTTATCAAATCTTGACAGCATGACTGAAAACAATATGAGCGTTGGTAGATGTTAGATGGGAAAAATGTGCATGGGCCACTGAGAATTTGTTGTAAGCATAATTTTTAACAGATGCAAACATTGGGCTATATAAATATTGAAGAACTGAAGAGAGATGGATGATAGGCATATCCCAACAAGCTCTTGCAGATCAGAAAACAAAAAATCAGCTTAAAAGTTGCAAAGAAAACACTCAAAGGGGAATTTTTCACAATGTATTTTCTTATACATGTGAGCAGTTACCACCATCCGTGTGAATACTTCTGCATTGTTGGTGCTTATCCAGGATACGTGTTTGCAAATGATGTAGCCTTGGCAGGGCACTCAAAGAAAGCTCTACAGAGATTCATCAACCATTTTGCATGGAGTTTGGCCTCACCATTAGCCTGATGAATACCAACATCTTGGGTCAGGATGTGCCAGCACTCCACATATCAGCATTTGCGAGCACAAAATTGAGGTGGTAGACAATGTTGTTCACCTGGGCTCCACCATAACCAGCAACTTTTCCATTGATGCTGAGCATCCTCATAGGCTTGCCTTTCCAAAAGAGTATGGAGGAATGTGATACTAATAACCCTTGCTGGTACCTTTCCCAGGAAAATCAGAGGCTCACTATGTCAGGTTCCTATTGGAAGACCGGGCAAACGCTAGAACATTAGCAGTGGCAAAGTTTTTATCGGTGGTTGCAAGAACCAATGATCCCAATATTCTGAACAAAATGCTTCTTTAACCCTGAGGTAGGCTGTATGAATTGTGTATTGCTTTGTAACGATTTGTTGGGTCTCTGGACCGTAATAAAGGTTGATGATGAATAACAAATACCAAGATGAAGGCTTGGCATGTTGAATGCACTGCTTTATGGAAATGAGTTATGGGCAACTTAAACCCACCAAGAGTGATGCCTCAATGTCTTCCGTATGCACCATGTCAGGAAGATTTTGGGCATCACATGGCAGAACAGAGTCTTAAACAAAGCTGTGCTCTCCCAAGTCCACATTCCCAGCATGTTCACAATTCTGTCTCTGTGATATCTACATTGGCTTGCTGATGTCAACAGTATGGAAGATGGCAGGATCCCCAAGGATGTGCTTTACAGGGAGCTGGCTTCAGGAACCACTTTGTGTTATAAGGATGTCTGCAAATGTGACATCACAATATTGACTCCACTGTGTGGTAACCCCTTGCAGATGACAGCAGATCCTGGAGACAGGTAGTATGGTCATGTATCCACAGCAGTGACCAGAGGAGAAATGACTGCTGGGAAGAGTGCAGAGAGACAAAAAGCCATGGTGCATCTGCAACACTGAAACTAGACATCTTCATCTGCCCTAGCTGAAATAAAATGTGTTTCTCCCGTATTGGTCTCTCCAGTCAACATCAGGCGCTGTTAACTCTCCAACGATTTGACCTTACCCCTAGTGGTGCACTCTTCCATTGTCCCTCAGTACAGACAAATGCCAACAAGAACTATGCCAAAGTTCAGACATAACAATAAACCATGGTGTATTTTTAAAAGACAGAGCTGCAAAGACACAAAGGAGTCAAGAGCTTCTGTGGCAAGGCTGAGAGCAGCCTTTTGACAAAGGAGCTTGAAGAGGGAAAGCAGCAAAAGGTTTAAAAATTCATATCCAGCACCTAGGATTTTCTCCCCGAAAACTATTGTGTTGCTGCCTGTCAAAAAAGCAGGTCACTGTGGCAGTAGGGAAAAGATAGGATTATGGGGCTAAAAACATTCGAAGCAAGTTTCACTTTTCCATTGGCGAATCACATCTACACTGACAAATCGAGATCTTAGCAGATTTAAACATGCAAACATGCAAGCCAAAATAAAAAGATTCCTTCCAGTAGCACCTTAGAGACCAACTAAGTTTGTTATTGGTAAGAGCTTTTGTGTGCATACTCACTTCTTAGTATCTGAAGAAGTGTGCCTGCACTCGAAAGCTCATACCAATAACAAACTTACACAGGCATTAATAATAAATATGGGTAGAATGAATATTGGCAGCAATCATCCTGCACGCAAGGCCCAACCACAAATTTCAAACTGAATTATATTGCATTAACCCTCAGGCCAGGTTAACTGGTGTTGTGCACACACACACACACCAAACATACACCCTTTAAACAAGTTCTCATAAACACTCTGGCAAAGGATGCATCCAAGCCAGCATAAATTGCACCTGAGCCCATTTTCTGCACAAGTTTGTAGATTCATCCTGCCGTGCTGATCATGAAATGTTGCCTCCCCAAATTTGTTCAGTCCAAAATTGTTTAGCAAGAAGATAGTGCACATGAATCTAATGTGATCCAAAGTGTGTGAGAAAGGAAATTAAGCAAGTATGAATTATTCAGGGTGAAATATAGTTGCAACCAAATACCATCAGAAATACGGAGGGTGTGTTTTGTTTTGCTTAAATAAAGACAACTCGTTTTCCCTACGGGATGCATGGGGATGGTGAAGAATGACTTCCCCCTGAGAAATCTCACAAGGCTAACAATTATCTTAACTGCTGCCTTCTTTGGGGAAAGCTTTTGCTGGAACACTTCCTAGCACTTAACGCATGTGTCTCTGTGGGTGAACGCAAGTTCGCCAGAGAGCCGTCTTCTTCCGCTGTCCTTTTCCATGCTTACGCAGGAGGACTCCCTAACGGGGCCACCCATTTTGGCAGCGTGATAAATCAAGACTTCCATTTTAATCTACTGCCAAATGAAAAAGCAGTTCACAGTTAACTGCATTAAAAACACTTTACTCTCTACAAAGCCATCTCTCTGCTGCACCTGCAACTCATGAACTGTAGCTTTAGATCAATACAAAACCCAGCATTATTTAGTCGGGGAGGAACAGCAGCCTGCAATAATCATGCCAACAAAAGGCATCCCTCTGAGAAGTGTGAAAAGGAATGACACTGTTTTCAGGCTGGGCTGGGCTCTCTCAATTTTTCAAGGCTGCAGCAAGGCTGAGAGCAGCCTTTTAACAAAGGAGCTTGAAGAGGGAAAGCAGCAAAAGGTTTAAAAATTCATATCCAGCACCTAGGATTTTCTCCCCGAAAACTATTGTGTTGCTGCCTGTCAAAAAAGCAGGTCACCGTGGCAGTAGGGAAAAGATAGGATTATGGGGCTAAAAACATTCGAAGCAAGTTTCACTTTTCCATTGGCGAATCACATCTACACTGACAAATCGAGCAAACAAGCAAACATGCAAGCCAAAATAAAAAGATTCCTTCCAGTAGCACGTTAGAGACCAACTAACTTTGTTATTGACCTGAGCTTTCGTGTGCATACACACTTCTTTTGTTTCAACTACAGCAGACCAACATGGCTACCTACCTGTAAATGCAACCCAAAGGTATCGTTCAATGAGAATCCAGATTCAAGAGGATGCTTTGTTGGCACCATCTAATGCTAGAAGTACATGGTAGAGGAGACACTTGGCTGCAACAGGGAAGAGCATCCATGTGCTGTGTCTTCACTTCTCACAAGAGCGTAACTCCTTATCCTATGCCTCAAACACGCCAATCCTTTGATGGGGAACTTCTTGAGGTTCTCCACACCCTGAGGTTCAGCCAGCCTTTACTGGGGACCAAGCCTTTGGCAGGACAGGCTCTTCCCAGTAGAATTGCCTGCCATTTAAGCATCAGCAGGGATCACTCCTGCCTTATTTTATTATATCCTAAGCAAAGAAATTCACATTGCAAAGGCCTGTCTGAATAACAGGCAGGTCTTTGTCATGTGGATTTCTTTTTACCAACCAGCATTACGGTATGCTATATACTGCCTTGATGTATTTTTATGGAAGTGCAGCCTATAATTATTCCAATAAATAAATAGCCCTGCTGGACCAGGTCGGTAGCTGGTCTAGTCCAGGATCCTATTCTCACAGTGGCCAACCAGATGCCTATGGGAAACCTGCAAGGTGGACCCAAGTGCAAAATCACCCTCCCCACCTGCAGTTCCCAGCAAATGGTATTCAGAGGTATATTGCCTCCGACAGTGAAGGTGAAGCACAGCTACTATGGCTACTAGTAGCCAATGATAGCCTTATCCTCCAGGAATTTGTCTAATCCTCTTTAAAGTCATCCAGGTTACTGACCAGGTTACTGCAGAATATTATGGTATCACAGCACAGAATGGTACTTTAGGTTAGCCAGTGTCAGGGCTGGTTCAGATGCAGGTTGGCACTCAAGACACTGAGATGAGCAGAAAAGTTAGCTCTTTATTCCAGGAAGCAGCATACAAGGCAGCAATGCCTCTGAATAGGACTGGTCCCTATGAAACAGTTGCCAGGGCTGACAATCCGCATCTCCTATGTCCCCCTAAGTCTCCTCCTCCTCAGCCAGATGTTTCCCAAGCAGCCTTAAGCTATGTTAGGGAGTGGCCACCTGTGCTCTTTGTTCTGCTACTTGTAAAGCTCTCTGTGTCCTTGGAGACAAGGGGGAAGGGGAGCTTCCTACAGTAGGAATGGCAAGATCCATGGGTGCTTCTGCAGCCTCTGTCTCTTCTTGCTCTTATGCCCATTGCTCTTCTTGCTCGCTAACACTTGTTGCCTCTTCAGCCTCCAACCACTCCTCCTCTGACCTGTCCTCAGTGTCCCACCACCATTCCCCAGGCTCTGAGCCTTCCTCCTGTGGGTCTTCTCTAGGAGGTTCCCTGGCTAGAGCCTGCCAACATTCCTCATCATCCAGCCAGTCCCTGACACCCAGAGGGAGAACTCAACACAGGTTTCTAATTTTTTGTTGCAGGCTGGCATCTTCAAAAACTTATAGTCACACCCAAAGCCCTCAAAATTGCATCACGTTAAGTTGAAAATCTTGAAAAGCACACTGAACGGATCTTTCCAATTAGCCCATCATCATCAACTTGATTGCCTGAGTCTATAGTCACACATCAGTTCGCATGGTTCATTTTGTCTCTTATTAAGACAGACAATTATCTAATAATGGGAGAAAACAAATTGAAGGTGTGAATTCACCCTTAAAGCACAGTCCTTTACATGATCAAAAAACACATTCTGATCGTAATTAGCTGGTATACAACTTTTGTATTTCTAGAAATGGCACATAATATCTACAAAGGAGGTTAGGATGTCCTTTCAAGTAGGACATGTCCATGAGACTAATCTTCAAATACAGAAGATGTTAAGTGTCTTCCTTGTTTCAGTAGTTCCAAGTCATGTTTAACCTTAATCTGCCCCAACGAAAAGCATTTCCAAAGTTCACCCAAACCATACTGCCTTTGTAACCATTAAAGACATCAGATCAAAGCTCTTCTCCCCCCCGCCCCCCACACATCAGAAAAAAAATAAGAAAGGATTATTCAAACTTGAAAGAGCATGGCTTATCAGGATGAGAAAATACTTGCCAGCAGTGAGCCCAATATCATCTGACAGGAAGACTTTGTTGCCTTAAAACAAGCTGAAAGTAGAGATTTGTAAATTGCTGAGCCTTGGAAGTCACTAGAGAGTGTAGTTCAGTTGCTTTTCATTTGGCCACAGTCAAGTTCTGCGCGGGAGGCAAAGAGATGTTCAAGCAGCCTCTGGAGAAACCTTCATCAATGACAACCTCTGTGCCACTTTATTGTTTAAAGCTGCATTCAATAAACACTATGCAGTTGTGCTTAGGTTTCATATTCATGGCCCAAATAGAATTTGCCAGTTGACCTAGGATTGCAGAGTAGGAGGACACGTTGGGCTTGTTCATCAGTCAGAGGATTACAGGTCACTGTGATGTTGCACTTCCCCCATGCCTCCTAGGAAGATCATCACAGCCTGGACCCAGCCAACAGCCAGAGAAGGAGCAGATGCAGGAAGCTACTTTTCCATCTCTCTGCCAGAAAGAAAAAACTGCCCTAACTGCTAATTGCCCTCGCATTGCAGAAGCACATCTGGTCATATCTATTAGCCAGAAAGCTAAGCCCATTGTGGGGTGTGTATGTGTGTAGGAAGTGGTTTGCTTGTTTTGTTTTTATATGATCCACAATAGCTATGTTCCATTAAGTATAATTTATTTAATTCACACAGAAATGAAAAAATGTATAGGTAGTAATGAAGGCTTAAAATGGAAAATGGCTAAATCTGTATTGCTGAAGAGTTGCTAACATCAGGGTTTTTCCCATGTTGTTTCTAAATAACTCTAAGTTCTTGCTGAGTTAATGATTAACTAATTGATTATCGTTTTTCCGGCAGCTAAATGTGAGTGCTGTAACCTTAGATCATGTGATGAAGGTATTAGGTTGCAAATCTCCATTTTGAAGAGCATTGCCTTTGAGTCATTGTTTCCCAAACTCCATGGAGTAAGGATGTAAATGAAGCTGTCTTGAAGGGAGAGTAAACAGCCTAAGATGGCAAACAGGGGCTAGAATGCAGGCTGTGGAGAGGGAGAGAGAAATCTTTGCTTATAGGTCTGTTTGGATTATTTCATATTTTCCAAGATGCTGAGCCTGTGCTGGACAGCACAAGACATTGTATGGATATTTTTGGATGTATCATTGATGCTTATGTTTTGTTTTTAAAGAGTTCTGCCAGTAAAAGTTGGACTAATATTTTTACAGGCCTGGACAATGATTTATTTCCAAAATGAGTCAGTTCTTATGCTTTCAGTCTCTTCAAATTGTGCAGTATTAATATCTGCAATATGTTCTATCTTCTGAATGGCGGTTGCCAGAAACTGCAGTTGGAGACCATGGACTGTTCCAGCAGACTCTTCTTATGTGATTATGTTCATCTGGAGGGTCATTCAATTAAAAGCCAGGATATACATCTTTAAAATAAGAAATAGGATACTCTATATGCAAATTAATCACTGAATGTTATATAGCGAACTTGGCATGTGAGGAGTGTAAACCAGGAGTCTCCTGTTCAAATGTTGACCTGTCACAAGCTGAACTAGTTTTCTGTCCCCCAAATCTGAGCCTCAAGCACTATCTGCCTAAGGAGATAATAGTGAATAACCTAACAGCATCATTACAATAATTACTGACAATGTATGCACTGTCCTTTAAATGGACAAAAACTGCTGTATAAATGTTAAGTGGAAATATCAGGACTAGATGAGGTTGAGTGATAAAGAGGCCAATCAGGTGCTAGTGGCATGTCCCATAGTTGTAAATTGCCACCCACTTTCTCAGCCTGAGTACCAAATTGCAGCAAGGCTATAATCCATTGCCGGGGTTATCAGAGGTTGGGGACTTCGGTAAGGGCACTTCAGGGAGTTATTAGCACTTTTCTTCTATGCCTCCAGTATTCACCTCTTGTACAGTATCTCCAATTAGTCTGATGAACTGCAGCTTGCTATCATTTTTAAGCAATGAAGCTCTGATTTCATCAAGGAGGCAATGCCGCGAAGCCCTTGGCTTCAGTAAAGTAAGCCCAAGTGCCTCAAAAGAGGAGAAGATAAAGAGGCCATGTCCACAGCCAGCCAGAGAGATGGAGCCTGCCTTAAAACTGTTAACACATTTCAGATATTCTAGCTTTGGATTCCTGGTTTTATAATTTTGCAGCACTATAAGTCACCCGTTTCAAGGCAGAAAGGGAACATAGTGACTTCTGGAACATCTGAATGGCTCATTCCTTTGAAACAATCACTCCTAGGCACAGTCTCCTGCTCACAAAGCCCATTTGGCTCCCTGCTGTAATCCTTTGGGTGAGGATACAAGCTGCGAGAAAGCTTGAATGTGAGTGTAGGGGAAACTCCAGTCGAATGCAACTGAACACTGGTGAAGGCTCATCACTGAACCTACCTAGAGTAAGTAAAGGCAACAAAGAGGGCATTCTTTGCTGCCTCCATTGCATCCTCATAACGTCACCTAGAATGGGGCTTTTTACAGGCTGGCCTGAAGGCAGTGACAGAACCAACAACAACTTGCCTTGACTTGTTTGCAAAGCATTTTGAGGAAAATTTCTTGCATCTGCCAGGACCCTGACTTCACTGTTAGAGCTGATTAATATTAAGAGGTGTCCAGAGCACTGTCTAGTCCTGTTATGTTGGATATGTTTCAGTTAGTAAGGCTCAAGGATGTGAACAAGGTGCTTAGATCTGTCAATGTGACCACTTGTGCTTTGGACCCTTGTCCCTCTTGTGAGATTGAAAAATTTAAGGCAGCCTTTGGGTCACCTCATAACAGTGAATATTTCCTTCTGTTTTGAGGTGGCCACAATTTCCTGTGTATTTCTTTTTGTAACATTCACACATTACTGCAGAAATGTGATGGAACAGACTCAAAATTGAAAAGTTATTCCACAAACTAAAATTAGACTGATCCACCAATCCCTACTTGTTCAAGTCTGACATTATAGTCCAATATACAAATAGTCTTATATTAACTCCAGAAGAAAATAGGTTTGTACAGTGTGTACAGTTTACATTAAGTCACAAGGGGTTTCTGGGATGACAGTGGCCTTCTAAAATTCAGTGCCACAAATGTCTTGTTACATTGACTTAATGACAGAATCTATTCTATTGATTGTCTTTAAACTTCCTTTGGTGGCTCAGCAAATTTTGCCTCCAGCTGCAATAAAATGTAAATCTGGCTTTTAGTTTCCAGACCTCTCGCCGTCCTTTAAAGAACTGCACACACTTTCTTAAGATTCTGGTTGACTGCACAGTTAAAAACGCTGCTGAGTATCTGAAATAACTAGCTAACGGCCATCAATACTGCTGAGTTGTTCTGAGACTTTTCCATAAACCTCTACTTTTCACTTTACATTTCCACAGTTCAGTAAGCCTTATGAATTGAACCAATATCTTTTTGCAGACTTTCTGCAAAACCCTGCTCACAAAAGATCCCACTGCTGTGACAGGTTGAGAACCACGGAGCTAGGATCTCACGCTGCTGTGGCTTAGCCATTTTGATGTGTTGGCATTCCATCCCTGTCTCAATGTTATTTGAAACATCTGATCTTGGGTTCTGAGCTGAAGTTAGAGGTTCTCAGACTTGGGTGCCTTTTTGCAAAGACTACAGGAACAAACCAGAAAAAGTTAGGCGTGTTTCGATCAATGGGACATTAGCATCCTGTTAAGTTCTTAAATCACATTGATTTTAGCGCAGCTTAATTACACTTTAGTTTCTCTGAATTGTGCTCAAACAGCAGCAACTGCAGAAAATTAGGCTCAAGTATTTGTGCCTGTGATGGCTTAGGTAAGTCAGTGTTCTTGTTCCATTGTATAACTTGGGAAGGCAATGTAAATGCCCTCCCATCAGATGTCAAGGCAGCCTTGTTTAGGGAAGTTTTTAATGTTTGATGCTTTGCTGTGGTTTTATAACCCGGTGTGGCTGCGGCAACCCAGTCAGATGGGAGGCATATTTAAATAAAGAAGTTGTTGTTGTTGTTCATGCTTGCAGTGCTGAAGTCTCTTACAGATACACTGGCCTGAGATCGAGCAACCCAGCTGGCGAAAAGGGTTGTGTAAATCAATTTTTTTGTTTCCCTCTATCAGGCTCTGGCTTCTCACCTGTTGGTAGCCTAGTTCCAAAACAGAATTTGGAACAGGAGCAGGTTACTCCACCATAATTTATCCCACTGCGAATTATGTTGGCTTCCTATAGTTTGTATTGCTCTGCTCATGTCATTGGGGTAATTCTGGACCAAAATTAGGTTCCTTGACAGACTCCAGGACCTTGATGAAAGGGAAGGAATCCCAGCCTCAGGGAAATGGAGAAAATAACAGCAATCTTCTGCAGCTGAAGACAAACCCATTAGCTGAATTAATGTGTTGTGATGATGTAACCCTCACCTAATGATAAATTATGGTGAACTTTTATGTGGCTTGCCAGACTTTGGATGTGTGTGATTGAAAGGGACGTCTTCACTTTTTGCTGCTACTATTTGACTGTCTAGTTGTTTCATTTCTATTATGTCCCTCTGCATAAGAAAACATGTTGTATAAGAAAATGTGTTGTTGTGATTGATGTTCGTCTACAATAATGAACGCACAAGTTAGTAAAATAGGATTTCTGATGCAGAAAAATCAGACAATGAAAGTCAGGCAGTAGGCATTATTCTAGTGAATAGCATGGTGAAACTGACTATTATTATTATTATTATTATTATTATTATTATTATTATTATTTGTACTGAATACTTTTAGTAAGTTATTACAGTTCTTTTTTTAACCACTATGACCCCTTGCCTCATTTCATTTTATGAAGCTATATCATTTATAATACCTACAAACCTACAAAAGTGCAAGGTGTGTATGGGCAGATGGAGGCAGTTTGGCCATTTCTGTCATCGTTTTCTAATGATACCCAAGAAGCCATCTTTGAAAAATGGCTAAATTCTTTGCTACTGCATCTTCCTTGTTGCAGGCAGTTCCATAGCTCAGCTTTCTTTAAGCTGAATACAGAATTTTGCTCTGGAGGTCTTGTGACATATTCCCTATTTTAAGCAGAATGTGCTGATGCAGAGATTTTAAATAGGGAAGCCTTTTTCTTTCATATTTTCCTTCCCCTCCTCTACATGCCTCTCAAATGCATTTTCCCCATTTCCTGAAATTTCTTCTGTTGTTATCCTTTCACATTTAATTTGTACCATATTCCACCACCAGCCAGACAGCCACTGTCTTTCTTCCCTCCTCCCTTGTCCACTTGCATTCACTTCCTACTTAAAGCAACTTTGCTCTCTTACCCCCTTCCTTTCTCTAAATTTATTAAAAACAACAGTAAACATTTTATCTCGCTTTTTAATTTCCTTTAACATCTACTCTGGCTTTTCCCTTTAGAGGAGGGAGATCTTCCTTCCTTTCCCTCTCCCCCTCTGAACTTCTGGGTCACTTTTACCCAGAATGCAATGAGTTTCTGGGGTTGGTCAAAAAGCCTATGAAAGTGCAAAAAGGCAGTACAGGAGACACTGGGCAGGCTGTGGCACTGAGGCCCAGCTAAAAGTCGCCCAAGGCCCACTGGGGAGGTCCACACCCATTGTTTGAGAAACACAGACCCAAACAAGACAAACAGCCAACAAATTGCTTATATTTTCCCCACTTGTGTATAGAATATTGCTATTTGTGGAATTTCTGGAAGTACTGAATACTTTTCCCCCATTGTGCCAGAAGGACTTATTTTCAAAGTGTCTTTTTTCCCTTTGAATATTCATGGTCCCACATGGCACACATCCTTTACATTTTAAGACCTAATTGTATCAAAACTGCCTACACCTTTATCCTCATTACCCCACCGCTTTCTGGTTACCAAGGCATTTCTCTCTGGAGAATTGCTATTCATAGCTACAGTAGGGATTTCATTTACAATGCCTACTATGTCCTAATCCCCATGACAAGAATGCAGCTCCAACGCAAGAGATTTTTTGAGGAAACGGAGCTGAATCAATTAAACTTGGCAAACCTGTCATGTACAGATTTATTAGGAAATGATATTGACGGGTCCCAGACATACAAGAACAGCCTTGCTTTTTTCAGACCAAAGGTTCATCTAGTTCCCATTGGCCAACCAGGTAATAATTGGAAACCCATGGCAGTAGCTCTCTTTCCTTTGTGAATCCCAGCTACATACCCTCCAACGTTTCTCCAATGAAAATAGGAATGACCATTATTATTATTATTATTATTATTATTATTATTATTATTATTATGATCATCTGACTGGGCTGCTCCAACATATATAAAAACATAATAAAACATTTTTAAAAAACTTCCCAATAGTGCCTGCCTTCGAAAGGTTGTATAGCTACATATCTCCTTGGCACAAGGGTAATATAACTCCACATATCTCTGATGAAAATAGGGACGTCCAAAAGAAAAGCAGGGCATTCCAGGATAAAATCAGAAATCAGGATGGCTGGGACTGTCCCTGGAATGTTGTCTCTGAACCTGGAAGTAGTGTGCAGCCAGCATACTTTTGTCTAATCCCTCTGTAAAACCAGCCAAAATGGTGGCTGTCACTGCAGCATGTAGTTGTGCTGTGTGAATTAATACTTCCTGGTTCAGAAAAGTCTTGTGCCTCAGTTAATGTAACTCTTTCCTCCTCTAGCACTTTGTGACAAGGTGGTGGGGAACCTGTAACCCTTTGCATGTTGTTGGACTCCAAGCCGCCTTAGATCCAGCCACCATGGGCAATAGTCAAGGATGATGGGTGTTCATTGTAGTTCAGCAACATCTGGGGAACCACCCAGATGTGATACAAGCAGCTAAGCCCTAACAATTCAGGAGTATCTGCATTATAAACATTTGTCAAGTTTTGTCTAACAAGGTTTCCACCCAAAAAATCCTGGAAATTGTAGTTTGGTAAGATGCTGAGAGAGATCCACAGTCCCACCTCTAGAACCTCAGTTTCCATGGTTCTTTGGGAAGAAGGAATTATTATTAAACCACTCTAAATATGCAGCATAAACATTTCCAGAGTCAGATATGATAGCACCTCTGTCAGTATCTTTTTTCACTGGTCAGTTTTGGTTTTGCTTTGACAAGATTTAAATCCGTCAATCAATCAATCACAGCCAGGAATGGGGAAGTGTTGGTAACAACTCACAAATAGTGGGAAGTTTGATATTGTATTGCAAGGAGAAACACGAAGCTTCAGTGAGTTCCATTTTTAATCCCTCTATGCATAGCGAAATCCTCTTAAATAGCACAAGCAAGCAGAAATGGGGGAAAGTAATTGTTCCAATTATCAAAGGCTCATAGGAATACATTGATCTGGGAGAAACTCACTTTGATTTAATAAACTGCTTAAAAATTAGCATTGAAAAAGCACGAAGGCAGGCAAAAGCAATAGCTTTGACTTAACTCCAGTAATGCAGAGACAAATAATTATATGAACCCAATTCCAGCAAAGAAAAAATATGTGCATGAATACTAACATAATAACTTCAGCTCACTTTTTAATTTAATGGGTCCATTAATATAATGGGTCTATTCTGGACACAACCTGTGGTCACTAACAACCAAACTTTTAATATTAAATAAAAGGTTTCTCGAAACTATCAAGTTAATAATCTCTGTTTCCCCACCCCCACAGCTCCAGCTATTTTCAGACAGTATAATTATATCCTGAAAAAAGGCATAACTAATTAGCTCTATGCCCATCACTGGTATGACCAAATTCTGAAAGAACAATGATACAGAGATAATACTCATAAGTGGCATTTCAGCTACTGCAGTTAGTTCAGAAAGATGTAGGGACAGAACAACAATATAATAATAATGATTCTTCTTTGTCCTTTAAGCAATCAATAATAATGCTTATTTCCCTACTGGGGAAAATGGCTAAAAATACATTTTGAGGAACAAAAAACATTGAAGCACAACTAGAAACATAATGTTAAGATCTCCAGGAAATGAAATAAACAAAACTCATGATGAATTTAAGCAAAGATGTTGGACATTTATGGTGATAGGATTCTGAACTAAGAAGAAATGTCTGGCTGGATGAGGCCGGAGTCCACCTCAGCTGAATGGTGCCACCTGAATCAGGTTACTTCAGCCTGACTATATTGATACTGAATGGAGTGCACAGTTCATCATAATTTGAAGCAACTTCAAAGCACATCAAAGTGCAAGTAGATAAATAGGTACCACTCTGGCAGGAAGGTAAACAGCATTTCCATGTGCTGCTCTGGTTTCGCCAGAAGTGGCTTAGCCATGCTCGCCACATGACCTGGAAAAACTGTCTGCGGACAAATGCTTGCTCCTTCGGCCAGTAAAGCGAGATGAGCGCCACAACCCCAGAGTCATTCACGACTGGACTTAACTGTCAGGGGTCCTTTACCTTCAATTTATTAAGCAAAAGCTCCAACTCACTGCAAGAAGTAAAGGCCACATTTAATAGTCTTTCCGGCAATGCAAAATATACCCTATTAACATCTATGCCGAAATTGCTTCAGAAATGAACTAGTGTCAAGAGTATATACAATTTAACTTGTATTGGATGCAACCTAAAGAAAACTCTTTAGAAATGAACAAATCACATCAGTACCTTGGAAGATCCAGATTTAAAGGATGCATTGACATTGATTTCTACTAAGAACTGTCAACTTCAGTTTATCTGTGGTTCATATTGCTAGGAGGAAAGGCATATTAATTTCAGCCTGAAAAGCAAACTATCTGTTAGCTTTGTAAACAAACTACCTTTAAATATCATTTTAAAAATCAAAGACAGATGAGAAGACAGCTGATATGTCAATGTGACCTCCAAAGTCATAGACCACTCAGTTTCATTTAACCAATATATTGCGGGCAGAATTTTAGTCAGCAGTTGAAGCACAATGTCCGCCAGATGTTTTGAGCCACAGCTCCCATCAGGCCCAGCCAGCTTTCTCAACAGACAGAGATTATGGGGTTTGTAGTTCAAAATTTCTGGAAAGCACCATGTTGGCTATTCCTGCATTAAAGCTATGTTAGATTAATCTGCCCATTATTACATGGGTAGTAAACTGGATACCCCAATGACACCCTAAGTGAAGGTACACTATACCTAAGACTTGCTGGGTTTCTATTCCTCTCACTGTGCAGATATTATGTAGGATTGGTTCATCACATGTCTGCGTTATGCATTCCAGCACCGAGGGAGCAGATGTTTACTGTACTCTGTTTCCGTTTGTTTTTGCTTTCACTTCTGACTTCTCTCCGAGGAAGACGAGAAAGAGGAGACGTATTTTCTTTGGTTCTGCCTTATGCTTAATAAAGTAGCTTTAGTGCTTACAACCTCAGCCTAGATCTGACTGCGTTTATCTCTGCTGGACTCTGAATATGCGTTCAGTGTCTCCAAGACATGTCATTATAAATCGTTGGGTAAGGTGGTTCGGAACTCCCTAGAGCTGCATGCTGCACGCTGATGGGAGAGACAGGCTGAAATCGTTCCTGTCGTATGCCTGGGGGTTGTCCTAGCCCCCGGCCGACCCAACAAGACTGGCTGAGTTATTTTGACACCTGAAGCAGATAATCCTACAAATATCTCCACATGGGGGTAAAAAATGCAACCATGATCAATTAAATAAACAACCCATTTGCTACCCTTTCATAACACCCAAAATCAGCAGTCTGAGGCAGCTGCCTCACTTTGCCCAAGAGGAGGGCCAGTTCTGTTGCAGCAGGCAATATTCATGGCTGGATAGTCATTTTTAGTCAGAATGGATTGAGTAAAATGAAACCATCATCATCATCACTTAGTAGGCTTAGTCTATCGTAGTTATTCAAACCATGCTTGGAAATTCCACCCAAGCCTTGCCCAAAATTTGGATATGAGATGGTGTCAGTAAAAAGAAAGAAAGAAAGAAAGAAAGAAAGAAAGAAAGAAAGAAAGAAAGAAAGAAAGAAAGAAAGAAAGTTAGTTATGGGTTCTGCCATCTAAATTCCCTTCTACGGAACTATTTTGGGAGAGGGAGGGGGAAATTTCCTCCACCCTTTCTGCTGCACCAATTCATGTACACAAAACCCGGCAATATGGATGGGAATTTTTGCAAGGTTTAAATCAAAGCTTTGCTAATTCTAGTGCAGGTGTCAGTAAGGCTTACCAGCCATGGGCCAGATCACTCCCGCGGAGACTGTCCGTGGGCCAGGCCAGTGCAGTGCATCGCCGGAAATCGCCTCTGCACATTTCCACAGCGCCAGAAATCGTTTCTGTGCATGCTAAGATGCTGAAAATCATGCTTGCGCAGAAGTGATTTCCAGCGCCGCTCGGCGAGCCCACACCACACCAATTTAGTGCAATACGCAGGAGACTCGCCAAGTGGGCGTCTCAGTTTGGGGGCAGCTCGTGGGCCGGTAAAACGGTCTTTGTGGGTCGCATCTGGCCCATGGACCACACGTTGCCGACCCCTGTTCTAGTGCAATACCTAACAGGCAAATTGATATAGGCTATACCATGAAGCAGTTTGAGAAGCCATTCATGACTGGCCCAAATAAGCATTCATCCATTTCATACCTGAACTCCACGATTTAGACGGTAGAAACGATTACACAAACTGTAGCCACGATTGCATAACAAGACATAATAGATGAGGGAATGAGAAACAAAAGGAGAGGAATTGGAAAATAGTATAAATTGCACAGGATATTCAAATGAACAAAATGGCAACAAAATTTCAAATAGAAACACCACAGACAGAGTGGAATTAGCTATATAGAAAAATGTCTTATTAGTCAGCTCCAGGGGGATTAAGTGCAATTTTTGAAAAAGGCTGTAGATACCAGTTATTTCCATGTATTCTTTTCCCCATTGTTAATATTTTGTGCCACGTGGAAACAAAGGTGTTAGATCAGGCCTTCAAAATCTGTGAGCTACCAACCTGCCTGTTTTAATGAACTGAATGTTTTATTTCCTTTAGTAATAATTTTATCATTTGGTGGTGTGTGGGGTTTTTTTGGTAAACTGCTTTGAGGGTTTTTTAATCATCAAGTGGTATATAAAATTTATGAAATGAATAAAATAAATAAACCCAAGCATAGCCCACCAGCCATGAATCGTATTCTGCCATGTGGCTTCACAATTTCCCTGTTGTGTCATATCAGGCAGACAGAGAGAAATAAGGATAGTTGTATCTTCTCCAACAATTTACCAGGAGCAACCCCACTGTCTGGTTCCTATCCCATATCAACCCATTGTGCATGGATGGTGCTGGGCAGACAAGCACCATCACCCTGCGCAAACAAGGAAAAGGCAGAAGGTGGATAAGACACTTGTATAATGTATCACTATAGGGTAGAGCAAGTGTGAGGAACCTTTGGCACTCCGGCTGATGCTAGACTACAATTCCCATCAGCCCCAGTAAGCATGGCCAATGGCCATGGTTGATGGGAGCTTGCAGTTCACCAACATCTGGAGGGCCAAATATTCTCCACATCTGGGGTAGGGCACTCAGAGGGTAATTTATAATGTTAGGATAGGAATGCTCACAGAAATAAGTTTCAGAAATGTTGGGTGCTTATGAAGCCCATGATGGGCCCAACCATGTGTTGTTGTAGACAGCTTTTCATTGATGGGCCACAATTTGTGCAGGCCTGATTAGATCAGACAGAGTAAATTTTTAATCCCCTGTTCTTACACCAGCTGTAGAATCATGTGTAGGATTTTATCTTAGGTTGATCTCAAATAACAAAAAGATGGACCATCCTTTTTAATTCAAAGTGTGCTTTTATTTCTTTATTTCTTTATTTTTCATCTGAGATCATTTAATTCAAATAGTGCCAGTGGCATAGCGTGGGGGGGTGCAGGGGGGGCCGGCCGCACCAGGCGCAACATCTGGGGGTTAGGGTTAGGGGGCGCAAATCCACGGGTTAGGGGGCGCAAATCCACGGGTTAGGGGGTACAAATTACTTGCCTTGCCCCGGGTGCTGACAACCCATGCTATGCCACTGAATAGTGCTGCATCTTACCATACTATTTGAAGATTAGAACAGAAGTCAAATAATACCAAAACACATAATTTCTAGTTAATATACTGCAAAGCTTTGATATATGAGAATCTGACAGGAAATTTCTCTGTTTACCTTTCCGCATTACGAATGACCACCAATTAGTTCTTTGTGTTGGGGAATCACACCTGGGTTATGTCATTCATGCTTTGTAATCTACACAAATGTATATATTTGTTATATATCTGAATAAGCATTAAAGCAATTGATGAAATTATTTTCCAACTTTTTAAAAAATAAACATGTTGCTTGCATCACAGCTTCACCATGGAGGCACCATGTTGTGGTCGCATAAACAAATTATTTGTACCAACTCTGGTTTACATTTCATACGTACCAGTTCTTAACACTGTTCTGCAGAATGCTTAACATTCTAAGCATTCTGTCAATAAGCCTCTTACAGCTACAAACCTACATTCCCTGGGAGGGCATCCCAGGGAGTATTGGGTGTACTGGATCTCTGTATCCAACACTGGAGAGGGTGATCTGATGTTGGATCACACCTCCTCCAAGCCATGAAAACCTCAGATGCTCTGTTCTAACTCACCACCAGATTTAGGACAGTGCAGCCAGTTCCCTTGCACACAGGGTGCTGAGCCGAGCCTGCACAGAATGGGAGGCAAGAGAGAGGAGGGGACGAAAATAAGAAATATGGGGGGGGGGGTTCATCCTCGCTCAGGATGCATTTTACCAAAGTCCACCCTTGGTCCAACTGATGTCAGGGTTCCAACATTTTGCCATTAAGGGATCTTGGGGGCAGATGAAGGGTGTGCTCCAAAACCACTTTTTCCATTAATATGTAACAATTTACACTTTCATCATCTACTAACTATTAAATTATTCACTCATCATTATGAGCAATACATTTATGAGTTCTAAAGTAAATAGAATGGCATTATATGTCTTTTTAAAAGAAACATACCATATTTTTCCATGTATAAGATGAGGTTTTTTGCTTTACAAAATAGTAAAAAAATTGGGGGCCTGGGGAAACCAAGAACCGTGGTCCAGGTCCGGTCCAGAATTCGTAGGTTCCACTAGGAGTCATTCTGACAGGGTCAAGGCAGGACACGAGGCAGGAAACCAGGCAAGGACAGGTACAGGATCTCAGGCAGGGACTGGCATACAGCAATGTTGCTCCTGCAACCTGTGTCAGGGTCCGGCAACCTTTTATCTTTGTCGGGGTAATGGCCGGTCCTGATCCCCCGGCAACTCACCTCTCTGTTTTGCCCAAAGGCGAGCACTCCTTCTGCGACTACTCAGGTCTCTCCTTCTCTCAGACCTTAGTCTTTGCAGCTCGGGAGACGTCGGTGGGTTACTAGACCCAGGGGCCGCCTCAGCCTCCCCTGACCAAACCGGTAGTGGAGCAGCTGTAAGTGATGGCCCAGCTGAAGGCAATGAGGTAATCCCCACATCTGGAGCCAGGGCAGGCTCAGGTCCCTGACTTGGCCCAGCTGGTGTTTGTTGCAGGGGAACCTGTGCAGACTGGGACTCTTCAGCATCAGGCCCCAGACTTGGTTCAGATGATGCCTGAGGCAAAGGATCCGGTGCGGACTGAGACTCTTCTGGTTCCAAGTCCGCAACCGAGTCCCTGGCCCTCACAAGTTTGCTCAGCGGTATGGCCCAGCACAGAGTGGGTGCTGCCTTCCCCTGGATCCTGCCTGGGATCCTCCTTCCTCTCACTTCCCCGCAGCAGCAGCTGCCACTGAGGGGGAGCATGTGGTGCTCCAACCACTGTGTTTGCTTCTGCACCATGGTGCACTGCATGCAGCTCATGCTGGAAACTTTGAAGGCAATTGCCCCCCCCCCCCAAAAAAAACGATAAACTTGCCACCGCAGATCATCCAGATTTTCACTTCTATTTTAGGGTTTTGCTTTCTTAATTTTGGGTTCAAAAATATAAGGGAAGTCTTATACATGCGGGCGTCTTATGCATGGAAAAATACGGTATTTTCCTCTCCTCGACTGTGTCAACCTCAGGCAGGCTTCCTGCAAAATTTCCATATGACATTTATCTTGCTCTGATATTCATTTCAAGCCTGTGGCTTCTATGTGACAATTGTCGGCACTCTGCATTTTATTACAGGTCTGTAGTGAATTCTTCCCTTGTTATTTAGTGTTTGCTCGATGTAGCTACAGTACACAGGACTAATGCTGTGATTTGCCAAGATGTACCACAGGTTATTTTCAGAGTATTCTTGATATGATCTCACTAAGTACACAGCAAGGAAAACGTATTGCTCCAGCTGAGCCTAGAATCAATTGCCAAGTCCAAATGTCAGCAAAGTGAAAGCTTGTTCAAAATTCATTATGGGATGTGATTGATATAGCAGAGTCAAAAGGAAATCATAATGGAATTGCAAATCTAAATTTGGTCTTTAAAATGAGTATATGCATTGAAGGTGGCGGGGGTGGGGCTGGGAGAGGGAATCAACCATCTCCCATTAAGCACAGATGGAAAGTTTCATACACACACCTGAAAAGTGCACTCAATTCAAAGCAATCTAAGGAAATGATAGTGCTAGAGTATCTATCCATCTATCTATAAAAAGCTGGTTGTCAGCATTCCATCACAATTCTGTACTGAGATGAGGTTGTGCTGAAAAACAGGTTGTACATTGTCATCTGGGAGAAGGTACCCCAACGGTACCCCAAAGTATAGACTTTTATTTCCTTCCAGTGTGTATATGGCTGGCACACACACACACACACACACACACACACACACACACACACACGTACTTGCAATATTTAACCCAGCCCCTCTCCACATACAATCTACTAAACATAATGATGGGCCTTGTTGCTAGTGATCTATAAAAGTCTGAGTTTGAAGTCGGTATCTGTTCCTATGGTGGTATAGAGCAAATAAATCGTTTTAATTCTCCAGTCTTCCAAATTATGAGTTTTTCAGTTCTAATTCTGCTATTAATTCAGTTCCATACTTCTCCCTCTGCAATTGAAGGTATTTGCTTTATTTCAGATCAGTAATTGCATATAAAAGAAGGGTTAGTACCATTTCTTTCACAGCTTCACCAGCTCATTAGACAAAACAGATAGATTAAAGTCTTGCACAAGGGAATCGGTGGTGACTCAGATAAGGGAGGAGAATTAATATTGAAAGTAAAAGTGCAATCTACGGAATGGTTCACACATGCTTGCACATCAATGGATTGTGTTGCCTGTAGTTATTGTACATTTGATGACTTGAAGCTGAACGTGTGAAGAGGTTCCACTGAAAAGCCTTGTTGTATTTGATATGGTGCTAGATGTCATTAAAGTTCTACCTGTGATATAACAGCTGCAGTGCCTCATTCACACATGCAAGTGGTAAGTCACTTTACAGTCACTGCACATCACTTTACAGCCATCAAGTGATAATAATACATGTGTGTGTGCATCAGGAGTAAGAGATACACTACGGAGACCTTCCTTTGAATGCATGACCACAATCTATATATAAGATAGCAAGTTGTTTGAAACTGGTTTTAATTGTTGTAGCCCACCTTGGGACCTTAGGGTTAAGGGCTGGTAATAGATATTATAAATATGTATTCCCTCTGCTCATGACTAGGGGTGAAGGAGAAATTTGGTTCAGTTTGCATTTTAATGCTATCCTTCAAAATCTACCCTTAGATTTTATCTTATAATGCAGTTCTCCAACCAAAAAAATGTGTGAATAAATGCATATGTCAGTGAAAACAATAGCAGCAATATATATTATATTGGGAAAAATTGCTTGCAAACAATATGTATATCACACAATGCTGCATACAGGAATGTGTATAACAGAACTGTGCGCTAACATGCTGAGACCTTTTGAGAGGGTTTTGTGTGTTTTTTGAAAAAAAAAATTACAAACAGATGCAGAAATGTAGCAAGCTGTACAGTTAAGCCAGACAGATGAAACTTCACTTAATCATGTTAGAAATCTGAATGTTCTTAAATACTAGTAAAATCCAGATGATTTGCCCATTGGCATGCATATGCTAAGTGATGTAAGCTGGCCAAATTTCACACAAATCTATTGAGAAATGGCCTAGATAATATAATCATTTTTTATTTCTGCATTCCGCTCCCTTTGTAGTTATTATTTGCCAGGCATAACATACTAGCATTGTGTGTGTGTCTTTCTTGACTTATCACTGTATCATAAAATTCAAGGAAATGGGAAAAGTCTTGCCCTTCCTGCAGGAGGAAAGGATTGAGGATGAAAGACCAAGGACAAGGGTGGTGAACGGAAGCTAAGTTGGAAGCAATCACAGTATGTGAGACTCTAGAACAAGACTGGGGAGTCTGTGGTCTTCAGATGTTGTTGGACTCCCTTCAGACCCATCTAGCATGGCCAACGGTCAGGATGATGGGAGCTGGAGTTTGACTGCTCAAGGTTCCTCACCTACAGAATACAATTGCTGCTCACACAACATGGAAAAGAAGCCGAAGTGCTTTAACTTGCAATTCCCATTTTTTCTTTTCTTTTAGTGAATGAGTGAGTTTGTAAGTGATTTACCTCTTCTGTTAAGATGAAGCAGATCTATCATCTATCTATCATCTATCTATCTATCTATCATCATCATCATCATCTGAATGTTGCTCTAACTTAGGTCTAGTTGTCTTAAATGGCATCAGAAAGAATAAACATTCCCTGGACAGTACCACTCCAGTCTACAGATGGGAGTCCATATGAATGAATGCTCCTCCATACAAAGAATCTTCTCGCCACTTGGAAAAGTAGCATGTTAGTTTTCTGCATGTAGGAACACTTTAATTTATTTTTTGTGATGAAGCATTCTATAACATGGCTGTTCACCTGGACTCTGAAATAGTACCGTCCCCTCCAGTCACAGGTTTCCCTTGAGCTGTTCATGAGAACTAGGCTTAATTCTTCAAGAGTATCCTGACTAAGCTTCTGGAAATACTGCATTGTGTATATGTGTGTACAGTAGGCTCTAAAAAGCCATATCTTTGTGTGTAAGTACATTCTCAGAAGATTATAGGCTTATAGTCATAAATGATTGCTGTGGATTATAGAGTGTTAACTTCATGATGATCAGAGGTTTAGGATTTAGGATATGGAATCCTCTTTTTCCCCCCCTACTGATTCATAGTCCATGTGAGTACCTGAATGAGTCTGTATTTATTTGTGTTTTTTCTCAATAAATTGCACTTTTGCTGTCACTGTAATTTAAAATAATTGATACCCACCCATATTAGCTCAACATTCACTTTAGGAGTTCCATTATTGTGCCATTTCATTACATACGTTGCAGAAACACAACCACATAAACAATACCACACTGCAGAGGTGTTCTCATTAGATTTTCAGGAAGTTTTCGTCACATTCCATTCCCCCCACACCACAATTCTGTCAGGAGCATCAGGGCACTGCCTGACTTTTGGGTGAGACTATAGAGCCTACAAAAAGAAGACAATTGGCTGAAGAATCTGCTTGGGTTGCAGCATAGTTTCCAGCTCATTGTGTCTTCTTAGCATGGCAAAAGTCAGCCCAATATATTTGTCTACCTCAAGAAAAATACAAAATGGCACCTTGCCTCACTTCCATATTCAGAAACCGATTGTGTTGGTGGACAAATCATAGCTTAGCTCAACAGGGACTTCCACCACACCAGAGGGCAGCAAGCTAGCACTACGTTCAAAATCTTCAAGCCATCAATAAGTGCTCAGAAGACCCAATTTTTTCCACCGCCTGCTATTCTATCCCCATCCCTAATATGAAAAGACTCACTAGAGGATCCAGGACCAGATAGCAGATCACACCAGGCCTCTCTTCATTCTCCTGACTGTTTGTGGAGTGAAGATGTGTGATGATAGCAGCATATTTTTTCTATTGGGATCATGGGAGATTAAATGCAATCTCCATGATCCTCAAGGGAGAATGAAATTGGCATTCAATTTATAAGTAGTCAGGGGAAGGATGAAGAAGGCAAAATACGCAGCAGCTTTGAATTCAGGCACATCCAACAAAACAGACATTTCTGGCACTCTTCAAATGTTATAAGTAGGCATATACTTTTGGGTGAGGAGAAGTAAAAAGTGAGGTGTGTTTAATCACATCCATTGCTGTGGCTACATTTGCCTCTTGCCCTTTCCATTATTGCCACATGGGCCCCAGAAGGTGGCCCAGAAGAGAATGTGGACCTCAGAATGAAAATGGTTCCCCACCCCTGACTTTAAGAGGATAAGGGATAAGAACAACTCACCTGTCAGAGAAATAGAACAGCTGCTGCCAATCAGAGCAAACAACACTATACTAGATGGACTTAAGGAACACTCCTGTATTCTTCGGTCCCTTTTCCTTGTACAACCCCAGGCAAGTGCACAATTGCACAGGAAAAGCATGGCTATGGGATTCTGTTTCCTGAGCATTTCTTAATAATCTTGCCTGCTGTTTTGGACTAGGTTTGTAGAATGCCATTGTGCTTTTTATTGTAGTGTGTGTTTCTCTATTTCACATAGAATTTGTTAAAGGATGTTCTCATTGACCTGGAAGACCTGGTACTGGAGAGATTGCATGCTCTCTCTTTCTCTTTTGCTGTTCAAAGTGTCCAGTTTAAGCAAGATTAAATCGTATTAGAGAGGTACAACATTGGCTAACTGGAGAACCCCATAGGCTGATGTTGTGCAAAGGGGTGTGAACATAAAGCTTGCAGCATTTATTTAATCACCTGTAAAAGAGAAGAATATCATTTTTAAATCTGTGTGCTAATGGAGTGTATAAATGTAAATACAAAGCTATTACTCACCTATACAACTCCTTTCTCATGTGTCTCAAATTGTATTGATTGCGTTAAGAAAATGAATGGTTGTTCCTTACAAGCACATCTATTCATGTCTGCTAGAGTTGAAATCTTTCCTTTTTTCAGTCTTAAATTGCTACTTTCTCTGCAACTTGTACCCAGATTTATTTGCCCCTTACCAAGAAGACACCCTCCCAGGGAGGTCTCAGAGAGGACATTGATATACCTATACAATCTCATGTAACTGAATCAGTTGCAAAGCTTGAATTCCAAGCTGTAAAGATGCATTAGCAGCTTTTGCATAATTGCTAAGGGGAACTGGTTTTAAATTTTGTTCTGATTGTGTTTAAACTTTTTGACTATGTTTGTGAGCTTTTCTTCTCATTAGTGGTTTGTTCTGCGTTTTCATTTTTGCCTTTTCTGAATGTCGTGCTATAGTTCTTGGAACATAACAATATACATGTTTAACACTATTTTGAGAGAAAATATGCATCAAAATGCAAATATTCTTATAAAAGAAATAATTTGATTTGGCTATGGTAATTTATTCTGGAAGAATAAATTCTGGAAGAAAGAAAAGGACATATTTACAAGCATATTTAAATATGCATTTTAACATTATTATTTTTAAATCAGAGATTCATGCAGAAAAAGCAAGGAACAAAATTATGAATAAAAACATGAATATAAGAAGAGCCTGCTGGATCAGGTCAATGGCCCATCTAATCCAGCATCCTGTTCTCACATTGGCCAACCAGATGTCCATGGGAATCCTGTAAGCAGGACCAGAGAGCAGGAGCATTCTCCTCGACGCTTCTGGTGTCCAGCAGCTGGTATTCAGAAGAACTCTGCTTCTAACCACATAACCTCCATTGTGGCATAAGAACATGAGCAAGTCACATGGACTGGAAATAGACAATATGTATGTCTCTTCTTGAATGGAGATAAGCATGCTGTCACTGCCACCCAGATGCGAAATCAAATGAGCATCATAGGAATATAGGAAGCTGTGTTACACCAAATCAGACCATCAGTCATCTAGCACAGGATTGTCAACGATGATGGGCAATGGCTCTCCAGAGTATCAGGCAGGGGTCTGCGGCATTAGCTACCCCTGCTAGTTTGGCATAATCTGCAAAGTTGATGCACATCCCTTCAATTCCTTCATCCAAGTAATTTATAAAGACATTGAACATCAACAGACCCAGGAGAGAACGCTTTGGCATCCCACTTGTCGCTTTTCCCAGGATGATGAGGAACCATTAATGAGTACACTTTGGATTCAGTCAGTCAACTATCTACAAATCTACCTAACAGTTACCTGGTTCAACCCACATTGTACCAGCTTCTCCACAATAATATCATGGGGGACTTTGTCAAAAGCCTTACTGAAATCAAGATACACTACACCCACAGCATTCTCCTGAGCCATCTATCAAAAAAAGAAATGAGGTAAGTCTGGCATGACTTGTTTTTGAGAAACCCGTCTTAGCGATCACAACACTTTTCTAAGTGTTCACATCACAGACCAACCATTTAATTATCTGTTCTAGCACCTTTTTCTGATATCGATGTCAAGCTGACCGGTTGGTAGTTACTTGCGTCTTTTCCCCCACCTCACATTTTGAAGAAGGGGACAACATTTGCCCACCTGCAGTCTGCAGGGACCCAACTTGTTCTCCAAGAAAGATCACAGGCAGAGGCTCATTTTGCATTCAAATCACATACTCAACAATTGAGCTTTTATCCACCAGAGGAAAGAATCAACGACTTTTCCAAGTGACAGTCCCACAACGAACCTTTCTTGCAGTTACCTCCCCCACCCAATCAACTGTAACATATTTCAGCATGTCAGGAAGAACAATCCACAGATAACCTTATTCAAACTATTTATTTAAATATAAGTATGTCCACATGGGGACATATTGAGTGTAGGTCATACTAAAGAAGTGATGATCTAAATATGAGAGCAATAATCAGTGTTTGGCTGTCAGTGGGCTTCAGCTACAGATCTAGCTGTTATTTGAAGAAAGATTTGCAGGGTTAGAAGTGGCTTAATGAAATCTTTAAACTGCTCAGTTCAGAATCCTCAGCAGTTAATGAGACACACACACTTGAATTCCAAGTGAATCCTGAGGGAGCCTAAGCAGCTATCATATATTTATTTTTATAGAGCAATTTGTTTAAGGTATAAAGGTTTTCGTAAAGTCAAAAATGAAATAATACATGACAACCTTCATCAACCTGGTATCCTCCAGCTATTTTGCACTACAAATCCCATCAGCTCCAGCCAACACTGCCACTTCCAAGGAAGCCCCTTTTAAATTCCAACACAGTACATATTGGAGCTGATAGATCCAAAATGGACTCCAACCAGCTTATCCTGCCCTCCCTCCCATAGAAAAGCTGTCTCTTTCCACCTGCTTTGGCTACTTGTTTTATCTGCAGTGATGGTGCACCTCATCCCTCTATTAAAGGAGAGGAGTAGGCTAGCTTTGGGGTGCGGGTGGCGCTGTGGGTTAAACCACAGAGCCTAGGGCTTGCCGATCAAAAGGTCGGCGGTTCGAATCCCTGCGACGGGGTGAGCTCCCGTTACTTGGTCCCTGCTCCTGCCAACCTACAAGTTCAAAAGCATGTCAAAGTGCAAGTAGATAAATAGGTACCGCTCCGGCGGGAAGGTGAACGGTATTTCCGTGCACTGCTCTGGTTCGTCAGAAGTGGCTTAGTCATGCTGGCCACATGACCCGGGAGCTGTACGCCGGCTCCATCGGCCAATAAAGCGAGATGAGGGCTGCAACCCCAGAGTCGGTCACGACTGGACCTAATGGTCAGGGGTCCCTTTATCTTTACCTTTAGGCTAGCTTTACAATGGCGAGATAATCTCCCCACTACACCAGGGCAATCATGCAGCCTTCCATTACATGTGAGTGTGCCCGTGTGCAGAAGTCGACTGGCAATATTAACCTAACAAGAACTTAGCATGTATACAATACTGTATAATATTTTAAATGATTCATACAGTTACATGCTACCCCAATCTCCAAGTGGTGAGAGACTCCAGAGGTTCCAGCGCTTACCAAGTTTCATTGGAATGGAAGGTCAGTGGAGACTGTGGAGCCTTTAGGGTATTAAGTTTTATTTACAACACATAGAGTATATAACCTGAGGATATGATGGAGGGGCTCACAGCATTAACACCCCCAAAAGATCTTGCTTTCCCATCAGTCTCAGCTTTGGACCCAGTACAGAGCAAGCATGACTCCGTATCTCAAGCTTCCAGGCTGTTTCTAGATCAGCTCTCACACACTACTCTGGCTATTGTTCTCCAACCTACATAGTAGCTGGGTGGAATGGGTGGAGGAAAGGCGCATCCAATAGCCTGATGGAGGGCACCATCACTTAGTCTTGTAACCTAGCTCATGAGGTGCCATGGATGCCAGGAGGGTACTAAAGTAACCAGCTAAAGTCACTGTCTTACAAAGAAACCTGTCTGGCCAGTTTAGCAACTTTCTCTGGCCCTCACTGAGTACAGGAACTCAAGAACTGGAAGGTACAGTCATACCTCGGGTTGAAGTAGCTTCGGGATGAATATTTTCGGGTTGTGCTCCGCAGTGACCCAGAAGTAACAGAGCGCATTACTTCCGGGTTTCGCTGTTCATGCATGCACAGATGCACAGACGCATGGAGCGTTCGCTTCAGGATGTGAACGGGGCTCCAGAACGGATCCCGTTCGCATCCAGAGGTACCACTGTATCAGCCAGAAGGACCCCTCCTCCCCAAAAAATCATAACAATATACACTGCAGCAAACCTTTCGAGACCTTCTGGAAGGTAAATCAGTACTATTGTACCCTTTAAAGTGATGGTGGGTCTGAGAATCAAGGATGACAGCTTGCCTACGGTTGCCTAATGAGCTTATAGTATTTCTGGGCTTATAGCAGTGTGAACAGAAGAAGAGCTCTGCTGGATCAGGCCAAAGGCCCATCTAATCCAGCTGTTCTCACAGTAGTCAAACAGATGCCTATGGACAGTCCACAAACAGGACCTGGGCACAACAGCAATTATTAATTCGTCAGTCAGGATCCAGAAGCATATTGCCTCCAGCACAAAGGCTTCCAGCCATTGATAACTATCTCCCATGGTTCCCTGACCCCCAAATCCTCTTTTAAAGCTACCCAGGTTGGTAGCCAACAATATCAAGTTGGAGCAAATTCCATAGTTTAACTATGCACTGTGTGAAGATTTGCTTTCTTTCATCTGTTCTGAAGCTTCTAGGACTCAGCTTCATTTCGATGTCCCTGGATTCTAGTATTATGAGAGAAGGAAGAAAACTTTCCAGTGCACTACTGGTGCTGCATCTGAGCGTGCAGGAATGTAGTGCTAATAAAAGCACTTTTATCATCTTGAATGACTCTCCAGGTATCATGTTAGCAGCCTCCACTTTAAAAGAAAATAAGATTAGATTAATCTCCTATCCTTTAAGGAGGAAAACATTTTATCTCTAAAACAGAGAAGACTAAAGAGAGAGGTTGTGCATTTCATTTGTCTTGAAAAGTAAATTATACCCAAGCTTTTTAATAGGCCTTGTGGATAACTATATTAACAACTGCTAAGAAATAAATTATGAATAAAAATGCAATTACATGTTGCATTTCTGCTTCAATAAGGGTCAATAAAAAGGCTAGTGAAGAACCAAGTGACATTAAGAATAAACAAAGCAGTCCAGCCCCTGACAGCCCCTGACGCTTTTGTAACCCATAAGTCTGTTCCTACATCCATCTGAATTATATAAATATGACTGCACCAAAGTTACAATTCTCAGAGGATAATAGTATTTTGAATTACATACCTACAATATGGAATTTGACAATAGGACAAGGTAAATGGATTCTTTATGCCCTTACTATGACCCAAAGACTGATATTGCTGCATTGGAAAGATAAATGTGCAGCTTCATTTGATCTATGGATTGAAGACACAACTACACTTGCCACTTATGAGCAGATTGCTTATAAACGTGGACTTTACATGGACATGTGTGTGTGTGTGTGTGTGTGTGTGTGTATTTGGATAATAACAGCAACTATATATTAGATAAGAACACTGATAGCTCAGTTGGTTAGAGGTTCTGATAATGCCAAGGTTGCAGGTTCGATCCCCATATGGAACAGCTGTGTATTCCTTCATTGCAGGGGGTTGGACTAGATGATCCTCAGGATCCCTTCCAGCTCTACAATTCTATGATCCTATGGAATTGTAATGGTTCATGCTTATAGGGACATAGTATACCTTTCTTTTCTTTTTTCACAATTTTACTTTTAATTTTTATTCCATGGTGTTGCATTAAAAACACTATTATTATTTTTTAATGTGGGATCATCATATATGCCCACTTAACTAGTACCTATACACTTGGCAACTCTACCTAGTGACATCAGAAAGATGCCTTCATGGTACTGTTTTCAGTGCCTGATTATAACATTTTTCTTTCGGCAAGCCAACCCAGGCATTCAGATGTTACATGTGTTTCAATCTCTTTTTGCTTACTGTTGATTATCTTTTGAATGTGTTTAAATACCTGTTTTTAAGTTTCCTTTGTGGGGTTGTTGTTTTTTTGTAAACTGCTTAGAAGTTTTATTACAATCAGTGAAATAATAATCACAATGATTATTATTATTAAAATCCTCATAAAATGCCATTAAATGCAACTTTTAAAAGCATATTTTCCACAAGATGTGCATTTTGTAACATGTTGATACGTTTTCTGCACCAAGAACTGCAAAAGCCAGACAATAACTAAAATCCAACCCACCCATTAGTCTAAAAGAGGTGCAGGTCAACTCACTTCCACTTGGAATTCGCAAAAAACCTGAATCTGTCTTGAGCATCCCTGAGCAACATAACCCTTGCTGAAGAAATGGTTTCCAAAGCGCATTTCTTATTAAATGTCTGAGTACACTCAATATACTCTAAGCTGTTTCCACTAGCTGGGTTGAATTGAAAGAGAGAGAGAAATATATCCCAAGATGTAACTATAACAACAAAGCATATTTTAATTTCGATGCTATTATGAAGAACAAGCAGTTGTCTGATCAGCAGTGACAGCTGAAGAAAACATTATGTTACAGTGAAGAAATATTTTTCCAGGCCATCAACTGGAGCATAATGTTAAATTCCGTTTTTAAGAGAAAAAGTGCACACACTAAGGGTTTTTCCTTTTGTAGCCACCTCAGACATAACATTTATAACTGTTTAGTAAATACATTCATTTTTGGAACCCCCTCCCATCCAATGTCAAGGAAATAAACAACTACCTGACTTTTAGAAAACATCTGAAGGCAGCCCTGTTTAGGGAAGTTTTTAATGTTTTATGTTTTAATGTTTTATAGTGTGTTTAATATTCTATTGGGGGCCGCCCAGATGGGTGAGTATATATATTATTATCATTATTATCATTATTATCAACAAGGCTGTACAAAACCCTCTCCCCCCCTTTTTTTTTGGAAGGTGGGAGAGAAATCCTGGGAGATTCTGGGGTTGGGGGGACAGATCTTCCAACTGCATTATTTACTAACTGTTCTGGTTACTAATTGGTCCAAGGCCCGGTGTCTTTCCTGCTTCATTTTTTAGCTTCCCCACACCAAAAGCTTTTTACTCAGATTTTTATTTTATTTTTTGTACACAGGATGTATAGGCCTATACAAATTCAGAAAAGCAGCAAAGAAAAAAGCAGTAATACAGTCCCATTTTGTGTGGGGATTCCATTCCTGGCCCCACAGTGTGTCGGCAGAGTGCATCTAATCCCACTCCATCCCATTACACCCCACCTTCATTATGCCCTGTTATGCCCCCTGTTATGCCCTCTTTTGGGTCCAAAAGTACCCAAGCATCAGTGGTCACGCATCAATTGGGCACTCACAAGATGGCCGCCGCCTGTACTTCAAATGAAGGTGCAGCTCAGAGCAGAGGCCTTGGCATTGTGGGTGCCACACACTAGAATAATAGGTCTGCTAAAGCCCCTGGATATGTAGTTACATGTTATTGTACTAGTGTTCCTAGGGAATGGGGGCCACCATTTTCTTCCCATACCTAGCAATAGGTCACCAGGTAGCAAAACTCTGAAGGGTTTTGTGGGCCCATTTCTCAGGAGAGAAATGCCTTCAGCTGCTAAGACACCACTGAAAATTTGAAGAAGAAGAAGAAGAAGAAGAAGAAGAAGAAGAAGAAGAAGAAGAAGAAGAAGAAGAAGAAGAAGAAGAAGGCAAAAGGTATACCAGCTCTTGGTCCAACTTGTATTATTTATTAATTCCGTTTCTTTCCCACTCGGAAGGAACAAAGTTGCAAAACAGTTAGCAAGTAATGCAATCACCTTAACTGTAACCCCCAAACTAATGTCCATTTCTTCCTTCTGATGTCTTCCCTACCAAACATCCTGAAGATTTTTGCAAAAATGTTTACAGACAAATGGTTTCACAATTAAAAACTCCTGAGCAGAAAGCATAAAGGTGGAAAGTTAGTTAATTAGTTACTGGCCAAGTTCATATCATTTGAACCATGCCAGGGAAACTTTTATGAACTTTATATTTAAGCCAAAGTGAGATTTAATATGCACAAATAATTCCTGGCAATATATTTAAAATGGTAAGGCCCATTCCTCTGGGAAGTTCTGCAACGCAACTTTCACTGAAATGAATGGTTTTCCTTTCATTGCAGCAGAGAGGACTTCCCAGAAGATTGTGTCTTAAAATTGCAACTAACTTCCATTGACACATAATTTTAGACTTTTTAAAAAAAAATGCTGACAAGGAATAAACTCTGTTCATTTCATTCTGAAAATCCTCTTTTCATCTCTCCTGCCCCCCTTCCTTGACTCTTTCCTTTGTAATGTCTGCATAAAACAGAACACAAAGGAAAGGTCATCAGGACAAAAGTAACTGTACTGCATTTTCATGTTCCACAAACTTGTTTTATGTAATTATGCTCTAGTTTAAGACATTATTTATCATTTAAATTCAATTGCTAATACCCTAAGAGAAATTCACATGGAATTTATGTACTTTCCTCATTCAGTAGTAAAGGGGTAAAGGGACCCCTGACCATTAGGTCCAATCGTGACCGACTCTGGGGTTGCGGCGCTCATCCTGCTTTATTGGCCGAGGAAGCTGGTGTACAGCTTCTGGGTCATGTGGCCAGCATGACTAAGCCGCTTCTGGCAAACCAGAGCAGCGCATGGAAATGCCGTTTACCTTCCCGGAGGAGCAGTACCTATTGATCTACTTGCACTTTGACATGCTTTCGCACTGCTAGGTTGGCAGGAGCAGGGACCAAGCAACGGGAACTCACCCCGTCGTGGGGATTCGAACCGCCGACCTTCTGATCGGCAAGTCCTAGGCTCTGAGGTTTAACCCACAGCGCCACCCGCGATCTGACTCCTCATTCAGTAGGGATGAGCAAAACCTGTAAATTGCATCCAACCAAACCATTTCACAAGGAACCTTAGCTGCACAATCAAACTTCCCCACTCTCCTCGCCCCCTAAATCTCTTCTGTAAACCCAATCCTACAAAACAGATTTACGAGGTGTGCAGCAGCACAAAGAGAAAGGTATGGATAGCTCCGTCAGTAGAGTATAAGGCTCTACAGATATCCCTGTATCTCTGTGACACTTAGTGATGTTTACTACCATAACTTACTGCTATGTATCATAACATGCCAATACCCTTACATTTCAGTTTGAAAGATGGGGGCCCAAAACTGAAAACTGGTGACTAGAATACTCTGAGTCAATGGCAAAGGAGGAACTTGAATACAGGTGTCCCAAATTGACTACACCAGTCATGAATTCAAGGCTGTATTCAAAGCTGATTCTCTTTAGATGTTTCTGGACTGCAGGTCCCATCATTCATGGCCAACAGTCAAACTGCCTGGGTCTGATGGGTGCTGTAGTCCAAAACATCAGGATGGCACCAGATATAAAATCATAAAGGCTGTACAGCGGTGCCCCAGGTTAAGAACTTAATTCATTCTGGAGGTCCGTTCTTAACCTGAAACTGTTCTTAACCTACTACTTTAGCTAATGGGGCCTCCCGCTCCTGCTGTGCCGCTGCCATGCGATTTCTGTTCTCATCCTGAAGCAAAGTTCTTAACATGAGGTACATAGGTTAGCAGAGTCTGTAACCTGAAGCATCTGTAACCCGAGGTACCACTGTACTGTGCCAGACTGCCTCTAATACACCCACGGAGAGAGACACCCACAGCTTGAGGTGATAGAGAGCTGGACTAGGTAAAAGTGAAGGGACCCCTGACCATTAGGTCAAGTCGTGACCGACTCTGGGGTTGCAGCGCTCATCTCGCTTTATTGGCCGAGGGAGCCAGCATACAGCTTCCGGGTCATGTGGCCAGCATGACTAAGCCACTTCTGGCGAACCAGAGCAGCGCACGGAAACGCCGTTTACCTTCCCGCTATTTATATACTTGCACTTTGACGTGCTTTCAAACTGCTAGGTTGGCAGGAGCAGGGACCGAGCAATGGGAGCTCACCCCGTCACGGGGATTCGAACCGCCAACCTTCTGTTTGGCAAGTCCTAGGCTCTGTGGTTTAACCCACAGCGCCACCCGCGTCCCTTAGAGAGCTGGACTACCTCTCCCCTTTTTCTGAAAGTAGATCAGGTTGATTGCTTTCCAAGCAGGGTTGGGCCATTATATTTTTCACCATGGAGGCCCATGCCAGAAATAATCCTGGCCCTGAAGGCCACATATTTTAAGTGCATGCAATTAAAATAATTTGTATTTTTTTAATTATAGCTCATCCAAATTATCTTGTAATGAGTGTGCTGCATTAATTCCACAATACTCTTAATTCTGAAACTGTTAGGCTTGATACAGAAATGCTGAAACCATTATCCCGCTCCCGTAAGGTTGACTGGCATACAAAAATGTGATGTGAACATCATTTCCAGCACTGGATCGGTGCACCCAGCTGCAGACATTGCTCAAAAACTGATTGTGGGGCCCAAGAGACAATCACAGAATCAACTTGCCTGAGATGGGCTTGTGAATCCAGCCCTTGTACCCCACTCAAAGGAAGACGAGTGTCAACCACTGAACACCACAGCTAGTTCTGGCTGTCAAGCAACCACAACAGTGCCCACGCAATGCACAACATGCCTGTTTCTGAACTGATAACATTGTTCATTAGTCGTTATTGAAGTCTTCCTCCAAAATCCATCATTTCTATTGTAGAACCTCTTTAGAACGGCTACATTTGCATATAGGACTTTGGCTCACAAAAGACAGATGTCGCCAGCAGTTTGGTTACACAAAACTCTGGGAATCCATGTGGAAGCAAGAATAGCAGCGGAATAGGTAGGTGACACAATGGGATGCCTCAATGAGCCCAAGGAAGGTTGTTTCATCTGGAGGAAGCGAGGCTAGAATGCCATAACACTTCAGCGGCTTCATGAGGGAAAAGCCAGTAATGTTCTTAAGTGCAATAATTGCCAATTAAGGTACTCAAGTGTTTGCCTAGAATACTACAATAGGTTCGCTGCATATTCCATGCCTGAAGCCTACAGAGGCTCACTGTGCAAATGTACACCTTCCTCTTTTTTCATGCTCTATGAGCATGGAGCTAATTTTAAAAATGTAGGTGCTACCAGCAGCTACCCTATATTATGCATGTTTGATTTAAGGGGGCACTACTTCTCAGCAGCATGCCAATGACCAGTAATTGCTATTTCCCCTCCAACACATGAAGTGCACAGTGGCTTTTGGGCAATGCATAATCAAAGAAGTTCAGCAGTTCTTTCGGAATATTACACTGTTAATAGCTAAGGGCTGCATGTTCTCAGAAGCTAGTACTTTCTTGTGCTAACCACATCACATCTTATTTATGGATGAGCCTAAGTAAGCCACTGATGTGTTTATATACACCAGTAAAATCAAATCATTTCTCAAGTCTGAATGGCATTTTTAAAAAGCCTACGTAGCTGCTGTGAAAGTAATAATGTGTATTATTTTAAGCTCTCCTTTTGCCTGCTGCATTTACCATGCTTATAGCACAAACTTCAGACTGCATTTAATGTGCAATTTATTTGCAAGAGCAGGCTCATATTAAGGAACACCTCATTTGCAGAAGCCATGCCATGGGTGTAGAAGGGAAGTTACTATTATGGCTGTTTAATATTCAAGCAGTGTCAGAAATGTCCTAGACATGCAACAGCCAGAAAATCTGCAAGAGTCCTTGTTTAAAAAATCCTGAAGCTTAGGTCCCTCTTTGTTCCACATTTTAAAAATCAAACCTTACATTTATTTCAATACTCTTTCATTCTACTTTCTATCCAAACCCGGCCCAGCAGTATTGTTGCTGATTGGCTAGAGTTGGGAACCGCACAGAAGGAAGTTAATTGTGGTCAGGGCTCAGTTATGGATAACGACAGAACAGGCCCTGTGACCTAGAGGTTGAAATAGAATATGGGATGCAAACTCCCCTAATTTGTCAGGCTTGAAGGTCCTTGAACAAATGCTGTGGCTGGAAGTTCAAGACGTGACAATGAGCACCTCTTGACTGCCACTATTTTTGTGGGAAGGAATCAAATGCTTGCCAGAAATTTAGGTTTGTATAACTAAAGTGGATTAAACTGCCATGGCGCCCTAGCATAACAAACCCATTTTTAATTAAAAGAAAAACTGGGAATAAAAACACTGTTGTGGTTAAGAAAGTATGGAGGAAACACACTGAAAAGTATGGGGTAAAAAAATGGGAAGATGTATAAACACCACACAAGAAAAATCAGGATGAATGCTTGTTTTATAGGCTCCCTGCAAAGAAATGCTCAGTTAAGACTGGGTACATTTCACTGAATTTTTGGAGCTGATTTTTATGTGTAATGTTAATTTGGATACTAAAAAGGATGTTCTATTTAGTTGTTAATTGTGTTTTACAGAATGTAAAAAATTATTTGTTTTTTTCCTTGCTGTTTATTCTAACTTAGATTGAAAACTTGAGAGTTTTGTTTAAATAGGAGCAGTATATAAATCTTCAGCAGCAGCATCTAAACACTGCATAAACTTTATGTAAGCAAATCAAGATGAAGGATCAATAAACAGGTCATCTGGAGGAGCACTTTTCAGCTGCTGCAGCTAACAGCATTGATAAACGTCCCACCACAAGACCAGAGTTATGCTTCTGGCAAATGGCCATATGCATTGCATGAGCCAAACCAAGCCAGATGTTGGGGTTGCGTAGGTGTCTCTCCTTTGACTTCCCATGTTTCATAGACTAAGGAAATTGTGCAGGCTAAGGAAATGGAGGAGTTGGAATACATGATCTGGAAAGAAGGGCAAAAGCCCTTCCAGCAGAAACTGGAGACACAGAGGTTGATGACGGAATTTGTACACCAGCCCCGGAGATCTGCCACAGTAGAGAGATTATTGCTATGCTGCTTTCATTGTTTCCTTATTGTCCATATTTGGAGAAGAACCGGAGCTCAGTGTTAAAGCAGAAGCCCGTGTGGCATAATGGTTAGAGTGTTGGACTAGACCCTGGGAGAGCAGAGTTCAAATCCCCACCCAACTGTGAAACTCACTGGGTGCCCCCATGGCTTGGCATCTCTGGTTAAAAGAATCATATAGCAGAAGGAGCATAGGAATATTTATTATACTAAGTCAGACCACTGGCCCACTTAGCTCTGTATTTTATATAGTGGCTCTCCAGAATATCAGGCAGGGTTGTCTCCCAGTCCTAATTGGAGATGATGGGGATTGGACCTGGGGCGTTCTGAATGCAAAGCAGTGGTGTAGCTAGCTGCCCTGCACCTGGGGTAGCCTCACCGCTGCCTCAGCTGTAGGGTGGGGCGGTGGGCAGACGCAAGCCCCACACTGCTGTTTCGGGCAACGCAGAGCCTACAGGTGCCCGAACCACCGCGTCACTCCCAGGAGAGACATATAGCTCAAGTGCTCTGCAGGACCTGCGGTAAGTGCTACCCCCCCAGTGTGGTGCCTAGTGCCCCCCTACCTAGCTATGCCTCTGGTGCAAAGCAGAAGCTCTGCTAATGAGCTACAGTCCTGGAGTGATGCTGTACAGGGCAAAGAGTCTGTATAAGGCAGGATAAGGCAACTTTCTACGGTCCATACTTTAGAAGCTTACATAGCCAATGTAAAGTGAGCCCCACCCATGCTGTGATCAGGAATTGCTTCAGACGATTTTAAAGGGACTCATTCTGGAGTAAAACATCAGGGAACTTAATTGCAGGCATGATTCCAGTTTGACTAGTCCTGGTTATTATCCCAAGCATAAGATGCTTTGGCTTATTATAAAGAAGATTTGAAGATTATCATTTACATATCAGAACTAAGGCAGCAGAAATGTCAAGCAGCAGATGCCTTGAATTTCTTCCGAAATGTATAGCCTATAGACTCTTCCAAAGCGACAGAAAAATCAGCCTCTTCTCAATTAGCAAGGCCACCAAAATAATTTACTTTTAGTAAAGAGCTATCTTTTTTCCTTTCTTTAATTTTACTTCTGTATGGTATAAAGGATATTTCCCTCATATGGCATAATTATAGCAAACACTTTCAGGGATCTATACCTTAACAGCGCATACTTGG
This sequence comes from Podarcis melisellensis, assembly GCF_964234715.1. NCBI lineage: Eukaryota > Metazoa > Chordata > Lepidosauria > Squamata > Lacertidae > Podarcis > Podarcis melisellensis. The sequence goes on along the minus strand of NC_138541.1, from coordinate 16,824,538 downwards.
TAATACTGTATATTAAGCAACTATTGACTTGTGTTTTGAGTCAATTTCAAGAAGGAAATATTGTCTGTGGAGAAAAAAGGAAAATCAATATCTACCTTGAGGGTTATGCAGTCTTGATACTGACTTACTGCAGACATCAATCAATGCCTGCTACACTGTATCTGTTTTAAAGCTTTTGTCCTTAAAACAACAAAACTTCAGTAATGCCTACAAAGATTATCTTCATCAGAAGCTTAAATCCACCAACACACAAGTCCAGGTCTGTAATGCCCTGAATCTCATGTTGAGTTTATGTATAAATACCAGCCAAGTACTACCTCAGGGCCCCACAGGGTCCAATGCCAACCCAAGGTGAGTTGGGTAGATCAGGGTAGGGCAACTACTATTGTCATTAGAATGTGCAGTGTGCTGGCTGTCATTATTCTGAGGGTGGGATTCAATCACATGCCAAAAATACAGGTTGCATAATTACAATGAATTGGCACTCTTACCAGTGGAGGCTGGTCCATCAGGATGAATGGGGCATTGCCCCAACAACCTCCTGCATTCCTGTCTTCAGCACAACTAGTCCAAAGCACTGACTGTCAGCTCCCCCCTCCTCAGGCTCAGTAGAACTCAGCAGGGAGGATGGAGACAAGGCTAGAATTAGTTGGCTCCTCCTGCCATTAGCTTTGGTGCCACCTGCTGTTGGTCTCCCTGCCTTCTGCCCTACCAGTCCCAATGGACACTAGTCACCACTGATTTCCCCCAGAATCAAAGTTATGACTAGAAAATTCACTGGAAAGTGTGAAACAATAGCTTGACCTGATGTCATATAGCTTTACTCATCCTTTGAAATTGACACCCTTCCAAATTTTGTAGTGCAGTTCTCCAGTCATGTGCCCAAATGCATTTAGTTGGTAAAGTATGCATAAAATGTATACATAGGTGAAAATAACACACAGCATGCATTTTACTGAGGAAAATTACATACCAAAATTGTATATTCACTAAAATACTGCTGGATTTTCATGAGCCCCCACCCCCTTAAAAAAAAGTGGAGAACTGAACTTAAGAGTGAAAAACAACAACAAACAGGGTGAAAGAATTGACAGATTCACCTGTCCCTAATCTTGACCTACACATTCTCCTCTGTTTCACCTCTGTCTGGCCCCATATAGGAGGAAAGTATCTTAGAAGCTAACTAATGCCACTGAAAAGTACACTGCTGCTGTTTTCTTTTTTATGCTTTTACATTTCTTTACAGAAACTCACCTTCGAAAACCCTGGAGGCACAGAGCAGGGAAAAAGCTCACAACTGCAATCTCTGACAGTAAAATAATGTGAGAATTTACGATAAGTCTGAAAAATGATGACTCTGTCATTCCCAATACCATTCTGTGTGCAGGAGTCATCATTTTTCATTGAAGACTTCAAGCCAGCAGGTGTGAAACTTAGCAGGGAGAAACTTAGCATGTGGCATACTGAGATCATCTCCATGTTGGCGGTGGGGGAAAGACATGGGCAATGTCACTTGTTGAAGGGTACAATTACATGGACTGGGCAGCTGGTGCAAGCATTTACTGCCCAATCCATTTGCTCTTGGCAAATTAAACCTTTGCGCTGCATTTTGCATATGACTCTGCCAAACAAAAAAAGAGACTTACTTGCAGTAGGGCCACATTCAGAGTTTTAAGGAGATCCCTATTCCTCACCCAGAGCTGCAGTTCAGTGTGGTTTAACAAACAATCCCTCTTCGCAGGGATTGCAGCCCTGTGAGGGAATTAGAACAGAGTAGGGCTGTTGAGGCTGTGGCCTTGGAAAATGGGATGTGCTCTGTGCACTGTCCTGAGGGCCAGACTTAGAGACCTGGAGGGCTGTAGTTGGCCTGAGCGCTGCAAGATGGAGCTTTCTCGCACTGCACACCAATGTTCTCATCTGCCACAATATCCCTCTTGCATTCAACCCATGGAAGAGGTCTGATGAACTCCACAAGCTATCCCTTTAATGTCAACTCTTGTCACAAACCCAGAATGGAAATTATTGATTGCATACTTGTAAACTCTTTAGAAGCCGTTTTGTAAACAAACATTAGAGGAGCCCATCTAGTCCAGCATCCTGTTCTCACTGATGCGCATGGAAAGTTTGCAACCTGAGCTCAAGAGCCCTCTCCCCTCCTGTGCTTTCCAGCAACTGGTACCCAGAAGGGTTACTGCCTCAGACTGCAGAGCATAACCATAGATAGTCTTATCCTCCACAAATAGCGCCAATCCTCTTTTAAAGAATACCCTCCAACAGTCCTCCGATGAAAATAGGGACATCCCATTCCGTAATTTAACTATTTATACCCCCACACACACCTTATTTAGTTGCCCCAGTTCTCTGGGCAGGTTCCAACATACATAAAAACACAATAAAACTTTAAACTTTTTTTTTATATAAAAAAAAAACCTCTTCCCTATACAGGATTGCCTTTGGGTGGCTCCCTCCATACCCTTGAATGAAAATAAGGACATCCTAAGGAAAAGTGGGACATTCTGCGATCAAATCAGAAACTGGGACGCCTTCTCAAAATTAGAGACATCCCTGGAAAATAGGGACATTTGGAGGGTCTGATACTGCTTTCTCTGGGAGTTTAACTCTAAGCTGCATGAAGAAGTTCAGTCATAGCTTGGTTCTCGAACACCTTGGTACGCAAATGTTTTGGCTCCTGAACACTGAAAACCCAGAAGTAAGTGTTCCGGTTTTTGAACGTTCTTTGTAAGCCAAACGTCCAATGTGGCTTCCACAGCTTCCGACTGCGTGCAGGGAAGCTCCTGCAGCCAATCGAAAGCTGCGCCTTTGTTTTTGAATGGTTCCGGGAGTCAAACAGACTCCTGAAACGGATTAAGTTTGACAACCAAGGTACCACTGTACTTGCTTTTCTGTGTCCTAAATCTGTCAACATAAATTAATAGATTAATGATAGAAAATGATAAATATAAATTAACCACCACCACACCACCTAAAAGGCCATCTTTTTCTAAAGAGATTTTGCCCTCTTGGCTTCTCTAAAATGAATTGAGTGAGGAGTGATGGAAAGTAACCGAGAGCACCATGAAGGCTTTTTGCATCAGCACAGCCGTTTTCTTTCCGCTTTCCTTTCTCTTTCCCATTTAGAAAGAGATAGAAATTTCCTTGCCTGATTTTCTGTTAAACTGCTTCAGTAATAGGACTGGGATGAATTTTAATATAGACTTGGTCCCAGTATATTCTCTCTCTCTCTCTCTCTCTCTCTCTCTCTCTCTCTCTCTCTCTCTCTCTCTCTTTTTTTAAAGAAGTGGCTGAGATGGGGAATGGCTGTTTTGCAATAGCAGAGAACTATTGCATTTTAGCTGAGGGAATTTAGAGTTAGAAATTTGAAATGAAATGTTTTAGTGGCACGGTTAAAATTCAGTAAGCACTCAATAAAACACGGAGCAGCTCCATTTTATTTTACATTTTATGGAAAGCTCTTTTCAATATATGTGGAAATATGAGTTGCATTTATACCAGTAATGGACAAATATTCCTTTCTAAAAAACAAACAAACAAAACTCCCTATGCATTTCATATTTCTGATCTTCTTTACCCCTTTTTGGGAGGGGTAGGAATATTCATCTTTAGGGCACTACCTCAGTTAAAACATCACACCAGAGCAGCAATTGCAATGACCATGATACAGCAATAATCTCCCATTTCTACAACCCAAAGATACATCATCTTGCTCATCAGAAGCCAAGGCAATAGCACAGAACATGGAGCAGTTATGGGACTGCTTTTGTGAATGATTTGGTACTTGTTGCCCATGACAAGATCCAGCCAGCTACAAAACTTTATGGATTATCCATAAAATTCTATAATGACAAACTCATTAAAACACACACACACACTCTAAAAACTAAAGTGCACCACATCTTCATTACAGAACTGATATCTGCAGAGGACACCATATCTATCACTCAGAGACAGGCATAAGTGGATCCGTAAATTTCCGTTTCTCATTTTCCAGCCCTCATTCCCCCCCCCACTCTTTATTTAATTAATTTATCTGCAGCCCTTGCTCTGAGGATCATAGGGCAGCTACCATTATACATTCCTGCATCAGTTTGCAATTGTTGAAAATGCCTTTAACTATCCATGGCCTTTCAGAAGTGGGTGGGATGCTTTAACGTTTTATTAGTATGCTGTCTATTATTATGCTCTGTATTATGTGGTGCTGTTTTTTTGCGCTCCATAAAATATGTTATTAATGTCGTCCACAACCCTGGGATCTCTTGATAAAGGGCGGTATATAACAAACAGACAAACAAAATATTCATTTTTCCTCTTGGCGTTAATGTATCTATTGTGAGGCTGAATTGTGTGTCTGTATGTTTGCTTGAAATAGGGTTGCCATAGGTCTGTGGAAATCCTGGGCATGTCCTCTTTTGGGGGGACTATATTCCCATCCAGGAGGGGATTTTTGCAGTTTATAGTAAATACCTGGGTTTTAGGGGGTTTAACCGCCTAAAAGAAGCAGAAGCAGTTGCTTTGGCTGGAGGTGAGGCCCGCATGCTACCAGCGTTGCTGCCAGACCTATGCATGTCTTTCCTGGCTCAGGCTGGCAGCGGACACTAAGGAAGCTGCTGCTGCTGCTTCCTGTTCTTGCTCTGTTCCGGTGTTCCAGAGTTTGACGTCTGTGAGTAGCAGCGGCGCTGGGAGAGCTAGAGGAGCTGGTGGCAGGGCCTCCTGATGAGAGATCCAGGTGGAATTCGATAGCTGTGCCAGATTAGAGCCGCCAGAGCCCGCTTCTCAGGAGCTGCCGCCGCCTCTTCCCTGTTGTGTGATCAGTGTGACAATGGGGGAACGAGTGCAATCGGTGGCTGCACCCAGCGGGGGGAGGGGGGTGAGCAGGTGATTGCCCCCCAAAAGGTCAAAAACTCATGGCAATCGCCCGGAAAAAGCTCAACAACTTTTGTCGAGCCGCCGATCGTCCGGATTTTCACTTCGTGAAATATGACAACCCTAGTTGTAAGTCATTTTAGGTTGCCCTGGGCAAGATAAAGCAATTTATACATTTAATAAATACATAATTTACAGGGCCTTTAACAACCTGGGTCCAGGATACGCCGTGGACCGCCTGATCCCTTATATTCCCTGCTCACTGAGAGTTTCCGGGGAGTCACTGTTAGTGGTTCCCCCACAGTTCAGTTGCTTGATTCATACCTACCATGTGTCACATGTTCAGTATTGTGTGCTCAATTATATGGAACTCCCAGTTGAGATCAGCCTCAGTCCTGTGTACCTGAAGGAGTGTCTCCACCCCCATCGTTCAGCCCGGACACTGAGAGCCAGCGCCGAGGGCCTTCTGGTGGTTCTCTCATTGTGAGAAGTGAGGTTACAGGGAACCAGGCAGAGGGCTTTCTCAGTAGTGGTGCCCGCCCTGTGGAATGCCCTCCCATCAGATGTCAAGGAAATAAGCAGCTATCCTATTTTTAAAAGACATCTGAAGGCAGCCCTGTTTAGGGAAGTTTTTAATATTTAATGCTGTATTGTTTTTAACACTCGATTGGGAGCTGCCCAGAGTGGCTGGGGAAACTCAGCCAGATAGGTGGGGTATAAATAATAAATTATTATTATATTATTATTATCAGACTGACCCTCTTGCTGCAGAATGTCCAGCACTTACTGAAGACTTTTATCCCAGCAGGCTTCTGAAATTGAACTCTGTTTTTATAGTTCTAACTCATTTTTAGTTTCACTGTATTGAGACGACAATCACCACTTAGAGACAAGTGTAATTAAGTGCTCTATAAATTGACAAAGTTAGTAAAAAGATTTTTTTTAAAGAATGAATTGAGTATTTATCACTGTATGCTCGCATGTTCACTTGCAAGATCAGCACTTAACAAAACTATAAGCATGGTGCAAGCCTATAATAACCATCTCTTTCTAGGTTCTTAATCCATTCTGCCCTCTCTAATCCATAGTAACTGAAGAATCTGCTTTTTATATTGAGAGAGCAACCACCCCACTTTGGCAGGTTCGTGCAGGATGCCCACAGTAAAGTCAAACCAACCGCAGAGATGAAAATGCTGATCTATCAGATCTCCTTTTCAATATCCTGCCTAAGATATGAGCCACTTCCAGCTGACAAAAGAAGAAATCCAGCAGTTTCCACCTACTCACTTTATGCTACTTCCTTGTTATTTCCTAGCAGGATAAGATCATTAAGGCAAAGATCTTTCCCAAGGCTGAGGCACCAAGCATCCTGTCAATTCTCAAAAAGAGATGGCGATACTGGCTTTGGTATATGCACACAATGCAAGATATATTCACACCAAAGATACATGCTTTTTCATGAGATATGATCCAAAGTTCATCCACAAGATATCCAAAGTTCCACTTTAAGGCTGTTTGTAAGCGTGATTCAACAAGTGGGAAGCTTTGGCAAGTAAGCTGGATTTGCTGACTGTGTCGGCAGCCCCTTGAATTATTATGAGAAAGGGGTTTATACAGCTCTAAGATAGGAAAGAGCATTAAGAAACAGATCATACCAAATTGCAAGTTGATGGACAAATCATTCCAGTTTATCATTCAGCAACCCTAGACCTTAAAAACACAATTAAGTAACTGGCCGGACGACAGAGTGGTTTAGAGAAGGAGGCATAGACATGTAATTCTGCAGCCACAAAAGTGGAGCAAATGAAGGACAATGGCCTTAAATGGGAAGAGGGTCATTTTTAGCCTAAGGGCACCTTCTTGATAGAAAACTTTCTGTGGCTATATGCCAGTGCTTAGCAGGTGAAGGGGTAAAAGTTGGTTTGACCAGAGAGAAATACTGACCAGTACAATGGAGATGTCACTTATCAGAAAGCTATATTCCAGCCCACTTCCATACACATCTCTCCATTCAGGCAAACAAGGGGCATTATCACAATTCAAATAGACACCTCAGCCACTCAAAAACACTCAAGGAGGATGTAGTTCTGAGCTCATGAAGAGTGTGACCTGGGAGTGAGGGTGTGGCCTTCAGAGAATCATGAGGACCAGTTAGAAAGGTCTAGAGGACTGCGATTGTCAGCCAGGCCCAAGATTCACCACCCTGCTCTTCAGGGTACAGAAGCCAGAACTCGCCGGAACTCAGTTCCAACGCCTTTCAGGTGGGCAGCATTGCCATTATAACAGAACAAGTGAGGCGTTCATGGTGAATTCTGGCACCTCTTTTTCTAGAAAAATAGCACTGACCTGGAACTGTGTTCAGTTAAAAAGAGGTCTCTCCTTACATGGATTCCATATGGCACTGTCATTTCTGAATGCTCACATTCTTTGCTCAAAGGCAATAAAAAGACAATATGTGTCCAAGATAAATTAAGAAATTTAAGCTTCTTTTGTCTCCTAGCCTTAGCATTCCAGTCATAAAACAAATATCCATTGTCAGCAAGGGCTCCAGAGCCATCATTTCTACCTACTGCACAATTCCTTAATGAGGCAGGTTGTTAAACCATATATCCCATACTTGATAGAGTGTAACAGCTCTGAGGAGTCCATTCTGTTTTACTCAATAAATATGCAATTAAGCTTTCTCTTCCCCCCACCCTTTTTTTTGAAAAACCATCTATTATTCTTCCATGACCTTCCAGTCCATTAGGCAACAATATCATTAGCCTAATTTCCCCTTTCCCCCCAACTACTGCCTACTAATGTGAAATTGTACATCCAAAATCTGTGAAGTGTTACAGGAAGAGATGACCAGACAGTATTTCAGAAAAGCAAATGAGTATGAGAAGCAGAGGTAGACCTAGAACTTTTGTTCTCGACCAGATGCTAACAGTCCACAAGCATCAGGTGGAATTATGAAAAGAAACCTTACGTTTTTGTCATGCATTTTGCCATAGGAGGAAAAATAATACAGTATGCCAAATTTTGCTCCTGCATAAACTCCATTTATAAACACCATTTAAAGTAATTATGGCTATCCTGTACCATATTATCATTTTTTTAAAAAAAACAAACAAATATATATATGAAAATTAAAATTAATATGCATCTAAATGTGTCCAGGTTTCTCAAATTATGGATTAAAATGCATATTTTGATATGCATAAATTGCATCACAATGTTTGGAGAAGTATGGCATTTAGAAGATAGCTCCAATCTGCACAGTGCCGGCCAGGTTATTTTGTATATGATTCATGGAGACTGGATTCCTCAGTCAACCATGGAGCACAAAATAGTCTGCAGATGGTTTCAGGTCTGTCCAAAGTGAGTTAAGAGGGAAGTTGGTTGTGATTAACTTAGAATCTGATGCTTCTTGCCAAATTTTGGTCAAGCATGACTTTGAAGCTTCCCCTATGAAGAGAGCATGATAGTTAGACCAACTCTAAAATAAATCCACTGACTGACATTGGGCAAGCCATAAGATGACTTTGTTCTTCTTTGGATGGCCAGTATGTAGAAGGGTTCTACAAGCACATAATTTCTCCATGTGAGCTTGGACCCTGGCTTAAGCAGGTTCTTCACTTCCATTAGGATTGCCATACAGTGGTACCTCGGGTTAAGAACCTAATTTGTTCTGGAGATCTGTTTTTAACCTGAAACTGTTCTTAACCTGAGGTACCACTTTAGCTAATGGAGCCTCCCGCTGCCATCATGCCGCCAGAGCACGATTTCTGTTCTCATCCTGAAGCAAAGTTCTTAACCCGAGGTACTATTTCTGGGTTAGCAGAGTCTGTAACCTGAGGTGTCTGTAACCTGAAGTGTCTGTAACCTGAAGCGTCTGTAACCCAAGGTACCACGGTATTTCAAAAAGTCAAAAACCAAGAAAACCTCAAAGATCTAGGACAAAGCGCTGCCTTTCAGAAATTCCCCCCAGACGTCAATTCTGCCTTTGAAATCCCGGGAACGTCTGGGAAAATCTGAATGTATGCTAGCCTTAACTTCCATGTGCACCTGTACATTGGCACTGGTAGCAGCCCCTCAAACTCTCTCACACTGGATTTATTTATTTATCTACTTATTGCTTGGTTTGCAGTTCCTGAAGGATCATTCAAACCGAAACACAGCTAGCTTTCAAAATTCATACTTCCCTGAATTCTGTGATGCAGTTTTACAACTTGCCCCCTCCACAAAAACATATAAAATTGCCTTAAATGTGTGCACCAAAATGTTAATATATGAGTGAAACATTAAAAATGCATTATATTAGAGAAAGTTGCTTTGAGAAATGTAGTTTAAGAAAAATTGAATTAAAATGTGGTGTATTTGGATAAATGCATACTTTTTTAATGCAATGTGGAAATGTTGGCAAACTGAACTTAAATGAGAAAAGCTTAACTTCTCAGATACTTCCATCCCTAGTCTCCATCTACATTTGTGTGTGTGTGAGTGTGTGTGTGCCTTGTCCCACAGAAACACCCTTTAAAATAATGACTGGAGCTAGACCCAGGACCATTGTCTAAAAGACAGAGTTCCATTAATCTTAACTACTAGAATTCAAAACAGTGCTGGTGGCAACAACTGTGGTTTCATTTCCAGGCCAAGGGTCAAGACCTACTGATAAAGGATGGAACAAAAGCAAAAGGCCATTGGCTGGCTCTTTATTAAAATGCCCAGACAACCACTGTCTTACAATACAGATGGCTGTCCTGATCTAAACTCCTTTGTCTCAAGTCCAGAAAAAGAAGAAAATAAACATCATGCCTCTCAGGGTTCTGTATGCATTTCATTACATGCTGAGAAGAGGATATCCTTCACAATATGCTGCAGTTCAGGAGCATGAAGGGCAAATTTTTTTAAAAAAAGGGGGGGGGACAGATTTGCAATTGGGCTTTCTTTATATTACCACTGACAGCATGGGCTCGCTTTATACACCATTGCTGTTCATGTCAAAGACACACAGCTAGTTTATTGCTTATTTTATTGCTGTTTTATTGTAGACAATAAGAGGCAGCTGAACCAGCATGAAGGGCAGAAATAGCATTGGAATTTCACTCTCTTATATTGACAGGACATTCACTTTACACAGATTTGCTATTCCCTCACGTCAAAGACTGTTGCACATTTGATTGCATAGTAATGCACTTTTGAATGCTCTGTAATATCTGGTACTGGTCATAAACATTTATCCATCTCTGTGGTACATGCATATTTAAATATATCTATCTTACATTTTTATGCAATTGTGCCTACTAGAGATAGTAATATTTATAAAACAGGAAAACTGATGTAATATATAATACTCCCAGGTTGGATCAAACAGACTTCTAATGTTTGCATTTGCTTGCCTTGCTTAGAAAAAGGTAAGGTTCAAGAAGGTTCAGGACCCATTTAACAGTCTATGAACTTCAACCCAGCTCACTTGAGACGGTGGTTTCTGCTCTATTTTCTTCACTGTGTTTAAGACATTGCAAAAGGAAACAAGAAATTGACTGCAAACTTGTGCATCATATATATTTTCCTGATCTGTGCTGAAATTTTGTCACTTTTTAATAAGAAAAAAATGAGAAGAAGCTCATGCATTGCAACCAAAAATACACACATCTGTCACCCTAAAATCTAAATGTCATATAGACTGAGATGAATACCAGCTGCCTAACCTACGGGGCATACTTGTCAGTAAATACCCACTGCCAGTTCACAATGCAAGTTTTACTATTCAGCTGCTGTCCTTCACTGGAGTGAAGTGGATGTCGTTCATTATCTCACAGGGGAAAGAACAACGTGTTCAGCAAACATTGGTGTTGGTGGGTTGAGCTGAGTCCAGGAGGAAGGGCCATGGCTCAGTGGTAGAACAACTGATTTGCATCAGAAGGTCCCATGTTCAATCCATGGCCTTGGTCCAGTATACCTGAAGGAGTGTCTCCACCTCCATCATTCTGCCTGGACACTGAGGTCCAGCGCCGAGGGCCTTCTGGTGGTTCCCTCGCTGCGAGAAGCCAAGTTACAGGGAACCAGGCAGAGGGCCTTCTCAGTAGTGGCACCCACCCTGTGTAACACCCTCCCACCAGATGTCAAAGAGAAAAATAGCTACCAAACTTTTAGAAGACACCTGAAGGCAGCCCTGTTTAGGGAAGCTTTTAATGTTTAATAGGTTATGGCATTTTAGTGTTTTGTTGGATGCCGCCCAGAGTGGATGGGGAAACCCAGCCAGATGGGCGGGGTATAAATAATAAATTATTATTATTATTATTATTATTATTATTATTATTATTATGGCAGACCCCTGTATGAAACCCTGGTGAGCCAGTATGGACAGTACTGAACTAGAGGGGCCAATGGCAGGTTCCTATGTCAGGGGTTGTTTTTGCTGGGAGTTCTTTGGTTGAGAAAGAGGTTTTGCCTCTTGCCCACTAGCCCCAGTGCCTGCACCCTGTGCCATAGAATTATATGGGATCCGGTGTGATTCAGATTCAACGCCTATCTACACAGCTTCACTGCTTCCTTTGAACGACCCACCTCTGGGGTTGCATTCTTGATCATGTTAGATTAGGGCTGAAAACCTGAGATATATGAAGTAAAATGCAACTCATGCATGGTGGGCACCCAAGGGCTTCAAAAACCTAAGAAAATTATGCACACACATGAAGACACACGCACAGGGACACACACACTTTTCTTATCTTGTTTTCCCTTTCTTTGCTCATGGCTGCTGCATTTCACGAATATTCTCCCCACTGCTACTGCACCTAACATTAGCTTTCATTTAAAAGCTAATGTTTAAAAGCTGCATTTAAAACAGTGCTCTAATTTATATTTTAATCAACTGTTTGTTTTTAATGTTTTTACTGTATTTATATTTGGTGTTAGCCACCCTGAGCCCGGTCTTGGCTGAGGAGGGCGGGGTATAAATAAAAAATTATTATTATTATTATTTTCCTGAGCTGCATACTGCAAGCTGCTGAACAAGGGCAGGGATCACAGCTCTCATTTGGCCTTTAGATGCAATCTCATAGCAATACTTGATGATGGTGACATAAATCCAAATAAGAGTGAGGCAATGTTTTCTTTTGTTGCTCTGAACTGGCTTTGTCACTCTGCCACATGGCCATATCTGATTGGCCTCTTGGCACTGTTACGAAGCAGAATTAGAGAGCAGCTACACATTGCTTGCTGCACTCCCTATGGCATGGTGCAGCTGCGGGGGGGGGGGAGGTCATCATCACAACATTTTCCACACCACCTATACCATTAAATGGGGCCCTTTTCTACAGATAAGGGGGACCCTTTTACAGCTCTTGAATAAAGCTGCAGACTTGCACTGGGAGAGATTTTGGGCTCAGCTCTGAAGTATTTTTCACTGAAAGCATAGATAGCTTCAATCACAATCCACACAGTCCCTCTAGTCTCATAGAAACTTTATCACAGCGGGAACAAGCTAATGCTTCATTTTCCCTGATTGAATTTCATAAAGTTTCACAACTGGAGGTTTCTCCTTGTATCTGTGTTAGGATTTTCCCCCTATAATTTTTTCTCAATGACGGAAGAGCACCAGCAGCTTTTTCCCAATGACAGTACACAGGGTTCCAGGTGCCTTCTGGTGTTCTAAACACGACTTCCATCCTCGTTCTAAAAGGGCTACATTGAAATTCACATACTTTGCTGCTTATATAGGCTCATTGTTACGCAACTACATGTACTCCTGCCTGAATCAAAGGAAAGTTGTCAACAAAGCACCAGCTATTTACATGATTAAGCATCATTTCTAAGGTGCTTTATTCAACACATCTCACCTTGCGTTTTCAATGGAGCCCCAAGATGACTTATGAAACGAAAAGGGAAAACAAAATAATATTGGAGAATCACAGTTAAAAATAAATAAATCAGCAGCTATCATAGTTATTTAAAAATGCCTTTGCCAGTCTGGCACCTTCCAGATGTTTTAGATCACAACCCCCAACAGTTCCAGACAGTACACATGTGGACAGTAAGCATCTGGAAGGTACTAGATCAGCAAGGGCTGGTTGGGGAAGGTATATCTCTGCCACATGGCCAAGGAAATGAAAACATTTCAAACTATCCATCTGAAGAATAAATTGAGATGGTCCTTCGCTTGTTCCAAATATCACACTATCAGAACATCACACTATTATGCATGAGGTTGTTTTGGAATAACCACTGGACATTTCATCTACTGGCTATATTTCGGTTTGAGTTTTAGCAAAGCAATATGTTTGTCCACAGATCCTCCTTACAAGGACTGCAAGTACTTCAAGGTTGCTTTGGAGAGGAGTCAGTGAAGTTACTGTCTTGTGGATCTATGTGAAAACAACAGCAAAAATACTCCCCACGAAGTAGACAATTTCACATATTCCTTCATGCTCCCATATACACAAGCTCCGGGAATGCAGAAGCTCCAAGGATAATTTCAGTCACTTCTCTGTATTTTGCCTGACACCCAGAAACATTTTCAAAACGAAGATTTAGAACAAGCCACGTATTATTAGACTTGCAGTAAATGTGCACAATTTTGCACGATGAGATATTAAGATTTCCAAAGAAGGCAGGCAAAGAACATTGGGGGCACAATCCCGGCAAAGCTAGGTATTAAGTCATATTGATTTTGTGCTGCTTAGGTACACCTCCCATGTTATTCAAAAACAGCTGCTTTTAGATTACTCCCTAGCTGACATTTCTTTGTGCATAATATTAAGGAATCCCAGAAATTGACTAGAAAGTACCTCCTCTGTTTCTGCACTGTGGTTAACAATTTTACTTACCTAGAAAAAACTTGACTGATGGGGGGAATGCACACAAAGGGAATTCCTTAGCTAGTTTCACGGAAGTATGGATTTAATTTACTGCACACCTGCCCATACAGTACAACAGCCTTTGCCAACCTTGTTCCTTCCAGATGTTTTGAGCTGCAAATCCCATCAGCCATGCTAGCTGAGACTGATGCAAGCTGTAGTCCAAACAACTGGAGGTTACAGACTGGTGATGACTGCAGTGGAGCATGTTGGTAAAGGAACTGCATTAGCTTGTGTTTACACAATAATGATGTAATTCAATTTGAAGATATTTGTGTGCAGCAAAAGCACTTTAAACAGTGCCTTTTGCAGGACGCTTTTGAAACTGAGGATACAAAGACAAAGTGGGGATGCTGAAAGCAGAAAGGGAGCAGTTGTTTTCTTCAAAGGCTGCTGGGAAAAAGGAAAAGGAAGTAGGCAGAATTCCATGCGGCTCTGGCAGCACCAAGACTGGCTGCCGCTTTGGGCCCAAGCTTTCTGAAGCTGTGAGAGAAGCAATGAGAGACCCTCCTGAGATATAATGTTCTGCACCCCCTCCACTGAAGGCTTCAGGTATAAATATGTGTAAAATAAACCATGCTTCTTGGTGCCTTGATTTCCAAATGGAAACACAACCCTGGTTACATGCAGGGACCCATGGAATCTCTTGCTACCCCCTGGCAGAGACTGGGCTGGCCATGAATTTGAGTCGATGTAGCTAGTGTCTCCTGAAGGTGGACAGGCCTGAGAAACACTGATTTATTCATGAGACGTAATGAAACACATATTTGCATTTTAATAAACATCACAGTTTCAACTAACAAGTGAATTCCCACCGGAAAGGGACAAATCTTTGTAAGCTAAGATCCATGGAGGCCCATGCACAAATCAGTTTGGCATACAGATGAGGTGGTGTGTTATTGTTATTTCTGACACTGGTTCCTTATACCTCGTGGGATTCTGCAACAGAATTCCTCCGTACACTGAGGAGGTTTTTCAGGGGGTAAAGGAGAACTGCCACAGAGAAAAGCTGTGAAAAGCCGTGGTTTGTTTACGGAACACTACACATGGCGCTTTGAATTCTGGTCTACGTTCTTCATAATACTAAACATGATGGTTCAGAAGTTTTAGACGGAAGTGAATGTAATGACTGGGTTGAAGTGATTGGGTTTGTGCTCTTCTATCAAAGTCTAGAGGACATTTGTTTCACCCTCCTCAAATTGTTTAGGACTCGTTCATGAGGGTTACTTCATTTTCACCCAGGCAATATCTGTCTCCATGGAAACAGAAAGAGCAGTGAGAATGCAGAACTCGGCTGGCAGATTCTAAATCCTATTCCTACTTCCTTTTCGATTGACAGAGAAACTTGTTCAACAATTACCAGGAAGGGGCAGGGAAAAAGAATCTGATACTGCACGGGTTAACGAATATTGTCTCTTCCCTTCATACGAATCATTGATTTTTCTGGGGAAATTTAATTTTAAGAAGCATGAAGCGCTAAATGAAAATCTGTTTGATGAATACAACACAATTGTATTTTTAAATTAGCCTGCCTCTAGGACTAATAAGAGGGATTTAAAAACCAAAGCAATAAGATAATGAACAAAACCAAATATACACGCCAAAAATCCGACAGAAGGTACATGGCATGACTTTTTACAAACGAGCTCTAAGTCAGTTTCAGGTACTCTCTCACGTATGTTTCCAGTGTTTTAGAATGAATGCTGTTTTTAAAACTTTCATTCTGCTAATAGCAGTTTCCATGGAAACAAGAAAGAACACCACAACCACTGGGAAAAGAATTAGAGGCATCTATATATTTAGCCCACTATAAGGAAGATAAGAGGCCATGCTCCAAATTAATGGCAAAATATCCTTTGATTTCTGTGGGAGCATGGAAGAACAAAAACACTTGGAAATTAAATTTTTTTCAGCTTGGAGACATAGCCAATCCTTATCCTAATTAAAAGCTTCCCACATATCCCAAGTTTCGGAACGGACAATTAAAAACGCCATTGAGATTGCAACCCTATACAGGCATTTCTCCCCCAGTTGCGTATGATTGACTCACGTGCAACCGCTTATATGCAGGGAACTATATAAATAATTCCATTCAAACCTGGAAATGGCGGGAAAGAATTGGAGAGTCCTTGTGGCTCACGAGGAGCTTCTCCCCAGAGCCTGAAGAGGACATCAGTGAGGACAGAAGCAGCCCTGAAGAGACGGGAGGTGCAGCGGGGCTTTCTTTAAGCTGCTCAGCCTCCCCATCTTAACAGCTGATGCATGTGATATTGCAGCAGCAGCCACTTCTCTATGTGTCCTCCATCCAGCCCCCAAGTTTCTATTCTAGTTGTGGATATTTGAGGGTATAGAATCTTTGGACTGGATTGGAGAAACAGTGGCAGAGAGGGTGTTTACAGAGTGTTTTGAGGATACTCCCAAATTAGGAGATTTTCATTTGTGGGGGCAGAACATAACCCCCATGTAAGTTGGGGGGGGGCACTTGTACTGACTTAACCAGAAGTCAGTCCCAGCGAGACTTATTTCCTAGTAGACATGTGTAGAACCACATTTCTTGCTCTCTAGCATAAACCCACAATCTACCCCCCCCATGCAAATTCTAACGGAAAAATTAAACTCCAAAAGGTTCTACAGAAAAATATCTTCTTATGGATATAAGGAATAGATAATGCTGGAATTCAAACTTTCCAAATTATGATTCTTGCTGAAATCTATTTACTCCCCTTTTGAGGATCTGAACATGGAACCACCAGATCTGAGGTTAAGACATAGTCTATTGACCTACCATGATAGGGAAAAACAGGGTGTACATATTTGCCCTCAGTCATTAGAAGGCAGTAAGAAGCCTTTGGATGGAAGAGTCCTGCTCATTATGCATATAAGGAACCTGGACTTCTGCTCCCAGCAGCACAGAACCTTCTTCCTGAGCCCTGCTGAATTCCAGAGCCTAGCTTTTCCAAATTACTCCAGGTACCCTGGACTAAAGGAAACACCCTCCGGGTCAACATTTGAGCAAGGTCTAGCCTTGGAATCTGCATCACAACCTGAAAAGGGTTCAGAATTGACTGCTGGGTGTCAGTGTATCACATTACATGACACACAAAAAAACACTTTAAAAAAAAGCACCCACCCATTATAGGAGTTTTCAGAAAAAATGATTCTGTCGAAAATCAATTGTATTATAGAAATCCCATCTACCCTTTATATGGAAAGGCATATAATTCTTCATATGCTCTTTCTATTCTTTCTCCATGTTCAGTTTGTTCTGAAGTACATTAGAACATTAAGACAAGCCTGCTGGATCAGGCCAGTGGTCCATCTAGTTGAGCCTCCTGCTGTCACAGTGGACAGCCAGATGCAGATGGCAACCATGGGAGGTGGACCTGAATACAAAAGCATTCTCTCCACCTGCAGTTTCCAGGAACTGGTATTCCAAAACATCTTATTTCGGGCAGTTGAGATGGAACACAGCCATCAAGGTTACCAGCTACAGTTAGCCTCGTTCTCCACGAATCTGTCTAATCCTCCTTTTTAGCCGCTCAAGTTGGTGGCCATTAGTATTTCTTGTAGGAGCAAATTCCATAGTTTAACTGTGCACTCTGTGAAGAAGTATTTTCTTAGTCAGTCACACACATGCATTATGTACCAACCAACTTTTAAAAGGAATAAGATGGAGGCCCCTCTCCCTTACCCTCAGCTCCTCAGTCCTGGATTAATTCATACGTACAGAAAACATTTGCTCAGATATATCTGTCTCCAAATGTAAGTTTTAAAAAAGTCCTCTAAGACACCTCATACAACCATCCTTTTAAGGCTGAATGAGAGACTGAAAGACTACTCTGTTTCGTTAATAAATTCTGATCTAGACATCTGCACTTAACAGGGTGAAAGTTTACAATGTGTCATGTGAGCTTTTGTGTTAAACAGAAGTCTTTCCTCTGGCTGAATGTAATTAAAAACAGGGAAATAGATGTTTCTGGCTGGGAGAGGGCAGAGTTTAGCCCTGCCTGCAGTCTGTTCAGTCTTAAGGTGACAGCAGAAAAAGTTCCTGCAGACCAAAATTTAAAAGCGTGCCTCATTTATTTACAACATTTTTGCACGGGGTTTTTTGTCCTGACAGTTCTCCTAAGTGGTTTACATAAAATATCAAGCATGGTGGACTAAAGGAACAGGTCAGAAGCATGATATCGTGCACATTCATATGCACATCTATTCAAAAGTAAGTCTCATTAATTTTAGTTTATTCCCAGGTTAAGTGTTTTCTGGAGCAGTTACTAAATTCTGTCTGGCATCAGTGCTGAAGGACAAAATTTGACTCAAGGACCAGAGTTCAGCAGGTCTTAGTACCAGAACCTATTTTGAATGCCGTATCTCAGTCAAAGGAATATAACCTCTGAGCCTCTATCCACCAGCAGGTTTCAAACATAAAGAGCCTCCATATTTTGAGGATCAGAGCAAAGAGCTTGGGAAGTGCAAGGATGAGGCCCACAATAAAATGAGGCAATATAGAGGAAAGACATCATCATTTGTCCCCTGGAAAAATCATTAGGCCAGTGAACTACAGAAGCTCCTTTTGCTATACCATTTACAAACAAGTTCAGGTAATTAAAACCACCAGCAAGTACTCATAATTCCAGGAACACTCCTTCTGACATATCCAAAGATATCTGTCCCAGTGACAGACAACAAGCTCAGCAAAACTTTGCCAAATGCTCCTTTTGTGTAACTGAGCATGTACACGCCTGCTTTTTTACTCAAAGCACATAGGAGGAAGGCACCAGTAAATAAACAACACAGGAGATTTCCGGGAGGGGTTTGGGGCTTCTTCCTCACACTCGTCCAGTGGCAGCAGTGCAGGACTTCCTCTAAAGATCATAGCAGCTAGGCGATGTTTTGGTGGGCTAGAGCTGAGAGAGAATAGAACTTGTGGGAATGTCAAATTGCCTATATGAGTCAAGAGGTCTTGTTCTCTGACCCCCTCTTCAAATTCTCATCACCTCATCCCCTTCTGCAATCAAGCCTCCCCTGGCTAGAATGAACCATACAGTTTCCTTTTGGACACTTCCCCTCTCCTTTCACCTCTTCTCAAAAAAACCACCCACAGCCACTCTATACCAGTAGTGTGCAATCTTCTGCTACACAGTAGGGTGAATCTACCCTTCTAGGATCTACCTGGAGTATCAGTTCAATGCCAGTTTGCTTACACTGTAAAGTTGAAGATTTGTGGCCCCAAAAGCTGTTATAATGGATTATAACAGCTTTTTGGGCCACAAATCTTCAACTTTACAGTGGTACTTCGGGTTACAGATGCTTCAGGTTACGGACGCTTCAGGTTACAGACTCCGCTAACCCAGAAATAGTACCTTGGGTTAAGAACTTTGCTTCAGGATGAGAACAGAAATTGCGCGGCAGCAGTGGGAGGCCCCATTAGCTAAAGTTGTACCTCAGGTTAAGAACAGTTTCAGGTTAAGAACGAATTAAGTTCTTAACCAGAGGTACCATTGTATTTCTTTTGCATGTATAAGTGACCTAGAGATTGAGTCAGTGCCCCTCAGACTGCAATTTCTGCATCCCTACAAGTACTGGCTCTTTCAGTGTGTTCACTAATGACCATAGGATCCACAAGATCATAGGAAGCAGGATGAGCCAGATCATTGCTCCTTCTAGGTTTAGTATTACCTACACCAGGTGCCCTCCAGATGTCTTGAACTGTAACTTGCATCAGCCCCAGCCAGCATAGCCAGCAGACAGGGCTGATGGGAAGCATATTTGTTCATTTAGAAATATCGATACAGACCATTTAATCACTGGACCCTCTAAGCAGTATATGTGATAAAATTATTGATAGAGCCCAGCTAAAAGCCACAAAACTCTTATTAATAATAGTAGTCTAAAGCAGGCTGGGAAAGGCTGGTTGGAGCTGATTCGCAGCATCTCTCAAGAGCTTTGCTCTGAGCTACCGTCATTCACTGTATAATCTTCTCAGGACCAAGGAGGTTGCATGTTTACTGGAAGTAAAGATACAATAGTGGCATCATTCCACTATAGGAAATATCAGGTGAAGGGAAATCTCACGGATGCATCTACCAATAATTTT
Organism: Podarcis melisellensis; assembly: GCF_964234715.1. Taxonomy (NCBI): domain Eukaryota; kingdom Metazoa; phylum Chordata; class Lepidosauria; order Squamata; family Lacertidae; genus Podarcis; species Podarcis melisellensis. The sequence continues at coordinate 16,804,714 of NC_138541.1, read as the reverse complement.
GAAGACCATGAAATCCTGTGTCAAGATCTAGACAGGCGTGTTTGCTTTGGATGAAAAGCGTGTCGACATCTCAAAATCCAGCTCTTATTAAATTCCTCCATCTCCACCTTGAGGACATCTTGTTCCCATCAACCACCTCACCAAAAGCTCCTCTCCTTTAATTAATCCAGGCATTCAGAAAGCAGAGTCTTAACAAGGAGTAATTCCTCATCTCCTTCTACCTTCATTAATAATAGCACAGTTAATCCTTCCATCCTTTCTCAGGAGCCGTAATTCCATCTAACAAAGTCAAACTCTTCCCATAGTGTCACAAGGGAGAGACCGTCATCACACAGATTACATTCTTTCTGTTTTCACAAGACCCGTATCAGCAGACAAATGTTATTAAGCACTTTTTTTACCCCAATTGATCCATATTATCAGCCTCGGTGAATGTGATGCAAGCAACAAGACTGGCAACAATGAAACAGAAGCATTGTTTCAACTGGACTGCGCTTGGTGAAGAAGCCAGCAATGTCATGTGATGATGAATTGGCAAATTGGCATTCATTGCTGTGATGCATTGTGCGATAACCATAATTGATGCAGTGCACTGCTGTAGCATATTATGTGCATGTGGAACAGAATGGATGCCCCGCAAATGGACACGCTAATGGGGAAAGGCAAAGAGAGAGAGAGGGCGGGAGGAAGGGAGGAAGAAAGAGGCAGAAGTGGGATTTGGAAAAAGAAAAAGTTCTAAAAGTCAGACTACCTTTGGAGGTTCTGCATGTTTAACCTACACCGATCTCATTTGTAACACACTGATCTTAAGACAAGCAGGTTGGTTGGCAGGTAACTCACTCTGCACTGCCATTAGAACTGAAAAACTAATTCTGTGATCTTGCAAAATTCTACCTTTTCGTACGGAGTAGGTAGCTTATTATTGCAACTTCCTGAGATTTCTCAAGTGCTCTCTGCAGGTTAATCGGAAGCAACGGCCCCACAGAAGCCAAGGTGGCATAGCCTTGACTGGAAGCTGCTTAAAACTGCATTTTAAAATAATAATAAAAAGACCTAACAAGTTGTTTTAGATTTTGCTTGCCTGACTGAGGGTAATTGGACAGGAAAATTTAACAAGAAGCTAGAAACAAGGTCCTTAACTAGCCTCAGTTTCGTACAGTGGTAGAGACCGAGACATGCACCAGCTTCAACAGAATGCATGACAGCTCAAGCCAAACAAGCATCTTTCTTCAGACTTTGAGTCATCGTGGAGTTTTTCCAACTTTCACCACAGCTCTATGGAGCACAGGGGTTTCCCTCAATGACAGCTGCGCTGGACGAAGGACAGACCAAATAAGGAAAGAAGGGTGTGTTGTTAGCTACAAACACGTTACAGGCAATATGCAACACTGCTGGTTGCATATTGACCTTGGGGTGTGTCATCTCTATCAGCATGCCATGCTATACAGCACATGAACACATATAGTCATCTTTACAACACAGAGCAGAATTTAAGAGACTCACATAATTGCCTGCGAGAAGGAACAGGAGCACTTCCATAAGCTGTGCCCTGTAAATAAAACACATTTTTTTTGGAGCAAGGGGTGTCAGCATTTTAATAGTCACAGCAAATTAAAAATGGCGAGGAAATGATGGCACTAAAAGAGAGGAAGAGAAAGAGAGAGACTTCCGACAAATAACGCATCTTGTTTACCGGAGAGGGAAAGAAATTACAGCATATGACAGGCACTTTCAAACTTGTCAGAAATCAGGCTGAGTGAAAAGGAGTGTGCATGGATTACATATTAATGTGGCCTCCTTAAGAGAACAAGTTCCTTTACCCAAGATGCTTAACTGAAGTTGTTGATCGCTGTTTGTTTCCAGGTTCTCTAATAGTTCACAGTGCTTATCTAAAACAACATTCAGGTTCCCACAGTCTCCAACAGTTTACAGCGAATGTGTTACATGAATGCCTTAAATTTTGTGACCATCAACCATTTCACAAGAATTCAGTTTCTGTGAATGTTTGAAATGTCGGGGATGGCTGAGTGGATGTTGACAGCTACCTAAGTAGTCATTTGTGCATGTGTAAAAAGCAGGACATGTAGAGTTAGCATAGATGCAGGCTGCATTCACATGCCAGTTTGTCCTGTTTCCCTGGTGTCTACCTAACCGTTAATTCCTGCGTTATATTTCAGATTTCACACAATATAAAAGCCACTTCAAGAATTATAGCAGAATATAGTCCATCTTTGGTGCCCATTTCCTGTTAGGTGCTTCCGGGGAGGGAAGGGGCACTGGCAAATAACATAGAAATGAATGCTAAACTTGCCATGTGACAGCTCATGTATAATGGGGAAATGAGCAGTTAAGGGAACATTGGGAAAATGGAATAAACTGCTGTGCAAATGCAGCCAAAAATAGGCAATCATACAATTCACGTGTGGTTTTCAGCAGCCACATGTTAACATTGACTGTGACCATATTTTGAACATTCACTAAAGAAGGAGTCACCAAGCCAAATTCCACCTTGGTTTAGAACAAGGTTTCTTTCCTCTTTCTTTCCCCCCTATCTTGTGGCAGAAAAACCACACATATCTGAATCTTGTCCAGTTCAATCCGGGGCTTGCTCTGATCACAGGAAGGGTCATGGCTTTTTCAGTCCAGGCCAGTTGAGGAGAGTACACCACAGTGCAAGAAGGAGGTTGACGAGAATAATGCCAGAGGAGATACAAAAGATCAGAAAATGTCTAGAAGGTGATTTTTGTTGTTGCAATAAGATAGGAAAGATAAAAGGACTGCTTATGATTTGCCCAGAGAAAAGAAGATGGGTTGGTATAGTGGAGAAGAAGAATACTAGCACATCGGAAATGTTGAAAAGATACAGAAAGAATAGGCAGTGTTCATTATCCTCAAATGTAGGTTAATAATAGATATTATTATTTTATTATTTATATGTCACCCATCTTACTGGATTGCCCCAACTACTCTGGGCAACTCCCAACATAATATTAAAAACACAATAAAACATCAATGTGGCGTCCGCCGTATGTGGTGGACTACAATTTCCCTCAGTCCCAGCCAGCATGACCAATGGTCATGCAAGATGGGCATTGCAGTCCACAAGATATGGAAGGTACCACATTGGCTACCCTTGTCATAACCACTCAAATGAAGACTATGGTTTTAAACTGCTGCTAAACTTAATTGACGTTCCTAAGCATGAAGACTGGAAGACGCCTTACAACATACTGTGTATCTACTTCAACACCTGGACATTCATTGCTGGCTGATCATCTGATACCAAGAGTATTTCCTGAAGGCATATAGTTTGAAAACTGCTGCAAAAGATGATTCACTGGGCCCCATCTAACTCTATGATCTTGTGATATCTGAACATGGGTTAGCTAATGACTTGTGCACATACTGGATAGTCCTTCTGCTTGGGTAACATAGCAAGAGACATAGCAAGTTTGCTACAGAAAGACTGCATATGGTTAAAACTTAATATGCTTCAGATAATAGAAAAGTACGGCTAGAAGAATACAGAGATGAATCCTGGAGGAAATAAATGTACCCTGGGGTAAAAAAATTCCAAAAGAAACATAATAAGTTCACAAGTTCAGAAGATGCAAATTCTGCAAAAAAATCAGAAACCTGGATTTCTTTCAACTGTCCCTTCATCTGTGCTCCATACATTGCCTGGTCACAGTTGAAAACTAGCCAAGCTATAAACACTGATGTAAATAATTATAGAATTGATAACATTTAAAAGTTTGTTAGATACTTCTTATTCAGTGTCTTGAAGCAACAGTAATTAACTTTTAATAAGCATACAGTAGGATGTCTCTTCAGTGACCAATAAAACTTGGATGTGTAACCACCAGGCTGGTTAAACAAAGTACAGCAAATGCTTTAGGCTAAAGTTTAGAGAAAGTTTTTTTTTCATTACAGAAAGGCTGCGTTGACCACATTGAACTTTGCATCATTACAAATCTATTTGTCTTGTTGCAAACGATTTGAAACTGAAACAAGTTTTACAGATAGGGCGAGTACCCCTAATTTACTGAGGACTTAATGAGATGCTGTCTGCATCTATGCATCACCAATTCACATTTCTGGCTTGCCCCGAGGAATATCCCAGTGGTCAGTGCCCCACATTGTTTTTAAAGGAATTGTGGTGGATATGATTTGAACGTCATGAGCTGGTCCTATCTCTTATCCTCTTTGTGACTGGAAGAAGCTGCTGGAGTTTAAAGAACTAGCCTAGAGGTAATGGACAGAATGATTTCTGGTTGTTGAGATGCCACCACGAGTTCCCTCTATGCTCCAGCCCTCCTATTCCCCCACAATATTTTTTACATTTTCTCAAGCTCCCTTTTTGTCCCTACTCATCTCCATATAACGTGCTGCTTCCTGGCCCAGGGTGGGAGGATGGGAAAGGGAAGCTCCCAGGTGAGAGCTGGGAGGGTTCTCCTTTCTCTGTGTGAGACAAATGCTGTGTGGGATAACTGCTCTTTCACCTTGTGAAACAGGACTTTGTATTCTCCTTTTTTGGTTTAGATTAGTTTGTTTCTTATTGCAATGTATTATGAAAAGTCTTAATAAACTCATTCATATATATATATATATATATATATATATATATATATATATATATATATATATATATATATAAAAGATCCTGGGGAAATTAAGGATCTTGGTGGGTTGGGAAGTGGAAGGCATGAAAATTAAACAATTTCAACTTGAACCCTGAATGATAAAAGGAACATGGATGGATTAGGCTACAATTTAATTACACAAAGGAGATTTAAAAATACAAAAGAAATGTTTTTCAGAATCGTTTGCACTCTGAAAGTTCAGAAGAGACTCTCCCCTCCAAATGAGTGAGTCCAGAGTAATTGCCTAGATATGGTGTCATGTAAATCAGCCTCTTAAGCTCAATACACTTCGTTGTGACAGATGGAGACAGCAAAAGTGAATTGTAATACTATGCTAGTTTTTCTACAGTATGTGCCGGTGTTCGCCTTCTGTGGAGTACAAGCATTAACCAAGTGAAATCAACAACTTTAGTCTATTTGCACACAGCAGAAGATTTATTGATGCAGTAATATGTACTGAAGTGCCAGAACCTGAGATGGTGCTCTTCGTTAGCTGATCAATTGTCCTTTTCGATAAAGACTGCTATACAGCAACAGTCTAAGATAGTGGCAGATCTGCTATTAAAATCTATCTCTGCTGGGCTTTGGCTGCTGACAACCATTTACAATCTCACTCAAACTCACTTGCTTTGCCAAAGTTGTCTATGCATTTTGCCGCAGGGGAAAAGCATATTGCACAGTCCTTCATCAAACCCTGATTTAAGCTTTGCACTTAATTAACAGCTGTTTAAACTTGAAGTTCAACAAAACAGTTGTGGATATGTTGCTGGAAGGCAGCAGAGGGCCTCTATTTTGTGTTTTCCCCATATTTGAATTAGCATAGCTCAAAATTTCTTCATTTTGTGAGGAATGGTTAGCTTGCAAGATCTGTTGAGTCAGGACTCAGGACACAAACGTTTCTTCTTGAAAATATTTGTTGAAATGAAAAAGGGAGTGCCCCCATCTTAGAATCATAACTGTTGGATGAGCAGTTGGATGAGACCCAGAGGATCATCTGCCATGGCATTTTCTGAAATTGTGAATGCCTGGTTCCTAATCTTAGTTCTATTTGGGGATTCAGTGCATATGGTTAACCAGCGCTGGCTGGTCCTTTCACCAATGTTGGACCCCATGCTTGGACCCCTCTCCTGTGCTCTCTGCAACCTTGAATTCTTCTTTGTCACAACAAAGGTGTGATTGGCCACCATTTATTTTGTACAAAATCTGTACAGAACAGATTAATTAGTGACTCTGAGTACATTAAGCATGAAGTAACCTGTGGGTTAAACCACAGAGCCTAGGTCGGTGGTTTGAATCCCCGTGATGGGGTGAGCTCCCGTTGCTCGGTCCCTGCTCCTACCAACCTAGCAGTTCGAAAGCACGTCAAAGTGCAAGTAGATAAATAGGTACCACTCCAGCGGGAAGGTAAACGGCGTTTCCGTCCGCTGCTCTGGTTCGCCAGAAGCGGCTTAGTCATGCTGGCCACATGACCCGGAAGATGTACGCCGGCTCCCTCGGCCAATAAAGCGAGATGAGCGCCGCAACCCCAGAGTCTGTCACGACTGGACCTAATATGGTCAGGCGTCCCTTTACCTTTACCTTTACCTTTAACCATTTGTGAATAAGGCTCTGTAAGTAAATGTAAGTCACATATATAGGTATAACAAAGGTGTGAATCTAGAGAGATGAGGGAACCTGTCAATTTCAGTTTCTCTGGGTTTCTAATTTTTGCAACCTTATGTTCAGTTTTCTACTTTTCCAGATCAGTTTGTGATAATAATAATAATAATAATAATAATAATAATAATAATAATAATAATAGAACTCAATCTCCAATAACCATGTACGGGATTGAAGGAATGTCCGTTAACATTTCCTCTCCAACAGGAACTAAATGGCTGTGTTTGTTAAAGGCCCTCTACGCATTACAAGTGTCTGTCTGCATGCTCACTCTCCTTCACTCTGAGCTTAATTATGCTGAACCAACTGTACTTCCTCTTCATGTAGCAGACACTTGATATTAAAGCAAGTATGTTTGATTGCCCAAGACATGCCAGACTGAATGAGGATTTTATACACCAAAGCAGCAGGTTATGTTGTTTCTCTCTCCAGCTTCATTCATCCAGTCAGTCATTTGTTACTTAAAAAAAAATAAAGCAGTTGGCATAAGACAAACTTCAGATCATCTTCTTGAAAACAGTATCAATTTTTAATCCATGTCAAACCAAAGCATGGCATTATTTTATATTCACATATCTGAAGATAGAATGCTTAATGCTTCAGACAAACCGTCAAGAGAGCCAACACTATTTCACCAAGTTATTTCAAGCTTTCTCCTTTCATCCAAATAGGTTGCTTTTTTTGCACAAGTGATTTAATAAGCTTAGGCTATGAAGATTCTTGCTCTTCTGGGGGAAGAAACAATATAAATATGTTTTGTGTTTTAAAGATGGATCGTGGTATATTGCTTTTTGGTGAAGCGTGTTCTCCTTCATGGAGAGCACGTGTTGCGGTGGGGGCCGCCAGGACACTCCAAAGTTGGGGGCAGGCTAACTGATCGTTGGCCACTGATGCGATTGGGGCTTCCCTTGTTGTTGGGAAGAAATTAATGTTGCCATTTATTGATTGACAGCCAGAAATGCTAAAACTCCTTGCACGAGGCTAGGGCTTCCTCTTTTCGCCCGTGCAGCAGATTGCCCGTCCCTCCCTCCCTAGAATAGGGTTGTTCGCTTTGACCTTGCTATGCCTGTCATGGGGTCATCTGCTTTGGAGCGGGGGCCTGGTAGGAATTTTGTCCATCTGGCTGATTGGCTGGGGCCATTTGGTTTTTGCCTACTGCGTAGCAAATCGTCACAACTTGTAAGGTTGCGGTTAGGCATTGGTTTATGGTTTGGTTGGTTGAGGGACATGGATTGGCTGTGCCTGCCCCTCTAATGCTGCTGCTGCAAGGGATTCCGTTAAAGGAATTGGGGGCTAACTATTGCTTGTCCACTCTGTCAAGGGGGCTCGGGCCATAGCAATGAGCTCCTGGTTGCATTTGGGGTGAGGGCAGGTTCCCTGCTCCACGTAACCCCCAAGTTCCCTGCTCCACATAACCCCCATTCTGACTTTCGCATCGTGCAGAATGTCAGTCTGTCCCCCATGGTGGGGGCAGATAGTCGCAACCAATGCCTAAGCAACCACTCACAAATTTGTATTTTAATAAAGTTGTGGCCAAAATTATGCCAAAAACCTTAAACAAAAATTCTGTGTGATGTGTGAGTTATTGGGGTGGACCTGGGGACCTCGACATGCAACTGTCAGCAAAATATTGTGGCATGTGTGTAAGCTCCTCTATATTTCAAAAATTACGATTCTATAGGTTATAAACTTGTGTGTGTGTGTGTGAGTGTGTGTGTGTGTGTGTGTGTGTGTGAGAGAGAGAGAGAGAGAGAGAGAGAGAGAGAGAGAGAGAGAGAGACTGTGCCAAATTGAGAAGGACCCATTCTCATCCATTTCACCCATATCAAAGCTAGTTATTTTGCTTCAATTATTTTTTAGGCTTGAGGCAAAAAAGGAGGGGGAGAGAAATCAGAGTGTCCTCCCTGCCAAAATCAGAGCCCACCCCCCCCCCGGTGGGAAGAAAGGGGAAGCGGAGCAGAGCACAAGGAGTCTTGATTTTTTTTATTTTGTGCATCCATGTCTAATCTTGCCCCCCTCTAAAATTTATTGGTGTCTGTTTTTCTTTTTGTAAATCTACTAAAGAATTAAATTAACTAAATTGGGAATATGACCATGAAGGACATGGGTGCTGTGTCCCATTGGTGTAGCGGTGGTGGCACTCAGCATTTTTCTGAAAGGAAATGCTCTGCAGGGACAGAACAAAAATGGGGTGTCGAGGAGGGTCAGTTGGGGGAGGTAGGGAGAAATGCCCCTATTTTCAACTGAGGAATGTTGGAGGGTATGGTAGAGTGTTCAATACCCCTGCAATGAAAAGGCAGTGATTGGAGCATTACTAAAAAATACAAAGCTGCAGTGTGACATTCCACGTAACCCAAATTTTAAATGTGAAATTCTAGGAAACTGCTGGCTGGGGCTAATGGAGTTGCAGTTCAAAACATTTGGACTGCACCAGGTTAGCAATGGCTACTCTACACCATGCATACAATATATCCTTGGGACTCTTCAAACTATTTATATTATATTTTGCACAGCAAAATAAAAAGCCATTAAACCAACAGTTCTAAATCACCACACTCCAATGGAATAGTATTGATACAAATGTTGGTGGATTGGCAAAAATACATTTATTGACCTGAGACAAAACAAGCCTTTGAGAAAAAGATAAAGGCCTCACTCCTAACCCTTTTGCTTATAACAGAAGCAATAAATGTTCACATATCCTTATATAACAAGAAGCTTCTTCCCACACAATGAGAAGGATATCCAGTAAGGGGGGGGGAGGGAATCAAAGGCAACAGATTGCTTTCTTAAAATATTATTGAAATGAACATTCATTACAAGGAATGTTTTGTAAAATATAGATTTGAAAACAGGAAGGAGATGATTAACTGGAAACGCTCCAAGATCAGGAGCAATGAAACTCAGCTTCGGAGAACTGATCGCTTACACTGGTCAGAAAATGGCTCTCTGAGGAAATTAATGTTATGAGGCATAAATGATAATGCAACTGAGACCTAGAGGAAGACGGTAATATCAGGAAGAGGGAGCCTGTAGCCCTCTAGATATTGTTGGATATTGTGGCTAATGGTTAGGAATGACAGGAGTCACAATCCAGCACTACCTAGAGGACAACTAATATGAGGTAGGGCTTAATCTTTCTCTAATTGTCAAAGGCCTCTCCAGACTGGTGAGTGGGGGTTTTTTGGGGGGTGGGGCAGGTTGTATTCTGGAAGATGTAATTGATGCAATAATGCTGCTTTAGTGGTAGATTTATACAGCACCACCTGCACTGAACATTTTTTTTTTTTGTTAAAGATTTTATTCATTTTGAAAACAAATACAGTCATACCTCAGGTTACAGATGCTTTAGGTTATGAGTTTTCGAGTTGCACACCGTGCTGAACCTGGAAGTACCGGAATGGTTACTTCCGGGTTTCAGTGTTCGCACATGTGCAGAAGCGCTAAATCGCACTTTGAGCATGCGCAGTAGCACCGAATCGCGAGCCGTGCATGCACAGACGTGGCGCTGTGGGTTGCGAACGTGCTTCCCACACGGATCACGTTCACAACCCAAGCGTCCACTGTATCCAATATCAATACTAAACATTAGTTTTTCATTCCCCCCTCCCTGTTGACGTCCCTCAGCTTCCATTTCTTGTTTATTACATCAAATGATACGTTCTGCTGTTTATACCTACACTGAACGTTTAAAGCAGTAGCATATCACTTTAATCAGTCATGCCTTCCCCTACAAAATCTTGGAGACTGTAATTTGTAGAAGGTGCTTAGAATAAATCACGGAGCTGTGATTTTTAGGGTGGTTTAAAAATCAATACCTTTTCCCAGGGAAATTGCAGCTGTTTGAGAGGAATGGGGGACACCTGGCAATTCTCAGCACCCTTAACAAACTACAGTTCCCAGGATTCTTTGGCTGAATTGTTTAAAGTGGTATGATACTGCTTCAAATGTATAGTGCAGATGTGGCAAACATTAGGTGCACAAATGATCCTGATTGCAGAATATAAAAGCACATCTGGAGGGCCCCAATTCTCCTCTACAACCTCTCCTCAAAGTCACATCCCCCTTCTTTCCCCCTCATGGTTCCAAGACTGGAAGTAAGGCTGACTGGGGGGTTGGGGGTAGATTCTGGGAGCCAGATTGCACAGGAGTGTTTAAATATTTCTCCCATAATTTCTGCCCTGGAAAAGCTACCCAACCACTTTCAATAACTGCCATATAGATATCTTCCCAAGTGACATATCTTTAGAAAAACATTAAACTGCAGCCCATATATAGTGCCTGAAATAACTGTATCCTATATGTTTGAATTACACAGTTTGTAATAAATAACTCAAAATAAATAACGTCCATATGTCACAGCACACCATAAAAGGGCAGAATATAGGAGAAATGACAGATAGCTGCTCTTCTTTCTCTCATTTTTTTTTAAAAAAGAATTACACTTTTGAATAAAAATTAATACAAAATAGCCCCTGGAGAATGTACAGCAAAAACAGCTTGACATTTGTACTAAAATAAATCTGTTCCTTCTACAAATCTATTTCAAAGCAAAGTTACAGCTCAATAAGGAAGACATATTTCCATCTTAAAGTTAGTTGTAAATATTTTACTAGCAGTCTCTTGGCATGTTTTCAGAAAAATTTGCATCGGTTTTCAGCAATCTGCTAGCAGAGTTGAGGTGAAAGATCCTAAAAATATACTTTGATTGCACGTCTGAGTTTAAGAACCTTCCGCAATGCCCAGACAGCGACCGCTTAAGTGGGCCTGATCCACAGGGGGTTAGGATCATAACATTTGCTGGGGTTTCATTTGCATGAATGGGGGCTAGGGCTGGGCAATATGTGGTTTTCAACATCAAAATGTATCACCAGCTAAATACCGTGACAGCTGTTACCAGTCGGTGTTGACATTACTGAACTAGGTGGACCAATGGCTTGACTTGGCATAAAGTAGCTTCTTGTGTGTTCCCTTGGCAATACAAGTCCTACTTCTTGATTGATATCCACAGATGGCACCTAGAACCGACAGCTTTTAAGCATTTACCATGTCATTAGCAGTTGTCTGAATCTGCTCTTAATACATTCCTTTCAACCCTTGCTTGATTATTGAAGACTGATTTTTCTCTCAGAATCATTATCTTTCCTCCAGTGTTTTGAATAAGATCTTTCAGACAACAGACTGTCCACCCTCCTACAGAAATGCCCTTCGGCAAACAGTTTAAGTCACACATTTGCTGTGGCAAGAGGTCACCACAAAACACAGAACAAAAAGCAAAAACAAACCAGAAATCACACCCGCACAAGAATAATACTTCTATATGGTGGTGAGGGGCGTTATTCCATCAAGTAAGATATTGAGTACTGCTGCCCAGGAACTTCTACTGGCACTTTATTCTGTGCTATCTCACTGGTGAAGCTTTCATTTTGCTTCAGGGCATACTATTCCTGTCGCCCATTTCCTTGAATTCAACCAAAAACAATCAGAGGGATTTCTTGACCCATTCCATCTCAAGCTCCCCACTGCTGAACGGGAGACAAGTACAATGGGAATACTCCTTAGCTTTCCTTTTTTTTGTCACCAGTCATCTTGCTGCTGACCTTTAAAGACTCTGACAACTTTCTAAAAATAGGGTGAGATGAAATTCATGGAGGATCAGGGTTTCACTGGCCACTTGTCAAGATGGCTGTGTACTACCTTGAAATACCAGTTGTTAGGGAACACAAGCAGAGAGGGCTTTTGCATCGTCCAACTATCTGATCCTTTTGACTGGAGATCTCATGGATCAAATCTACTATGTTATGAAGATAAAGCATGTGCTGTACTACACTGGCTCACACTGGCAAGAAAGAGACAGAGATATAAATTTTTTCCTGTTCCACTGCAAGTATCTGTATCTATAGGATCAGAGACTTAAAGTGCAAATGATTTTAATCACCATTGTCTTTATTTATGGGTTTAGGTTGAAAACTTAGCAGGGCAGACAGAGATTAATTAGTGCTTTATGCTAAGGTGACATCAATGAAGATGAGTGGCTGCAAATAATCTTTTCTTAAGGAAATGGTGGAACTAATCAATTATGGTTTCTGAGAAGTGTTGTGGAATGGAGAGAATCAGAGCGATAAATGAAGAGTCCACAAAAATAATAAGTGTCTCTCAGCAAAAAAAACCAAAAACTGTTGTGTTAAAAGAGAAGTTCAGGTTGGACATGAGCTATTGTCATCTAGAGAGGGATCTGACCCTTGAGAGTTTATAAAGGAAGATGCAATGAGGACTAGGTGACACTGCACAGTGGAGGTGGCCCCAAAGGTTAGCAATGACTCTGTGGTCCTGAAACTGAGCCTTGCTGCATTTGTAGCTGTTTGTTGGCTGGAGATAAGGGCATAGTGTGCACATCTTCTTAATGGATCTACAATAGTGTGCCAACTCACCCCTGGACATTGCATTTTGTGCAAACATTTCCAGAGCAATCCTACCAGTGTGTAAGCACATATGTGCATGGGGGCAGGGCGAGATGCAGGGCAAAATTACTACCATTGCCTAAGCTCTGCTGGTACATGCCAGCCAGTGCAAGACGGAGGGAGGCAGTTTTCTGCCCTGCCACTGCTTCCAAAGAGATGGAATTTACCAGTCCTTGGGGTGGTGTAGTTTCTAACTCTGGGGATATGTCCTAAGAACCTGCACATCTTTGGCCCACCCTGACACCCCTCCCACAAACCACTCTATCTGTTTCTCCTCTGCTGGACTTTCCACAATGTTTCCACCACTGCCATTTCCATCAGTGAAGCTACCTCAATAATAACTTATGGGCTTCAGGATGCTCAACATGTGTTTTATCTCTTCTTAGCTACTGTTTGGTTTTAATCATCTTTTGAATGTTTCTGCATACCTGCTTTAACTATTTTTTAATCAAAAAATGTAAGTCTCTTATAGTTTTTCTCACAATCAAGTGGCATATACATTTTGCTCAATAAAAATTAAAATAAAGCAAATAGGATTGCTCTCTACATAAGCTTTATTTTAATGATTTCATTTTTATCCACATAAGCAGTAGCTTAAAAATACCACAATCAATGAAGTGGATAAAAAAGAGAGATGATGCTATAGCAACAGGTATTTATCCTTGCATCAGAAATTACTGTCATAAAAATATACATAATTTAGACTCATCTTTACAAATGATTTGATTGAGCAAAGCTAAGGAGGGTGATATATGACAAATAGAGAAAAAAAAGTTAATACTTTAAAAGGGAACCAAATCATATTCTCTCAGTTTCTGAAACTGGGAGGATATTAAAATATCCCATCATAACTGGTGTGTATGAGTGTGAGAAAGAGGCAGAGACATAGAGAAAGTAGGAGATAGGAAAGGAACAGAAGGAAAGTAAAAAAGCATACTGGTAGCTTCAATCTGTGCATAACAATTTGTGCTCCTTTACCATACAAGTTATGGCTCTTGAAGAGGGCTGCTATCATTTCATTATAGAGAAAACACAGAGGACAGAGGACGGAAGCTAATTTTAAACGTAGTCAGCACCTCGTCTGTGCCAGAGAATGGAAAATGTCCTACCCTTAAGGAGAAACAAACAGGTGCTGGTATAATTAAAAAGGTAAGTTGATTGAATCATTGGTGTCAAAAAGGCAAATGGGGCTGTTCCAAATGAGGAAGTCATTCCAGATTGTTGCAATTGACTTTCAACATGTACACACACACCTGCAAACTCCCATGTTCCACTGACCTATAGATAAATTAATCATTTCTTATACCAACAGTCTTATCTCACAGCCTGAACTTATGAGTCAATGTAAGGACCCAGCCATACTTTCGCTTTCTGCACCTTTTGATTCTCCATGTCTGAGAGCTATTCACATAGTTCCATGGCCTTTTTTTTCTTCTTCTTTTTTTTTGGGGGGGGGGAAATCTGGTCTTGCCAGATGCATGGAAAATCCAAAGGGACATTTGGCCTGCTTGATGAACTGATTTTGGAAGGGCTCATTCTTTAAAGTTTCCATGAATCTGCAGCAAGAGGCAGTCTCCTCCCACCTCCTCCTCTTCTTTCCATGCTACTTCCATGGCTAGTTTTTCATTACAGTTTTCAACTGCTGAGCTGCACACTTCCAAATATTGCCTGGCTGGGAACCCAACTTTTCCAAATGACCCTGTTATTTTTTTAAAAAAGGAAAAAGCCCACCAAAAAACAGCCATCAGCCAACACCTCTCCTACCTCTGTTCTGATTTCATTACATCTCTGCATAATCACAAATTCTGCCCTTTAAAAAAATAAAGGGACCTGGTGTCTCTGATAATGGAGAGGGAAGGAGAAAGAAGAAGGAAGGACCAATGAGTCCAGAAGCCCAGAGTACCCTTTGCAACCCTTCTTAACAACTGGGAGGGAGGACGGAACAGCGAGTCCTAGAAGTCAAGAGCAACACCTCTTAGCAACAGTCTTCACTCCTCCTCTCCAAAATGGCAGAAAACTAAAAACAGCAAAATTGGCACTATAGCACAGCATGGGAAAAGCTGTCACATTGCCCAAGAATTCTGTACTACAACTCATTTCTTCTATGACTGTGATGTCTACGAAGAAGCCATGGAGGGAGTGATTTGAAAGGCACAGTTGACTTTCTTTGGAGGTAAGGATGTGGAATGTTTCACAATTCACACCCTCCCACAACATTCCACTCCATTCAGGATTATTTATTCTCCACTGGTGTCCACATAACATGGGGTGCAACAACTGAGTCATCACCCAGTTTATAATCTAATATGTAATACATTAAATGTCAAAGAGCTGTAGATGAAGATAAACTCAATTTGCACTTAAAATTATGTACACTGGTCATTAAATTGAAGGTATAAACTAATTAAGCCATCTTTGGGGAGCAAGAGGAACATTTATTTCTCCCCTTTTAGATCTGAAAAGGGATACAGTGATCTTTACTGGTGAGGGAAAAGGAGTCATTCACCTTACAAATCACTTTCCCAGGAAGGAAATATTGGCCAATATAATACATTCAAGGCTGAGCAGCTCTCCCGCCCTAAAAAAAATCTTTAATGGAAATTTAATAGTGTATTTTTGTAAATGGCCTAATTAACATTTTGCAAAAATGTGCTTTAAAATTAGATATTAGTGTTTTGTGCTCAAGAGACTCAGTAATGTGTTCCCTTGGATAATTTTTACAAATAACAAACCTTGCCAAGATATTGCTTGTGAAATCCAAGGGGACTCCTTTGTACAAGGGAACTGGTTTAAAAATTAAAAATTCATTAAGAATTTCACTTTCACTTCACCTTTGGAAGGTGGCGTTTATCTGACATATCTGGGGTGAGAAAGGAAACACAGTATGTTGCTAATGGCTAAGACTGCCAGCAGTCATGTACGAACACAATTTCTGCATGGATTAAAAACATTACAGGCCAGTAAAGACTTCAGTTTGATGTAGGCCTGGTTTGCACAACACAGTAAACCAAACCTTAGTGGCTTAGTGAGACCATGTGAACATATGAACTTCTGGAGAGGAGGTTACAGCTGCTTTGCCCCTCTTGGTCCTTTTTGTAGCTGCACCATGCTATGCTATGCTAAGGCTAAGTCAAGGTTTAGGTAAAACTGGGACTCCTGGCTTAGCTCTCTCAAGCTGTCACCAAGGTTCTTTGTCACCTACAGCTCATGTTGGGTGAGGAGAGAGCATAACCACCACAAGTCCCAGTTTTGACAACATGCCAAACTAAATCTTGACTTAGCTTAGTGCAGTTAGGCAGTAAAGAGGACTAGTAAAGGTAAGGGGACCCCTGACCGTTAGGTCCAGTCATGGCCGACTCTGGGGTTGTGGCGCTCATCTTGCTTTATTGGCTGACCAGCATGACTAAGCTGCTGCTGGCGAACCAGAGCAGCGCATGGAAACGTCGTTTGCCTTCCCACCGGAGCGGTACCTACCGGTATTTATCTACTTGCACTTTTGACGTGCTTTCGAACTGCTAGACTAGGAAGGAGCAAATTAGTTGCAAGCTCCTTCCTGGGAACCCACACCTATGTGTGGTCTCCCTAATGCAAGGTTTGCCTTTGTATGTTGCATAAATCACCTCATAGGCACCCACCCCTCCAAGTGTCCTGATTTTCCAGGGGCAGTCCTGAAAAAGGGGGGTTGAGGAGGGTCAGTTGCAGAAGAGTGATAAATGTTCCTATTTTCAGTAATATAGGGTTCTAGACTGCAAGTGTCTATACTATACACTAATGTCATTCAGTGCAATGCAAACAATTTATGAAACAACTGGTACATAAATTGCCTTCTTGTGAAACTGTTGGTGGAAAAATAAATTAATCCAGTGAACCTGTATCATCATTTTCTAATCTATTTCTGTACTGCTACATTTCTGCAAGGAATGAAATAGCAATCCTGTTTTAGAAGAATATCATTAGATATTCACCTAATGAAAATCGATAGCCTTGATCCCCCCCTGCATTATCCTAGAATATGTTATGTTTTGATCTTTCTATGAAAAAAGACACTAAACCTGGTATTGCTACCTTTGTCCATTTTAGCTAACAGTTCAAGGCTGTACAGTTTGGAATTTATTTCAATTTTCACTCTCTAGCATGTTGCTCATCTGAATAATTGTCCTACTTTCCTCTCTTTTTCTGTATCTCCCCCCTCCCTTTCATCAAGCCATTATTAAAAGAGTTTGACAAGGGGGTGAAATTACAGAATGATCTCACTTCAGCACAATGCTTGAGAGTTAAAAGTAAAATAGACCTCAGACTGCATAGGCCTGTGCTGTTCGCTGAAATGGTGTAAGTGCAAGCAAAGGGACGCAGGTGGCGCTGTGGTCTAAACCACTGAGCCTCTTGGGCTTGTTGATTGGAAGGTTGGCGGTTCAAATCCGCACAACGGGGTGAGCTCCACTTGCTCTGTCCCAGCTTCTGCCAACCTAGCAGTTCGAAAGCACACCAGTGCAAGTAGATAAATAGGTACCAATGTTCTGTTGCGCCAGAAGCTGTTTAGTTATGATAGCAACATGAACCAGAAATCTGTCTGTGGACAAACCCTGGCTCCCTTGGCCTGAAGTGAGATGAGCACCGCACCCCATAGTCCCCTTTGACTGGACTTAACCGTCCAGGGGTTGGTTATTTACCTTTACCTTTATAAGTGCAAGCAGATATAACAGGGTTTGTGTTTATCGGAGAACACGTTGCTCTTCAAAATACATGTCTATTAAATAAAAATGAAAGTACAAAATATTTCAGAATAATGCCAAGAAAGCCTGTCAAGGGTACTGTACTCATTATTAGGTGAATTCCTAACGATATTGGGGATATCCAGTGAATGACATCAGCAAAAATTCTCACACATGGAGCATTCCCTGTCCTCTCTTGCTTTCTGCAAGAGAAGTTTAGGAAAGGTTTTCCAGGAGGCATGGGGGGCTGTAGAGCAAGTTTAGTAAATGATTTTGGGGGGGTTGTGGGGGTTACTAGAACATTAAACTGTTTCCCAGGATGGCAAATAGCATTTATTGATCATTATAGATAATTGTTTAAGCAATGAAGTGGCTATTCAAAAAGACGGTTTTGACCGGTTACCATGGAAAGTGGCACATCTTGCTATCACCAACATGATGATGATTGTAAAGAAAATTGATAATAATAATTCCCCCCTAAACTGGGAATTTCATTTTGAAGACACTCCAGTTATAGATTTATTTATTTTTTGAAGTATATAATTCTGTATCAGTCTCAGCTTGAGTGGGGATAAAGCACTTCCTGGTTGTCATGCCAAACAGCAGCTGAAGATAAGGGAGGAGGAGAAATTCAGTTCAATTTGCATTTAAAAGTGAATCCAACCAACTTGTACTTCCAAAACACAGCCATACTTTGAATTTTGCATATCTTTGAATTTTGCAATGCCTTTCTCCAACCAAGTAAAGTATTGAAGAATGTGTATGCTGGGCCAAAATATGAATAAAAATGCACCTACAAAAATGCATTACACCAGGGGAAGTTGCTCTGGGGAAAAAAAATATGTATATTAGGCAAAATTGCATACAGATGCACATATTGTACTAAAATGCTGATAGATTTCAGGCCAAAGTCCTTCCCAATCCTAACTGTAGGTGCCAGGGGAGCATGTGCTCTACCACCAAGGTACAACCCTTTCCAGTAGGGAAGAGGTGAGCCTAGTGGTTAGAGTGTCAGACTAGGGCTGGAAAGATCCGCCTTCAAATCCTCATTCAGCCATGAAGTTCACTGAGAGTCCTTGCGCCAGTCTCTATGTCTTAACGTAGCCTACCTCTTAGGATTGTTGTGAGATTAAAATGGAGGGGTAGAAGCATTTCTGGCACCCTAAGATTCTTTGAGGAAAGGTGGTATAAGTGTAACATAGTTGTTGTTTTTTAAATGGATTCTCCTCCACATAGCAGAGAGACTGTCGGAAGCAAGGCCTTTCCTGTGTGGTTTGTGATGAGGTGCCCTGACATAGTTCCTTGGTAGTCCTGACAATTCTTAACAATGCACATGTCTTCATAAACGTTGTTTTGAAAAATCATCGTGAGTGCAACTCTGAGTCTTAGCAGCACCAAGACAAGTCATAATGATATCCTGACATGACTTCAAATTGAAACAAAAGGCAATTGCACTGTCAGATGCTTGAAGCCTTTTGGATGATGTCTTGCACACACCCCTTGCCACACACTCTTTCTTCCTCTTTACACTTCTTTGCATCCATGACATGTCAGATTTCTTTTTTATTTAACTTTTCACTCAGTGAAAGATGAAGGAAATTGGCACTAAAATGTCAGTACTAGAATATGTTTTTGGTTTTTTTTTAAAAAAAAGTATTTGGAGGCCTTAACCCTGAACTTTACCATACTGACTGACTGCTCAGATCATAACCTACACGTAGTTGGAGGGTTCCACCTGCCCTGGCGGATGACCAGTCAGGGCTGGTTCCAGAGGGCAAGAATGTGGGGTAGTTTCCAGCAGCAGCCAGTGGAGTGGGGCAGAGCTATGAAGCCAACCTCTGTCACTGGCATGGATAGAATTGGGGCAATGCTGGCATTTTGGAGGGGCCAGATGGACAAACCAGCAGGAAGAATTTTCAAATGCAAATGACTGGAGAATGGCAGAAAGACCTGGGGAACACAAAAAGCAAAGATTAGAATTCTAACTATTCGTGTTTCACCTCTCCCTCCAAAGTAAGGTTAAGAGGGAATTGGTTTCCTCAGTTCCACTTTGAACTGCAAGTAAGTGGCATTGAAAATGTATGAATTCCTGGTAGCAGTTTAATTGATTGTGTGCTTGGTCCTGCACAGGACATAGAGTAAGCCTGCAAGCTTCCTCCAATTCCTGAAAGCGATACAGCAAACTCAGACAAGGCAGTCCTGGAGCCAAAATAAAACTACCATCCCATATTCCTTCAAACCTTACTAATAGGATTTATTTATTTATTTATTTGGGGTGTCCCGCAAGGGGTAATACCTCTGGTGGGGGACACATTGTGCTCCTTCTGGGGTAGTTTGTCCTCCTTTGGTCCCCATCCTGCACTCAGCTCTCACCTGTGGCGCCTAGAAGCTGTTGGCAGGTGACAGTGGCCACACCCCGGTAAAGCTTCAAAATGGCTGGCTAAACCAGGTGAAGGTAGCTGATGGGTCTCAATCCCTTAGTGAGCTAGGGACTTTCCCTGCTCTGATGGACTGAGCAGACAGATGGGACTAATAGTGGGTGCAGCGGTCAAGAAGGTGGTTTCCCCCTGTGGTGTAGGCAAAAATGAGGGGCAGATGGGGCTCATCAGCCTGGGAAGGTGGTCCATTTAGGAGAAGGAAAACTCTGATCATAAACCTCCACTGCCTTGCAGGATATCTTCAGAAGAAAAGGTTAAGCTGTAAACCCTACACAAATCCACAGTGGAGTCCCTAAAATGGTTGGATGGCACCTTGCCAGTGGCGTAGCGTGGGGGGTGCAGGGGGGCCCGGCCGCACCGGGCGCAACATCTGGGGGTTAGGATTAGGATGTGCAAATCCACGGGTTAGGGTGCGCAAATCCACAGGTTAGGGGGCGCAAATTACTTGCCTTGCCACGGGTGCTGACAACCCACGCTACGCCACTGCACCTTGCACACTCCTTCCATGAAGCCAAGCTGGTGCCAAATGTATTGCTCTGCTTGCCTTTGGACCACACCACTGAGTCTTGTTGTCTGGGCAGCCCAGGACCTCTTCCACCAGTAATTAGATTGTGTCTCAGTTTGTATTACCATGAAAAGTGCCTACTACCTTTCCCCAAGAGGGACACCTGAATCACCTGGTTTTGGTGCTGCTAACGCTCCAGATTGACTTCACCCACAGAGGCGCACTCCATTGTCCCTCGAGACAGATGGAAGCCCATTCATCTCACCGAGTTTCTACATACAATCTCTGCATTGGATTTTGGCCAATGTATCTTTGAAATATTTCAGAGCTTGCCATTTTGCATATCTAAGAAACATATCTGTAGTCCTATCTTATACATACATGATATTATAAGGGTTTTTAAAAATGGAAAACAAAGAAGTTCTATCACTGTTAATCTGGAGAGGGGAATTAAATGACATAAAATCAACATCTGCTTACCATAGTTAGATACTCAAAGGAAAATGCTTGCATGCCAAAAAGTCTCCTTAATTATTGTTTTGAATGCATTTTTGTTGACTGTAAAAAAAATAACTAGGAAACAGGTTTCACAAACTATTATCCGAAGAGCAGAATACTCTTTTTTTTCAAAAGACATTTTGGCAGAAGGACTTAGAGCTATATTTTTTTTGGAGGGGGGGAAGAGAGAGGGAGAGACCTTTAGAGATTAGTTTATTTCATGCATTAAGCCATTGCCTATAACTAGCTGTTCAAAAATCTGTAATGATATACATTAATTCCCTATTATACATGAAGAACAGTGCCAGATGGCAGCATAAATGTGGGGTAATAATAGTCAGAGAAATGCAAGGCATTAAACATAATATTAGTGAGATAAAGGAACACGATGTGTATGATATAAAAAAATTCTTCGATAGTAGTAACAGATAGTATGAATCTTGTTTTTTAAGCACACATACAGTCAAAGGTGTAAAGAATGTCACATGGCCTAAATTTAAAACATCTGAGGTACATTGTCCCTGTCTGGGGAAAATTATTATTATTAATAATAATAAATAAAGGGGAAATCCCTGCTCTAGCCCTCATGAATTCCCCACCAGAGAACTTAACTTCCCTTCAGCTATGATATGTGTGTGTATAAGCAGAATACAAATAAAACAAATGAATGATGGAAGTTGTAGTCCAACAAAATCTGGAGATCCAAGGGTCTCCCATTCCTACTACATCATAATGCTACCAATTTCCATCCTCTATCATTCTTTAATACTTGCAAGCTGTATTGAATACTAACACAGGTAAACCACTAGGCAAAACACGAACACTCAGCCAGAATCTTTGAAATTTCATTATCAAAGAGGTGAGTATGATTTGGTTTTAAATCATAGAATCAAACACAAAACTAGGTGGATCATATATTAGATCATATATTAGAAATTAGGCGAAGTGGAATAGTGTTCTTGTGGTCTCTGCAAGATTGGCAAGATACATGGTGACCAACAGTTAACCCACAGACCCAATGGCAGCCATTGTCTATGGAACTCCCCACCACTAATTCTGCTGGCAGTTCCACTTCCAATTTAGCACAGCCCAGATGTCTAAAGATTGTTTGACCAGGGAGATGTTGACCTCCTGCCTCCCAGCAAGCCAGAGAAGTTGGTGGTTGCTGAACCAGGAGATGACAGAACAGAGACATATTTTAGCCTGGCAACCCATTAGTCTACCATGTTTAAACTGGATGAATATTTATTAAATTTCAGAACTACATTTGATGGTAGATACTGATTTACAGAAAGATACTGATGTGCAAAAAGCAAAGAGGGAATCCAGTTTCCTCTTGTGGCTGGCTGCAGTATGCTGATTAATATGCAAAACATGTGCTTTGAGGGGTAAAAAGAAAAGAAAAAGAGCTTATAGCAGAAAACAAAAACCACCAGTACTTCCCTGCTACTTAACATCTGGCTCTGGTCATGGTTTGGTTGCAGATGCTCGTATATGCAAAGGCTGTTATGAACAGATGACTAGGCATGTATCCTCTAAGAGTTCAACTCAGAATCTTTTGGGATGAAAACAATTTAAACTCTGCTCAGTTTTGTAGTTCTCCTTAAAAGTGGTGGTTCCATGGTTTAATAAGCTGCCAACACACTGTTGGCCTGATACCAGGATTAATTTTGCCTTATTGTCCAAATCTGGCCCAAGAATTAGTAAGAGCTTGCCTTTGGCCTCACCCCTCGCTGTGGTATCGGTGCCATCACCAGTGGCAGGGAATGGAATTAGTCTTATGACTCTTCTCCCTGCAGACACATATTCGGTTCTCTCTGTTCTCCCATTTTGGAAATTCTGGGGTGGAGTGGGATAGAGCAATATATGCTTTCTCCGACACCCTGCCGCCCTGCAGTCATCTTTCTTTCTATAGAAGTTGCAGAAAGTGGGAATTATTCATAGGCTTCATGAGAAGGGGGAAGCTTCCCAGAGAGAAAGAGAACACCCTCAAAGGCAAGCTGCAGATGGAACAAAGAAACTACCTTATCAGAACTTTGGTCCATCTAGCTCAGTATTGTCCAAGCTAGTTGGCATCAGCTCTCCAAGGTTTCAGGCAGGGGACATTCCAAGCCCTACCTGGAGATGCCAGGGATTCAATCTGGAACTTTCTGCATGCAAAGCAGATACCCTACCCCTGAGCAACAGCCTTTCCCCTCAAATGGCTAAAGGCAACACTGTGAGATTTCACTGTAATACATTCCCAACAGAAGCGGGCAGCTGCATGCGGATTCTCCATGCAATTCAGACTTTGTGCTTATCAGAACATCTTCATGATAAATAACTCTCTGCATTGCACACATGTTCATGTGGAGTCTCTGCCAGGTGGAAGTGAATTTTTCAAGCACTTTGCAGTAAAGCACCCACCAAACCCAACAGTGGTTTGTGGCAAGGACACTATATGAAACCTGGAGTTCTACAGATAGTGTCTAAAACTTGCTAAAGATAATGTTACTATACCCAGAATCATAGAACTGTAAAGTTGGAAGGGACCATGAGGGTCATCGAGCCCAACCCCCTGCAATGCAGGGATCTCAACTAAAGCATCAATGAAAATAAATAACTTCTGCTTTCATTCTATTGTTTTCCACACGCAGCATTCTACAAAGTTCTGCTACTGGAAGCAAGCATTATTCTTTCATACAGCATCAGCAATTATGGCTGCAGATGTTTCATATCTAGTCAAACAAACAATTCCTCTCTTTTTCTCCTCCCACAATACAGTTTGACAGAAATATCCTCTTCATTCACTCAAGAAAATAGGAATGAGTTAATCTGAGCATTGGCACTTCCATAAAAGTGGCTGGTGTGTTGCAAGACTATTAAAAAAACAACAACCTGCAGTCACAATTCATCATCTTTCCATGGAAGTAGAATCGTTTTCTGCTCTGATTTGCGAAATCCCAGTTCAGTCGCTGTTCTCTAGTATTAACAATATATTGGCATCTGCTTTGGGGAGTCACATGCTAGCCTCTTGCTCTCCTTTAAAAACTCTCTGATACACTCTACAGGTCACACTGTGTCATATCATCATGGTGGATTCTCCATAAAAGAGAAGAAACAGAAGGATGACCTATTTCTTACACACACACACCCTCACTCTTAAACTTAAACTTACAAAATCTGCAACTAAAAGGAGTAAAATACCCAGCACACCCAAACTAAACATCACTAATGAGTGCTATTTTGTGACAGGAAACATAAATGCTGCCACAACAGTGGGACTGTCTACTATGTCTGTGAGGTCTGTCAGCTCTGCACAGGGAATCTGCATCCCTATCCATTGTAGCGGTTACATGAGGTGGCAAACTTGATAGTAGGGAGGGCCACATAATGCCCTGAGTGTCAGGGCTGCAGGTTGGATACAAATCAACAGGCCAGCAGACCGTCCTACAGTGGACAATCTGAGAGGTCAGGCTGTGCCTGAGTGACAAATTGATCAGACATAAGATGGATGAGACCAAAGGCCCATCTAGTCTAGCATCTAGGGCAACCAGATACCCATGGGAAGCCTGAAAGCAGATCATGAGCACTAACCAAGAGATGACCAGCAACTTCATGGGACAAGGTGGAGCCTGTTGGTCCCTTGTTGTGCCACCTGACCCTTGCTGAGCAGGTAGCTGCAAAACCACCCTCTGTCCACTTGCATCGGTGGAGCAGGAGGGCAGCAGAGGGATGGACAACAGTTCTCTCCTCTGGAAAGCTATAATGGTGGTAAACAGAGCCGGCTCTGACATTAGACAAACTGAGGTGACTAGCTCAGGTAGCACAAGCCCCCAAGGGGGCAACCCGGCGAGTGCCCTGCTGCCTCTGGCACTGGCATGCCACTGGTATCAACACTGATTTCAGTCGAAATAATACACAAGCACACAAGATCTCATGAGAAATTCGCCCAAAATTGTGGAAGGGGCAGGGCGTGAAGAGAAGCAGTTCTGGTGGCAACAGGTATGGCGGTGGTGGTGGGAGAAGCAGGGTACAGAAAGGCACTACTTCCTGTTTTGCCTCAAGTGGCGAAGCAGGACACACTGCCCCTGGTGGCAACAAAAGCAAGGTGCAGTGCTCACTCCGGCTGGTGGAGAGTCAACCATTCACATAGGGAGAAGCATTTCAGCCAATGGCAGGGGGAATTCAGGGAGGCAATGCTACAGAACAGAGGCTTTGAGAATAAAAATAAAATGAAGGCTGCTAACTGCCAGTAGCTGGGAGAGGAGCTCCAAGAAGAATGCACTCCCGTGAATTTCTGACACATTCATAGATGCTAGAATTTGTCAGGAGATTTTGAGTAGCCCTCTTGCTGCTGCAGCCGGCACCATTCAACACTACTGCCCAAATTCATGCTGAAAGTTCTCAGATACATGAGACACACAGACAGGGGGAATCCATTTCTCAAGTTCTTGTATTGCCAATAACTTCAACAAACTCTATACAGTCATCCCATTGAGAGGAACGTGTTCCTTCTTAAGCTAACACGCAAGGAAATTACGATAGGGGGGAAAAGACAATGCTGGCCACCTGATACAGATTTGTTTGTTCAGTGCTTGGATTAATATTTTATGTTTTTAATTCTCTCACTTTTCCAGTGGGGACAAGTGTCAGGAAACCTACCGCACAGACTGCAACATGAGCAACACGAACACTCCAGAGAGCCAAGGCATGTGTAGTGACAAGCTCATCACACACAGGAGATGCTGTCAGAAAGAGTAATGGCAGAAAGGGGGAGGATTACAGTTTGTCTGTAAAGCAGCCTCCAATAAACTAGGGGACAAGCACCAACTTCACTGGTTTGAGCAACACAGAAAATCTTGCCCAACTTTTATCAGCATATCTTGCACAACATTTCCAACTCTAAAGGATTTTCAGCATTGTGCCTTTAACTGTATTCCTTCCATTCATTCAAGCATTTCAGTCTGAAAGGCGTTAACTATTTTACTGATTTTTCCACCCGCTCCTGCTTTTTTTAAAATGATATTTTTAGAGTCATCCATTAAAAAAGAGCTTCGGGGCCGTGCAAAATTCTTTTGAGAAAGCACACTCGCCTTATCTAAACTCTTTTGGATTCCCTCGATGTTTCTTCTTGGGGGGGTGTTTCACCTGAGGACAGGGGATCACAGAATTGTAAGAGTTGGAAGGGACCCTGAGGATCATCTAGTCCAAACCCCTGCAATGTAGAAATGTGCAGAACCTGCAACCTTGGCCTTCTCAGCACTATGCTGTAACTCAGTGAGCTGTCCAGGGCGGGGCAGCTTCCACAGGAGAACCATGTGCATTCTTGCTCCGAGCTCCTTGACGGAAAGGTGAGATAAAAATTAAATAAACAAATAAATACAGCAACAACTTTGCTACCAGCTGCAGATGGTTCTCAATAAGGAAGCCTGTCTATTTGGAGGCTGCATTGATTGTAGGTCACTGCTGGCAGGCCAGCCCCAGTGGGATGTTCCTGGAGTGGAAGACACTAGAAGGAAGATACTCTTTAGGGGTGTGATAAGACCAATGGTCAACTGGTTGGGGATTGGCTTGATCCTAGGTGGGAAATTCAACCAGCTGAGGAGGGTGGAATGCTCAGGAGCTGGGTCTGTGATGATAAGCATGAATGCTTATCACGTGGTGTGACTGGAAGGTATTTTTGTGATCTTCCTATTGTTTGGGGAGTTTCCTTTTACAATCAAGCAGTATATAATTTTAATTTAATTCTTTTAATTCTCACTTTCATATTGGTGTTCATGCCCAAAATACAACTTTGTGCTACTTTGGAATGTAATCACACTGTGGTTTCTATACCACTACCATGGAAAGCTGACGGCAGCAAGCTCAGGACTAGCTCCTCCACAAAGTGCCCTCTGGAGGACCTCCTCCCACATCCTGTATCAGTGATCCCTGGCAAGCTTATCTGTGGTGGTGGCGGCAGCAGCAGCAGCAGCAGCAGCAGGAACACTCTAATTGGCATCAGGTGGCACATAATCCCCTGGTGTAGCGTCACTCTGGGAAATTAAATTGGCAGCTGCCCAGACCTATTTTTGCTGACAGTACACCCAAATAGCCTGCTTCTCATGGGGGGGGGGTGTCATAAGGGATGCAGAAAGTACAAGAATCGGCTCCGAGTAGAAAAAGATTGCATGTCTAGGTCCAGAAGACAGAGGAGAGGACATGAGAAGAGCCCTGCTAGATAAGGCCAAAGGTCCATCTCGTCCAACATCCTGCTCTCACAATAGCCAGCCAGATGCCTGTGCGAAGCCCTCAAGCAGAACCTGAGGACAACAGTGCTCTCCACACTTGTTTATTCTCAGCAACTGATATTTGTAGGCATACTGTCTCTGGCAGTGGAAGTAGCACATAGCCTTAACGTGCCTGAAATTGTCTAATCCTCTTGTGATGCAACCCAAGTTGGTGGCTTCCATGGTATCATGTCAGGGCGAACTGTAGTTTAACTAGGCACTGTGTGGGGTAAACGATCTTTCGTCTGTCCTGAATTCAGCTTCATTGGGCTGCAGTATTAGGAGAGAGAGAAAACATCTCTCTGCCTACTTTCTCCACACCATGAAGATTCCTAGACACTTTTATTATGGTCTGTTCTTCGAAACTAAAAAGTCCCCAATGCTGTAACCTTTCCTCATTGTGGAGGAGGATGCAGAGGAAGGGAAAGAGAAGTGGAGTTTACCCTGTCTGGTCTACTGAATAGAACAGTCACCTTTCCATAATCTGTCTGGCTGTGCATGCACACAAACATCTAGGTCAGTACAGGCCTTGGAGATAGGTGAGATTACCTGCAAATTTCCTGTACATTTGCCCAGACCACTGCTTCTTTTTAATCATGTTGTCTCTTATCGCTCATCTCATTACATTGCCAGAGCTGAACTTCTTGTCCCTTGCAGCTGCATTACACATCAATAACTAAGCTGTCATGAGATAACCCGGTATCACCAATGTAAATTATTTTTGTCACTGCAAGGCTCACTGTTAACCCAAGCCAATGCAAACGGAAATCGTTTGAGATTCCCACATCCGATAGACAATTCCAAACAAGTCATTTTCTTAAGCCTATTCCAGTATGCCTATATCAATAAGTCCCCCCCCCACCCCTCTGGCCATTCATTTGTGCAGTTTAAAAAGTTAAAATTCATAGGATTGAGATGTTTGGTTTATTTCGTGTAATGCTTAGGTCTGCTTGCCTGTCACTTTGGAAAGACTTGGGATCACAGCCTCACAGCATCTTTGAAGGCATTGAATATGAAAATTTGCATATGCATCTATTACAAAAGAATGTGGAAAATTCTGTAAGCACAGAAGAAAGCACTTTGGTTTTCTTCCTAGAATGCCTGGGATATTTGTTCTGACATTATATTTGCACAATGTAATGGATGCCACAAGACAAGGAATAGGTAAATCAATCCATTTCCAGTCTGTGCTACATCTGCTCATGTCTATCCCATTTCCACATTCACCTGCACATTTAAAAAAAAGTACAAAAATTGGTATTTACAGACTTATGTAAATGTTTATATTTAATCATATTTTCTGTCAAAATACACATTTCTAAGCATATTTTCTTAATACACATTTTACATTCATTTGCTCTATGGATTTATGTATATACGACATATTTTATCTTTCAGCTTTAATAAAATACAGCTGTGGAATTTAGCACTTGTGTGCGATATCACATTCATGCTTGGTAAATGAATATTTCTTCATAATTCATATTTCTTGCTAGACTGTGTCAAATAACCTTATATCTCCTAAGTGCATTTTCAAAACGAAGCAATCCTTCACACAAAAAGGCAGCACAGTCCAAAGAATAAAACAGAGAAAGGGAGTGGGAAAACTGGATAAAGTGTTCCTATTGTAAATTAAACAAACCCATGGTCATTTGCATTTTTAGCATTCACCCAGAATACAGAAAGCCAGACAGACAATCACCTGAGGCAACAGGAGACCAGCTGGTTCAGCAAAACAAGTAACTTGATCCCAGGGGAGAAAACACAGAAACCTACAGATCCCATGAGGGGTAGCAGAATGAAGCAGAGCTCCTGATATCCCTAAATAAACACCAGGTGGGAAAGATAAGGGGAGCTGCTCTGATAATTTTGCAGGTGGAAAGGTGTCAGTAGTGGCCACTGGTGAAGATGAGCAGAATAATACCCACCTTGAAATTTTTCTGTTCTCTATATACCCTAAAGATGCAAGGTGGTTTTGTTTTTAATTCTACCCTGTTTTTGCCACACGCAGCGCTGTTTCTCTTCCCTTGCAATTAGACTTCAGCCAAAAACCATGTCATTCATCTTGTCGCCACTGTTGCAAAATTATGCAACTGATGCAATTAATTATGTACGTTACTTTGTCTTTACATTGTCACAGCCCGTTAATTCAACGCAAAGGAACGGAAACTGAATGCAAATGAAGGGTGGTGCATGATCAATTACGTATCATTTGTAGACCGAAAGAAAGAATAACAACAGTGAATTCTGACTGTATTTGCTGCATTGGGTTCCATTTTGAACATGGGAAGAATAATATACCCATTATATTCTATGGGAACTTGAAGGCAGCCCTGTTTAGGGAAGTTTTTAATATATGATGTATTATTCTGTTTTTAATCTGTTGGGGGCCACCCAGACTGGCTGGGAAAACCCAGGCTGGAATACAGGCCTGTTTCTCTCGGCTCCATTCAGCTACATGCAAATCAGCAGGCTCCTACTGAACGCTGCTCCAGAGGGTTGATGGCCCAGAACCATCCTCTGCTACTAATTGTTTGAAAATGTCCTGGGGTGAGCCTGCAAGCCCCAGGAACTCCGAGCATCCTCCAATATGTGCAGCTCTGAAAAGGCATTTCCCCTCTTTTCCAGTGCACTCAGCAACATATACTAGCTGCTATATGCACACTAATCTTATGGCAAAACACAGCAAGAAGAGTGAAACATCATAGATCTAATCTACTATTTATTTACACATTATGTACAGACAAAAGCATAATGGCGTCCGTTCTCTTCATCCTGTTCTCATCCTGAAGCAAAGTAACCCGAGGTACTATTTCTGGGTTAGCAGAGTCTGTAACCTGAAGCGTATGTAACCTGAAGCATATGTAACCCGAGGTACCACTGTATTACTGTATTACTAAATAACATGCAGGAAAATCATTGTGATCTACCAAGACCCTCAGCAATTTTAAGTGGTCCAGGAAGGGGAATTTTTGGGAAAATACTGGTGTATGCACTGATGCAAACGAGAGAGAGAGAGAGAGAGTGAGAGAGAGAGTCACACTAAAAAGGAGATAAATTTTCATGAAGTCTTTAAAGAAAAAAAAAACCCCGCAAACTTATGTGGAAATGTGGAGAAGTGAACTTAACAGCGGAAAAATGAGAAAGCGAGAGAAACCAAAATTGACAGCTTCACTCATCCTCAATGTAATATAAAGTGATGTAGTGTCACTCCCAAGCTACTCCAAAAGTTTCAAAGGCAAGGAAAAATGGGAAATACTTGGTCACCACATAAGGCTTTTGAAAGGCAAGCTGCACGCACACCAGTAATTTGGGGGTAAATGGGTGGTGCTGTGGGTTAAACCACAGAGCCTAGGGCTTGCCTATCAGAAGATCAGCGGTTCAAATCCCCGCGACAGGGTGAGCTCCCGTTGCTCAGTCCCTGCTCCTGCCAACCTAGCAGTTCGAAAGCATTTCAAAGTGCAAGTAGATAAATAGGTACCGCTCCAGCGGGAAGGTAAACGGCGTTTCCGTGTGCTGCTCTGGTTCGCCAGAAGCGGCTTAGTCATGGCTGGCCACATGACCCGGAAGCTGTACGCCGGCTCCCTCGGCCAATAAAGCGAGATGAGCGCCGCAACCCCAGAGTCGGCCACAACTGGACCTAATGGTCAGGGGTCCCTTTACCTTTACCTTTACTCACCCCAGGCGATCTTTTTTGGTTAGGGGGTGGAATCTTCCTTTCACTTGTACCCAACCAACAAAAGGGGCTGGCTGAGATTCTGGCTCAACTCTGAACAACTGAGATAAAACAAGATAAATCTTGCAGACAGTTGCTGATAAATACCAACGGACCACACAGCAAACCTGGCATTCCTTTTTGATGATGACGAAGAAGAACATTTTAAGGTGCTGAAATGCTTTGGACCTTGTAGGTGAAGTAAAATGTGTGAGAAAAGTATGGCACAGCACAGTATGCACACCAGCCTTACAATTACTTGGCACATTGGATATTCCTTGCCTAAGGTGGAAGTTATTATGCACCTTATTCCTCGCAGAAGATAAATGTAAAAAAATACCATTAATCTTTCTACAATATACCAAGAGTAAACAGTTCCTCAATTGATCTGTGCCTCTGAATAGTGCTTTGAAAGAATGGGCAAATAACACAATAATGCAGTGTAATACAATTTGCAAGGCATGTGTTTTAAATTAAATAATCCACCTGCTTACAGAGGTGAAGACTGGAATGTGCTCCCTACTCTATTGCTGATTTTATGCTGTTCAGCACCATTATATATATATATTAACAGTGGTGGTATAGAAAGTTTTGCAAATAAATAAAGTAAGATGGAACTGTTGGTACTATCAGCTCAGGAATGAAAAATCTGGTGCAAAAACTACAAATTCTGCAACTGACTTATGGGCTGTAGATGTCCTTTGCATAGTCAAGTCTGGGAAAACAAGGGATTCCAGAGAGATTCAGCTGCTCTTTGGTGACTGTTTTGGACTTCTTCTTCTTTGGTGATCACTCATAGCTGAGTAAGATTGTCCTGGGTCACCATGACTTGGATCATACACATAGAATCATAGAGTTGGACGAGACCACAAGGGCCATCGAGTCCAACCCCCTGCCAAGCAGGAAACACTATCAGAGCACTCCTGACATATGGTTGTCAAGCCTCTGCTTAAAGACCTCCAAAGAAGGAGACTCCACCACACTCCTTGGCAGCAAATTCCACTGTTGAACAGCTCTTACTGTCAGGAAGTTCTTCCTAATGTTTAGATGGAATCTTCTTTCTTGTAGTTTGGATCCATTGCTCCGTGTCCGCTTCTCTGGAGCAGCAGAAAACAACCTTTCTCCCTCCTCTATGTGACATCCTTTTATATATTTGAACATGGCTATCATATCACCCCTTAACCTCCTCTTCTCCAGGCTAAACATGTCCAGCTCCCTTAGCCGTTCCTCATAGGAAGGCTAAAGGAGCTGCCTTATACCAGATCAGACTATGGTTCTTCTGACAGGCAATAATTCTCCATGGTCTTAGACAGACATCTCCCCACCATTCACTTCATGGTATTTTAAACTGGAGATTCCAGGAATTGAATTTAGGACCTTCTGCATGCATATTCCATATTGGCTGTTCCATAGGTAGCCCATAGGCTCTCACATTCCAGTGAGTTGTTCCTTATCTTTGGACATCAGTAAAGCCTTGTGTGATAAGACACATCCTATTCTCCTGCATGTGCTTATGGTAATTCTCTGTTGCCGGTAGGCCCATGCAGAGGGGATGGGTAGCCAGGTACACTTGCCTCAGGCCTAGGAGGGTAAGCTATTTGGGGCCCCCTGCCAGGGACAGGCTGATTTTTAGTTGAGTTTATAACTTTATTCTAACAAGACTCCTGCCCCGGTCCTCAGTCAAGCTCTGCACAGGCCTCATTTCAGGAGTAACCAATGTGGTTCAGTTACAAGTTCCATTATCTCTTGACCATTGGCCCTGTGGGCTGGGGCTGATTGCAGTTGAAATCCAATTTGGAGGGTGAACAGAGAAGACTATCACTAGGACTCCACATGTGAATATTAGAGCCCATGGATCAAAAATGAGATCCTTCCGCTTCATTGTTTTTGTTGGTGATTTTGCTAAGGTCCCAAAATACGTTTGAAAATGCAACAAATAGATTTTGATTTGCCCCCGCCCCCACCAATTATTATTATTATTTTTTACACTTAGCCCTATTGTCCTTCTTTGTATTTAAAAAGTGGATTTCTAAACTGCAATGTGCAAACAGAAATGCATCTCTCAGCAGATATTGACTTCCCAAGTGGAGTCATCAAGATTTATTGATATAAGAGGTGGCCATTGAGTTTACCTTTATTGGTACATCCACTAAAGTACAAACTAAACCTGTTTATGAAATGTGCAATTACTTCTAATATCATATGGCTGTACAGGGTTGCTGTCTCTGCAAGAAATAACTGAATACAAGCTGGCAAATGTTGCTTGTGTTCATTGATTTGAGCAATAAAACCAGTAGCCAAATTGGAGAGAGAGGTCAAGGGTGTACTAGTGCATCTGATAGGTATGCTGAAAATGGAAAGAATTTTAATGCAAGCAAGTTTAGAAATTAACTAATGTACTCACTTGGAAGTCAAAAAGCTGCACAATAAGGTCAACAGGGCAAATAATGCCCTGCAATATTATATGTAACAAGAATTTCACTTTTTACTCTATCTTGAAAAATTTAATACTATTTCAAAAAATAAAATGAAACGAATTAAGCATACAATGAAAGTGTTGCGACTTTAACTTCCTAAAAGTGGGCATTCGCATGTCCTTTCTGTCTCATTTGTTGCCTGCTTCAACCACATAAGAAAGTAATATTTGTTAGAAGGGAAAATGAGTGGTTATGTGCCGTATATGTGCAATTTCAATAGAGCCCTGATAGTTCTGATATTGAAAAGTCACTCAGAATAGATGCAGCTGTTGAGGACACTCAATTTCCCCCCCAGAGACCTTTGTTTAATGAACATGGGATAACCGAGAAGAGTGTCAAGCACCACATCTATGAATTATGATGGGCACCACCCTCCTTCTTCCAAAATCCTCCATTAAAAGCCTCTCCATCCTTGAAGCCTTTGGGTTGGCCTCCTGGGCTTTACTCACAATGGAGATGTGGCACACTCAAGTGCATTGGCTATATTTAAACTTCTCCCTCTCACTTCCTCTTCTCACATTTCCTCTGATGACATCAAGATTAGATTTTAAGATCTCTTAAAATCAAGGAAGGGATCTATATTCTTCTGTTTATGTTTCTCTACAAACTGTCATGTACACTGATGGTGCTATCAAAGGTCAGCAGCTTTGAGGTCCCTCTCCTCCCCTGGTGTCCCTGAAGTCTCTGAGCACCGCCACCCGCCCGTCCGCCCCCCACCCGCCCTCCATTGCCTGCTTGGCCTTGAAGTGATGAGGGTGCTTCACTTTCGTCACTTGCAAGGTACATAAAGCTCGAGGAGGAGGTTGGGAAAGTGACCTTCTTTCCACTTTCCAAATTCAGCAAAATGTATTTTTCAAGGCTCAGATTTATTCTACTGGATCTGACTTTCAACTAGATCACTTGGAAAAGTGTGCTTTTGTTTGCCTTCTCTTTCTGCATCTCTGGGGTGGGCCTGATATGGGAGGAAACAGACGTGAACAGAGGTCATGGCAGTTGCTCAAGAACCCAAATACGTCCTCAATCTAAAAAGGTTGGTGATCCCTATGCTATATAAATAATATTTATAGTATTTATATAGCATAGCTTGTCTGTGGACAAACGCCGGCTCCCTCGTCCTGAAACGAGATGAGCACCCTACCCCCCAGTTACCTTTGACTGGACTTAACTGTCCAGGGGTCCTTTACCTTTATCTTTTTACCAAAATTAATAGTGATTGTCAAAATAATTTCTGCAATTTCCATTATTTATTTTAACTGTATTTTTTAAAGTATTCATATACCACTCTTTTGCAAAAACAACAGGCTAGTGTAGAGCAGCATTAATTATTAGTATTTAAACAGTACTGAACAATCCTTAAAATGAGCGGCTATTTCCATGGGACAAATGCTATGCACTGTCTGTCCTGGAGTGTGAGTCATTTGAATTGTCCTGTTTTGCAGATGGGAAAATTAATTAGTTTTTTCCTAATTGGTGCTGGCTAAAAACTGAATAAATAAAAGTAAGAGTCTCTCTCTATCTCAGCAGAGGACTTCCTCCACCAAAACTGTCAATAAGAGCCCATGCTGAGTGCTCAAAGGAGCAGAAACTTAAATGCTAGTGTACTGTAATCAATACAAAATCAAACCCCATAAAATGTGTTAGCTTTCGATCTTATGCTTTGTAAAACATTTGTATGAAGTGCACTGAAGCTCAGTGCTTGTGAGAGATGCAATGCAAGGCTCTGTGTGATAGGAAATAAATGTATTTAATACTTGGAATCCTAGTTTGGTTTACTTGCCAACTAACTGTACCTATAAAACCTGGTATGGCTTCTTTTGTGTCTGCTGCTGAATTAGTTTTATTGGTTTGGATGCAACTTTTTGAATGTAACCTTTTGGGATCCTTCAGGATGAAGGGCAGTCTAAATGAATGAATGACTGAATCATGGGCAGATTGACTGCCTTTCTTACCCTGACCCAGGACTTCCTAGAATGTACTGTATAGGGGCTCCCTGACCCACCCAAAGTACCACATAAAGAGGTGCATGCACAGAGATATCCCTTCAGTTGAAATCAAAGCAAGGTCCTTTGTGGACCAGGGAGCTTCATGGATGCAAAGAAGCATGTCCCAGGTTCTGGAGTGGAGTGATTTGTAAAGAAATCTACATGGGAATGAAAGCATGGAAAAATCTTGCTAAAGATGGAATCGTACCCTCACCCCCAAAATGGAAGCTTTGGGTCTCCTAAGTAACAGCAACAATAATCTTTCATATTTCAAAAAGTAAAAACCCAAAGTTGGTGAGGTGTTTTTTTTTACAAAAACACAAAAAACCTGCAAAAAAACCCAACAGCCGTGATTTTTTAATTGACTTCCTAAGATCCAGTACAAAGCGCCGTCTTTTGGAAATTTCCCCAGGACTCCAATTCCGCCTTTGAAATCTGGGACGTATAGCAGCCCTAAATAATCACCATCATAATAAATCCATAAACCCACTTGCTGCTTCAGTGGTGTTTGCAAAGTACTCCCAGAACAGAGCTGTTTGGAATATGCTTTTGAGCTGGA
Source organism: Podarcis melisellensis (assembly GCF_964234715.1). Taxonomy (NCBI): domain Eukaryota; kingdom Metazoa; phylum Chordata; class Lepidosauria; order Squamata; family Lacertidae; genus Podarcis; species Podarcis melisellensis. The sequence continues at coordinate 16,768,814 of NC_138541.1, read as the reverse complement.
TGAACCTACAGCTCACGCAGTCTCCCAAGATCCTGCCGAAAACCCCAGAAAGCTCTGTGCAAATCAAAATCCTGCAATCAAAACATAATATGTAAATCAAGCTTACATGCAAAATAAATAAGTTTTTTTTTAAATTTAGCCTAAATTATCCACCCCCACCTATACAAACTTTTTTCTTCATCTTTTTAAGGAAAATGAAGACCTGGCAGGAACTGAAGCGAAGAACCATAATATAAATGCCACTGAGGTATCGGAAGAAAGAGGAAAATAACTAGTGTTCCAATCTGTCAAAAAGACAGATTTAAATAACAATGTTCTGTTAAAATACAATTTCTAGTTGCAATCCCATTCCTTCTCCTTTCATGAAAACTTTATGAGGCTTATGTTGAAAATAATTAGATGTATCAGAAAGCTTAAAAAAAATACGGGATATCCAATACTCATCAAAATATCTCTTTTTAAGATTAGTGACTTTCTTCTTCTATAGAACAGAAGAGGCTGTTTATTTGTAGGAAGGGGATCTGATACGGAATTGGATACTTCACTAGAAGGAATTTCCACCATAGATGAGGGATCTCTATATTCCAGTGAGTCGTACTAGTACTATATTATTCTTCAGCACATGGGGAAATGGAGTTTAAAGACAGATACAAGACCAAGGCCACTCAAGGAAGCCATGGTAAGATTCAATGTGGTGCATTGGGCTGGATATGGGCCAGGAAGTCCTTTTCAAATCCCTGCAGAACTGTGATACTTATTCACTGTTAATGGGGAGAAATTTTCCCAATGCTGGGGTTGGTGGAGGGAAGAGATGCTTACTTTGACCTTAAATTTAGGGGGCCCTGGAGAGAATTCATTATAGCTCACCTAAACCTGCACAACAAGTTTGCTCTGAAAATAAAATAAAAAATAACTCAATGCAAACCATCCTGAACACTTTGGAGGGAGAGTAGTCTAAAAAAGAGTGGCTTAGGGCCACTCAACCATGCAACCCATTCCACACACGTAAGGGGCTTAACTAGACTGGTCAAGAAAAAGCGATTTACATGCGTTGTATATGCGATATAACATTGTGCCACCAGATGGCGATGTGGCATACTGTTTTTCTCTACCTGTTTTCGCTGTTTAGATTTACAGTGCTTTAAACCGAAACACTTCTTTCTAGAGATCCAGCCCTATTTCTGAAATAGCAGAGCTCTTCATCCTCAGCATACATGTGCAACAGAGAGGAGATTCACAAGCAGTTTGTGGTTTAGAGAGGGTAAGACTGCAATTCAATGGAGAAACACAATACCATTTTGCAGGTTTTTCTGCATCCCTAGAAAAGCTCTTTCCATCCCAACCCTTCTAAATAAATTACACACTAAAACAGAGGCAGCCAGCACCATGCCCTGCAGGTCTTATTGGACTATAACTCCTGCCTTCCACAGCCATCATGACCAATGGTCAGAGAAGGCACCAGGCACACACGTCTCTCCCACCAAAGTTTCAAAAACACATGCATAAAAGGAAATATAAAAAATCGAGGAAAGCAAGTCTCAAACTTTAGAGGAAACTTAAGCAGGATGTTTCCCAAGAGGGAACTAAATATGAACATTAGCCTTGAGTTCAATGCATCCATTGTTGACCTACTAGTAAATAAATGGAGGTTCATGCAGGATCAGAGCTGGGTGAATTGTTTGGTTTTAAAACCATCTAAAATATATTAGTTTCTTATTAAAAAAATATTTTAAACTTGAAATACAATTGTCATTGCAAACAGTAATAAAAGACAGACAGCTCTTGACAAAGTTATTCAAGTTGTGTCTGTTTTCCTCCTCTCATATATGAGTTGTATGCTTTATTAGTTTGTCTGACAATAATCTAAATAGTGGGGCTTAAAATTTATCTGACAATCCTCCAACTAGTGATGCTTAATACTTCAGCAATTTCCTCCCACTAATTAAAAAACAAACAAAAGTAAAATAGGTTTTGTGTGGTACTCACTGGGCATTTCCTTGTTAATCTGCACTGACTACACATGAGAAGCTTTCTAAATTTCAGCCAACAGCTGGCTGCAGGGAGTGTCTGCAGAGCAATTATTTACACTACACAATTAGCACTGATTGTGTAAACAACATTTCACACTTCTAACTTCTTAAACAGAATGAAGGGGGGGGGGAGACCTGGCACAATGCTCGAATTACCCATTGCCCAAAGTAATATGGCAAATTAACCCAAACTCCTCCAAATCACCAACCCCATGCAGAATTTTTATTTATTTATTAAATTTGTATAGTGTCCCTCATCCAAACCTCATAAGGCAGCTCACAACATAAAAATACAAAATGAGAACACAAAATACATAATAAAATAAAACCAAAACAATAGCCCCTTTTCACAAACACATTTAAAAAGCCATAGAGTGCTAATTATCAGTCAAAGGCCTGGCTGAAAAGAAATGTTTTAACCTAGTGCCTAAAGATTTCTAATGAAGGCACCTAGCAAGCCTTCATGTGGAGAGCATTTCCACAAGAAAAGACCACCACAGAAAAGACCCGTTCTCATGTTGCCTGGGACAGTCCTGGATTTACAGATGCCATCCCACTTTGAGCTGGTTTGATCTCAAAAATCTCCTGCTTTTCTTTAGGACATCCTTATTTTCATCAAATAAATGTTGGAAGGTATGGAGTTATGCAACCCCTGAGCCACGAAGATGAGTAATTATACAACCTTTAGAAGACATCTGAAGGCAGCCCTGTATAGAGAAGTTTGGATTGGCATCCACTGCAGTTGGGCCAGGATCTGTGCAATATGCACAAACCATCTCGTCCCGCTGAGCAACCTGGCTGCCAAATTCTGCACCAGCTGAAATTTCTGAACCATCTTCAGAGGCAGCCCTACGTGTAATGTGTTGCCATAATCTAACCTAGATTAGATTAGAAGAAGACAGTCAAGTTCATGGTGAAGGCGAGGGCCTGGAAGGCTTGTTCGAAAAGGATACAGCTGCCCATTTTGAGTTGGGGCAGAACTAAAGGTCAGAGGAAGGGAAGGACTGGGCTGCTTAATTAGAACCTGCAGCTCAGTACTTAACATCGTAACTGTCAACTTTCCCCTTTTCTTGCGAGGAATCCTATTCAGAATAAGGGAATTTTCCTTAAAAAAAGGGAAACGTTGACAGCTTTGCTTAACATGCATTTCATTTTCATGTTCAATGAACAATAGATAGTGAAAGAAATTATTATTTATATCCATTCCTATCACATGAGCTGAGACTTGGCTGAAAGCAGCTTGCAAATGTTTCCTCCTCAGATCTGCTGCAGCTGGGGTGGCAGATCTGCTGCCCACTAGGAGTGCAAATGCTTCCTCATTCCAGCTATTCTACTAGTGCGTATTTATAAGAAAATCAAACAATACAAAAATGCCTTAAGTCTCTACTGCTTTCATTTCCCAGGAAGCCAAACCTTGGTAATTCTGACCCTGGCATTGCTCACCCTTTTAGGGAACATTGCAGTAGCATGATAATTAACACCTGAGGACCTGAAAACCTGAGCCACCATGTGGTGACTTGTCATGGATCGCTACCATCTTATAGGCTTGGTCAACCAAAATTGTTTTGGGGTCATACCTCTGCAGACATCAGACAGGAAGATTGCATGGCTAAATGACCCGCCTCGTAAAAAAACTGATTAACATAAAAATGAATAGTGTGTGTGGGGGGGAACCAGAAGGAGGGGCAGCAAGGGGAATAATATGAGTAAATGCTGCTACACATACCTAATGAACTAGAACTTCACAGTTTATAGCTCATGTTTTTAATTGCTACGTGACACCCAACGCCACTTAATATTAAACAAGTGACAATGTGATCCAATGAGGTGTGCACAGAGCAACTGGACTGCAGAAACAAAACCCTTGGAAAAGAAAGCTAAGAATTGGGATCCATCTGCACTGCACACTTAAAGCAGTATCGCCCCTCTCAAAACAACCATGGCTTCCCCCAAAGAATTCTGGGAAATGTTATTTGTTAAGGCTGCGTAGAGTTGTTAGGAGACCCCTATTGCCCCTCACAGAAGTACAATTCCCAGTGTTCCCCGGGGCAGGGGGAGGGCAGAGAGTGATTGTTAAACTACGCTGGGGATTCTGTGCTGAGGTCCTCCAATCAGAAAATGTGTACAGAAATGAGCATTTCAGAGAAAGGTGCGCATAAATATGCATATATCTGTGATATATTGATGCAGAAATGTCACAGGCTGTAGGGAAAATGAGAAACGGACTCCCTAGTTTTAAGAGCATATTTACACTTTGCTACCACCTACATTTTGATCACAATGACACTTTTAGGATATAAGTACCTGTGTGCAAGTGGGGGCAGGAGTACAGCTCCTTTAACAAATGCTGGAAATAGTACCATTGCACATTCTAATTGCCTGGGACAGCTGAAACAGTGAGACATCTGGCATGCTTCTCCACAGAGACTAAACAAATCATTTCCTATCACTCTCCACTGAATCAGACTCTGGGAAAGATCCAATGCTAATTTGTAATTTTGCCGCACTCTTTTCATTGCGCAACGATACTTTGCAAGTAAAATATTTCCGTTTAATAAGGCATGGAAACGATGACTTAAGGCTGATTCGCACATGTATGAACATCAACTCATGCATTACCTCTTGACCATTCCACCTGTGATATGTGAAATGGGGGTTGACCCGAGAGTTGGTGATATGAAAGCTCTGCCATATGATGCAGGAAACAGCCTTACACCGAGCAAGGCCATATTGCTCAGCCCTGTCGATCTGGAACTGCTGAATATTGAATTTGGGATCTTCTGCATGCAGATCATACTCTCTACCACTGAGCTGTCTGTGGTGTTTGATATATGCACACTAAACTTGGCATCACTGGCAAACTGCAATCCTGTCATGCAGATCTTCAGAGGAGGTTTGTCCTTCTGTGCCCAAGACAGAGAGCCCCATAGGTTGTTGGAAGTCTAAATGCGATCAGTCCCAACCAGTAGGGTGAAGGCTCAGGGATGATGGGAGTTGTCGTTTTCCTTTGTCCACAACCTGAAAACTATTCAGCAGCAGCTGTGTGCTGCTCAATGGTTCTATGCAACCAGTGACCTAGGGGTCAAGCCCTATAATAGACTTCAGTGGCAACCAAACTTTAAATCTACTCTAGCAACACTATTACTGGAGCCCATGGCATCAGCCAGCCATCAAGAGATTTTTCACCTGAGCATCCTCCAATATCATCCTTCAATATCAACTGTCAACAATATCCTTTTTTGTTCATACTGGACAAACAGGATGGTTTTCTCAGATGAGGATTAGAGGGCACTGAAAACGGCTGCATGTAACAAAGGCATATAAATGTTTTAGCATTCCTCCTGTGAAGTTTGTGCATTTTTCAGATTCTCTGAATCAAGAATAAACAGACCTTCAGCTACACAGTTTTGAGTGTCTGGAGGAAGAAATGGATTGTTTCCATTCCACTGTGTTCACCATGCAGTGTTACAGAATATTGAACTAGAGAGAGCCAGATTCATTCTTTATGGAACTCCAATTCCTTATCTAAGTCACGCTGAAGATTATTCTGCTCTATCCAGCAAGCTTACTTTATTATCTTCCTGAAATAAGGTACAGGAATAATGGAAAAGTTAGGCTTACCTTTTAAGAAAATTACAAGCAGGTTTTAATCTTAGAGTGATAGGGATACTCATCTCAAAGAGCAAAAAATTACCTGAGTGGGACAATGACCCAAGGCTAGGATCCGTACCATGCCCCATCTGACTTGACATTTCATTTGCACTAAATGTTACATATGCTGAAAAAGACCAGCCTAATTCAAAGGGGACTTGGCTCTCATGAGGTGCTAAGTATGGCTTGTGACATTACCATATAAATTGAGATATAAATATAAATGAACCACCACACACCTGTTGAATGAAATCCTATTTGATGTTTAGACAATTTGGGAGCTTAAGTAGATTGCATTTCAAAGTACAGCAAGTCTATTTGGAAATCCGTGCTTGCTAGATGACCTTTTGGATATTAAAGTATTGGCTGAAATATGACATGATGGAGGTAATCATCACAACAAATAGACGTTTGACTCTTAAAAATGTGTCTCTCTTTTACATGTGCAAAAGTGAGAGATAATTAAATCAAAATACTTCAGGTTTCTTCAAAGAGCAGACATATCGACCAAAGCAGTTAAATATCTTTTTACCCAATATTTAATTTAAGAGCAAATGCTATAATCGTTTTGATTTTTCTGTTTCCTGTGCTCCACGGTGAATATGACAAGTGAAGCTTCTACATAGGAACAAATGCATGCTGGAGCAACATTAAAATGTATTTAGAAAGAGCTTTGCATCAAAATTTAAGTGAACTGTGTTCAGGATCTAAGTGTCTAAAATTTAAGCAGTTAAGGATTTAAGGAAGTTAAACCTGTTAAATTTGGATTAAGTTCCAAGAAAATACACTTAATATTATGCTGCAAAATTCTCCTTCTATTTCCAACAGGGAAGACTGCCTTTTATCTTATAATGCCTATTCCTACAAGGAAATGAAAATGGATTTTTTTTGTTTTGTTATATCTGTATGCCACTGTTCCACTAATTGGAGTTCAAGGCACCTAGCAATAGAAATATGATAAAATGTAACAAAATACGATTCATCTTAGGTGACCTTTCCTTTTGAATGTCTCAACACCTGAACCATCAAAATCAATGGTATCAGGATGTCCAGGCGGGTGGATATATCTCTCCTTTATACATTTAATATCATTGAATAAAATGCTGAACCATGGTCATGCTTAGGCAAAAAGATAGCCAAACATTATTTTAAGCTAGAAAACATTCTAGTCCTGGTGTTAGGTATTAAGTATAATTGGTTTAATTGACACTGAAATGGAAATGGCTATATATATTGGTGAAAGAGTTTAACTGTAAAATTCCACTGTAACTAAAGAACAGCAAGAAGAGCTCTCTCTGAGCTTTAACCGGTTGATAATTAACTGATTATTGTTCTCTAGCAGCTAACATGTGAGTGTTTAACCTTAGACCATGTGAGAAGCATTGAACTGCATATTTGCCATCTTGGAAGGGTGGTGGCTAGTTTCTTTGTTCTAAAACTCTGTGAAAGTGAGGGTGTAAACGAAGAGGGCTGCTGTAAGAGGGAAAAGGCTGCTGCTTCCACAACTTCCAGGCATCTATAGTTCAACTGATTAGAGGGGTGCTGATAACACCAAAGTTGTAGGTTCGATCCCTGTTTGGGCCAACTGCATATTCCTGCACTGCAGGGGGTTGGACTAGATGGTTCTCAGGGTTCCTTCCAATTCTATAGTTCTATGATTCTATAAATTCTAGTTCTGTCTACTCATTTACAGCTGGTTGTTTAAGAGCAAGGCACCTACTTCAAGGGCTAGGACTCTTTATTCCAACAACCTTCTTCAGTGATAAGGATGCTATTATCACTCCCCTTCCATAAAGGTTCAGGAGCCCGAAAGTAATCAATGTGGGTTTGGTCTTGTGTCTTGGGTCATGAAACAGGCTGTAGAAACTCATCATTGATGTCATATACTGGGGTCAACCAACTACCATCACAACATAAGGTACACCTAGAAATTGTATCTAGAGGAGACATCTTCTGGATTTCTATATAATGCCCTTCTTCCATCACAGAATCAAAGGCAGTGTACATGTTATCCTCAGGTAGTGACTAATCCAGACTTGACCACCCCCAGATGTGCTTAGCTTCAGTAAGGTGGTGTTCTCATGTTGCCTCATCAGGCTACAGCAGAAGAAATACAAACATGACAGCAACAGGTTACAGACAAGTGATTATCCAGAGCACAGAAGAAAATTCTTTAATAGATAATGTTAACATGTTCCTAATGTTAACATTTGGAGGAACTTTCTGATGGTATGAGCTGTTGAAAGTTTTTAAACTGGAGGTTTTTAAACTGAGGTTGGATGGCCACCTGTCAGAGATTCATTAGCTGTGATTCCTGAATTGGACTAGTTTGGACTAGATGATCCAACTCTACAATTCTATGATTCTGTCAATACCATGAAGGAATGGAAAATGTGAGTGAAAGAGATCTTCCAAAGACTCTTCCAACATTATTTATTTATATATCTTTATCTAGCCTATTTGTAGATCAAGGAACTTCCTCCAAGGAACTCAGGATGGCAAAATAGGTATGACCTCACAAGAACCCTAACAGGTAGGTTATGCAGGGAGAGAACGACTGGCCCAAGTTCACTTAAGTGATATTCGTGGCAGAACTGAAGTTTGAACCCAGGTCATCCTGGCCTTCATCCAACGTTTTAAATAATATGCTGCACTGATGCTCTGTTCTGCCACCATTGTAACTGTTGTTGATAAGCAGTATCCAGTGCACAGCGGAATGATGAGAAGTATGAGCCAACATGCTCTATACTACTTTATTTACAGTTCAAAGCTGGTAAGTTACAGAAAAACATTTTCCCTCTGCCGGAGCAGAGAAAGCGTCATCTCTCCTCTAAAGCACGGAGAGAATCACAAACTGAAACTGCAAAGAACAGTGAAAAACAGGAAACCAGTGTACGTCACATCCAGTCTCCTTTCCCGTGGGAAAACCTCCAACAGTACATCCTGTGGAATGTAAACATTGTCTTGTGACAAGCACTTCGCTGCACAGAGAAGAAAGCAGAAACCAACATCCTCCCCCTTTCTGTGAACATCTCTGGGCAGCGTGTTCGTACAATATCAGTACAAACCCAACTTCTGCACATAGGTACAGTGTTGATCCCTCGATACAATCTTGGACAATACATCAGCAGGAATTTCATTACCTGGCATATAGGACACCGTTACGAGTCCCTTCTGAATACGTTCCCTAGCATGTTGCAACTTCAATTGCAAGTGCTTCGTGCTTTGCTTACAACCTTCAGAATTCAGCAAAGCCAAACATGCTTTGTTGTCCTGGTAAACCTGGATTGGACATTTGACAGGAATTTTCATGTCTTTGCACAATTGTAACAACCATTCACAATCTTTAAGTGAATAAGACAGTGCATTCAGTTCAGCTTCACAAGTACTTAAGCTAACTGTTGTTTGCTTCTTGCACGACCAATCAAATAGACCCTGATTGTACTTATAGCAAACTCCAGACGTACTTTTCCTGTCTGTAGTGTCACTTCCAAAACTTGCATCTGCAAATATCTCAAGACCACCAGACTTCTGATTGTTAAATCTCAGTCTGTAATGCATAGTGCCTTTCAAATACCGCGCTATGCGTTTCAGAGCTTTCCAATCCTTAACAGTAGGATTGTTGACTTGTCTGCTTAGCAAATTACAGCTAACAGCAATGTCTGGTCTTGAACATCTGGCAATGAAGTTTAGCTTGCCTAGCACACTTCTGTACAGTGTAGTGTCAGAAAATGCTTCTTCAGTGTCATCTACCTGATAACCTGTTATCATCGGTGTGTCTACAGGGTTAGCATCCATCAGGTTTAGCTTGCTTAACACATCAGCAATTTTCCGTGACTGGTGTACTAGAATGTTACCATCTTGATCTCTCTCTATTTCCAGAGATAGGTAGTTGTTTACCTCACCAAGATCTTTCATGTCAAAGTGCTCTTTCAGTTGAGCTAGGGCGTTATTGTACATTGTGACATCTTTCCAAAAGAATAAAAGATCATCAACATAAAACAAACAATACAGTTTCTTTTGCCCCTCCTCTTTGACAAATACACATGGATCAGATTTCCCTTGCTTAAAACCTAGAGAAAACAATACTTCAGTGAGTTTTGTGTGCCAACACCGTGCACTTTGTTTGAGACCATAAAGGGACTTTTTCAGAGCACAAACAAATCCCTGTTTTACCTGTACGCCATCAGGTGGAAGCATATAAAGTGATTCACCTAGAGATCCGTACAGAAAAGCTGTATTCACATCATGGTGACTAATGTGTAGATTTTCCTCTGCAGCTAGCTTGAGCATAAGCCTAATGCTCTCATACCTCACTGTGGGTGAGTAGGTCTCGTGATAGTCTTCACCTGGTACCTGTGCAAATCCTCTGGCTACCAATCTGGCTTTGTGTCTGACTATCTTGCCATTTTGATCAGTCTTCGCTTTGAAGACCCATTTGCTTCCAAGCAATTTCATTCCTGGAACTACTGGAACAAGGTCCCATGTTTTGTTCCTTTCCAAGGAATCAAGCTCAGCCTTCATGGCATTTAACCATGGCTCAGCTTCCTTTGAATCCAAATCCTGGATTTCTTGGAAACTTGAAGGTTCAAATACCTTCTTGGAGCTTTTAACAGCTGTTACTGCTATCTTAGCAAACTCATCAGCAAATCTCTTTGGAGGTCTGCCTTTTGTGGCTCTCTGTGACCTGCGAATTAGCCTTAAGTCTTCAACACTCTCCTCTTCCTTCTTAGGAGAAAAGTGACCTATTGTGAACAATGGTTCCTCCAATTCTTGATCAGAGCTTTCAGAGGGTCGCATAGAGGCTTTCGCACTCTTGAAATCCTCTGAATCATCTGATTCAGTTTCAGACTCAGAATCAGAACCTTCATCAGTGGGTGTGGGTTGTTGCGGTTGCTTTTGACTATCCTCAGTCTCATCACTGTCATCAGGATAACATTGGAAAATTCCCACATTCTCCCCCCACTTGGCATTGTACTCAACACTTCTTGTGAGCTTAATCTCCTTAGAGTCAGTCATCATTATTCTGTAAGACCCTTTCTGATAACCTAGAAAGATACCATGCAATCCACGCTTGTCTAACTTGGAGTTTTGTGGTGAGTGAACCCACATGTCAGAACCAAAAATTTTCATGTGTTTGATGTATGGCTTCTTGCCAAACATCTTCTCATAGGGGGTACAACCAATCGCTGAAGATAACCTGCGATTATAACTGTAAGTGAAACATGAGAGAGCTTCGGCCCAATAACTCTCTGGAAGATTTGCATCATGCAGCAAGGTTTTTAACCCTTGAAGCAATGTCTGATTTGCCCGTTCCGCAAGTCCATTCTGCCATGGCGAGCGAGGACTAGACAAATCGTGTTGAATTCCTTTCTCAGCCAGAAAAGCTTCAAACTGCTGAGAAGTGAATTCTCCCCCGCGATCAGAGAAAAGAGTCTTTATCTTCTTACCATGCACATTTCCCAACCAAGCACAGAATTCCTTGAACCTAGGAAAAGCCTCTGATTTCTGCTTGAGATTGTACACAAAAATATACCTGGAAAATGCATCAACAAGAACCATGAAGTACCTATTCCCACCCAAAGAGGGCGCTAGTGGTCCAACCAAATCAGCATGAACAACCTGGTATGGTTCTGTAGCTTGCCTACTAGACACCTTACCTTTCGCAGCCATTTTCACCTTGTTTGCTGCGCATGCCTTGCACTTCATGTGGTACCTGCAGGGTTTAATAGTCATACCTTCAACCAAGGCAGGCATTTTTGATACTGCCTCAAAATGCAAATGACCAAATTTCCTGTGAAAATCGTGAATACATTCTGCATGCAAACTTTTGTTAGAACCTGCAATGCAACAAGTGTCATCCTGCACAACATCATCATAATACAAAAGAAACAAACGATCAACAAATTCAGCGTACAATTGATAATCATTTCTCTTGGTGATGATGCATCTATTGTTTTTAAAGGAAACGTCAATCTTCTTCTCAATCAGCTGTCCAACGCTGAGCAGATTATGTTTCGCGTCCGGCACATAAAGCACATCCTGTATCGATAAGTCCAAACTGTGAAGAACAACAGTTCCATAGCCTTTACTGGGGATTGTGTGGTCATCCGCCTGGTGAATTGCACCTTCCTGCGGTGTAAAAGACACGAACAGTCGCTTATCGTTGCACATGTGATGCGTTGCAGCTGAATCAACAACGAAGAAAGATCTAGACGTCTTCTGGACCTCTGCAACCTCTGCAACCTTTGTAACCTTTGGAGCGTAGCGTGAGACCATTGCCTTGTGCTGCGTTGTCCTGGACACCGGACCTTTGCCTTTGCCCTGGCCTTTTCCACGCGATGAGCTTTCGCTGCGCTGCTCTGTCTTGGCCCTGGGATATTTGCATTCCCTCTTCATATGGCCTAGACGTCCACACGAGTAGCATTTCACTGCCTTCAAAGCTTTGGCGCCATCTGGTGGTTCCACTGCACTATGGGATGATGACTGTGAAGTCTCCCCCTTGTTGATGCAGCTAGCACCCCGCCGATCCGCTTCATTCAATATCACGGCAGTAACATAGTCCACTGTCAGCTGAGCAGTTGGCTGTACAGCAATCTGAGTTGCAACAGACTCCCAACCTGAACCCAAAGATTGTAGTATCATGAAGGAATACACAGCCTCTGGAAAGTTGAGTCCTCTCTGTTGCAGCTCATGTCTCAGATTCTGCATCTCCATCAGATGTATACGCACATCTCCACCTTCAGCAAGAGCCATATTATGCAGCTTGTTGAAGTAAAACATAGTGGACCCAGCTTCTGTCCTTAAGTGAGCCTCTTTCAAAGCATCCCAAATTTCTTTGGCTGAGGTCTTATCACGCAATAGACAGAGCTCTTCTGGGGATACTATCAATGTAAGAGTTCCCCTTGCCTTGGAATCCTTAGCTTTCCATTCATCTGTAACTGGAGCTGGGGGGTTGTCTGTAATTACCTTAAACAGACCCTCTTTCCGCAGAATTGCCTCTGCATACAAAACCCAGTCCGCATAATATTTCTTATTGAGCTTAGGAATCCCACAAGCATCAGCTAGCTTTGCAGTCGCCATTTCTGCTTGTCTGCTGCTGCTTTAAATCAAGCTGCTTTAATCCAAAGGCAATTTCAAAACAGCCTCTGCCTTTGAGCCTGCGCCTTTCTGTATGCTGCGTTGCTTATCTGCAGCTGTTTCAAACTGCATTCCAAAAGCAAGCTCAAAAGTGATAGTCCCCAAGTGCTTTCTCAATGTTGCCCTTTAATTTTTGCTGCGTCACATTTGCAGCTGCTTTGAAACAACAGCACTTTACTTTCGTTTTCCCCCAGCATAGCGTCCCTTTGAGCCATTTGCCTGTGCCGCGGCAAAACCGGCTATAAAAGTTCAAAGTCCAGCCTTAAAGCCATTAATTAGAAGCTGGCAGGCTGCCCGGAGCAGTAGCACATACCTTCATCAATCATTTTGACGCGCAGAGCAGATACCTTGCGATCCGTGCCTCTGCCGCTGTTCCGATCCTCTTCGCTCCTTTATTCCTTTGCCAGGAGCCCGACTTCTGAAGAGCAATCTCAAAACACTGCATTTTTCTGGGCCCGGAACCAAATGTTGTTGATAAGCAGTATCCAGTGCACAGCGGAATGATGAGAAGTATGAGCCAACATGCTCTATACTACTTTATTTACAGTTCAAAGCTGGTAAGTTACAGAAAAACATTTTCCCTCTGCCGGAGCAGAGAAAGCGTCATCTCTCCTCTAAAGCACGGAGAGAATCACAAACTGAAACTGCAAAGAACAGTGAAAAACAGGAAACCAGTGTACGTCACATCCAGTCTCCTTTCCCGTGGGAAAACCTCCAACAGTACATCCTGTGGAATGTAAACATTGTCTTGTGACAAGCACTTCGCTGCACAGAGAAGAAAGCAGAAACCAACAGTAACTACTAATACTGTTTTCTCTCTGTGTGTCATCTTCTACCTTCTGGGGAAATATTTAATATTTCTTTGGCAACACCAAGTATCCCTAAGGACAAAGCATGTCAAAACAGCAATGCAATGCCAACACAGCCAAATGCAGCGGATGACTCACCAACACACATGGTTTCAAAGGAACTCACCAAAAAGCATTCCTTTACGAAGTATAACAACAAGTTTCACTCTGCTTGAAGGAACCCACCCTTACTGCCAAGTTCAAGACTAAAACACAAAGCCTTTTGGGGGAAGGGGGTATTGCTGCTTGTTAACTTTTTCCTGTGATGTGGTGCAGCTAGGAAACATTGAAATGCCTCTTCACTTAAAAGCCTAGTTCTGTAAAGAACAGCATTAAACCTCTTGACAAAAGAGGCATTTTACACAATGAATGCGTTAAAGCTCTCAAACCGCACACCTCTACTATTTTTTCTTCAGCCTGTTTTGTGAAGGATTGAAACAGGCTGCAGGTATTAATCAGTTTACACATAAAATCTGTGACTGCCTTGCTCAGTAGTAGGGATGAACTAATTATTTTTCATTCTTTTCCATCTTAAATTCATTTCTCCACATTTCCACAGCAGTGTGTGTGTGAGAGAGAGAGAGATATAATATCCCCATGAAAATTTGTCAACATTTCTGTGCAAATTTCCCCTAATAAAATGCATTTTTGGCACATCAGTTTCACTAAAAAGTGCAAACACGTGGGGATGTTTAGGAAATGTGAGAGTTCGTGGAAACCATGTTCTGACCCACACATTGGTCAAGCAAGATTTGGTCACTTTGGGCAAGATTATGTAAATATCCAATTCTTCCAATATCCCTAGTGGAGGGAAATAGCCAGAAAGCAGTGTTTATTGGTATCTGCGGCATCACATACTGGTACATAGCGTTTGTGGACTTCATGAAAATGTAAAAAAAAATGTATTTTAAAAAACTTGGTTTCTTTTTTGTGTGGCTTCCTAGACTTTCATATAGCGGGGAGGGTCTCTGAAGATAGTATGCAGACCCTCCTCCAAATTTTAACCAGTCTGGCAGTTAAATGTTACTATTTCTCTATGTATAGACTCCACTTTCATAAAAATATAGCAAGCTGGTATACAAAATTCAAAATTACAATGAGCTCAGTCCTGCCAATGGAACAATGTCCTTTCCTCACCACCACCAGCAGGTTAGCTTAGGGGACTCAGGGCAGGTCATGTGAAACCCACAGTTCTGCCCTTCTGTCTTTGCCACTGCCTGCTCCCCAACATTAGCCGCCTGAGGCAGATGCCTCATTCCACTTAATAGCAGGGTCATCCCTGAATCTGAGGAATATTTAGTAATGCTCTATAGCCGAGGACCATATTTTATTATTCTCTGCGCTACCATTATCCTCCTCTCCGCTACCATAGTCACTCTCCTTGCTACATGCCACATTTTAAAAATAAAATTACAAACATTAAAAATTATGAATAGCAAACTGGAGATGTTCAGATACATGTGGAATTTCCAAGGGAAGGAGGGAGGGAGGGAGGGATCCTGACTAGCTGCTTTGAAACCTTAACATCTGCTGGCAGCGTGATAACATTAATAGAATGTGAGCTTTCACTCCAGCAACAATTTGAAGCAGCTGCAAAAATAAACGCTTCGGCCTCACCTCAGCCTTTGGCTGACAGTACTGGAAAGCAAAACCAGCACTAGGATTTGCCTTTCATTAGCACCGCTCCTTAATGACTTGCACAAATTTACCAATGTCAACGCCTATCGTGCTCTGAGAAGGAACTTACAAATATGATAATCTGGAATGCACACATACAACCATTCATGCCTTCTGTCACACATGGAAATTTTAACTGGGGACATAAATGTATGCACTGCACTTAAAGGACTTCTTGGAAAACTGCAATTTGAAAATGTCGCACCCAGAAAACGCTGGATGCCTTGGATCACTTGCAAGTCTTGTGACATTATAGTCACATCTGCCTCCTGCTTCTGTTCCCTCATCCATGCCAGACTAAATTTCCAAGTGCAGAGACTTTTTTTTACAGCAGAATCCCAGCATACGTTTTCCTAGAAGACGCTCCCTGAACTTTTCACTTGTAACTACCGTTGTGGTTTATTTACGAGGCCATCCTTGCAAGCATTTTACTAATGCACAGCAATATGGAGGTGTAATGGGGCTGTCTGAGCCCATTTCATCACGATAAGCTGGATCAGCTCAAGACAGTTATTACAGGTTAAAGAAAATATTATGGCATGTTGTACCAGAGTGCAATGCTCGGCTTTGACCTCCCTGAAAGACATTTCAGTCTAGTGGTTTATGTAATGCTAAGAGTGGGAAGATAAAGATGTTTTGATTCAAATGTTTGCTAAAAGAAGAACAGGGGCACTTGAACAATCAGATGCCAAGTGTTCATCCTGTATTATTTAGTACGAGAGTATTACAGGCTAGAAATAGAGGCATGCAAAGAGAACTGCAAGTACATTTTTGTTTATTCTGCTGAGTTACTTCCGACTGTTAGTGCTGATGTCGTAAACTCAGGGGAAGGCAAACATCTGAATTTTGTGCTTCATCATGTCAACTCTTAAAAGTGACATTCCCCAGTGCAAACACCAGTTCAGCCAACTATAGGTTAGTTTTGTAGGCAATGTTTCTTCAGAACTATATCATGATTTATTCCTGTTACCAGCTTTGTGGGATGGGGTTAACCGTACCTGCCCACCAATGCACTCATCACAGAAGGACACAGTTTCTTCTCAAGTCATCTTGTCCTCCTCTGTAGTCTTACTGTCAACTTTTGTAAGCTCCTGGAGACAAGCCCCTTTGGCGCCTTCTTTTTCTTCTCTTACATTAGGCAGCAAAATGCCATATGCATTGATGGCACAATATAAATAATGGTAGTCACTGTTAGTTATGTAGCACAATCTTAACGATGCATATTAAATTATTTCAGGTGCAATCTTCTTTTGGGCGGTTGACAGTGATATCAACACTGACCCACAGTATACATGCTTGAATAACAATATTTTTTTCCCAGTTGGATCATCACAGCTAGATCTACACACATACACAAGTGGGACCTACAACAAAATGTTACAGGGTGCTTTCATTCCTAACAAGAAAGGAGTGCACCTATTCAGAATTCCAGCCATTCTCTTCAAGGAGCTCCATTATTTCCCCCCAACCCAGTTTCCTTTTCCCTTTCCACCTGAGGCTAGACATTCTGAGGCTACAGCACATGCTCATCCCTCACTGGGTTGAGGGCTGAGGTGTACCTAGGTCCCCTAGTGCCCTTGGCAAGGAACTGTGGGCACGCCTTGTCATTGCCTTGTCATTGCCTTCCTTCGCTGAGGCACCCAGAGGAGCCTGCTCACCTTGCTCGGCTGCCCAGAGCAGAAGAGGAGACCTGGGCCTACACCCTTTATGGTGGCCAGCCTGACCACCCCTTGGTTGAGGAGATTTTCCCCTTTCTTGTTTCTAAACTTTTTTTGTGTATAACTTCAAATCTTGGTGTCCTTCTGAGCATGCTTCACGCTCTCCTGTCTCTAAGTGGTTCCGTCTTGGCCCCAGTCCTTTCAGGACTCACTACCTGAGTTCACTGTTAAATATATTATACCCTCTATCTCAGAGGTAATAGTGGTAATAGTAGTAATAGTGTAGCAGTAATAGTAATTTTATTATTTGTACCCCGCCATCAAGCTGGGCTGCCCCAGCCATGCTAGGCAGCTTCCAAAACATATAAAAACATAACAAAGCGTCAAACATTAAAAACTCACCATTACAGGGCTGCCTTCATATGTCTTCTAAAAGTTTATAGTTATTATCTCATTGACATCTCATTGATGGGAGGGCGTTCCAGATATTGTGGACCACTATTCCCATCATCCCTTGCTATTGGCCATGCTGGCAGAGGCTAATGGGAGCAGCAGCCCGCAATATCTGGAGAGCATGATATTGGCTACCTTTGATCTATAGACACACATGCATAAGTAGTGAGCAATAATGAGGACAGAAGGACACGTGATGCTTGTGAGATATGTTGCATGTGTGTACATGAGCACAGGTGACCTAATGAAAAGGCACGTCCAAGCCTACGGTTCTCTTCAACTTATAACTTCCAGATATATAGATATATTTGTTTAGGGATACCAGATTTCTAGGCCGGATCTTCCTGGAGAGGAGAAATATGGCCTATAGTTTTTCTAATGCCTTTTTCTTCACCCCTGTGAGCAAAGCAATAACTTCTTTCCACTCACCCTGTCCACGATAGGTGACCCAACACCCCACGGCTTTCTTTCTGCTCCTTTCCTCCTTTCTTAATTTCTTACTTCTCCTGTTACTTGACCCATGAAGTGCCTTAGCACAATTGCCTGAAATTCTCACCAGATAATTGATGAAAAGCTGTCTCAAGTAATTTTCAGTAGCATAACCTTCCCTCTACCTTGGTATTCCCGCCACCCAAGCAGTTATCATCAAGCTTTCAAGGGGAATGTATGTTAATATTCACCACTGACCTGCTAGGCATAAATGGTGTGCCCCCCCTTTTTGTCACAGCTATTATCTTGCCCTTGTGTTTTAAGATTTTTACTTTTCAAAAGAAAAGTGAACTATACCAAAGACTCATGCATGAGCACAATGCAAGCGAAACCCTGTTCACCCCCACCCCACTATTTTACCCAAACTATTATTTCATTTTAAATACACTTCTATTTCATAGGAGCTCATTTCAAAGTTAACTTGTATATCAGTTTCTAATCACAGACTGAAGTGAGCTATTAAATACAAGCCATCTTTGGGGGTGGGGGAATCAAACTCAAATACCTTTAGTTGTAGAGGGTATATAACAATACGGCTCTGTAAAATTAGTAATGTAGAACTTCTATACTCTCTCAGGGGGTTTTGAGGATAAATCAAATATAGATTCATACACAATGAAGAAGAGAGTGAAGATCCTTGTTGAAGATTAGCATAGGTAAAGGTAAAGGGGATCCCTGACCATTAGGTCCAGTCGTGACCGACTCTGGGGTTGCGGCGCTCATCTCGCTTTATTGGCCAAGGGAGCCAGCGTACAGCTTCCAGGTCATGTGGCCAGCATGACTAAGCCGCTTCTGGCGAACCAGAGCAGCGCATGAAAACGCTGTTTACCTTCCCGCCAGAGCGGTACCTATTTATCTACTTGCACTTTGATGTGCTTTCGAACTGCTAGGTTGGCAGGAGCAGGGACCGAGCAACGGGAGCTCACCCCGTCGCGGGGATTCGAACTGCCAACCTTCTGAACGGCAAGTCCTAGGCTCTGTGGTTTAACCCACAGCACCACCCGCGTCCCAAAGATTAGCATAGCTTGATACAAAAGAGATCAGAGCTCCTGGCACATTTAACAGTTGTGCAGATGGACAAATTTCAGCAAGTATAACTCTCTTCCTTCTTACTCCTACCGAAATTATCTCTTCTACTCAGCAATTGAGAACATCATAAGAGTCTGCTAGATCAGGACAATGGTCCATCTAGTCCAGCATTCTCTTCTCACAGCGCCTTTGGGAGACCTGCAAGCAGGAATCGAACACAAGAGCTCTCTCCCATCCTCTGATCTGCAGCAAGTGGTATTCAGAAGCATTACTGCCTCCATCTGTGGAGGCAGACCACATCCATCATGGCTAGTAGTCACTCTATCACCTTGATCCTTGGCATTTGGGCACCTGATATGAGACCGCTTCCTTGCTAGGTGGGCCCATTTGGTGAGCTTCCACAGTATGGTGCTGTGAACTTTGGCACCAAAGTTGTGGAAGTTTGGTAAACTGCCTCTTTGTGCACCCTTAGGGGATTTGCCAATGTATTTCAATTCCATCTTGTTCAGTTACCCTGCTGGACAATGTTTTCTTCCTATTCCCTTTGACAGTGAGCTCGCTATGCATTGTGGTTTTCGCCGACTGGTTTGTGTTGGTTTTCCATTGTTCATCTTTAATAATTTGAACCACTTTATTGGGCGATGCTTCAGGGGACACTCAAACAAGCGGAAAGTGACACGAATACAGATTTTCTGATACATAAGTAAATAAATGCTTGCAGACAATGTGAAATATCTTTTAGTCTGATAGATGGCTTTGGACCTGAACATGGAAGTGCTAAATGCCAAGGCGGTGTTGGTGGGAACGGGAGAGGAAAACTGTCAGAATCAGAACGGCTTTCCTTTTACAAAGTAAACTCTGAGTGAACTTTGAGAGGACAGCATTTGCTTTCTTTGAAACATGGGGCGCTCTCCTGCTTGGCTCATGTTTCTCGAGCAGAGGCTGCAAATGCCCCACAGAGGATAGCTCTTGCCCACTGGGTTGCTGCCATGCAAATAAGGATGGAAGAGAATTTCATTCATTTTGCAATCTGTCAGTCAGCAAACCAACCTAATTTTCTGGCCTCATATTTATATGCACCTGATTTGCACTTTTTTGAAGTTTACTAGGCAGCTTCAGGGGGACGTGGGTGGCACTGTGGGTAAAACCTCAGCGCCTAGGACTTGCCGATCGTCAGGTCGGCAGTTTGAATCCCCGCGGCGGGGTGCGCTCCCATTGCTCGGTCCCAGCGCCTGCCAACCTAGCAGTTCGAAAGCACCCCCAGGTGCAAGTAGATAAATAGGGACCGCTTACTAGCGGGAAGGTAAATGGCGTTTCCGTGTGCTGCGCTGGCTCGCCAGATGCAGCTTGTCACACTGGCCACGTGACCCGGAAGTGTCTTCGGACAGCGCTGGCCCCCGGCCTCTTAAGCGAGATGGGCGCGCAACCCCAGAGTCGGTCACGACTGGCCCGTACGGGCAGGGGTACCTTTACCTTTACCTGAGGCAGCTTCAGGGTTGTTTAAAAAAAAAAAGAAAAATGTACACCGAAATGTGTACAGTGGTACCTCAGGTTACATACTCTTCAGGTTACATACGCTTCAGGTTACAGACTCCGCTAACCCAGAAATAGTGCTTCAGGTTAAGAACTTTGCTTCAGGATGAGAACAGAAATCAGGCTCCGGCGGCACAGCAGCAGCTGGAGGCTCCATTAGCTAAAGTGGTGCTTCAGGTTAAGAACAGTTTCAGGTTAAGTACGCACCTCCAGAACGAATTAAGTACTTAACCTGAGGTACCACTGTATTTCAAAGGGGGAAAGATCTGAATGCCAGCCTTCCCCAATCTGATGTCCTTGATATGTTTAGACTACAATACCCATTAGCTGAACATGGCCAATGGTGGACAGGATTATAGGAAGTTGCCATATACTGGTTCACACCACTGGTCCATCTAGCTCAGTGCTGTCCAGAATGACTGGTAGTAGCTTTCCAGGGTTTCAGGTAGGGAATCTTTCCCAGTCCTACCTGGAGATGCTGTCGATTGAAACTGGAACCTTCTGTATGCCCAGCAGAGGCTCAGCCACTGGACTACACC
Source organism: Podarcis melisellensis (assembly GCF_964234715.1). Taxonomy (NCBI): domain Eukaryota; kingdom Metazoa; phylum Chordata; class Lepidosauria; order Squamata; family Lacertidae; genus Podarcis; species Podarcis melisellensis. The sequence continues at coordinate 16,747,767 of NC_138541.1, read as the reverse complement.
CTTTCCCCATTGTGGTACAAAACATCTGGAGGGCACCAAGTTGGGGAAGGTTGGTTTTAAAACCAACATTGTTATTGTAGTCAGATTTATAATGAAGGAGAACTCTCAATCCCCAAAGTCCACATTTTCTTCCTTTATGATTTACTTTTCCTCTAATAACCCGACTTTCACAGTGAAGCTGAGTCGGCAAGAAAACAACCAAGAGAATTCAGATGGCAGGAACTTAATTTGTGAAAAGATTTAAGTCTGCATTTGTCAGTTTACACATTGTCAAGTTCATTATGAGACAGGCAGTTCTGAGTCAGGGAAATCTACTGGCAGAGAAAAAAGAAGTCACACAGTTTGAAATATTACAACAATGAAATACTGTATGAATTTTTCTAATGGCGGATCAGACTTAATATATGGACATTCCAAACTTTCTTTTTTTTTAAGGATTTGCATTAGCAGGATCTGTGCTTCACTTCTGAAATGCATGCACTGGAAATTAGAATAGAAATGTCATTCAAAACGTCTTCAGTGCAGAATTTGCACCCTGTAATGACAAGTTCTGTCACTTTCTCTAAGCTTTGTGTTAGTCTTATTTACCCAAAGTAAGCAGACAAGATGTGATTCAGAAGTCAATGTATTTTCTGGACTGCTAAATCATTTAGAGACATGCTTCCTCAAACACTTTCTTTATGACTAGGAACTGTTCAAAGATCTGCTTAAGGCCTGAATCATGCATATAGGTACATCAATTAGTGTCTTATCACTCAGTGAATTGCAGCTGAATGTATGAACATATTCCACTGAAAAACTACTATATCTAAGGTGATATGGAGACACAGTCTAAGGTGCTTGATGTGAGATGGCTGTGTTCACACAGAAAAATCATCACTTGATGCTGCAATCACTGAGTGGCGAGCTCATCATTTTGAGCATGAATTTGCCCTTTTAAGGATGAATCAATCTATTTCTGGTCCAGGACTCTTTTGCATGCATCTGTTCATTAGTGCAGTCCCCCCTGCTTCTGTATTAATTTGAATATTTTTTACTTAATATACATTTCTAACAGGGAAAAATCAAGGTGGAGGGGAATGGACTGAAAGCAGCTGAACCACCATGCCAGGTTCTTACTGGCAGGGCAGAAATGAAGGCAAAGGAGGCAGTTGTATTTCTTCATCCTTTCCCTTTATTTTGTTTTACAATTTCACTCCCCTGAGAAAATTGGTAAGGGAGGAAACTAGGCCACCTCATGAGTTGTTGTAGTTTCCCCATTTGTTTGGGGGCACGTCAGGGGGCTGGGAAGGATCCTTAGACCCAAGCCATCCACACCCCCAGTCCAGCCCAGCATGACCCCTTCTCAGCCACGGCCATGCTGAAGCTCTGGCCTTGGTAGGCATGTAAAGCTGACACTGGATCTCTGTTTCCAAGGTTGGAACTCTCCCTTTACTCTACAATGCTGCTTACTGCTTCTGTGATACCCTCTCAGGGATCGCAGAACATATGTATTTTCTAATAGAAAATGCATTTTTTAAAAAATGTGTTGCAACATGTGGAGAAGTACAAAATAGGACAGACAGCTATAGTCCCTGGCATTAGTCCAGGAGTTAAGTATCAGAATCCACAAAGATCAAATTCTTCAATCATCCCTATTGCCCCAAGATAAATATGTATGGCTTAGAGTAACTTCATGGCATCAGAGAAGCTGGAGCAATTTGGGAAACACTTATTTAAAGGACTCCTTGGCTATTGCATCAGATAGCTTACTGTACTTAGACCAACTTCTATTTTATTTTCAGAACTTAACTTCATAATTTTGTTTTTTGGAGGGGGGCACTCTATCAAAAGGCACAGGTTTCTTTTTGTTCCAGACTTTGGCAGATTTATTTTTATTTAAGATGGCATGGGAAAGCACTTCTCTAACTTGGAAGAATGCTACAGAGAGTACCTTGACCTGGTTAAGAGTTCTCTCTCTCTCTCTCTCTCTCTCTCTCTCTCTCTCTCTCTCTCTCTCTCTCTCTCCACACACACACTCCATTTCTAGTACAGAACATTTTCTGTCTGATTTCTGGGAACTTATATCTAAGTGTACTAAATGCATTAGCATGCATCACCCATCTTCATTCCCCTCCCTAATTCCTGAGTGAGTTCCAAATTTATTCATTTGAAAGTGCTTACAGATTTCCTGTTGCAGAAAAAGAAGAAGTGGAAAATGGACTGAGGATTGTCGCTGGGCAATGCAGATTCCCTCTTTACCATATAAAAGAAGGCATATGGAAGTGCACTGAATTTTACCTACACTGGTACAATTTTTAAAGCATTTTTTCCCTATCGCTGCACACAAATTGCTTTGTACAAAAGCTGGTTATTGGATTTTATGCTAACTCAAATACCCACAATCAATAACAATGTAAGAGCCACATTCTTCCATTTTAAAATCTTGTCTTTCAAGTGTGTCTATTTTAGGATGCCAGAGCCTTTGGAAGGGAGATGTTTTTTTCTTTCTTTCTCTGCTTGCCACAACTCAAGGCTACCTCTGCATTTAAATGTTTCCACTGGGATTATTTTAAAGGGCATTTAAACTCTCATCCTGCATAAAGCACCGAATGTTACTGGTGAGCAGCTGATCACTTCTCAACACCTAGATGTAGTCAACAAGAACTGAAGTGTTCTCCCTGTCTCTCAAGAGCTACTTAGCATCTTCCTGTGTTTACTTGATGCTTCCCCATATTTCAGTGCACTAAAAGCCCAAGGGGTTTCCCTTAAGAAAAGGGAAGAAACTTGGCATGTTTTACCCGGATGTTTTAAATAACACACATTTGCACCAGATTATGAATGCAGCATCAGTTGATGCCAGCACTTTGGTCATAATCTTTTTCAGCCTCTCATATCTCATGCCTAATGACTTTAATCATTATATACAGGTGTGTGTTAAAATAAAATCCACTGAAAAATAACTCATGAAATAATAATAATTTATTATTTATATCCTGCCCATCTGGCGGGGTTTCCTCAACCACTCCCAACAGAATATTAAAAACATAATAAAGCATCAAACATTAAAAACTTCCCCAATCAGGGCTGCCTTCAGATGTCTTCTAAAAGTCAGATAGTTGTTTATTTCCTTGACATCTGATGGGAGGGAGTTCCACATGGCGGGTGCTACTACTGAGAAGGCCCTCTGCCTGGTTCCCTGTAGCCTCACTTCTCACAGTGAGGGAACTGCCAGAAGGCCCTCGGAGCTGGATCATTGTTCTGTGTCCGGGCAGAACAATGGAGCTGGAGACGCTCCTTCAGGTATACTGATGTCAGGGTCCTTGAAGTGTGATAGATAGTTGCAAGGACATTGGCTTCCACACTGCTTAGTACTCATTATGGGGTGGCGATGGTGGAAAGGAGCACCAGTGGCAGCCTGTGCAGATATGCTTCTGACACTGTTATCCCTGGATGGGACTGGGTGGTGTTGAGTAGGGATGGAAGAGAAAGTCACTCCAGATTGCATTTGAGAGGCACTGGCAACCCTAATCAAAGAAGCTTGGTCTACTTAAGTTTTGTAGTTCTCTCTCTCTTTTTCTTTTTTTTTACCCTGCCTTTCCTTTAAATGGTAGTTCAAGGCAGCTTGTCTAAGAATAAAGCCAATGTAAAACACAGCGCGGGTAACTAAGGCAAAACAGCAGCAGACTGAAAGTCAGCAACCATTCACAATTAAAGTCTACAAAAAGTTTTAGTACATGAAACAGATTTCACCAGGATTTAAAAAGAAATCTATGCACAGATTGAATAGTTTGGAGGGTATCATTACCCAGTGATCCGGAGATAGGTGTGCTAGGAATATATTTCTTTGCATGCCCAATATGTTAGGAGACCATATTCCCCTCACAGAGTTCTCTGGGAAGAGGGGTTTGTTTTTACCACTCTGAGAATTGTAGCTCTGGGAGGGGGCTTCTAGAATGATAGCACTACAGTGGTACCTCGGGTTAATTACTTAATTTGTTCCGGAGGTCCGTTCTTAACCTGAAGCATCACTTTAGCTAATGGGGCCTCCTTCTGCCACCGCGCTGCCAGAGCCTGATTTCTGTTCTTATCCTGAAGCAAAGTTCCTAACCTGAAGCACTATTTCTGGGTTAGCGGAGTGTGTAACCTGAAGCGTATGTAACCTGAAGCATATGTAACCCGAGGTACCACTGTATAGAGTTTGAAGGGACCCCCAGCATCCCTGACAGATGACCATCCAAGCTCTGTTTAGATGCCTCCAATGAAGGAGAGTTAATCACCTTCTGAGGTAGTCCATTCCACTGTTGATCAGAATGTTCTTCCTAATGTTTATTCATAATCTCCTTTCTTGTAACTTGAATCCATTGCTTCAGGTCCTACCCTCTGGAGCAGAAGAATCTTGCTCCATCTTCCATGTGACAGCCCTTCAGATATTTGAAGATGCCTATCATATCACCTCTCAACCTTCTCTTCTCCAGTCTAAACATACCCAACTTCATAAGACCCTTTGTCATCTTGGTCACCCTCTTCTGCACATGTTCCAGCTTGGAGAGGACCATGGATTTCTGGATCATAGTTGGCCCTGTATCTTCATTGTCCATGGTCCCTTTTGTATGCTGAAATAGCTTTCCAGCAACTTTTTTTCGCCCCAGACAAAGCAGTGATCATTCTGCACCAAATACAACAGGGAGATGGATGTTATCTTGAATTTCCATTGCTTTTAGAAGGGGTAGTTGGGGGTCAGAGCAATACCCACCAACTTCTCTGATGATATAACCCCCCCCCCCCAAATATGCATGTTTTATTTGGAGAACTGCATAGCAAAATCTGGATGTGTGAATTTCAAACGATCACTCTGTTTTGGCTGGCAATTTATTTAGAAAAGTGCAAATTTGAAAGGTTTGGCTTCAAATGAGACCTGAATCACTTAACTTAAATGACTTGTTAAGATGCACTATAATAATTATGCTGGGTTTGAACAAGGCATAGTAAGCCAGAACTGTTTTAAAACAGCCTTATAATAAATCCAATGTATTTTAGCATTCCAGTGTACCTCTGTCTCCACCTTCCAGGTGGTATTTGATTTTCCCTCCCCCCTTTCTATTCAAACAACAAAGAACAGAACCGTAAACACAGTACAGGTGACAGGAATAACAAATGAAGAGGAACATATTCTTAGTTCTTTAAATACTGAAGGGGAATTGATCCCCTTCCTTTTTAAAGCTGTTTTGATGTAATCCTACAAGTACACAGAGGAAATAAATGGGAAAAGAATGCTTTGTAATTTTCTCTCCTGACTTTTCTCTTATGGTTTGCTGGTACATTACGTTCATCTTTGTGAACTACCATACGTTACTTATTTCTGGAAGCACATAAATTAGCACGTGAAAGGCCACTCCAAGGAGGAAAATCTGTCTGAGACAATGAGACATCTGGCCCATATCAATGTTAGAGACAGAAACAAAGAGAACGGATGGTTTCGTGGTTGCACTTCTTTCTTGCACATCTTTCAGCCCGGACACTGAGGTCCAGCTCTGAGGGCCTTCTGGTGGTTCCCTCACTGTGAGAAGTGAGGTTACAGGGAGCCAGGCAGAGGGCCTTCTTGGTAGTGGCACCCAGCCTGTGGAACGCCCTCCCATCAGATGTCAAGGAAATAAACAACTATCTGACTTTTAGAAGACATCTGAAGGCAACCCAGTTTAGAGAAGTTTTTAATGACTGATGTTTTATCATGTTTTTAATATTCTGTTAGGAGCTGCCCAAAGTGGCTGGGGAAACCCAAGCAAGATGGGTGAGGTATAAATAATAAATTATTATTATTCTGTGATTATTATTATTTTTAAAAAATCACTTCTGACCTATTATTTCATAAATATATATTTTAAAATATAGCTTTTCTAAAAATTTAATTGGAATTATTAGTTCTTTCTGCTACATTTTATTTTGTTTTTTTTTTAAATTGAAGACATTAAGACCATTGCCTGATCGCTTGGGAATCATTACTTTAGTTAGTGGTCAGGTCTTTTTCTTTCCACCAATACAGTATTTTATCTATAGTCACAGTACCCCTTAGAACTGTTGCAACACAAGGGGGTGATGAAGAGATGCATCAAAAATAAATATAAAAAACCACTGGGAAAATCTGCTCTTCTTGGCAAAAGCAAAATTCTCATCAACAGTAACCATGAACATAGCTGCACCAGTATGCAATGTTTAATTAAAGAGCAGCTTCCATACATGAGTTGTTCAAGATACACTACCGGGGTAGGCAACCTAAGGTCCACGGGCCGGATGCGGCCCAATCGCCTTCTCAATCCGGCCCGCGGATGGTCTGGGAATCAGCGTGTTTTTACATGATTAGTATGTTTGCTTTTGTTTAAAATGCATCTCTGGGTTATTTGTGGGGAATAGGAATTCGTTCATTCCAGTGTGGTGTAGTGGTTAAGAGCGGTAGTCTCGTAATCTGGAGAACCGGGTTCGAGTCTCCGCTCCTCCACATGCAGCTGCTGGGTGACCTTGGGCCAGTCACACTTCTGTGAAGTCTCTCAGCCCCACTCACCTCACAGAGTGCTTGTTGTGGGGGAGGAAGGGAAAGGAGAATGTTAGCCGCTTTGAGACTCCTTAAAGGGAGTGAAAGGCGGGATATCAAATCCAAACTCTTCTTCCTCTTCTTCATTCCCCCCCCCCCAAAAAAAATAGTCCAGCTCCCCACAAGGTCTGAGGGACGGTGAACTGGCCCACGGCTGAAAAAGGTTGCTGACCCCGGCACTATACTATATGATTCTACTGCAGTTATATCTCACTTTGCTTGGTATTTTAATCAAATTTCCATTTGCATCCATTGTTTCTAAAGAAAAATCTGGTCTGAATAAGCCTCCAGATTTAGATTTTGATACATTATCAGCATAAACATCCTCATTTCCCTCTGTCTCTTCCCTACCCCGTGTTTCTCTTTTGTTAAAAAAAGGATTTACATCCATTACTTAGTACATGTTGGTTTACAAACAGAACTAGTTCATGGAAGTAGAGAAGTGCTAGCATCGTGGCAGTATCCCTACACTGAAAATCCATTTGGAGATTGATGTTTCAGGATCACCACTAGGGTGGGGCACTACTCTGAGACCTTGCTGATGGTCCCCAGTCTGGTTGGATGTATATTTACTGGGAGAGTGTGGAAGGAAAGGCTGCTGTGTGGGGTGAGAGGCAATGATAACAGTGGCATAAGGCAATGATGTTCTGTGCACTACTCTTCGGTTTTGTACTGGTATCATTTCCTCTTCTGCTTAGCTTCAGATAGATAACAGTGGTTGCTTATTTGTATTGTTGGGACGCGGGTGGCACTGTGGTGTAAACCACTGAGCTTTGGGCTTGCTAAGCAGAAGGTTGGCGGTTTGAATCCCCGCAATGGGGTGAGCTCCGGTTGCTCTGTCCCAACTCCTGCCAACCTAGCAGTTTGAAAGCATGTCAAAGTGCAAGTAGATAAATAGGTACTGCTCCGGAGGAGAAGGTAAATAGCATTTCTGTGCGCTACTCTAGTTTCGCCAGAAGCGGCTTAGCCATGCTGGCCACATGCCCGGAAAAACTGTCTGTGGACAAACGTCGGCTCCCTTGGCCAGTAAAGTGAGATGAGCACTGCAACCCCAGAGTCATTCGCAACTGGACTTAACGGTCAGGGGTCCATTCCCTTTATTTGTATTGTTTTATAAATGTTATTTATTTTATGCTGTTAAGTTAGGTTAGCTCGCTCATAACTATTTTACACAATGTTGCATGGATTTTTATATTTTTTGTACTTATTGAAACTACATTTAGATTTGTTTCGAATATTAATAGTTATGCTGATTGTCATTTGAGCGAGCCACTTAGGATGCATTCTGGAGGGCACCACGTTGAGTACCCCGGGTGTAGGTCAATGCATAGGATTTCATCAGCAAACCAATTAGCCATGAAAGGGTTACCCAAGTGTCGACATCCACTGGCACAAATCCTTCCTAAAGACTACGGTCTTTTGCATTTCCACTCTGTAATAGGCATTCTAAACACATTGTGCCTATTGTGCACAAATTGGATGACCTACATTTTTTAAGGGCTTATTGGACTGGGAAGTTGATGCCGATGATAAGACATGGTTCTGCCTTCTACAGCTTGCAGACGCTGGGGTGCCGAAGTCTCACCGGCCACACTTTCATTCATATAGCGAAAATGAATTAGGTTTCCTTCCCCTCTCAAACGCAAGGGACTGCTGCAATTTGAGAATGGCGCCAGCTCCCCATTTTACATTCTATGGCATGCTTTCCTTACTCAAAAATGAAAATGTGATGTCTTATGGAGGGGCTGCAATTTGAAAATAAATTAAAGTGCGCTCGGTTTTGGTGCACATAAAACTGGTACCCCATCCCCCCAATCCAGAAGAACAGTAACCTCAAGATGGGTAGGTGTCATACACATTGGCTCTTGCACATACTTACTGTCCTGAATTCATTTAGAATAGCAGGATTTTGATGTCGTTTTATGTACACTGGGTTTATTTTAGATGCAAAACACACATACCTCTCCCAGATATAATACAGGGGGAGAGAGAGAGCGCTAGTTCTAGATGAAATGGGAAATGGAGATCCAGGGGCACAAAATAGGACTTGAACAATTCTATTTATTTATTTAGTACAGATATTATATGCTCCCCGACACCCCCCTCCTCAGGCAGCCTTTAGTAGACAATGTTGTACTGCAGCCTGTAAAAATTGAAACGGAGATCCCAGCCATGCATGTTGAAACATCTTAGCATCTAAATCACTGTTAAGGACCCCACCCTCAGAAATGGGTGTATCACACTTGGCATCAATCCAAATGCACTTTTAAATTATTAATAAAATGATATCTTGCCCTTCCTCCCAAAGGAGCCAAAGTACACAGAATGAAAACACTGGACAGAGAACTGCCGTCAAGTCTACACACGGCGCACACACACAAAATATCACTCACACACTGTTGAAGAGGATAGGCTGTACTGGACCATCAAGCAGCAAGGTTTTCCACCTGCCCTGCTCCCCACCCAAGACAATTACCGGTATACAGAAAAGCTGCTGCCTATGGATTTGCTCCTGCTCTCTCTGCCATTTTTTTTTGGAAATGCCCTTATGCGTTTTGGCAGGACCATGGATCTATTTGGCTTTTGACCTTTAAAAAAAATGTAGGGACTTGTTGCCTGACTTTTTTATAAGTTCAATTTTCTCCCTTATTACTTGAATTTTGTATTTGTGTGAGAACTTTTGGCCGAAAGGTGGCATAAAAATAACAATATTTGCAAAAATAAGTTTGTTGTTTTTATCCTGACATTGTGTTGGTCATTTCAGATCAATTCATTGCTAGCTACGTGAGCTCTTTGTCCATTTCTTTCCATTTTCTTTCTCATCTTGGACTGTTCTTTCTTAACTTCCTTATCTTTCACTCGCACATTTGTCACTCCTGGACCTTTGTTTTATATGCTTTCCACTCACTTCCTTTCTCCTGCCTTCCAGCCACCTGGCTCTTGCTTTTACATTGTTTAGAAGGACCCATGAACCCTTGAGAGAGATTCTTGGGGGAATGGAGATGACTGCAGGGGAGAAAGTTCTGTAAACTTCCTTAAGTCAACTCAAGACCCAAGTCAAATAAAGATAATATGACTTTTTTCATTTTAAAGAAATAAAATTACTTTCTCTAAACAAACTAAAATCTCTGGCCCACCAAATGGAAACTTCCCTCCTTATAGATGGGCCAACTGCTTGTTAAGTGGTCAATTCAGCCTTAAGCTGTGAATCAAGTACTTAATGTGTAGAGTACCTCTTCTAAACATTGTGCAGGTCTATAACCTGCAGCATTTAATTGCAAAACTCAAGTGAGTGGCAACCAGGTCAAGATTTGCATCCCGCTCAGATGTTATTTTGCAGAGAGCGATGCCAGGGCAGTGTACTGAATTCTGTGGCCAGTTGCTAAACTTTGCAGGTCAGCAGCCTTGGGGAACAGGATTTGATTTCTTCAGAGATAGTGTCTGATGTCAGAGTTTAGGCAGGGTCATAAGATGAGCTCCTGAAACAGTCAATGAATTAATTAGGTGCAATGTTCCGCAGATGGTTGGGGCAGCATGGGTGAAGGATCTAGTGGCCCTTGGAGAGAGATCACCTGGCAGGGAAGAAAGCTACTGGAAGGCCAGTGTGAGCCTGATGTCCATAACCCAGGTTGTAACAGTCATTAAATGAAAGGGAAATTAGTAATGAAGGACCAGGAGTGAGGGTGGCACAACACCTGGGCTTTTGGATCTGATATGATACAGTTGCCTTACATGCACGACTGCCCAAAGCAGCCAGTGTCTTTTTAAAAAGTCCATTGCCAAATTCAGATTTCAACCAGTTCCTATTTGCTATTCCATTCTTTCTGTACTCTTTAATGATTCATTATAATCCAAGACCCATTTTCTTTTCTGCATTTTTTTTGCTCAGAGTCCAATATATCCTTGATTTCACTGCTGTAATGCTGCATCTGCATATTTAATTTCAGCTTTTATGAAATGTATATCCTGCTAGGGTGTATCATTTTAGGGGGTGAAAATTAATTTTGGCAAATTTCTTCAGTGAGGAGTCTTCAATTTTTTGGGGGGCGGAGTGAGGAATTCAAATCTGCTATTATTATTATTTTTCAAAACTTCTATTTATGCAATTTTAATCCTCAAACTAACATAGGTGTGCAATTCTGAATACTTAAGAGAGCTATCAGTGAGTTAAGTCCCTTTGGACAGAATATGGCTCACTTCTGAGTAAATGTGCATAGCATTGTGCTGACAGTGTACTGATTTGTTGGTATTTAGGGGAAAGTTTCAGAAAAGAGCTGAAAGCAGTATTGTCATCTCAACCAAAATGTGTGATTGTATAACACATTAGTACACATGGGGGACCATCTGTGCCAAAATGGGGCACTCCTTAGTTGCTATTCTGTTAATGTTAATACAGTGGTACCTCGGGTTACATACGCTTCAGGTTACAGACTCCGCTAACCCAGAAATAGGACCTCGGGTTAATAATTTTGCTTCAGGATGATAACAGAAATCGTGTGGCAGCGATGCGGCAGCAGCAAGAGGCCCCATTAGCTAAAGTGGTGCTTCAGGTTAAGAACAGTTTCAGGTTAAGAATGGACCCCCAGAATGAATTATGGTAAGTACGTAACCAGAGGTAGCACTGTATTGCTTTATAAGCAGTAGCTTTATGACCACGAAAAACAGTGTTTGTCTCCTCACACTCCGAGACCCTGTTCTCCAGAGGCCTTAGGCATAACTTCTTCTTAAGGATTTTGTGCCAATTACCTAAAAGGCCTACTACTTCCTTCCCAACAGAGTTTTTATGCTTGCAAGACTAAATGCTTTCCCCTCCACAGTAACCACAGGTAGATACTCACAAATTCCTTATCAAGCCCACCTGTGTGCCTGCAATCAGGAGTACCGGACTCACTGGACCATGTTCTCTTGGACTGCCCTTTGCACAGCAGACTCCGCAAACAGATGCTGAGCAACATGTGAATCACGGCTCTGAGAGAAAGCCAAATGCGGTTCCTCCTAGCGGATAGGGACAAGGACGTTACTGCCTCGGTGGCTTCCTTTTTAATCTCCATCTTACCCAAAAGGCTTTCTAATGAATCATCCCTCTAGGGAATAGACAGGGTGGAGCAGAACAATCGAGTGCCTTGTGACCCTCGGCAGCCTCACTCTTGTCCCTTGTAAACTTATCCCAGTGATTTGAAATGTCTTAACTTGTAATGCCAATAAAGGTTTTTGTATTGTATTGTATAATATTGCTTTATAGATTATACATGCAGTATTGACTTGTTAATCAAATAATATGACTTTTGCTGTAATTGTGATGTTTAGCTTATTTTTAGTTGTGGTTTTGTTAAGTGTTTATAGATTAAAATAGTTTTATTGATGATTTATCAATTATTTTAAATGTTTGTAAATGTTCTATTACACTTTATTATGTTTTTGCTATTTATTGTTTGTAAGCTGCTTTGAGATTCATTAGAATGAAAAGTGGCATAGAAATGCAATCAAACATTTTAATGTACTGTCACACATGGCTTAGCTGCAATTGACACTGTTGACTTGGTTTCCATTTTTATCACGTAAGAATGCTATTAAAACCCTATTTACATAATAGGTGTTGCAAACTTCCCAATGAAGACTGCTAATGGCTAATTAATATATTTTCAAGGATGGTTGGTCTAGATGTTGACCCATCCTGCCCTTTTCAAGCCCCTGCACACCCCTTGCCTTCACCCTAGCCTACATTTTTGGGTAGTTAAGCTTTCTCATCACTTAGGCACCCTAACAAAATGGCATGAATGCTTAATGACCAAGTGAGTGTATACACCAGAAGAGAACAAACACTGAAGTGATTATTGCCACTTTACCAAGTGACAGGTGAGATAGATTATGCACCTAACATGTTGACACACTCTCCTCAGTCAACAAGAGAAATCTGTATAGCTAAGAATAGCATAAGGGGCTGATATGAGGACCCAATAAGGCAACGTGCAGGTTCTGAAGACCGAAAAGACCTGCGTGGGTATTCACCCTTGTGCGATCCCAGTTGTGCGAGAGGAAAAGTGAAGCCACACCTCCTCAGTCATGTTCCTCTATCAATGTATGCCCCCAAATGAAAGAGCACTTTCTGCCCCCAGAGATCCCTTGGTAGTTCCACCACCCTCAGAAGTTTGGGAAGGTATTCCTCTGTGGCAAACCCCTAAGTATATGGATTTTCCTCCCCACAGAGATGATCTGGTTCCTTCATTGTACAGATTTTGTCATACGCTGAAGACACACTCTGGGCCTTTGACACCTCAGGTGCAGGTTCCACTCTGGAAACTGAAGCTTTGTGAGAGGAATAGGGGTGTCCTAACTCAGCACCCTGAACAAGCTACAGTTCCCAGAATTCTTTGGAAGAAACCATGACTATTTGAAGTGGAATAATATGGCTTTCAGTATATGGTGCAGGTGTGGCCTGTGTTCCATTAGGAACTAAATAAATGCTTAAATTTAATCTGTTTCTCCTCACAATATAATTTCACACATCAATACATGTACACGATATGGCTTTCCATCTCATCGCCGCCACCCTTTCTATTCCATCCTATCACATTTTATTCCTAGTGGTTTTTGTTTTTTTTTTTTTGCTTGTTTCTTCATTGTTTTTATTGGTTTTATGATTTCTGTGCAACTCGAAGAATAAAGGTGTATTTTAAAAACCAACGTAAACGGTTTGTAAACTGTTTCTCGCAAGATAAACAACAACACTTCCTCGCCTGGTCCTAATTAACAGCTGCCGCTGGCCACAGCTCACCAGTATTCCCTGAAAGAAACCACATCGAAAAAAGCCAAAAGTCAGAGCAATTAGTCACAGGCTGACAATACCAGAAGAACGATTTGCTCCAAGAAATTTCTTGTCTGAAGAAATATGAGTAGGAAAGAGTTGCTCAAAGGGATCTTGTTAAAATGTACTCCGCATACCCCCCGCCGCACTACTGAAATTATTCACCTGCTATAATAAAGCAGGAAAGGTGAGTGATGCACCCAGAGCTCTCCTGCAACACCTGTTGCTGAATCTGTGGGGCTGTGGTCCATCCAGGAATGCTCCTCTGTAAATGGTTTCCATGCACAACCCAGTGCTGCCAGTTAGTGGGGATCCCATGTGCTCTTTTACAGCCAAGTAGTACTGGATTTTTATCTTAAATTACTCCAACAAAAGAAATTGGCCCTCCAGGCATTTGACAATTAGAGAGTAACCTAAGCCTAGGAAACCAGAAAGAGTTGAAGGCAATAAAAAGCCTCCCATTGTCTTCAATAAGCTTTTAAAACCAGGCAATAGATCATTCTTTCATGCATGATGAATGCCTACTCTCTTTCGGGGCTCGCATTTCTGGAGGTCCCGGTGCAGAGTGAAACAATCCAGTGAGAAAGTGGCAGCAGTTGCCAAGGTCCGTTTATTGCCTTATCTGCAGGAGCACGATGAATCAAAACGCCCTATTGGAATTCACAAGGGTAATGAGCATTTTTCACCTGAACTTTCGCCCCCTTTGAGAGGTAGCTTCTGCGCGAAGATCTGCCCCGCCACTGACCCTCACGGCACTTCGCCAAAATGCTCCTTGACTTCCTTTGACCGCAGCTCTTTGGGGACACGGCTGAAAAGTGTATGATTCAGGTTTTTCAGCAGGCAGGGACCACACTCTCAGGCCTCCCGCAGTACTGATGAAAGGGAGAATCGCTGCCTTGTGTTGAAAGCTTCAGTGGACTGAATTTCAAGCACTAACCTATTTCTGACACTTTCCTTTTTTTAAAATCAAAGATGTCAGGGCATTACCATGGCATCAATATCTGAGGCAGGGTCAGAGAAGAGCTTTTATCAAATCACTAAATATCATGGCCATGGGCACCATGACATATGTCCCAGCAGTGATGTTGAACATTAATTACTGAAAAGATACTAGTGCCAGTCTGATTAAAGAATTTCTTCCCCCGTTTCATTAAAGAACATTGTTAATTCCCAGCTTCAAAAAATAGAATCAGAGAAGTAGAATCATAGAATTGTAGAGTTGGAAGGGACCCTGAGGATCATCTAGTCCAACCCCCTGCAATGCAGGAATATGCAGTTGTCCCATACGGGGATCGAACCTAAGACCTTGGCATGATCAGCACCATGCTCTAACCAAGAGAGCTATCTAGAGCCATGCTTTATGGGGCCCTCTAGATGGTTTGAGAACACCTGATTCTATGGAATGGCTGAACCTAAGGAGGTATGGATCTGATAAGTATGTGGATGGATGGCCTGTGGGAGCACCTTACATCAGGGGTAGCCAGTGTGGTGTCATCCAAATGTTGTTGGACTACAACTCCCATCAGACCCCGTTAGCCTGGCCACCAGTTAAGGGTGACAGGATTTGGAATTCAGCAACATCTGAGAGGCTCCAAGTTGGCCAACCCTGCCTTAATGTGACGCATATAATATTTTCCAAAAGAACGCTAAATCCATTAGATTACTGAATATGCTGGTATACATCTATTTCTTCATTACCCAGTAGCCTGCATTGGAAAGATCTATACTTTTTGTGTTTCTGGGCAAACACATAAAACCTATTATGTGTGCGTTTTGCTTCATGTTGGATGTGCATCATTTCCATTATTAGTACATTTTTTACTCAAGTGCATGAAGATTTAGGACTAATTTATGGGACCTAAATCTGAAAATATGATGCTTTCCTCCAGACATCATACCCATGCTATTGACAATAGCTAGTAGCCATTTGTGGACTGCAGAAGACATTATTTGTCCATATGGTCATTCTTTGCTGTTTGTTCACTTACAGTGCGGTTTCCTTTAAGCTTGGAACCACTCTGTGTGATGCAGGGGGGACACGCCCATACCTTTCAATTCTATCAGAAATAGAATATTGATTTTTAATTCTTCAAAACACACCAATAGAAAATCTGTTTACACATCAACTTTTTCTCATGCTAACATCAAGTGAAGTGTCTCCCTTGCCATGCTTTAATATCAGGGATGGGGGTGGGGAAATAAAGTAACACACAATCATTTGATTGATTGTGAGATATGAGAAGTTGTAAGTGAAATTTCCTCAGTCTGCATTTATAGTGGAGGGAGACTAAAAAATCCTGCTAATGAGAGGAGATGAAGAAGATGGAATACATGTTCCCTTGGCTAATCCACTAAGCAGAGTCGATTCTTCTTAATGATATGTAAGACGAAAAGGAAAGAGACCTTTGGAAAATTTAATGAGAAATGGGGTTCTTTATGGACAGAAAATGGAGTAGTTTGGAAACACAAGTTTTAGACTGAGGTTCAGTTGCCTTCAGAATAATTAGGGATAGACACTGTCAATGCTTAGAGTAGACCCACTGAAATCAACAGGATAAGTTAATGTCTAACTTTAGATCCACTGATTTCAGGTCACCCACTCTAAACAAAACTAAGGTCTTCCACACTTCCATTTGCTCCCTGGAAAACCATTCCATTTGCTCCCTGCTAAACCATAATTCATCATGGTTTAGCACTGAACCAACAGAAACCAAGTTTGCCACAATTTGTTCTGATTTAGTGCTAAAGAGAGGGTTTTCCAGGCGAAAGTGGCAGGGCTCAGATCCATGCCTAGAAAACAAGAGACAAACAGAAAACGACCTGGACCCATGTTTTCTTGGTATGAGACAAGCAGAAGTACTGACAAGCCCTAAGTCTGGATATAACCACTAAAAATCAATTAAATGAATTTGGCCTTTGTTTCTTATACCCAGGGATTCATCATGTAAAAACCAACCAACCAACCAACCAAACAAACAAACAAAAACTCTAAGGCAGAGCACCCTTTTTTGCATTTCTGTATGAGTTCTTGAGATTTTTTTTTTTAAAAAACCCATCCTATTCCCAAAGGGTCAGGGTCGATAACTATCTACACACACACATTAATTTATAATATTATAACTGTATATAAAAAATAACCACTACCTTAGTAATGCAATGCATTTATTTATTTTTTAAGAGCAGGATGCAAGAAGAAGAAAGCATCGCTTTGAATACTAACCTGTGGTTTTGAGGGTTGGCCTACATATCTCTTAGCAATCGAACCAAGAATCATTTTCCTAAACACAGGCTATTTCTGGCAATTCGCCATTGGGTGGAGGAAACCAGGGCTACAAAAGTGTCTTCACTGATTATAAGCTGAAAATGAGCCAATAATGTAAAACAGCAGTTACAATAAAAAATAAAAATGCAGCTTTAGCCTGCATAAACAGGAGCATGGCTTCCAGATCACGAGAAGCAATAATTCCGCTCTCTTCTGCTGTAGTCAGAATACACATGGATCACCATGTCTATTTCTAGGCACCACATATTAAGAATAACATTGCCCAACTGGAGCATATATAGAAGAGGGCAAAAAGGATGGAGTTTAGAAACCAAGTCTCATGATGAACTGCTGAAAGAATGGAGTACATTTAGCAAGGAGAAGAGACCATTAAGGCGGGGGGTGGGGTGGAGAGACATGCCAGCAGTCTTCAAATACCTGAAGGCCAGAAGATGGAGCAGACTGATTCTCTGCCACTCCAATGGGCATAACTAGAGCCAATGAGTAGAAATTACACTGATAAACATTCCTAACTCCCTGTATGAACTGACTCAAACCCTGAAATCCTCATCCGAGGCTCTTATTTGTGTGCCTATTCCACTAGAGGTCAGGGGGGTGGTAACACAAAAACACACCTTTTCTGCGGAGACTCTCCGTTTGTGGAATGCTCTCCCCAGGGAGGCTAACCTGGTGCCTTCATTACTTTTTTTTAAAAAAAATGAAACAGCCAAGAGGTAATGTTATAGTCAAGTGTATATAGCAGAGGGTGATTCCAGGCAATTGTTTGTTGTGGGACCGATGCTGCTCATACATACCAGCCTGTATTTTCCCACATTTCATTTCAATGTACCCTTTTTATAGAAAATCCAATAACATAGTAAACTTGTTGCTAGTGTCCTATTTGGAACATCTGAATGGCCACCTTGCAATAACTGAAAGCAATTTGACTCCTCTATTACCATAGCTCAGTGGTAGAGCCTCTGCATTGTGTGCAGAAGGTACCAGGTTCAAATTCTGACATCTCCAGTTAGGGCTGGGGAATGACATCCTGCTGACACCCTAGGGAGCTGCTGTCAGTCAGTGTGGACAATATTGGTCTAGATGGTACTGGGACAATACTGGTCTGACTCTGTATAAAGTTGCTTCTTTTGGTCCTCCTCCTGCCATTTTTTTTTTAATACTATGTCTTAGGGAGGGAGACTAATTGAGATAGCAAGAAGGGGAGCTTGACTCTTTCCCAGCCATTTCTCCATTCCAAATCATCCACTGGTGGTCTAGCCTCACAAAGTATCAAACACACTTTACTCAACTTTTGATTGAAAATCTTCAAGGGAAGAAAAAGAATCTGATTTTTAAACTCTACAATACCGTTCCGCCTCCCCCTTTTACATAAGATTGCCCAGGCAATGGCTTAAACAACCTTAGGGAGCCTTCTTCTATTCCATAATCACTGAGTTTTTATACTGAACTGTGAGACTAGTCAAACAACTTGACAGAATCCAATTGCATTCCTCTGGTTAAGCATGCATGTTAACACTATCAAGAAAAAAGGAAACTAGGTTGGTCTGGCATGATTTGTCTTTATAAAGCTATACTGACTGCTATCAATCATTCCATTTCCCTCCAGGTACTTACAAATGAGTTGGCTTTTGATGGTTATATTCCTAAAGGAAACATATATATCTCATTTATAGCATTGACTCTGGAGGGCCTTTTGTAACTCAAATCCTTTTCTTCGGCACGTGATTGATCAAATAAACATGCAGCTTCCATGTAGAATCCATAGAAGAAACAAGGAGTAAGTATGAGCAACTTGCACCTCCTCTCCTCCACTTTTGGTTGCCCCCCCCCCACTTTTAAATGGTACCTTCTGGGGAGACAAATATTTTGTCCCTGTACTGGAAAAATATGCATATTCCGCTTTCTATGGGACCCAGAAATGAAGGGGAAAAGACACATGAGTAACTTCTGGGGAATATGCAAAGTGGCTTATAGAATCTGGCAATCACTTCTCCCCTTTGTCTTGAAAAAAATATCACCTTATTATTAGGTTTGGGTTGTTTTCCTTTCCATTTAAAGCTAAGGATAAGTTTTACTCAAAAGCTTGATTTCCGCATCCATGAAGTAATCCTATGCATCTTTAATTAGAAATAAGCCTCACTGAATTTAATGGGGCTTACTCCCAGGTAGAGTGTGCATAGAACTGTATTGTTACTTCCTGTTAGGAATAGGCTGTCTCATCCAATAGACTGGCCTCCCCCAACCTGCACTTTCTAGGTGTTGTTGACCTGCAAGTGCCACCATCCCTGAGCACTGGAGATGTTCTCTGGCTCTGATGAGAAATGGAGTCCAAAACATTTAGATGGGTAGTATCTGCCCACTCAATGTTTCCAGCTCAAAAAGTCAGAAGTAGAATGGTAGGATATAGAACACTATCTAATTCAATGGCAGCTTGTGTCTTTCTACCTAGCCTACTGAGATTGCTACTGAAATTCAACTCCCACATGGTAACACTTTTAGGAGAGCAGGGTAATTGGTTTAATAACTATTTTTATGACATCCCCAACTCCTCCACAACTCACTCATTCTCTCTATCCCTCTGGCATTCATCAGAAATACTTCTAATTTCCTAAGTGGCTATTGAGGTCTGAATTTCCTCGGAGGGTTTTCAATGAATCAGATATTTGAACTTTAAAAAGTCCTTGGTGTACTTATTCACATTTTTATGAAACACCTTTTGAGGTCAGTTCTTCAGGAATCAGTGCCTAAAACTGGTCAAACTTCTAAAATATATAAATAGAATATTTAAACCAAAATGACACACTTAGAAAGTCAAAGAGCACCGTGTATTTCAGAACAGATGACACATAGTGGGGAATGTCAGAAATAGTGTGAGGTTCAGGGGAGAACAGACTTTAGGCTTGCAGAATCTATTATGTTTTCCTAGAACCTCAGTATAGAGCAAATGGAACCAGGTCAATAAGGAATATGGTGCCTTTGAGCAGCTGCTGAGTGCAAGAATTGGTTTCAAAAAAGCAGATGAAGCTATTATTATTCATTGGATTTATACCCCAGACTTTTGTCCAAGCAGCCCAGGATGGCAATTCACAGTCCTGGCCACACAAAAATCTATTCATGGTTACTGCCGTCTCCTTGCACTTGACCTACACAATAGTGGGGTTGTGCTATGTAGCTACACATCCCAGTGTCGCACACATGCACTGCCTAGCCCTAACTCTTTGTGCCTAAGAGTACAGCATGAATGTCACAAACATCTGCAGGGATGTTTGCACAGATTGTGCAGGAAATCTGGAGCTCTGTACATTCGGGACTCCAGGACATGTGGAAGTCTTTGTCCTCATGAAAGCTCCCTCTCTGCAGATGTTCTTGGGTGTATCATGCAGGGTAGGGCTGCATAACATCAGGGGCATGACTACTTAGTTCAGCCTTGCTCACACATTAGTCTAACGCGTGACTAAATCTTCTGAATAGGACTTCAGAAAGCATGAGACCATATTGTGAATGGATGGGGGAGACTTCCTGGTCTCATTTTAAACTGGGACACCAGAGCAATCCATTGCACAGTACAGTCTATTTAGCAACTAAAGTTCCAAAGATCAAGGATTTCCAAATACCTCTCTTACCCTTTTTCTAAATGTCCAAAAGAACATTCCCCTTTTAAATTATCCTCCTGTGATTACAGTGAGATATGCAAAGTAACTTCCAGAACTGGCCATGCAGAATCCCCCACTGATTTAGCTAAAGGCAAACTTTGCTCTTGTTCACCTGGCAGAGGTATGGGAAGGACAAGGCCCCAGGAGGATTCCGGTTTTAAATTGTACAGCAACAGCAGCATGCCCATCTCACACACAATCTGGCACACTGAACAGTTCCTAGGAGTTAACTCCAAAGTGTCGGGATTGTAAGCACTGGAAGTTGCCAACAGTATCTACCCCAAATCTTCCCTTAAAAATAAAAGAAAGAACAAAAACCATTTTACCAATATTGAAATATCAAGCAAAAATAGTTCCCTGTTGTGTACCTTCCAGATTTTGGCAGAAGAAGATAGACATGCAAGGCAGATTAAAGAGCAATACTTGCTAGCAAGGCACTATTAGCTTGGGACATTTGAAGAATTTCAGATACTTTGAACCGAACTGACCCACACCTCTCAGATGAATGTGCAGAACAATTGGTCCCACCCACATAGACTGAAAACTGGGGCATCCAAGACAGAAGGAACTGTACTATATTGTTTCTGCATTTGGAAGAGATGCCTCATTAGCAAGCACAGATCCTGTACACGTCATCAACTGGTGATCAGTAAGAACAGAACTCTTGCATCTGAGAGAGAATAAAAGTGGCAACACTTGGAGAGGGAACTTCCTGTAGAAGTAAGCAGCAAGAGGAAGCCAGTATGTACCTGGAGGTAAGGAGGGCTGTCTATTCTCCTTAAATAAAGGTGTTCATGCCCGAGTTTGCCTGAACTGTTTCTAAGAAAGGCAGCCCTGTTGGGCAACAACACAGTTTTATTCATTTTAAGATCTGTATATTATAGAACCTGCCCTAGAATCTTATGGTGAAGGGTGTATAACACACACACACACACACAGCAGTAGTATGCCTTAAACTTCAGGAACATGCAAAGCTGCCTTATGTCTTCACACTGTTGACCCATCAGACTAAGGACTGCCCATAATGTCCAGCAGCCATTCTCCAGGGAATAAACCTTGGGCGTTCTCTGGACTATGCTTTTCCACTGAGATATACAACTCTTCGTTGTTGTTGTTGTTGTTTGAATTTACATTGGTACCTCATGTTATATACGCTTCAGGTTACAGACTCTGCTAACCCAGAAATAGTACCTCGGGTTAAGAACTTTACTTCAGGATGAGAACAGAAATCGTGCTCTGGCGGCACGGCGGCAGCAGGAGGCCCCATTAGCTAAAGTGGTGCTTCAGGTTAAGAACAGTTTCAGGTTAAGAACAGACCTCCAGAACGAATTAAATACTTAACCCGAGGTACCACTGTATAGGTAAAGGACTCCTGGACCGTTACATCCAGTCAAAGGTGACTATGGTGTTGTGGTGCTCATCTCGCTTTCAGGCCAAGGGAGCCGGCGTTTGTCCACAGACAGCTTTCCAGATCATGTGCCCAGCATGACTAAACCGCTTCTGGCGCATTGGAACATGGTGACGGAAACCAGAGTGCACATTTACTGCCCTATACCCAGAGGTCTCAGGGCAGTACACAGGGTGGTTCAGTCACCAATATAAAAGTTGAGGGAGAGAGAAAAGTGAAGAATAACATGAATGCAATAAACAGCAAGTTGTGGTTTGTCATGGGTAGGTTTGCTTTAAAAGAAAACAATGAAGACCTCTAGGTATTAACAAGCCTTTCCACAAAGTTAAAGGAAACTTGATTCAGTAAGCACCCTATATTTTAAGGTACTCCAGACTATGGTCAATGTCTGCATAACAGTTCCTGAAATTCAGTGACACCTTACGCAATGACAAACTTACGATTATTCTGTATATGGTGTTAAACAAATGTAATTTGATTTTATTTAAAATGAATATTAAGGACCCAACCTCTGGTCCTTTTTAAAGAAATCAAATTATATTTTAAGCTGAGCCTAAGACGAAGAAAAGCAAAAATATGAAAAACCTAAGGCGGCTTAAGACAACTCACCGTACCTGTAAAAAATATTGGCAGAAGCTCTTTAACCTTCTTCCATCCCTTTCTACAAGTGGAACAAACAAATCTAACTCGAGTGCCATCAAAGAGACACGTAAAGTAGATACATCCATAAAAGAATCTAAACCAAGTTTTGAAGAATCAACACCGAGCTGGGACAAAGGAACTAATCCATCTACAGTTATACCGCCTCAGAGTCCTCTTATGGCCAGCACAGAATTTGTAGACAGAGGTGAGCTGGCGATCCAAACTATTGAGGGGAACCACTCCTCTCAAGCTCGACAGATGTTATGTCCCAAAAGAGAATGGAGTTTAGTCCTAATCCCACAAAAGCTTGTCTTTGCTAATTACCCTAAACCGCCTAGATTCTATGCAGGGTCGGACCGTATAGACCATTTTTTGTCCATTATAAGTGGCATTTTACCGGGGGTAGTAAAAGCAACTGACATAGCCGCTATAGAGTATCTACATCAAGATGATTGCTCGGTACGAGCATTGATTACTTTTTTAGATCATAATCTGGCCAGTTTTATGTTTAGAGCTAAAAACCTATTCAAAAAAGAAAGAATAGTCCTATTAAGAACATTTGAAAATAGAGCACCTTTAACCTCTCTGATGGGGCCCAAGGGCAAAGGAATGGAAGTTCACAAAAGGGAAAAAACCAACCACCAAAACCATCAAAATAGAAAGCATAAGTGCCAGCAGGATCATCTCCATCAAACAGTACCAAATGAAAAAAAGGAAGCTCCACATCCAACTGGCGTCTGGCCTCTCACGTGTGATAGTGAGGACTCCGTTTGGGAGGAAGAACTCTCGCTGATAAAGCGTTTCTGGTCACTGCATTCTCCAGCTCAAACTGAGATCCTGAAAAGACTTGATTTACTTCGAAGCAGACTAGTAAAAAAGGATGACCAAGGTGAGACAATGAAGGTCCCTTATGTGCAGCCCATATCTCCCAAATGTCTAGTGGATAAGAAGACAGTGGGAGGCACCTTTAAATGTGTAGACGTGGAATTACAATCTGAGCCCCCTGTGATGTACAATAAAGTAAAACCAAATCAATGTGTGAAATCTCAAAGCTCCTGGCACAGCTATCTTAAACTGTCTCCGAATGAATTAGCTTCCCCCCCAACTCCAAAATCTAGCCCCAAATCACCAAGAAGAGAGGATCACTACACTCTCTCCAAGCAGTCATCCTCGAAAAGAGCCAATGGGTGTGTTTTTTTAGACACCAAAGAACTGCTGGACGTGGTGGTGACATAGATCCAGCTCCCCGAAGGGCCCGGGGCCTAAAAGTGCTGTCTTGGAATATCGCGGGTTGGCACGCTAAGAAAAATAACCAACAATTTTTGTGCTACCTTAAGCAATTTGACATCATCTTCTTTCAGGAGACATGGCAGAATGACCCTATATTTCTCAATGGGTA
Source organism: Podarcis melisellensis (assembly GCF_964234715.1). Lineage (NCBI taxonomy): Eukaryota > Metazoa > Chordata > Lepidosauria > Squamata > Lacertidae > Podarcis > Podarcis melisellensis. The sequence continues at coordinate 16,724,009 of NC_138541.1, read as the reverse complement.
TAACTGCCACTACCTGCCTGCCTCTCCATCTCTAAAGGGCGGCAGATCTAGTGGCGGCCTAGCTTGCTTCATTTCCACGGAGCTGGCGCATTCTTTAACAGCCCTACCCAGCTGCAATTCTTTAGCAACAGCCGCTCTACGAGCCGCATGGCAAAGTTTGGTTAAGGCATCGCACGAGAAAGATACTACTTGCTTTTGGCGAACCATATCTGGTCTACTGGACCAGGAGCGCACTAATTCCATCTGTACAGTGGAATCAACGGAGTGGTTGCGCCATTTTCAATCTTTGTTCTATGACCAGGAAGCCCAACATTACAAACTATGCATCCAATTGGAGGACCTACCTCATTGGCCACCAGTAACTGTAAAGGAAGTTGAGAACTTAATCGCACAACTAAAGAACAATAAGGCCCCAGGGAATGATTACATCCCTGCCGAACTTCTGAAGTCCAACATTGGCTGGTGGGCCCCCCTGCTGGCGTCTCTATTTTCTTGGATTGACTCAACGGGTTTACTCCCAGATGGTTGGACAGAGGCAATAGTTATTCCAATCTATAAAAAAGGACCTATGCCAGACCCGGCGAGTTATAGACCAATCAGCCTTCTGCCTATACCCAGCAAACTATATGCCAAACATCTTTATATTAAGCTAACTAGCTGGCTGGAAACTGAAGCTATTCTAGCGGAAGAGCAAGCGGGTTTCAGGCAAGGCAGATCCACCATAGACCATTGCTTCACCCTAGCCTATTTAATTGACAAATATGCCAAAAAATCCCGTGGGGTGCTATACGCAGCCTTTATCGATCTAAAGGCTGCTTTCGATTCAATTCCACGTGCAAGACTCTGGGATAAATTGAGCACATCAAGTATAGACAAAAGACTATTATTTCTGATCAGCTGTTTATATAAAGACACGGTGCTGTATGTAAGAACTTCGTTAAATGGCCATCTTATAGGACCAGTTCCTGTCAGCAAGGGGGTCAAGCAAGGTTGCATCCTGGCCCCAGTTCTATTCAACTTGTACATCAATGATATGGTTAACTGTTTGTCATCTCCGGACTTCCATGCCCCCAAACTGGCTGACAAATCAATATCAGTGCTTTTGTATGCTGATGATGCGATACTCCTATCTCGAACAAGAATAGGCTTAAATAGGCTCATAGGTGAATTTTCAGCATACTGTAGGAGAGAGCAACTGGCAATAAACTATCAGAAAACCAAAATCATGGTTTTTGCAAGGAAATGCAGACAGTACAGCTGGAGGATGGATAACCAGACAATTGAACAGGTTAAAGCCATCAAATATCTGGGTATCGTTTTCCAGTCGACCGGGTCCTGGGATGTCCATCAAAAATATGCCAAAGAAAAAGCAGCTCAAAGTATTAAGATGCTGTCCCGCTTCTTTTACACGAAGGGGGGCAGATACATCCCAGCAGCCTTTGAAGTTTTTCAAGCAAAACCTCTGGCGCAGTTACTGTATGGGGCACAAATCTGGACGGGGAACCACTGCTCCAGTCTTGAAACTGTTCAGTCTAAATTCCTAAGGCAGATATTCGGCGTCCCCTCCTGTGTTCCAAACGCAGCTTTACGACTCGAGGCCTGCCTTCCATCTGTAGAAACTCAGACCTGGCAAAGAACACTCAACTATTGGCTTCGTCTTAATCTAAATCCACCCGGTCTACTGCCTCTAGTAATGCAAGACCCTCACAAAAGCAAGTGGTTCAAAACTGTGCATCAAAAACTCCTTACATGCGGTCTGCATTCGCAGTCCCTACTATCAATGGGCCTCATTAAAGCAAAGAGTCTAATAGGCCAGCGCCTGAAAGACATTGAACGGCAAAACAATCTGACTATCTTAAAGAAACTGTGCCCATGGTATACCTACTTTCCCCCTTCCCATTTTGACTCTCCAGCTTCATATTTGTTTAAATTAACCATCCCAAAATACAGACGTGCCTTTACATTGGCTAGATGGGATGTTCTTCCTTCTGCCGTACTCGAAGGTCGTTACCAAAAGACTCCATTTGAAAAACGACTCTGCCCATGTGGAGATGGTAACACGGAAACAGTGTCCCACGTCCTCCTATCCTGCCCCCTTTACAAAGACCTAAGGAATGAGATTATTACTCCACTCATTCTCTCCAACCCCGGCCGTTCACAAGACATTACACTGTTTTTTCTCTTATCTGATACGGATAGTCAGATAACAGAGAAGGTCGCGAGGTACATCGAGAGAGCTGTGAAATTGAGGGCCACCATCTGAGTGACAGACTTGTTCATCTGACGGACCTCCTTCTGCTTGTTCTTATCTTCCTTTTATCCTTACTTTATTTTCAATTCTTGCATAGCTGTGGCCTGTTGGCTTTGCTAATAAAGTTTTGATTGATTGATTTTCTTCATTTATTTTGCATGCAATATTCAAAGTTTGTCACCCAACCCAAGCAATTATTTTTTTCTGATAGAATTTACTAGTTTGCTAAACGCCCTATAGCTGCCAACCAACTCCAGACATTGTCATTACCTCCAGTAATTAAATGGCATATATGTGTGGTTTTTTCCCTTGACACAGGGCACTGCTTTATTATCAACATTCAATAATAAACACTAAAGAACATCCATAGAGATGCCCAATGGGAAATATCCCGTTTGAAGTGCAGCAAATGAGTCCATTATAACAAGCAATCACTACAACTAAACTCTGCGTATTCAGACTTCATCACATTCATCAGACATTAGCCTTGGCTTGAGGACTGGAAATAATTTTGAGAAGAAAGTAGTTTGGGTAGTACATGAGCATTTTAAAAGTACGAAAAGGACCAACTTTTAAATTGGATACTATAGTTACAAAGGACAGCCTCACCATTAGGCAGAATAAATTAAATAAATAATAAATAGGAGCCTGGCAGATCAGGATGAAGACTCATGTCATGTAGCAGCCTGTTCTCACAGTAGCCAGATAACTATGGGAAGGTCACAAGCAGGACTTGAGTGCAATAGGATTCTACCTGCTTATGATTCCCAGCCATTGTATTCAGTAGCATATTGTCACCGCCAGTAGAACATAGTCATCATGGCTAGAACAAGATGGCTGACTCAGGCAATGGATTCTTATTGGACATCGTGAGAAACAGGACTGGACTAAGTGTGTGGGGGGAACAGTTAAATTTTTATATGTAACTGAATGAGGTAGGGCTTACTCTATCAGTTCCAAACAGTATCTCAAAATATTAGCAGCTAATAGGTTGTCTGACTTGCTTGTTTTGGCCCAAACCTGGAAAAGGGCCTATATTTTGACTCTTTTTTTTCCATTTTTCAGTGGAATCATACCTGGTATGCTAATTAGCCACCAACCAAGCATTTGTGCTGGTAAAGAATATTCTAGTTATGCAAGTAGGCTGTCAACAAAGTCATTTCTGCGAAGATCCCTATCACTTCCAGTCCTTCTGCTCCACACCTGATGGATAGATATGGAACACTGTCACTCCTGCTGTACAAATTAGGAGAAAAACACCTCTTGAAGTGCGTCAATTGGAAAGACATGCTCTCCTCATTACCAGCAGCCTCCATAAGAAATGAAATAATTGTAAAGAAAAATACAAGCAAAGTTCATGAAAACAGGCTTTTAATGTGCCAGTTCAAGTATGAGCAAAACTTGAAGAGGGAAAGAACTTCCTTTGAATCCATGCAAATAAATCAAAATCAGTGTCAAGACATCCAAAAGTTAACAATGTGATGCTACAGTGGACAAGCACACATGCTCAGTGTCACTGCTTTGTTAACAGACAATTGTTTGTAAGACAGGAGTGGATTAAATTCAATGGAAGGGTGCAGTCCTAACCACTGATGGGTTTAACAGAGCAGCAGAATCATTATTGCACCTAAAGTCCCAGTTGTCACATCCGACCAGGGCAGAATTAGGAGGGCCGCAAAAGGCTGGTTGCTTGCTGCTGCAGCTCAGGATAGCACAACAAACTGGTCTGGATTGGGCAACTTGATATTTAGGATCCAGTAGATTCTTGGTTAGGATGCAGGTGGCGCTGTGGGTTAAACCACAGAGCCTAGGACTTGCCAATCAGAAGGTAGGTGGTTCAAATCCCTGCGACGGGGTGAGCTCCCGTTGCTTGGTCCCTGCCCCTGCCAACCTAGCAGTTCGAAAGCACAGGGCAGTCCCTTTCAAATCCCTGATCCTCTGTCTGTAAGGTTATAAACTAGAAGAAGAAACCTGCTGAACCAGACAAACCAGTTTGTTTTTGTTTAGGTAATGGCCTTAGCTGTCCAGTTAGGTACAGTCATTTACATATCCAAAGAGGTCACCCTGTTGCCACAGAGAAAAATTGGAATAACCATCCTCACCTAGTTGGAAGTAATATCACCCCAAAAGGTAGAAGGACAATAGTCAGAATGTGACTTCTTGGCTGAAATTGGAAAACACATAGGCTTGTCTTGCCTTGCTCAGTGCATGACCCAAATCTAAGGTTTGAGGAGACCTAATGGATGCTGTGAGTCCCTTCATCCTATGCTCAGGTTGTATACATATGTGGAAATAAATTCATATATCCCAAAGACACCACAGTCTCCATTGACCTTTGTTCCAAGGAAACTGAGCCCTGAGTAACCATTGGGAGCCATGGAGTGCTTAGAGGTTGGGGGTGTGTGTATAAATGTTGGTGGGGCCCTCAAATTCCAGTGGCACCCTATGCGATACCAAAATACGCCCCCCCCCCACTTGTGCTCCATTCTAAATAATAGTTGTGGCATTTCCTGCAGCGTCCCTGAGGCTCTGTGCCAAGTGTGACCGAACCAACCACACTCCTCTAAATGTAATAATCAAAAGAATCTCTGCAAATGTATTAACTAAAACAATCTCATTCACATGATGAGAGCTGCTGCATGAAGCAGTTTTAAGCAGCCTTTCCTTTAGCACGTTTTGGGGAAGGGTTACAGCTTGACGATAGAGCACATGTTATGACTGTAAGCTTCTGCCTGCTGAACATACCAAGTTAAAGCAGAGATAGGGAGTTTGTGGCCCTCCATCTATTGCTGGACTAGAGCCATGTCCAGCATGCCCAATGGTCAAGGATGATGGAGAGTTGTAGTCCAGCGACATATGGAGGAGTGCAAGTTGTCCATCCCAGAGTTAAATGATTTCAGGAAGCAGAACTGGGAGATTAACAGGATAGCAAAGCATGTGCAATGGCCCATAGATACAATGTAATTGCACACTGAATATAAACCAGCCTTATATATTGAAGAATTGCTCACTGAATATAAAACAGCATTATATATTGAAGAATTCAGAATATCTAATTCAGTGGTCTGAATTCAATGAATTCTCTCTCCCTTTTCTGTTTATCGATACTACGATTACACGCTTTACATCCGCACAGTTTTGACTGTTATTCTTTTATTGCTTAATAGACTGATTTAGCAGATTTCTCGGGTGTATAATTTTTTTTACACCTGAAAAACTAATATCTACACCTTTGAGAAACAGCTCAATCTTTAGTGCAAATTGGGGGAACTCAGCAATATCTCAGAAGCACTTAGCAGGTCTAATTTTATCAACTCCCCACTGAAGCCTATCTGGAATAATCCTTTAATCTCATTTAAATTACCTACTGACATAAAATAAAAGGCTCAAGTTCTCTAAGGTATAGAAATAGAAAAGAGATTCTATAACACAGTAACAAAATATATTCTTTTCTTTCATGTCAGCTTTGTTACCATAGCATACCTGCTCTTGTTATAGGATCTGTCTTTCCCTTTACATAAAAGCTTTCCTTGGTAATCAAAGGTTATTACTTCCACTACTTTAAACATACTTGGTATATTCCAATTAAACACATAGTCTTAAGCATGCTTAGTCATCATGAGGTCCCATGGTGATCAATAGAATTTCACCATGCTGAGTGTTCAGGAGCTTTAGATTCAAATGCAGCCAGTGTGAAAATAAGCCTAGCAGATTCTCTGTAGAAGAGACTTGATTCAGCAGAACCTGGTTTAAGGCCCATTGGGGTTTTTCACCTGGTGGCACTTCTTGATTGTCCATGCACTGTGAAATGGAATGATGGTTTAAAAGAGTGGCCAGTGGCCCTCCCAACAACTATGTCACTGCTGCTTTCTGATAAAAGGTACGATGGATGCAAGGTCAGGGTACCACAGGTGCACTGGAAAGAGCACAGGATTGACTCTGCTGGTGCACCTGCACTGCCCTGATCTGGCCACCCATCTCCCCAGCGCTGACCTGATAAGCACTGCTGTTGGGAGATTGCCTCTCTGGAGCCGCCCCACCTGATCGCCTCTGTCCCTTATGTCCTGAATGCAACCACTATGGAAAATCCAGAACCAAGACTCTCTGCCAACAAGTGAAAGCAGAGATGGGAATTTTTCACTTTAGGTGCAAAGACTTTTGTTAAGTCACACAAGTAGCTGTGGTGGAACGACAAGTTCTTGTAGTAGCATGTTTTTGCTTTTAAATAATTTCGAATCATTGGGTGTCTTATTGTTTAAATGGCAGCATAATCAGCAGCTCTCCAGAGTGTTCACATGGGAGTCTTTCTGGCCCCTACTGTGAGATACCGGGAGCACTGATGCAGCCAATGCGCAGCTCCAGCTGCTGTGCCACACAGCCCTGATCTTGCCACGATGCTGCTCTGGATGTATACGCAGCAATGATGCTACGAGCCCCACCCCACTGGTCACTGCTGCTTCTGTTTGAGAAATATGAGCTCTGTCACTGAACTACAGCTACTCCCTAAATGGAATATCCTTTCAGTAGATTCTATAAGGAACCAAGGGTGTTAAAATATGGAAGTACAGGGAGTCCTGCTGTATCTGTAATCCAGAGCAAGTGCATAAATAACCTGTCAAAGACTTGCAATGTGCGAATTGACTTCTGTTTATGAGGACACACTGACAAACGCCGAATTTTAATGTAAGCTGCATCTCCTTCTCTCACTTCGGAAACTCATGTCACTACGGAAAAAAGAATCTAATAATGCAAGGTGAAAATGGCTGTTGGAACTGCACCAGCTGTACCTGCATACCTGCTGCCTATGGCCCTTGTGGCTTGGCAGATGAATCACAAAAAGATTCCCATTTGCTTGTATTCCGTAGATCTGTAACAGGCAATGAGTCAAAAGCACTACCTCTGAGAAGCTCTAACTTTGACTGTTACTGAGCAAAGGCACACTAATGTAGATGTAACTGATTGGAAAGAACACAGAGCCCTTCCTAATGCTAGCCTTGTAACATGTGGGTTGTTTTTTTTTAAGCCAAAACAGAAGCCTTGTCACCTGCTGAACCATAGCATGAACGTTAACAGCCTTCTCTTTGTGAAAGTCTCCCAACCACTCTTTCTTCTACAAGTAATATGAAAAATTCAACATGTCAGCCATGAACAGATTTTGCTACTTGAAAATTTCTCTCTCTCTCTCTCTCTCTCTCTCTCTCTCTCTCTCTCTCTCTCTCTCTCTCTCTCTTTCTCTCTCTCTCTCTCACACACACACAGAATGCATGAATGTGTGTGTGTGTGTGTGTGTGTGTGTGTGTGGAGACTGACTTCCAGTGGCAGTTTTGCTAGAGCATTCAGGTAGCAAGCATCAATGTGGATAATGGATGAACTCAGCAAGGAAATATGGAGAGTGTAACGGCTATAGAGCTGGAGGAGGGTTGCAAAACAACAGCGAATAAAAAATTACTGTAAAAGCTTTTTTAAAAGGTAAAAATGAGCCGAGGAAAAGAACCTGATCAGAATATGGAAGACTATACATTTAGGGTTCCATTAGAGCTGCACGTTAATGTAACACAAGTGCATTTCATTTAATAATGGCTATGTGTGTATTTAAGGAAGGAAGAAAAGGAGGAAAGTCATTAATGGGAACTCTTTCCCATTCTAACAGAAAAAGGATTATTATATTTTTGATATCCTTCAATGTCTCCATGCTTACTGAGCACTGACTAGTATCTTAAAACCATTGTAGCAATGCATATATCACAAAAAGCTATACTGTATACAGAAAAACTTTAGCATCCTTTGGTCAACTTTAGCATCCTTTGGTTGCAGCAGTTCAACAGAGTTGAAATGTAAGGGGAGTGATGAACCTCCAGCCCATCTGAGGGAATTAGTTCTGCCAGGGCTCCCCAAGGCCATTTCAACCAAGTCACACCCCACCTGCCCTAAAACCTGTCCCAGCCAAAATGGTTTTTGTTGGTGCCTACAAAGCCACTTTCAAAGGCCTAGAGGCCTGGAGGGCTGCATTGGGCTCCCAAGCCTGAGGTTCTCCACCCCGAACTAGATGGACATCTGATCTAGTAGGACTCTTTTTATGTAGGAATGACAAAACCTCCCTCCTATGAAGAAAACTGGACATGTTGCATAGGGCAATGGGTGCAAATGACAATGAAGTCTTCAAACAATTTTCACAGGTTTCCTCTGGAAACAATGGCCCTTGTAGTCTCTTCCAACTCTATGATTCTATGATTCCTTAGGAGATTCTAACCCACCTATAGAATACCATATCCAGTAGCAGAGGTTAGCATGGAGGGCAGAAGAGCAGGGAAAGGCCAGGTGATTGCTTTCTATTTGCAGTGTTAAGAGCTTGCTAATTCCTTGGTAAACAGCTTTATACAGCAAACACTGCTGTGAAATGCTTGCCAAATAGACCTTTCTCCGGCTGCTAGCTGTTGCTGTGGCAACCTGTGTTCAAAAGGAGCACAGCTGAGCTGTCTGAGGCGTATGCAGCAATTACCACAGCCGTCGAGGTAAAACACCCTGCACAGAATCACAGAAAGATACCTTTCAGGAAGGAAAGCGTTCTGTTGAGGCCCACAATTACTACCATGCTGTTTCTGCTCCATTAGCATCTAGATGGGCCAGCAAAAAAACCAAAAAACACCCTACATTTATACCTCTCGGGGTGGGTGAATCTGTCAGTTTCACTGTCTCTCAGTTTCCTCTTTTTCCAATCTTAAGTTCAGCCTTCCACATTTTCACACCAGTTTGTGATTTTTTTTAAAGTCCTCGTTAAAATTCATCAACATTTCAGTGTGATTTTCTCCTAATTTGCAGTTTTTCATATGCAATTTTGCCCAAGACCCCTTTTGCAAAGCAATTCCCTCTAATATGGTCCATTTTGCACGTTACTTTCATGAACTCGTGCATTTTTAAACACACTTCAGTGTACTGTATGCATTTTTGTACATGCTACTTGGCCGGAGAACTACACTGCAACATTCAGAGAAGTACAAATTTCAAAAGATGGCTATGTTTTGGTTGCCTTATTGTTTGGAAAGTGTAGATTTGTGGGTTTCACTTTTAGATGGGAACTGATTCAAATTTCTCCCCCACCCCTACCCACCAGCCAATGTAGAGCAGCACAAAGTAATGAGAACATGGACCTTGTAAATTCAGATGACAAAATTTTTAATATATATATATATATATATATTTGCTTATATATATATATTTGCTATATATATATATTTGCTATATATATATATATATATATATATATATATATATATATATATATATATTACTTAAACATCTAGTAGAAAGGAAGGAACTACAGTATGTAGTTTCAAGAGAGTTAATAACAGACCTAGATTTACTGGCATCTGCCTTCCTTTTGAATCAAGCAAGACTCAAAGAACACAGGTGAGCACCCCCTATCACAGACTACACTTCCCATAATTATTTGGGGAAAGCCATGACTGTTTAAAATAGTATCTTGCTTTAAATCTATAGTACAGATACACCCTAAACATGAAATATGTGTCTAGGCCATTCAGGATATCCGAGAGGAGAGCTTTTTCCTTATGCCATCTGCCTTGACATGATAAAGAGTGACACAGTTAGGCAAGTTATTCTCTTTAGTTTGCCCTCCACACTTCACCAACTTTAGGTCCTTTAGTTGTTATCTGACATTCAGGGAATAAACCTGGCTGGCAAAAAGAGGGCAGGCAAACCCCTGCAGGCCCTGTGTGCTCTCTTTTTAATTTATATACTTGGTCGCTAACTGTGAGACCATTTGGCTGTTGCAATCTACTCAGACTTTCAAATAATTAGTTTCTTGCTAAGATATGTGAGAATTTTAGGGAGACACAAAGGAGAGTCATCACATTAAGCAACTCCACAGCCTGTCACACATGCTGGAGGATCCCTCCTTGGGAGTTGTGCTATATTGAAAAGTCTACACACCACAGAAGATGCTGGCAACTTCGCCTGCCACACAAAGTGCTCCCCCTGATCTGCTTAAATACACCAAACAGGGCATCAGTATAGATAGACAACACACCAAAATAAAAAAAATTAAGCCTTCTCACAATTTAAACCAGGTGTGGGTAATCTTTGGCCTTCCAAACTTTGCTGGCCTGTAATTCCCACAGCTGGGCCATAAAGAAGGCGGATCGCTGAAGAATTGATGCTTTTGAATTATGGTGCTGGAGGAGACTCTTGAGAGTCCCATGGACTGCAAGAAGATCAAACCTATCCATTCTGAAGGAAATCAGCCCTAAGTGCTCACTGGAAGGACAGATCCTGAAGCTGAGGCTCCAATACTTTGGCCACCTCATGAGAAGAGAAGACTCCCTGGAAAAGACCCTGTTGTTGGGAAAGATTGAGGGCACAAGGAGAAGGCGACAACAGAGGATGAGATGGTTGGACAGTGTTCTTGAAGCTACTAACATGAGTTTGACCAAACTGCTGGAGGCAGTGGAAGACAGGAGTGCCTGGCATGCTCTGGTCATGGGGTCACGAAGAGTTGGACACGACTAAACGACTAAACAACAACAACAATTCCCACAGCATGGCCAATGGCCAGGGATGGTGGAAGTTGCAGTTCAACAACATCTGGAGGGTCAAAGTTTCCCCACACCTGATTTAAACAGACCTGCCATTCTGTGTGCGCAACACTGAGTGTATTCTCAATCCTAGGTCAACGTTAGCAGTTTGAAAAGCATGGGAGGGGGTCAGTGTTTGAAAAAAGAAGAAATGTAAGATTTTCAGCTTGTATCCCAAGAGGTAAGGATTATATTCAATGTTTGTTTGTTTTTTAAAGCTTTGCTTGTTCTATGCCTGGGTGATTGATAGCTTTCCATCGCGCACCTCTTGGCAATGGGTAAGCAAATAGAAACGCCAAAGTGAACACATTTTCTGACCTAAATTTATCCAAGATCTAAGCGAATTAACTTTTGTTTAAAGAAAAGTGTGTCTGATCTCTCCCCTCTCTCTCTCTGCCTTCCAGGTTTGGAGACTGACTTGCTGAGAGACGGAGCTCCTTTGATCCCTGAATGTGAACCTGTCATCCTTATCCTATTAAGGTTTCATAACACTGATATAATAATTTCCCTTTAACACTATGCACGTAACCTTAGGCCCTTGCATGCATCTTGGGAGGGATATAATGGATCTGTAAAAGAAAATCCTCTAATCTTTGACTGCAGAATCTGCAGCAAGTGGACAAGCCCAGAAATGAATTTGGCTTTAAAAATGGTAATATTTGTGTTCAACCTGCCCTAATTAAAGTTTTTCTTTATGATGCATAGGCTCATTATGTTATGGAAAAGATTCTGCTAATCTCTTATATGTGGTAAGAAACCTGAGAGGGGAAAAACAGAGTGAGATTTAATAATTTACACTATGGTTAACAAAAGCAGAACTATTAACCAGTTGCGTATATTGACAGATATTTTGACTGATTTAAGCCAGGTTTAAAGAGATGTGTGCATTATGAAATCCTCAACACAAGTTCATTTGTGATACACTGAGGAAAGAACAAGGACATTTGTAGTTTAATAATGAAATGTGACTGCTTGTTAGAAAGAAAGCCCATCTTTTGTAGTTTGTTCTTCATCTGCAGCAGCAGTTTACTTACATAAAGGCTTCAGAAATAAGCAAGGATGCTGTTATCTCACAGGTCCGATAATTAAAACTGGCTTCCTCGGATAATCAAACGACGCTTTAGTTGATTCATTTACTGATCAAACTGATTAATGCTTACAGTACTAACCGTAAGTGACATTAGGAAAGAAAGGCAGGGAAAATAGTCAATGAGAATTGTGTGACTGTATAAATCCTCTGTGATGGGCAGGTCAGTCTTCTTACTACATAAACTGTGGGAAGCCAGTTTAGGTGGGGAGCATTTTACCACATGCATGAATGTGCATTCTAATATTGGGGGGGGGGGCAGCATAAGAGGGCAAAGGAGCAACTGAACTGCTGAAGCACATTTTATTCTATGTGACTTTTTTGAGTCTGTCATTCACAAGTCCATTTGGTCCCATTTCTGCATTAATCTAAGGATTTTAAAATGTTGCATTCACATTTGCATTAAAATATGTATTTAAATATATTCTCTCCCAAAATATGCGGCTGTGAAAATCCACATCTATATGTGTTTTCTCTCAGAACAAATGTTTCGAAACATACTTTGATGTATTTTGCAGTCAAGAATAGTGTCAGAACATCCATAAAGCATGAAAGCTGGTGGGCAACTACTTTTTGATCAATACATTAGTCCTGAAACTGCAGGTACAACCAGTTCATATTAGAACTCACATTTTATTCTTTGACCATCCTTAATAAATACATTGCAAAAAATGTCAGAAACTTGGTAATAATTATCTGTAATTTTTAATATTATGCTAAACAAGCTGGACGTGGTAGAAAATTTTAGTATTTAGCAGTCAAACAGTCAAACCACAGACTCAGCTCAAGTCTTCACTGCGAAATGAGCTTACATATGAATTCTGCAATAAATAAATGAATAAAGCTTCTGAAAGGAGTGCTGAAATTGTTTTATTTATTTATTTGCAAAATTATTGTGTTGTGCTGAGGAACTTGCAAGATCAAGGCAGTCTAAAGGTGCAGAGTCAACACTGGCCCAAGTGCAAGCTTAGAGTCGGCAATGCTAGGGTGCTGTAAGCAGGAAGCAACAACCTACAAAGATGACAAGATTTGAACCTGGAACTCTTGCGAATGCAATGCTCTGGCTCCTTCTCAACTGAACAATTCATGGCAAAACATTGGGCCAACAAAGAACAAAGGTGTGTTCAGGGTTACGTTTTCCACATTAACCATCTTCAGGTACAAGCAGGAATACATGGGTGGGGAGGCAGGAAGACTAGCAAAAGGTGGAGCCAGGGCCAATGGCAGGCAAAGTCAACCAATTCTAATGTTATCCCTATTCTTTCCCCTACTGAATTCCACAAGCGGCAACACTGAGATTAAGGACGAGAAAGCTGGCAGGCATTGTGGTCCTGTGCACTGGCTGCAAGGAAGGTGTTTTTGTTTTTAATCTAGAGGGATAGCTCAGTCAGTAAAGCATGGGACTCTTAATCTCAGGGTTGTGGGTTCAAGCCGCACAGTCGCCAAAAGATTCCTGCATTGTAGGGGGTTGGATCCTTGTGGTCCCTTCCAACTCTACAATTATATGACTCTGTTATTTCCTCTCCCCCCCCCCCTGCTGTTTTGCTCCTGGGTCCTTTGGCTTTTCTTATTCCATTTTGTACATTGCCTGAATGAGCAGGGTTCCTATGCTATGTATAAGGAAGGCAGCTCCCTTCAGACTAACACCAATCACTACAATGAGTAGTATGTTGTCAAGGGGGCAGGGTTCATCCCATGCATTCCCACTTGTCCCTTTGTGCATGCAGACAGGATTCCCGAAGAGGGATATTGCAAGTCAGGCATTTTATTATGGAATCAGGACAGCTTAAGAGAAGGGAGCTGAGCATTACTGTTCTTTATCATCATCGTCACCATAATCAATTTTTATATTCCTATCCGACTTTTCTCCATGTTTCTCAGGATTGGATGCATGGTTCACTTCCCCTTTACTTTTATACCAGTTTTATTCCCACATGTAAAATGTGAGGTGGATCACACCGAGTTTAATGGCTGAGTGGGGACTTCAGCCTGGTCTTCCTTCTCCCCACTAAAATTCATTGGGAAGCCTTTGAATTTATAAGTGGACCATGCTCTCTGCTTGTAATCCTATTAAGTGCAGGATACACAATCTCCCACTATGCTGCTCAAAAATGGAAATAGCACACCCAATGCAGCCCAGGTTGGGGAAAAAAAAATACTTCTATGCAGCAATGCCTTTGCATGTAAATCTACTTGAGTGTAAATGAACTGGGCTCCTCTGAGCTGCCGTCTATACATTCCTTTAGACAGCACTGTGCAGCATGGGAACCAGTAGAGTTTTCTAAATCGGAGTTTCCTTCTGCAGTATAAATTAAATTACTCACACAGACTGTGAAATTAGCTAATAAATGGGCAGCCAGAATATAGCTGTTAACCCTTAATATATATATTATAATGATAGTTAACAAGACAACCAATTCATTTAATATAAAATAGAAGATATAAGAAAAATTTACATGCTATTTGAGCATTAGTTAATTAGAAACATTTATTGTATTTAAACTACCACAAAGGATTGCAATTTCAGTGAATGCACTAATGTATTTTAATAATCTCATGGTAATAGTCCTAATAAATTTAAAGAGGGATGGTATTGGGAAATTATAAATCTCACCAGTGCATTTTATTTAAGACCTTGTTAAGGGCAGCCAATCTTAAGCAATCAAGAACATGCTCAATACTGGTGGTCTGTTTCCAAAAGAAAACAGGGCACAGTCCACCCAACCCTACTTCTGCACCACCACCTATTCCTTTCAACAATGGTAAGATGATGTACAGCTGAAATTCACAAAATGTTATTCTATTGTAAAGAGAGCAATAAAAGCAACCAGTCGAAAGGAGACGTCTCCCCTTAAGACATTAAAATAAACAGCAAAACTTTATAAATATATATATATGCATTGACTAGTCCCATGTCTTTATAAGAAAAGGCAACACTTAGGTTCAGAAAAGCCCTGTGATTCCATGTGGGCATACATAACTAGAGACTACCATCACATTGCACTATGCATGAAATCATTTCACCCTAAAACTTAGCAACGTACTGCATATGCACCAATAAACTAGTTGGTATTCAGGATGCTACAGTAGTCATTGAAATTCTGTTGATGTTGCCTAACTCAGTTGTTATCCTTGAATGTTACACACCCTGGGATTAAAACCAAAGGCCCCCGCAGCCAGGTCCTAGCTACTTATACCGCTAGGACAGCTGGCCGAAAGATGGAGCTGCAGATACAGCATGCCAACTCTTCAATTTCTGGAGCATTACCAAGTAAGACAATTAATAATTTTCCTTTTGGCCATGTCCAAGCTGTCTTAGTTGGTCATGAGACTCAGAAACCAATGGCATGAACTTAAAACCCATTGCTTGATCATGCTCTTCAGTCCCAGAATCTAATTTCTCAGCAGGGCCTAAGTTAGAACCTGGTGGAATCTGAAAATGCTTTTTTAAAGAAGCATTTTTAAAAAATACATTGAATTTTCCACAAGGCACACCATCGCCATCTAGCGTCACATTGTAAAAAAGGTAAAGGTAAAGGACCCCTGGATGGTTAAGTCCAGTCAAAGGCAACTATGGGGTTGTGAGGCTCATCTCACTTTCAGGCCGAGGGAGCTGGCGTTTGTCTACAGACAGCTTTCCAGGTCATTGCACCAGCATCTGGCACAATGGGACACCGTGACAGAAACCAGAGCACACACGGAAACACTGTTTACCTTCCCACCACAGCAGTACCTATTTATCTACTTGCCACATTGTATACTGCACTTAAAACACACTTAAAATGTATTATTTGCAGCTGTATAGCTGAGTCCTCTGCCTTCCTAATGAATCATAGAATCATAGAGTTGGAAGAGACCACAAGGGCCATCGAGTCCAACCCCCTGCCAAGCAGGAAACACCATCAGAGCACTCCTGACATATGGTTGTCAAGCCTCTGCTTAAAGACCTCCAAAGAAGGAGACTCCACCACACTCCTTGGCAGCAAATTCCACTGTCGAACAGCTCTTACTGTCAGGAAGTTCTTCCTAATGTTTAGGTGGAATCTTCTTTCTTGTAGTTTGGATCCATTGCTCCGCGTCCGCTTCTCTGGAGCAGCAGAAAACAACCTTTCTCCCTCCTCTATGTGACATCCTTTTATATATTTGAACATGGCTATCATATCACCCCTTAACCTCCTCTTCTCCAGGCTAAACATGCCCAGCTCTCTTAGCCATTCCTCATAAGGCATCATTTCCAGGCCTTTGACCATTTTGGTTGCCCTCCTCTGGACACGTTCCAGTTTGTCAGTGTCCAGTAATGATTTAACTGTTTAACTTCTTGCATACCTGGACACCTACCCTCTGTCCTTTGCATCCATCCTTGATTTGCCTTCATTTCCTGATGGGTGTTAGCCTGTTTTTGACCATGTCCAGTTTCAGGAACTGCTGGGCCCATGTGCATTGCTCCATGTGATGAACCACTGAATCACAGGTGGCAGATTCTCCACAAAGAACCTTCAGATCCTAGTCTGACTCCACTCAGTTACTGTATTTCCCTGGACAGAAAGGTTCGTGGAATGGCAGTTGGTTGGGCATCAAGGTCTTTTTGAGCCCTGGGATGTTCCTGCATCATTATTATTTGGTTCTGCCTCCTACTTTGTCCTTTCATTATGATTTCATCTTCAGTCCTGATTTTGGCTGGCTCTTTGATATTACCTCTTGGTTTGTCTTCCAGAGTTGACTTATTCTTGGTTATGAAAACTGGCTGGTCCCACAGCTCCTGGATCACCCAAACTGATACCTATGTCCCAGTGAGGCAGTATTTTTTTTTTCCCCATGGTCATGATCCTGCAGCAACACAGGACATGACTTGTTCCTACTCAGTTAATTAAATAATGTTTTCCCATTGGAAGGTAAGGCCAATCAAGTCAGTGGTGGGAAAATGGCACCACCTTCAAATATTTTTGGAATTGGTTGATACTACTGCAGATGCACAAATCCATCCATACTCAGTGACACAAATATTTAGTCACACTTTCTCAACCCAAACTGACTTCTCTCAAAACAGAGGTTCCCTAAAAATCTATGAATAAATAGTATCTTTTTGTTTAATGATAAAAAGAAATTTGCTTAGAAATCGTTACATCAACTGCCTTTATATGAAGCTTAGCACAGTTTCGTTCGAAAAAGAATTCTTAGAAATATCTTTCTCAAAGTAAGTAGCAATAAACATAGAAGTATGAAGAATGCTAAAACTAGAAATGCTTCTGGCCTTAGGACAAGTTTGCTTTCAAACACAGGAAAAGCACGAGACATACGAGAGCAGTTCAGGAGAGGTCAGGAGCTGAATTTTGCCCGTGGGCAGCAATGGAGGGAAAAACATGGACTCCAATATTTAACCAGCTCAGATTGTGTTACTGGATCTTACATATATCAAAGCTCAGTTAGTATACCTGTCCCAGAAACACACCCACTGGGAGTGATATCATCCATTTTAACAGGGCTTGCTTCTTCCGAAAAATGAAGAAACTATATTTTCGCTGGAAATCATTCTGCCATGCGATTTTTCTTGCTCTTGTTTATATTTAACACATTTATTTATTTAAACAATGCATGGATCATATTTTAGGCTCAAACCCTTCCAAGATAACTTGCATCAGTATGTCATAATATTTAATCAGTAATAATTTTAAAATCAGAACATTGGCGTAACAATAACCAGTAACATCAATGCTCAGGCCAGTAAAACCATCAAATCACACCAATAGATATAAGTGAAGTAGCATGAGAAAACCTATTAGCTCAATTAAGATCCTTAATTACAGAGGGCAGGGTGGATTTTTGTGTTAAAGCATGACAAAAGTGCTTCCAGAACATTTGTGGTATAAAAACTTACAGGATTTCAGCAACGAGCTGAAATACACATACCAATACAATCATGTGCACAAATCATCATGAATGCACAATAAGAAAGGTATCTGGAGGGTCCCTTAATCAAGACATCGCTCCATGTACTCTTTTCTACTTTGACTGACAACAGGTCTCCAGGCTATCAGACTGGGCTTTCCCAAGACCCCTTACAGTGAGGATGCTGTGGATAGAACCTGTAACCTGCATCTTGCTATTCACAGAGTTGTGGCCAGTGCCAGATTTACATATAAGCTAAATAAGCTATAGCATAGGGCCTCACTCTCTTGGGGGCCCCCAAAAAAAATTAAAGAAAAAAACCTGGATGTACATTTCCAAAATATAAGATAAAAAACAAATAAAATAAAATCTACATACAGCAACAGTGTTTTGTTTTGTGTTGTGTATGATGTAAGTAATGGGTCCCGCCTGCTCCCTAAACTATCACTGGTTTGCTCATTTCTCTATATAGGGTGCCTACATTCTGCTTGGACTGGTTGCATGACGGCATGTAGCATGCAGCTGCCGACTGCAGTGCAGCACAGTTGAATGTAGGTCAAGCTGTTGTACCTAATATTAAAGAGTGCTTGTGGACTGATGATCAGGCAGCATAGACTGAGGGTATGAACATATATTCAACACAAAAAACAGCAACAATTTGTTGTTGACAAAGGACAGCTGGACATATAAAGGGCCCAATTACCTTCAGTAGCTTAGGGCCTCATCAAACCTAAATCTGGCCCTGGTTGTGGCCCCTCCAATTATTTCCAGATATCTCCACTTCCTGCTTATTATAATCAGAAATTGACTTCATTTTTAGAACTTTACAAGATTCTCACTAGTATTAAAGGCCACACACCTGCTTTGGTGGTTGCTGCTTTTAGTCATTTCAGCAGCTTCACATTAAATCTGCACTGAGCCAGTTTACCTACACAACAGCTGGGATTTACTTTTCTAAACAGGAATTTTTATCCTGGCAGAATCAGTTTTGCTTCATTTAAGATAGTCCCTCATAGGCCTTCTTTGTCTGAAAACAAACGGGGAAGGAACACCTGGCAACTGTCATGTCCCAGTGATGCATTTCAGGCTACGGCATAATCTACACCAAGAGATGTAGTAGTGTATAATGACATACAGAGTGTTCTGATCCTAGGTTTTTCTCCTCACCGGAGAATTGCCGTATTTTATGTCTTATGCTTTAATAGTAATGTCTGATAAACTTTTCAGACACCAGAAACTGAAGGAGCACACTGTTTCTAACAGTCAAGGGCAGGGAACCCACCCCATGCCTGATGGCTCTCTAAAGACTCTTTATCCCTTCATATTCACAGGATTCTAGAACATCAGGCCTACACCATTTCTTCCCAACTCCCTCATCTGTAACTTAAAATATACACTTTTAAAGAAACATCCATTAGCTACAGCAAATGATTATATTTGCAAGCTCTGTGAATTCATCTCCAGTCCTAACCTTCTCCTTGATGGCCTAACTGCCTGAAGTGCCCTTCATGTTTTATGATGGTGAACTGACATAGCATATGGGATCCAGGATCCCTTTAGGATCATTTTACAGAACAAGGATCCTCACTTGGACAGGTCCCTGTACATACTTGGCTTCATAATCAACTGAGTCCGTAACAGACATTTTAGCATTCACAAATCATTGTGCATTTGGCATGGCTTATAAAGTTTTGCCCTTTACCTTCAGAGGTTGAACTGACTAGGACATGGGACAATGTTTTCCTTCTGGGGACACCAAAAATTGGAACATCTTCGTTTTGGATGCCTAGATGCCTCTCCTTCTCCCCACCTCTCTCTCTCATTGGGCAAATAGCAAAGGCCAGTCTATTTCACCAGACATTGGATCAAAACCCTGCTGCTGTGGATTAATTTGTTTTTGCTCCAGATTTTAACATCAGGTGTTATAATTAGCAATGAGACAAATTATTCTGTACTTTTTTAAATTTCAGCCTTGGGGGCTGAAATAACTGAAAAAATAGGTTCTTAACGAAAGGGGAAGCAAGATAGTCAGTGGCCTTGTCCTGAAAATCCATGTTTTTGCCCAAATCTGAACAAAGTCTACAAAGGTACGGCGCAAATCAGGGTTCTTCAAGCCCGGGGTCCCCAGTGTCACTGGACTGCAATTCCCAGAATCCCTGAGAACTGGCTAAGAAGGCTAAGGATGATGAAATCTCCCCTTCCATGCTGCCCCAGTCACATTCATGTGTAGTGCATTTTGGGGACTTTCAAGGGGTAATTTGGCAGTGGCAGCAAACATCAAGCAGAAAGAGGGGTGGCTTCCCTTAATTCAAACCTCACACCTTCTAGCTCAGCTTTAGGCTCCATTCCATGTACAGAAGTTGAATCTTACTTCCGTGCTGGGACAGTATTCTCCACTACCCCTGAGACCAGCTGTCTGGCGTAGGTGTATGTTACACAGCTCTGTCTTCAAACACCTTGTTGCAACTCCCCTCCCACCTCCTCCATCAGCATACGTTGCCTGAAGCAGCTCCCTCACTCTGCTACATGGTAGAGCCAGCCTTGCTCTATTCACCTATGGGAAATCGAGGGGCCAGCTTCCTCTCCCATTCCACAAAGATGAATGAGCCAACTGGGTTGTAGATATTTCTGAAAGCATTAGTATTGGCAGAACTTCCGATTGCAAAGTGGAAGGTTTTTCCATTTTCAAATGGAAAGTGATGTCAGGTAAAAATGTCAAAGGATGACTTTAATTCTGAAAGCGTATCTGGTACATAGTTAAACAGAAGCATCAGTTCTGAAGGCACACTTGATGGTATTTAAGACTGAGAGGCTCGGGCTAGATTTCCTCTTTCCCCGAGGCAGAATATGGCTAAGTTTATGAACTGTGGATTTGCGCTTTAACGATGGGCTTTTTGCTTCTCAGCCAACAGCTACCATAATGGCAATCTTGAGGACTCATGATTTGCTATAATCAGTATGTTGGAAGAAAAGGAATCACTGGCAAGTAGCACAAGTGGAGGCACTGGGGGGGGGAATGTTCAAGATACATATGAATTTGTGAAAAGAAAATCAGTTGCTTTGGAGGGAGGGGGTAAAAAAATAAGTTAACCATATATAAAAAAATGATAGCCTCCCATCAATCACAATTTTGTTCTGTAGATGTGCTTAGTCCATCAGAAGTGATAGTTCAAATCACTGACCTGGAAAATGTCTCCATCTGGAAGCTCAACATTATCGTACTCGGCAGTTTTTTGAAAGCATCAAAATAAGAGACAGCCTTTGTTATATTTCACAACAACTGGGTTTTCTTGAGCATCCCAGAATCTTTTATCTGGAGTGATGTGCATGCCAAGGTTTTTATTTATCAACTTCTGGTCTTCAGACGACCCTTACATGCTTGGCAGAATGACACTTTTGCCACACTCATATGCATGTTAAAATAAGAAGTGTATCACTATCAGTGTCCAAGCTGAGTTCAGCTGTTGAGTGGGAGTCAAGAGTAGCACAAAGCTCAAATTACTGGAAAAAAGTAAGGGGTCCTTAATGAAACCCAAAAGTCTCATCTTTCCCCATTGTAGCAAAACCATGCCTCTCCCCACCCCTCCATTCGCTTGAAATCTGAGCACTGGGGTAAGAGATGGGACTTATCTGAGGAAGTCAAGTCAGCTAGTACTCAGAACCAAAGAAATATCCCAAGGAAAGTTCCAGCCTGAACAGGAAGCTTTTCTAGTAAGGTGAGCTAATCTTGGTGGACAGAGACATTCACTTGGAAACCCTTTAGTACCCTTGGAAAATGCTTCAATCCATAGCCTTGGGAACTCATCATACAGGGCAGTTCTGCATAGAGAGAGGTTGGCTTCCAGGTCTAGACCAGGTAGCTCTTGAAAAACAGTGACTTATCAAGTAAATGTAAGGAGCAGACCATGAGCTATTGATTTCTTACTTTGCCTTCATTCCTTCTTTGATGCTCAGGCTCTTGCCAGCTATCTTACAGCTAGCATTGATCCTAGATGCCCAAGTCCTTTTGATTTATGATCATAGACATATGTATCAGAAACTTGGCTAAGACACTTCTTTTGCTATATTCATGGATAATGCCACACAGTAAAATGACACAACGGTGGCCTCCGAGTTTGATGAACCCTGACAACAAGTACCCACAGAAGATCAGTAACTTCAGTCTCAGACACCAGGCAAAAATACCCAGGCCTTTTGCTGATTAACCAATCGATGGCATTTTACACTGTGTGTGCATGGGGGGTATTGTTTTTGTTTGTTCCTGTGGTGTGTATTTTTGTGTTTTTATATTGTAAACCACCCTGCATACCTCAGATGAAGGGTGGCATAGAAATAAATAAAAAGAAAAATATCCATCTGCATTGATGTTCACATTGCTGGCGCAGAAGAGTAAAGCCTGCTTAGAACAAGCTCGACGAGAGAATATACAAAATTGTGTCTGAACAATTATGTGCACCATCCTGCATCATTGAAGCATCAGCTGTACATATTGGAACATTTCATGAGATGGGAGAACCAAGTGCCTCTCACATACTATGGTCATTTATCAAAAGGCAGAATTTGATTAAAAGCATAAAGGATGTGAGGTTGTGTTATTGTAGTCCCCAGACGTTGCTATTGTAAAGGTGTACTGTGAAAGAAGCTGTATCTATTTTTATACTCATCAGTTTCCAAAAGTGCACTGCAATTACAGATTTTATATGCATCAATTAGCATACTACCTAATATGCCACAGCAGAATTTGTCAAATCCCTTCCCATTAGACAGGAAGGAGCACTGGACTTCTGCAAAATAACAGGCCACTATATGATTAACCAATTCCTAAAAACAAAAACAAACCAACACATGATGTACAAACAATGAAGTAATCTGACAGAAATAACCATAGGCATGTAGAACGGTGCTCAGAATATACAGAATTCATTAGGGACACGGCCTTTTCATGTGATGCAGTACCTGGAAGTTCTCTCTCCTCTCTACAACTTACTGATTATTCCTGAGTAATTTTAACCATTATTCAAAGAAATGTACAGCAAATCTAAGAAACCCAATCTCTACCAACCTGGGCACATTTGTGAGTATCATTCACCAAGCCCAGCTGCAATGAATTAAGAGATACTCCCAAAATTCTGCTCTTCTAAACTTTTACTTGGTTTTTGGAGTTCTGAATCACCTGGTTTTGTTTCCAAAATGCAACAGGTGTCCTCAACTGTCTTGTCTTTTTGTTTCTGCAGATAACACTAGGTATTCACATGTTTCTATAGCCTTCTATTTCTACATCCATATCTACCTCCTTTCTGCAAATTACTGGCTTGCAGGTATACACTGACAAAACACTGGGGAATTATTATTTGACTGCATGTCTGGTAAATCAAGGTTCTTTTTGTATCGTGTTTTACTAATGCATACTTCCATCAGTAAAACACAGCACAAAAAGAACCTTGTGCATACAATCATATCAAAGCTGTAGTTTTGCAGTGCTTTATCAATGGAAATCATTAACATGAAGAGGAGATAGAAAGGAAATGAAGGATCTTAATGTTGTGGTGAAGGTTGCTCTTATTCCATCATTATATTTTAACCAGAATTTGGGAGATTCAAAATACATAGCAGAGAGAACTCACAAAATGAACAAGAAACAGAATGAGGAAAATCTACTCATCCCTAATATCTGCAACAAGTCAACTATCCTAATTGAATTGCACCTCAGGCCAACTTGACCTGAGCTATAGGGAATGTAGCTGTTTACCTGATACTATCTTGCAGCCACAACAACCTTGGCCGTTTTTTAGTTTGCCTTTCTTCGTTTCATGACAAGTACAAGAAACCTGATTGAATGCTTGAAAGCTGTAACTGCAAAGTAAAACTCCGGGGATAAATGAAACTATTTACATAAAAAGCTCCCATCTTTTACACAATATCCTGAACCCCTGGCCTACCTGGCAGCAAGTCAGTATGTCAAGGTCCCAGTCCAGGGTCAATCCATGTGTCCAAAGTCCAAGCCGAAGCACAGTTCTGCAGAGATCCTGCAGCATCCAAGCTGAGGTCCCTCAACATGGGCAGCTGAGCAGACAGAGCACCTGTGCTTTGCATGCTGATTGCAGCATCTGGGCTTGATGAGGCATGTGACCCTCACCTGCTCCAGCTGAGGAATCAGAACCTTCTCCCAGAGCTAGCGAGCCCCACCTGGCCAACTAAGGAGCTGAGCTCTGGGCCCTTGGCTGCCTCAGCCTCCTGTTCATGCAGACGGGGACCCCTCTGGCTCTGGTGCTGGGTCCTGCTGCTCAGGTTCCTGTGCACTGACCTCCATCTCTTTGCCATCTGCCGTCACTCCGTGAGTACTTCCTACACCAACCTCTCTTCCCTCCTCATCCTCTGCTTGCCTCAGTGTGTCCCAGTCCTGGCCACACCCCTCACCAAGATCCTCTTCCTCCTCCCTGTTGTCCTGCCAGTTCATGACTCACAAATTCTGACTTACTCCCATCATTAATGAATAGTTCCATATTATAAATATTGCCACTATTTTATTTATTATTACATTTATACCTCATCTTTCATACAATACATTGAAGATTCTCCCCATTTAAACCTCTCAGCGACCTGCAAGGTAGATTAGGCTGAGGAAAAGTGACAGGTGCAAATTCACCCAGGGAGTTTCGCAGCTGAGTTGGGATTTGAATCCTGATCTTCCAGGTCCTAGACCAACACTCTAACCACTAGACCACACTTGCCTTTATGATCAATGGATAGCAGTCAAAGATTGTGCAGAGAGTGCATCAAAGCACATTCTGCTGGCCAACAGAATGCAGATAGGATCTTCAAGAATTATTTACTCTGATGCCCTTCTTCAGAGAATTTGCCAGCAAAACTAAAGCTACCTTTAAAATGCTTTCTATTTTCCTCATTATTACCTAATAAACTATCTTTTTTTATTAATACTTTATAACTAACAATGTGCAAAAACATGGCTTCCAGGTGCAAACAATAGAATTTCAATCAACTTAATAGCCCCTAAAACTTTATGCTGAGCTATTCACTCTGAAAGTACTTACAGAACTAACATTAAAATGCTACAGAGGTGTGTAATTGAGGCACAATAAGAATTTGTTGTAAGCCCACCAAAATAGATCTTTTATGTACATTTCAAAATTCAGGTTGGAGTGAGGGGAAATGTATTTTTCATAAACACATTCACACTACTCTTCAAGGGCTGCATCAAATTTCATATGATGAAAATCTAAATACAGTTTTATGAGAAATGTAGTATAAGTTCCCCCATCATACATCATAACATGCAGGGCAATAGAATCTTAAAGGCTACTGGAAACAACAGTGCAAACTAGTACTAGGAGCTTGTTACTCAATTAATAGTATCCTGCAGTTATCCAATATGTGCATTCAGGGTTGCTTGAGGGATTTGCCACTTTGGCATGGGATCAATATGGGGCTAAATCAAATGTTTCTCCATGGGAAGACAGTAGACACTGCAAAATTATAACATGAATAAAGCAAGCAAGTTATGGATTATGAGTATTATCCATGTATGTGCCCCAATGTGTATGTAAGCTTCATTTTCTTTTCTCCCCTTGTAGACATGAAAGTACATCAAGTACCACTTTCTGCAAGAAAACAAGACCATCCACAAACTCCAATAATTCATTTTCTGTGTTATAGAGTGCTGCAGATATTCTATTTCCTGTATCCAGAAATGTCTATATAAAACTGAGTTAATGAATACACTCATTTGATCTTAACCTTTCTGTGGATTATTTCTGACATTTACCACAAATCAAAGTGTGTGGCAAATTTGTTAGGGCTGGTGTATTCACAGTTTGAAAAGCACAAAGAACTTCTTATGATGCTCTTTGAGGAAAGTGAGCACAGAATCTGGCTTATGCTTTAGCTCCGAAGGAAAGGTAATGTGGTTTATTAAGAAAAAGAGGTTTGCTACTGCAATATCAATGTTCAAAGATAAAAAAAAAAGTGGGGGGGAGAAAATACATTAGCGAAACTTCCAAAAACCTGTGAGCCTCATCTAAAAAGAATCGTATCACAGCAGGGGATTGTGGAAGAGAGAATAAAAAGAACTGGAAAGAGATGTTTCCACCTCTGGATCCTCCTGTTTAATGATTTGGTTTATTAGTTTGAAGTCACTGTTAAGAATGATGTAGAAGGTTGCTGCATCTGGTATGACAATAGTCTACCTGCCCATTATGCCAATTAAGTGAGCATGGGCACTATATTCATGGAGAATAAACAGCCCAATTTATTCCAGTTTTTTTTCCTATTAAGAAATCTAGTGTTCTTTTTAAAAAAGATCAATGCTCCTACAGATAGATAGGTGTAGACTGAGAGCCAGAAGGTCACCCAGTCCATTTCACAGCACAGAGGCAGGATGTCTATATGAAAACATCGCCGATACATCAACCCATATCAACCTGATCTTAGTTTAGCACAATGCAGAGAGAAAAAAGCAAAAGCTAAGGCCACTTTCCCCAGTCTGATGGGGTTGGGCTAGAACTCCCATCAGCCCCAGCTGGCATGGCTAAAGGTTACAGATCATGGCATTTATAAACCCACAACGTTTGAAACACACCAGGCTGAGGAAGGCTGAGTGAAGGTGTAACCATGTACCCAGCTCTACCTCTCTTTCAAATTGGAACCAGAGAAGGCGGTGAAGGTCCTGTGTGAGTGTCTGAAGGTGGTTGGAGGATGGACGGCGGCTAACAGATTGAGGCTGAATCCTGACAAGACAGAAGTACTGTTTTGGGGGGACAGGAGGTGGGTGGGTGTGGAGCACTCCCTAGTCATGAATGGGGTAACTGCCCCTGAAGGACCAGGTGAGCAGCCTGGGAGTCATTTTAACTGTCCATGGAGGCGCAGGTCAATTCTGTGTCCAGGGCAGCTGTTTACTAGCTCGATCTGGTATGCAGGCTGAGACCCTATCTGCCCGTGGACTGCCTCGCCAGAGTGGTGCATGCTCTAGTTATCTCCCACTTGGACTACTGCAATGCGTTCTATGTGGGGCTATCTTTGAAGGTGACCCGGAAACTACAACTAATCCAGAATGTGGCAGCTGGACTGGTGACTGGGAGTGGTCCCCGCCACATAACCACATAACACCGGTCTTGAAAGACCTACATTGGCTCCCAGTACGTTTCCGAGCACAATTCACAGTGTTGGTGCTGACCTTTAAAGCCCTAAATGGCCACAGTCCAATATATCTGAAGGAGCATCTCCACCCCCATCATTCTACCCGGACACTGAGGTCCAGTGCCAAAGGCCTTCTGGCAGTTCCCTCACTGCAAGAAGCCAAGTTACAGGGAACCAGACAGAGGGCTTTCTCAGTAGTGGAACCCATCCTGTGGAACACCCTTTCACCAGATGTCTAAGAGAACAACTACCAGACCTTTAGAAGACATCTGAAGGCAGTCCTGTTTAGGGAAGCTTTTAATGTCTGATGCATTACTGTATTTTAATATTTTGTTGGAAGCCACCCAGAGTGGCTGGGGGAGCCCAGCCAGATGGGTGGGGGTATAAATAATAAATTACTATAAATTATTATTATTATTATTATTATTATTATTATTATTATTATTATTACACACACTGCCTATGGGGTAAAGAGAATGAGTTCACTGGCATAAAAAGAACTATAGCACCACCCTATGGATGCTTAGTCAGAAAGGACTCCCTTATGTTCAAAGGGGCTTGCTGCCAGCTTTAAATAACTTTAGCTGACTATAGTAGATCTGTTTATAATTTCCACCCACAAACCTTTCGAATAGAGGTTATAAATGCCATGGAGCCTGCAGTGAAACATTGCATTCTAAGGTCACATCCACACCGCACATTTAAAACACTATGATACCACTTTAAAATCCCCAAAGAATTATGGGAACTGTCATTTGTTAAGGGTGCTGAGCGTAGCCCCTCACAGGGCTACAATTCCCAGAGCCGTTTAGTAGTCAATCCCTCTTCATGGGGAACTCTGGGAATAGTAGCTCTGGAACGGGTCACCAAACAACTCTCAGCACCCTTAACAAATGACAACTCCCAGAATTCTTTGAGAGAAGCCATGACTGGAGCGGTGTTTAAAATGTGTGCTGTGAATGTGGCCTAAAAATCACCTCCAAATAGGAGAGATTGTGCTCAGGTTTCCAGCCAGCTCTGCTCTCCATCAGAATGTACAAACTCTAAGGGCTTGGATCAGGGCATCTCATCCCTCCCCCACCGGCAGCTTTCTATTTTCCTTCTTCTGGCAGCCACTGAGCATGCTCAGTCCTCATTAAATTGATTGGGGATGGTTGCCTCTTCGCCTTTGTTTTTAAATTATACTTCTACAAGCCTCAGGGTCCCACCCTGTCCCAGCTTCTGAAGAGTCCCATTTGAGCTTTACTTGTTGGCACGCACCTCCTGAGGTTGCTATTAGAGGAAGCGCTATTGCAACTGTTTAAAGTGACTTGTACTTAATGATTAAGCAAAGCAGATTTTTTTTTAAAAAAAAATCATTTGTAATGGGTGATATAGCTAATCCCAGCCAATTATAGCAAGCATAAGTAGCCTTTTAAGTGGGAACTAAGCTACATCACAGTGGTGTTTGCTCTGAAAGACCCACATTCTGCATGTAAAAAACCCTACAGTCTGAGCAATTAGGTTGAAAGTGAGTCTCTCGCTTTAATAAGATACCTGCAGCAGTAATTACTAAATTCGTTCTTATCAGCCCTCTTGCACTGAGCACAGCGGGAGATGCACAAGAAGGCCTCAGGTGTTTTTCCAGGCCCTGCCATTCTGAATGCTGTCAGTAGGCGACACTTAGCAGGCTAATTCTTGCTATCTATCACTGCGCACCTCACACGAAACTGAACAGTTTGCTGCCTCAGCACACTGTTTGTTTGTAGTTGCTCCATCCACAACAAACTTAACAGCCTCCAGCCCACATTACTTTGGAAGAGTTGAAAGGCACTGGAAGAAAAATAGAACATGCACAAAGCAGGGGAAAGGAAGAGAGATGCATCTTCATAGTCCCTTTAACTATCTAAACTGTCCTCTGGAATATAACTTGTACGTGTATGCAGGGCCAGCTCTTGCATTAGTCAGAGTGAAGTGGCTGACTCAGGCAGAGGATTGTGTGAAGGGGAGCAGTGATTGGCAGTGGATGCTCACAAAGCCTGTCCTGTACCTCTGAAGCTAGCCTGCTGCCCTCAGATGCAGCAGATAATGCTCTCCCATCAATGGTATGGAAGAAAGATAAAATTATATACATAGAGTCATATGCAAAAATATATACCAACCTATCTTCATTAAATATTTGGCCCAGATCAGTTGACACAAATGTTGATAAAGTATGGAAGATTTATGGAGAATAATATTGGACTACTGATAATATTCCTTACATGCTTTGGTAGGCATGTGGGAAAGGAGGAATATTTCCTCTGTTAAATTCTTCTTGAATGTTTTGACAGACTAGGGGTCTCCAGATTTTCCTCAGATTTCACTATGGGCAAGACTAAGTAGGGATTTCCCTCACGTCTTGCAGATTTTGACATTTTTTCACTACCCTTACCCAAACTATCTTAGATTCTGACACACGTCCTCACCAAAATTCCTGAGTACACTCAGTAGTCATGTAGTTGAGTGGAGTGGTATTATGGATAAAAAACAAGAAGCAGAAAGAGTAAGAAAAAAAATATAGTTCTCATAATGGGGGACTAAACAAAAAAAATTCCTTCCAGTAGCACCTTAAAGACCAACTAAGTTAGTTCTTGGTATGAGCTTTCGTGTGCATGCACACTTCTTCAGATACACTGAAACAGAAGTTTCCAGACCCTTCTATATAGTGAGAAGGTGGGGAGGGGTATACTCAGAAGGGTGGTGGGAATGGGTGATTGGCAGATAGCTGTGATGAGCCCCACAGTATGCCAACATTTTCATGGCAGATTTAGAACAACGTTTCCTAAACTCCTACCCACTCAAACCTCTCTTGTACCTGCGATACATTGATGATATTTTTATCATCTGGACACATGGTCAACAGACCCTGGACACCTTCCACCAGAAATTCAATGATTTTCACCCCACAATCAACCTAACAATGAATCAATCTATGCAAGAAATACATTTTTTGGACACTACTATAAAAATACAGGATGGGCGCATAGACACCACCTTATACCGTAAACCAACTGACCGACAAACATATCTACATGCCTCTAGCTACCATCCCAAACATACCAAACAGTCCATTGTATATAGCCAGGCACTACGTTACAGCCGCATCTGTTCCAATTCTACAGACAGAGACTCTCACCTAAGAGATCTACAGCAAACCTTTTTAGAACTAAAATACCCAGCAGATGAAGTTAGACAACAGATCAACAGAGCCAGACTGATACCCAGAGAGAACTTGCTACAAGACAGACCCAAAAAAGAAAATAACAGAACACCTCTAGTCATCACATACAGCTCACAAGTTAAAACAGTACAACGCATCATCAGAGATCTACAACCTCTCCTGGACAATGACAGTTCTCTTTCTCAAGCTCTGGGAGGAAGACCTTTCATTGCCTACAGACAGCCACCCAATCTCAAACAACTCCTAACCCACAATAATACTACAACCAGACCTAACACGGACACTGGCACCAGAGCCTGCAATAAACCCAGATGCCAACTTTGCTGCCACATACACCCAGACAACACCATTACTGGCCCCAACAACATCACACATACCATCTCAGGACTATTTAATTGCTCATCGTCTAACATTGTATATGCCATCAAATGCCAACAGTGTCCTTCAGCTCTCTATATTGGACAAACAGGCCAGACCTTACGCCAAAGAATAAACGGACATAAATCGGACATCAGGAATCACAAAACAGAGAAACCAGTAGGAGAACACTTCAATCTCCCAGGACATTCTATACAAGATCTCAAAGTAGCTGTTTACTACAAAGGAATTTCATAAATAGACTGGAAAGAGAAGCTGCTGAATTGCAACTTATCACCAAACTTAAAACCATGGAGAAACCTGGCCTGAACAAAGACATTGGATTCTTATCTCATTATACATGACAAAGCCACTTTTCACCTTCTCACCCCTTGCTTTTTCCTGTAAGACCTATTGCAGCCGTTAAGAGTCGTCAACAGGCTCATCACAGCTATCTGCCAATCACCCATTCCCACCAACCTTCTGAGTATACCCCTCCCCACCTTCTCACTATATAGAAGGGTCTGGAAACTTCTGTTTCAGTGTATCTAAAGAAGTGTGCATGCACACGAAAGCTCAAACCAAGAACTAACTTAGTTGGTCTTTAAGGTGCTACTGGAAGGAGTTTTGTTTTGTTTTGACTATGGCAGACCAACACGGCTACCTATCTGTATAATGGGGGACTGTAATCAATGGGTGCCCCAGTGAAGTGGGTGAGTAGTGAAGTGGTCAGGTTTGTGGATGACAGCAAAAATGGGCACCGAAGAGCTCCAAAGGAATTTCTTCAAATTTGGGAAACATTAAAATGCCAAATAAACTTAAGTGCAAGCAAGTGTAAAGTCACACACAATGGTCAGGGAATGAAATGATCACAAGATTCACCTGTAGTGTCTGAAAGCAGTCTGAACTCTTTCAGACCCTGTGTCATTCATTATTTGGATTGAAATCCAGTCTGTTAAATCTGAAGCTCTGTTCCTTCCCACACTGACTATAATGGGCAATCTAAACACAACTATAACATTATTTCCTTTTAAGCTAAGTGGCTGAAATTAGCAGGCAAAGAGTGGATTAAGCCTGCCAATTTTCAGAAAGATAGATGCAGCAGTTCTCCTGCAAGGCAGGCACAGAACCTCACACATAGATGGACAAATGCAACCGTCCAAGCTTCTCTGTATGGTCCTTGATACTCTCCCAGGCTTCACCTCTTCTCTTCAGGCCCCACCCCAGTCCTGTCCCTTAGCCTCCTTGGGTGCTTTTTCCTGGCTGCACTGTGCCCTGGAACCGAGATGTGTGTCTACAAACCTCTGACCTTTTAAGTGGTTGAAATGTAGCTTATTGTTCATAGGTGAGTAACACATCTGTTGCTTTATCCATTTTTGCCTATGGCCTTCCCTTCCCCTGGAATGCACCCCATAGAAAGTTTATCACAAGGGAGCATAGTCCTTGGGCTTCAAGAAAGAGTACTCCATCCCTGCTATATGCTATGGAGGAGCAGCTCAAGCGTTTAATGGGGGGACGGACTGAAATAGTGCAACTGAAATAGTGCATGGATAGTGCAAGTCCCTTTACCTGACCTTAAGCAGCATTTTGAATACAAGCCAGAAAAAATGGTCCACCCCATGTGTCTCATTATTGCAAACACCTCGTTCTTAATTACTTTACACACACATACAGGACACACACCTCAAATTAATCCATTCAGTCACAAAGCCCAGGGGAGGAAACGCAGAGATGAAGGAAACAGCCTTTGTGTGTTTGTGCAAAGCACTTCCAACTACACTTATAGCTCAAGTATTGTCTCCTTTACAGTTGTGTATGCTGATCAGCACTTCAGCATCTATTTGAGATGGAAAGATAGCCTCTTGAGTTAGCATTCAGCTTCAATCAAAGCCCTAGCTCCCCCCTTAAAAAAACCCCTCCCTTCCTCTTTCTGCTGACCACTTACCATTATTTACAATAATATCCTACAGGAAATGATAATTTGCATGCCATTCTGGAGGTAGAGGTTCAATGTTAAGCTTCTAAATCTGGAGATGAAGATTCCCCCTCCCTGTCCCATTCTATATTCCTTGAAAGCCTATAATTATGCTGTTGCCCTTTACTCTTTACAGCTGCCCATAACTGAAGGGCACATTAAAAAAAAAAAAGTTTCCAAGCTGACTTATGATTTACTTATGGGCTGTCAGAAAGGCAGTCTGATTGCCATCAACTGCACACTAAAGGCCCCATTCATCAATGACTCATATGACATTTCAGTCAGAGCTGGCGTGTAATTTTCTCAGAGGGGTCCTGTAATATGCCTCTTTGGAGCAAGCTACAAGCCTTATTCATCAGACTGGTTTACTTAGCAGAAAGAGGGATCTTCTTTTGGCCTGGCACATGAGATAAATAGAGGATAGTTAATAGAATCAAGAGGAACGGAGTCACCATTTTCTTAAATTCACAAATTCTGATTGGGGGGTGGATTGGGAACACAGGGCAGGGCTACAGAAAGACAGCAATGAACCATAAAGGAGGGGTAGCCAAGAAGGTCCAACTGGAAGTTATGGACTGATACTCTTAGCAGCCCCAGCCAGTAATGGCCAATGGGCAGGCATGGTGAAAATTGAAGGTCATCGATCTCTGGAGACCACCATGCTGGCATTAAATCAACTTCTGTATTCAACTGTGGCTGGCCCTGGCAGAGGTACCAGAGGTACCCAGGTTTGCACTCTTGTGAAATGAAGAAGCTACATGTGGAAATGGGCAGAAGAGCAATCTGTGAAGTTGCTTTCCCCAACTGCGTCCGCTATGCCATGGCCCAACCTGAATATAAGAGCAAATATTTTGCAGCCTACAGCAACAGCCTGACTCCCTGCTACACATGTATGGGTTGCACACAATTCAAGCACAAAGATGATGTGAAAATTATGCCGCTGCATTCTACTCAAAGCTTTACCACACTTAAAAAAAAATCTGGTAAAATAAACTACCTGGACTGCTTTCTTTCTTGTTGCCTGGCAAACCTAAACATGAAATATGGGCAGAATACACTTGTTTATTGAAGAGTTCTTCAGGATGTAGTTAGACTTCCACCACCCCTGGTCAGCATTGCCAATGTTCAGGGATGCTGTGACCTTGGTCGAAAAACATCTGGGGACCCAAGGCTGAAGATGGCTGGTTTAATCTTGGCAGCATTCCTTCTGTATCCTTAAATCCACTGCTGCCCTCAGCTCTTACTGTGTTCTGGTAGAGCAAAAACAGAGTACTTTGTCCCACTGTGTAACGACAGTGGGAGTCTCAAACTAGGGACGATGGCAGGAAAAGCCAAGTACCTTATCTATACAGTGGTGCCCCGCTAGACGAATGCCTCGCAAGACGAAAAACCCGCAAGACGAAAGGGTTTTTCGGTTTTTGCGACGCTTCGCTAGACGATTTTCCCTATGGGCTTGCATCGCAAGACGAAAGCCCATAGGGAAATCTCGGGGACCTTTTTTTAAATGCTGGCGGTGGGGAGCAAAGCCTTCCCCCCCCTCCGGACTTCAGAAGAGGTCCAGGAAGGCCGGCGGGGGTGAAAGGCTTTGCTCCCCACCGCCAGCATTTTAAAAGCGGTCCGGGATAGCAGGGAAGCGCTTCCCGCTATCCCGGACGGCTTTTGAAGGCAGGCAGGGGGGGCAAAGACTTTTGCCCCCCCTGCCTGCCTAACCGGGGGCTTTTAAATCGCCCCGGGACTGTCCGGGGCGATTTAAAAGCCCCCGGACGGCTTTTGAAGCCTCCCCCCGCCGCCCGGCTTCGGGGCATCGTCCCGATGCCGGGCGGTGGGGCAGGAACGCCTCCCCCAGCCGCCCGGCATCGGAACGATGTCCCGAAGCCGGGCGGCCGGGCGGGAAAGCCTCCCCCCGCCGCCCGGCTTCGGGGCTTCGTCCCGATGCCGGGCGGTGGGGCAGGAAAGCCTCCCCCAGCCGCCCGGCATCGGAACGATGTCCCGAAGCCGGGCGGCCGGGCGGGAAAGCCTCCCCCCGCCGCCCGGCTTCGGGGCTTCGTCCCGATGCCGGGCGGTGGGGCAGGAAAGCCTCCCCCAGCCGCCCGGCATCGGAACGATGTCCCGAAGCCGGGCGGCCGGGCGGGAAAGCCTCCCCCCCCGCCCGGCTTCGGGGCATCATCCCGATGCCGGGCGGTGGGGCAGGAACGCCTCCCCCCCCCGCCCGGCTTCGGGGCATCGTCCCGATGCCGGGCGGTGGGGCAGGAACGCCTCCCCCAGCCGCCCGGCTTCGGGGCATCGTCCCGATGCCGGGCGGTGGGGCAGGAACGCCTCCCCCAGCCGCCCGGCTTCGGGGCATCGTCCCGATGCCGGGCGGTGGGGCAGGAACGCCTCCCCCAGCCGCCCGGCATCGGAACGATGTCCCGAAGCCGGGCGGCCGGGCGGGAAAGCCTTTGTCCCCCCTGCCTGCCTTCCCAGGGGCTTTTAAATCGCCCCGGACAGCGGAGAAGTCCTCCGCTGTCCCGGGCGATTTTAAAATGCCGCCCGCCAGAAGAGGTCGGGGGAAGGCTTTTTCCATAGGAACGCATTAATTGATTTTCAATGCATTCCTATGGAAAACCGTGCATCGCAAGACGAAAAACTCGCAAGACGAAGAGACTTGCGGAACGAATTAATTTCGTCTTGCGAGGCACCACTGTATAGGAAACTGCCTTGGGCTGAGTCAGACCAATGGTCCATCTACCTCAGTATGGTCTACTGACTCGAAGCAACTTTCCAGGGTTTCCCAGCCAGACATGGAAAAGGCTGGGGATTGAACATGGACACTTTTGCATGTGATGCTCTGCCACTGGGCCACAGCCCTTTCACTTACTCTTTGCCACACCAGAGCCATACAATGTAGAAGCTGCCCAGCTCTCTGCAGCACCACCAATACAGTGATAACAGTTGTATGTTGCAGCTACCAATACAGAAGGGATGCGATGATACAAGGGACAATTAGGATTCCACCTGGTTCTACAAAGCTGCTGATTGTGGCCTGACTGCTGGCTGACACACCTTGGACAGTCTGCCTCCAGACAACCAGCTGACATGATGTACTAAGTCTGTCAGATGTACAGATTTGACCATAGCAGGAGTCAAAGGGCAGCATAAGGCACACGTTCTTAACAATCTAACAACACAACACTTTCTGCATCTGAACACAGGATGCATCTGCTAGGTCGAGCCAATTTCTGACAGGAAAAATGGGCACAAAACACGGCATCATTAGACTTCCTGGCAAAACGTAACTTTGCTGATAGGTTCTTGGACAAGAACAGTTTATAAGATGAAGCCTTCAATTTTTAAACAGCAAGTGATTCCAGAAATGATCACCTCGCAAAGAATAGTTTATTTCATTTGGCATAAAAGAGAGAGGATATCTAGCAAAGATGCACTGTATCAAGCTCCTCTTACCCTCAAGCCCCAAGAGATCACAATTTGATGAATTAGCAATGAGGCAGGATATGTTTTCTGAGTATTGGGAATCAATCTAATGAGGAATCCCTTTGGATAAACTGAGATTTATCTACCTCAATGAAATATTGATTAAGAGATGTACATCTGTATGTATCTTCTCCTTACCAGTTCAACAGAGCAATCTGAAAAGCATTTTATTGGAAGCAAATCTCCTTCAAGGAAGTGCCTTTGGGGATGCAACTGATTCTTACTTAATTTCTTTATCCACACAAACACATATGCACTTTACATCAATATATATATATGCATCTCATTAAATGCACACAAATGTAAAGTCTAATG
Organism: Podarcis melisellensis; assembly: GCF_964234715.1. NCBI lineage: Eukaryota > Metazoa > Chordata > Lepidosauria > Squamata > Lacertidae > Podarcis > Podarcis melisellensis. The sequence goes on along the minus strand of NC_138541.1, from coordinate 16,687,721 downwards.
CACTGCTATTTGCATAGCTATAAGAATGTTTATGGGACGCGGGTGGCGCTGTGGGTTAAACCACAGAGCCTAGGGCTTGCCGATCAGAAGGTCGGCGGTTCGATTCCCCACGACGGGGTGAGCTCCCGTTGCTCGGTCCCTGCTCCTGTCAACCTAGCAGTTTGAAAGCATGTCAAAGTGTAAGTAGATAAATAGGTACCACTCTGGCAGGAAGGTAAACGGCGTTTCATAGAATCATAGAATCATACAGTTGGAAGAGACCACAAAGGCCATCGAGTCCAACTCCCTGCCACAAAAATATTTTGAGGTGAAAGCTTTTGCCCCTGGCCCTACGCACCATGAGAATGTGGCATTGCAGCCCTCAGGCTGAAAAAGGACCCTCAATTTGTGCCAGGCTTGACCATTGCCTGCACAACAACTGAATATGCTACACAACTATATTGTAACTCCTGACTTTCACTTAGGTCCTTCCTAAGGTGTCATCACACTGCGAGTGTTCACATCTCTACTCCACATTCCAGCAACTGAAGTACCAACAGCAGACTTTTGTCTTTCAAATTTCAGCAGCGCACTGAGTGAGGCCAAAATTCGGTGCCCTCCCCATCTGCAGCATCCTCTAGGCTCAGCACCCACTGTGGCAGAACCAGTCACGCCCTAAATCTGCCTCTGGAAGGACCCAGCATGGAAACTCGCAATGGTATAGCATCAGTCTGCATGTGAAGGATGGTAAAAAAAGAAAAGAAAAAGAGGTGCGTTACCATAAGCAAATTGCTTTCCTTGCTTTCCTTGGTGCCTGTTAACGTGTCTTCATGGTCTAATAACATTCATGAACCGCAATACCGGAGAGTGTTTCAGAAATGCAAACAACTTAAAAGTGACTTTGGGTTGCCATCTTTACATCTAGGGACCTAAACGTTTCTCTGCAGAACAGTCAATATTGTTTGTTTGTGTGGTTGTCTGCTTAATTAAATCACAGCAAAAGTCCTTAATATTTTTTATGAAAGTTTGGAAAGAATTCAGTTGACCTTAAATTCTAATTCAGACTAAATGAGTTTACTGGGGAGATATTTTTTAAAAAAAAGAAGAAGAAGAAACTCAGAATAGATAAAAATGTGCAGGACCAGGTGTCAATATTCATGAGCAGATCCAAAAATATTAAGAATCTGTCCTGGGACTCTTAGATAAGCTTCAGTAAGTGCAGGAGTGTTAGATTTTTGCCAATACCTATTGAAGTCTTACTCTTTTCCCATCGTGATTAAATTTGTGTAACCCCGAAGGCTTGGCAGCAAAATATTATGCAAATAATAACCTACTCAGTAAGAAGCCTTTGGAGAGAAATTTTTATAAGTCCCTTTTAAAAGAATGCATGCAGGTGAAATTCAAAGTCATTATGATGTCAATGAGAACTCCACAGATGCAGACTTCTGAACTAAAATTATTTTCAGGTCCTTTTATGTAGGGAGGCTGGAAAAGCCAGCTGACATTTTCAAAAAAAAAAAAAAAAGTAATATTCAGTATGATCACCTCTCTTATTAGAGCTATACTCAACGATTTTAGGAAGTGCAAAAAACCCATAATGTTGCACCAAAACCAGATCTGACTTAAACATATTATTTGAGAGGCTACCAAAATAGGTAGGTAGAAAGGGAGAATATAGCAAGGGAGTCCATAGTTTAGGCAGAGAACATGAGTTTTGCATTCATTAGGTCTAGGATTCAGCATCTCAGTAAAAGGTCTGGGGGAAATGCTTCACCAGAAGCACTGAAGAACTGTTTATTAGGGAAGAAAATACTGGGCTTGATGGACCAATGACTTGTTAAATAAAGGGGAAATCACCAAGAAATGTTGAGCAAGTTACATTGTACCATGGCATTTACATAGATTCTCACCCTTGTGAAATTATAAACCAGGCTACAACTGCACGATCATGGAACAACATAACTTAAAAGCACTGAAAGTGGTTTGGATGTTCCAAATAGACCTACTGAAATAACTGGGACTTAAAAGTCATGAGTCCCACTGATTCTAATGGATTTGCTTTCAGCATTATTCAGTCTGGATCCAATCCAGTATCTGAGGGAAAAGGGAAGTGTTGTTATTGTTATTACTTATTATATTTCTATACCACTCTTCCTCCAAAGATCACAGTTTTACAGAAGAGTTTGGATTTGATATCCCACTTTATCACTACCCTAAGGAGTCTCAAAGCAGCTCACATTCTCCTTTCCCTTCCTCCCCCACAACAAACACTCTGTGAGGTGAGTGGAGCTGAGAGACTTCAGAGAAGTGTGACTGGCCCAAGGTCACCCAGCAGCCGCATGTGGAGGAGCGGAGACTCGAACCCGGTTCCCCAGATTACAAGACTACCGCTCTTAACCACTACACCACACTGGCTCTCAATATGAAGACACAAAAATGCATACAGTAATAACAAACAAACAGAATTTTCCCACCCCCATTTAAAAGGCTACAGCACAGAGGTGACACATGAGGGCTTGAGATTTCTGACCAGAACCTATCGCTCATTTTATGAAGCTGTCACTCTTACAAAGCGTGTTCTCCTTCATAGAGAGAACGTGTTGCAGTGGGGTCTGACAGGCCACCCCTCTGTTGCTGGGCGGGTTAGTATGGATGACTATCCACAGTGATTGGGGGGGTTGGATTACTGGGCAAATTTTGGTCTTGCCATTTAGGGGGACATCAAGTCACGCAGCAAAGACTGGGCTCTTTTGCTGCATGCATCGGATCATCCACCCACCCTCCCTAATCTAGACCTATTGCGCTGACCTTGCTATGCCTGTCATGGGGTCGTCTACCGTTGGGGCAGGGGCCTGGTAGGAATTTTGTCCATCTGGCTGATTGGCTGGTGCCATTTGGTTTTTGCCTACTGCGTAGCAAATTCGTCACAACTTGTAAGGTTGTGGTTAGGCATTGGTTTATAAATTGGTTGGTGGAGGGGTAAGGATTGGCAGTTCCTGCCCCTCCAATGCTGCTGCGGAAAGGGAATTCCGTTAAAGGCATCCAGGGGCTTGCTATTCTTTCGTCCGTACCCCTGAATGGGGCTTAGGGCTGCGCAAGCCCCCGGGAGCAGGCGGGGACGGGGATGAGGGTCTGGTGCCCGGCTCCATGCTCTCCCCAATATTGTTTTCCCTTACTGGGTTTCGCTGGAATCCAGAAGTCAGGTCTGTCCCTGGGCGTGGGGACAGATAGTCATAACCAATGCCTTAGCAACCACTTACATTTATGTATTTTAATAAACGTTGTGGCCAAAATTATGACAAAAACCTTAAACAAAAATTATGTGTGAATTGTGAATTATTTAGGGGTGGCTTGGGGGACCTCGACATGCAAGAAATTCTGCATGCTCCACTCAGGAACATATAGCACTAGTTTTCAACACTGGATTGGTTACGCAGAAGGTACAATCGATGAAGAGCTGGGGCAAACTTTAAAATCTTGAGAAACTTTGGCTTAACTTAAGGTACTCCATCTCAACGACTGGTACATTGGTTCCCTGAAAATAGTTTACAGCTCATGCTTCTTTGAAAGTCATACTCCGAAACATCTGAGTCCTTTGAAAGAAACAATGTTTGCACTAAAATCTATCAAGGTCATTAATCATAAAAGTGGTGCTCTTTCATCTGAGTGCCAGCCAGTGGGATTAAACGGATTCACAGCTTGCTTAGTGTTCTAGACCAGCCTCAGAGCAGATCTGCTGTCAGCCTTGACTCACAAGGCAGCAACTTGAGTAATGAGAACTTAACCCGCCTGCTGGGGCAAATACAATGAAGCAGTGACTAATTAGCATATGCAAATATTGTATACATTGAGCCAATTTACTTAAACATTCTCTCTTCCGCACACAAAATCAGAGCTCCCCCTTATACAAATTTGAAGATTATATTCTGTGTAATTAGCTCTTAATTTTTAAGGATAAATGCCAATCATAATTTGCCTTTGCAAATGGGATTAATTAGCGCAAGTAATAACATATGCAAGCACAGATAAACTGTGAATCCTGCTTGCTCCAGTAATAGGCAGGATGAAGTCAATGTCACCTCTTTCATTACAGTTTCCCACAAAATAAATGAAAACCACGGACTAGAACATTGTTTCAAAAAGCTGATCCTGTAACAAGCAATGCAGAATCCTCCGTCTTAGATCTAAGCAACTTCAGGAGATGTTGGGGAGGGGAGGGCGGGGGGGGGTCACATAAAAAGAGGTTAAGGTCTCCTCCTATATTTTTATAATCCAGTGATTCATGTGCATTTGGAGGTTTCTACAAACTGGAGCTGTTCAGTGCCACAAATTGCTCCAGTTATAATTGAACAGAAGGTCAACACACACTTTATTTTTCATATTCAGCTTGCAAACCCAGTACAAAATTGTCTGTGGCTGAGCCATGATTCTCCATCAGCTCATTTTCATTCTTATTGTAAAGCATTTCCATTAATGTGTGTTTCAGCCTGGTAAATTTTCACCTTTTTTCCATCCAGGTCCTGGACAGAAATCACTGCTTAACTGAGCTGCTGAAAAACCCAAAAGCAAGACAAGGAGAATACAGTATTTATTAGATCAATTTTCCCCCATCAAATATGCACATTTTTATTATACAGTGACACTTCTGATCACACTCCATACCTGTGGAAGCTGCTATTGCAGATACAACCCAGTCTTACATGTATTTATTCAAAAGTAAGTCCTACCACATTTAATATGTATTCCCAACTGATCAGAGAATTGCAGCCTTAAGAGAGAATATAATGAAAATGATCTACAGGTGGTACATGACACCAGTCAAGCTTGCAAAAATTTACCATTTGCCCGATAATAAATGTTGGAAATGTAATGAGACTGAAGGTACATTCTTTCACCTTTGGTGGACATGCCCAAGGATTAAGACTTTCTGGGAGATGATCTATAATGAAATGAAAAAGGTATTTAAATATACCTTTCTGAAGAAACCAGAGGCCTTTCTCCTGGGCATTGTCGGCCAATTGGTGCCAAAGAAGGATAGAACTTTCTTTATGTATGCTACAGCAGCAGCAAGAATACTTATTGCAAAGCACTGGAAGACACAAGATCTACCCACCCGGGAAGAATGGCAGATGAAGTTGATGGACTACAAGGAACTGGCGGAAATGACTGGCAGAATCCGAGACCAGGAAGAAGAGCCAATGGAAGAAGATTGGAAGAAATTTAAAGATTATTTACAGAAACATTGTAAAATTAATGAATGTTAGAAGGATGTTGGAATGAAGTTATATGGCTTTAGCAGAAATGTTATAAAGGATTAAGTAAAAATAGATTGTTAATCGGCTAAAGGGGGAAAAGTAAAGTTAGATTGTGTCAAGACAAATTATAGGACAAAAACTGAGAAAGATGGAAAGGATTTGCTGAAATAGCTAACTGAACTAGAATACAAAAAAGGGAGGTGTGAGGAGGTCAATGAAACAAGTAAATGAAAGGTAAGTTATGGGAATATTCGTTGTGTTTTTAATTGTTTCTGTTTCTGTTTTTGTTTTTGTTTTTGTTTTGTTAAGATAAGTAGTGTTTTCTGTTTTTTTCTCTTTATTGTAATGTATTGTTTTGTTTTGTTTAACTTTGTTTTTTCCTTTTTTCCTTTCTATAACCCTTAAACCTTTAATAAATATTACTTTTTTAAAAAAAGAGAGAATTGCAGTTTTAGTCTTTCTTACTCTCTTGTTTTAAAACTTACATGCACACACCAGCATTTACCATCTTGGACAACTGCCTGGCTTCCAGAAGGGAAGCCAGGTATTTAACTAGCAAAGGCTTGTTTTATAAAGCCAAGTAGGGCCATTGGCATCAGATCCCAACAAGGTTTCCAGAAATATATATTTCCAAAAGTTTATAGGTAAATTCCAGGGCCTGGCATCTGGGCTTTCCAGCTGCCAAATTAAGTTCTGTCTGATGCCACAGCTGTTGACTATTTCTCTAGGAAGGAAAGAGGAAGATAAATTAGCGAGGGACATGTCAGCTATAGTAGGAGAAAGTGTTGAGATATTCAATTATGATCATTTCTGTGTCTAATTGCTTATGCGTGTGCCAGGGCCTGCTGTGCTGGTAATGCAGTTTCGCTGGCTCACTATGTGTGTGCATGAAATCTGCCGTCAACACAGAAGAACAGGTACTCTGTGTTTATTGGAATATGACAGAAACGAAGGCCAATGCAGTTTTCTTCTACCTGTTTTTGGAATGAAAACACAGAATGAAAACACTTCTGCAATGACTTTGCATGAACCAATGTATTTATTTATTAGCTACACTATAAATATTGTTCTATTTACATTCAGCAACTGTTTTATTTACTAGTGCGTCTGGTCCTAATTACTTACACAGTACAGTATTAAAAACTCAGTAATGAAAGCCAGAGTGCTTACTCATTAGCCACACATAAGAATTACAGTGGTACCTCAGGTTAAGTAATTAATTCGTTCCAGAGGTCCCTTTTTAACCTGAAACTGTTCTTAACCTGAAGCACCACTTTAGCTAATGGGGCCTCCTGCTGCCGCCGCACCGCCAGAGCCCAAATTCTGTTCTTATCCTGAAGCAAAGTTCTTAACCTGAAGCACTATTTCTAGGTTAGCAGAGTGTGTAACCTGAAGCGTATGTAACCTGAAGTGTATGTAACCCGAGGTACCACTGCATATGGAAACGTGTGGGGCCTGCAACAAAATGTTGCAGTATATTGTCATGACCTAACAGTCATTCAGTGTTCCAGCAAGCCAGTCATGTTCTCCTCTACATACTCTATTTCATCTTGTCCCTCTTCAGTTTTCCAATATTCTTCACCAATTAATACTTAGCATTCTGTGACAAGCAAGCATGTTCAGTTCTCCTTGGGCTGCTTTTTGTTTTTGAGGGGGAATGCCCCCTCAGAGGGCTTTTTTTATTATTCTACTTCTGCAAATCACAGAGTTCCCTTGCTGATGCCTCCCTCTTGTTTCTCGTTTTGGCTTCAGTCATGCTGGCATTCACCACCTAAGTTTGCTAATAGAAGAAGTGATGCTATTAAAACTATACAGTAGAGTGGCACACACATCCCAACCTGTGGCTCTCTGGTGATCTTTTGTCTCACACCAGATAACCCCAGTAACTACTAGTAAAATGAGGAAATACTGCAGGATGGGAACAGGACACTGGTTTGGTTTGCATCGTACGTTTAGTTGAGTGAATCCTGATTACTGACCTTTGTCTGGGGTAAGTTATATAACTTTTGGTGGCAAAATAGCCCTATGATTATTATACTCCCAACTTCCATCAACTTCTCTGGATTGAGAAACTTCTTAAACCTGGAGTTTAAAACTACACCTACAAATTAAAATTACCCAATGCACTGTTAATCAGATGTAACATTTAGCTTTGTTTAAAATAAACCCAAAATCAATATTGTGCTTGAACTGTGTCATTGCACTGCTGGGATTTTTATAGCAGCAGTAAAACACACAGAGACACACAACTGTTTGCTAGAATGTAGAAGTCAGGTACAAGCCAGAACTTCATGGAAGACTTTTTTTTTCTGCTGCTTCTGCGACTTCAAAGCAGAGAGGCAAAACCAATCAATGTGCAATGTTGGAGTCCATAACTGAACAAGACAACTGTGCCATGGTGGGATATAAACTATATCTTTCTCTTGCAATAACTATTGACTTGCTGGCTTTGAGTGCATTGAAATGACACTCTTTTATTCTGATGGCTGAGGAGATCTGAGAGAGGTCAGCCTGCTTGTTCTGGCAACGGATGAGGAATGAACAGAAAGCTAACACAGAGTTTTAGAACTCTTTACTGCTCTTGGTAACTTTCAAGGCCTACCAATTGCAGAAGCTAGGTTTTTTTTTGTTTTGCTTTGTTTTACAAAAAATGTAGTGGTCGGATTCTATCATATAAGAACATCTATGCACATCTATATAAGATACTTGTCCAAAGCTGTTTCAGGTAGCTATTGAGATTGGGACTGCCAAACACTGGTGAATTTATAGGAGAGGGGCTGGAGCTTTTCAGTAGAGTCCATGATTTATATGTGTTCATTCTCTGGTTTCACCCACCTTAGAGCAGCAGGGGAAAAGAAAGTTAGAAGAGCCTTGCTGGGTTTAGCCAAAGGTCCACCTGTGCACCTTAAAGCAGATGGATTAAAGCAGCCACCTTGTTCAATGGAATTGCACAAAACAGCACCCCCACAGGCCTGTCTCTGCCACTGCAGGGGTTGTGCTGCATTGGCTTCTGCATTGGATCTCGTGGAACTCTCATGAGATCTCAAAAGAACTCCACCAGATCTTGGCAGAAACCGCCATGCCATGTGACCCCAGTAAGAGAGCCTTTGGCATGGAAGCAGTTGGGGGGAGGGGTTGTACACTTTCCTGTTTTGCCTCAAGGGGTGAAACACAATGTCCTACCTCTGTGTATGGGAAACCCTAAGTAGGACATGAGCACAACATTCCTTACCAAATGGAATTCAGAATTTAGGCAGTACAACTAGGGAGAACTTCCACCAGTCAGAATAGATGCTGGTAGACTGACTTCGTACATATAGCAGCACGATAACTTTATTAAAAGTAGTGCTGGATTTGGCTCCAGTATAGCAACACAGTTCCTTGTGGAAAGAATAATACTCCTGATATCATATTTTGCCTGGGTTTATATTTAGAGTTCATAGTAACCTTTCTGACAAACTTTGAATCACTTGCCTAGGCTATTTCTCCTGACAGACAGCAGGAATATTAACACTATTAAAAAAACACAAACCCACCACATTCTGTTTATTCATTTTTACGCAAATACAAAAGTCTTGCATATCATTGATGCACAGTGTACCCAGAAAACAAATATCAAATGAATCATAGCAACTGAAAAATGAATGATTAATTAATAGAAAATAAATAAAACCACTCAGCTAAAAAATCAATAGAATTTGCAGCCTATGTATCACATACAAACAGTTACAAAGACAAAACATTAACGTTCAAAGGTTTTATTCCTCAGAAGAAATGTACACATACATCATAAAAATGAGTGTGAGAAGGTTTTCGTTAGCACCAATATAAGGCTATGCACCTAGCATTAATATTAAGAGCATTTTTCTTTTCTTCAGGGAATTGAACATGTGAAAATCAAAAGAGACCACTAAATAGCAAGAGAGTCTTATTTTGGAATCTAATTTCTTTCATCTATGAGGTCACATTCTCTATTACCACCAAGTTCCATGCTTTAGCTCATACTTGTCTGATAGCGGCAGGCAGACATGTCCTGTTCTGTCTGTAGAAGGGATGCTTCAGGGCTACACTGTCAATAGCAGTCGTTTGGGATTCTTGCAAACAGGACAGTGTTATTACTGCATGTTAGCCATATTTAATCTCAACATCTTTGGGTTACAAGATGCTCCCACCACAGCAATGAAGACATATATCAGTTTTCCCACATTGCACGCAACATTCACTACTGTATTTGCCTCTTCATTTCACTGCAGTAGGCTGGAGGTCATTTATTCAGATTTTACCTCAGATTTTTGTGTGTGGCTTCTGAAAATTCTGCTGGATTTTTAGCCTAAAAATGGAACTCCAGATTTTGTACCATTGCACAATCTCCAAATGGTACCCTAAATGCTCATCCCAAACAAGGTTATATATGAACCTTATATTGAGTCAAACCATTGACCAATTTAGAAGAGCCATAATTTACTCTCTCCGCCATCTCCTCTAGTAAATAATTTTACTTTTGCACATCAATAACGATTCTATACTGAGATTATATTGCCTTCAGTGTTTGAACTCCAGGCTTTGGTATTTTGGTTCTGCCATTTTGATCAGCTTATTTTGAGCTAAGATTCGCCTGCCATATCACTGAAGGAGCAGCCACCATATTGGAAATTCATTAAAAATTTATGGAAGCTCAATACAAAGGGCAGAACACAATACACTTAGCTCACTGGTGATGAAACAGTTTCTTCATCTCTGTCATGGTGGTGTATTCTGGCCACATTCACACAAACGTGTTCGTTGGACAACCTGTGTGTGTAAATAGCTGCCACTAATTAAATACCGAAGACAGGAGTGCCTGGCGTGTTCTGGTCTATGGGGTCGCGAAGAGTCGGACATGACTAAGCGACTAAACAGCAACAACAATTAAATACCACTGAGAGAACTTTCTGAAAATATCTGACATCAGCTTAAACATAATTCTTTCTAAACCTGACAATTCCATTCATTGCTGAGTAAACATGTGTGAATCAGCCTTACATCTTTGTTCAATGACTTTACAGATTTGTCCCACAAGTTACAAAGCTGGCACTGCATAATAAAGCATTAAACTGCCACCTTCCTTTTTTGGATTTTATCTTCTGTATGATGTGGCATTTCCATGCAATGTTTTTGCAGATATTTGAGTGCAATATATTTTCCTTCCTCCAAAACAATGCATTATTGTCCCCAAATCCCTTTTATAATCAGCTACCTTCATGCTTCATCTTCCTGTTGTATCATTAATGTTAATGTTCTGTTTTGTTCTTAACAAGCAGGAACTTCCATTACCCCCAAAATGAATAAATGAATTCTAAAACCGCACTATATTAAAAATGTATATACAGCACACAGTCAGCATTCAGTCCTCATATATATTTCTATTAAGATAACTAGATAGATAGCAGCAGGTCAAGGATAAAAATCAAGATAATCTATCCAGCTTCCATTATTTGCATTATGTATGTCATAGAGTGTATGATGTATGCTAATGGCATAACACCCTTCTAAGCTCTTACAGTTTAAATATGCTTATAATCTAAGGTGCATTGAGAAGCATAAAGTACCGCCTAATTTACAAAAAATCCCTATCATATCCCCAATACAAATCCTTTTTAAAGTTCTGGCTCAACCTACTTTGCATCATGAAAGGCAATAGATCAGAGAATAAAATATTTTATCCACACTTCCTCAGGTTGGGAAACCAAAGATGACTGCAATATGGTAACTTGTGTTGCTCAATTTCAGCTGAAGTAACACTAGACTTGTCCTCCTGAGCCATATTGGAAGACTGCAGAGTGGAAAGTAAATAAATGAATAAATAAAGATGCTGGATTTGACTTCCATCAAATCAGGTCACATAGGAAAAGACAAACTTCTAACCCATCCTAGAGGATGACATAGTCTTCCATCTATAGCAGGGATGGACTCCAACTCCCATCAGACTCAGCAAGCATGGACAATAGTCAAGTGATGACAACTGTTCCATCTTTCGTGCATAGATTCTTTAGCTAATTTTCAACTGCAAAACTTCTGACCATTTATTATTATGTTTTGTTACGCTCTCCTAAATGGTTGGGCAGAACTTCCAATCTACCCTGGAGAATATTCAGCAAAATGATCTCTTCACTATCCTCAATTTCACTAACAACAATAATAACCCAAACATTTTCTAAAACAAACTGACCTTCTGTTACCTTCTCCACTGTGTACCACCATGCTCCACCCAACCCGTCCACACTATTCATTTAAAATTTATCACGGCTTTGATCTTTCCTGCCTTATCATATATTTTAGGCCCCTTGAGCTTGTAGTTTATTACAGCAATTGTCTATTCAATGGTGACTGTAAGGACTCTGAGTATGGACCATGCCATTTCTGTGTTCTTCGGGTAAACCTGGCACAATAGCTCTATAGATTTCCTTTGTGGGTTTCCTATAGGCTAATCAGTACAAGAATAGTATGCTGGACTAGATGGGCCATTGGTCTGATGCATCAGGCTCTAATGATGTTGATATGTATTAGGAGAAGTATTACATTTCCCTGATCTTGTTTGGGTGTACATAGTTTTTGTGAAGGCCACAGTAATGCATCTCCAGCTATATTTCCCCCTTTTAAATAAACCACAAAAAACATAACTCATTAACTATGAAAATATTTTTTGAATGGCATTATAAATGCCTTTTCTTCTTGTCAGTGCAATGATTTCTTCACATGTGGAGTACAATTTGTGCTCATGGCGATCTTTGCTGTTTTCAAATAAACAGTAAGAATATATTTTATGGAGCTTTAAATATGCTATGATGCATCATAAACTCTTCACAGCCTTCGAGCCTAGATAGGCAGAGTAGCATTAATTAAAGTCATACATTTTCATTCTGGTGCTTAGATTAGATTTGGAGAAAGATAATATTAACCAACTGCATTATAATTTGGTGGTATCGTTATTTATCCTTACTCTCAGAAACCAAAAGCAGTAATAAAAAAAAAAAGCTTCACTCACCCCATGAAGTTCTCAGCGAAGTTAATCTTAGAGATATTTTTTTTAAAAAAAATCAGGGGATGACAGCTCATAAATGAAAAGGTAATAATAGTGAAGACCAAAATAATTTATTTTAGGCTTGTACTACCATAATAGATCTCTTCAAAGCCTTCCATTCATCTTGTTATCCTTTTCTGGGTACTCACCTTTTCTGTATGTTCTCTCTGTAGTTCCAATTTCATTTTTCTCCCATTATTTCTTTAGATTTGACTCTAACATTCATAGAATACAATGTTATTGACTAGATTTGCAGCGTCCTCAGATTTCAGATTAAGAGAAACACTTTAAAATCAAAAATGAAATTTGAACAGCAAACTATCTTTACAAATCCAGAATGCAGATTTTTAAACTGCTCTGCCCAAAATTATATCCTGGTTTAAGAGTTTGAATCAAACTGCAGGGTTTCCAAAGTGGAATTCATTCCAAGCTCATTTATTTAATTTAAAAAAATCTAGCTATTTCTGGGACTGTTTACCAGATAAAATAAGAATAAAACTACAAAAATCATTAATACATTACAAGGCCTGGGAAAGTAATAATAATAATAAAATTGCCATCACCAACCAATGTTGGTACCAATGTTGGGCTTCTCTGGGGAGGAAATTCCATAAAGGAGGAGACTTTTAAGATTATTTCAATGGCAGGTTGGTATGGGAGCAGGCATTCCTTCAGTACTTTGGTCCAAAGACATTTAGGGTTTTAAAGGGAAACACGATCACTTTGAATTGTGTCTTTCCCAAACTTAATAATCTGTTAAAAAAAAGAAACATCTGTCTAAAGCTCTTGCTGAGATTCCAACTCTCTTCTAAGGCCATTCACTTTAAACAGAAATTCTGGAACCTGTAGTTATTTAGCCTTCCTTGGAACTGTCTGGAATATTAGAGTTAAATAAAAGCTAACAAAAAACGCACTGCACTTCTCAAGAGACATAGAACCCTGCTGGATAAGCCAAAAGCCCATCAAGTCCATAATACTGTTCTCACTGCAGACAGCAGGAGCTGAGTGCATCTGAGCCATCAAATCAAGTTCCAGGCTGGTTCAGAACACTTTGCCAAAAAAGAGGAAATAAAAAGAGGATAGAAGAGGGCATGGAATTGAAGAAGAAGAAGAAGAAGAAGAAGAAGAAGAAGAAGAAGAAGAAGAAGAAGAAGAAAAAGAAGAAGAAGAAGAAGAAGAAGAAGAAGAAGAAGAAGAAGAAGAAGAAGAAGAAGAAGAAGAAGAAGAAGAAGCTAATTTATATGTATAGATGCAAACTTAGAAATAATGGCTATAATTTAAATCAAAATACAATACCTCTGTATTGTTACCAGATGAGTGCACACTCGATTCTGACCAAACTAAACCCCCCTAGAGCAAAATATGCACCAAGAGGCTACGTTTGGTCAGGATTGAGTATATACTTCTAGAGTTAATGCTGAATTTACTTCTGGTAGGTGAGGCACCATAGCCACCAGAGGGCTGTTAAAATGTGTGTCCTGGGCTTTTTAGACTTTCCTACCCATGTATTATCTGAAACCAAAGGGGCACATTGGTTGCTAGATGTGAAATTCTTTTTAGCTCCTATGCTACTAAAAACCCCTTACATTTCCAAGAGTGAATGACAACAATCAAGAACAGCAAATAAAGTATAGGTGGTTTTAGGGTAGTGTGACCAATGCATGACCACGGTGGACACAACTTTGTAGTGGGTGCCACAAACAACGCTGTAGAAAGGAGCACAAATGGGGGGCAGGGGAAGGCTGATTTTTAGTGTCACATAAGGCGCCAGTGAAATTTGAGAGCCCAAACTCCATCACTGCATAAAAGGTTTGGTGGATGTGTCCTCTCCTCACTCCCTCCATCCACAACTTGCTAAATTTGAGAAAACACAGGGAAGGAAGGAAGGAAGGAAGGAAGGAAGGAGGGAGGGAGGGAGGGAGGGAGGGAGGGAGGGAGGGAGGGAGGGAGGAAGGAAGGAAGGAAGGAAGGAAGGAAGGAAGGAAGGAAGGAAGGAAGGAAGGAAGGAAGGAAGGAAGGAAGGAAGGAAGGAACTTGGCACATGGGAGGTGTCACTCAGAGCTAGATGAGCCAAGGAGATAGTGGGAGGAAGGAAATCTCTGTATCACTCATACCATTTCTTTTCAACATAAACAAAGAGGATAAGAGTTCTGATCTACTAAAGGACATGAATTGTTACCAAGAGCTTGTTTGCTTGTTTCCAGATGAAAGGGAAAATAAACAATAAACCGATACCTGTATTTTGATACCTATTAATTGGTTTGGACTACACTTGCTGGTGGGACACGGGTGGTGCTGTGGGTTAAACCACAGAGCCTAGGACTTGCCAATCAGAAGGTCGGTGGTTAAAATCCCCACGACGGGGTGAGCTCCTGTTGCTCGGTCCCTGCTCCTGGCAACCTAGCAGCTTGAAAGCACGTCAAAGTGCAAGTAGATAAATAGGTACCGCTCCGGCAGGAAGGTAAAGGGCGTTTTTATGCGCTGCTCTGGTTCGCCAGAAGTGGCTTAGTCATGCTGGCCACATTACCTGGAACTTGTACGCCGGCTCCCTCGGCCAATAAAGCGAGATGAGTGCTGCAACCCCAGAGTCGGTCACGGCTGGACCTAATGGTCAGGGGTTCCTTTACCTTTACCTTACACTTGCTGGAATTTTTATTTATTATTTATTTAAAACATTTATAACCCACCATTCATCTGCGGGTACCAGAGTAGGGTACAAAACATAAAACAAGTGTTACAAAAAGAATAGAGCTATGAAACAATAAAACACATCATTGAAACAAATAGAAACAGCTCAATGCATTTCTTATTCTGTAAGTGAACCCAAATCCCAGACCTTACTTCATCCCTCAGACTTTTTCTGAAGTTTAGGGTCTGATGTGTATATGCATATGGGACAAATTGCCAACCTTCAGAGAAGGAAAGTATTGAGTAATTTTCTGCTTCTGCTTATGTCTTCAGAAACTTCTGCGTCCATAAATCTTAAAGTATACTTCTCACCTTCACCTCTACAGCCTTTCCAGCCACCAAACGAAATGTATTCTGATGTAATCCAAGACACCCAGAGGAACTCTTAAACATATCATTTTATGAAGACAAATTGTTCCCAACACTGGCTCTCACCTTAAAAGGCTCTCCCCCCTTCACTTTTGTCCCACTTTTGTTTGGGGTGTTCTGGAGATAACCACATATGTACATTTAAAGGACATTGACTAGGATTTTGTTCCAGTCAAATCCTATTACATCATATTATTTTAACAGTCCCAAACTAAAAGGAATATGTCATCAGTGCATGGTCATTTAAAAGTTTGCTATACAGCCCTTTGCTTCAAAACAAACAAACCACAACCTCCAATGAAACACTCAAATAGAACAGAGAGGGGAAGGTTAATCAATGTTTAATTTTATCAGTTCTGATTTCCAAGCTTAATTCACAGCTGGTTTTGCTCTTGTAAGCTCTAATGATCTGGGATCATATCTAGGGTATGTTAGGACACCTTCTTCCTGTATGTGTCTACCAATTCACTCTGACCTTCCCTTGAGGGTTGGCTTGGGGTCTTCTCTCTGCCTGTTATGTAGCTGGTGGCCTTGAATCACCAGAATAATAGACATGTGGAGTAGGAAAGGTCATCTTCTCCAACTCCCTGCAATGCACGTATCACACAAAGAATCACTGACAGATGGTCATTCAACTTCTGTTTAAAAACCTCCAAGGAAGGAGAGTCTGCGACCTTCTGAAACACTGGGCCTTTATGGTGGTGATGCTTAGGTGATGGGATTCTCCTCTGGGATTTGGAGCTGAAGACAATCTTTTGGCTTTGTTGCAATGCAGTGAATGAACCCTTGATTTTTATTGTTGCAGGTGACTTGGGTCTACCATTTTGCTTGAAGCCTCTGGCCAATATGTTAAAATAATATATTTTAAAGAATTAATAAAGGAATAAAATACTTAAGTAAGTGTAAGCCCAGTGATTTCTTACTATCCGTGGTTTTTCAGCCATGAACTGAAGAGACCTGCACTTTTAAATGGCCAAGAAACCCACCTAGATACCTTCCCTGCTTTCTTTCTGTTATTTTTTGTCTTACTCCTTTCTCTTTCTTCTTCTCCTCTCTGTTTTAATTATTGCTTAAAACATTATTTCAAAAGTGCTCCATAGAATCATTACAAACAATAAAGGGGGGAAAGAGCTCTTTTGTTCAAAGGAATGTTATATCCCAAGATCCTTTTCTACATTTTGTACTTCTGAGTTTGCAAAAAAATAAAATAAAAATATTAAGGTGTCTTGTTATGTCAGTATTTCTCAAATGCACCATTATGTGAGAATACCACTGAAGCTGGAATATCACTAGCATCCATCAAGGTATTTAGACCATAAAATAGACTATCTCCTGAATTTAATGAAAAAATGGAATGGAAAAATCTGAGTTCTACCTTATGCATTTGTGTGAATCTGAAAAGGTTTAATGTGTATAAGTATGGAATTAAATATATCAGAATTGTTATGGGATTTCTGGTTAGTGTAGAAAATATACCATGTAAGCTTATTATCGCAGTAAAGCTGCAATATTATATCCAGCTTTGTATTGTAATGACATTCACAATGTTAATATCTTTAGAGTAGGATAGTTAAAAAAAAAAATCAGTACTTGAAAATGATGTACTTACTTGAAAACATCCTGCATTGGTAACCGTATTTTCAGAGCAGATGCAGCAAGATTTACACAGGTACTGTCCATATGAAACAATGATAGCTATTATAGTCTATTCATCCTCCCTATTCACACATTATTTATGTTACATGTGCGGCTATCACATGGAGCAGTAAGAGAAATCAGCTGTCCTTGCTGCCCTGAACAGTGCAGCCCCTAGTGGCTCCAGCTACATGACATCCATGTGTTCAGCATGAATGTTTGCAGAGTGCTGTGAGTAGGTGAACACATGTAGTTACTCCAATAATCAGCACCTGTGTGATCAACTACTGATGCAGAAGGCCCCTCTGCTGAGTACTGTTTGCAAGTTCAGCTCTCACATATTGCATGCATCACTGATGTGGAGCAATGCATGAAATGCACCATAGTCTATCATTTCAGTCTCCTCGCCTCCCACTGTATTACATCTGTGCAATACCTGGATGCAAGCTTTTCTTCTCATGATCAATGGGTGCACTAGTAAAAGCAGAAGTCAAGGACTTTTTTCACTTATACCAGCAAACTGCTTTCCTTTCCCACATCAGTAAAAGGGTGGGGGAGAAATGATTCTTCTTCCAGATTCTTTTCTGCCCGCATCTAGTAGAGGCATGCAAAGGATGGCGATGATGACAATGATACGGTCAACCATAATGAAGGAGAATGAAGTGGTGCTACAAGGCTCTTTCCATTGAGTAAAAATAAATGCATATTTGGAGCTAGAAGAGCACTCCCAGGATGGTATGTGTTGAAATAACATGTGCTGGCAGAAGCAACCCATTCTGAGCCTTGTCAGTCTCGCCAGCCAGAGCAGAAGATGTGGGGGATTCTGACTTGTGGGGCAGTGGCTGGAGAGGGCACACAAAAATATGCAATCTGATGTATTCCCCTTGTCTCAGGGGCACTTAAGGAGAACAGGAGGGATTTAGATTGAACAGATCCAAAGCCTCCCCCACACAGGTCCTTTCTCCTCCTGTCACAGCACCAACAGAAGAGGAGGGATCACTGTGGATGTTTCCTTGGCTGCAGTGGGAAGACTTCTTTGGCTAGACAGAATGTTCTTCCTCTCTGCCTGAGGAGTGGAAGTTCTGCAAAATTCTATGGCCCTCTCAGGGACCACAAGAGTACAACCCAAGATACTTTCTAGGCAAATAACCCATGAAACTATAAAACATTTCCTGGAATGTACCACTGCAGACTGCTGGTGTGGTATTGTACAAACTGAATTCTTCTCCATAAAGCCATTCTTCTAGATCAGGAATAGTCAACAAAGTGCTCTTGCAGTATAATTCCCTTCTTTCCTGATCTTTCCTGATCCTGGCCTCATTCCCGATGTTCTTACCTGTAGTGTGATGTGATGCAGTCATGCCATGTTTTATATCATGTCTAGCCATACATCTGAGAAATCTGCATTGCTTGGATTCTACTCATGCAATCGTATGCATGTCTGCTCAAAAGCAAGCCCCATTGAGTTCATTGAGAGCCTGCTTTAGCTCATTGGAGTAGAGCTTAGGGTGTATTTCCAGCTATGATAACAGATGCAATCAGATGCAGATACCAGAAAGGAAGTTAAGGGAAGAAAATGAGAACAGAGGAAGAGAATAAATTCAGTGAAGAGATGTTTCCTGCAATCTCCTTGAAACAGTATTTGTTACTAACTGGATTATAAGACGTGTTAGCATTAAAATTCTAAAACTCACCATGTTCTTCTAAGTGTTCTGTACTATATCATGTTCTGTACAATATATAGTATAAGGATAGAAAATCTGTGGCCCTCCAAATGTTCTTCAATTGCAACTCCCATCAATCGACCTCAGCCAGCATCCCCAATGATCAGGGATGAGGGAGGTGTACCACATCAGAAGGGGCCACAGCTACCTTACTCCTGATATGGTAGTACAAGAGAAAGAGGTAAAAGATCTGTAAACTGGGTTAGGTTTGGCTATGCAAAGAAGGAGAAATTGGAAAAAAAGTGAGAGAGTTCAAAATTGTGTTCCATATGCAAGTAAATTCTTTACAAAATAATAGGGTCAAGATGAGAATCAACAGCTAGCAGAGCAGCAAATGAGCTAGAAGTAAGAATAAGAAAACAGAAGAAAGACTGATTGATGTTTTGTTGCACCTATGCTAAACTGTAAATATAAAACTAGATGATGTGATTTCTCCTGTAGTTACTTAATATTGCCTGATTATAGTAAAGTCTGGGGAGGGTGCTTCTCAACAGAGATCCATGTATTGGTATGGACCAAACCACCCTAATTTGCTAGTCCCGAACTTATCCACTGGATTACACTTCTCCAAATTTTGTGGCTGTCTCCGTAAAAAACCAAACAAACAAGTGCACAAAATGTGATTTTTACAGGAAACTTGTACAATAACCTAAATTGCTTTTTATATTTTGTAAACTGCTTAGTAGCCTATTTTGGAATGAGAATTCACAATAGACTCAGTGTGGCCCAAAACAGTTTTCTGCCTAAAAGAGGAATATTGGCCTTGAATGTTGCTCTTGGTAACCACCAAGGTGTACTACCGCTTACCCCAAAGGATGATACAACTGTACACAAGTTATGGAAGATAAAATTATACTTTATTCTGATTTTTCAAATGCCTGTAATAATTTATTGGTAATAACTTAATCAAATATTTGTTAATGCAAATGAGAATAGTGAAGAATACTTGTTTTTTATAATGAGCAAGGCATTTTGTCCCAGCAAACCCCCCAAAGGCAAAGGCAGATTCATCTTTATACAGGCAACAAAGTGAAACTAATTGTCTATGTGGTGTGTGTGTCCAAGGATATGTTATTTTAATTAAATAATGTTGGTACCAATGAGATGCTGATTGGTTTGTAAACTGAACGTTCAGTACATGAAGAATTCCACAGGGCCTTTAAAAAAGAAGAAAAAAAAATATGATAAATGAAGTCTCAAAGATTAAGTTGCATGCATCACTGGTAGACGAGACATAAAACAATATTTGTGTTACAGATGCCTTGTGCCCTAAAAAGTTGTATTAAAATATTTAAGCCAAAGCATAATAATGATTAAAACAAATATAATCATGCTTACTATTATAATCAGTGAAATACTCCAATACATATCTTTTAACTAAAACATTGCACATTTAGAGAAAGAATCTCAATGAAGAAGGATCCCACATCTATACGAAGAATCAGATTAGGGGGAAATTGAGCACCAAAGACAAACAAGATGAACTGAGGAAAATTAATAAAATTATATTAGCTTAGCGTTGCTCTGAATCCAATTACCTGACTAACGCAAAGGAGATCTGGCTGGATACTCAACACAGGCTGCACATGTTTTAGACTTTTCTAGTGTGTTTGTCTAGAGAGTTTGTGGATAAGGAGCTGTGATAAATGTCAGGAAGTCTCTGATCTGAATTTAGCTTATATGTGACCCTTTAACCAGAGTGGGGAACCTGCAGCCCTCCATATACAATTCCCATTATCACTGACCATGCTGGCTGTGTTTTGATGGGAGCTGGAGTCTAACAGCATTTGGAGGGATGCATCGCTGCAGAAACTGAACTTTTGAGCTTCAGTATGTAAATAAGAGAGGGACGCAGGTGGCGCTGTGGGTTAAAGCCTCAGCGCCTAGGACTTGCCGATTGAAAGGTCGGCGGTTCGAATCCCTGCGGCGGGGTGCGCTCCCGCTGCTCGGTCCCAGCGCCTGCCAACCTAGCAGTTCGAAAGCACCTCCGGGTGCAAGTAGATAAATAGGGACCGCTTACCAGCGGGAAGGTAAACGGTGTTTCCGTGTGCGGCTCTGGCTCGCCAGAGCAGCGATGTCACACTGGCCACGTGACCCGGAAGTGTCTCCGGACAGCGCTGGCCCCTGGCCTCTTAAGTGAGATGGGCGCACAACCCCAGAGTCTGTCAAGACTGGCCCGTACGGGCAGGGGTACCTTTACCTTTACCTTTTATGTAAATAAGAAGACTGACCTACCTTACAGGATTGTTGTACGGATGTCAAAAACAAAATGTTTTGACACTGATTTAAGATATGGTTATTGTTGTTATATTGTGTAGTTAAGATTTTATTGGTTTTCCAATAATATAGATAAGACATCACTGGGCTCTTTTTTCCCACTAAAGATAACTTGCGTATTCACTGAGTTAAGAGATACCGGTAACTCATGTTTTCACTGAAAGCCACATCTTGTACCTTAACTGCATTTTTTAACTATTCTTAAAAAAATAAAACCACTGGTGACTATTAGCATTAGACACTGAGTAGAAGCACTGTGAGATTCTGATAAATAATCCACATGGAATGACTGCATTTCGTCCAAATGCAGCTCTGCTTCAAAAGCCAACAGAGAGAGCTACTTTTGTGAAGGAATAGCTTTAAAATATCTTTAAGTGTTTGGGCGGAAAAATATTTTGTAATATGTTAAATGCAAAAGCAAAAACAAGGAAGAAGAATTAAAAATGTGCACATGCTCCCATGCTCACCTGCAATCATATATTATACATAAGATCCAGAAGTAATGCAGATGAATACATGGGCATGCAATTATGAACCCAATCAGTAAGTGCAAATTGTTCATGCATTGCTAATACGTTTTGAGATATGGACCATATTTTAGATGTTGCAGATACTATCATAATAAATACGGAAGACACAGAAGGAGAAAGCACCCACAACAGCAGAAGAGATGAACAATGGCAGGAACAGATGTTATCCTATGTAAACATAATGGTATTTTTGGCAACAAAATGCAGAGCCAGAATTTCTGTCAGGTGGCAAGGACAAGACACTCCATTCCTTTCCAGGAAGCCACAAGGGAGTGTTGTGCATCAATGCATTTAGCCCTAAATGCTGTCAACAAAGAGTTTACCATGAATGCGCTGTAGCAATATCCATAAGTGGAACACAGAACTGTCCAGTGCATCATGTAAAATAGTTCATTGGCTTAAAGTGATTTATGTTTCAATGTCCAAAGCAATATCTATCCATATAAATATATTTATTTTGCCAACCATGTCTGCTAGCTAAAACAAACAAACAAGAGGGTTGTAGAAAATGGGTGAAAAAATGAGTGTGGAGGAGGGTAAATACAAAAAGGGGAATATATTGAACAGTCTTCACAATATTTTTAATGATCCCGCCCCCCAATAGTTGTTTCTATTTTAGTTGTAAGTTGCCTTGAGTCCTTGTCTGGGGAAAAATCATTGGCTGTAACCGTGCAATACACCATTTGAGAAGAGATCATGAAGTGGTTTCCATCACATCATGAAGAGCAGTTCTTTTCAAATAGTGAGTTGGATCCATTCAGGCTTTCTAAATGCAGACAATGTCTTCCACTTTTGGAATTTACACCTCATTGAAATGTCGCAATTGAAACCAACAATGTACTTCGTCTTGCCCAAGCATAGCCATTAAAGCTGCTCATGAGCCTACCTATTATAGCACTTGACTGTTGTGCAAGCTTTCACAGTTAGTAGCAAGCTGGTTTCCTTCTTGCCTTTGGATCTACCCCACTGCAACAACATGGTGATGATTATAGTTGCCGTGTCAAACGAGTGACCCCTCCCCATACCACTATGTGCAGATTATAATGTCTTAACTGGGTGCTACTCCCATCTTGACACATGATGGTCATGCTTTAAAGTCTGCTTCTCGGTACCCTCATCTCAACATTGTTTTGTAAATTGCTGAAATGGATAAAGGCTGAAGATGGTGCATGTTATAACATAAAAGAATGAGGTGTAATACAAATATAGTCTTCCAGATCACCGAAGGAAGAGGGAATAAGAGGAAGAATACAACTATCTGGAATGGGAAAAGTAATTCAACAAGATAATCAGATTTTGAAAGAAGTGGAGTATTAAAGATGGTATTTCTAATAATTATTAAGGTGAGCGTTCTGGATTGAAAGTAATGCCAGCATCCAAGAGTCCCTATCCATCTGGAGCAAAATGTGTCATCATAGACACATTTCGACCACTCAGGCTATAGCACAATGACTGGACAGACGAAGATGCATCAAGAAAGAATAGTGCAACCAACAGTTGCAGTTGTGGAGGCCACATAAGATGCAGCTGTATCTATCTGTACTATAGAAAAGTGGGGGACCAATGCAAATTGCACAAAGATGGTGTTCAGTGATGAGGTACAGCAGAATAAACCCTACACTCTGATGTTCACTGTACTGGGATAAGTGACAAACATTTCAACAGAAGACATACTAATGCATGTTAATTAAAGCTCCACATCAAAAGTCACGTTTCTGTCCATTTGTTCTCTATAGGTTAGGCCACCTCTTGAGATATCACCACCAAACTTGGCACATGGGTTTCCAAAGGAGGGATAGTGATCTTTGTTAACATTCAAATGCCATCTACTATTAGAATCAAGATGGTAGACCAAAACATCACTTTGGTGTGACTTCACAAAATTATTATTATTTTTTTACATACGTCCATCCACCTCTTGCAATATCACCACCAAACTTGGCATTAGGGTTCCTGAGGTGAGGCAGCAGCCTGCATCACTGTCTGGACGCTGGCTGCCATTGTGAATCAAGATGGTAGACTGATACATCACTTTGGCATGACTTTGCCTGTTTTTTGAGATAGCTTCAGCTGCCTCTCCAGATAGCGTCGCCAAATTCAGCATGAGGGTTCCCAAGGTGGGGACAGTGTTCTTCATTGATATTTGGATGTCAGATACTGTTTTGATTCAAGCTGGCAGACCAATGCATGTCTTTGGTGTGACTTTGCCCAATTTAAACAGTGATGGCTCCAAACTTATAAGTTGCACTTTCCATTTCAAAATCACAGCATTTTAATGTAATATAACCTGCTGTGACTAGAAAGAGGTGCTCTTTCTAGTGACTAGAAAGAGGTCAAGCTGCTCTTCAGGTATGTGTGTATACCTATATCATAATCAACTTATGTTGGTTGCATATCATTTTAATTGCGTAACTGTTATGGCTTTCACCCAAACAGTAAAAGTTGTGGGAACAGTAATGTAGTGAAGTGCTGAAAACTCTCTCTTGGTTTACCTGGGAAGTGAAGGTGTGTGTATGGTTATCCGGCCAGTTTGAGTCTGCACATTTGCCCCTCAAGCATGCATCACGGAAGTGGGTGAGATTGAGCAGAGCCAATATACAGGCTGGGCGCATGTAGGCTCTGTCTTCACAACTGAGAAAGGAAAATCATACCCAACCACGGGAATAGCGTCTGTGTCTGCTTAATAGTAACATATGGTTTGGTACTGATGCACCTATCGGTTCATGTAATCTCATCACCACTGAAAATTGCATTACAAATGGTAAATACATCTTTGTTCTTTGTTTTGATTATGCAAGTGAAATTTAAGAAATTATTTCTTGATATCTTAATCAAAGAAGATTTTGAAGAACAGAAGATGAAGAAGGTTAAACTGACATTGATTTATTAAGATATGCCCACCACTTACCCATTAGCAATTTTCTCTCTCTCCCTATTACACACACACACACACACACACACACACACACACACACACACACACACATTTTGCACCCAAATAGGTTTTGCTTGGAAATTGCCTTGAAGTACACTTAGAAATAGGATTTTTATTTTTTTTAACAATATGTTGTTTTACCTCATTTTCTGGCCAAGGTCTCTTGACAACCTTTGCAACCTCTGAACACATGAGATTTAGTGTACTTATTTTAATTAATCCCCCTCTTTATTAATATGCTATGTGCAGGTCAAATATCTAAATCCTGGGGCACAAATGAGCTTAGCAAATACAGAGGTGACCAAAATTGCAGTTCAAGGAAATCTGTTGAGAAGAAGACATCATAGTTCTCCATAATTCCAAAGTGAAGTCTTAATGAAAGGTAAACAAGTATAGGCAAAACTAATTTTATGAAGCCACTTTGCAAATGTTTTCATTCTGGAAAATCAAAACTGCGTTGCACTGCACTGCATTCCATAATAGTAAAATATTCAGGACACCATAATTTAACAGAACGACAATTTACAATGCAGGAAGAAATGCTGTGTTCCAAATTATAGTAACATAATTCCTTACTTAGGGCGGTACACAATTAAGTTTTACTCAGAGTAGACCTATTGAAACCTATTGAAATATAACTTAGTCATGTTTGTTAATTTCAATAGGTCTACTCTAAGTAAAAATTAGTTGCACATCATCCTTTAAGTTCCCCTGCTAAAATTAAAGCCCTGAACTGGTGGAGTGCATTGAAGATATATGCACCAAAAACCCGAATTCTTAGCTGCACGACATTTGTTTTATCAATCTGTTATCAACTATACTTCCCTTGCTTATGCTAGCAAATGTGCTGTTTTATTTCTCCCCGTTATCTGTTCACTGTCTTTTTTCCAAGGTGTCTTTATAATATAAACTGACTAAGCTTGGTGACCTCGGGGTGCATGCATATCCAGATATTTGTTAACTTGTGTGAGTAAAACATATGGCAATCCAGTTTCAGCTCCTGACTGTGAAACCCTAGGGAAATGGCACTGGAAAATCTTGAAACTTGGCTGGTACAAAAATTGAGGAAAACATTGCTAGCCACGAATCAAAGTAAAACCCTCAAAATAATGTTCATTTGTGACTTTGAAACTTTTAGGTTAACTCAATTAATCTAGAAAGTTGTCTCTTTTTTGCAGGTAAAAAAATACCCCCCCCCAAATTACCTTTAAACTATTTTTTTTTCCTCATAGGAAGGCTTGTCACAAATAGCAAGCTTGACACCCAGGAAGTATTAAACAAGTACTGGATATTGCACAAATTAGTTTTCCTATTGAAACTTGTGCATCCTTTGGGTGAAACAGGCAAGGTCATGAAGAGCAATGGGCTTTCTTCTCTGTGATGAAGAACTCTCTGTTCCCACCAGCCATTGTTGCTGACCCAAAGGATGATTTCAATGGGAGTTCACCATGAATAACTTTCTTAGAGTATGTGTCCTTATGAGAGGTTTCCCTTGGTGAATCATTATACTGTTTCTAAAAACTGCTTTATTCTTGCTTTTGGTAATTTTAATTTAGTCTCCTTGATGCCCTCGGGTAGATCAACAGACAGGATATAGATGTAATAAACACACAAATGATATGATAAATAAATAAACAAACGTAAGAATCAGTTTCAATAGCTGATGTTTTGGCCTACGGTCCTGGCAGACAATAGTACCACCACAGAATGCAGAGATGGAAATGCAGGTTCTACAGGTCTCTCATTTGGCCATTTCACCCAAGAACACTGGGTTTCTGGCTTGTTTGTAGGCAGCCCCAAATCAGAATCCCACTCCAAATGAAAAGTGGGCAAGCCAGGGAGCTAGTCCACAGAGCCATCCATTCACATATGGTCACAACAAGGATTCCCACTTCTTTGAAAGACAACAAAACAAAAAGATGACTTCCTTTAAGGTTAATGTCCAGCACGCCTACCAGAACAGGGCTATCCTATTCATTAATTCTGCTTTGAGAAACAGAAATTCCATAAAAGTAAAATGCGCACAACAACTTCAGTACTGACCAAAAGCACGTATGAGCCTATATCAAAAATCGGAAACTACTTTAGAGGATGCTGTTTGAAAAAGGTAACAGTACCATGTTCATTCCGATAGATAATAATTGTGCTTCTGTCTTTCAAACCT
Organism: Podarcis melisellensis; assembly: GCF_964234715.1. NCBI lineage: Eukaryota > Metazoa > Chordata > Lepidosauria > Squamata > Lacertidae > Podarcis > Podarcis melisellensis. Next base: position 16,661,105 of record NC_138541.1, on the reverse strand, counting down.
TGATTACCAATATACTTTTCAAGGGAGGTTGTAATGGGAATGATATCACATACAAGCCAGCTCTATTAATCATTCCAATACATTGGAGTACTTTCTTGGTAGTCACAGTTCATAATCGCACCAGGATGAAAATTCTAATTTTCAATTAAATTACTAGCAACATCCCCTGCTGATACCCAGTGATTAAAATATTAATGCAAAGTTCTCTGCAAACTTCTCCAGCTTTCATTTGTAATACAATTTTTAAAAAGAAAATAAAAGACTGGCTTAGTCTTTGGTGATTATGCATAATACGTTCATTAAGTTGTTAATAAGTAGGTAAATGCTTTTTACAATATTTGAAAATAGGGAAAGACTTCAAATTCTACTAATACATATTCTCCACGAACATTCCTGCACAAATTCTAGAGAGTAAAAGGGAATTGTTGGTAAAACAAGCAATTAATAGGACATTGGTATGCTGGCAGGTAGCTGTAATTATCTTCTTTTTTTCTGTTGCAGAAGGCATTTGAGAATCATTTAAGAGCGAAAGATGAATGGTGTTGCACTTTTACATCAATACGCAGACACAGCAGTAGCAAAGGAAAATAGGCTGGTAGAGATTTAAATATCAATACAGAAGATAAAAGAAAAACTGTTTAAAACAGCTACTTACATCGTGGCCTACAAGTTCAGTCTGTGTGGATTTATCTACTTGAGAGGCAAGAGTCCTCTGTAAATATTGGGCTTTTTCCTGTGAAAGAAAACAAGACAAGACAAAACACTCCAGGTTAGTCATATTTTTCCTCCTTGGTTCTTCAGCTACCAACATCCAAAAACAAGAGGTCCAAATATCATACATTAACAAGTTGCTGGGAAACAGGAGTTATTATAGTACTATTCTCAAGGTAAAATTTGTTCCCCTGATGCTGTTTTGCTGGTCCATTTATTAGTCAGCTGCTGAGATCATATATTAGATGCAGTGTTAAAGGGAGACCACCACTGGCATGATTTGCAAAGGACCATTTCACAGGGAACTGATTTAAGACTTAAAAACACTTTTAAAAATAAAAATCTGCAATCTTACACTCTGGAGAAGTTACAAGAATTTTACACACTAAACCATCTGTTATATAACGTGAAGATGTATAGACTCTTGGTTTCCAATTGTTCAGACAAGGGAATACAAAAACACAACAAAACTGCAGAGATGAAAACTGCGGGAGAAATATATGTTTCCATGGTACATAAGGGGGAAAGCACATTATTATTATTATTCCTAGGTTTTATTTCTCGCCCTTTATCTAACTCCTATGTGAATTCCTTAGTTCATTTTTCTCAGCTGATTTCATTAGGAAATGCATTATCCATTTCAGACTCTAATCAACCTCAGTTCCATTGACATCTCATCTAAGGGCAAATGAATCAGCCTGTTTTCTCTCTGTCACTTTTGTATGCGTTCGCTCATAAATAAATCTTTCCTATCCTGTCTCTATGCTAGTCTGCTAATGTCAAATAGTTCCATTTGAATGCAAACTCTCTATTTTTAGTACATTCTTTCAAAACGCCACATTTTGAAACACATTTTCTCTCAAAAATATACAATGCAAGCATATTTTGATGCATTAAAAAAATAAATGAATGGAAAATGCAGGTAACTCTGAGTTGTCCTTGGTACCCTGAGCTCTGTTTTATCCTAAACTCCTGCTTTCCTTACTGACTTCTGCTTAGTCAGCATTACCTATAAATGCTTCCAGACTATCTTCCAGTTCTTGTCAGACCAACCGAGCACATTCATGGCTCTTGTTTTCAGAGCTATCTTTTCTGGATTTTGTTCCAAATCCAGTTCAGCAGATTTCTTCCCTTTGATCAACCCTCAGCTTCTGTCATCCAAAGGATACTGAATGGCAGGAAATTAGGGAAAGACAGAAGAAAGTAATTCTACACTGGGGATGGGTCTGAGGCCCTCCATGCCTCTCAGAACTCTCCCCAGCCCCCACAACCTCTCTGCTCTTGGTGAACCATGAAGAGTGCTGGGTTTACAGCTCTGTCCACAGGAGGAGGAAGAACTGTGTGGCTGCTGTAAATCTCAAGGCCACAATAAGGGAAGCAGATTTGTTCACCAAGAACAGGGAGCACCTTCATATCTAATATCAGATAATTGGTTGATTAACACTATTGTGAAATTTTCAACTACAGGCTATTATTTTTGTTTAACCGACACACACACACACACACACACACACACACACACACACACACACACACCTCTTCTTATGTGTTAAGCCTTGTCACTTTTGTAGCTTTGGCTTGTTAAATTATTAACTACTGAATACAAAATTGCAGCAACAAGTTTACAGGGCACGTGCTGGTTATTTGAAATACTGAGTAGTATCATGGGTTCTAAACAAAGTCATAAAACATTTCCCTGGCGTAAATGAACTTCATAAAAGTGACAATTTGGCCTGCAAATATAATTCTCTGCAACAGGCCCTGTATCAATCAATGGCTAATAAAATGTTAAGCTTCATAACATCCTAAACCAGGTCCCCCCTCCCCCCAAAATTAGAACACATGTTGTGAACCAGCATCTTGAGGCACGTGTTTTGTAGATTAAAACCAAAAGTTTCACACTTTACTCAAAAAATGTTCCTCAATCCTCTCTTAAAATAGCAACATTCCTGCTCTCCAAAGTACTGAATGGAAGGTGCATCTACAAAGTGTCTTGATTTTTCAAGGCACATTTCAGCTTTTATTGTGGTACAGATTTGGGAAATCACTGTTCTAAATGCTAAGAAGTTTGTATTTTGCAGCTTGTACAATTACAGTTCAGTGTTTGTTAGATGTGCATCCAAGTCAACATGTTTAGGAGTGTGCTTTCCAAACTTTTCATGTTGGTGACACACTTTTTATAGCTGCATCATTTCACAGCATAGCAATTCAGTTTTACTAGCAAACCAGAGGTAACTAACCCATGGGTAGGCAAACTAAGGCCTGGGGGCCGGATCCGGCCCAATCACCTTCTAAATCCGGCCCGTGGACGGTCCGGGAATCAGCGTGTTTTTACAAGAGTAGAATGTGTGCTTTTATTTAAAATGCATCTCTGGGTTATTTGTGAGGCATAGGAATTCGTTCATTTCCCCAAAAAAATATAGTCCGCCCCCCCCCCCCAAGGTCTGAGGGACAGTAGACCAGCCCACTGCTGAAAAAGTTTGCTGACCCCTGAACTAACCCCTTTCCATGCCTGGGAGAAGTGCAGGGAGTGGTCGCATGACACACCTATACACTACAGCCGACACACTAATGTGTTGTGACACACAGTTTGTAAAGCTCTGTGCTAGAGGCTCACACTGGAATCATCTTTAGAAGGAAGTGTGATCTTTTAATCCTATTTACTTGCAGCAAATATTTGAGTTGGCTAGGATGGCAAATCACTAATATCTACCCATCTCCAGTACAACCAAAAGGCCAATCGTCAACACTAGCTGGACAGTATAATGACAACACATGGACAGAGATGGGCTGTAGGTAGTGATGAGACTAGCTAATATCCAGTTCACCATAACCAGATTTCACGAATGTGGTTTGTATCACAAACAACAGAGAAACTCACATTCATGTATATCGTATCATAAAACCTTTATTTGCATCACAAACAACATCCAAAACAAATAAATACAGAATTACCACTTCCCCAGTGGCACAAAACATTTGCTAAAAGAAAGGAGGCAGAGCAGTCTAGCGTCATATCTCTTGTTCTCCAGGGAGATCAGACGTCTGCAGTGTATTTCGACGACAAAAAACCAAATAGAGATATTTAGCCACTAACTTGGTGAGCTCCTCATCATTCCCCAGTAATAGAAAATGTATGACCTCTGACTCTGGTTTCCATTTGGGGATACAGAGTTGATCTAGAAATTGCTGGGGGAGACCATTCATGTATATGTGCCAGAAAGACAGAAAACACCAAACACACTGTACCAACATGAAAAATCCCCAAGAGAGAGAGAGTCTGTCATCTCTGACCACTGACCATGTTGGCCAGCCACAAAGGACACTGAGATCCAACAATATCTGGAGAGGAACAGGTTCCCCATGTCTGGTCTATTATAACTGGAAGTGATGCTACAAGGTATCAGGCAGAAGTCTTTCCCAACACCTGCTGTAGAGAACATTATCTCTGTTGAATCCTTGGTATTTCAACAAAACTTGAACCCTTCTCGTGATGGACCTGTGGCCTTTGAGTCTTACATGCTGGCCTCCTCCAAATGGATTTATAGAGATGGCTGGCTACTGGGGATGGTAATTCTCTCTTCTCTGTCCCTGTCTAAAGATAGGTACCTTGGGCTCCTCATGGGAATACACATGTACATTGTACGAGGAAGAGTACACAGAAGGGGTTCAATGACCAATCATCATCATGGCTTCCTTGCCATTGCCATTTGATAGCTGGAGTGTTCCCTGAACAGGTACAATAGGAACACAACGGTGTGTGATCTCAGACATGTTATATATGAGAGCAGTCATTGGTGTTGCTATTGCTGTAGTAACCCTTGGGCCTGCTTGTATTAATTTGCTTTCTGCTTTGCTCCTGGCAGAACACAGGATTACATATATGTATATCAAGTAATGCTGGTGTAGCTTTGGCAGAGTGGCTATTGGCATCAGAGTACCCTAGGATGGGACTGCCTGCCTCTCATTATGAGCATTATAAATAGCAGCAGCTGCTCTCTATGATGCATTATACATGAAAGACTTCCTTTACTATTTATATTCATGGGTAATGGCTTCTACCTGAACATGATTTTATTCAACATTTCCTAAACACACACACACACACACATTTCTGATGAGGAATCTATTTTGAAATTACTCCCTAAGTTTAGGTGTATCAAGCAAGAAGATAACACAGGAAACAAAATACACCAGGAACATAAGAAAACAAGGGTGCATTTAAAGAGCTGCTTACACCTCTAAATCATTATACACATAAGGATCTTCCTATACCTGTTGTTTATGTGCCCAGTCCAAATTCGGGTAGGGCACAGAGTAAATGAGAGAAAGGTATAGCATAAGATCCTCCTGGGGACTGTGCTGCTTTTCCTAACGGTGTAATAGCTGGCCCACTGAGCTCAGAATAGCTTCCAGGGTTTCAGACAGGAAACCCCTCCCCAGCCCTATCTGGAGATTCCAGGGACTGAACTTGGAACACTTTGTATACAAAGTATGCACTTTACCATTGACTAATGAGCCTTGGAAATGTGGTGTGGTTTCTAACAGAGACATCCAACTGTGTTTTGTTTTTGTTTTTTTAAATAATTGAACTACTGATCAATTAATTGTGGTAATATTTTCAGTCAGACAAATCAGTTTTAATCTGTTTGATGAGTTACACGTTTAGTTACAGGAGCTTATCTGAAATGATGCTCTTAATTTTCCTCTATTGTTTCATTCAGAATATTGAGCAGATCACATTGATAGAAACTGTAGGACATATTATTGGACGATAACTAATTAAGTCACAGTCAGCATACACCAACTGAAATCCATGGACACAAATTACTTAAGTCTGTCGATTTCCATGGGTCTGCACTAGGTTAGGTATCAATATTATGCATTACATTAAAGCAGAGTTTTGTTTTGTTGATGATGAGAACATTGCACCTTCACACAACCATACTTCAGAATGATTGAATGGACGTTGCTATACTTGTTCCAGGTGACTGAAGGACAGATATTTAGTGAAAGAGGTATGAGAGAGGGGAAGGGGAAGCATGCCAGGAGTTGACCTAATACTGAATATGACTTGCAGTGTTTTGTAATTACTGAATCATAGCTCTGAAGAGATAGAAAGCAGAAGCAATTTTTAATAAATTGTGTTGGATAACTGGAACTCAAAAAGGCAATATGAAACATCATCATAGTGGAAATAAAGTGCTAGATGAGAAAGGGCAGGCTAAAAAGAGGCAAAAATCCATATGCAATGCATATGTTACAAGAGTACATATATAGTCATAAGCTCTTTTCTGCTTAGCAAAGAAGTTCAAATCATAATAAAGTGTTTGATGAAGAGGTCACAACCATCAAGGTAAGACAAAAAAAACAACCCACAAATGAGCAAGAAGGTAGATATGTGCATACAGGTGTGATATGGGGGAAAGAAGGCAGAACCATGTATACCCTCCAAGCTACAGGAGGAAAGGTGGGATATAAATGTAATAAGAAGAGTTTGGATTTGATATCCCACTTTATCACTACCCGAAGGAGTGTCAAAGCGGCTAACATTCTTCTTTCCCTTCCTCCCCCACAACAAACACTCTGTGAGGAGAGTGGGGTTGAGAGATTTCGAAGAAGTATGACTAGCCCAAGGTCACCCAGCAGCTGCATGTGGAGGAGCGGGGACGCAAACCCAGTTCACCAGATTACGAGACTACCACTCTTAACCACTATACCACACTACATCATAACAAATAACAACAATAAAATGTAATAAAATTTGGGTGTGGGGTATCATTTTCTGGTGTCAGAGGTTGTCCCAGAGGTTGTCCCTAATCATATGTTAGCTGCTCAATAACTGATGGCAGAAATATGGTTAAAAGAAAGGGGTGAAAGAAAACCAATAATGTTAAGTTCCTCCCCAAACTCTTCAAATAATTTTTCCCTGGGTGTGTGTGTGTGTGTGTGTTCATCAGGCCTAAAGATAGAAAGATAGATCGTAACTGAAGCCTTAGTTGCTTACAAAACTCAGTGAAAAAGGTGGAACATCAATGTTCCCAGCTACATAAATAAATGCATTACTAGCAGAGGTAATGTTGGTAATGACATTAGCCAAAGTGGCGTGCTGGGTCCGTAAGCCTTTTTGGCCATTTGGTACAAATCTCTGACTGCAATGTTAGTGAGGCCAATGCCAGTCACTTTCCAGATAGATTTAGTGGCAGGTGCATTAGTCAGTTAGATTGTAGAAATCATTACACTAAGCTTATTCCAATTGCAACTAATGTTTATTGATGGCTCTTGACATTAATTAAATCTCACTGTTCTGTGCTTCCAATATTTTACTGCCTACCTAGCTCAGAGACGGGAGGATATCAAGACGCGGTAAGCTCAATTATGAAGGAGAGCGAAAGAAAATGGAAGTTTTCATTAAAATTTACGTCCATCCATTCTGTCTTTCTAAGCACTAGGACATGAGAGCACTAAATGTATGGCAAGCTAAACACTCTTAATTTTAACAACATTCAACCGGGAAACATTGGCCTGTGTGTAAAAAAAAATAGCCCTCAAAAGACAGATCTAGCTTTCTATTAGTGTATGGTTCATTGTTGCATGAACAAGGAGGGATGAGCTTGGGCTGGCTCATTCCCCCCCCCCTCCCCTTGACACATGAGGTGGCGAGATATGAAGCTACCATTCCCAGGACTTTGTTGTTGCATCTGAACTTGGGAAACAGTGGTTTCTGCCAACACCAGTTCATTAAACCCCAGCCAACAAAATACCGAAGTAGGATTGCCATATCTAAAACACAATCAGCCAGCAGCCTATCATAAACAGTCAATTACTCCTCTAGCCTGTCTCCCTTCCCTTTGTACTCTTATCTAAGCAGAGTCCTCAGCTCATTTAACAGCACTTTCAAGCACTCGGCTTCTTTTCCAATCTATTCCTTACTCTTTCTTATTAGAACAGAATCCTGCTGGATCAGAACCAAGGCCTATCTGGTCCAGCATCCCGTTACCTTTCAAGTCCTTCTTAGGTGTCCTCCTCCATGAAACTCAAATAGTTGAGCTGTGCCCCACCCTCACAGGTAAGGGCATTGCACCTGCCATCCATGGATAAGGTTGGAAGGATGTCTGGGACTTCCTGTTTCCGGCGGTGGAAAATGGCTGATCCCACACAATCGGACCTCAGCCATTCCGATAATTCAGGGCTGATATGGGGGTAATTAGCCCTGGCAGCCTCCCCAGGGCAGGGGAGGACTGTCTCAATGATCCGCGGTCTGCCCCAGATTGCCGATGTGGCAGACGGCAGGGGCACTGGGTCACGGAGCTAGGGACGGCTGACACTCCTGCGACGCCATCCCATAGCCGGACGCATCTGTTTGGAAAAATATAAATATTTGGAAAACAAACAGACACGCTCTGAATTGAAGAAGCTGGAAAAAACCTGCAGTATGTACAGTCTCTGGGGCAAAAGATCGAACTTCAAAGAGATCTTCATCATGACGTTTGGAATGTGGAGGGGCTTGGTATGTAAAAAAACATTCTTTTATCCTTAATATCAACAATCCGTAATGCATGCCAAGCCTCATTAAGAATTTAAATTGCTCTTCAAAAAGTGAGTTCAGATGGACTTTCATATATAATTGGGATCTACTCGCAGCCACTTCTCTTCTAAGACCGGAAATGTCTGTTAAAGACGAAAACAAAGGACAAAATGGCTTCTCCCACCACGTTGTTATTGAATATCTGAAATACTTCCCTGATTAAGAGAAACAGGAGCTAACGGATGGTTGGTTATAAAGACTGGAAACAATATTACATATACAACTGTTTGCAAAAAGATGTTTTTTTTTTAATTATGAGCGAGAGAGAGGGCTAAATGGATGTCTGGCAGCCCCCCTCTAGGGCCCGGAGGGGGGACTGGGAGGATTCCAAAGGCCAATTGCTAACTGTCTGATATATGGCTACATTGCAAACAGTCTGTTTAAGATAAATCAACAAGGAGGTTACAGAAGGAAATTTCTCTCTGTTTCTTTGATAACACCTGGACGGGAAAGATTAACGATCTGGGAGCTGCCAAACTAACAACTCTCAAAGAGCTGGACAGAACTTTGAAATTGGATGCAATTAAATGAAGCGGTGCGATGAAAAAACAGCTGAAGGATTACAATATACGGACAAATCTGCACTCCATAGGAAAAAAAAAAGTATCTGTTTTCTGACATGAATGAGGATCGTAGAACCAGAGTCAAAATGTGGAGGGAGGAAATCGGACATGGAATTATGAATAACATTGAGGATGATGAGAGGCAGGACTATGATGTTGAATGCGCTTCGAAATTCAGACCGTGGGAAGTCAAAACAAAATTATTACAATTTGGAAGACAATTGGACCTTTTTTATTTTAGTTTTTTAATTTTTATTGGATTTGATATGTTACTTGGATGTTTTTTATTGGAAAATTAATAAATGCTTTTTTTAAAAAAAGGAAGGATGTCTGGAAAGTGAAGCCTACAATACGCAAATGGTCTAAAGTTTCTCTCCATAATTGGGAATGACTGAACCCAAAGGGTTCTCAATCACAGGGAGAGCCTACATTCAGACAGACATCCCTTTATTGACGTTCTCCCCAAGATGGAGAGACTAGATGTGGTAAGGTCAGCAGAAAACTTGTAAGGAGGCAAAACTCCACTCTCCCCCACCCCATGATGAAAATTGCGTAGAGAGGACTTAACAATTCATTCAGTATACCAAAAATACCTATACTGAAGATGCAGCAATTTCCAAAATGGCTTAAATTTAATCAATTGACAAATTAATTAAGAGGCGGGTGATTAATAGCTTAAACATTATTTAATTAGTTGAGAGTCATGGTCCTTGAGATCCCAGCAACTGGATCTTTCAGACGCATCTCTCTCATTTAACATAAAAACATGTGACCATATTTTCATCTTAACAAATATGTAATGATGATGATAATAAACACTTATTGAAATAGATTATTCTGACACAATGCTGCTAAAATATAACCTGAAGTTATCCAGGCAATCTTAATTTGCATTAGATTATAGCAGTTAATTACATGTTCACTTTCATTTTCTGCCTGGGCTAAATATAGTTAATATATTAAGATATTATTCACTTATGTTTTTACAACTACTAATGAAAGAGGTAACACTTACTGCTAGTGGACTGATTCAGTGTAGGATTAGATATAAGAGTTCCTGAACAAAATGTGATTTTGTACTTAAATCCTTTGCTAAGGTCAAAGAGCCAGCATATTTATTCTCAAAGGCAAAGTGGAAAAGACAGAAACACAGATGGCTATCCATACCCCATTATTTTGGAGTAGCCTTGGTTGAAACAAGCAGCACTGCTTGAGAGTTAACTAACAATGGACCACAGGCCATAGGATTCAACCATTAGCTGTGAAATGTGTGTGTGTGTGTGTGTGTGTGTGTGTGTATATATATATATATATATATGCAGGTTTTGGTGTCCTCGGGTGTCTTCCCGTGTAAAAGTTGGGGTGTCTAGGCGACGTTTCGACGAGGTCTCACTCGTCATCTTCAGGCTGGTGCTTTCGGCTTCTTGTTACTGGAACAGAGCAGGATCTCTGTTCCAGTAACAAGAAGCCGAAAGCACCAGCCTGAAGATGACGAGTGAGACCTCGTCGAAACGTCGCCTAGACACCCCAACTTTTACACGGGAAGACACCCGAGGACACCAAAACCTGCATTCCTGTACCCGTGAAAATCTACGAAAGCATATATATATATATATATATATATATATATATATATATGCAGGTTTTGGTGTCCTCGGGTGTCTTCCCGTGTAAAAGTTGGGGTGTCTAGGCGACGTTTCGACGAGGTCTCACTCGTCATCTTCAGGCTGGTGCTTTCGGCTTCTTGTTACTGGAACAGAGCAGGATCTCAGTGTTTGAGTTCCTATAAATACTGTTGAGGGGGTGTGGTGTATAGCCTCCAATGTTCTGGGCAGAGAGGAAGTTCCCAGGCTAGTGTGCCTTTTCTTCTTTTGTTCCTTAATTACTTGAGGGATATCTTGAGTGATTTCTTGAGTGATATCCTGAGTACCACTTAGGTGGGTCATTAGGTGTGGATTAGTTGCTAAAGTCTTTGTGTCTTGACCTCTTGAACTTTGTGAAGAGTTTTTCTGAGAAGATGGCTGTACTGCACTTAGTTGTGCTCTGGCTTGGCTTCGTGTATAGGGGCGAGCTGTGGTTTTGTGGCCTGTGTCAGCCAGATCTGTGTAGGGATTGCAGGGGGGTGCAGCATCCGGAGGTGCCACCATGGTTTGGCTACTGGATGGTGTCTGTAATTTATCTGTGGAGAGGGTCTGGGTTTGGGTCTGGTGTGGTTGATTGGTGATGGCGTTCTGTGTGCCTCTGGATCTGGTGTCAGTTTTTGTGGGGAGGGCTAATTTCCAGATGTCTGGCAAGCGGGATGTGTCGTCACGCTTGTTCATGTTGTGAGGGTGTTTCTCTATCTCGATGGCTTCCATGATTATTCTCTTGTGGTGATGTTCCATGTTAAAGATATATATAGTAAAGGCTGGTGCATCTTTTTCATTATCAGAGGCAGACTGGCACTGAGTTTCATGCCTATGAATGTCCAGCGTATTATTAACTTGATGGTACCAAAGAGTGTTGTTCATGCAAAAGTAATGACAGATTTCTATGAAAGTCTACCAGAAAGGCCACAAGTACAAGTGATACCAAAACGGGATAATTATAATGATGGATGGACGGAACATGCATGAAAAATGCATAAGTGTTCCCAGGACACACAGAAATTCTGCTGTTTAGTTATGTGCTCTCCCTCAAACATTTTCCTATGATTCAGTAACAAATATATTAAATGGAAGTATTATTAATGCAACATACGACCTTTCGTCAGGCTAGTGGGGGGAAATGTCTTCTACAAAGCAGATGGATGTAGGAAAGATGGAATGACCCATCTCCCTCTGCAGGCTTGCTACATTTCTGTGGTGGTTGTGGGGAAATAAACTTTATTTTCTCTGCACCTAGCATGGAAACCAACCAGGCTGGCCGAATAGGGGAAGAACCATCTGTCTCACCCACACCAAAGGCTTCCTATGGCTATCAGGCCAGTTTAAAAACATGCCTGTATTAATGCTACAATATTACATTATGATGTGTGAGTGGATGCTCCCAAAATCTGTTCCAGAGGGTATGACAACACTCCAGAGAAGATGCTGAAGGTGTGCAGGAAACTGGAGGAGGGAAGAGAGGAATGTGAGGTTCTTTTGCATGAGTGGCACTCTGTTCCACTCATGCAACTCATAATAATAACACCTTTATTGTCAATGTATAACCTGTGTACAATGAAATTAACAATGATATGCACTGTCTCATGGGTTGCTTAGATACCCTGCCCCCTGCCCAGAAGCAGAAATCTTTTGATTAGAAGACTCACACACAAACACAAATAACACCACTAATAAAAAACAGAGTTTAGCCCTATCTTTTGAAAAGCTCTGTGGATATGGGGCCCCCACATGCAGAAGCTGCATGCATGAACAGGGACTCTTCAGAAAGCAAGGTCCCCCAATAATGCACAAAGCCTATGAGCATTCAGTAATTATATAGACCACGTGCACACATGAAGCTATGAGGTAGGGACTGTGGGTTGGAGTAACCTAAAAAGCACCATCAGTGGAAGCCCTGTGCAAAACAGGTCTTTCTCCCCCGCTCTAACACCCCCCAATTTGGTTTGGGGTGGTTGGGGGAATCCCAAGAACAGCACACTGGGGGAAGAGCGAGGGGACTGTTTTATCGAGCAAGGTGAAACTCTTATGTAGATGGAACGTCTGACATTGAATTCCACCCATATTTTGCATTTACAATCCTGCTACTCCCTCTACACATTCATTCTACATTCATGTGAAATGACTATATAAAAATGGCCGCTTACTTCTTCCCTGGGTGGGCAGCATTTGCAGCCCCGTAGGTTCGGCCACCATCCCAGGCAACCACATCCCAGATGTCTGGCTTGCCATTTGGGAATTTTCCCTGATCGACTGGACAGCAGAGCGAATCTGCCTGCTGGGGGACGGGGATTTAAAGTGGTGAATCAGAATCACCTGGTAGACAGGGCCTTGCTGGCTGACCAGGCATTGGTTGCATATTGTGATGTATAAAAGCTGGCTGCATGTGGCTCCTGCAGCACGGTCAGCAGAAGAGCAAACCCGCTCTTTCTCCTTTAACATTAACTGTTTATTGCATTCCTGGTCAATTATTTATTGTGTATTTTAAACATACCTCCTTTCCAGGCTGCTGTTTTAACATTGTGTATTCCTTCAGTTTTCATCTATTTAACCATGATTCGATCTCTTGAGTTTCATGACCTTGCTATGGTTGCCAATGGTTGTCATATTCGGAGCTGGGAAGGAAATTCCCTGTAGCCAAATTGGCTGGCCTAGAGGTTTTGCCTTCCCCATAGCGAATTGTCGCATTGGGTTGAGTCCTAGTCTTCAAGCTTTTCGCTGATGTGGTGTGTTACCCTGACCAGAACCAGCAGCATAGTCAGGGCACCCCGTTAGAGGAGTCTTGGTGGAAGTCTCTGTCTGTTCAGAAGCCAAACTTGGGGACAGAAGGGCCATAGAGCTTCCAGCAGTGGCCTTAGGATGACCACCTCAGTAGTTCATCATCTTGTGGAGGCCATAATCCTTGGCACAACCCTGAAATGTTTCAGCCCTCTGGCAGGAGGCTAAAATGGATACACACCCAATCTACCTACATCTGTAATGAATATAGTGGTGGCCATTTTGAACCCATGTTGTTGCCTTCTTGAGTTTATTTCATCACACCTTACTTTGGTCACTGCTGGGGGAGGGTGGGGCTGAGACTGGCACCACAATCTTCCAATGTGGGAAAAGGACTCTTGCCTATGGGCAAAAAAGTCACTGGATATCGTTTCAGCTCAGCTCCAAGTTCGAAATGTTTGTGTGCATCCTGGAAGTGCAATCCCCTTTCAGCATAAGAGGATTTGGTTCTTGCTCTACAAGAGCAACTCACTGAGAGGTTTAATTATGTTTGGTAAAGAGCAAACTTTTGCAGTGATGGAGATAAAAACAAAAATTATCTGGGGAGCTGAAATACAGAAACTCATTTGGCGGGCTTAGCATGCCCGGTTTCAGAAGAGGGGAGGAACAGACAGCGGTGTTATGTCCAGCTGTGCATAATATAGATGAGAAAACAAGCTTAGTTAAAATGGATCCTGAATTAAACTTTGCCCAGTTCTTGAACCAAAGTGATGAACCCTTTGAGATCATCCCCAACCCCTCTAATTAGAACATTTCTGTAAGCATGAAAGTTGCAAGGACAAAATAACCAATTTTAAACATATGCACAATTTTTGTTTACATTTTCACATTTTTAAAAAGCACTGGCAGATGCTGTGTGTCCCTGGGGCCCCAGCAATCAAATGTTCATTCCAAGGACCTTTTGCTCTATTTCACATTAGATTTGCATATAAAGGATTCAAGCCAATGCTTCTTACAGAAACTCCTAAAGGGTCTGGTCCAAAGTCAAGGAGCATGCAGGAATGCTCGTGGTTTGGCATAAAGTCATGAACAAAATATTTTAGGGCAACTATAGTATGTTTTAGATATTGTTAAAACAAACAAACCCAAAGGCATTTTTTTGAAAGCTTTGTGTATTGCATACATGGTTCTCTTCTTCCTCATTGATTTTCCACAACAGGCCTGTGAGTGGCAGTGACTAGGTCACCAGTTAACCTCATAGCCCCATGGGGATTTGAACCTTGATCTTCCAGGTTCTAAACCAACATTCTAATAATTATTTGTAATTCTTCATGATAGGTTTTGGGTTTGTTAAATGTATTGTTCCTTTGACATGGTGTGAACCACCTTAGGCATAGTTTAAGGTCTGTTATAGGGACACGGGTGGCGCTGTGGGTTAAACCACAGAGCCTAGGGCTTGCCAATCAGAAGGTCGGAGGTTCGTATCCCCGTGACGGGGTGAGCTCCCGTTGCTGGGTCCCTGCTCCTGCCAACCTAGCAGTTTGAAAGCACGTCAAAGTGCAAGTAGATAAATAGGAACCGCTCTGGCAGGAAGATAAACGGCGTTTCCGTGCACTGCTCTGGTTCGCCAGAAGCAGCTTAGTCATGCTGGCCACATGACCCGGAAGCTGTACACCAGCTCCCTCGGCCAACAAAGCGAGATAAGCGCCACAACCCCAGAGTCGGCCACGACTGGACCTAATGGTCAGGGGTTCCTTTACCTTTAGGTCTGTTATACACACATTTTAATTTCTTTTGCCTTTCATCAAAAAGTCAGCTATGATAAATACCTTTGTTCCATTTATTGTTTAAGGGAAAAAGTGCTCCCGCATGATTATTAATTAATGTGTTGATACTAAGTGCATAACTTTTCATGCCTGGTTCTGATTTCCCCTGCCCCTTGCTCAGTTCAGATGACTTGTTTAAATGGGTAACTGACATATATAGGCAGTTTCAAAGCCACAAATTTCTGCAAATGTTCTACCCCTGTATTAAAATTTATTGGCTAAGAAGAAGAAAAGCCCTGTGATAATGATTGATATTTATATTTGAGGTTTTCTCATAGGAATTGCATTTTAAGTGTTCTTTTCACCTCATTCTCAACTGTGGAGAACTGTAGCATTCTTCCTTTTGTGGTTTAATTGTCACAAGCCCAAAAATCTGTAGTTCAGTGCTGCAATTTTTGAAGCCACCTAGAGTTTTAACAATCTGTGGGGATTGGTATGCAATTTGCATTACAATACAGTTCCAGAGGCCCAAAAGCAAATTTTGTTTTTCATATTGCACTGAACTCTTAAGTCATCTGTCATATTTGGAGGCAGGGAAATTGTTTCAACTAAGATCACAGATGTTACTGGACAATTCTAAGTTTACCTGTAGCTTCACTGAACATTTGTAAGTGGAGGCTCCTGTCAATTTATCCCTTTTATGACTTACAGTTTCTTTCTATAGAAAAGGAGTCACATTGGAGTAACTCCCCCACTTGGCCCCACAATTGTTTTGCCTGCATGATAGTTACATGTCCATGGACTATCTCCAGTACTTCTCATTTCATTTAGCAGGTCAAGTCTGATTCCAAGAAATGACACTCCTTTGATGGAGTAGTAAGTATCAGGAGCACAAATTCTCCTACTAGGGTAAACTATCATGATATGTTGGACGGCACAAAGAGAAGAGCTCCACATCCTATCTATGGTGATTCAAGGAGTTAACATTGAAAATAAGTTTCAGCACACAAAATCCTTCTGCGAAATATTGTTTTGAAGATCATCTGGAAGGTCACATCTAGGAGCAACCTGCAAAAACCACTTCCTGGGACCCATTCTGATGTTCACAAAAGATCCCTGGAAAAACCTGGTGCAGGCATGGCCCACTAGCAGAGCCGGCCCGCTCCATTAGTTGCCTCAGGTGGCAGATCTAGCCTTCTCTGCTGTCACTTGCCACCATGGCTTCCTCTTCCTCCGCTGCTGTCCACCACTGGAGAGAAGAGTGGTATTATGCTCAAATCCTGTTTTGGGGTTTCCTGCAGCCACCTGGCTGGCAACGGCAAGAACAGGATGTTGGACTAGATGGCCCCTGATCCTGCAGGCTCTTTTTATGTTCTTATTGTCCAAAGGTGAAAGTTGTTCTATCCTCATTTGCCTCTGGCTCCACCCACCATTGGTTTGTGGACCTCAGAAAGTTGCCCCAGAGGAAAAGGGGCCCTTGGACTGAAAATGGCTCTCCATCCCGGGCCTAGAGAATTAAATGGTTTATCCTATAATGCAAGCTCAATTTGCAAAGGAAGAGAGATGCAAAGGGCTGTTCTGCATTTTGTAATGATACTTACAGTGCCTATTAACAGTCAGAAATGGAGCATGTAAAGTTACAATAAAAGTTTTGACTGTGGCATTTTTGCTGTTTCTACGTAAGACTGTTCATTGGGTTGATAAAGTAAAACAATGACAACAACGAAAACCAGCTGGAGGAATCGTTTTGGTATGTGAAACCTCTACCTGAACATTCTCTGTTGAACTGCAACTTTCTATTTTCCATTAAACAGACCTCAGTGGGATACACCAATGTTGCTAAACAAACAAGCAAGCAAATGGTGCAAGTCATTGGGCATCATGCAGACTGACCTTCGCTCTTTTCTTCTTTTTGAACTGGCGGCATGGTTCATTTTATTCAAGCTGCTGAAACATTTGTGCTATAATGTATCACATTAAAGCAACCAGCTGTGATGTTTAATTTAAGCTAAAAGTTTATGATCTACAACTACATAATATCTTTGGGAATTGCTCGTTCTGTATGTTGCAGCAGTACCCAAATGTGGAACTAAGTGCTCAGAAAACTTCATCCTGCTTCATGTGAATGGTCCTTAGCCATTACTGGCTATTACTTATAGCAAAATGTATGCTGTGGAAAAGTGCCTGTTTCAGTGCTTGTCTAAAAATAGATTTGCAGCATTCTGAGCTCTCATTTCTTTTTTTAAGTAAGTATCACATATTTGACTTCATTATTAGAGCCTGATGCAGAATCTGAACATTTTAAATTCATATTACACGGTGGACTGAAGCAAAATTCCAATCTCTTTCTTAGTATTGTCTTTGGATAAAGTGTAATTGATGGAACGGCTGCCTATCACTTTGAGAATTATGTGAAATTGTATTCCCCACGTTAGGTCAACACAATGGAAGCGGGAAAAGATACCAGTTGAGGGAAAATGCATAAATATATGATAAAGGCTGCTGCCTGGCAATTTTTCCTTTGGTAGTACTAATACAATATCACAATCATTTTTAAAAGCTATGAAGCTTAAATACAAAATAGATCAACTTCCAGCAAAATGTCCTTCATTGTGATAGGAAGTGAGCATATATAAAGGGAAGGAGGAAATATGTATATTGCAAGGATTCTGGGGAGGATTGCAGCTCCCTGCAGGGTTCTTTTCAGTATCTGAGTTGGTGAGCAAGTTTTTCCTTCACTGCAAAAGTCTCCCCAGATGTAGCACTTTTCCCAATAGGAGTGAATGACATCCATATACTTGAATTGAAGAAAGCAGGGGTACCAACTTGAGTAAAATGGGGGGGGCAGGGAATAATTGATCACAAGACATGGAGCATGCATACCATTTGAATGAGAGGGCACAGGTGGCACTGTGGTCAAAACCACTGAGCCTCTTGGGCTTGCCAATCGGAAGGTTGGCTGTTCGAATCCCCGCGACGGGGTGAGTTCCCATTGCTCAGTCCCAGCTCCTCCCAGCCTAGCAGTTCGAAAGCACACCCGTGCAGGTAGATAAATAGGTACCGCTCCGGCGGGAAGGTGAACGGCGTTTCTGTGCACTCTGGTTTCGTCACGGTGTCCCGTTGTGCCAGAAGTGGTTTAGTCATGCTGGCCACATGACCTGGAAAGCTGTCTGTGGACAAACGCAGCTCCCTCAGCCTGAAAGCGAGATGAGCACCACAACCCCATAGTTCCCTTTGACTGGACATAACTGTCCATGGGTCCTTTACCTTTACTGTTTACCATTTGAATGTTGCAGGGGCCTGCCCCTTCAATAATTTTATGGAGGGAGGGCTAAAGGGGCCTCAACCCATAGGAGATGGCTCCTATGGAAGAAAGAAAGAGAAATTAAAAGGTTCATTTCAGGACACCACTGCAAGCAGGGTTTCTGAGCTTGTTCCCGGTCTGTGGTTGATCCCTGTCATTAAGAATTAAGTCTGCTCATAGCTGCAGAGGCATGCCTAGGGGCACAGCTTGGGGGCCCCCAAAAAAATCACCTATCAGACAATGCAACCCTTAGATCCCGCTCCCCCCCCCCCCCGAGAAACCACTCCACTAGATACTTTTCATGGCAAGGCAATGAAATTAAAACTGTACAAACAAACAACAATCTAAGTGCAGGGCAGAGTTGTAAAGACCCACAAAAATAATGATAATAAATAGTAGCAGCAGTAATCTCACAGTATAAAACTTTTGTCCCTATAGAACTGGTCAAGCAGGGCATTTCACAGTGAGGAAGGCACCACAGAAAGTTGCTTATAAAAAATGTGTTTACTGAATTCCAAGCAAGGTTGCAATTCACAAATAAGAAATCCCCCAAAACGTTGATTAGTCTTATGACATTTTTTTAAAAAATTGCAAACTAATGTGGAAATATGGAACACCAAACTTAATAATGGAAAAACGTGTTAAGAAAAGAAACTGAAGTGGACTAATCTACCCATCCCTATCATAGCCCCAGTTCTGCTGCTTAACAGCAAATACCTCACCTCATCTCAGGGATCTGGATCAAAGCCTCCATCCCTGGAGAAGGAGTAAACATGGGAACAGGGATGACATCAGGGGTCTGCATCATTGGGCATCTGCCAAAGCCCATACAGTGGTACCTCTGGTTAAGAACTTCATTCGTTCCGGAGGTCCATTCTTAACCTGAAACTGTTCTTAACTTGAAGTACCACTTTAGCTAATGGAGCCTCCCGTTGCTGCCACGCCGCCATGGTACGATTTCTGTTCTCATCCTGAGGTAAAGTTCTTAACCCGAGTTACTACTTCCGGGTTAGCGGAGTCTGTAACCTGAAGCGTTTGCAACCCAAAGCGTTTGTAACCTGATATACCACTGTACTGCAATTATAGGAACCACTACCTGTGGACTTCAAAATTTCGGCGGCGCCCTCTGCAAAACCAAAATTTGGTGCCCCTACCGTCTTTTGTTTTCCATTCTGCTCAATTCACTACATTATAGTTGTAAAGCCCTGCAGCACCCTCTAATGTCGGTGCCCCATCTGGTGGAACCGGTTGCACTGCCCCAAAACTGCCTCTGCCGCTAGCCATCCCTGGAGACTTCTCCTCCTCCTCTTGTTGCTGCCTCAGTCAGTAGTGCACAGAGCAAGGAGGGAGTAAGCGAACCTCAACAGGCCTTGTCCTCTGCCTCTCTCTGGGAGGTGGCACCAATTGGAGAGGCAAGTAAATGTGTCAAAAGCAGCAAGGACAAGGTGGGCTTACTCAGGTTCCACTGAAAAAAATCTTACCCAAGGGTCTCTCAAAATGATACGGAAAATCTGGAAATGGTAAATGCTAATGTGACACAAAAGCCCATTAATGCTTTGCAGCTCAGGCTGAAATCCTATGCCCACTTTCCTTGAAGTAAGACTTAACCCAGTGGGTTCTGAGTTGACATATGATTGTGGCACTCTTAGCTATACCACTACCCTTCTCCAGTGCTAGCACAGATACATTTAAGAACAACATTGTTTTATGATATAACCAGTCTTTTCTCTGAGAGCCAGAAATGCATCAGAAGGAATGATTAAAATGGATGTGGAAGTTAGAACAACTTTTCATAAAAGACCATTAGTGACAACAACCCCCTGTAGCTTGCCAACTTTATTTAGTGTTGCTTGGCCCCAAAGAATGCAAGGGATTCTTTAAAACAACCACCACCAAAAGAAACCTGGGTTTCTGTGGAAGGAAACAAAATGGACATAAATATAATTTCTTCCATGCTGAGAAAAGAATCTATTTATTTTTTCCATGCTGAGAGTTTAGATAATGCTGCACATAAAGCATAGTTTTTATTTTTTGCTGATGGGCAAAGAGTTATTCTTTTGTTAGTTCTACATCTATTAATTTCTCACATGCTCCACACGCTTTAACTTCTGTTCAATAAACCTGACAGACCATGTCTTACTTTATCATACCTTGGAGTTGCTCAAAGCCCACGCAGCACGATCAGAGAAGGAACAATATAACGTTCCCACCTGTTTTTGTCTCTGGATGTACCGAAGGGCCTTCCGAGAAATTTTTGTAGCTGAGCTTTCTCAATCAAGAAAACGATTTCCCGAAGCAGATAGGAAGTTTCCTTATAACATGTCACACCACCAGTCCCTCTAGCCTGGTCTGCATTGACCCCTAGGACAGGGGCAGCCAGTGTGGTGCCCTCCAGATGTTATGGAATCCAACTCCCATCATTTTTGACCACTTGGTGTGCTGGCTGGGGCTGATGGGATTTTAAAATCTACAACATCTGGAGGGCATCACTGACTGCCTCTGTCCTATAGTTTTATACAAGGTCCCCCTGTCAGCTCTAACTGGAAATGTCACCTAGGATCTTTCCACGTTTCCTATCAATGAGTTACAGCCACAGAGTTTTAATTATAACCAAAGCCCCCTCTTACGTTATGCTTATTGCATAAGATCCTTTCCACTATTTTGCTGGGGCAAAGGAGAACTCTCCTCTCCACATCAACATTCGCCGCTGCTCCTAGGTAAACAATAATGAAGATGTTGAAGGAGGAACCAGAACAGTTTGGCTCCTTCCCCCCACAACCACAGTAAGAAGCCTTGGTCCATGGGGGACAAGTCTCAGTTTTGGGTTCTCTAATGTCAGCTTTGTCCCATTCATAACCTGGAGGGTCTCCGGTTCTGTGGCTCCTCCCACATTGTCCAGAGCTTCCATATAACCCTGCCAATGTGAGAAGGACCTGTATTGCTACCACATTTGCAAAGCTAAACAAAGCTAAGCAGGGTTCGGTATGGTTTCAAATTGGATGGGGAACCGCACATTAGGATTGGACTAGATGACCCTCAGGATCCCTTCCACCTCTACAATTCTATGATTCTAACCTAAGGATGAAATATACAACAAATTCACTCTACTTCGCACATGCAGCAGATGAGGGTGTAAAACTGTTTCTGGGATGTACTACTTCAGACTACATATGGAAGACTGCCGGATTACATATGGAAGAGCTGTTTGACAGTGGAATTTGCTGCCAAGGAGTGTGGTGGAGTCTCCTTCTTTGGAGGTCTTTAAGAAGAGGCTTGACAACCATATGTCAGGAGTGCTCTGATGGTGTTTCCTGCTTGGCAGGGGGTTGGACTCAATGGCCCTTGTGGTCTCTTCCAACTCTATGATTCTATGATTCTCTCCAGACATTCACAAAGTAAACAAGGCGACAAGGGGGACAATTTGTACCCTAGCTTTCTGTCCAATATGCTAGACTCCTGTAAATGCTTTTTCCTCACATACTGTTCATGTGATCCCACATCTGCAGTCTGAATAAGCTGTTTCTTGACTCCATTTACTTAGGTGAAGTAGGCCTAAGGGGGACTTATTTCCCAATAAACATATGAAGGATCAGGTTGAAAGGCAGTGTTGTTGTTGTTTTATTAAAAACAAAAACAAAACGTGTTTCAATGTAACCTTAACCAAAGAGAAAATACATTGAGGTGTGGCAAAGTAATGAATTAGTACCATTAGTAGAACTTCCCTGGAACCAGTCTCTCTTCAAATTATCCCGAACAGGGGACTAAAGAAGATAGAAATTTGCATGAAATGGTGGTATATAAATCCAATCAATCAATCAATCAATCAATCAATCAATAATAGAAGAGTTGGAAGGGACCACAAGGATCATCTCGCCCAACCTCATGAAATGCAGGGATCTTTCACCCCACATGGGGCTTGAACCTCAAATTGAATCTCATGCTCTACTGACTGAGCTGTAAACAATTTAGTCTTAGAGAGTCAGTCCTTTTGAGTGTTGGGTCAGGTGGCCAAATTGGAAAACATTCAAACGTGCAACCTCTTTCCTACTATTACACCCAGCAGTAAAAAGGCAGAACTACTTGTGACAATCTCTTAAGAATTCCCTCTCAGAAGGAGTTGCGACCACTGAAATTGTGACGCACAGCTTCTAACGCCCCGTCCAAGCTTTTCTCAGACTTGGGAGAAACACTGAGATACAGCCTGCTGTGTGCTATTTCAGAATAACTAGGTTGCTTGTAGTAGATTAAAGGAGAGAAGTGAGTGCATGTAGAGAGATTGATGTATTCAGGAGTGTATGGATCTAATCCTTTTCACAGATTTGTATCACCTTTCTGAGGAGTTCTGATGAACAGTTCAATGACACTCCAGTTGGCAGATGGAAATGTTATTCCTTTGAAGGATGTAGCCTGTACCAGGATTTAACGTCTTACTTTGCTTGCATCAACAAAATCCAAAGGAAAAAGAGAAGTTTATTGTGATGGAAGAGGAGCAGTATAATCTCTGACATCAGGAACAAATCAGAAACTAATGTTGAAGGGGAATAGGCATAAACACAGCCTGAGTCTTGAGAGATCACCTAAGAATTTCTTGAAACACATTGCTTCCTGTCTGGCTAATGAACTGCCAGTTTCATAGATCTGTGGCCTTGAGCTACACAAGAATCAAGTAAGAAATAAGTTCTCTAGTAGTTGAGAATAATACCAGCAACAATAAATAATCATATAAATAAATAACACTGCTCATAGTCAAGTAGTTGTTGATATAAAATAACGTATAAGAAATTATCCGCATTATAAATTACCTTTTTCTGACACCCCCCCCCCATTTGTGAAATCTTTTCCTATTAATGAGCCAAGTAAATAAAGACTTTGCCCTGGAGATATTTTTGATCTGTTCCCCACTTGATTGGTCAATGGAGACAGATATTTTATTTTGACTGTGCATGTGGTGAAGGAAAAAAAATGGTTCAACAAACCAACAGAAACAAATGCTTAAGGGCAAATTTCCCACTAACATCATTTGTTCAAATTGCAAAGATATTTCATGGCTTTAACTATACAAATCAGGGAAGAGTACTTGGAAACAGTCTTGGATTTTGTATTGAATCATTTTGTATCTATTTAAACAACAATTATTATTATTATTATTATTATTATTATTATTATTATTATTATTCCACCCATCTCTTTGACCCACACAGTTTTACAATTCTAATGATAAACCAGCCTATTCCCTACCCCAGCTGGATGCCTTCCAGATGTGCACAATAGCATGTTGTGAATTGCAGCCCTCTCCCAACTTGAAGTGTGGTGTCAACAACCCTAACCCCTGAGTCAGACCAGTGTCTCCCCAAAAGTTCTGTTTCTTTTGAAATACACCTCTACGTTTTCCTATATAATATTCTCTATGTTTCTTGAGGGCCATGGACATGTTGAGATTCCTGCATAACAGGGGGTTGGACTGAATGACGCTCAGGATCCCTTCCAACTCTGCAAATCTATGAGTCTATGAAATCATGAGGCTTGTGCACACCCTACATATATCAACTGCCAACTTGCTATGTACAGCAGAAGCAATATAGTAAAGTATTCAACCATCAAGCACTTCAATAATAAAGCAAGTTTGTGTATTTTGGTCCAAAATCTGAATAATTCAATCACAACTTTAGGATTTCTTTCAAAACTGCATTTTAGCAAATGAAAAATATATTCTTTTAAAAATATAAAGATATTTAGAGGGACCTATCTCTGCTCTTCTGAAGAAGATTATACAGAAAACATCGATTTTCTTATCACCCTTATTAGGATGCTTATTAAATTTCAACAGTTCAGATTATAGATTTCGTTTTTTCCCCTGGAAGCAAAAAACATATGGTCTTGGTAACTAAAGATAAGGATGCTTCAGGAAGGTAAAAAGTACTTAATTACCTAATAAAATTTACAAACAGTTTCATAGAGATTCAATACAAATATACCAAACTTCTATTTTCTAGTGGTTTAGGAAGAGGTAAACAGCCTCTATCATTAAACTCACAGGACGATATTCAGCTAAGAGTAGACCCTTTGAAATTGACTGGGTTAAGTTATTTAGCTCAATTGATTTCAAAGCGTCTACTCGCTAACACCCATAGTTTGTTAATGTCATTTAAAACATTTCTTTTTCCTTGAAAAAAATACATACAAATGGAATGAGTTATAGCTGCTTATAGTTCTGTACTAGGCAAAGATGCTTGAATATTTTAATTGACCCGCATTTCGAATTGAACAACCCTGACCCATATCTCTGAATGAATGTATGAATTGGAATGTAGTTAGTCTTCAGATTTTATATTATGATGAGGTCTGAGAGCTGCATTAACAAGCAATCAGTAAGTAGTAAACAAGCAAACCCCAGAGTTGCAAAATGTCACTCAGCAATATCAAAAGCAACATGATGGCCCGAAACAATTACAGTATAGAAAACTTTCTGAAATAATACAAAACATCAAAACTATCAAACTGAAGTCTCTGAACGCAAGCAAGCAAGCAATTCAACAGGTTTGTAGCCAAGTAGCTACAAAGCCTGCCTGCCACATAAGAATGGAAGAAACAAAATTACACTTCTTTGAATTTTGCAATACTGTTTTGCAACGTAGCAACATGTACAAAATTGCAAACATTAGGGGAAATTTCTTGCAAAAATGTGCATATTGGTCAAAATGCTGATAAATTTCTATGCAGATCAGAACAACAACAACACATTAGAAAGCTAGAGATCTCCCGTTACTATTTATCTCGGTCCTGGAGGTGCTCTTGAACACGATTAGAGGGGACAGGTTGGTGGAAGGGATACAGGTCGGAGCGAAACAATACAAACTTAAAGCGTTTGCAGATGACTTAGTTCTGACATTACAGGAGCCAGAATCTAGTACGAAAAGAGTACTACAACTAATCCAGGATTTTGGTCGGGTGGCGGGATTTAAACTAAATAAGCAAAAAACCAAGGTGTTGGGAAAAAACTTGACAGATATTGAGTCGGAACGGTTTCAGAGAGAGACAGAGTTAACTGTGGTTAAGAAAGTTAAATACCTAGGGGTAAACATAACAGCAAAGAATTTGAGTCTGTTTAAAGATAATTATGAAAAATGTTGGTCTGAAATTAAGAGAGACTTGGATAGCTGGTCAAAATTGAAACTTTCATTGTTAGGTCGAATAGCTGCTATTAAGATGAATGTATTGCCAAAAATGTTATTTTTGTTTCAGACATTGCAGATTGTAGATAAAACGGAGTGCTTCCGGAAGTGGCAGAAAGATATCTCCAAATTTGTCTGGCAGGGCAAAAAGCCCAGAATTAAGTTTAAGATATTAACGGACGCAAAAGAAAGAGGGGGCTTTGCCCTGCCAGACTTAAAGTTGTACTATGAAGCCGCAGCTTTCTGCTGGCTAAAAGACTGGCTACTTCTGGAGGACACGGATGTGCTGGATTTGGAAGGTTTTAACAATGCATTTGGATGGCATGCATATTTATGGTATGACAAGGTTAAGATCAACAAGGTCTTTAAGAACCATATTGTCAGAAAAGCAATATTTAATGTCTGGACAAGATACAAAGACTTATTAGAAAACAAAACACCGAGGTGGCTGTCACCTTTGGAGGCCAAGGCCCGAAAAAGACCCAATATGGAGGCCAATTGGCCAAAATATTGGGAAATACTAGAAAGGGATGGAGACAATTGGAAACTGCAGAGTTTAGAGAAAATGAAAGATAAAGTGCGAGACTGGTTACACTATGCTCAGATTAAGGAAGTGTTTAAGATTGATAAAAAGTTAGGATTCCAGGTGGAGAAATCGAAACTGGAGACAGAACTGCTAGAACCTAAGACCAAGGTACTTTCAAAAATGTATAACTTGCTGCTGAAATGGAACACACAAGACGAATTGGTTAAATCGGCTATGATAAAGTGGGCCCAGGATATTGGGCACAACATTATGTTTGAGGACTGGGAAAGGTTATGGACTACCGGGCTGAACTTCACAGCATGTAATGCTCTGAAGGAAAATGTAATGAAAATGATATATAGATGGTACATGACCCCAGTGAAATTGGCTAAAATATACCATTCGTCTGATAACAAATGTTGGAAATGTAAGGAAAATGAAGGAACATTCTTTCACCTCTGGTGGACCTGCCCTAAAGTGAAGGCCTTTTGGGAAATGATATATAATGAGTTAAAAAAGGTATTTAAGTATACCTTCACCAAGAAACCAGAGGCCTTCCTTCTGGGCATGGTCGGCCAGAACGTGTTAAAGAAGGATAGAACATTTTTTATGTACGCTACAACGGCGGCAAGGATACTTATTGCTAAGAGCTGGAAAACCCAAGATCTACCAACACTGGAAGAATGGCAGATGCAGCTGATGGACTATATGCAACTGGCTGAGATGACTGGCAGAATCCGCGACCTGGGAGAGGAGAGGGTTGAAGAAGACTGGAAGAAATTTAAGATTTATTTACAAAAGTACTGTAATTTGGTTGAATCCTAACAAGGAAGCCAGAGCAGAAATAACTGTCTACCATTAAATTATAATTTTTTATTTGAGTTTAACCTAAATATTGCACTTAAGAGTATAAACAAGATGATAATTTGCTTGGAAAAATTCGTTTTTAATGATGAGAGTGGAAGCGGGAGACGTGAGGGAGTCCGCAATAGAATGAAAAGATGTTATGAAACCTATTTTGTTTGTTAAATATGTATCTGTAAGAAATCTTAATAAAAATTTTTATAAAAAAAAAACAAAAAAAAAAATAGAAAGCTAGAGATCTACACGGGGACAAACAGAAGAAGACGCCTTTACCCCGGTATGGCTCCCCTTTATCACACACACAGCCCAACAAGACAATGACAAAATTCCACCAACAGCATACAAATCAATATGGCTAACCTGATCCAGAGAGAGAGAGAGAGAGAGACTGCACATACTTTTGTAAACCAAGAAAATCTTTAATAAAAATACATTAAAAAAAAAGCTAGAGATCTGAAATAGACAGATTCATACACCCCAGTTCTAATTGTGGCTACAAATGTCACATGGAGGTAGCCATGATTTTGTTTATTGTTTACATTACAACATCATTAGGAGGGACAGAAACTCTTCGCATCCTGGTAGCCCCAGGATCAGCTAAGAGCTTGTGCTTTATTTTTCATTGTACCTACTTTATTCTGATTTGAACTTTTTGGTTGCTTTTAAACCTCATTGATTTAAGTTTTAATGTTTAAAGATTTGCCCACTGAGGTTCCTTTTCTTCCTATTATCATTATTTGAAATCTATATACCTCTTTTCCAGAAAGATATTTACCTAAAACAGCACATAGGAATGTGAATACTTGGCGTGTTTTATATATAATGGTCCATTCTAAAAGCAAATGAAATAGAATCCAGACAGAAAACGGGTTCAAGATCATTGTCCAATGTGCTAGAAAACAAACTAACTGTTTAGAGTGGCCTTCCAATTTTTCTATTTTTATAATCTACAATATATAATAAATTAATTAAATTGAAGGGGGTAAAATCCAGCCTGGGAGCAGAAATACACAAGGTAAACATTTCAAATCGAAGAAGGCGACCCTTTTCAGTCTGAGAGTCACATGCACTTTTGAGCAATCTTTTGGAGGTTTCCTGCCAGTTGTGGGGGTGACTTGAGGCAAAACTGGGCAGAACAATGAATGTGTGTTTTACCTTTATGCAATAGGTTAGTTTTTACAGGCACCCACAAACCCCTGTAAATTGGCATTATCAGAATTCAAGGACACATTCCAACCAGACAAAACCACTGAAGGACGGTGCAAATCAGGGCCAGTCAGCATTGTGGCTGGGGTAGGAGATACTAGGGAGTCCTAAGGACCAGACTGAGCGATGTAGACGGCCACATCTGTGCTCAGGCCAGAGGTTTTCCACCCCTGTTTGAAGTTGAAAATGAAGCTGGAAAGCCGATCAACTCATATAGCAGGCATTGGAGGTACAATACACATATCACTGAAATCAATGGCAAAGTTCTCATAGGAAGTTACAGTGCTGCATTCCATCTGACAGTTCACTGCTTGGTCCACTCTTGCAATTCTATCCCACTGGCCTTCAGCCACATTCAAATACACACACTTCCAGCAACATATGCTTCTTTGTGGACGTGTGCACATTTGTCAGCAAATATTTTCATTGCAGAAGCTTAACAAGTGTAAAATGAGATCTCATATGACAGATGATCATCTCCAAAACATCCTGAAAACTGCCGCTTTTAAACTCGCTCTGGAAATTGCACAAATGGCATCACAAAAGAAAAGCAAGTTAATCCAGCGAAGTCCTGCTACGCTCATGCTAACATTATGCAAACTTTTTCAACAACGTTTTCTTAATAGAAAATCATGCAAATTAGCAGGCGGCATAAAAACGGCAGTTTCCCTAACAGCTGAACCAATATCTTCCACACCGATGCAAATTGTATGCAAAATATGCTAATTGCACTGAAAAGTATATATAAAGCCATGCAAGCTTCTGGGTCATGATTTTCAATGTTCCCTCAAACTGAAGATCACAATCCAACCATGTAAAATGCAATAGTACCTCCCAAGCTACTGCTCAGGTAGGAAACCTTTTCACCTTGAGCGCTACGTTCCCATCTGGGGCTACATTCTAGCGGTGGGTGGAGCAAGAGGCAAATGTGACTGGAACAATGAATGTAAATTTAACTGTTGTACAGTAGGCTGCTTTCTATGCACACTCACATATCCCTCTTTATCCTCCATTATCAGAGGATCTCACATGTTGTTGTTTTTTTGTATTTTACTTAAAATCAGTCACACCAATAAATAAATAAAATCCTAATGAATTACACATTTTTTCCAGCTGAAATAACCCAAACAAGGAGCCTTGCATCTATGCCTGAATATATCAGATGATGTCTGGCAAAGATAGACGTGGCTACAGATTTTTAGAAATTATTCAAAAAGATTATAATTAATTCACATTGAATGACAATTGGCCAACCCAAACCAAATAAGACTATTCAACCAACTGCTTGAAATAAAGAAGTATTTTATAATGTTTTAATTTTCATGTATACACAATTATGCCATAATGAAGGAGTTTCAGTTCATTGCATTACTTGACATTTGTTACTTCCACACAATTAGCTGTGTGGAATGCATGTACAATACATCAAAATCGCTTTTCTAAGAACTTTTATTAACCCAATCTTCTTTGTTCTATCTAGCAGTAGCTAATACTTCACTCTACCTTTGACAAGTATCTATTTGCAGCAAAAAACACACACATTCTGTCTAAGAAAAAGAAAATGTGTAGTAGCTGCATTGATTATGTGGGTTGAAGTAGAGTTCCTGGCAATTTGAAAATGATATCTTCATAGCTGATCCTATAAAAGGTACTATTTGAACAATTCTGATTCCTGTTGAACATAAAGTTCCTGAAATGTTATTTGTGTATATATACTAAAAGTGCCATTACTATCCACCGCCAAGAGGGACGTATCACCAGACTCCTTGGAGGTGAGGGTGAATTGTCCCTCTTCCCTAAAAATGCACTGCTACAAAAAAGCAAGCAACAAATGGTTTGATTTTATTTATATAAAAATGTCCTATGCATCACTCAGGGTGGTTTACCTCAATTTTAAAAACAAAACAAAAAAACAGTATGTAAAAATACACAAAATACACAACATCAACATACATTTAAAAAGCAGAGCTGGCAGAAAACAGAAAAAGCTACTGGAATTTTTTTTAAAAAAATGTCAGCAAAAGATGGCTAGAGAGGGGGCTATCTGCACTTCATGAGAGAGAATATTCAGAGTTACGGTGCAGCCATTAAGAATGACCTATCTTTTGTTGTCATCAACTGTGCTTCCACCATCGGCGAAAGGCTTCTCCTTCTGATATTATGGATTGGGGAGGATGATATGAGAGAAGCTGATACCTCAGGTATCCTCAAACCATTTATGACTTTAATCATCAGCCCTCTGAATTGCACCCAGGAGAATGCTTTCAGCCAATGCAGATGTTGCACAATAGGTGTAACATGATCTTTGCTGAAATAAAAAATAAAAAATTGTCCAGTAGCACCTTATAGACCAACTAAGTTTGTTCTGGTATAAGCTTTCGTGTGTGCGCCAACAAACTTAGTTGGTCTATAAGGTGCTACTGGACAATTTTTTATTTATTTATTTTTTTATTTATTTTGTCTGTGTCACAACAACATGGCTACCTACCATGATCTTTGCTGTTACATTTTTCGTCAACTGCAGCTCCCAAACAGCTCCATGAAGAGTGCAATGCAGTAACCCAGTCTTAATGTAACTAAGACCTGTTGTGTTGCCGTGTCCAGAACTAGCTTCTTCAGGGGTGATCGTAGCTAGAACACCAGCCTAAACTGAGCAAACAAACTACTGGCCATTCAAATATAAAGATGCATCCAGAAACACACCTTAGTTGTGAATCTGGCATTTCATGTGAAAGACAACCCAGTCCTAAAACAGGCTGAATCCATATTCCAGAGCCTGTCCCCATCTCGTCTTTGTTATTTTACTTATTTATTTCATTAAACTTATTAGTTAGTTGCTTGTCATCCAAAGGGTCTCCAAGCAACTTACAGTACATTGGGAGGGGTACATAAATACATAATACCACAGCAAAGGGGGTTGGGGTCATATAACATACTGTATCAATATTCTATGCTGCAAGCTCCCTGCTACAGATGTTTGACCTGAGCGAGCTAAGCCAGAGGGAACTATACGACAATGGCTGGGTCCCACAGCTCCTTTATACTTGGAGCTCTGCTTCAGGTGCGTAATATCTGGATAGGGCTCAGGAAAGATGCAGCGTTGTCTGTCATCTGATCTCTCTGCCATGCCTGTAGGAAGCTCCCATAGGAAGTTCCCCCTTTGCATATATTTTCTCTCCCACCCATGTCTGCAGGAAGGCCAAGGAATAGAGGTGAAAGGTAGAACAAGAAGTTTTGATTAAACGCTACCACTGGGCTGGACACTTGCAGGTCACTTAGCCACCTTCATAGTACAATTTCATTCTCTCTGCTCCAGTAGTTCAGACTCTGAGCAGGGCTGAACATTTCCAATTACTGTGCTACAATATGGTTGTCTTACGGGTCTCCGCTTATAATGACAGATTTTTTTTTCTTTTTTTGCCTGCCAGTTGAAATAATCTGTATACAGAAGGTCGAATTACAATCTGTTTTACAGGAACAGCAAGCTACAAAGAAACCCTGAGGAGAAACCAGAACGCAGAGCGTAGATTTCCTTACTTCCCAATTACACTGATTATATTACCTCCAACATACACAAAGACAAATAATCTTCATTAACAATGCGTTGCAGCCCACTGTCATGGAATGGTTTGAAGGGGGGGGGACCAGCCCTGAAACAGCAGCACAGCAGAGTTGACCGACTCAGCAAGAAAGGTCAACAACATGCTGCTGGAACTGAACACAAGTAATATTTACGCTGGTAGTTTCCCATAATGAAATGTTCCACTATCACATTTCAAACAAAGCTGTGCTCTTCTTTCATTAAAAAATACATATATCAGCCAGAAACCAAGCCCTCTCCTCTGCTTTCAAATCTCTCTGAAAACAATCAGCTAAAATGTATGTATATTAACTATTGCAGCAATAGAAAAACAAGAGTTCACTTTCGGTTATGGTAAAAAAAAATGCAATCAGATCGTACTTGATCAGTTAGGTGGTGCTGCAGGAGGAGGCCTTTAACCCTTTCCCTATACCATGGCCCTGATCAAAATTACCCCCCCCCAAAAAAAAACCCAACCCCAACAACCTGTGATTAGCTCCCCTGACCAACTGTGGCAAAGATCAGCCGAAAGGATTTTACAGCAAGGGTACAGTGCATGGAGAAGGGTTAAACACACACCCTCCAACAACAGACAGAGCTTTAAAAACTGCCCA
Source organism: Podarcis melisellensis (assembly GCF_964234715.1). Classification (NCBI taxonomy): domain Eukaryota; kingdom Metazoa; phylum Chordata; class Lepidosauria; order Squamata; family Lacertidae; genus Podarcis; species Podarcis melisellensis. Next base: position 16,628,850 of record NC_138541.1, on the reverse strand, counting down.
CAGCTTCCTTAAAGTAAAACAAATCAGTCAGTCCCACACACCATTGAGGAAGTGGAACCAGGTGCAGAGCTGTGGAGATGTGGGCCAGGGAGGTGTGCTTTCAGCTTAAATACATTACCAGAGCTTGTATCCTACTGGCCAGGCAATCCTTCCCACCTGCTCATCCATACATGGTGCAAAAGGGATAGGGGATGAGCAGGACTGAGTTTATATGTTTATTTTACTGATTCCCAACTGTTCTGTGAGAGGGACAGACATTTGCTTTGGAAGAATTAAACCCGCAATCAATGTCCCTCAGTGTAAGGAAGCCCCATGAGGCATCAATTCCCTGAGCACCGGTCCTGCTAGATGATGTCTGTGCACAAGAGAAAGGCAGTGGCAGGCTTGGGGAGATCACTAGATTTGCAGAAGTAAAACATATTTTGGGGACTAGGAATCTAAAACGGTACGGAGGGCTAAAAACAGTCTAATGGAGACCCAGCATGCTCTGTGGACATAGAATGCTGGTTGCCTGTTGGAGGGTGAGGAATGGAAAATGAGTGGTGGGGTGGAATACAGCATCTTGGAAGAAAGCCTGGCTTGCTGAAACTCTGAAGGGGAACACTTCATACTGCAACATTTTGTTACAGATCTCACTTGCACACTTTTAAGTCTCTTGTGGTCTCTCCCTCCCCCAATAGTACTGCTATATGAATTTTCATAGGTGGAGCTGCCAGGAGTTCCACCAAGTGACTTTTGCATGAAAATAATAGGCTCTGCCACTGAGATACAGTCCTTTCCCTCTGGAATAAGCTCAGGTGGGTAATGGCAATGACAGATATTGCTGATTTAGATAATTACTCATCATAAACTTCTGGTTCCATAAAGGAGCATCTTAAAAGTCTGCTGAATCAGTTTCTCCTAAAAGTAGCTGGCACAATGCAGGAGGCATTAAGCAGAGAGTATAATTCATCCCACTCACTATTCATTGTTTGTCGACATAAAGAAATGCTTTCTTACAGTACAAAGCCTTCAGTTCTGGTCTACAGTCCATGGTAGTAAAGTGAGAGGGAGGGAGGGGAGGGAAGCTGCTCAGGTAAGTGGATTCATTTTAACTGAAGAACCATTTCCTATGGTTTGAACAGCATACATAGCTATTGAACAGAATAAAGTAATTTTAGCATCTTTTAAAATGGTTGGGAAACTCTTACGTCATCATTTGAAATCTAGCTGAAAACGGTGAAGTACTAATGAAGTTCATTAGCTTCAGACTGGCTAGCAACACAAACCTGTGCATGTTTACTCAGAAGTAGGGATGGATGAATCTGTCAATTTTGCTCTCTCTCTTAGTTTGTCATTTACTCCAGTCATCAATCTCCACCATTTACTATTTAAAAAAAAATGCTCACGAAGATTCATTTCTGCAAGCAACTTTCCCTGATTTAATGTATGTTCTATATAATGCATATGACATTGTTTGCATACTTTTCTCAAATACATACTTTTTTGCTAAATCAATATAAAAAGTTGATGAAGTGTGCATTTTGAAGATTAGCTGCACTTTGGCTTGTGCACTGTTTTGGGAAGAAAAAATTAGGTAGGTTTGCATTCAAATGCAAACCAAACCAAATTTCTCCCCCGTTCCTCCTTGGAAGGAAATATGGCTTTGTTCAATTGGGCTTATTCCCGTGTTAATTCCTATGTTATTCCCAAAGTAAGACTGCAGTGCTACACACACTTACCTGGGAGTAGGCCTCACTGAATGTAAATAAATAAATACTTAAACGCTGTACTGCTCCTATAGAAAGAAGGATCAATCACACAGTTTATTTCAGTATACACATTGGGAGATCAGTTACTCAGCCTAACCTACCTCACATGGGTGTTGGGAGGATAAATCTGCAGGGGGGAAATAACCAGGTATACCACTACAAGCTCGATGGAGGAAAGGTGTGATGTATAGCAATGAAAGAAAGAAAGAAAGAAAGAAAGAAAGAAAGAAAGAAAGAAAGAAAGAAAGAAAGAAAGAAAGAAAGAAAGAAAGAAAGAAAGAAATCTAGGACGAAGGAGTGAAATTGCAAAGACTATATGATGGACTTGCCAGTACTAGCTTAATATCTAGACACCTGACTGAGGCAGGGAGGATCATACTTAGTTTCACATAAAACAGATGAGGTGTGAAAGACATCGTCTTTATATGTGATCATTTTCAAATGCTTAATTAGTCATAAGAGTAAAAACTTCACTCCCAAGCTCCTTGAGAAGAACTGTGCTATTTATAGAACATTTCTGGAGGTAGTCTACTCCATCAAATGTCAAGTGGGAGGATGTAAAGGATAATAGTAAGGTAAGGTATAAAGAAGAAATTTTCCTGGAAACTCTTGGTTTAAGCAGAATTTTCCAAAAGCAGATTTACACCAAATGATTATCTAGGAAGTCTTGAGACCCTTATATACATGGTGCATTTTAAAATATCACCAAGTTTAACTAATAATAATATTAATAGGTATTTTTGTTGTAACAGACACTTTCAACCAAAGACCAGGGATCTAACCCTATGGATGCTTACTTTGAAGTAAGTCCTACTGAGCAAGCTCCAATAGAGCATGATATAGCGTGTTCTCCCTAACCAGAGAGCACGGGTTGCGGTTGGGGAAACATGCCACTGTGGCATCTGAATATAGACTGCATTTTTAATCAAGACTTATATTGGCTTATATCTTGATCAGGTTCCTAAATTAAATGGGCTTAGATTTTCAAAATGTTTCATGCCAGGCAGAAAAAACCTTGGCAAGAGGTTTTCTCCTAAGACAAGAGGGCCCCATTGATTTATGGTAGAAAAAACAATTCTCAAAGTCATAAAAAGGGAGAATTACATATGCTGCCCCAAGGCTGAAAAAACACTATTAAGAATGGGTAAATAAGTAAAATGATACCAATGGGCCTCACGTTAAACCTTGAGCTGAATTCTCTAAGGCCAGAAGCAAATGGGAAAAACATTTAGCTGACAGAAAAAAGAGAACATTTTTAGGAAATCTTCTAAAGCTGTTTCTTTCTCAAACTGAGAGAGTTAAAAAGGGCAATAAAATGTTGGGGAAAGGCAACTGGCTTGGCTGGAGAAGAAGCTTCTTTCTACTTTATTTTTAGGCTGGAAAGGGGGGTGAAAGGAGGAGTGTAAACTAAAGAGGCTTCTTTTAAAAGCTGTTTTTTACTGAGTTCCTTCCTTTTTACTTTGAGAAGCTTTATTCTTTTAAGAGGCTACCTATGATAATGTATGAAATATATTAGCTTAAATATATTGGCTTAAATGTAATTATGCAAAGGATTTAAGGAATGCTAGATTCTTATTTCATATGGTTGTAAGAGTTGTATTTATCCTGAAATTAAGTCAGCCACCAGCCTAGCCCCCCTGCCAGACAGAAGACGCCATCCAAGCACTCTTGATATATAGTTGTCAGGCATTTGTTTAGAAACCTTAAATGAAGGAAATCTTTCAATGTTGATGTGAACTCAAGATCCTTGACATCTGTTGAACATAAAAATGTAAGATTAAACATTTGTTTTAGAAGGCAATAGGGCAAGAGGTGAGCTGGTAATTAAGATTCCATGTAAGATATATTATTACTTATATGTCATATATATAGCTCTTTGTCTCCCTTATAAGGGCAAGGAAATGGGTGTATCTTTTGTGGGTGTATCTTTTGTGATTGGTTCTACCAAACAGCCAATAGGAATTCCAACCAGGCTGATTGGACAGAGGCAGCCACAGGAGGAGCAAAGGGGGCTGGATTAAGGGAATATAAGTGCTGGCCAGAATGGCAGGAGGCCAGGCCAGAGCTTGGTAACCATATACCACTGTGCCTCTCATTTATTTGTCTGACAAATAAATTAATATTTTAATTTCTCTATTGCTGCGTTGAATATTTCATTCCAGCTAAGCGTTAACCACAAGCAGAGGTGCTACATTTTATGGTGCCCTGTGACTCGGATAAGTGGTCTGCTGGAACGCAGCCCCTTCGCCCTACTGGGCAGGGTACAAGAGAGAGGACAACTGCTTACCCAAAGCGCGCACTGGTAAATTTTTCCAGGGGGAACGCAGAAGACTCGTCTGTCTGATACCCTGCTCACTGGCGGCGACGGAACCGGGGGAAACAGGGAACCAACCAAGGGTAAGTGCACAAAGGGATTTTTGGCCCTCCAATTAATTAGGAGGAAGAGAAGTCTTGATCAAACTTCTGCGTCTCAGTAAGGGGAAACTGAGTACGCTAGGTGGTTGGGTACATCAGATGGTGGTCTGGTGGAGGAAAAGGGAAAATTGGGAGGTAGAGTGTGGTGAAGTATCCAGCGCATTGTATGTGTGAGAAAGTACAGAGCAATCTGTAGCTGACCTGAGTGTGGAGTGGGCAGTACTTCGGTTCCTAGTAAGGCGACTTCACTAGGCAAGGAAACCCACAAAGCGTGTCTGTGAGTGACTGAGTGGATACTTCACAGGGCCATACAATGGGAGTTGGGGGTTCAAAGGGGGAAAATACACCTCTTGAGTGTATGTTAAATAATTTTAAGAAAGCCTTCTCAGGGGCATATGGAGTCAAAATGACGCCAGAGCGCTTGAGAACGTTATGTGAACTAGAATGGCCAAAACAAAATACTGAATGGCCATCCCAGGGAACCTTTGATATAAATTTAGTAAGCAAACTTTGGTCTGATATCGCCAAAGAAACTGGAGGGTGCCCAGAACAATTTCCATATATAGATTCCTGGCTGAGCACATTAAATAAAAATCCTCCATGGATAAGGGAATGCAAAGTCCAACGATGCAAATTATTGGCTGTAAAAGCTGAAGCTAGGAAAGGAATCTTGCCAAATAAACTTAAACCCATTTTTGAGGGACCAGAGGAAGAGGTGCTTCCACCTCCCCCCTATGCTCCACATCGAAGGGAGCCTAATCCAAACACTCCACCAGTTGTAACCCCGAGGCAAGAAAGTGGAATGAATAATGGGGGTGGAGTCACAGAGCTTGATTCCTTGATAGATTATGATAAATATCTTCAGGAGGCATTGGAGTCCTATAATAAAGCCCAAGCAGAAGTGGTTATTCCACCTGTGACTCCTAATAGACCTCCATCTAAAGTCTCCTTTAGTGGAACAACTGATTGCCCACCCCAAACCCCTGTACATCCAAGTCCTAGAGAAATATTACAGAAGTTACAGGGAGACCTTGATCGGTCAGCAAGCAATACAGCCAGGCGTATAAAGCTGCTAAAAGAACGCCTTGGAACAGATACCATCCCTTATGATTTGAGGCCCCTAGAGCAAAGTGAAGAGAAAGGTCACGTAGTAGCCCCTCTTAGAAGAGTATTTGATGCACTTGAGGAGCCTGCGCTGGTTAACGGGCAACCCGGACCACGGCCACCTCGAACTTCGACCCTGCAGTACATTCCATTCACAACTACGGATCTGATGAATTGGAAAACACACACCCCATCTTTTGCAGAAAAACCTCAGGCTATGATGGACTTGGTGACTTCAATAGTAAATACTCATAGCCCTACTTGGACAGATTGTCGCCAGCTCCTAAATACTCTTTTCACCACTGAGGAAAGGAGAGACATAATTGAAAAGGCACAGATATATTTGCGTGAGCAGGCCAGAGTGGGAAATATTTTTAATATTGACCGTCATCTCCAAGACAACTTTCCCTTGGAAGATCCTAATTGGGATCCAAACAATGCAATTCACCTGACCAGACTTACCACCTACCGCCAGACGCTTGTGCAAGGTATCCGCAGGGCATGTCAGAAGCCCACTAATATGTCTAAAGTTTCAGAAGTAGAACAGAAACCAAATGAGAGTCCGGGAGACTTTTTAGAGAGGCTGCAGGAAGCCTATCGTATATGGACTCCTTTTGACCCTGAAGCCCCTGAAAACAGCAGAATGATTACGGCTACATTTGTGGCCCAGTGTGCTTCTGACATTCGTAAGAAAATTCAGAAATCAGAAGGATGGGAAGGGATGCTGATGAGCCAAATTATGGCCATTGCACGCCGAGTTTATCGGAATAGGGATGAGGCTGAGAAACAAGAGAAGAAGAAGTGGCAGAAGGAAAAGATGGTGATGCTAGCCACAGCAGTGAAGCAAGACCACCGCCCCTTAAATGGAGGGAGAGGGCGAGGAAGGAATCCACCATTGGGAAGGAATCAATGTGCAAATTGCAAGAAGGAGGGTCACTGGAAGCGGGAGTGTCCTGAACCCTTGAGGTTGGAAGAAGTACGCCCAGGCCCAGGCCCAGGCCCAGGCCCAGGCTCCGGCCCAAGAAACCAGGGACGGGGACGGGGAATGATCCGAGATGGAAGATATCAGAGACCAGGACAGGGACGGAGTAGAGACAATTTTATTGGACTGGCAGAAGAGGATTTTACCCAAGACTAGGAACGACCGGACTCCATAAAGTTAGGCTTCCAGGAGCCCACGGTCACGATTCAATTAGGGAGCCATTTAATAGACTTTATGATTGATACTGGGGCTGAATACTCAGTACTCCCAGAACTATTGCAGAAAAAGGCATCCAAAAGTGTAGTCATTAAAAGTGCCACTGGACAGTCAGCTAAGAGGTCTTTCCTCCAACCTTTGGAATGCCAGATTGGGGGACATCGTTTAACCCATCAGTTTTTGTATATACCTGAGTGTCCAATACCTCTCTTAGGCAGAGATATGCTGTCCAAATTGCAGGCCCAAATCACCTTCACTCCTCGAGGTCCAGAAATGAAACTGCCATCAAAAGCAGCAGGAATAATTACCCTCTCAGTACCTAAGGAACAATCATGGCGCCTAATGTCAGCCTTGCAAGTCCAACCCACATTGGATACAGAATTAAACAAGCTCCTCCGAACTCTACAGGTGCCACCAGGAGTATGGGCCGAAAATAGCCCACCAGGAATGGCTAAGAATATAGCTCCAATTGTAGTAACCCTAAAACCTATGGCTACCCCTGTATCTGTAAAGCAATATCCCTTACCCCGGCGAGCAGCAGAGGGCATCCAGAAACATTTGGACCGCCTATTAAAATATGGTCTGCTTAAGCCTTGCCAATCAGAATGGAACACACCCCTTTTGCCTGTTCGAAAACCTGGGACAGATGAATACAGGCCAGTGCAGGACTTGAGGCTCGTAAACCAGGCTATCGAGACCTTGCACCCAAATGTACCAAACCCATATACCTTGCTGAGTTTGATCCCACCAGAAGCAACATTTTTTACTGTATTGGACTTGAAAGATGCATTCTTCTGTTGCCGGCTGGCACCACAGAGCCAACCTATATTTGCCTTCCAGTGGGAAGACCCTTTAACAGGAACAAAAGGCCAGCTAACCTGGACAAGATTGCCCCAAGGATTCAAAAATTCCCCAACTTTATTTGGCACTGCCTTGGCGAGGGATCTAACAAGTTACCCCTCAATACCGGGAGAAAAGGTGGTTCTGCAATATGTAGATGACCTTATATTAGCGGCAAAGGATTTTGATACCTGTAAAGAAGGGACAGAGGAACTGCTCCACTTGCTCTGGGAAGCTGGCTACCGAGTTTCCCAGAAAAAGGCACAGTTATGTTTAGAAAAGGTCAAATATTTGGGCTTTGACATCTCACACCAACAACGAGCATTGAGACCAGAGAGGAAAGAAGCTATTTGCCTTATCAAGGAACCTACCACAAGAAAACAACTTAGAGGATTCCTGGGAACAGCAGGGTTTTGTAGACTATGGATACCTGATTTCAGCAGTCTGGCCAAGCCCTTACATGAAAGCACTCGAGGTGCAGAAAAGGACCCATTCGTATGGGGACCTGAGCAGAAACAAGCCTTTTTAGTTATCAAACAACGACTTATGGAGGCACCAGCCCTTGGATTGCCTAATTCGGAAAAACCCTTTCAGCTGTATGTACATGAACAGAATGGGATTGCAGCGGCAGTCCTGACCCAGAGACTAGGAAGTTGGAACCGTCCAGTAGCTTATTTGTCTAAACAATTGGACTCAGTAGCAAAAGGATGGCCTCCATGCCTAAGGGCAGTAGCGGCCACTGCAAGCCTTGTCAAAGAAGCTGATAAATTTACCTTTGGCCAGACGATGTATGTGAATGTACCTCATGCTGTTCTGACACTCATGGAATATAAGGGTAGTTATTGGCTAACGAACCCAAGGATGGCTAGATACCAAGGCCTATTGTGTGAAAATCCCAGGATTCATCTACGAGTAGTGAATATGCTCAATCCAGCGACTTTGCTGCCCCTACCAGAGGTAGATGATGAAGAATCACATGATTGTCTCCAAATAATGGATGAAGTTTATTCCAGTAGACCTGATCTGAAAGATGAGCCATTGAAAAATCCAGATGTTGTATATTATACGGATGGTAGCAGTTACCTGCATGAAGGTGCCAGACGAGCAGGATATGCTGTGGTCACCAATGAGGAAGTTGTGGAAGCTGAAGCTTTGCCTGCTGGCACCTCAGCACAAAAAGCTGAACTTATAGGCTTAACTAGAGCTCTGCAGTTGGCAGCTGGATGTAAGGCAAACATCTATACTGATTCTAAATATGCCTTCTTAACCCTGCATGCACATGGAGCTCTATGGAAAGAAAGAGGTCTAATCGGAGCCCACGGGAAGGCCTTGAAATATGGACCTGAAGTAGAAATCCTGTTAGAAGCAGTATGGGCTCCAGAACAGATTGCTGTAATGCACTGCAAAGGTCATGGACGAGGAAGGGATCCAATAACCAGAGGAAATCATGCTGCTGACAAAGCAGCCCGAGAGGCAGCCCAAAAGCCTGTGGGAGGATTTATAGCAGCCCTCATACCAGAGGTAGTTCCAGAAGAAGTTAAACCTCACTATACCCCAGAAGAGAGGAAGTGGGCTGAACAGGAAGGAGCGGTTGTGAAGGACGGTTGGATGATCCTGCCGGACAATAGGATTTATGTACCTCATCATCTAGCAGGCACAATTGTAAGAAATTATCATGAATCTACTCACCTTGGCGGTACTGCAACCAGAGAGAGTCTCAGTCGGAAGTTGTATATTATTAACCTATCACAATTAGCAACTTGCATTTCACAGAAATGTGTTCTTTGTGCTAAAAACAATCCCAGGCAGGGACCGGTACAACCTCCTGGAATTCAGCATGTGGGATACGTCCCCATGGAAAGCCTAATTGTGGACTTCACAGAGCTGGTCCCTTCTAAGGGATTCAAGTATCTCCTTGTGTTTGTAGATACTCTTACCGGATGGGTTGAAGCTTTTCCCACCCGAACTGAAAAAGCACGAGAGGTAACTAAGAGACTCCTCACTGAATTGATCCCAAGGTTTGGATTACCTAGATGCATTGGAAGTGATAATGGGCCAGCGTTCATTGATCAAGTAGTACAAGATGTATGTCGAGTCCTACAAGTAAAATGGAGACTGCATGCAGCATATAGGCCTCAGAGTTCAGGGAAAACTGAAAGAATGAATCGGACTCTGAAAACCCAATTGGCAAAATTAACCCAGGAAACGGGATTGGGATGGGTAGATGTGTTACCCATAACACTGTTTCGTGTTCGGTGTGCACCCACAAAAAGACTTAAGTTGTCACCTTTTGAGCTCCTGTATGGGAGACCGCCCTCCTTTGTTCAGGATATTCCAGCTGACCTTAAACAAATAGGAGACCATGTGACACAGGGACAAGTGCAATCTCTCTCCCGTGTTTTTGTTTCTCTTAACAGGTGGGCCCTCGAACGCACGCCGTGCAGCATTGCTGAGCCGATTCATCAGTTCCAGGCTGGCGATAGCGTATGGGTGAAAGAGTGGAAACGCGATCCACTTGCACCTAAATGGCGTGGACCTTACACCGTCTTGCTCTCTACTCCAACAGCGGTGAAGGTAGCTGAGGTGACCCCCTGGATTCATCACTCTCGTTTGAAGAAGTCCGAAGGCAGTTGGACATGCAAAGGTGACCCCTCTAATCCTTTAAAACTAACTCTCTCCAAAAACCCCTGTATCTAGCCCTACCGGGAACGGGCTAGGTCACGGGCAACATTTGACGACCGGCCTGCTGCAGCCACAACCTGGAAGCTGGCTGACCTGCGCACGCCTGAAGCTTGAGGAGCGTCTAAACCAGCGATTGTGAACGGGAAGATTCTCTTATACAATCGATTGACTGCCCCCTTGTGGAACAATTATAAGTGATATTACTCATTGGGGATCCTCGGGATATATGTTTTGGTCTTGGTGGTTCCCCATTTCTGTCATTGGGGGAATTATATTGGGGCTAATAATTATTTGCTATCACAATAAGGTAATCTTTTGTGGAAGGAATGCATATGCTAGACATCAACATGATTTCATTATTAATCCTGATCCCTTGGGAAGGGGAAGGGTCCATGAATCTGACCAAATTTGCTAAATATGGATTCCGCCATGACCACAATATGTGGGTAGGCTTAGCTGAGATGGTAGCCAATGTTGCAAATAGGACTAATTGCCTTGTTTGCTCTCTTGGGCCAGATGATTCAGAGGGAGGTATGCCCTTATTACCAATACCATTAAGTGCCATTGGTATGGTAAGCGAAATGCCACACCAAACAGAAGTACAGAATTTCCCCGGATGGAACTCAACTAAACCAATACGAGTTATACCTGTGCAAGGGGAAATCTGTGTGCATAAATCATCAGATGCAGCTGATCCTACCATGATAGGCTCTTCTCATTGTCACTATACTTGGGATTATATTAAGAATAGTCAAACCTGGGCAAACGGTACTACGTATCGAACTCGGAATACCTTGCCATGTGCACCTCCTTTTATTCATGCATGGAAAGTGGTGTGGAACATAACTGTGACAGAAAAAGGCAATCTAACATACTGCACTGTGAACTCTCTACCCCTTTTGATATTTCGCCTTATGCACTCCACGTACCAAAAACCTCAGACCCGATGGTTGTGGTGGATATGTGGAGAATGGGCATACAAGAAACTCCCTTCCAAATGGAGTGGGACTTGTTTCTTGGGTTGGGTATTACCACCAATGTGGATTATGCCCACTAGTTCGGCCAAGCGTACACGAAGAAACGCTGATATTTCTCATATAGCAGGAGGAAGTACCCAAAGTTGGAGCGGTACTGATGATTGGCCGCCAGAGCGCATTATAGCCTATTATGATCCTGCCTCCTGGAATCCTGGTGAGCTCATACAAGGGGCACGGGATCCTATTTATAATCTAAATAGAATAATTCGATTGCAAGCAGTAGTGGAACTTGTAACCAATGCAACGGCCCAGAGTTTGAGACTTATTGCACAACAGTTGGATGAAAGTAGAGCCGCCATTTTGCAGCTGAAAATGGGAATGGATTATGTACTTGCCAGGCAGGGAGGCTTATGTGGAGTCTTGAACTTGACAGGGAATGCCTGTTGCTTTAACATTTCAGATAATGGTGAGGCAATCCGTGTGTTGGCTACAAAGATGGAGAATATAGCACATGTCCCAGTACAAACATGGGAAGGATGGGATATGGGATGGCTCACCAATTGGTTACCTAATGTCACAGGACTTAAAGGGATACTATTGTCTTGCTTGTTTTTCTTGACAGTAGTGGTAATGGTTTTATGTATGATGCCATGTATCATTTCATGTTTTAGAAGTACAATTAGCAAGATGGTTTCAAATGAAACTCTACCTCATATCATGGCCCTATACAGAGCTTTACCTCAGGAATATGATGAAGGTCAAGCTATCAAGGACACTTGGGATGAAGGTCCTTGAGCTTGAAAGGGGGGAATGTGGCATCTGAATATAGACTGCATTTTTAATCAAGACTTATATTGGCTTATATCTTGATCAGGTTCCTAAATTAAATGGGCTTAGATTTTCAAAATGTTTCATGCCAGGCAGAAAAAACCTTGGCAAGAGGTTTTCTCCTAAGACAAGAGGGCCCCATTGATTTATGGTAGAAAAAACAATTCTCAAAGTCATAAAAAGGGAGAATTACATATGCTGCCCCAAGGCTGAAAAAACACTATTAAGAATGGGTAAATAAGTAAAATGATACCAATGGGCCTCACGTTAAACCTTGAGCTGAATTCTCTAAGGCCAGAAGCAAATGGGAAAAACATTTAGCTGACAGAAAAAAGAGAACATTTTTAGGAAATCTTCTAAAGCTGTTTCTTTCTCAAACTGAGAGAGTTAAAAAGGGCAATAAAATGTTGGGGAAAGGCAACTGGCTTGGCTGGAGAAGAAGCTTCTTTCTACTTTATTTTTAGGCTGGAAAGGGGGGTGAAAGGAGGAGTGTAAACTAAAGAGGCTTCTTTTAAAAGCTGTTTTTTACTGAGTTCCTTCCTTTTTACTTTGAGAAGCTTTATTCTTTTAAGAGGCTACCTATGATAATGTATGAAATATATTAGCTTAAATATATTGGCTTAAATGTAATTATGCAAAGGATTTAAGGAATGCTAGATTCTTATTTCATATGGTTGTAAGAGTTGTATTTATCCTGAAATTAAGTCAGCCACCAGCCTAGCCCCCCTGCCAGACAGAAGACGCCATCCAAGCACTCTTGATATATAGTTGTCAGGCATTTGTTTAGAAACCTTAAATGAAGGAAATCTTTCAATGTTGATGTGAACTCAAGATCCTTGACATCTGTTGAACATAAAAATGTAAGATTAAACATTTGTTTTAGAAGGCAATAGGGCAAGAGGTGAGCTGGTAATTAAGATTCCATGTAAGATATATTATTACTTATATGTCATATATATAGCTCTTTGTCTCCCTTATAAGGGCAAGGAAATGGGTGTATCTTTTGTGGGTGTATCTTTTGTGATTGGTTCTACCAAACAGCCAATAGGAATTCCAACCAGGCTGATTGGACAGAGGCAGCCACAGGAGGAGCAAAGGGGGCTGGATTAAGGGAATATAAGTGCTGGCCAGAATGGCAGGAGGCCAGGCCAGAGCTTGGTAACCATATACCACTGTGCCTCTCATTTATTTGTCTGACAAATAAATTAATATTTTAATTTCTCTATTGCTGCGTTGAATATTTCATTCCAGCTAAGCGTTAACCACAAGCAGAGGTGCTACACCACCTTGCCATGACTAGGCAGATTTGAGGAAAAACCCGAGCCTGCTAAAGGGTTAATATTGGGTTGCTGGGGAGTTCTGTATGTTGCCAAATTCAGAGGAGGGGTTAGAGTCTATAAATATGGGGAGCCAGGGGTTGGACTTCCTCTTGGCCGTTTGCTTTCGGATCACATGGAGCACTTGGACAATCTTCTCATTGTCTGGTTACATTCTTTATTTCTTTATTTCCCCTTTCTTTTTAATCCTCTCTAGTCCCTTAAATAATCTAACCCCCCCCCCTTTTCCTGTTCGATTTCCCACCCCACCCCTTACCCTGCCCTGTGGGAAGATTCTCCCTATATCCGTGGCATGCCTTTCCCAATAGGGAAAGAGCCCCCGTTAGGAGCTTTCTTTCGCAAAAGGTTTCCCCCATTTCTCTCGTTGAAATTGTGGGGCTAGTCAGGGCTGTTCCAGCTTAGCTGGAATCACTTTTGTTTATAGTATCCCCGAAGGTTGGCTTTAATTTGAGTGTGTGCGGCGCTGTTGGCCAAATTTTAAGCTAGCCTTGGGTGGGAGCACTAATTTGGCTTCCTTTAATATTGCTATGAGACTTAAGATTCTCAAGAGCAGAAACAGGGAGGCCTATTCGGCCTGCACATTAACTTCCAAGCCTAAATCTGCTACAAGTAGCAGTTAATTGTTAAGTCTCTGACACAAGACTCATTCTCGCTATAGGAATGTATCTGCTTGCAGGCCCAGTTGCTCCTAATGTATATCTGAGGCAGACAGCCCCAGAGGCTCTCTGTGCCTCCAAGGATTAGAGCACTCTGTATATGCTCTTGAACTATGCCATTTCTGAACAAGTTTATTTTCTTTAAGTTTGTTTTGCCCGGATAGTGGCAAATGCCATTTTAGAGACGAGCCATTGTGGCTTAGTGGCAAAAGTGTAAGACTAGGACCTGGGAGACAGGGTTCATATCCCCCTCTTAGCCATTGTTATAACAAAACAAAACTAACTGCTCCTTTTAGGCTATTCTGTTGCTGGGTAGTTCTGCCCATTTGTGATAAAAGAACTTTGGGTTTTCTTGAAGGGGTGCTTCCTTCTAAAAGGGCAAGCAGGGGTACCTGGAATTGGTCCCTGTATGGGACGGCTGCATGCTCCCCCATTGCTCTACATGGACACCTAGGTCCTTTTGGTGTTTACCTCACTGCGAGGGATGTAACGGGCGCCACGTTTGCAATATGCAAGTGGGAGAAAGCACCTTTACGTGCCCGCGTTGCAGTTTGCTCTGTGCGTTGCAGGGCACGGCGCTGCACGGGCTGCAATTGCATTGCATTGCGTGAGAGATTTGCAGTTGCATTGCACAGGGGTGTGTGCATTGCACAGAGAGTGTGTTTGCATTGCACGGAGTGTATTGTTGCATTGCTCTGAGTGTGTTGTTGCATTGCACGGAGTGTGTTGTTGCATCGTACGGAAGGTGCGGTTGCATTGCACAGAGTGTGTGTGTGTGTGTGTGTGCATTGCACGGAGTGTGTAGTTGCATTGCACGGAATCTGTGTGCATTGCATGGAGGGTGTAGTTGCATTGCTTGGAGTGTAGTTCCATTGAACGGAGTGCATAGTTGCATTGCACGGAGGGTTTGTGTGTGCATTGCACGGAGTGTGTATTTGCATTGCACAGAGCGTGTTTTTGGGGGTTTTTTTGCATTGCAGGGAGTGTGTAGTTGCATTGAACGGAGTATGTAGTTGCATTGCACGGAGGGTTTGTGTGTGCATTGCACGGAGTGTGTAGTTGCATTGCACAGAGTGTTTTTTGCATTGCACGGAGTGTGTAGTTGCATTGAACGGAGTATGTAGTTGCATTGCACGGAGGGTTTGTGTGTGCATTGCACGGAGTGTGTAGTTGCATTGCACAGAGCGTGTTTTTTGCATTGCACGGAGTGTGTAGTTGCATTGAACCGAGTATGTAGTTGCATTGCACGGAGGGTTTGTGTGTGCATTGCACGGAGTGTGTAGTTGCATTGCACAGAGCGTGTTTTTTGCATTGCACGGAGTGTGTAGTTGCATTGCACAGAGTGTGTGTCGGAAAAGGAACCTGGCTCGGCGGCAGCTTTGTCAAGACTTCTTTAGGGCTTCTGGCCAGCGTCAGCCCTGTAAATTTACAGGGTCTCCGTAAAAGGCGGATCTACACGGATCCTCGTGGATCCTCCACTTTTTTAAAAATAATTCCAACAAATGCAATGTCAAATCACACCTAGAAGGCACGCCTACAAACTGGACTAGAAAAAACGTGGATCCAACACTTTGCCGCGCTGCAGCACCACAAAAACATGGATCCGAGGCACGGATCCTCATGAATTCATATGATTTTTATATTGAAACAAAATAAAAACACCATGCTACTGTAGACCACATCTTAGTCTGTAGGAGGAACCAAAAAAATCACGCATCCACTGTTTCGTGGTGCCGCAATGGCGCAAAAACATGGTTAAAAAACACGGATCCTCATGAATCCTAATGATTTTTGCACTAGATCAGCCCAAACTCACTGTCAAATAACACATCATGTCCAGGGGCACAGCATCCACCACAGAAATCACGGGTCCATGGCTTCCTGGCCATACCGTGGCCCAAAAACGTGGTTTTCAAGAACAGATCCTCATGGATCCTCACACTTTTTGCATTGGGCAAACCCAAAGTCACTGTCAAATCACACATCATAGCCAGGGGGACAGCCTACACCACAAAAAACTCGGATCCACTCCTGCCTGGCCATACTGTGGCCCAAAAACGTGGTTCCGAAGCACAGATCCTAATGGATCCCCATGATTTTTGCACTAGATCAGCCGAAAGTCACCATCAGATCAAACATCATGGCCAGGAGCACAGCATGCAACACAAAAAACTCAGATCCACGGCTTCCTGGCCACTCCATGGCCCAAAAACGTGGTTTTCAAGCACGGATCCTCATGGATCCTCACGCTTTTTGCATTGGGCCAACCCAAACTCACTGTCAAATCACATATCATAGCCAGGGGGACAGCATCCACCACAAAAATCACGGATCCACGGCTTCCTGGCCATACCGTGGCCCAAAAACGTGGTTTTGAAGCACGGATCCTCATGGATCCTCACGCTTTTTGCATTGGGCCAACCCAAAGTCACCATCAGATCAAACATCATGTCCAGGGGCACAGCCTGCACCAGAAAATAACGGATCCACGGTTTCCTGGCGATACCGTGGCCCAAAAACGTGGTTTTGAAGCACGGATTCTCATGGATCCTCATGCTTTTTGCATTGGGCCAACCCAAACTCACTGTCAAACCACATATCATAGCCAGGGGGACAGCATCCACCACAAAAATCACGGATCCACGGCTTCCTGGCCATACCGTAGCCCAAAAACGTGGTTTTGAAGTACGGATCCTCATGTATCCTCACGCTTTTTGCATTGGGCCAACCCAAACTCACCGTCAAATCACACATCATGTCCGGAGGCACAGCCTGCACCACAAACAACTCGGATCCACGGCTTCCTGGCCACTGCATGGCCCCAAAACGTGGTTTTCAAGCACGGATCCTCATGGTTCCTCACGCTTTTTGCATTGGGCCAACCCAAACTCACTGTCAAATCACATATCATAGCCAGGGGAACAGCATCCACCACAAAAAACTCGGAACAACGCCTGCCTGGCCATACCATGGCCCAAAAACGTGGTTTTCAAGCACGGATCCTCATGGATCCTCACACTTTTTTCATTGGGCCAACCCAAAGTCACCATCAGATCAAACATCATGTCCAGGGGCACAGCCTGCACCAGAAAATCACGGATCCACGGTTTCCTGGCCATACCGTGGCCCAAAAACGTGGTTTTGAAGCACGGATCCTCATGGATCCTCACGCTTTTTGCATTGGGCCAACCCAAACTCACCGTCAAATCACACATCATGTCCGGAGGCACAGCCTGCACCACAAACAACTCAGATCCACGGCTTCCTGGCCACTCCATGGCCCCAAAACGTGGTTTTCAAGCACGGATCCTCATGGATCCTCACGCTTTTTGCATTGGGCCAACCCAAACTCACTGTCAAATCACATATCATAGCCAGGGGAACAGCATCCACCACAAAAAACTCGGAACCACGCCTGCCTGGCCATACCATGGCCCAAAAACGTGGTTTTCAAGCACGGATCCTCATGGATCCTCACGCTTTTTGCATTGGGCCAACCCAAACTCACCATCAGATCAAACATCATGTCCAGGGGCACAGCCTGCACCAAAAAATCACGGATCCACGGTTTCCTGGCGATACCGTGGCCCAAAAACGTGGTTTTGAAGCACGGATCCTCATGGATCCTCACGCTTTTTGCATTGGGCCAACCCAAACTCACCGTCAAATCACACATCATGTCCGGAGGCACAGCCTGCACCACAAACAATTCGGATCCACGGCTTCCTGGCCACTCCATGGCCCCAAAACGTGGTTTTCAAGCACGGATCCTCATGGATCCTCACGCTTTTTGCATTGGGCCAACCCAAACTCACTGTCAAATCACATATCATAGCCAGGGGAACAGCATCCACCACAAAAAACTTGGAACCACGCCTGCCTGGCCATACCATGGCCCAAAAACGTGGTTTTCAAGCACGGATCCTCATGGATCCTCACGCTTTTGCATTGGGCCAACCCAAAGTCACCATCAGATCAAACATCATGTCCAGGGGCACAGCCTGCACCAGAAAATAACGGATCCACGGTTTCCTGGCGATACCGTGGCCCAAAAATGTGGTTTTGAAGCACGGATCCTCATGGATCATCACACTTTTTGCATTGGGCCAACCCAAACTCACTGTCAAATCACACATCATTCCCAGGGGCACAGCTTACACCACGAAAATCGTGGATCCACGGCTTCCTGGCCACTCCGTGGCCAACAAACATGTTTTTGAATCACAGATCCTCATGGATCCTCACGCTTTTTGCATTGGGCCAACCCAAACTCACTGTCAAATCACATATCATAGCCAGGGGAACAGCATCCACCACAAAAAACTTGGAACCACGCCTGCCTGGCCATACCATGGCCCAAAAACGTGGTTTTCAAGCACGGATCCTCATGGATCCTCACGCTTTTGCATTGGGCCAACCCAAAGTCACCATCAGATCAAACATCATGTCCAGGGGCACAGCCTGCACCAGAAAATAACGGATCCACGGTTTCCTGGCGATACCGTGGCCCAAAAATGTGGTTTTGAAGCACGGATCCTCATGGATCATCACACTTTTTGCATTGGGCCAACCCAAACTCACTGTCAAATCACACATCATTCCCAGGGGCACAGCTTACACCACGAAAATCACGGATCCACGGCTTCCTGGCCATACCGTGGCCCAAAAACGTGGTTTTGAAGCACGGATCCTCATGGATCCTCAAGCTTTTTGCACTAGATCAGACCAAACTCACTCTAAGGGGGTATGGGGTTGCTTGTGCGTAAAGCGCAAACTGCACCGAGCTGTGTAGTTTGGACAAAACTTTCACCCCAGGCTGGACAGTCAGTACACCAGGACTGTCTCAATCACTGGAAGAATCCGTCAGTGGGCGTTTCCTGAATTTCTTCCAACATAAGAGTTCTTTCACACCCAATCATCGTCTCCCTTCTCTGCGCGAAAGCTGTCTGCGCAGAGTGGGCGTCCCCAGAGGAGGTCCTGTGCTCTCCCCGCTGGTTTCACTGGCAGAGTCCTGGAGCCTTCTCTCCGCAGCTCCCTCGGACTCCCCTTTCTCCCTGGTGTCACCTCTATCTCCTTCCCCAGCGGAAGCGTCCTCTCTCCCTCTGCTGGTTCCCTCTCCAGCGTCATCATTTGGGAGCCTCAGTGCCACCCTTGGCTCCGATGGCAGTTCCCTGACACTCACCATCAAATCACACATCATGGCCAGCAGCACAGCCTGCACCACAAAAATATAGGATCCACGGCTTCCTGGCCACTCCATGGCCAAAAAACGTGGTTTTGAAGCACGGAACCTCATGGATCCTCAAGCTTTTTGCATTGGGCCAACCCAAACTCACTGTCAAATCAGACATTATGTTCATGGGCACAGCCTGCACCAAAAAAAACCCCGGATCCACAGCTTCCTGGACACTCCATGGCCCAAAAACGTGGTTTTGAAGCACGGATCCTCATGGATCATCACGCTTTTTGCATTGGGGAACCCCAAATTCACCCTTTATTCAAATATCTTGTACATAACTACAGATCTGACCACAAACATCATGGATCTACTGCTTCATGACCCTGGCCAAATGCTACCCTGGATATATTGGCCAATTTTTAGGTGGTTGTGCTGGGATGGAGGAAACGGAGTCGGCTGAATCTCTATCCATTAAAGATGGGTGTCCAATGGCTGGGCCAGAATAATTTCAGTTTGGTTTGCCAGCTCCCAGCTCTTCATGTGGTGCAATAGTCACCTGTAGCTGCCATCAGGAGTCCCGGTGTGATCCTGGATGCTTCTGTCTCTATGGAGGCATTGGTCACAAATTTAGCCAAACTGGAATTTTTGAATCTATGTCAGGTTAGGCGATCGGTACTGTACCTGTCCCTTTCCAACCTAGCCATGGTGATCCATGCAGTAGTCACCTGCAGACTAGACTACTTTAACTTGCATTACACCTGAGCCGGGGAGGGCAGCGTATAAATGCGAGAGAGAGAGAGAGAGAGAGAGAGAGAGAGAGAGATATTTAGGCTACCCTTGATATCCAGAAACTCCAAATGGTCTAAAATGCAGATGCATGAGTTCTTACTTGGACTTTGTGGAGAGCCCACATTCAGTTGGTTCTTCATCAGCTGGATTGGCTCCAGTTGGAGTATCGAATCAGGATCCAAGCTTAGTACATAACAGGGAAGGAGCTAGACAAAGAATGATCCAAGAAGTCCTCAACGGCAGAACAGGCGGGTGATAACAAGCAGTGTGTTACAACGGTTCTGAAGGCGGATGAAGGCTGCAGCAGATGGGATCCACCAGTTTGTCGTGACTACTCATGCCATCAGAACAGAGCCCTACTGCGAAGGCTGTGCGTTGGTCAGCGTGCACTGATCCACACACATAAAACAAATTCACGCACAGGCGTCTCCCAAAAACCCAACCCAAGCCCCCCAAACCCTCCCCCCATGGCGATCACTAAATGGCTACGGGGGCAGGAATGTGAAGCCCCTAGTCATGAACCGACACATGGGCAGTCAGTCGTTCTGACTCAAGGAATGAGGCAGTTGAGCAGCTGAGCAGCTGTATCCATGACTGAGCAGCCCTTTTTAGGATCTACTATGCTCACCCCGAAAAGGGGAAGGGGCTGGAAACGGTGCCCTAAACATAGTATGCCTCCCTTTTTCCCTGACTGGATCACGGCGCCTGGGTGGAATCTCTTTTCCCATAGTTTGAATCCATTATTCTGCATCCTAGTCTTTAGAACAGCAGAAAACAAGCTTGCTCCCTCTTCAACATGACATCCCTTCAAATATTTAAACATGGCTATCATGTCACTCCTTAATCAGACTGTTGACTCATATTCAGCTTGTGGTCGACTAAGACTCCCAGATCCCTTTCACAGGTACTGTTGTCAAGCCAAGTGTCCCCCACCTGTGCATTTCATTTTTTCTATCCAGGTGGAGTACCTTACATTTCTCCCTATTGAACTCCATATTGTTGGTTTTGGCCCAGCTCTCTAGGCTATTCAGGTCATTTTGAATTCTGACTCTGTCCTCTGGTGTATTAGCAACTCCTCCCAGTTGGCAGTCATTTGCAAATTTGATTAGCACACCCTCTATTCCATCATCCAAATCATTTATAAAAATATTGAATAGCACCAGGCCCAGGACAGAACCTTGTGGAACCCCAATAGTCATTTTTTTTCAAGGATGAAGGGGAGCCACTGATGAGCACTCTTTAGGTTCAGCCCGTATACCAATTACAAATCCACCTAACAGTAGCTTTGTCTAGCCCACATTTTACTAGCTTTTTTGCAATAATATTATGGGGGACCTTTTCAAAGGCCTTACTGAAGTCAAGGTAAGCTGGTACAAGGGAAAGCAGGATTGTAATTACCATAAAAATTACTGATCACTTTGGATCAGCAGTCTCAACCTAACCCGCTATGTGGGGAGAGCCACGTATTCCTTTGGAAGGCAAGTGGAATACAGTGTGATATACTGACAGCTGTTTTAAAAGATGTAACTGTAACTTTAAATCCAGTATCAGAAAAAAATAAAAATAGATGGTCCCTGTGTGGATAGTCATGTTTGCATGATGGGGCCACCTCCAGTGACCATGTGGCCTGATATAAGAGGGTTCTAAAATCAGTCCTGAAAGTAGACTGATTGAGAATGACACACACATAGCTTTTGCTCTTCCATTAACAGGGTGAGCTGAAGCAAATTCTTTGGGCTTAGCAATATTTCCTACAGCATTCTTGCTGAAGGGCATTGGAGAGTTAGGTGAGGGTCACTTTTCTGTTTTTCCATCAAGCCCCCAGACAAGAATGCTACAGCATCAGCCCCAAACACTCAGTCTCATAACAAAAAATACTCAACGGGGTTAGGGCTGAGGGTAGGGGAAGTACAATCATGATCTTTCCAGTCCTCTAGAAGCTGACCCTTTTGGTCATTTTGGTCATGGAGCCAAATATCTGTTCCCAAGTTTAAAGATCTAAACAAGTAAAGAACAAGCTTGCCCTTTACATGCAAAAGCCCTGAAATTCAGCCCATTGGGCAACGGATCATGGGGCTGGGAGGAGGGAGGTAAGGACTAGCACCTTCTCTGCCCTCCAACTCCCACAGCTACACCTGAAAGTTTCGTGATGGAGTTCTATTTGAGAAGCTGAATGTTTATAAAGGCACTTAGCCAATTTCTGCCATGGAAATTCTGAACAGAAACACTCTGCAGGTTCAGCCCCCAAAAGAAACTGCTCTATGGTCTCTGTGTTGGGAAATGGGAAAGGATCTTGCTCATCACCAACCTTCCCTCCACAAATCAGTATCACTATGAGGCTGAACTGAACAGCTTGCTCCAGAGTTTAAAGAGATACGTTTCTGTGGTGTAGTGGTTAAGAGCAGTGGACTCTAATCTGGTGAGCTGGGTTCGCTTCCCCGCTCCTTCACATGCAGGCTGCTGGGTGACCTTAGGCCAGTCACACTTCTCTCTGAACTCTCTCAGCCCCACCTACCACACAAGGTGTCTGTTGTGGGGGTGGAAGGGAAAGGAGATTTTTAGCCACTTTGAGACTCCTTCAAGTAGAGAAAAGCAGGATATAAAAACCAACTCCATGAATAAGAATTCGATGGAAAAGGACCATCCCTGCCATGATGATGAAAACTATATGTTTGGATTTTGCTGTATTATACCAACCTGTGGAATATGACAGTTTGCTGTTTCAAAATCTATTTGGCCACAGTGGATTGACAGTCTGGACACACGGAAACCTCTGGAAGATCTTTTGAATCAATGCCTATGCGAAAGCAGTGGTACCAGTCCTTGCAGTTTCCTTCACAGTAAACCATAGTTAGGTCACCACTGGGCCTCCTGCACTCTTCCTTCAAGAAACATAGTGACCAGCAGCCTTCAAACAAGGAAGGTAACATATCTGAGCAATAGGTTAGTGGGCATGATCAAGACACAGTAATGTGACTCTCTTTCAATATTTGTCTCTTCTTGGGAGGTACAGCATCAATTTCCACTTGAAAATATTTGTCTTGTCCTTCAAAATAGGGTTTTCCCACAGTACTGTATTATTTCTTTTGCAAGCCAGGGTCTAGTGGCAGCCATATCCTTTTGTATGAACTGTAATTGGGCAGCAGAAGCAATCAGATGGGCAATGGTACATGTGAAAGGACTGTAGTCACTGGAATTACCTTGCCTGGGTATATCAGTTGGTGTAAAAAATGACCAGTCCACAAAACTATAGGGATATTTTGAATCCATCTCATACAGACATGCTAAGAAGGATGTTATTGCATCAATCACAGAGTGGTTCAACAGAGTGGTTCAATCCGTGTTTGGAATCTAGATAGAGCATGGTCTTCCTTTTAAAAATGATTACTTTCAGTATCCAGTGGACTTCTCTGTCATCTACTGAAACAATCAAAACATCTTTCTTTAGCACTCCAAATCTCAAACAGTTCTTCAGAGCTTGCACTGGCAATCTTTGACATATCTGCATGAAGTGGCAAGTACGGTAAGTGGGAAAATTGTTCCATTGTGACCCAGCTCTTTGGCTATGATCACCCTGGAGGCAAGAAAGGCATCTATTATGCGATCATTTATCCAGTTTGATCCTTTCAGTGTGGTTATGTCATAGTCATACACACAGATGTTGCCAACTGAACCCACAAGTCCCATGGTTTGTAGACTGAGTGTGGGGAAGGTACAGTTGTGCCATGGGGGAACTGATGTACAAATCAGAGATTTGTCCAAACACTTCTCACTTTGTGTTGAGAATATGGGGCTGCTATCAAAAGAATCAATATTGGTCACTGTCAAATCCTCTTCCCACTTTGTGGAGTGGAGGTCATCTGAGGTTGAGTGCTTTCCAGGTGTCTCATAGGCAGTTGGTGATCTTAAGGAGTCCAACCCCTCAGCAGCCTGCACTGAATCAGATGCTGGAGCTACTGTTATCTTTTCCTGCAGTCTGGGGAACTTTCTTCCTGATCTACTCTTCTGTCTTTTATTTCATTTCAACTGTGTGAGCTGCAACTGGCAAGGCTTCCTTGGTTCTGGTGGAATGCCGATAGATTTTGTGGCAGCTATAATATGGTAACAAGTCCCGGATGATGAGTGTGCACACAATGTCCTGTACGGACTGTGCATGCATGGCAGCCCATATGGTTGCCAGGAGAGCGGCTGCCCATACAGCCTGCACGGCCGCCGTGAGAGGGGCTGCCTGTATGGACGCTACACGAGCAGCAGCCTGTACAGTCGCTGCGAGATCAGCTGCCCGTACTGCCCATACAGTCGCTGCGAGAGGGGCTGCCTGTACAGTTGCCGCAAGAGCGGCAGCCCACACAGACGCCACACAAGCGGCAGCCAGTACAGCGACCGTACTGTCACCCTCCCCCCAGCATGGCACCCTGGGGCACCATCACCCCGCTGCCCCTTCGTATGCCCCTGCAGTCAATCAAATGTACTATAAACAATCTGAAGTCATGCTGGGCACAATTCACCACTAATCCTGTTCTTTTTCTAAAAACACGTGGTGGACTCCAGGAAAGCTGTCAGCAGGCACCATGATGCCCATGGGCACCACGTTGGAAACCCCCTATTTCAAAGTTTGCACTGACAAAATCTGTTGGCAAGAAAACTTGCAGTTAAACCTCCATTTATAATTACCACCCCCGCAAAGCAACCAACTTTTGTCCCAAAACCATTTGTAGCTGAATTGACGCAAGACATGTGATTGTTTTTCATGGTTACTTTGGTGGTCTCCACCAGGTTGGTTTGATAATTTACATTCACAGGTAAGATCATCACAATCTCTGCCTTGGATATTCTTGAGGTTTAGCAGCATAAAAAATTTCCAGGTGCAGTTCTTCACAGTGGAAGCTATGGATATGAATGTCATTTTAATTCAATGTTCTTGGTAATGCAGAACCATTTCAGATAGTGTTTGTATGAATATGGGGTGACCCAGAAAACTGTGGAGCCGTAAATTATATATATATACATATATATATATGCTTTCGTAGATTTTCACGGGTACAGGAATGCAGGTTTTGGTGTCCTCGGGTGTCTTCCCGTGTAAAAGTTTGGGTGTCTAGGCGACGTTTCGACGAGGTCTCACTCGTCATCTTCAGAAGTCTTTAGCAACTAATCCACACCTAATGACCCACCTAAGTGGTACTCAGGATATCACTCAAGAAATCACTCAAGATATCCCTCAAGTAATTAAGGAACAAAAGAAGAAAAGGCACACTAGCCTGGGAACTTCCTCTCTGCCCAGAACATTGGAGGCTATACACCACACCCCCTCAACAGTATTTATAGGAACTCAAACACTGAGATCCTGCTCTGTTCCAGTAACAAGAAGCCGAAAGCACCAGCCTGAAGATGACGAGTGAGACCTCGTCGAAACGTCGCCTAGACACCCCAACTTTTACACGGGAAGACACCCGAGGACACCAAAACCTGCATTCCTGTACCCGTGAAAATCTACGAAAGCATATATATATATATATATATACACCGGTATATTCAATTTTATAAGGATAGGGAAGTACAGAAAGGGAAAAGGGGGAGGGGATAGATAGATAGATTGATTAGAAAATTAAAAGACCTATAAAGAATATCAAATCCTACAAAGTACTACTACTACTACTATACTACTACTATATTTGTACCCTGCCCATCTGGCTGGGTTTCCCCAGCCACTCTGGGTGGCTTCCAAAAAAATGAAATAAAAATACATTAAAAAGTCACACATTAAAAACATCCCTAAACAGGGCTACCGTCAGATGTCTTCTAAATGTCAGGTAGTTGTTTATCTCTTTGACATCTAATGGGAGGGCGTTCCACAGGGCGGGCACCACTACCAAGAAGGCCCTCTGCCTGGTTCCTTGTCGCTTTGCTTCTCACAGTGAGGGAACCACCAGAAGGCCCTTGGTGCTGGACATCAGTGTCTGGGCAGAATGATGGGCGTGGAGATGCTCCTTCAGGTTTACTGGGCCGAGGCCATTTAGGGCTTTAAAGGTCAGCACCAAAACTTTGAATTGTGCTTGGAAATGTACTGGGAGCCAATGTAAGTCTTTCAGGACATGTGTTATATGTTCTTGGTGGCCACTCTCAGTCACCAGACTAGCTGCCGCGTTCTGGATTTGTTGTAGTTTCCTGGTCACCTTCAAAGGTAGCCCCACGTAGAGCACATTGCAGTAGTCCAAGCGGAAGATAACAAGAGCATGCACCACTCTAGTGAGTCAGTCTCCGGGCATGTAGGGTCTCAGCCTGCGTACCAGATGGAGCTGGTAGACAGCTGCCCTGGATACAGAATTGACCTGTGCGTCTATGGACAGCTGTGAGTCCAAAATGACTCCCAGGCTGCACACCTGGTCCTTCAGGGGCACAGTTACCCCATTCAGGACCAGGGAGTCCTTCACACCAGCTCACCCCCTGTCCCCCAAGAACAGAACTTCCATATTGTCAGGATTCAACCTCAATCCATTAGCTGCCATCCATCCTCCAACCGCCTCCAAGCACTCACACAGGACCTTCACCGCCTTCACTGGTTCTGAGTTGAAAGAGAGGTAGAGCTGGGTATCATCCGCATATTAATGGACACCAAGCCCAAACCCCCTGATGATCCCTCCCAGCAGCTTCATGTAGATGTTAAAAAGCATGGAGGGGAGGACGGAACCCCGAGGCACCCCACAAGTAAGTCTGAACACTCATTCCCCCACCACCACTTTCTGGATACAGCCCAGGAGGAAGGAGCAGAACCACTGTATAACAGTGCCCTCAGCTCCCAGCTCCTCTAGACGGTCCAGAAGGATGTTTTGATCGATTGTATCAAAAGCCGCTGAGAGATCCAGCAGAACTAGGAAACAGCTCTCACCTTTGTCCCTAGCCCCCCGGAGATCATCAACCAGTGTGACCAAGGCAGTTTCAGTCCCATGGTGAGGCGTGAATCCCGATTGGAAGGGATCCAAATGGTCTGCATCCTCCAGGCGTGCCTGGAGTTGTTCAGCAACCCCCCTCTTAATCACCTTGCCCAAGAATGGAAGATTTGAGGCTGAGCGATAGTTGGCCATACTGGCCGGGTCTAAAGATGTTTTTTTAAGAAGCGGTTTAATGACCACCTCTTTCAGCAGGTCTGGGAATGCCCCCTCACAGAGGGAAGCATTCACCACCCCGCAGAGCCCATCGCCCAGCCCTTCCCGGCTTGCTTTTATTAGCCAGGATGGGCAAGGATCAAGGAGACAGGTGGTTGGTTTCACGCATCCAAGCAACCTGCCCACATTCTCGGGAGTAACGGATTGAAATTCGTTCCATGCAACTTGACCAGACAGGGCTCTAGCACTCTCCTGCCCCGACCCTGCTACCTCCTTCCGAATATTAGCAACTTTATCTGCATAGAAATTTGAAAAATCGTTGCAGGAGATCTTGGGGTCTTTACAAGGCCCCAGTGGTAAAGGTGGTTCCGTTAAATTGCAAACCACCTGAAAGAGTCTCCTGCTACTATTTTCTACAGATGCAATAGAGGCGGTGAAGAAAGTCTTCTTCGCCGTCGCTATCGCCACTTCGTAGGCCCGACATTGAGCTCTAACCTGTGTCCGGTCCAATTCAGAATGAGTTTTCTGCCACCGGCGCTCTAGCCGTCTCAGCAATTGTTTCCTCACCCTCAGCTCCAAAGAAAACCACGGGGCTGTCCGGGCTCCATGCAGTCGGAGAGGGCGCTTCGGAGCCAGACAGTCGATAGCCCTGGTTAACTCCGCATTCCAGCGGGCCACCAGGGAATCACTGAAAGGCCATCAACATGGGATAAAGCATCCCCTACCACTCTCTGGAAACCATTTGGATCCATTAAGTGGCGGGGGCGGACCATCCGCATTGGTCCCACCTCCCTGCAGAGGAGAAGGGTCACGGAGATGTCCAGTTGCACCAGGAAGTGATCTGACCATGGCACTTCTTTGTTTCACTTTTACCTAGTGTCACATCACCCACGTCACTAGAGGTGAACACTAGGTCTAAGGCATGTCTGTGACTATGAGTTGGGCCAAACTTAATCAGGGACAGCCCCATGGGGGCCATGCTTTCCACAAAGTCCCAAGCAACCCCTTGTAAGGTTATGTTGGCATAGATGTTAAAATCCCCTAGGACAACCAAACTAGGTATCTCCAGGAGAACATCCGCCATGACCTGGAGCAGCTCGGGCAGGGAATCCTTGGTGCAGTGGGGAGGTCGGTACACCAAAAGGAATCCTGTACTGCCCCTATTGCCCAAGTTCCAGAACATGCACTCAGAGAACTGGGTCTTCCCAGTAGGACGCCTGATGTAAGCTAGTGACTTCCTAAAAATCACTGCAACCCACCACCCCTGCCCACATGACCTGGGTTGCTGTGTGTAAGAGAAACCGGGTGGACAAGCAGCAGCTAGGACAGGACCATCTGCTTCATCCAACCAAGTCTCTGTTACACATGCCAGGTCAAGTCCTCCATCCACGATCAAGTCATGGATGGCAGTGGTCTTATGAATCATTGACCTGGCATTGCACAGCAACACCTTCAGGTCATGTGGGTTTCCCTAGTTGAGCGCAAATATAACATTGAATCACAATCGTACAAAATAACTCAGCAAGCTGACATTTATCAAGAGTTAATCAAAGGTTAGTGTACTAAATATTATTTCCAATTCTAGGTAGTTTGCTATTGGAGAAATACCATATATGATTTTAAAAATCTAAAGCAAGAATTATTTTAAAATATGATTTCATTTCTAGATCAGACAGACAAGATTTGTTCTACTATATATTTCTTTCTTTATCATATACACACAAAGCTTCTATTTTTAAACAGGAAATATTTTTGTAACTAAGGTCTATTATACAAATCCTTACAGACATGGCACTTGAGGATGCGAATGCTGTGGGTTGCGGACGTGCCTCATTCACGGGTTATGTCTGCAACCCGAGGTTCCACTTTACCAATTTTGATTTAGGGCTTAACTTGCAGTAAATTTTATTCCTTTATTCATAATTGTTCTCATTGTTCCACTGTGAACTGCTCTTAAAATTTTTGCATCCATTTTGTCATATAAGGTTTTGCTTGTTCGGGCTTGGTGTCATATTTGAGTAATAGTTTATAAATTTTACTTGAAAGGTAGAACTCTGTTATGATCGACTCAAATTCTGTCTTTTCACTGATTTAAATGTTTGCCATACTGTCTTTCTTGAATCTGTATATTAGTTGACAGTATGTAAACAGTTTCATATTTTTTCTCCTCTTTAATGCTTTGGCATGTATTTGATTTGTTCTTGAAGATGAACCATATCTTGGTACAATATATACCGTATTTTTCGCTATATAGGACGCACCAAACCATAGGAGGGGGAGAACAGGGGGGGGGGAATTCTCCCCCTATCCGCTCAGCGCCTCTCCAGCGAAGCAAAGCCTGGAGACCAAGATGGATCGGTGTGCACCGACCCCTCTCATTCTCCAGGCTTCAGTTGGCTATCTGAAAGCCTTCGGAGCGCAGCGGGAACTTGTGCTGCGCTCCAAAGGCTTCAGGCAGCTATCCCTGAAGCTTGGATAGCGAGAGGGGTCGGTGCGCACCAACCCCTCTCGCTCTCCAGGCTTCAGCGAAAGCAACGCGTAGCCTCTGGAGGGCGGAGGGAGCACTCCCTCTGCGCTTCAGGGGCTTCGTGCTGCTATTTCTGAAGCCACGTTTTTGGGCCACGGTATGGCCAGGAAACCGTGGATCCGTTATTTTCTGGTGCAGGCTGTGCCCCTGGACATGATGTTTGATCTGATGGTGACTTTGGGTTGGCCCAATGCAAAAAGTGTGAGGATCCATGAGGATCCGCGCTTCAAAACCACGTTTTTGGGCCACGCTATCGCCAGGAAGCCGTGGATCCGTGATTTTGTGGTGGATGCTGTGCCCCTGGCCATGATGTGTGATTTGACGGTGAATTTGGGCTGATCTAGTGCAAAAAGTGTGATGATCCATGAGGATCCGTGCTTCAAAACCACGTTTTTGGGCCACGGTATGGCCAGGAAACCGTGGATCCGTGATTTTTTGGTGCAGGCTGTGCCCCTATACATGATGTTTGATTTGATGGTGACTTTGGGTTGGCCCAATGAAAAAAGTGTGAGGATCCATGAGGATCCGTGCTTCAAAACCACGTTTTTGGGCCACGGTATGGCCAGGCAGGCGTGGATCCGAGTTCTTTGTGGTGGATGCTGTGCCCCTGGCTATGATATGTGATTTGACGGTGAGTTTGGGTTGGCCCAATGCAAAAAGCGTGAGGATCCATGAGGATCCGTGCTTCAAAACCACGTTTTTGGCCCACGGAGTGGACAGGAAGCGTTGGATCCGTGATTTTCGTCGTGTAGGCTGTGCCCCTGGACAGGATGTGTGATTTAACGGTGCGTTTGGGTTGGCCCAATGCAAAAAGTGTGAGGATCCATGAGGATCCGTGCTTGAAAACCACGTTTTGGGGCCATGGAGTGGCCAGGAAGCCGTGGATCCGAGTTGTTTGTGGTGCAGGCTGTGCCTCCGGACATGATGTGTGATTTGACGGTGAGTTTGGGTTGGCCCAATGCAAAAAGCGTGAGGATCCATGAGGATCCGTGCTTGAAAACTACGTTTTGGGGCCATGGAGTGGCCAGGAAGCTGTGGATCCGAGTATTTTTGGGTGTAAGCTGTGCCCCTGGGAATGATGTGTGATTTGACGGTGAGTTTGGGTTGGCCCAATGCAAAAAGCGTGAGGATCCATGAGGATCCGTGCTTCAAAACCACGTTTTTGGGCCACGGTATGGCCAGGAAGCCGTGGATCTGAGTTTTGTGTGGTGCAGACTGTGCCCCTGGCCATGATGTGTGATTTGACGGAGAATTTAGGCTGATCTAATGCAAAAAGCGTGACGATCCATGAGGATCCGTGATTCAAAAACACGTTTGTTGGCCACAGAGTGGCCAGGAAGCCTTGGATCCGTGATTTTCGTCGTGCAGGCTGTGTCCCTGGACAGGATGTGTGATTTAACGGTGCGTTTGGGTTGGCCCAATGCAAAAAGCGTGAGGATCCATGAGGATCTGTGATTCAAAAACATGTTTGTTGGCCACGGTATGGCCAGGCAGGCGTGGATCCGAGTTTTTTGTGGTGGATGCTGTTCCCCTGGCTATGATATGTGATTTGACAGTGAGTTTGGGTTGGCCCAATGCAAAAAGCATGAGGATCCATGAGGATCCGTGCTTCAAAACCACGTTTTTGGGCCACGGTATCGCCAGGAAGCCGTGGATCCGTGATTTTTGTGGTGGATGCTGTCCCCCTGGCTATGATATGTGGTTTGACAGTGAGTTTGGGTTGGCCCAATGCAAAAAGCATGAGGATCCATGAGGATCCGTGCTTCAAAACCACGTTTTTGGGCCACGGTATCGCCAGGAAACCGTGGATCCGTTATTTTCTGGTGCAGGCTGTGCCCCTGGACATGATGTTTGATCTGATGGTGACTTTGGGTTGGCCCAATGCAAAAAGCGTGAGGATCCATGAGGATCCGTGCTTCAAAACCATGTTTTTGGGCCACGGTATGGCCAGGAAGCCGTGGATCCGTGATTTTTGTGGTGGATGCTGTCCCCCTGGCTATGATATGTGATTTGACAGTGAGTTTGGGTTGGCCCAATGCAAAAAGTGTGAGGATCCATGAGGATCCGTGCTTCCAGACCACGTTTTTGGGCCACGGTGTGGCCAGGAAGCCGTGGATCTGTGATTTTTGTGGTGGATGCTGTGCCCCTGGACATGATGTTTGATCTGATGGTGACTTTGGGCTGGTCTTGTGCAAAAATCATGAGGATCCATGAGGATCCGTGTTTTTTAACCATGTTTTTGCGCCCCTGCGGCCCCACGAAATAGTGGATGCATGATTTTTTTGATGCTGTCTACAGAGTAGGACATGGTCTACAGTATCATGGTGGTTTTATTTAATTTGAATGAAAAAATCATATGAATTCACGAGGATCCGTGTAGATCCGCCTTTTACCTTTTTCCAATTTACATATCATGATGGCAGCACAAGATGCCCCCTGCCCAAGCGGGGGCTGGAAGCTGGCAAGCAATAGCTCAATACCTTTTGCCCTTATTCCCATTTTATTTAGGGATCCAGTGGATATCGTTGCTAAAACAAACCACTTGCCTATGGAGAAGCTGTCTGCCTTGAAGGAAGTTATTTTGTAATACTTCCTCTGTAGCAAGTGATGCTTCATCAGATCCGATCTTGCTGGGTCACTTAATTAATCTTCCCACTAGGCCAGGCTGCCTGCGGCCTGAGGTCCCCTTACCTTTGTGTATGCCTACCAAGTGTGGTGAAGGCAGATATCAGGCGATGGTAGCAATTCCTGAATGGTTGCAATAGTAGTTCGGCATGGCAGGATACCTTGAACCCGCACAAGGATTTTCAGGTTCATGCTGGTGCTGCTGGATCTTTGCCCTTTGGTTTTACTTCAAGGGCCGCTGGTGTGCAAAGCTATGGCCTCAAGCCCGGAGTGGTGAGGCAATCATGTGACATAACTTTTCTTGAGTTTTCCCCATTGTACTAGCAGTTCACATGTGGCCCGAGGAGTTCAGTGACCATCGGATCTGCTTTTGGTCTGATAACCAGGTAGTGGTGAGCGTCTTGGCAAAACAGTCCTCACGCTCCAGCAGATTCTCCGCCCCTCCGCTCACGCTTTCGAACTGCGCCGCTTAAGGTTCAATATTGTGCTTTCTACTCTCCAAATTACGGGATCCTCTAATGATGTTGCTATCACTATCCCATTTTCAGATGAAGCGCTTCAGATCCTGGGCTCCAGACTCAGCTGTTGCCAGACTTTTCCAGACCACCTGTGGCATTTTGACAACAATTAGTATTTACAGAGAGCAGCAGCTTCCATTTCCCCTTCTGCTTTTAGCTCTTATGGGATGGCCTGGATGGATTTCTTAGCCTTAAGCTGGCAGTCCTCGGCCATTCAGATGAATTAGCCCCCATCCTCTGAACAGATCCTGCAGTATTTGGTCCACCTGCTGCAGATTGGGCGTGCTGTTATAACTATCAGAATTCAGTCCACTGCAATGTCTGTTACTCTGAAGCTTAATTTTCAGAGACCCTTGTATAAAGTTTATAGTGCGCAGGGCCTTGGAAGGTTGGAATAGGCTCCAACCTCATAGGACAGCGGGCAGGAAGTTTGTCAATTTTACCTATGTAGTATCTGCAACAAGTTAAAACTTGTCTGCTGGTTAAAGATCAAGCCGAGATTCCTTTCAGTAGTCCATTGCATTTTCGCACTGAGGGTTAGGAAAATGGTTGTTGGTGCCAGCATGGGGCTGAGAGTCTGGAGGCTTATTGCTTCAGGACTTTTCTTTATCCTTTGGAGCTTGTCTTTAGAATTGGGAACTCAAAAACAGACTTAGTGGGCAGGAGTGCCACAATCAGGGTTCCCGCCACAAGTGAGGAGGGCCCTTGCCCAGTTATGGATAACAGAATATTTGGCTTTTCATTCCCTGGGGGCTGGCCCGCTCCTAGTGCATGAAAATGGGTTCCCGTTAGCCAGGCATCAATGTGCTTACGTCGTGCACCAGTTATTACGGCCTGCGGCTTGCTTACCGCTGAACATGCCTCATTCCTTTTGAATAGGACTGCTGAAAAGGCTGCAGACTGGGGGCCTGTCAGTAGACAGGATTGTGAATACGGGTCATTGGAAGTCTTACGCTGACAAGGGTTATATCAAGAAGTGTCAAATGATGTCTGTGCTGATGCTTGTCTGTTATTTCCTTCCCCCCCCCCCAATAGTTATGGCAAGACACTTTAAATTTACAAAATGATTTTCAGGTGCATTCGGATGCTGCAGGTTCCCTGGGTTTCGGTCTTTACTGGAAGGGGCGGTGGTGCGCTGAGCGTTGGCCGTCTGAGTGGCAGGGAGGAGAGATTACACAGGACCTAACATTTCTCGAGTTTTTTCCCATTGCAGTGGCTGTGCATTTGTGGGTCGAGGAATTCAGGAACCGTCGTGTCTGCTTCTGGACCGATAATCAGGCAGTGGTGAACGTGCTGGCGAAGCTGTCATCACGCTCTCCCAGGGTGTCTGCCTTAATGCGGGCCTTTGTGTTGCATTGTTTACGTCATAATATAGTGTTTTCTGCACATTTTATTCCTGGGGTGTCTAACGAAATTGCTGATGCTCTGTCCCGTTTTCAGATGGAGCGGTTCAGACTTCTGGTTCCAGAGGCACGGATACGTCCGGAATATTTCCCGGATCATCTCTGGAACCTTGGCAGCAATTAGTTTTGCAGGGAGTAGTGGCTTCGGTTTCTCCATCTACCCTTAGATCTTACACAAAGGCTTGGACTGATTTTTTGACATTTATGCGCCAGTCATCCACTAATTTGGAGGGTGTTCCCCCCCACCTCCTCGCAGGTGTTGAGTTTTTTGGCACATTTATTTCAGCTAGGGCGGGCAGCGAAAACTATTAAGATACAGGCGGCTGCCATATCCTTTTTCTGCAAAACATTTTATGATAAGGACCCTTGTGCGAGGTTTCTTGTGCGCAGGGCCCTCGAGGGTTGGGGCAGACTTCGTCCGCCCTAGCCGGCCTCACGGTGCCCCATTTCCTTTGATCTGCTGAGTAAGATGCGCAGGAGGCTGCGGGTGGTATGTTGGTCGAGGTACGAGGCTTGCCTTTTTTTCCGGCTGCCTTCTCTATCGCCTTTTTTGGAGCTCTTAGAGTGGGTGAGCTAGTACTGGAAGAGGGCAGAGATGGTCGTTCCAGGGGCCTTTTGTTCAGGGACGTCCAGCTGACTCCCGCAGAATTGAAAATCACAGTCAGAAATTCTAAGACTGATCAGAGGGGTAGGGGTGCCGTCATTCGTCTCCCTGCTACGGGTGAGGCAGGCCCTTGCCCGGTGAAGGATGTCAGTAAGTACTTAGCAGTACGCGTCTCGGGCGATGGGCCTCTGCTTAGACATGAAGATGGGTTGCCCCTAACGAGGCGCCAGTTTGCACAGGTGATGCGCAAAGTGATTGTTGCTTGTGACGGCACGTCTGAGGGTTTCGCCCCTCATTCCTTCAGGATTGGGGCCGCAACAACGGCTGCTCATTGGGGTTTATCAGCCGCTAGGATAAAGGATTTGGGGCGCTGGAAGTCGAATGCCTTTCGGAGTTATGTTCGTTAGTACTTGTGGAAGCTTATACTGTTGTTTTTGTTTATCTCAGGTCAGGCGGCTGTTCGCATCTGGTTGGTGGGGCACAGCATCATCCATTGGGCTGGTATCGCAGCGCGGCAGTCCAGGCTGGGTCCAGGTCTCGGCTTCCCTCCACATGTGCAGCTGTCATGGCTGTCTAGACGGGGAATGCGCTGGTCAGAGTTCCTGCCAAGGATTCGGAGGCAGTTGCTCTTGGAAGGGCCGCCCACGGCTATTGTGGTGCAGCTGGGTGAGAACGACCTGGTATCTGTGGACTGTCTTTCACTTCGTGCTGCAATTTTGAGTGACTTGGAGATGCTGCGATCATTGGTGCCGTCAGCTAAGATATTTTGGTCTAAGCTATTGCAACGCCGCATTTGGTTGGGCAGTCATTGCCCGGCAGCCACAGAAAGGGCCAGAAAACGCATCAATTCTGCGGTGGCTAAGAAGGTTTTTGAGTTGGATGGTGATGTGATTTCCCATCCGGCGATACTGTTTCAAGCAACGCCCCTTTTTAGGGCTGATGGGGTGCACCTTTCGGCCTCTGGGAACGAGGTTTGGCTGGGTGCAGTGGTGGCTGAGCTAAGGGCTTGGCTGGGGTTGTGAGTGGTTTGGCGGTGAGCTTGAGGCTCCATGGCGGTTAGGCATTGGTTAAGGTGGTTCTTGGAGGGGTAAGTGCCTATCCCTCCAAATGATGCGAAGGGAATTCCGTTAAAGGAATCCAGGGGCTTGCCATTCTTTTCGTCCTTGTCCCTGGCATCGGACTTGGGCCGTGCAAGCCCCAAAGGAACATGAGGGTGAGTAGTGAGGGACTGATGCCCAGCTTCATTTGCTCACCCAATATTTGTTTCCCACTAAGGCTTCCGCTGGTGTCCGGAATGCCTCTGGCTTCCGCTGGTGTCCGGAATGCCAGCTCTGTCCCTGAGGGCATGGACAGATAGTCATAACCAATGCCTAAGCAACCACTCACAGATTTTGTATGTGAATAAAGTTGTGGCCAAAATTATGCCAAAAACCCAAACAAAAATTGATGTGTGAAGTGTGAATTATTGGGGGGTGGCAACTGTGGGACTCAACACGCAATCAGCAAACATGCATTGGATAGGCTGCAAGTTTCTCTGAGTTAAGAAACATATGTTTAGCTTTCTTCCACTGAAAACCATGGGATTTCATTGTGTTTAACTACAGCTGGGTCATTTCCCTTGCTAAACAGTGTTGTTGTTTTTTCTAGCACACACAGTGAACTCTCTCTTTCTGGAAAGTCACAGTAAAAAACATTATGGCTGCACAGGGCACATTTTCAAAAACAAGGAATCTAACCCATCTGGGAAATAGCTCTTAACATGAAGAATGGTTGACGTGTAATGTAGAGATTATTATTAATCAATTTGTGGCTCTACCTATTTGCGACTAGGTCTGGGTAGTGAAGAAAGAATGTCTTAAAAAGTGCAACTTTAATTGAGCCAAAGAAATAATAAAAACAACTTTTTACCCAGCTACCAAATCAATGTAATAAATGAAACACTGGAGCTTCAAGCGAAGCCTCTTTCCCATTATTTAATCGCCTTAGTCAAATTTGCTCCAATGTGCTATCAATCATTTTATGAGCTCTTTAAAACTGGATATTAATACTGAGCTTGTTTGCTCAAAGGAATACAGGCTGAGCTTCTAGGATTTATTTGTATTCTGATTTTTAGCAGAGTGTAGCCCAGATCCAGATCCAAGAGCAGAAAATGATTGAAATTAAATAAGCAAGCAGGCTTCAGATTGACGCCAATGCAACAGCAGAGGGAGAGATTTTGCACTTAATAAGTGCAATGTTTAATAAACACATTCTAAAGCAGCGTCCAAATAAATTGGATATTTTAGAATGCCTTCTGAATTTAAAAACACATCATTTGGCCTTAATAGCCTTCTGTGAGAGCTCATTCTTCTCTCTAATGGCAGATTCTTTCATCAAGAATTAGTACATTAGGAACTGAAAAGAAGCTTGTCCGGCAGACGATACATAACATAGGTACTGTAATTTCACGGTCCTATTAAAAAGATGTACAAGGATGAAAAATAGCAGCAGCCCTTGTGCTAATGCTAACAGCATAGTACATTAATACTTCAAAACTAATCAATCACCCAAGACAAAGGCAATCAGCTGATTCATACCTCTGAAATCAGCCATATAAATTCCCAAGAAAGGGCAAAATCTGATAATGGCTTTAAGTTCCTGTTAATAAGTATTTTGCCACAAGTTTCAAAAGACCTAATACATATGACTGGGAAATGCTACATATTTCTAAAAGAACATGGGTGACAATCCCTTGTTCTCCACTTTGTCTAGGATGCATAAAATGTACTTTAGAGTTGAAGGAAACAAAGAGGCCAGTGGTACTAAGGAATACAAACACGGTTTTGGAGGTTAGACCAAGGTCATCTAATCCAAAATTTCCTTTCCAATGCTGAACCATCAATTGCCAAGTGATTGTTTTCTGTATTGTATGTTTCCAAAATATGAAGTCAGTAATACATGTGAAAAGAATCTAGGAGTGTTAGTAGACCACAGCTTCACATGAGTCAACAGTGTGATGCAACAGCAGCAGAAAAAGCTAATGCTTCTCTAGGTTGCAACAACTTAAGTACAGTGTCCATGTCAAGGGGAGTAATAGTACTGCTGTATTCTGCCTTGGTCAGACCACACCTGAAGCACTTTTCCCAGTTCTGGGGGCCACAATTTAAGAATACTGACAAGCTGAAATGTATGCAGAGGAGGGCAACCAAGATGATCAGGGGTCAGGAAGCTAACATTCCTTATGAGGTATGAGTTTGGTATGTTTAGTCTGGTAAAGAGGAGACTGAGAGGAGATATTATAGCCATTTTCAAATATCTCAAGGCAGATATTTGGAAAATGCAGCAAACTTGTTTTTTCCTGCTTCAGAGGGTAAGACCAAAACCAACGCTTCCAAGTTTCAAAAAAGTAGATTCTGACAAAATATCAGGAAGAACTTTCTAACAGTAAGATCTGTTTGACAGTGGAATAGACTCTCTTGGGAGCCTGTATACTCTCCTTCAATGGAGATTTCTAAGCAGAGGTTCGATGGCCATTTGTCACAGACACTTTAGCTGAGATTTTTGCATTGCAGCGGGTTAGAATAGAGGAGCCTTTGTGTCCCTTCCAACTCTACAATTCTATGATTCATGAGGGTGATATGATGACACATATAGCAGATTAGACACAGACACAAACCACATGCCTGGGGTGGAGGTATTTGGAGGGAAAGATAGTGGATAAAAGTGGTTGAAACAGACT
This sequence comes from Podarcis melisellensis, assembly GCF_964234715.1. NCBI lineage: Eukaryota > Metazoa > Chordata > Lepidosauria > Squamata > Lacertidae > Podarcis > Podarcis melisellensis. The sequence continues at coordinate 16,590,593 of NC_138541.1, read as the reverse complement.
TTTTCCAGGGTCCTAGTGAAAGTTTTAAGATATTCAGAAGCTTGGGGGCTTTCCAGTAAAAGTGAGGCAGCACTGCCTTTCTCTTTTCTTTTTTACAATAGTGCATTTCTTTTTACTGCAGCAATCAGGGACCAGACAGGATGGTTTCTTCTTCCCACAATGTGCTAGTTGAAATTTAAGTATGTTGTGATGCAGCATTGCTACAGAAGTGTTGAATGGCGATTGGGAATAGTAGCTCCTGCTGGTCACTGAATGGAAGACCACCTACTTTTGTGTCCTGCAGACATTCTTCACCCAGGACTAAAACCAGCCAAACTTCAACATTCTACATTCTACGCTTCCTTGATGCCTGCCTGCCTCTCTCTCTCTTTCTCTCTCTCTCTCTCTCTCTCTCTCTCTCTCTCTCTCTCTCTCTCTCTCTGACACTATATATATTTCCTCAGAAATAGCGATGGGCACACTCCCACTGGCTGGCCTTAGAAACTGTTCATTTTGTGTGTTAATGTTTCTCTCAGCTTTCTTAGAGAATGCCCACAAGACACCTTTGTAGCTCTTAGGCTTTTCCAAGAAAGCACACAAGGACAAACTGGGTGAAATGTGCTCTTCTATGTCAACTCCCTCCCCCTCCTGTTTTTAAGTAAAGGAACATCAAGGAATCATAACTGGTGGTGGTGAAGTGTCTCTTAACTGGAAATTATGCTTCTAAGCATGCTTAAGGTTATCATTTTGGGATAATAATGAAGCACGTGGGATTAAGAAGCCCTCTGCTGTCTCTAGCCAGTCCTCTACACCACCAGTTTCCTCTTCCTTTTCATGAAGACAAGGTGTTTTGTTTTATTTGCATCTAACTTGAAAGGATGTGGACAAGCAGGGGAAACAGGCTAGGGATGCGACAATCCCAGCATGAACTGGACCTGAATTCTGAGGGCCTCAGTGCTGCTTCATAATGAGGTGAGACCTTCCAAACTTCTCAATTCTGTATTCAGCCCCATCACTGCTATGAGTGCAGAATGGGCAGCCTAAGTCCAACAGGGTCAAAACTCTCTGTCTTTCCCTCATTTGTACAGTGAAGGATATCATTTTGCAAGCTAATGGGCTTTTTAGTTAATGGACAATTGACCTGTTTCTCCACAACTGTCTTTACAGTACAGGATTTTCATTTTTTAAGGACTTAGCTAAAATAGGGAGGCACACATTACACACATAGATATGAAACATGTCATCCCTGCTTCAGCAATTGGTGCTCATAAAGAATGTAGGGAAGAAGTGCTGTCCTGATTCTGGTGTAGTTTTGTAACATTTTCACACAGTTAAATTTGATTTGCAGATAGTGTATGGTATCGATATATAGGCTGTGTGGCCCCTGATTGCCTGGGTTACCTAGCTGAGAAGAAGCAGCTATCAAGAGGTGCAGAGCAGAAGAGTGAACTGTAACCAAACCAAACAGGTTAGGGGGCTTTGGGAGAGTGCTTAAAGTTTACCCCCCAAGTCCCTTTTCACACCACCACCAACATTTCCCATGAACATTTCCCATGGAGCCCTAAGTTTAATCACACTAACTTGGTTAAAGATTGTACAGCAACTGGTGTTATGACTAAGGGCAATAAAGAAAGTTGCAGTGTTATTAACACTTCCTAGGGCAAATAAAGATCAAATAGCGGTAGAGATAGAAAAACACAATTTATTAAGAAATTTGGCAGAAGAGTGTTGATGAGCCACGTCCTCCCACTGTTTCAAAAACCACAGGGAGAAAGAAAGCAAATATCTTTGTCCCTTAAGGGATGAATACTATTTTCATAAATTAAACAAGATGGGGCAAACTCTGCTCCAGAGAATTAAATTCCATGTTTGATAGATAAGACCCAGACCTGAAGCAGGTCCAATGATTTATTAAGAGCCCTCCCATTAAGTGTATGCATTAGCAACACTCGTCTGGATGAAAAGAAGAGATACAGGAATGTTATGTTGTTCTTACTGGCCGGTCCTATGAATCTGCCCTAGCTAACCTGACAAAACAAATGCTAGGTTGATCCATTCTGTCTGCATTTTTAGTTTTCACTCTGAAAGGCTGTAGAATAATAGCACTTTTTTGCAGCAATTCTAATTACTGGGGGGTTGGGGGCTTTACATGGGGCAGCAGAGAGTTTTGTCAAGTTCTCTGCCCCACATTCTTTGCACAACAACAGAAGCTTTGCTACTGCTTCAACAGCTGCCCAATGATGCTTGCTAGTCATGGCAGACCTGGTTGTATTCTGGGATAGGCTGCAATGAAACAAAAATAAATAAAATAAACATCTATAAATGACAACAGCATCCTAAGTATGTTTATTTAAAAGTAAGTAACTGTGTTCAGTGGGGCTTGCTCACAGGACATGATAATAATTGCTCAGCAGCTATATGATTTTATTATATGTATAAAGAAGCATACCGTACTTGGGGTGAACTTTGTCAAGACCTCATTATAGGGAGAGAAGTCCTTCATTCCCACTATGGTCCAATCTGGGTTTCCCTCTAGATACACAATACTTCTGCTCTTTGCACTGTAAGGAAAGCTCTCAATGGCACCAACAGGACTACTACAGATTGCTCCCCCATTTCCCCCACCCCAAGATAACATAGAACCCTTCAGTTGTAATGGCAACCCACTTGTCATTATTATGGGCATTTTGCTAGCAAATACTTATTCTTTCATTGTGACCATTCTAAGTTGATCCCAGATTGGTTCCCCCCCCAAAAAAAAATGTAGAGTTATTAAATGATACAGCAAAATTTAATGCAAAACAATGTGGTCTCACTCCATCTCCTTGCTCAGAGAGGTCTTGGAGCAGCATATCCATTGGCTGCTGCTTCTCCGCAGCCCTGGAGAACAGAATTAATGCAACATCAAAGGCTAATGCCCCAGACAAACCCAACCAAATGCATAAAGCTAATAAATTAGCAAGATGATCTCATAATTTGCCATTAGCCCGTGGCTCAGGCTTTGTCCTGCTTTATAAAGTCAATGTAGTACCCAATTAAAAATTAGTAAGCAGGATCTGATGCTCTTTAATCAGATTTTCAGAAAATGATCATAGATTGTTATTAAGTTATTACAAACTGATGTACACTAGAATATCAAAATTGCATGAAGTCCAATTATCCAAGGAGAGGAAACCTCAAAATCAGTTTAATATACAGGACAGCACAGCCTATGCAGAAGTATTCAACATGGCCTAATGGATTTAGGATTGTAGCTTAGAAGGCTGATTGACTATATATTCAGCTCACAAATCACTTAAGTTGTTTTTTTAAAAAAAAGATAAATAAATAAATCAGTTTCATGATTTTGAATGTAATACTAACTGTCTCTCCTGTCATGTCATTTATAAGACAAACCATAAACCTGAAGGAACCACAAAGAATACCCAATACATATATAGGTCCAAATGTCTGTTTCTAAACTGCATTAGAATGAGACATATTCAGCTGGTTATTAAGGAACTCCAAAACCTGCTAACCCTGTTCAATAGCTGAAATGACTACTGAGTTAAAGATTTTGAAAGGACATGTAAAGCAGTAGCTAATGATCCATTCAGCTCACAGACCTTAATGATCAACCATGTTCCAAGGAGCTTTAACAGAACAAAATATTAACATGTATCCCATGTAATCCATTGTGTTGTATGGTTTTAAGTAGAAACACCCCCCTCCAAGTTCAATGAGACTTACCCCCCCCCCCCGAGTCAAGTGTACATAGGTTTGCAGCACTACAACCTCTCAAAATGTTAAACCAAACCAATTTTAGTTCAGGGTAGTGAGGCAGCAGCAAGACCAGGGAAGGAGTGAAGCAGCCATGATCTTTGCTCTGGGTACCTGCACACTGCCTCGTGCGCACCCTTGCTCATGTTCTAGAATAACACAACAGGGTCCCATCACTGCACACAGAATATAGGATATTGTAAGATTCCCTTTTCCAGAGTCAGAGTCAAAAAAATACCCTGGATCCTGTATCTGTCTCTACAGCCAAAGCAGGCGCTGCAACCATCCAACAAGTTGACTTCACCCCCAAAAGCGCACTGTCTTCCGAGACAGATGAATGCCAACAACCCCCTCTGGTTCTTTCCCACCAGACCATAGTCTGTAAGTAGTAGAATGTGTGCCCCAGCCAGGGCTTTTCAGGTTAAAGAAAATTACAGATTTACACAATGCAGGACATAGTCAAATTTATAGAGAAACACAAATGCTCCCTTTGTATCCTTATCGTTCAAGCAGCTCCATTTGTCATGGAGATTATTTATATACTATGTAGAAACAGAAACAAAATAGCAACCAAGTTTGGAAATAATACATTATGAAAAAGAGACTATTAGGGAGGAAGAATTCCTTGTGAAATGGTATCATCAGTTTCTAATGAATATTCCAGTGCTTGTCAGGAAACCCATTTAGAGGGAGGCCAAAATCACTTTCTAATTTTCTCTACAGCTTTATCATATTTTCTCCCATCCCTAAGGCCAACAGTATTGCAGACTGATTGGCCCATAATATTACATCTCCTCAGGGATGATTTATCTTTGCATAGAATACCCTCATATTTTAACACTGATAAAAAAAAATTTACATTTGTATGGAAATAAGGTTCAGATCTAACCAAGCCTGCTTCCTGTGTCAAAGCACCTATCTTTGGAATAGATCCTGTGGTGCTTAATGCAACCATTTGAAATTAGGAGTAAATTGAATCCATCCAAAATTGCAGAAAGGTGTTCAGGTAATATGCACTTCTAATAAAGCAGAGATAAATAATCTCTGAGTTTAACATTGTATGTGAATTCACAGGACTTTTTTGACTCCTCCACAAGCATCACAAATAAAGCCCCAGGATGTGTTCCGTGTGTCACAAAGTCTAATGGAAGTGCACAAAAGCTTGGATGCAGACACGTTAGTGTTAATTGGAAGCAATCAGCATTATTATTATAATCAGTGTCACATAGGTTTTTGTACTCTTAAACTTGGGGTATGGTAGATTAAACTTCATTTGAAGCAAGCAGGATGCATTCACACTAATCCTGCAAACCACCACTATCTCTCTGTACCCTTCTTACTTCCAACTCCTACAGTATGTGGAGCCAACATACCAGGGTGCAGAACTCCTCAGACCCAAGCGAATGTGGCTGAGATCCAACCCATGGGCAGAATGAATAGCCATGGGCAAGTCATTAGATCACAGCTTCACTTTCTCATATATAAGAGAACTTGGTTAATGCAGATTGTAAGGTAGTAGTGAGGAAGAAGAAGAAACTGAAGCACCAGAATGGTGTCTTGGTGTACAAGGGCTTCAGAGGACTGGGTTCAAATCCCCATTCAGAAAACTAAGCTCAATGGGCGATCTTACACAAGTCACTCTCTTTCACCCTAAACAACCTCAAAAGGTTGGGTAAAATAAGAGGGTAAAATGAGGGGGCACAAAGAAAGAAGGGTGGGATAAAAAGGAAGTCATAAATTATTTATTTGTTCTAACGTGAAAAAGTAATACAGTGAGCAATTTCCGAACAGAATCTAATAATAGGGTTTGAACTATCAGGAAATAAAGAGAGACATGTCATGCCTCTCCACCCCATTCATCCGCACGCAGCTCACTTACCATTTCCTCAGTGTGACAGAAAGATGAAGGCACTTTCAAAGTAAAGCCAGGTCATATTTATCTAAATCTGCAAGGAGACCTGTCAGTAAAATCGTGCATATCTCCTGAAGCTAGCCGTCTACCGGTGACACCTTAACATAAGACAAGCATATGTGGTGCATTATTATTAAAGGGGTTTTAAGTCACATTGTAAGATCTCTAGATGGAGACACTTAAGGGCAGAGTTTTATTGCTGACACATTCAACTCCTGCCATATTATTCCCATGCAAATCATGTCTGAGGGAATCAGCATCAGACCAGAAACCTCTTCCTGCAGCGGTGCCACAACAATCATTTATCTGCATCCGGCACGAGTGGTGCAAAATGACGCCACTTTGTGATAGAGACTTAAACTAATATGCAGAATCACCTCCACAAGTGCAAGGGAATATTAAAGATTCTATCTTGCTGACAGCTTTTCATCAAGGCTTCAGAGAGTGCGAGATATTGGGAGGCTAATCCACATTGTGTATCATTGGATACTGTCATTTTCACACTCTACAGCTGCCTTGCTGAGTTGACTTGAAGAGTAATTACTGCTGAGATAAGCCTTTTTCTGGAATACGTGCAATTAATTCTCCCTGTAAAAAGAAGGAAAGGAATCTGACACTTTAATAATGTTTAAGTACACCTAATCTATTTCTTTTCTGCTCAGATGTTTCCTAAATATGAGGAAGAAAGAAGATTTGAAAGTACTTACAGCTGTCTCTTCTTATGTAAATCATCCATGGACCTCTAATATCCGATCATAAAATAGCCAACGTGAAATAAGATCAAAAATTATAATAGAATGCAGAACAAGTAAGGAATTATCAAAAAGATGAATGCACAATATGATTTTCTTGCGTACAACAGTTACTCTTATCAAACAGAGATTATCATGCCATTAAAGTTTCAAGGGCATGAAATTTAATTCAATTGTAAGATGTATTTGGAGGTGAATTAAAACTACTTTTCTGTTTCTATCTACCTTGCTTCAAAGCGTATTGTCACGGCCACCCAGGACGGGTCCCAGCTCACAAGAGACCTCACTCCGTTGCAGTTTATTTACAGGAAAAGTTTATTGAAGATTTCTGCTTCTCGTACAGTTCAGCATCGTGGCCGTACGTCTGTCACGTTAGACCGCTGAAGTCCCCTCTGACTCCTCCCCTCTTCCACACCAACTTAATAGCCTGGCTCTAGACCACCTCTTCCTCTCCTTTCTTTTCCGCAGGGTCTTCCTGCCCCCCTGGGTTCCCTCTCTCCGTGACTCGCCTGAGGCTGAATCCTCTGCCGCCTCTTCCCCCCTCCTTCTGGCTTTAGGGCCGGGCTCCTCCCCTGAGCTCTCTCCACTTCCGCGCGCCTCTACGTTTGAACTTGGCGCGCGTACGTTGCTGCTGACCTTTCTTTCGACCGCTACACCACCCCTTGTTCTGCTCTCCACCCTTTCCGGCTGAACACCTTGCTCCAACCCCCTTTCTCTGTTCTCTCCTAATCCTGCTCCCTCCGAGAGGCTGACGACTCCACCCCCTTTTCTCCGTTCCGGCTGAGACGCCTCTTGCTGCGTCTGTCTTCCACTGGGCTCCTCTCCGCTTCTCCCTTCTCCTCCCTTTTGCTTGATTAAGGTAACCCCCTTTTGAGAATCCTCTGACTCGCTGCTCAGACTCGTGGATTCCCTCAGAATTCCGTCATCTTCTTCCTCATCCTTCTGCCCCTCCTCCCACTCGCTCTCCGTCTCCTCTGTCATCTCCTCCTCTCTCCCAGAAACCCTGACATCCATCCCCCCCTCGAAGCCCCCCCTTCCCCCCTCCCGCTCGCCGGGTGCAGGTTGAGGAAAACGTGGTACTTCCTGGGTCGGTTCAGGATACAAGTTGTCCACCTCAACGTTCTCCTCTGTCATCTCCGTATATGTGTGTTCGAACTCGGGTTCCCCACCCACAGACCTCACAGTCTCTTCCTCCATCACTGCTTCTCCTGGCGCTGCCTGCCAAGGACCTACCATCCATCTCTGACTCCATGCCTCCCTTGGCTGATCCACCCACCAACAAGGGCCTGTCTCCTCCCCCCCCAGTCTCGGATCCCTGGTCGGGCTTGTTTCGGGCGTATGGCCCTCGGGTGAGGAGAAACCCTCGAACGTGCTGTCTGACAAAGTGGGCGTGAAAAGCCAATCATCAAAATACTCCTCGGGCATGGGCTTGTGCGGAAAAAGTGCATGGAACTCCTCCTTCAACAGGGGTTCGTCCAACGCGTAACCCGGCACCCAGCTATTGGCAGAGGCCGGAGTGCCTTCCCTGGCTAGAAAATATTCAACTCCCTCCTCCCCCCATCTCGAGTCCAGTATCTCTGTGACCTCGTTAAGAGGTTCTGGTCTTGGCGATTCCCCCCCCTCAGGCGCCCTCCTACGTGGCTCTGGGAGTGCTCCTGACTCTTGAAACCTGTGTGGGGTTTTGTAGGGAGTGAGCACCGACCTATGAAAGACCGGGTGCACCCTGGAACCCTCCGGAAGGGCTAGACGAAAAGCCACCGGATTGATCTTAGCCTCAACTTGATATGGCCCTAGCTGCCTGTGTCCTAACTTCTTCTTGGCCAATGACCTGGCCGGCATCGCGTGGGCTGCTAACCACACCCAGTCCCCAATCTGGATGTCCTCTCCCGCCCTCCTGTGCTTATCGGCCTGCACCTTATACGCCTGTTTTGCCAGCTCCAAATGTCTCCGCAGCTCCTCGTGCACCTCTTGCAACTCCGCTGCAAACTGGTCGGCATCTTGAGGCCCCCCCCCTCCTGGTGCCGCAAATCTCGGGAAGGTTCTGGGATGACGGCCATTGTTCGCGAAGAAAGGCGTCACCCCGGTGGATGCGTGTTTCGTGTTGTTGTAGGCGAATTCAGCCATCGGCAGATAGTCCACCCACGCCGCAGGTCGCTGGTTGGCGTAGCACCGCAGGTACTGCTGCATGATCGCGTTGACCCTCTCCGCTTGACCGTTGGTTTGTGGATGTCTCGCCGATGTCAGGTTGATTTTGACGTGCAATATGCCCAGAAGCTTTCGCCAGAAAGTGGAAACAAACTGGCGCCCCCTGTCGGACAAGACGGACTGCGGAAGTCCATGCACTCTGAAGACGTGATCGATGAAGAGCTTTGCGGTCTGTTCTGCCGTCGCCACCTTGGCACAAGGGATGAAATGCGCCATCTTGGTGAACAAGTCCACCACCACTAACACCGCCGTCTTACCTCTGGAGCTGGGCAGGTCCGTAACAAAGTCCAACGCTACCCTCTCCCACGGTTGCTGCGGTGTCTCCAGCGGTTCTAGCAATCCCGCCTGCTTCTGGTGCACTGGTTTGGACCTCTGGCAGATATCACACCTGGCGACGTAGTCCGCCACCTCTCCTCTCATCTGGGGCCACCAAAAGTCTCTAGCCACCAATTCCATCGTCTTCTCTTTGCCGAAATGGCCTGCACTAGGGGCGTCATGCAATTGTTGCAGAACCTTGGCTCGAAGATCGTCGGTGGGCACGTAAAGGGCACCCTTACGAGTCAAAAGTCCATCTTGCAATTGGAACTCATCGTTGTCTCGCGACCCTCCGCGTAGCTCCTCCATCTTGGACTGTGCAAACTGATCCCTTTGCAACGCGCGTCGCACCGCGTCCAGGTCGACTGCGATGGTAGCGCACGTCCACGCCTGCGGTGCGAAAATGTGCTTTGCTGCGATTGGAGCTGCTTCCTCCAAGTATTGCGGCTTTCGGGACAGCGCGTCTGCAATAACATTGGAGTCTCCTGGGATGTATTCTATTTTGAAGTCGAAATCCGCAAAGAACTCCGCCCAGCGCATGTGTCGCTGGGTCTGTAACTTAGCCGTCCGCCAATACTCTAAGTTCTTGTGATCCGTGCGGACTTGCACCGTGTGCTTGGCTCCTATTAAGAAGTGTCGCCACGCTTTGAAAGCTGCATGAATGGCCAACAACTCCCTGTCCCATATGGTATAATTGCGCTCCGTCTTGCTGAGCTTCCGGGAGTAGAACGCACCCGGTCTCCAGTTGCCTTGCGAATCCTCTTGCAAAAGAACGGCCCCAACCGCTCTGTCTGACGCATCGGTCTCTACCCGCATGGGTCTGCCGGGATTCACGTGGAGCAGCTGCTCTTCGGAGGCGAAAAGACCTTTAAGCGTCCGGAAGGACCGCTCCGCTTGTTCGGTCCAGACGAACTTCTTCTTCTTGGAACTGAGGGTGTCAGTGATAGCCGCCGTCGCGTTCGCAAAACCTTTAATAAACTTGCGGTAAAAATTGGCAAAGCCGATGAACCTCTGGACCTCTTTCCGATTTCGAGGGCTTTTCCAGTCCAACAGCGCTTGAACCTTAGCCCTGTCCATGGCCAGTCCCTCGTCGGACAACTTGTAGCCAAGGAAATCAACCTCTCTGACATCAAACTGGCATTTTTCCAACTTGGCGTACAGCCTGTGGTCCTTCAGCCTCTGCAGGACCTCCCTCACGTCCTTATCGTGATCCTCCGACGATTCCGAGAAAATCAGGATATCGTCGAGAAAGCAGACACACTTCTTGTAGAGGAGACCTGCTAGCACGTGGTGCATAAATGCTTGAAAAACGTGGCTGCCATTTTGGAGACCGAAAGGCATGACTCTGTATTCGTATGTGCCCAGAGGGGTGAACATGGCGGTCTTCCACTCATCTCCTTTCCGGATGCGGATGAGATTGTAAGCTCCACGTAGGTCCAGCTTGGTGAAAATCTTGCCCCTCCTGACGGTCGCTAAAAGGTCGTCAATCTTGGGCATGGGGAAAGCTTTGGGCTTAGTCAAGCTGTTTATGAACCTGTAATCCACTATAAGCCTTTTTTGGGGCGTGTTTTTCTTCTTCACAAAGAACACAGGGCTGCCACCCGCTGCTTTAGATTCCTGGATGAAACCTCGCTTGAGGTTATGGTCTATGAACTCCCGAAGCTCTTGCATCTCGTCTTCCGACATGGAGTACAGCTTGGCAGCAGGCAGTTGCGCCCCTGGCACTAAATCAATCGCGCAGTCGTAAGGTCTGTGAGGCGGCAACTTGTCAGCTTCCTTCTCACAGAAAACCTCCAAGAAGTCCTGGTACTTGTGAGGCACCGTTTGCACCATACCCAGATGCAACTGCTGCTCGGCTTCTCCTCCCTGATCGGTCTGAAAGCAATGCTGAGCACAATACGATGAACAAAAGGTGATCTGCCGCTGGTACCACGCAACCGCGGGACTGTGCCTCTCCAGCCAACTCATGCCTAACACGATGGGTGTGTCCGATAAGTGGGTGACATTGAAACTAATAAGTTCTCGATGGTTGCCAATCTGCATCATCATGGGAGGGGTTTGCTGCACCACTTGCCCCCCCAGCAACTTCCTGCCGTCTACCGTGACCACGTTTAGAGGCGTCGTTGCAGGCAGGAGCGCCATGTTGTGCTGCTTAACGAACTGCAGTCCCACGAAGTCGGCGTTGCTTCCCGAATCGATCGTTATTGGAACCTCGAGGAGTCTCCCATCAGGCAACTGGAGTGTTGCTGTGAGCAGAACTGCCGGTCTGGGAGGCAAAGGGTCCACGCTTTGCAGTGATGCTGGGGGCTTGTCTACAGATCCGCCTGGCTGAGCCCCAGTAGCTCTGCTTCCAGCCAGGCACTGCCGTTTCCCTGAAGCTGCTCCCCTGGTTGCACCTCTGCTGTTACAGTTGCCAGTGCTGCAGTGTGCTTCTGGAGCCTCTGGGGGCACTCTTTCGCCATATGGTGCGCACTGTCACAGATGTAACACTTCCTGGTTCCTCTAGGAGGCTTCGCTTTGGCTGCACCAGGGACAGGGCTCTGGGATGGCTTCTGAGCCCTAGCACCACCAATCTCCATTGGCTCCTCGCTGTCCTTCCCCATTGGCGAGGGGTGCGCACGGCTGAAATCCCTGTGCACAAAAGGGAGAGTCCTCGCTTGCGCACGCGCTTGGGACCCGTCCTCCTCGTGCCACGGACGTCCCTCATGTCGAATTCCAATAGCTAAAGCCCGGTGCACCACGTCTTCTAGGGTCTGGGGTCTGTCCCCCCTAGCGATCTCATCCTTGATGGGGGGGCTCAATCCCTCCCAAAAAAGATCTCTGACCGGCTTACTGTCCTTTGGCCAATCTAAGGCGGTGAGCAATGCAAAAAATTTAGAGTGGTATTGGCGCACAGTCGCTTTCCCCTGCCTCAGCCCGTGCATTTGACGGCGCGCAATGTCCACATCCACAGAGGATTGAAAACAAGAATCCATCGCTTTGATGAACGCAGTTGAATTGCGACGGGCCGGTCCATCTTCGCGCCACAGATTGCGTAGCCAAGCCCTGGCCTCCCCATGCAGGTGCGAAACAATGAACCCCACTTTCTCCTCCTCATCTTTAAAATCGTGACGGAGTAAATGCAGTGCATATACGACGTCCGCTCTGAAATTGGGATAGTCTTGCAAGTTGCCATTAAAATGCGGAACCAGGGCACCCCCCCTCCGTCCAAGCGCAATGCCCTCCGCTCTGGAACCTGGGGCCCCCGCCCTGTCCGCGTGTTCCCACCTTGCCTGCAAATCCTGGCACGTCTTCTCCAAGTCGTCATTCTTCTTCTGCGAAGCAATGACTGCCGATGTGAGAGCGGTAACCTGATCCCGCAGTGCAACCAGCTGCTCCTCAGCGCTCATGGCTGCTCCCGTTCGTGAGCTTCGCAAAAAAAAATTTTTGCTTTCTGAGAGGGGACTTACTGTCACGGCCACCCAGGACGGGTCCCAGCTCACAAGAGACCTCACTCCGTTGCAGTTTATTTACAGGAAAAGTTTATTGAAGATTTCTGCTTCTCGTACAGTTCAGCATCGTGGCCGTACGTCTGTCACGTTAGACCGCTGAAGTCCCCTCTGACTCCTCCCCTCTTCCACACCAACTTAATAGCCTGGCTCTAGACCACCTCTTCCTCTCCTTTCTTTTCCGCAGGGTCTTCCTGCCCCCCTGGGTTCCCTCTCTCCGTGACTCGCCTGAGGCTGAATCCTCTGCCGCCTCTTCCCCCCTCCTTCTGGCTTTAGGGCCGGGCTCCTCCCCTGAGCTCTCTCCACTTCCGCGCGCCTCTACGTTTGAACTTGGCGCGCGTACGTTGCTGCTGACCTTTCTTTCGACCGCTACACCACCCCTTGTTCTGCTCTCCACCCTTTCCGGCTGAACACCTTGCTCCAACCCCCTTTCTCTGTTCTCTCCTAATCCTGCTCCCTCCGAGAGGCTGACGACTCCACCCCCTTTTCTCCGTTCCGGCTGAGACGCCTCTTGCTGCGTCTGTCTTCCACTGGGCTCCTCTCCGCTTCTCCCTTCTCCTCCCTTTTGCTTGATTAAGGTAACCCCCTTTTGAGAATCCTCTGACTCGCTGCTCAGACTCGTGGATTCCCTCAGAATTCCGTCATCTTCTTCCTCATCCTTCTGCCCCTCCTCCCACTCGCTCTCCGTCTCCTCTGTCATCTCCTCCTCTCTCCCAGAAACCCTGACACGTATGTACCTACATATTTTCCATGTTTTTACAATCTTCAGTTCTAACAAATATTAAAACTAATAAAGCTACAGAGAAGTGGAAGTACAGTTAGTGTAAACTAGATTTGCTAGCACCAGTGAGAATTTGGTCCCAAATATCACACAGAAAGACCTGATTAGTTTGGAAAAGCCCAAGTTAATCATCCAACATAGTATATTTTGAATTGTATGACACTCAGCCATGTGCAACTCCGATATTAAATAGCTCAAAATGCCAGTAGTACAAAGGCCAATTGACCAACTGTTTTAAACTAAAATTTTACCCTCAGCATACTGTAAGGTTGGGGGGAATGATAAGCCTGAGATTATCGTATATACTCTCAAGAGAAACTTATCCAATATTTTTAATACCCATGATCTCTGATAAATTGCCAAGTTAAAAGATGTTAATGCCTGCCATCTTTTTAATCACCTAAGATTAATCCTAGGACCTCCCAGCCTACTGCATATGTTCCAACAGCTTGTCTTGACTTATTAAGCTTCTCATAAAGAAGCAGCTGCAGTGGATGCATATTCTCTGTAGACCAGGTTTCAGGCAGAAAGATCTCATTTACCTCCTCCTGTCAGTGTGAGGGACCTGGTTTTCATGTTCTGCAAAAGGAGATGGAGTGTATCCAGCTTGATTCCAGCAACACCTGGTGGCTTTTTACTTCTCAGCCAATATACTGCTGTAGCAATCAGGGCCAGCTCCATGTTTTGGAGGTTACTCCAGTTGTGTCCTCCCTCTTCCTCTCCAAGTTACCCCTGCCTACTTGTTTCTCCTCCCTCCCTGGGCCCAAACCACATGGAGGGACTGTAGACAGTGCTGCAGATAGACAGTGCTGCAGTATCTCACTCTAGTTATTGACTGCATGCCCAGAGACTGCAGGTGAGCAGAGGCAGCTACAGCAAAGAGGATGAAGGACAGGATCAAATGTCTCTGGAGCATAGGTCCCCTACAGGGGTGTAGGTCTATACAGGTACCCAGTGATGCCTATTCCCTAATAGCCCTTGCAATGTGCAACTTCTCAACATTATTTTCAAAGACAGTGACACCCACAATATATCCCCAGCTGCTACGGTGGTTCCTGTAGAATCTATTAAATGTTCAGAATCTAATTGGCTGAACATAAATTTCCTCCCTTAATTTTATTTTGTGATGCAAAGCCAGCTCCATTTTCAAGGAATCTAGGGGGTTATTTAGGAGTGGGAGGAGTAGGAGCTGTTTTATTAGCGCAGCTGAAGCAGCATGTAGTATAATGGGTCACTTGCCATTGCCTGTGGCACCTCTATTGCTCCAAAGGATCCTGGGGGGGGGGGTAATTCAACCATGCACATTGAGAGGCACCCTTAAGTTCCAGTTTCAATCTCTGGTATCTTTCGTTTGAAGGATCTGGTAACAGGTTGATGGGAAAGCCTTTTCTGTGCCTGAGATACTGGAGAGTCACTGGCAGGCAAAATTGACAATACTGAACTCGCTGGACAAACAAAGAATCTGATGTGGAATAAAGGAATCCACAAATGCCACAATGTTTGTGACTATGGTGAAAAATCAGTACAGGAATCACAGTGTTAAGGAATAGTCCAAATGAAACACTTTTCTGCATGGAATCCGTATTTGTTTCGGCATTTCAGTAAGGTGTGTTGATTCTATGAGCCATAGAGTTCAACATTCCCTATCAGCCTCCCTCTATCACACTAACAAGTATCAACACATGAAATGTTGAATTTTATTGCAAGGCCACTGAGTAGCATTAAGTTTTCTTTTGCCACTCATATAGAAGAATCTTTTATTGAGCTTTACCTGGTCCAGAAAACATAGGTCTGTTTGTTTTCTGGCATTGTTTAGAAGAAATACACTGCAACTACCTCTTGACTTTCAGGTCAATACACCAATGACTTTCAGCATTTTTTCAGGTTCAGGGTGCCCATTCTGACCTTAAAGCCATAAGTGCTCTGCACTTGACATCTTCCTCTTTCCCCTGATTGAACACACACTGTCAGGTTCTACCAAGTTAGGAGGCTAAACTGACAAAGAATGCCTTCTTAGTGATGGCTTCTATTTTTTTAGAACTCATTTTCTCTATGCCAACTGGTTAATGCGCGCGCACACACACACACACACACACACAGTGTGTGAGAGTGTTTATTCCTTTATATATTTAAATCTGACTTTTCTTTATTTATACACCTCTCAAAGCTTCTTATATAAAAACAGAAAAAATAATAATAAATTCCAGAGTTTAAACAAACAAATGCTTTGTAGCATCTGATATGTTCTGCATCATTTCCCCTTTACTTTAACATGATATTGATTAAATACATTGTCATCCTCTCTTGTTTTGCTATATCCTGCTTAGGGATGCTTATGGATGAAAAGCAACTTTTCAATAACAAGCAATAATTTCCCCCCTAGATTTTATAAACAAATTCTTACATTTCTATCCCACCTTTCATCCTTCATAGATCCTAAGGCTGCCTTTCTCAACCTTGGGTCCCCAGATGTTGCAGGGCTACAATTCCCATCATCCCTAGCTAGCAGGGCCAGTGGTCAGGGATGATGGGAGTTGCAGTCCAACAACATGTGGGGACCCATGGTTGAAAAAAGCTTTCCCAAGGTATCAAAACCTACTTAGTTCTAATTTTTGTTTCACTTTATAAGTCACTCTGGGTCACATTATTTTCGGGGGGGGGGGGGCACAATCATTCAGTCCAGTGGCATAGGCAGTCAGCATCCAGGCATTGAACAGACTCAAACCTGCTTAGCATCAGCAAACGGGTGCGCTCATGCGCCTTCAGGCCTTAGCCATGTGGTTTTTGCCTAATATGAAACTCTGGCACTGTGCTCTCATGCCTGTGACAAACAACAGATTCTCTACCCAACGAGCAGATACCAATGCCAAGGAAGCCGAAGCTCACTGTAACAACAGAGTATAATTCTGCAGTGACAAACATCGCCAGCCACTTTGTAATATATGCCTCAGACAAGACTGATGTTGTATCGCTGCTCCGCCAATGCACAAAAGCTGGATGCTCTCCGTATTCCATTTTGTCATTTAATTTTATATACTAATTACACCATATATCATTCCTTAATGTATCCACATTTGAAAACAGAACACAGATAACCAGTATTTATTGTAGAAGGAAGTCTCTTTTCATCCTTGCAAAGAACTTTTTCTGCGTGTGCGCATAATATGAATGAAGTCCGAATTAATTTGCATAGAAAATTGTTTACGGGTGTGCACACACACCTCTGTATTAAAACAATATATAGAAACATCCTATATATGTATATTTTGTAGATATAGGATGAAACCAAATAGCCAGTTAAGTTTGTGTATGGTCACAAATTAGAGGTAACACTCAAATATCCTCTGTGAAAGCCACATGTCTGCTGGTAATATATTTTGCTGTTTACTCCCCCTGTAGCTGCAGACCCACATCACACACTAGCCTAAGGAGTCCTCCAACACCCCACACCAGCTACTCAGAGAGCACAAATGGGAATAAATTAATTGGTCCATGTCTGATGAGCTTGCCTGTTAAGAGAAACTCACTGATCTCCACAATGTGGTAACCAACCATGGTGGTAGGTGTTGGTGTGTTGCCAAAAGAAACTTGTAACAAGGCTTGAAGCATGACCTTGAACAGTTGGGGCATGTGGCAGGGTGAGACCATCTCTCTCTCTCTCTTTCTCTCTCTGTGTGTGTGTGTGTGTGTGTGTGCGCGCGCGCGAGAGTGAATGATGGTCAGAGTGGCTGAAATAATATGTGAAAGTTTGAAAGCCTGTCTCTCTGGCTGGATGGCTGAAGAGAGCAGAAATCTGTATATACCGTATTTTCCGGTGTATAAGACGACTGGGCGTATAAGACGACCTCCCAACTTTTCCAGTTAAAATATAGAGTTTGGGATATATTCGCCGTATAAGACTACCCCTCTTCCAATGCACACGAAATAAAAATTTTAAAAAACAGTCTCCAGTCTGGCTCAGAAATCTGCTCCACTACCCAGGGGCCGGGGGCTTCTGGGGCCAATTTTCAAGCGTATTTCTGCTTCATCTAGAGAGCTTGGTGTCCTCTGATTTAATTTGCTGTCGTTTTATCCTTTGGTGGGGAGTTGCTGCAGGAGCTGCTGCTGCTGTAGCCGGCGTATAAGATGACCCCCGACTTTTGAGAAGATTTTCCTGGGTTAAAAAGTAGACTTATATGCCAGAAAATACAGTAGTTCTGTTTCTTATTCTATATGTAGACCAGTAGTGTAATGCAGCTTGTAAATAATGAAGACTTTAAGAGTGAATGGATGAGGTGTTTATTCCTGTCAAGGGAATTCACCAAGAGAAGGCTGGACTACTGCTGCTGTTGCTGCAAAGATGAAGGAAGACTTTCTGAGGAACTCTGCTGAGACAAAAAGAAAAGGAACCCCAAGAGTTGGCACTAACAGTAGGAGCTTGCCTACCATTGCCCTTAGCACTGAGAGTTGGCCGTGAGCCCTGGAAGCTCATGCAACCCCATGCAAGCTCATGGCTGCTTAGTGGGGAATTGCCCTGATGTGAAAAGCAGCCAGTGCCCAAGACCCTCCATATTTGTCCAGTGTGGTAACTCTAACTGAAGTCAATTTATATTCATTTTAAAATGTGCTGCTTATGATACAACAGATCCAGATTTAGCGCTGACCTATTTAAATCAATGGAATCATGACTAATTCCAGTGCCGTTGATATCACTGAGTATGCTCTAAGCACGACAAAGTCTGAATCCAAGCCCAAAGAAAGATAATAATGTGTGGAAACAGGGAAAATAAAAGCATGCTTATACGTTTTGCTGGACAACTTTGTCACCAGGAAGCACCACTGATATTTCACCACTAGATCCACATGCACAGCCGCATCAGAACTGTTGCCGTACAGGAGCTGCAGAGAGTTGCACCTTTCTTCTCACCACTGATTAATGCATCTTGATTCTGCAAGACAACTGTCAACACAATCTTCTAAAACAGAACAACCACTATTTATGTGGCCAGGTAGTAAGTAGCCCTTTCAAAGGCTGGCAAGTCCCCAGATATTTAGGGTCATAAAACCTGCATGAATCAGAAGTGAACGATTAAGCGGGCTCCAAGCTATCCGCTTTGTAACAGGCACCACCAACTTTATTAATTTATTTACTTGGTCCCAGCGAGTGACCTTGTCAGTTACGAGCGAGTTCCAAAAGAAAACAAGCATTGCCTCTCGCTTACCAGCTCTTCGCGCAGTTGGGAAATGAGTTCATCTCTCTCCTCCAGTTGAAGCTTCAGCGCTGAACATTCATCTTTCATTATATCCTATAAAAACATCAAAAGAGATGTTATAATAGACTTTGTGCTTTTCCTTTGCTCCTGACAAGAAAAGGCAGCTTCACACAGTGCAAGATAATTACATCCAAGTAATGAAAGTCAATGCCCCTCTATCATGTGCAATATTTTTAATAACATATTCTAAGTTTGCAGGGTAAACAACCTAATGCAGCCAAAGATATTATATGCACAGAAATGTGAACAGCTCCCTGTGTGTTAAGCCCGTTTTGTTAGTGTCTGACTCTTTTAAGCCCTTTATTGAAGCTCCTGTCAGGCGTCTCTTTATTTTAGTGAAGGAACAGATGGCCATAAAATTTCATAGTTCTGTTCACACAAAACAACACTACAGAAGTTTCACTTTGGATGCATTATTGGAATTCCTTTATTAAAAAAAAAAATCAGACTGCAGATGGAAAAAGGAGGAAGATGCACATGTAGGCATTCGACAAACAGGAAGGAAGCAACCCTTCCATGAAAGGAAATAAACCAGCATGACAGGCAACAATATTACTAGCAAGTCAAATGTTGTGGCCAGTGGCTGATTTAGTTTTCTTCTAAATGAGATTCAAACAACACAGGTCATGGGCCAGGTTGAGCAAAAGGCATGAAATTAAACTGAGAGAAGGTGTCCATGAAAGTGCAGAGGCTAGAAATGAAAGCAAGGTTCTCAACTATCGGGGCATATCTGCACTACAGACCTAAGCTGGCCCGAAAATCATTTCCTCTTCCTAGGAAGATCAGGAAACTGCTGTTCTATTGATTTATTTCATTGGACATATAGCCGCAACATTATCCCATCTCAAAACCAGTACGCTATATATTCTGTTGTCTCCCTCTCTTCTATAGGAGTATGGGATAGGACTGGATATTGCTAAGAATACACCACACCACCAACAAATTGCACTTGTTTTATATTTTGACACATGCCCTATTTTGTGTTAATTTTGTTGTTTTCTGGTGGTTAGCGGCTTTGGCCTTCCCTTGGAAATGAAAAGTGAGTTATAAATCATAGCTGCTTTAAATGAGTCAGGCCACTGACCAATTAGATCAGTGTTTCACAAACTTGGGTATCCAGCTGTTTTTGGACTACAATTCCCATAATCCCTGACCACTGAGCCTGCTAGCTAGGGATGATGGGAGCTGTAGTCCAAAAACGGCTGGATAAGTTTGGGAAACACTG
Organism: Podarcis melisellensis; assembly: GCF_964234715.1. NCBI lineage: Eukaryota > Metazoa > Chordata > Lepidosauria > Squamata > Lacertidae > Podarcis > Podarcis melisellensis. The sequence goes on along the minus strand of NC_138541.1, from coordinate 16,570,925 downwards.
ATCTAGATCAATATTGTCTACTCTGACAGCAGATCTCCATAATTTCTGGGAAGGGATCCTTCCCAGCCCTACCTGGAGATACTGATGGGTCCTTCTGCATATAAAACAAATGTTCTGCTGAGCGATGTCCCTTCCTCAATAAATGTAATGAAATGAAATACATTTTCCATAATTATTGGGGGGTGGGAAAAGTCATCACAGTTAAACTGGTATGAAAGCTATATAAGTCTGTAGTGAAGCTATGCTATCAGAATACTACAATGGTTTACTACTAACAAGTGCATTGTTTTATTTATTTCCGTATATCTATATTCCACCTTTCTATCATAATGGAACCAAAGGTGACATGCTCGTGGCTCCCACCTGACCAGACCAAGGCAAGTTTAGCTTCAGCAAAGTGAGGTCTTGTGTGCCTTCAGATTGCATCATGGACTGTGTACTGATATCAGCTATTCAACCTAGAAAATCGGAGGAATAATGTTTTTCCAAGAGAGATCTATTAAGAGCAGCAATAGTATGTGCTACGGTGAACCTAATGCAAGTGACATCACATGTTTAAGTGACCTTTCTCATAAAAAAAACATCCTTCTGATGGAAACCTTTGAAATTCAGATTGCATTCTCTCTCTCTCTCTCTCTCTCTCTCTCTCTCTCTCTCTCTCTCTCTCTCTCTCTCCTTCCATGGGTCTACTCTATGACAGCTGGATATCAGCCAAGAAAAACATTGTCAAGGAATGCAATTACTTTAAGAAGCACTTATTTCACCAATGAAATGCCATCAACAGGAAAGCAATAGAGCAAGGGCATAATGAGATGAGCGTCGACAGTGAGTAAAATGATACTACGCACAGTCTACAAAGCAGCAACATCAGTGTTAAAAGGCAACAGTGACGCATGAGAGCTAGTCGTGTACTTTGAATGGCCTAAAAGTAGCAAATGCCAGGAAACCTGAGGTGAAGAACAGGTCATCATTTCAAGGCTTGCTGGTTCTGGACCATTACTGTCAAATACATCACAATATGTTACAGAAGCTTTTAAGGTGAAGGGGAAAAGAAAGACACAAGCAAATAGATTCATATTAAGGGCAGGGGGTGGGGGAGAGACTTGCTGGCCACCAGCAATTCTACTCAGTGCCAGATTAATGTATAAGCTAAACAAGCTATAGCTTAGGGCCCCACTCTCTTGGGGGCCACAAGAAAATGTAAAGGGAAAAAACCCCTTGATGTATATTTCCAAAATATAAGATACAAAACAAATAAATTAAAACATACATACAGCAACAGTGTTTTGTGTTGTGTAGGCTCCTATTTGTTATGTGCAAATGGCTTTAGATACCTATTAGGTACATAAATTACCATATAGCATATATTCAACACAAAAAACAGCGACAATTTGTTGCTGACAAAGGACAGCTGGACATATAAAGGGCCCCATTACATTATTAGGGAGTGGGTGAAAGAGGTAGGTGGGCCTGAGGCTGATCCAGAGGAAGGGGGCAGCGATTTATGGGGTTTTGTGCCTGCCACAAGGCAGGAGACAGAGCTGGAGGATGGGGAGGGATCTGAGCAGTCGGAGATGGGGGAGAAGGTGCAGGGTGCAAGGCAGGAGCTGGAGATGGACGAAGGACAGGATGCACCAGGAACTGAGGGAGAGGTGATGCCTGAAGGGAGGGGGCTGGCGGAATCCCCTCCATCTGCACCCCCTAAGGACCAGGAGGGGTTGAATAGGCAGGCACAGTAACAATTTGTGTACCTTTTTAAAATTCACACATTTATTTTAGCACCTAGCTTTCTAGTAGTGCTCTATTGCATCAGTCTAATTCTGCCGAGCTAGAAGTGTGCTGGAATGTTTCACATCTAATTGTGAGTGGTGGTGGTGGTTGTTTCACATCACATTGAAATGGGGTTGGTGACGGCACACTCTACATATGCAACACCAAGAATATCATTTTAATTTCCTAAGCTCTTTTTTAAAAAAAAAACAAAAAAACTTCTGTATACTTGGGGACAAGCAAACATATTGTGCTTACACCATAATCAACAAAGTAGCATAAGCAGACTTAACCTGGTACTACAGGAAACAAATTTACTACAATTCTGTTGCCAAAGTAGAACAGTAAATTTAGAACAATATTCCTTAAAATATAGAATGTTAAGCAGACTGTTTACTGGCTTAGTGCAATCCCTGCTGTTGAGAACAGATTTTACTAAACAAGTGTTATTAGAAAAAGAAAAAAAGAAATAGCACAGATTCACTGGATGGAAAAGAATCCCACTGAAACCTTTCCCATTGAAAACTAGAAGCCCAGAATGCCAAATGTAACCTTTTTATTTTTCATTTTTGCACTGAATTCACACCGCTGCTACCTCTTACTGTGCATTATGAAAACTTGGCATTGCGAAAGAAATGCATGCTTCAACACATATGTTAATACCCGGCTACCAAGAAAATTACAATATTTAGCCAATTCCATTAAAAAAAATAATGCTAGGCTTCTAATTCATTTGATGGCAGGCTGAGGAAAGGAAAGATGCTGTTCTTTTCACGAGTTCAAGATTAACCTGCATCTCCCTGAAATGTAGAGCTGGGAATTCTGTGTATTTTCAACAAGTATTTCAATGTGAATTTCCCCTCAAAATACATTCTTATGTGCCTTCTTCCAAAAAGAAAACTGCGAAGAACTGCATCACAGCATTCAGAGAAGAATGAAATCTGGTGGATAACTATGTTCCAATCATTACGTTACTGATCAGGTCACTTTGTATGAGAATTTGAAAATAATCAAATTCTGTGGATTTAATATTCACATAACCCAAAACCAAGATGGAGGGAAGTCAAACATTATTTATTGTTAATTAATGTTTGCTTTTTGGTTGGTTTAGGTGTTTTGATTTGGTTGATGTTTTCTTTTCTTTTCTTTTTTTGGTATGTGTTGGCTATTTTTCTTTTTCTTTCTTTGCTGTTGTTTGGTTATAGAAAATGAATAAAAAGAAGTTAAAAAATGAAAATAATCAAATTCTGAAAGTGTGATTGCTGCAAGATGCTCACCAACTTCAATAACTGAGGAAGAAAGCTGTTATTTAAATCTATCCCCAAATCTATCATTGATAGAAAGTAACAGGCTTCATGAATCTCATTAGACCAGGATGCTCCTTTTAGATGCTAGAAGAAATGCCCATCTTACACCCTGTTTAACATCATTCTATTTATTTATTTATTTAACAGCAAACCCAGTTGCTCAGTTACAACAGCGATGTAGCTAAAACAGGACTACTGAGAAACAAGAGAGAAGGCTCAGTAAGCTCAGGGGTGCTGCAAAGTTTGCAAAGTACAAAAACCCCAACTCCAATGGGGCAAATATGTGTGTATATACAGATAACACTCCCTGGAAAAGACCCTGATGTTGGGAAAGATTGAGGGCACAAGGAAAAGGGGACAGAGGACGAGATGGTTGGACAGTGTTCTCGAAGCTACCAGCATGAGTTTGACCAAACTGTGGGAGGCAGTGCAAGACAGGAGTGCCTGGTGTGCTCTGGTCCATGGGGTCACGAAGAGTCGGACACGACTAAACGACTAAACAACAAAAATATATTGTGTAAAGTGGTTTCTTCACCTCAGGTGCCTCTTGATAGGTGCCAAATTTGGCATGAACATTCCTGAGTTGGGGAAGCCAGTTTTTTTGTTTACGTTTTTTGCATCTCCTAGCCAGTCAGCTCCAACCTTACAAATTTCTCCTTTATACAACTGCCTATGAAGATTTAATTACAGGCATCCAATTAAGTGGGTTTGGTTCAGAAAAGCTTATGCCTTTATCAATGTGTTAGTCTTTAAGGTGCCACAAGACTCTTTGTAGTTTATAGTACATTCAGCTGGATACAGTGCTAAAACCTTTCTGGACTGTACCACTCTAGGTGTTAGGAAACATCAGGTTTGAATGCTCCTTAATCTTCTTAGCATGCTATTTTTCTGTGTCAGAGTGTTCTGTTCCCATCATAAGGATACAAACATGCAACAGGTGGGAGAGAGAGGGGACAGCAACATATCCAGGAGCTACAACCTCAATGAACTTCTTGATGAACTGTATCACAGCTGTTTCATGCTGTATTCTTCGTTTGAAGTTCCTCTGTTCCACAATGGCCACTTTAATGCCAGTTGCAGAGTGTGTCCTGGCAAACTGAAATGCTCTCTCACTGGTTATGGATACTGTAATTTCCAATGTCAGATCTATGTCCATTCATCCTTTTGTGTGAAGACTGGCTGGTCTACATGTAACATGAAGATGGGCACTGATGGGCCGAGGATGACATAAATCACACTGGAAGATGAGAAGGTGAATGAAGCCCCAATACTATTACGGATGGCATTATTAGGCCCTATAATAGTATTGCAAGAGTAGGCATGGGGACAGAGTTAGTACCTAGGTGTTTCGCCTAGGTGGGCAGCCACATCCAGAGCTTGTCTGAGGCCCAGGGCAGGAGTCTTGTTAGAATAAAGTTATAAACTCAAACAAAACAAAAAATAGTCGATCCCTGGTGGGGCTCCTTATCTAGCCTAGCCCTCTAACCCGGCACAGAAGTACTTTAGTCCTCTGCTCAGAAGTCCAATGCTAACAGTACCACCGCCTGAAATGAGATATAATTTGCCCGGGACAAAGGAGACTTCAAAAACAACATCAATCTTTTTGCCATCAAACATCAATCTTATACTTAATCTAATTACTGTGTTCTTAGCTCAGATGGGATAGTCAGTGGTTATATGGCACAAATGGCTGTGCAATTTCTACACGCTCTATGCATTGTCATGAAATAATAAAACCTGCCTTCATATTATAGGAACCGGAAGACTGGGAACATTGCACGTCTATGTTTTAAAATTCAAAAATGTCGACACAAATATTGTTTGGAAACGTTCCCAGGGTCCTTCATATGTATTGTCAGGGAACTGACATCTAAAGCGCCGGAGGCGCAAAGGCTCACTGAGGGTGAGAGAGCAGTAGCAGCGGAAGAGGGAACCAGTAGAGGGCGAGCAAGAACTCCAAGGGAAAGTGAGTCGGAGGGATGGCTCAGAGACGCTTCAAGCGAAACCAGTGGGGAGGTCTCAGGACCTCCTATAGGGACACCCACACCTCGACGGAAACTGTCACGCCGAGAGGCCAGACGACGTGTTTCCGTTAAGGAGCTTTTATGTTGGAAACGTTTCCGAAAGCAGCCACTTTCGGATTCTACTAGTGATTGACGCAGCCATGCTGGAGGGGCTCCGTCACAGGCAGAGGTTTGAAAGCCTGATCAAACTCTGAGGGACTTGCATTTTACGCACAAGCAGCTCATCGTCCCATCACAGCAATCCGAAAGTCTCCGAAAGCCAGCTTGTGCAGGGAGAAGCATCATGAGCAATCCAGCCGGAACCGGGGAAGCAGGAGCAGCTGGAGGAGGTCCAAGCCTGGAAGAAAGGTACAGGGCGTTGGAGATCCAGTTGGCGCTGCAAACGGCGAGGCTTGAGGAGAGGAGGGCTCAGGATGCAGAAAAGGGAAAGGAGAAAACCACCCCGCTCGCCAGAAAGGTGCCAGGATTGGTGCAGAAATTCGGGGGGGATCCCAGGAACTATCATGCCTTTAGAACAGAGATGCAATACGCTCTAAACTTGCAGTTTGATGACTTCCCCGATGAGGAATCGCGAGTGGCGTATGTGATTGGCCATCTAGAATCCGGGGCGAAAGATTGGGTTAGACCCCTGATGGCAGCGAATAATGAGATCTTAAAGGACACGAGGAAGTTTTTTCGTGCCATGGACCTGATGTTTTCCAGCGATATTGAGCAGGGGGGGGGTGCGAAGGCAGTTAATGGCTTGCCAGCAAGGAAGCAGATCTGTCCGTGAGTACTGGACTGAATTTACCATGTTGATTCACAAATTGGGGTGGGACCTATCGGCGGAGCCCATTCAAATGCTTTTCGAAGAGGGGCTTTCTTCAACCGTCAAAGATGAGCTTTCCCGGGGCCCCAGGGCGGAGTCTATGGACCAGTTAACCAAATCTGCGCTGGCCATAGGAGCGCGCCAGGAGGCGAGGGCTATGGAAAAGCGGGAAGGGAAAGGAGACCGTTGGAGGGAGTTCCGCATTCCAGACATTCCAGAGCCACCTTTCCCGCCGGCAGAGCCGATGGAAGTTGGAACAGCGCGGGCGCGCGCAGTTTCAAATCCCAGTGAAGGGCGGAAAAAGGAGGGAAAGAGCGCCAAGAGATGTTATCTCTGCCAACAGCCAGGGCACTTTGCCAGAGTTTGCCCACAAAGAAAGGAATGGCAAGGGATGGCAGGAGCTGTTGGGGGAAAGGAAGAGGAAGGCAAGGAGCAAGTAAAAGCCAACGCCTGGCTGCCACCGTTGGGGCACAGCAGCCAGGCCAAAGAGCAATGAAAGTGCCCATGCCAGAACCCCCCAGACCCGCTTTAGTGATAGAGGTGTTACTAGAACTGCCAAACGGACACCCACTAAAGGTCAAGGCGCTTTTGGATTCAGGCAGCTCCTGTAATTTCATGAGTAAGGAGTTTGCAGCTGAGCACCAGATACAGACTATCCCTTTAAGTAACCCCTTGCAGGTGACTACGATTGACGGCAGAGAGCTGTTGGGGGGAGAAGTTAGCCAACAGACTGTCCCGATGATAATGAGAGTGGCAAGGCACACCGAACAGATAGCGTTTAATGTGGCCATCCTGGGAGGAGCGCCCATCATTTTGGGGATGAGCTGGCTGGCGCTACACGATCCGCTAGTGGGCTGGCATCAGAGGGTGGTCTCCTTTGGGTCAGCGCATTGCCTAGAACACTGCAAGGAGGGGAAGGTTTCGGGAGGAGACAGAGTCACCCTAGCGGGGATGGAAGTGATGGACAAAGGGAAGGTGCCCCCGCAATACGCAGATCTGAGCAACGTATTCAGCGAAAGGGAAGCAGACAAACTGCCACCGCATAGACCCTTTGAGGTGATTCAGCAGGTCAACCCGGTAGCTTTCAAACTCCGATTACCCAATCACATGAAATTGCACCCAGTGTTCCACAGGTCGTTACTGTCACCATACAGGGGAGGAGGTGAAGGGGAGCACGTCAGGGGACCAGCCTTGGAAGAGAGGGAACGCCGCAACCATGTAGCGGAAATCCTCGATTCCAGGTGGAAGGGAAATCAGGTGGAGTATTTAGTGGCGTGGGAAGGGGAACCGGAGTCAGAAAACACCTGGGTAAGTGCGCAGGAAGTCAATGACGAGGTTTTAACAGAAACGTTCCATCAAAGGTTCCCGAGGAAACCTCAGCCGATAGCAAGGTTTAGGAGGGAGTATTTCGGCACCACCGATGAGGAAGAGGAAATGGAAGGGTTCGCGGAGTCGGAGTTGGAAGAGGGAGTGGACTCTGATGACGAAGAGTACCTAGAGAGTAGGAACAGCAACAAGTGGAAGGAAGTGTTAGCGACGTCGGAAGATGAGGGAGGTTCTTTCAAGGGTTTTACCTCCTCACCGCCAGTAGGAGAGGAGACGGGAGGGGGTGAAGGGGGCCCTGGAGGGGAGGTGGATGTCAGGGAACTGACATCTAAAGCGCCGGAGGCGCAAAGGCTCACTGAGGGTGAGAGAGCAGTAGCAGCGGAAGAGGGAACCAGTAGAGGGCGAGCAAGAACTCCAAGGGAAAGTGAGTCGGAGGGATGGCTCAGAGACGCTTCAAGCGAAACCAGTGGGGAGGTCTCAGGACCTCCTATAGGGACACCCACACCTCGATGGAAACTGTCACGCCGAGAGGCCAGACGACGTGTTTCCGTTAGGGAGCTTTTATGTTGGAAACGTTTCCGAAAGCAGCCACTTTCGGATTCTACTAGTGATTGACGCAGCCATGCTGGAGGGGCTTCGTCACAGGCAGAGGTTTGAAAGCCTGATCAAACTCTGAGGGACTTGCATTTTACGCACAAGCAGCTCATCGTCCCATCACATGTATGGTAATGCGAAGTGGTAAAACTATTCTATCAAACACACTAAAAAGAATAAGCTTCCACTTAAATTGCTATAAAACCAACACATCTCTATACACAGGGGCAATGCATTATGACTGTAGCAGCTTCTGAAATCTAAACATATGTCGGATTCTGAAGCTATTGCTCAAATGAAGACTTGCATCATGTTAGAATGACAAAAATCAAAGCAAAAACACAATACTATTTAGAAAAATCCCCAGAAATGTTGGCTTTAATGTTGTGCATAAAAACCTCTACATATTGCTTTGCTGTTGCTTTATACTCATTATATTTTTGCCAAGAAACACACATGAAGGTGCTGAGTTAGCTGTTGCCATATCTGTTACATTCCCTTCCCTTCATCTCTTCCCATCCTTCTTCTGAGAACCTATGTCCTAGATTGGGTTATCTTTTTCTTTTCTTTTTTTATCTAATCAACAACTTTGAAGGAAGTTAGCATGAGTGATCATGACTGATGTTAGTATGAGTGATCAGGGTCTCAGTCCAAATTTCTATTTAGGACACTACACTAACTCTCATTGGTTTCACCAGTGGGACAGCCCAATAAACTAAAGAGCTTAAAGTAAAGGTAAAGGGACCCCTGACCATTAGGTCCAATCGTGGCCGACTCTGGGGTTGTGGCGCATATCTCACTTTATTGGCCAAGAGAGCCGGCGTACAGCTTCCAGGTCATGTGGCCAGCATGACTAAGCCGCTTCTGGCGAACCAGAGCAGCACATGGAAATGCCGTTTACCTTCCCGCCGGAGCGGTACCTATTTATCTACTTACACTTTGATGTGCTTTCAAACTGCTGGGTGGGCAGGAGCAGGGACCGAACAACAGGAGCTCACTCCGTCGCAGGGATTCAAACCAACAACCTTCTGATCGGCAAGTCCTAGGCTCTGTGGTTTAACCCACAGCACCACCCGCATCCCACTAAAGAGTTTGGTACCTCACAATTTCCTGTGCAATGAGGCACTTCTACCGCCACCCTAGGTTCTTGACTGCAATTAGAGCTGGGACTCATATAGATAAAGATGTGAACATATTATTATAGGTATGCAGAAGTGAATGGGCAATATTTGAAGCTTTGTTTTAGTTTGTTTTATGCAAATGACAGCAATAATAATATCTTTCCTTCTTTTCCTCGCCCCCCCCCAAAAAAACAAAAAAACATGGAAAGTTAACAAAACCGAGTAATAAGCAATGTAACGTACTGGTTGGATTTTCTAAATAAAATGCAATTTATGAACTTTCCATGTAATTCCACTAGCTATTGGCTTAGAGAATAATAACAATACCTGGTGAGACTACATTTTCCAGTGCACAACACTTCACAAACTGCACTCCAATTACATCCTGACCTTACATTGAGATGTATTTTTCATTGGAAAATATATTTTTGTTAAGCTAATGTAATAATTCACTGTTACGTTTTGTACAGCTCTATCAATCTTTAAATATCACTGGTTTTGGATAAATGTAGACAGTGTAATTCCTACACAGTCATTAAGAAGATGATCACATCATAAAATATGTGGATTTTAAAAGCTATATTTAAAAAGAAGAGAAATTTAATATATTTGGATTTAAAAAGCTGCTATGCACAATCGTGTGTGTGTGTGTCTGTGTGTATCTATCATCTCACTAGAATCTGAGTGAAGACTTTTACAATAATACAATATTTAAAAACCTTTCAGTTGGAAGGAGAGGTAATAATTTATTGAGACATAAGTGACTGTGATCTACCCCTTTTGGGGGGTTCAGGTCAAGGTTGCTGAGCTTTTTTTAGGAAGGAGGAAAGCCCCATTTTGGGGGGGGTGCAGGGGGGAAAATGTTGAGCTTTCTACCTGTTGGATGTGCCTGCTGTAAAACAAGCCCAGTGTCATTTTCTGTTAACACTGAGGCTGCAATGCTAAACTCACCTAAAAAAGTAAAGTTAAAGGACCCCTTACAGTTAAGTCTAGTCGCAGATGACTCTGGGGTTGCGGTGCTCATCTCACTTTACAGGCTGAGGGAGCCAGCATTTGTCCACAGACAGTTTTTCCGGGTCATGTGGCCAGCATGACTAAGTCGCTTCTGGCGCAACGGAACACCAAAACCAGAGCGGTAACCTGCACTTTTGGTGTGCTTTTGCTAGGTTGGCAGGAGCTGGGACCAAGCAACGAGAGCTCACCCCATTGCAGGGATTCAAACTGCCGACCTTCTGATCGGCAAGCCCTAGGCTCCGTGGTTTAGACCGTAGCACCACCTGCCAGAGCTAAACTCACCCACCTGCAATCAAATGCAATGGGACTTATTTTGGGGTAGACATCATTGCACTAGTCATTGGAAGCTGGCTGATTAGGGTGTGTGGACCACTGCCCTACCAACTTCAGTCGGTCTCCACCCAGCCCCAATCTGATTCCTTAATTACAACCAGACCTGAAGGTGACAGTGCATGTCAACTGCCTCCTCCAAGGTCTCAAATGGACCTCCACCACATTCTTGAGTAAGATGAGAGGCAAGGAGGGACAATGTGATACTGTCACTCATTTCTGACTGCTAAAGTATCTTTAGCAAGCCAGGAATTGTGCATCTGGACTGGGCCAGTATGTCTTAATCTAAAGCATGTTGAATAAGTGGCAACTGAAAAAGCACATCATACATTGGATTGTGTCAGGAGAGTGTTACATAACCAACAAGGATGGGCTGATTAGGGTGCATAGAACCATTGAACAGAACAATAGATTTCAAACATGCAGACACCCAATATTTAGTTCCTGAGTTGATTTGTTGCTTATTCATTCTCCAATAATGTGTGCCAAACTGTAATTTAATCAAGAGACTGAAGCCCAGGGTTTGCCTCTGTCCTCCTGATAAACAAGAGCTAAAGCAGGAACCTGTTCCATAAATCTTATTTATTTTTGTGCTGAAAGTGTAAGATTGAAGGTTAATTTACAAAAGTCAAGTTTAAACAACTAGTTGGGGCAAACAAAGACATAATTTTACTTATTCTACACACCTCAATATGTGCAGCCAACAAAATGGCACACACTGTTAATATTTATATCAAGTGCTACAATGTTTTATTGCTACCAACAAAAATCAACTTATTACTTCTCTTTCTTAGTTATTTGAGCCAGCACACATCACCTTACACTTAATTTTTAAATATATCATTTAAGACACAGTGTGCCTCAATGCTTTCTAATTTTAATCCATAAGACCCACAGTAAATGTGATTGTCTTTTTTTTAAAAAAAAAAATCTCCCTGAGGTAACTGCCTTTTTTCAGGCCTAGAGTTCTCTACAGACAGACCTTTGAAGAGGTCCAGCTAGTGGACTTGCTGAGCAAGAGCGGCTGGATTAATGAGCTCATTATCATTCATTAAAGAGTGTTGTGTGGATGACTGCCTACTTTAATTAGTTTTATTACTGAAGGAAATTGCTTCATATGCCAAGCTCATCGACAAGCATGCCTGGAAAACATTAGAGTAGTAATCAGACGATACGAGGAACCGTTCATTAGTCTGTATGGCTAAAGGCACATATTACGGAGCAAGGATAGTATTAAAAAAGATGGACATGGCAGCATCTGACATAAAATAATTTATCAGATCTAATAATTCTGGGATGAAATGGGCAGCAATGATTCTAAAGGAAAAGATTTAGTACAGCAGAGGTGTTGATATGGCACACAGACGGCTCTTCCTGTAATTATGGCACACGCTGACAGTAATAGCTTCTGAAGGTTTAGCAGGTCAGATAATAAATCCTAATGCAAATCATCCATGACTCAAATATTCTAATGAAAATGTTAATTAGTAACCGGAAGCTCTGCAAAAAATGTGTGAATGTGCTTCCCATACCCCTCCTTCAGAGTTGCAAACAGTCGCCCACACAAACAGATATAAAAGTCTTCTTTAGAGCATGCTGAATCATTGAATTCTGTACTTGAAAAGGAGAATCAGAGAAAGAGATACCACAATGAAAAAGTGTCAGAGGGCTGAAGAGGCTACAGCCTAGCAACCATGAGCTAAAATAAGGGAAGGCGGCATTAAAGAAAAAACCCTGGTAACAAAACTGTTTTTGTTTTTGGTTTGGCAATAAAATAAGCTATAGGTAAACACCATCATTTATATAAATTTATCACAAACAACATAAAATGTATCAAAGTGACTTACAATTGTCAGAAACATACAAATGCAACAGTTTAAAGCAACAGCAAAAGAATAAGCAACACTATTTACTAAATGTGCTCATCCTGCAAAATGAAAATAAAATAATGGCTCCTACCCTACCCTACTTAAAGATGAACCCTACAACAGGCTAGGGTATCATCATACCAGATGATCCCAATTAAAAACTAAATGTCTTGGTAAATAGGAACAACTTCATTTGGTGCCTAAACGTTTATAATGATGGATTCAGGCACATCTCTCCAAAAAGATCGTTCTACTGTTATGGAAACACCACTGCAAAAAAAACTGTTATTATGTTTCCCCCCTCTATACCTCTTTTGGGAGGCCTCTGGTGATGAATGAAGGGTCTGGGTAGATTCATGTGGGGAGATGCAGTCGCTAAGTTATAGGTTAAAACCAGCATACAGTGGTACCTCTGGTTACGTACTTAATTCATTCTGGAGGTCTGTTCTTAACCTGAAACTGTTCTTAACATGAAGCACCACTTTAGCTAATGGGGCCTCCCGCGCCGCGCCACCATCGTGCGATTTCTGTTCTCATCCTGAAGCAAAGTTCTTAACCCGAGGTACTATTTCTGGGTTAGAGGAGACTGTAACCTGAAGCGTATGTAACCTGAAGCGTATGTAACCCGAGGTACCACTGTACTGAATTGAACTGAGTTCAGAACCCAATCGACAGCTATTGAAGTCAGGTCAGCATCAGTATAGTATGTTCAGATGTCCTGGTCCCAGTTAGCAACATACCTGATGAATTTTGCACTAGCTGCAGTCCTATGTATAACGCACTGCAGGAATCTGGCCTAGAGGTTAAGAGCATAAACAGAAGCTAGGCTATTCCTGTCCAGAGAAGGTTGTAGCTGGGTAACCAGCTGAAGCTGAGGGAAGGCATCCCATGCCACCAAGGCCTCTTCTGCCTCATGATAATAGTGCCCTCAAACAGTGTGCCCACTCAGTTAGGGGGAGTGCAACCCCATGCAGAACAGGTTGAACCTCACAAGCAAGAGACTTTGTAGTGATAGTAATTTGTCTTCAGTATTTGGTAATCAGAGGCATACTGTATAAGCAGGGTAACATACTGCTCAGTAAAAGAAATAGAATTGTTCTATGTCCCATATCAAAGGGAAGAGTTGCCATTTAGTGGTTAGAGCAATTGTTCTGCATGCATAAGGTCTCAGGTTCAACTGAGGGCATCACTAGGTAGGGTTGTGAAAGTCCTCTGCCTGCTGTCAGTGTGCGTTGACAAATATTGAACTTGGTGGATCAATAGTCTAACTGATTCCTACGTTCCTGTGAAATGCTGCTGCTTGTCTGAAATCTTTCTTTTACTTGTTCACAACATATTATGCCTTTCTACCATTTACTTCAATAGTTTCCACCCATCTCCATCTTAAGATTCTTTACTAAAAATGACTCCACAGTCATCTCTGTTTTTGCTGTAGCTGGACCCCTGTTTTGAGATGACACCTAACTCCTATATTTTCATTTGAGTGCCCCTTTAGGCACATCTTTCAACCTTTATTTTTCCCAGTTGAACCACCTTCCCCCTTTGCTTCCTTCACTATGGCATCTTGTCTTTGTCTTTATTTTTAATTTTTGTACTGTGTCTAACCATGTTAGGCAGATGGACAATGGTGATGAGGTTTCATTTTTAGTCATCAGATCCTTGTGTGGCTTTCTGCTCCTCTGGAGAATGCTGTGATTACAGCTATGTTATCTTCTTTAGATCCAGATGAGAAGGTAAGGCACTTGGCAAAACAGGGCAGCTTACAGTCAACTGATAGGGCACTCATCCAACTCATCATAGTGCAGTCTTATTATGCAGGCAACGTCTATTGAATTCGACATGATCCTTAAAACAGCTCATCCTCCAAAGACAAAGAAGATGAATTACTCTTTCTTATGAGCTTCACTGCACTGGCTCCAAGTAGTTAGACTTCATAAATGTTTTATAACTTTATATTGTACCTATTTCAGTATCGATGGAATGGCAAATGAGTCACTATAAGTTACTGGAAGAATGTGTGCATATTGAGATGAAAATGGCATGAAGTATAACAAAACTTTCCTTTGATTTGATACAACACAGAGATTCAACATTAAATCTAGATGGGGATTAGCATAGCATAGCATAGCCATAATGTTTGTTCTTTAGTTTTGGGGTCAGGCCTTTCAAATTGAGTTAGTAATGTGGCACAGAGATCTACTGTTCAAATAGAAAAGTCTGAAATCTTACCGATCCCAGTCAAAAGAAATAAAAAAATCAGTGAAATTGGTCTAAAAGCACGCCGAGCTTTTGCTCATATAGACAAATGTTCTGAAATGAACAAATAAAACACTAGCAGCAAGAAAACTAGATGTGAAAAACTATATAGTGTATTCTACATGGATTTTCTTAGTGTGGTTCTCTGGGCATTCAGGGATTCTGTCAAGATAAACACAATAGCCAGGCAATCATTATGTGATAAACCCAGAGATTTGATCCTCCTTAACCTGAAACTGTAGCTTTCGTGGCAGGAATCAATATCAGCAAGAGGAATCTCACAGTTACAGTGTAATATCTGTATTTATTTTGACCCTTTAAGTAACCCCTGAAGCAAAAATAAGTGTTAGGTACAGTGTTAGACCAATATACAAAAAGAGTGTGATATAAATGGGAATTTGATGTGTTCTCTTACTTCATAAAGTGGTGAAAGGGAATGGCTCTATCCTTTCTTCTTAAAAACCCATTGCCTTGAGTTTTTTCATTAAGAGGACTAGGAGCCTGATGCTTTTCTCCATGTTTGTTTCCTTTTTATTCCATGCTTTATTACATCACAAACCTGCTGGAGTGCCCCCCTTTTGTTTTAATCTGTGTTCAAAGTGGAGGCTGGTATATTAGGACAAATGAGGCCTTGCCCTCAGCCAGCCTCCACCTGCCTGCCTTTTTTCTTACAACCAATTGAGGGGGTGGCACTGGTAGTCCTCCTCCTCAGTCTCACTGCTGCCCTAGTAGAACTCAGCAGGGGGAAAGATGGGCACAAAATCTGAATTAGTTGGCTCTCCCTATTATTGGTTCCATTGGCCTCCCTACTAAGCCCAATGAGCACCAGCCACCACTTTGTGTGCATCACCTAGTATGAACTAGGTATATGAAGAAATGAAGATAATGGCAGCTCTTTACCATGTCACGGGTATACAAATATTGTATTAAAACCTAAGCAGTAGCCTAAAAAGTTCATATGACCATGCTTGTGGTCTGGAGGGATCTCTGTGTGCAAGCTGGTCAATGCTATGTGCTAAGGAGGCTAAGCTGATCAGGCTTAATAATTACAAGAAGCTGCTTTATACTGAGTCAGACCATTGGTCCATCTAACTTAGTACTGTCTGCACTGACTGGCAGCAGCTCTCCAGGATTTCCAACAGGGACCTCTGCCAGCCCTACTTGGAGATGCAGAGCTTGAAACTGGGAACTTTTGCATGCCAAGTATGAGTCACAGCTCCTTCCTAATGACAAGCAGGTGAGTTGGTGAACCATAATGTACTGTAAGTATGGCAGGTATGGACAGTCATGATAGCAGTTTGGTCTTTACTCAAGAGAATAGTTGTAGAGACTAAGCAGCCTGACCAGAAACGAGGTTTCATATTGCCAGGAGAAATCTCATTGGCCTCTTATGTCACTTGCAAAGCCATTGAACTCACTCATCACAACAAAAATGATAGGGGTTTTAGCACATATTGTCCCTTTTGGTTGTTGTAACCTGTCCTCGGAACCCCCTAAAAGCCAGGATATAAATAACTTAAATAAATGTTATTGCCCTCTATAATGGCGCAGAATATATGATAGAACAACCACACACACACACACACACACACACACACACACACACAGACACATATTATTACATTTTGAAGACCCATTCACACAGTAGTTTAAATATCAATTAAAATAAATGCTGGAGGGACACAGGTGGCGCTGTGGGTTAAAGCCTCAGCGCCTAGGACTTGCCGATCGAAAGGTCGGCGGTTCGAATCCCTGCGGCGGGGTGCGCTCCCGCTGCTCGGTCCCAGCGCCTGCCAACCTAGCAGTTCAAAAGCACCTCCGGGTGCAAGTAGATAAATAGGGACCGCTTACCAGCGGGAAGGTAAACGGCGTTTCCGTGGGCAGCTCTGGCTCGCCAGAGCAGCGATGTCACACTGGCCATGTGACCCGGAAGTGTCTCCGGACAGCGCTGGCCCCTGGCCTCTTAAGTGAGATGGGCGCACAACCCCAGAGTCTGTCAAGACTGGCCCGTACGGGCAGGGGTACCTTTACCTTTACCTTTACTAAAATAAATGCTAGGTAAAGGTAAAGGTACCTCTGCTCGTACGGGCCATTCTTGCCAGACTCTAGGGTTGTGCGCACATCTCACTCTATAGGCCGGGAGCCAGCGCTATCCGCAGACACTTCTGGGTCACGTGGCCAGCGTGACAAGCTGCATCTGGCGAGCCAGCGCAGAACACAGAACGCCGTTTACCTTCCCGCTGGTAAACGGTCCCTATTTATCTACTTGCACCCGGAGGTGCTTTTGAACTGCTAGGTTGGCAGGCGCTGGGACCAAACGACGGGAGCGCACCCCGCCGCGGGGATTCGAACCGCCGACCATGCGATTGGCAAGTCCTAGGCACTGAGGTTTTACCCACAGCGCCACCCACGTCCCTAAAAATAAATGCTAGCATGTTTCAAAACTGCCTGCAGTGGCAAGCATATGAAGATAGAAGCAGATTGATTTTACTAGTGAAAATAAAGGTGGTCATGTTGTTCATCAAATATTTATCTTGTCCCATAGGAGCTTCCTTCCTTCGGCAGCCATTGCCATGCATTGGCCTGACAGATGCATAATGTCATAACTATCTAATTACTTTGGGAAGACTATTAAATGTGACGTCAAAATCTGTTTAAATAATTCTGCTGCTGTTTTAATGCACTTGGACTAGACATCTTCCTGAAACCAGCAGGGAAGCTCTTAATCCCATTTGAATGATCCTCAAAACTCCCATCCTTAAGATAAAATCATCAATGGCTGATGAAGATGACAGGATTATTGCAACTGCTACTCCCTGTTTGACATAGATAATAAGTCCAGGAAATGAACCTTCCATTCATGTATTAACTACCTAACAGTTACAGTGATTCAGAAGACAGATAGATGTCATGACCTCACAGGATCACACAATGCACACAGAAAGTATCACAAAGATCACCAAGTTAATCTAGTCAACACCATTTATCAAAAGGGACTTATCCAGCCTCTTTTTAAAAAATGGAATAATGAATCTAAAACATGAGGGCAGTAGCAACATTTTTTAGACTGTGACAGATGAAGTGTTGTGAAGGGTATGTGTATTTCAAGAAACCCTGGGGAATACCTTCCAGTGAGATTTAGGTCACTGAGGACTGGGCTGTGTGTGCATTTTGCTCTTGCCAGAACAGTGACCCGAAGTAGGGTTCTACGGTACTTTACTTTGTTTCATGTAAACAAATGCAGCATATCCACGCACACATTTGACCTATTTTAGCCTCTTCTATTTTATGATAAGCATATTAATTTACATAAGGCAGCACATCTAAAATGTACACAGTTCAAAAGGCAGCATGAAGTTCATGAAAACAATTCCAGATCTGCACTACTCTCCCATTAATTGAGGAGCAGCTTTCATGTTTTAGAGGAGAACCTGAAAGGCAGCTTATTTCTTAGGTCAACTAAATGGCAGAGGGTATGCAGTCACCCTTCCCATAACAGAATGATTACATTGCTAGATGGAAATTGATTTAGTTTTTGTAGCATCAAATATGAAATCAAGAGTCTCTGAACCAGACAGTGTGATCGAAAACCCCACAGGTATCCTTATGCAGTACAACCACCATAGAGAACTGTTCCTAACATCATAATAACTGGGAAAGCTTTTGTTCATGTTGGCCCTGCAAGACGACATTTATTACACACTAATTTACACAAAACTCAAGGGGCTGGGTAGTTCCGCTAGCAGGAATCGGCACAATGGGGCTTCCCCGCCTCTCATCCCCAGGGCCACCCCACTCATGTAGCAAGGTGAGGCAATGGCCTCAGGTGGCAGGATCCACACGGGCAGCAGGTCCCTATGTGGATCATTATTCCCCATTGTTCTTGGTGTCACTCTTTACTCCCCCCCCCTTCTTCCTGGTGGGGAGGAAGACACTGTTTTGTGGTTCTCCTCAGGTGCCAAAATGTCTTCGGCTGGCCCTGCTCCTCCCACTGTGCACCCCTCCTTAAATCTCCGCGAGATCAGGAAAACACTAAGTGTGCAGATGGAAGAGAACAGAGATCATTCCATCAGTCATTGTGCTGACAGAGCAATCTTCTTAGTGCTACTTTGAAGTCAATCCCATGGTCCACAGAACAGCATACCAGGGACTAGAGTATATAATGGATCTCCTCTACCTGCAAAGGGAAGTCCACTCTCACAAGCTTTGCCTTGCAGGTGTGGAAACCTCCATTGCCCTTGTCACCATAGGTGGTAATTGTGAAAAGAAGGCATCCCAGAATGGATCAGTGGACTCCATGGATATGTCAGATCCAAAACCCTCCTGCTGTTGGGGGTGGTTGGGTTGCACTATGTCAATACTGAAGTTGGAGTACTTGTTTTCCCTCCACACACCCACACAGCACAAATCTGCTGTGACTGGTTGAGATTGGCAGGGCTATTGATTTTGCAGTTCCTGCACCTCATATTCTCTTCTCTCCCCTTCCCCTGCTGTAGGACTGCTCTGCTACCAATATAAAGTCCCCGCATTAGCATGCATACAGGTAGAAACTTATAAGCAACCTTCCACACCTCAAATATATATTTTAACAACCAATTTCTTCTCTTGCATTTTTAACCTTTAAAAAAACCCAACTGCAATGGATATCATTGTACAGAATACAGCAGATTTTTATTCAAAGGCCAATTTATGTAGCTACTAGTAAGAGCAGGAACCATGTTGAAACTGTAAATGTGAAGCACACACACACACACACAGAGAGAGAGAGAGAGGCCCTCGGAATAGTTGCTGGAAAGCTGCCAGAAGTATACAAACCCTTGGGGCAATGGGAAGGCTCTAGGGGACTTGATGACAAATCTCCCTTGATACCTGGAATAAAGGGTTTCGAAGGGTGCCAGTGGCTAGCTTAGAACAGTCTGTTTCCTCTCTCCTGAGAACTCAGTACAAAAGAATGCCACAGAGCTCCCTTGTTCCAGATAATAGCACCCTCAGAGAATTGATATAGCAATAATTTACTCCTTTACTCCTTCCCTTATTCATAGACAAAAGCTTTCCGTGGAGTACTTTCATGGTGAAAATGGGCAATGGTGATATTCCCAATGGGTTTTGGTGTGGAACAAAAGCCAACTTTCCTAATGGAAGCAAGAGCCTTAGTTTGCTTCTTCAAATCATTAGAGCAATACCATGGTGTTGTCCCCTTTCCATCCATAAACTAGAAAAGTAAAACCAGCACACACTTTGCTGTTTTTAGGAATCTCTAGACTCAAAGATGATAGCTGGCTGTTTCCCAGAGGGAAGATGAACTGATGTCTCTACTTTCATTCTAAAAGCAGATAAAAACATTTTGCTTTGCATTTGGTAGCTTTAAAAAAGGGGGGGGGATTTCTGATCTTTATTTTAATTTTTGCTTTTAGATTCTTATATTGTGCACTGCTTGGGTAAGTTTTCATTAGACAGTTGTATTACAGAGTTGTATTCAATTAAGATTTACTCAGAGTAGGTTCAGTGAAATTGATGGACCTAAGATAGCCATGGCCATTATTTCAATGACTCTCCGCTGAGTAAAAAATTAGCTGAATACTACTACAACAACTATTACGAAGAAGAAGAAGAAGAAGAAGAAGAAGAAGAAGAAGAAGAAGAAGAAGAAGAAGAAGAAAGGATGGCTCCCTTCAAAATTAATCCAAAGTTTTGTGTCAGAAGAGACACCCAAATTATTTTAAACTTTAGGCAAAATTTCTGTAGCAAGTCAGTAATTTCCAACATTAACACCACCAACAGCATACTTAGGAAAACAATAGTTTATATTTTATCTTATGGCCCCTTTAGATATTACTATTCCAAAATGTGAGTAGGTTAGGTAGGCAAAATTTAAAAAGAAAAAAGAAACAGCCACAATATCAGAATCAGAGAGGAGGTGGTTGGTTCTTCTCGTCTCCATTTTACATTCATTAGTTCTGCTTGCCTATAATCAACTTTATTATTCTTTTTTTTTTTCCTTATGCAAAACGTCACTTAAGGCAGTGCTTTCTGGATTCATTGAAGCTGTCAGCCAGTCATGATTCCTCATATGCATGAAATTAAGTAGAACTAAAACATCATGTTACCCATAATATAAGCTGTCAGTCTGCTGAAAGCTCCGTTATCTTCAGGATGGAGGGAGACTGATTATAAGATGGAGCTGGCATAGAACTGATACATCAGATCCGTCTTTTATAAAAGTAAAAATCCAACAGTATGCCAATTCACCTATTCCTAGCAGGGGTTGCCAATGTGTTGCCCTCCAGGTATTGTTGGACTTGAACTCACAGCAGCCTAATAAGCATATCCAAAGATTGGTAAGGTTGAAGGTTGTTGTCCAACAACATATATAGGACACCAGGTAACTTAATTTTGGTCACAGACATAGCCCCATGCTTGCTACTTATTGCAGAGTTGCATCGCTCTCATATAACCATAAAGCAAGCTGTTCCTCCTTCTAGCCTTCAGGAAGTTTATTCAACCTACCTTGTACCAGAGCTGAAAAATGCATTAATCTGTTGAACCTCCCATTATGCCTTGATCCATCTCTGCCACTAGAGGCCCAAGTGACCTCTCCCATTCAGCTTACTAGATTCCACATCAACTCCCTGTCCCTCACTCAGACAAGCTCTTGTGCAAATAAGGCGATTATACCACTTCTGGCCTGCCACACATGTAAACCTGTCCTCCAGTTCCTGCCCTCTCACATCAGGAAGCAATAGTCAATCATCTGTGGGGATAAAACAGGAAGGAAGCCTTGCTGTCACTGCTCCATGGAGTGCCCATGGCTCACTGGCTGAAGTCAATTAGTCTTGGAAACGATGCCCCTTCTCACAGGGCAGATGTTACCATTTTTCCTTTCCTTGTTCCTGGGGTTCCTCTGTCCACTAGTCCCAGCTGCTTTTGCACAAGGGAAGCCTCACTTTTAGCTTCATGGGGCCAGAACCAGCACGGGGCACACTCCATCACAGGAAGCTGACTGACTGCTCAGCACCCCAGAGCTTACTAGCTGACATCATTTGGTCCTGTTTTCTAGCTGCACACCCCTTTCCCTCTCTCACTGCTGTTCCTGGAAAAGCAAGCACCCAGAATTCTCAGGAACCAGCAAGAATCAATGTTGCCATTTCATTCTTCACATCCCCAGGGCTCATCTGCCTACTATTCATGGCTGTTTTTACTCCTAATTTTCTAAGAAGAATCTCATTTGTTATTTATTTACTATTAAATCTATATCCCTACCCTTCGTCCTGAAGGTGCCCAGGGCGGCAAACACACAAGAGAGAAAACAATTAAAACATCTAAAAGCATCTAAATCTAAACTATCTATGCTCAAAAAAATAATCAATATCCATATTGAATAACCAACTTGTTAGTGCACTAGTTTGTTTTTAAAAGCAGGATAATAGTGCTTCATTTCTATGCAACAACACGGCAAAACCTCAAGAAAGCATGATCTTCAAGGCAAAAGAGTGGCAGGCCCTTGCAGAGTAAATAAATATGGATGCTGATCAACTTCCCGCCTCAACATTTATATGCTGAAATCATCTGCATGGTTGGTATGCACCCAGCATCTCTAATATCTGCAGTGCTGATCTAGAAAGCTGAAGTGACAGCTTCATAATATTCAGTAATTTTTTTCCAATTAATTCCCATTTACTCCAAGGACCTCTCTGAATGAGAGGCACAGACTGCTTTATAAAGAGATAAAATCCAATAATAATTTCATTTTAATTTATGGAAAGATAATTCTGTTTGTCTTGTCATGATAACAAATTACCTTTTTCATTTTTTTTGCAAACAAATCTTGCATTCATCCTCATACAGCAGGGATGGCAAAAGAAAACAATAAAGCTACTGATGATTCCCAATCCAGACTGGAAAGGCAAGCACAGAATAACGATTGATGATGAAACTGGGATTGAGGAAAGCCAAATGTGTATTAACCATAATATACTGGAAGTTCATAAATCAGAAGCAGACAGGCAGAAACAATATTTGATTCTTATCTCTTAGTATCTCTGTTATGGGTCCTTTGTCTCCTGCCCACCTACTTCCACATGCATGCTGATCTTCATTTTACTAATTCCTGTATGTTCTAAAATACCAAAGTTCTAATGCAGAGTTTTTGACATGACTTAAAGCGGAATTACATTTTCCCCCCATTCTCCCACATCCTTCTTAAGAAATAGTCTTGAACACTCAACAAAGCCAAAACAAGACCAACAAAACCCACATTTCTTCAAACTTCAGGACATCTGAGAATGCATACAGAAGGAATGTAACTTTTTCATTTTATATACCAACTTCAGGGAGACCTGTCCTAAAGTTGTGCACAGGTAGTACATTATACCCATAGATCTTAGTACGGTGCCTAGAACATGGGCAGAACAATCCGACTGAGTCAGGAAATGGAGAATCAAATGCAGACAAATTACCAAGTACAAAGCCCTGCTGAGCTCACACTGGCAGGCAGATGGGTCAACGTGCCTTCGGCCCCCTCCATCTTTGTTGGAAATGGGCCGGGAGGGGGCCTGGTGTGCATCACACATCGCAGCTTCAACGGCCGGCTCCCCCAGAGTGCTCGGCCTTCTTCACATGATGCTATGTATATTTTTAGAAGCCATTTTGTTTTTATGTTTGTAAATTGTGCTATAGTTCCTGGGCCAGGGAAGCACCAATAGTGGACCTTGTCCTAGCTGGAGACTTGTGAGGTCAGACTCCACCCCACACCTTCAGAGGGAAAGTCCCCACCTCAAGGATTGCATCCTGTATACTGCACTGGAAATGGTGTGTTTGTGTCTCCTCTCTCTCTCTCTCTCTCTCTCTCTCTCTCTCTGTGTGTGTGTGTGTGTGTGTGTGTGAGAGAGAGAGAGAGAGAGAGAGAGAGAGAGAGGAGAGTTATGGTGGATCTTTGGCACCACCACCACCAGTAAAAAAAACCAATGCATATACCAGGGAGGGGGGAATAATGAAGGAGAAATCGAGTTCATTTCCTAATTTTTTTTCTCTTGATGGATGCTAAGAACACTGCATACTGTATCAGGAGATGATATCATACATGGCTGTTACAGCCACAGTCTGTTATGCTAGATGCTGGAAATAATTTTCTGTCGGCTTCTGAATGGGAAAATAAACTGCTTGACAGTGATGTCAAAACTTACTAATTATATTCAAGGCAAAGAAAGAGAACAAAAAGTATTTTTTTAAAAAAAAGAAAGAAAGAAAATTGGTCTACTTTTATTGATTACCGGAGAAATTATGCATACTCTGCTGACTTTATGTGTGCCTTTCATTTATTGTAATACCTTGTTCAGGAAAAATCGTGTGTATGTGTGGTGTTGTAACACTGTAATCACCTAAAACAGAAAAAAAGTTTAATATTATGCTTTCTGTCTGAAATTAATGTACCAAGAATGCACTGCATTGTTTTTGTACATTCGCAGAATGCACTGATAAGACAGACCTTTAGCTGATGCAGGATGAAATCAATAAAAAAAAAATTATCCACAACTAAATTCTACTGAAATTACTTCATATTCTTAAGCTAGCCATCTGCAACCTGGTACCCTCCTGCTGTCTGGGACTACAACCCCAAGGTGTTAACTGGGACTGATGGGATTTGTCACCCAAAATAGCAAGAAGGCACCACATTGGTAAGGCTGAATTTAGCATTCAACTATACACTTTAAATCCACTGATTTCCCTGGCACATAAAGCTCATTAATGTTAAGTATTCTTTCTTTTTGAAACCTAATGGGTAACATAATATTTACCCCAGTTTACAGTTTCCTTATCTAAGACAGTTTTTATTTGGTCAGAAATCCTCATTGAGGCTATTTTAGTGGAAACATGGGTAAACATTTCTCAAACCAACAAACATATTATGGATTCTTTCCCTTTTGATGGGAAAGATTTTATTCCAAATTGATAATGTAGCACACTACTACAAGTGATCCTGGCTGCTAGATTATTCTTTTCATAATTTGCTATTTGAAGCTGGTAACCTGGCTACAACCCCCACAAAGACAGAATCTAGTGGGGATCTCTTTGATGAAAGAGAGCTTTATCAGCAGACTTCCATATTTTTTCTTAGGATTATCTCCTTTTATTAATTGTGTTGTTTCTCATTTGGGGGATTAGCATTAGCACAGTCAAATACTGAGGCGAGAACAGAGTAACTAAACGTGGCAAAAACTGGAAAGAATTACCAATTCTCCCAAATCAGAACAAGCTTTGTCAATTTCAATATCAATTTGGTAAATAAAGCTAATATTCACTGAAGTACCAAACCAGCCTTGGCCACTGTAATCTCTGAAAAACCAACATCAGAATCTGGCTTGTGTTTTGTTTGTAGTCAAATAACTTACTGTGTATGCGCATATATAATATTGATAGACCTGGAGTGAGACCTTGCTAGCTTGATGAAAAGTCAACCTAGTGTGTGCTGACTGTGAAAAAGGCAAATTCCATGCTAGGGTCATTAAGAAAGGAATTGGAAATATAACTGCCAATATCACATTGATGCTACACAAATCTATGGTGCAACTGCATTTGAAGTACTGTGTACAGTTCTGATTGACTCGCCTCAATAAGGGTAAGTGTGAGGCCGAGTCTTCTGTCTCTATTTGCTGCTGCTGCTAATTATGTACACCATGACCTGCCCCATCACCATCCTGTTTTCTATTTTTTACTACCACCTGAAGTCACAGAAAAATGCTCTGTTAATTCATTCAATGAAATTTTAGCCCAGCTGGCACCACTTGCACTGAGCTAGGGATGGAACCGCCTCTGAGTGCTCCCCAAACTGCTCTCATATCATTTTTTAAAAAATTTCTCAGACTGAGTGTCAAAAACAATGCCACATAAAAAGCCTGAAGGACCCCCTATAGATGGCAGCTGGGTATGCAGCAACACTGAGCTGCTGAGGAAATGGCACAGTAGGAGGCACAGTGGTGATTTTAATTCCAAATTTCCTGTGATTGAGTCCTCAGGCCTAATGTGCAAGAGCAACAGCTTCAGTGCTATTCATAGATATGAAAGCTGACCTTTGTCCCTCTATGCCTCAGCCGCACATTTGCTCTGTACGTTTTATATCAGGAGCAAGCTATTTAACCCACCTCCTAATGTCATCTGTACCTTTCTTCTTTTAGAGAGGGAAAGGCCATTTATCTGCTGATAGACTCGCCCCAAAATGTATGCCAGGAACTGCTGAGGTGGGACAGACCCAGCCCATAAAGCAATGTATTAGGTTTCTACCAAATCTTAATCAATATACTGTAAAAAGTTTGAACAGGCTTTCTTGTAAGGAGAAAACAAGTAATGTATGAAAGGAAAAGTAAATCTCTCTCTCTCGCGCTCTCTCTCTCTCTCTCTCTCTCTCACACACACACACACACACACTTCTCTCTGCTTGGATTTCAGATATGATGTCCCAGAATTCACATGCTCTATGAATCCCATACTGCCTGTCCATATAAGCTTTATTAGAAAGCCAGGTCATCTGTGATGAGGTTAGTTTGTACAGGTAAAGGTAAAGGTAAGTCTAGTTAAGTCTAGCTGAATTCGACTATGGCGCTCATCTCCTCTTTCAGACCGAGGAAGCCAGTGTTTGTCTGCAGTTAGCTTTTCTGGGTCATGTGGCCAGCATGACTAACTGCTTCTGATGCAACAGCACACTGTGATGGAAGCCAGGGCACACAGAAACACTACCTTCCTGCCACAGCAGTACCTATTTATCTACTTGTGCTGGTGTGCTTTCGAACTGCTAGGTTGGCAGGAGCTGGGACAGTGGAACAGGAGCTCATCTCATCATGTGGTTTCAAACTGCTGACCTTACGATGGTCAAGCCCAAGAGGCTCAGTGGTTTAGACCACAGTGGCACCCATGTTTGTACAGCAAACACATTGAAAGGGCACCCCCTTCTTCTTAGGTCAGAACTGATATTCCAAAGACACAGCTAAAACTTATTTCAAATTCAAAAGTAAACCATAGTTTACTATCCCACAGAGGCCCAATTCTTCTACCCTGTTGTTAAGTGACAATTGCTTTTCTCAGAACTGCCCAAAACAAATCAAATTAAATAGCTAAACATTACTGCTCACTTCACGGGAAGTTGGGAAGTACGACTATCAAATTGGCCAGAGTAATACATTCCCTGTCATCACAAACCACTATTATAGACTGACAGTATTTGGAAAGGGTTTTTGCATATGAAATCACTCACTCACGTTACTGCTGAAACAGTGTTGCTCTCTCCTGGAGCAAGTCAGCAAGCAATAACAGAAACGGTTGCATTTTATATTACTTTTATTTCCCCTCAACAGTGCTGGCTGGGAGTTGCACATGAATCTCCCCTGAGCCTGACCTCAATGTTTACATGAGTTCCACAGGAAAGCTGGAAGTCTTTCCTTCAAAAGCCAAAACAAATGCACCCCTGGTTTTATTTTTAATATCCTGCTATTTTTTAAAGCAAGCATACAACAATGTGTCTCTGTATGCCTACACACAGTTGTCACCTGTCTTCTCAGTCTTCTTCAAACGAACAGATGCCAACAAATCACCACCTTCTCACAAGTTATTCTTTATATAAAGTCACTCTTTATATAAATTTATGACATTGACTGGAGGACCATAGTCAAGATGAAGCTAAACAAACATACAGAAGGCATGCCATCTTGAGTTCCATGATGGAAGAATGGAGGGATAAGGGGTACCTAGGTTGTACATACATGCATACTATGGGCCTCTCAGATACCTAGGTTCAGGTGGTAAGGTCCATGCCCCAATGGCTGGTAAGGTAACAAGTACCCTAAAAGTGAAGGTATAAAAAAGCAGTCATCCAGAAGAATCATTGTCAAATTCCCAAAGGGATGGCTTAGTACTGGGATGGGGAATCTGTGGCTCCCTGGATGTTGTTGTACTTCAACTCCTATTGGTGCTTGTCAACATGAGCAATTGAACGCCATCTGGAGGACCACAGATTCTCTAGTCTAGTCGGTCACCACTATGTTATCCAGAACCTGGAGTGATAGAGCAGGCAATGGCACAGGAGTGACTCTTCAGGGCTTAATGGTTAGAGTGTTGAGCTAGGACCTGAGAGAGCAGGGTTCGAATCCTCACTCATTAATGAAGTGGGACCAGTCATTATCTCTTAGCTTGACCTACCTTCCAAGGTTGTTGTGAGGCTGAAATGGGGAGGAGGAGAACCGTGTATACCACCTTGAAATCCTTGGAGGATAAAGGTGGCATATAAATGTAAGGAATAAATAAATAATAATAAATGAAGAGGACTGTGGTCTATAAGGTTAGTACTTGACTTGAACCACTTGCAATCCCCATCTGCAGCCAGCAACCCTGGTGCCAGAGGGAAAAGAGAGAAATGTCATCAGGGTGATAGAAGTACTTTTGGATAGTATGATGGCTTCAGCAGATGTCATAAAATAATAATTGTGGGCCATGCATTATGCCATGTTCACCTAACATGCCCTATTGACAAAGTGGAGACATAAGCCAGGGCTGTTTGGCTGATCAGGAAGAATAAAGGTTTTTGATTAGGATGTCTCTGCTCACACAGTAGTCTTACAAGGTGCAGCTATTCCTGTAGATAAGAGAAGCAGTTTCCTCTCTGGATGTAGAGAAGGGTAGATGCCCCACCACAACAGCCATACACACACACACATCTGCTTGCTGAGCAGGCAAACAGGAGTTTTAAAAGATGCCAATACATACTGAGTAAAGGCAAACATAAGGAAATTGATATTGTTGTTGTTTATTTATGCAAGGAAACAAAAGGGTATTTCCTGGAGTCTTAGTAAAACAGTGCTTAAAGTTTTGCCTAACATTAATGTCTCACCAAGAGAACAAGTCTGCTTCTAGCATATCCTCTGACATTCTGTATATCAGTCAACTTCTCATGATTTTTGTAAACATACAATTATAGCCAGGGTACTGGAAGCATGCACCTGTTTAAGTCAAATACCGCAAGTATCATTGACTCTGTGATGAAAGCTATTTACCTTGAATGGCAACGGTTCTTCAGTAAGTGGGCTGACAGGAAGCGAGTTGGTACTGCTTGCAGGGCTCATATCTGCACTCTACAAGAAAAGCAAAATAAAATCTAGATTAGCCTGTGACAAATCCACTGTTTAAGTGCTTGGTGTAGCTGAGCACCCCATCTGTTACAATGAAGAGAAAACAAAAAATGATACAAAAAACTGTAACTGAAGCAAGCATTCTACTTTGAGCATTTTTCCTGGTGCATTTTAACACCACCTGGAGTAGCAAATAATGAGAAACACAATCATAACCATATCTACTCAGAAGTAAATCCTATTGAATTCATTGGGTCTTGCTCCCATTTAAGTAGGGTTAGGATTGCAGCCTAAGATCTTCAAAGTTAAGTACTGAAAAACACAAGCTAATAAGCACCTTTAGCAAATACAATAGAAACAGTTTGTTCCCCTTAATGGCCCATCACCCAGGCAATCACCTCATCAGGAAGCTAGCCTGGCTTATATTTTAACACTTGCTGGATCCAAGGGTTGGAAGGGTCATGGCAAACAGCCTACTCTCCCCCCCCCCCTCACAACAATATAATATAAAAATATAAATTTTATATATGGAAGGAGGGCAAACTTCAGGATCCTGCTTCTTATTTGTGGGGGTATAAGGGGGATGACTGACAAGCATCAGGCCCGATGTTTTAATTTGTGGCCTAGCTGGCAGTGTCAAGCACAAGATGTGGATGGTAGATCACACACTGTACAGTATATCTGAGTATATGAGCAGTTCCACACTCTTTCAGAAAATATAAACCAAGGATGGGAAGCCTGTGCCCCTTCAGAGGTTGTTGGACCCCAGCTCCCGCTATGGCCAGCCAGCATAGTCAAAGGTCAGGAATTATGGGAGTTGTAGTCCAGTAACAACTGGAGGGTCACAGGTTCTGCATCCCTGATGTAAGCTGTATGTGAAAACTTATTGCCTCTCGCTCCAACTCATAAAACTGGATTGTTCAAGCTGTGACCCTATTTTTCTAAAGAGAGAGGGCACGACAGCCACCCTAGATAATTGTACTATAAAATATGTGCAGTCTTGTGAACATCACTCCCAAAGATAGAGCCAATTTTGTTTGTGGTAACTGCTTTTCAACAAGAGACTACAGTGCTATGATAGCTGCCAGACACCAACTTCCCTCAAGATTGCCATCAAAAATTATTGATCCAAGAAGTTAATACTGGCAGAAAATATCTTCAGTGGATATTAGAAGCAAGAGAACAAATAAATCCTGATAACTAAAGAAAGGAGAAGACAATCTGTGTATTTTATAGCTATTTAAAGAGAGGAAGTGCATTTCCAACTTATTTTCAGGGTGATTGCTTCAACTGTATTGTTGGTCATTTAGTTCAATATAAGTTCACAGCCTGGAAGTTGAGTACAGCAAGCAGATGGGATATGACTGAATAAATATTTCAGAATTTTAGACTTTTTAAAGAACAGTAAAAGAGCCAGTCACAATTCTCTTGCGTTCTTGCGCCATATATTTATTTTAGTGCAGGGAGAAATCCTCTCATTTGTATACCATGCAAGTTTTGTATGGACTTTTTGGGATAGTTAGGAAATGGGGTCGTTCCAATTTCACTGATACATTTAAACACATCTGCTGAGTACTAGGACCTGATCAATGGTAACTTATAACCATACTGATCTGGATAAGAATTTCTTCATGAAAGCTTATGGGACAACTCCACAGTAAACACCTTAAGGTTTGCAAAGTGATGGACTTGTTAATAAAACACTACACAGCAAATGATTTGTGATATCTATTCATTTTTCTATGCATAATATGCTAAAGAAGGATCTGGGCAATGGCCAATAAAATTGTAAGTTGCCCAATATTCACAGAGAAGGGTGTCATCCATAGCCTGGTGCAAGAACCTTTCATTCTGTGCAGGAGCTAAATATCACGTGCAAATGTCTAACATGCTGACATTCATTGAGAACATATTTAAGTAATACAAAATTCAGACTTGAAGCCTCCATAGCTAAATAAGTTAAAATGACCTGTCAAAAGTGGTTCCATACTGAAATTACAAAAGTCCTTTGGAGAGTAGATGAAGCAGTGAGAATAATTGCAGTCACAACATTTAAAACGTGCAAAATGGCTCATTAAAGCTTTAGTGAAATACATGGCAACCTAAGCAAGTTAATTCTGTTCTGAATAACCTCTACTCTACATTTCTTTCTTGTCTTAAAACGCAGGGACATTACTCCTGGCAAACAGAAATATATAAGAAGTTCATTCCCAAACTTGAAAAATGAAAAAAGAAGAAAATGTATATATTATATGCATGAGTGCATGCCTACACATAAATTTGCAGTACAGCAGTGTGGTATAAAGGTAAACACAGAGTAATATATAGAGAGATATAATTATAGATATACAGAGAGACAGAGTACAAGAGCACAGAAATACACACACCAGGTATTCTGGAATGTGCTATAAAATTTATATTCAGATGCAAGATTTTCAGCACTGATTCTTACTCAAAAGTATATTACACTTATTTCAGCCTTTTCACTATGCAGCATGAAACTTGCAACACGTTTTTGCAGTCCCAGGTGTCCAGACACCTCAAAGTATAGAGCAGCTGCTCCTTGCCAATAAAATGAAGACCACCAGGCACACAGATTGCAGTCACTTTTCCACTTCCCACACAGAAAACCTGTTTACCATGGAGGAAGGAGTTAACCCACCACTTCCTTTATCAGTATGCCACTGATAGCTGCTGCTTCTTCTTCTTCTTCTTCTTCTTCTTCTTCTTCTTCTTCTTCTTCTTCTTCTTCTTCTTCTTCTTCTTCTTCTTCCCTTGACTTGCTTTGAGACTTAAGAGCCATCAGGTAGAGTCTGGCATCTTGCACCATTTTCCCACCCACCTGCAGCCCACATAGGCTGAATACTGGTCTCAGGAGGTTGTTCCCCACACATATGTATAAAGAAACAATTTCCAGTGCAGATACAATTAAAAATCTGTTGAGAGATATGCATTAACATACATCTTCACAGCTGCAAGCCTGAATAGCTTTAGGAAGGCCCTAAAATAATGCAAATCTTTATTTAAAGTTAGTCCCAAGGTGGTTTACGAAAGGTAATTGACTAAGTAATTTAAAATTATTGCAAGCCACTGTAAGTAAGTATATAGACACTAGAAGAGCAGGATACATGTATATATAAATCAATGAATATGGCCCAGTGGATAGGGCTTGGTCTTTTGGGGGGTAGCTGAGTGCTCAGGTATGCTGGCACTGCAGCCCAGCCTCAGTTTGCCATGGTTTCAATGGGAAAAGATTGTTGTTGATACAAGAGGGAAGCTGTCAAAGCCCAGCTGCTGGGAATCCCTCCTAAGACATATAAGAGGGATGGAAAATATGCACCCTTTCACTTAATTCCATGCAGATGGAGAGAGGAGCTTGGAGGGAGGGCAAGGTGGGAAGAATGGGACGGGCATCTAAAATGGGTAGAGAAAGGAAGGCAAAGTGGAAGGGGGCCTTCTGCAAGTGGTCAGTTCAGACCTCTGGCAAGAGATAGTTGTCTTTCTCATTGCAGATTTCGAGATGGCATGGGATGTGGGGGGGGGGGAGAGGTGAGAGAGGAAATCCCCTTGCATTTGTGATGATCCGTGCACTGGGGCGGTGTGGGGATATGGCAACAGGGGAGAGGAGGGAAGCCTCCCCACCCCTCCTTTAGAGGGTGGTATAATCTTATGCTTTGCATTTGACTTGCAGCACACTGCCCAAACTCCTGGCAACAACTTGGGACTCACGTCACAATCCTGACATACATTTAAAGCGCATGGCTTCCCCCAAAGGATCCTGACAACCATAGTTAGTGAAGGGTGCTGGGAATTGTAACTCTCTGAGGGGCACAACACAGTCCCCAGTATTATTTGGGGAAAGTCATGAGCTTTAAATGCATGGTGTGTGGCTAAAGACTGCCTCTGCCAATAGCAACCTATCCACAGCTAGAAACCAGTGGAGGAGGCCCTGTTTGTTATCATTTGGGAAAGCACTACTCATTTTGTGTGCATTTTTCAAGGATTCTGTGCATTTTTAGGATGCCTTCTGATATTGTAGGATATCTTATTCATGTCTATGATTATTATTTTTTTAAATACTATGTTTCTTGTATTGTTCCTTTTGTTACTACATAGTTCACTTTTGTGGCCATTTCTCAGGAAAAAGCAGCACATCAAAATGAATAATAAACTCAAAGTTTCCATGTATAAGCAACTAATCAATGTTATTTCCTTCACTATGTAGTTCTTGCTGGTATGGAGGTGGCAGCTTCAGACTCCCCCCGCCCCGGCTCCAAGATCATAGCAGAAGCAGAAGATCTCACTGGTCTCCAAGACCCAGGAGCTGTGCAGGTGCAAAACATCTTCCTTCATTTAAATTGCCAGGCTTATAGTTTTGATTTATGTGATAGTGGTTTGTGGTGATGGCCGGTGGCTAATGCAACACACACACACAAAATGACTAATGTGTACTTCTTGTGCCTTACAAAGGAGAGGTAGGCTCCATTACAAGCCTTCCACTGATGGGATAAATGTGAATTGCCCAGAGGCGACTCTAATTATTATAGGGAATTGGGGATGGCTCTGAGCACCATAGACTAGTGCTTTGGATCTCTTTTAAAGCAGACACCAATCAAACTTCTTTGGGGAAAACTGAATCAAGACCTATCTTGGCATCATAGCTGATTTAGGTAAGCCAACTAGAGTGGGACAATCCTTTTAAATTATCGTTATATTTAAAATTTCTGGCATGAGCTAATGACCTAATGTAGAGCACAGGAGAAATTAACACTAAACAACAGGTGCATGTTGAGCTAATGTGTATCAAACATTTCTTCTGGAAGCAAACGTGCTTTCAGCTATGTTGAACTGAAAATAATAAAATAAAGATCAGTAGGAAGCTAACCAGGCTCTAATTTACATTGCTTATAAACTATTATTGATAACTCGGTGTAGGAGTTACCATTTGGAGAAAAAGTGACTGATGTGTTTTTAATAAACATAATCAGTTAGTCAGAGACACTATTGGATTGCTGTAAAACACTGTTACATTTAGAAGCCGACAGTGACAGACAGGATTAATACGAAAAGGCATAGATGTCACTTTTTGCCACATGCTCAGGAAACCCATGTATTTCCACTCAAAAATACCATAATGCCTGGATAAGCAATTGAGCTATTTATAGAAGCTCTCAAGCTAGAATCAATTAGCTTTTTACTAGCCACAACTGTTATATGTTTATAGGAAACACACAGCCAGACTTACTGAGGATGTAAGAAAGTGACTACGAAGCAAAACAGTGGTGATGTTTGGTAATTTTATGACTCTGCACTTTTGGAGGCACATCTTCTTAGCTGGAAATGCATATTACTTCACTTCATTTACTCCTAAACGTGGTAAGGTAGCCCTGATGCATTCAGGGTTCCTGCTGTTTATCATGTTGAACGGGGCCAGGATGTCTGCCCGCAAAGTCCTGTCCTAGCTGAAACAAGCTGCTTCCTAAGACAAACTCCATCTTCTTATGATTTCTTGCCATGCTGTTCTGGCAATGTCTGAAGGCAGGAAATCCCATGAGAGAAATCAGTGGTGCAGTAAGTTCTTTCTTCTTCTTTGGCGACCACTCGTAGCTGAGTATGATTGTCTCCCATGAAAATGGTCTTAACAGTGAGTCCGTAAGTGACTGTGGAGGCCAATTCTGGATCCACACGTCCTTCCACAGTGGGGACATAGGTTTCCAGGTGGGAGTTGATCACAGTGAGGGTTTGCGAAACGTGTATTCCTCTTAGCTCTTTTCTCCTTTTTGCCCTGAATTCGTGCTTATTCAAAGTCCACAACATCTTCGGTAAAGGCTGTTCTCCAACTGGAGTGCTCATAGGCCAAACTCTCCCAATTATAAGTGCTTATACTACTTTTTTTCTTTTATTTTTTAGATTTGCCTTGAGAGCATCTTTAAACCTCTTTTGTTGTCCACTGGTATTCCGCTTTCCATTCTTAAGTTGAGAAAAGAGTAGTTGCTTTGGAAGACGATAATCAGGCATTCAAACAACATGACCAGTCCAACAAGGTTGATGTTGAAGAATCATTGCTTCAACACTGGTGATCTTTACTTCTTCCACTACACTGACATTAGTTTGCCTGTCTTCCCAAGTGATGTGCACTGGACAGTGAGGTGGGCTGATAGAGCTCACCTGATCTCTTGTCAATTGCATCATTGTTGCTTCAAGGAGGAAGAGAGGTGAGGCGGCAGTGAGGTTGCTGAGGCAGGAGCACTGGAAGGAGCACCCTATTGCCTCCACTGGGGCATTTGCATAGTGCCAACCTTGCCACTGCCTTGCCACCAGATGCTAAACATCAGGAAAGCAACTGACTGGAGGTGAAGATAGCACAGTTGCAACACAGCATCATCTTCTACTGGCCACTAAATTGGTGGGGCAAGTTAGTGTGAGAAGTAACCAGATTATAAGCCTCTCCCCCCCCCCCCCGTTGTGCAGTTAGCAGAGCAGTGTGAAATGGAGCTGCAGGAAGTAGCAACCACTTCACTCACATACAAATTACCCTGAGGCAGAAGAGGCCTAGAAATGGAGTCTGTGAGCTGGAGGTTTCTTGCCTGTGATATATCAATTTGATTAACACCATTCCACGCATCTTTCTTTCATTCATGCATTGTATAAATTCTTCAAGAGACTCAAAGGTAATCACCATGTCAGCAGCTAAGTTTTCAAGATATTGTACTGATATGAGAACTCATGCAAGTAAATGAAGGATTCCTGTGGTTGCATTTGACGTTCACAGCTTGAGTCTCCAATTTCCGACACTGTCCCTAATATCTCACCTTCTCAAAGCTGTCTACATAGAAAGGAAACTGAATTACCACTGTTTCAGAAACTCTCACATTATTCCTCTGAACATGTAATTGCCACAGAACCCATTACTGCTAGTTAAAGTCTTATTCAAAATTTGACAGAACCACTCATACCACTTACGAAGTTGAAGGAAAGATCTCTCTCTCTCTCTCAATTAATAACTTGAATTCTACATGATCAGAATTTAAAAAATAATAATAAACAAAAGTGGTTCTAGGCCTCCAGAACTGTGTAGAAAACTTTCAGATTTTATCATCGTCTATATCATCGTAATGGTCATCACAATATAAACATAAATCACTTATGTGTAGACTACAGAAAATGTGGGGGGAGAGAAGAAGAGGAAAAAAGAAAACCATCAGTCCAATAAGACGGGGTAATCCCTGAGGCTACAAATGAACAGGATTGAAAACATTTATTTAGTTTAAATTTCCCCTCAACATTTAGTACTGGTATGATTCAGAAAAGCCTCATTTGCAGGGTTGAGTGAATCAATGCATTAGTGTCTAGGAATTTCACAAGTACAAGTAATAGCAGGAGGGTTCACACATCCCCTCTGAGACACTGAAAGGACATGTAAGTGGGCGGCACCAGTTAGCCCAATCTTTTATCTGCCGATACTAACAGCTTTCTGTACATGAGAGAGGGCATGTGAGATCACCACTAATTCTTCCTTAAACCAGGTTTTGGAGGTCAGTGGTTGAACATTTTGGGGCTCAAATGGGATCCCCTCAAGTCTTCACAGGACTTGATAGATGAGCTCTGGATCATCCCACACTTCCTACAACCATTACAATTTGTGTTTGTGTGTGGATTTAACATATGGAATAAATCCCTGGGAATTCCATTCTTACCTGAATGCTCTTCTGGAGGAAAAGAGGGGAACCTGCCCCGTTGTAGACCGGGGGGGGGGGGGGAGGGAGGGGGCTGTGTGGAGAGAGTCTCCTCCTTTGAATTCCTGGGAGTTTACCTTAGTGAGGACCTCACTTGGAAAATCAACATAACTCAGGTGGTCAGAAAGGCCCAACAGAGACTCCATTTCCTCAGGGTCTTGTGAAAGAATAAAGTTAAATAACAATTGATGAACTCCTTTTACCGGTCCACAATAGAAAGTGTCCTTTTATATTGTATCACAGTGTGGTATGCTGGGCTAACAGCCACGGACAGAAAGTCTCTACAGAGGGTGGTGAATACAGATCATGATATCATGGGCTGTCCCTTGAGTCCGCTAGATGACATCGCAAGGGATCATTGCCTTAGGAGAGCGAGAAAAATTCTCAGGGATGACTCACACCCCGGCCATCACCTCTTTAATCTTCTACCCTTGGGCAGGAGATATAGAAGTATAATCAGCCGTACCAACAGGTTAAAAAATAGCTTCTATCCGCGGGCTGTTAGCTGTTGAACGGAAAATAACATAGCGAAATTGACTTGTGAGGTGGTGTGTTGTTCATTAAGCACACAGAGTGCAACAAGACTGAGTGTTTTGGGGGCGGGGAAGGAGGCTCATTTAATTTCATTGTACACAGGTTGTACAATGACAATAAAGGTATTATTACAAGAGGCAAAATGTTTTTGACTGTGGCTTGAGATTAGGACTGGCCCGAAGATATTTGGTATCTGAGGTGAACCACAAAATGGCATCTCCCCTGCCAGTTGAAGTGAGAGAAGGGACTGAAGAATGAAAGGGGAGAGTGAAGATCAGTCTTGAAATGATAGAGGAAAGTTAATATCACCAATGGAATGAGAAGGGAGGAAATGGCGCTGGAGGAGGGCTGGGTGGAAGAGAAGGTAACAGGCCATTCTAGTGGGTCCAGATCTGCCACCCGAGGCAGCTGCCTCCCCTTCCTTCATGGGCAGACCAGCCTTGCTTGAGTGACAGAAGCAGACAGGAAACTCTTAATTCAAAATCCAAAAGAAGACAGAAGCCATGGTATAACTGCACACATTCTTCTGTAATTATTTACAGAGCATAGTCATTCTTATTCTAATATATTCCCAGGAGCCAAACAGCAAAAGAGGAAATATATTAATGAATAAAAATTTCCCGTTTGACCATTATTCCTGAGATTTTATATTGTACTACCCCCCCCCAACTGCAGATACCCAACATGATCACATTTTTACACTTTATATATATTATTATGTTTTTTTGCAAGTATTGTGGCATGTAAAAAAAAAAAAGAAATATTTGGCATTAAGCTAAACTTATCACAACAGTGTTCTATTGGTGTGGATAAAATTAGGAGAGAGTTATTAACTATTCTCCTCCCGCAATTAACTCTGAAACTACGCTATAATAAAGAATGTTTCAAACTTCAAAATAAATCCCTGAAAAGCATAATTATCACTTAGTTTAAAATTGTACAGCTTGCAGTTTCTGTCAGTGATTTCTCGGAAAACACTCCCCATCCCACGCCTAAAAATAAACAAACTCATTATGTTAATCTAAGGGATTAAAAGCCAGCTTTCCCCCTGGTAAGTCATACCAAAAAGACCTTCATTAAGAAACTTTTCTCAAATGTATTGAAGAGGAATGTGTTTTTGAGGCTCTTTAAAAATCCATTAATAACTTAGAAGTTTCTGTATTGTGTTTAACGTTTGTCACTGGAACTATAATTTTTAATTAATTGAGCAACCTTAAAGCTGGATGAGGGGGTTGGAAGCAATCTTAAGTGCTGCTCTGCCATCCAAGTTACAAGCTTGGTGGATCAGGGGAATGTCCTGGACGTAGCGTATCTTGCTTTCAGCAAGGCTTTTGACAAAGTCCCTCATGATATTCTTGCAGAAAGGGTTCCCACTCTACAATTCTATGATTATATGCAATTGGTTTCTAGAGTGACTAGCACATAAACAGAGACAGACAACAGCACATATAACTGACTAAACCACTTGGAGGTCTAGTTTGGCATAAAAAGGTAAAGGGGCCCCGGACCATTAGGTCCAGTCATGGCCGACTCTGGAGTTGCGGCGCTCAACTCGCTTTATTGGCCGAGGGAGCCGGCATACAGCTTCCGGGTCATGTGGCCAGCATGACAAAGCCGCTTCTGGTGAACCAGAGCAGTGCATGGAAACGCCGTTTGCCTTCTCGCCGGAGCGGTACCTATTTATCTACTTGCACTTTGACGTGCTTTCAAACTGCTAGGTTGGCAGGAGCAGGGACCGAGCAACGGGATTTCACCCTGTTGCGGGGATTCAAATCGTCGACCTTCTGATTGGCAAGTCCTAGGCTCTGTGGTTTAACCCACAGCGCCACCCGCATCCCTTAGTTTGGCATATAGTGGTATATAAATTAATTTAATTAATTTACATTAATAGAAAATCATACTGCATAAATATAGTGAGTCTCAATTCTTTTATATGTTATATGTATACGATAAAATATTTCTGTATAGTTGGTTTGCTTTTTAAAGCAGCAACGCATAGGTGGCTCAGACTTGAGCAGGTGTTTGTTGCAAGAGGCAATCCAATGCAAGCTAAGCTGGGTTCCGCTGGAACTGCCAAAATCCATGTATAAATCTGCTTTAAACGGTTTCCTCCTCCACCCCTACTCTCATGCCTCTCTATCTGTATCCAACCAGAGCTTCATGTTCTACCTGCAGTTATATTGTTTTTATTTTTCTCTGTACACTGTTTTATGAGGGCTTAGGTCTGTAGAGCAACTAATACCTGCAACAAACAAACAAATGTTGAAGCTTCCTTAGAATTTATTCTATGAAATGGCACGTGAGGGTCCCCCCCCCCACACACACATTATTTCCTCTGAATTTAAAAGCACTGTGACACTTTGAAAATAATTTGTGAGAATGCCAATGAGGTCTTATAGAGTATTAGACCCACACATTATCATTTGCAGAAAACAAGGCTACTGCAGCTGTGCCTTATTTACAGACTTCCTCGTGTCAGGGCATCTGGGACCTGAGCTATGAAACCCATTTCATGAGAGCTACCTAGGACTGTGTAAGCTCTGGCCACACAGTACACACTTCAAAGAGAGAAGGGAACAGGCATGTGAAACTTCAGCACTGGTCTGGTTACCTACTCTTGCCAAGCAGAACAAAACCTGTTGGCTGCTGTAGTTGAGGCCTGGGCTCAGCGCTTGCTCTGCTCCATTGGTTCTACTGCAGTGACACACAGCAACAGCCTGTTCCTGACTTGCTTCAGAGTCCTGTGTCTGTGAATTAATGACCATTTGCCTTTCCACTTCTCCCGAGTTTGAATGGTTCAGTGGCCTTTGTTGTGGTTTATTTCTGATCCGTATTTCAAACTATCACAGTTTTGAGAGTTGTCAGCAACTATTGCATCTAGTAGGCTAATGCCCCGAGCACCTTCTCAATTTGTTCTTTTTCGGTCTCTGAGAGTGCAATAAATAAACGGCGATGCCCTGTTCCAGTATGGATTGAACTGAGCCACATGCAACAATACCTTTTCCAATCCAGCCCATAGGTGTGGCGGAAAGCAATGCTGTTTGTGCCTGTCCTGCCTCCAACATTCTGGGAAGTCTGCCAGTTCCATGGGAGCTTGAGGTTCACATGGAAGCGGGTTGTGCCTGGTCAAAGTCAAGCAGAGGAGACAAGAAGAGGGCCTTGGACAGCTCCAAGTGGGTCTTGTTGGTTGAATTAGAGCCAACTGATGCCTGTATGGTAGGTCCACCTCCCTGGAGTTGACTGGATGAAAGACCCTAAAATTATTTTCTAGTTTTCTAGTGAGTCTAGAGAGAAAGAGGTAAATGTGGGAACCCATCCTCTAAGTCAGAGGATGGTTGCACAGCTGTGTCTTTCAGTGAAGAGGGTTTCCAATAAGATACTGATGGTTCTCCCTTGAGGAAACATGTCCTCATTAGCATCCTATGTAGTGCACTACAAGATCCCCATGTCATGAGTTATGGCACTTTCTGTGTAAGACTTTTGCATTCAAATGGTCAATTTCCCAGATAAGGTCTAGTAACTGACTGTGTAATGTGAGTCTATATATGTGATCTGGGTCTACACCTGTATTGATGTCGCAAGATGTCAGAGACAGGGTAAGGGGGCATGCTTAGTACTTGCACTCCCCTTTAGGCATGTGAACCAGACCAGGGGGAAATATTTTCTGATGCATCCTCTACAGAGGGATGATGGTTAGAAGACTGGGCCAGAGCAATAGTCACTGGTGGAGAAAGAGATCTGCTTTGGCAGTCTTAAACAGTCTCAGACCATTTCCTTTCTCCTTTCAATATTTCAGTGGTAAATGGGGTGGAAGATTCTGGCTCAGCAGCAGTAGTGGTGGTGCAGAAACCTCTTTCCTGGCCTGGAGCAGCAGAGAGGAAGTGGAAAGTTCTAATAATAGAAAGGTAAACAGCATGCACTGAAAACATATGCACAGCGTTGTCGCCCAAAGCTCTTGCCTACTAAAGAGTGCTCCATGAAGCAGATCTGCTTCGTTGCTCACTGATGTCTGACCAAAGTAAAACAAATGTTTTTACACCACTGAATGGGGAATTCTAAAAAGACGTGCATCTCTATTGTTATGCCTTATGAGACACTGGAGAACCCAATATAGGCATGTACATGACCACAATTAACTAGATAATTATACAAAGATTTCTTTCTCACCATGGGCCACTGATTCGTGACTTACAAGTAAATGTGTTCATAAAAAAAAAAAAAACCTGAAAACTGGAAAGCAGCATAATCTCAGAGGCTAGGTAGCTGATTAAGAGCAGCTCAGAGAGAAAAGCAAGTGCCTTGAAGCTCTAGTTTATATTGAAACTTCAAACCCTAATTATTATTTGTCCAGATATTGATGCACTATGCAAATTAACACAGTCCTTGCCACAGGACACAGATATCAAATAATATGGAGGGAGAGGGGAATCAAAGAGAATAAAATCAAAGAGAGTAGTGTGCAATAAGGGCACTGGGCTTGATGAAAGACTAGTAAAATGTTAGTCATAATGAAAGGTTCAGAGGAAAGGAATGAGATTTCAGAGGCCACCAAAAAGGTATCTGAGGCAGGCAGTGGGGAGAGATATATAATGCTATTTGAAACAGGGAGGTATCATGTGAGCATTGCCTCTTGCAGATTTTTGCGTGAGAGAACTGGGAAGTTAAGAGGAATTGCTTAACCTAAATCCTTTGGCTCTGCACATAAACTATGGGAGTCAAAAATTATATGCAATGCTTGTGGCAAATGCCACCTGGTCCCAGTAAAAATTGGGCCGCAGCCAGTGTATAAGGACTCAGTAACATTTCACTGCTGGGAAATGTAGAAGGTTCTCTACCTAATCAGGATAAAGGTGGCTGAGGGCCAGTAAGATTCAGATCATGGACACAGGTGTGTGTTTCCTTGTAT
Source organism: Podarcis melisellensis (assembly GCF_964234715.1). Classification (NCBI taxonomy): domain Eukaryota; kingdom Metazoa; phylum Chordata; class Lepidosauria; order Squamata; family Lacertidae; genus Podarcis; species Podarcis melisellensis. Next base: position 16,529,220 of record NC_138541.1, on the reverse strand, counting down.
TTATGTTAACTGATAGCAGAGATGGAAGAAATCAACTAATTCCACCAAACACACAGAACAACTTTAAGTAGTTCAAGTAGTTAAAGAAAATATTGCCATTAATAAAGTTGATGAAAGGGGTTGTTTGCAAGGAGATGTTTGTGGTATTCTATAAGCAAAAACAATTGGAACTAAGAGAGTGGATAAGATACTATTTTACGCTATTCAACATACAGGTTTTCCACAATAACCTTTTGCAGCATTATGAAAATTGAGACCAACAAAATGTTCCTAGAGATCATGCTGGATTCCTGTTGGACATGCCAAATCTTAAACTTGTCTCACTATTAAATATGTGCATTTATTAAAGTGTTTACAAGTAGTACTAGTCCCATGGGATCCTCCACTCACTGTTTTCTGTCTCTCAATATGGGGTAAATAAACTGGCCTGGATGTGAGGGAGTGCTCACCAGAGATAAATAAATGCAGTAAAAATAAAAAAAAGCATAAGAAGAATCATAAAGCTCTGCTATTAAGCTTTAATATCATCCAGCTCGATCGTTAACAGACTCATTTTGCCTGCCTCACAAGTACTCTTCCAATACACAAAACAGATTGGCTATGGTATGTTTTTCAAAATGCAAGCAGGTATTTTGAGGCCTCCTTTTCCCAAGTTTAAGCAGATGGTGCAACTGCAAGTACAACCCCCTCAGGGTTCTACTAGTTGGAAGACTTTGTGATCTAAGCCAGGAAGTCAGTGGAAATTAAGTATCCCAACTGCATGCAAAATTGGAACCTAACCCAAGTAAGTACAATGGTACCTCGGGTTAAGTACTTAATTCGTTCCGGAGGTCCGTTCTTAACCTGAAACTGTTCTTAACCTGAAGCACCACTTTAGCTAATGGGGCCTCCTGCTGCTGCTGCTGCTGCGCCGCCAGAGCATGATTTCTGTTCTCATCCTGAAGCAAAGTTCTTAACCCGAGGTACTATTTCAGGGTTAGCAGGGTCTGTAACCTGAAGCATATGTAACCCGAGGTACCACTGTATAAAGCAGGGATAGGAAACCTGTGGCTTTCCAGATGTTGCTGCAACACAACTCTCATCAACCCTGACCAAGTTAGCTGGGGCTGATGGGAGTTGGAGCCTGGAGGGTAATATCCTTCTCTGCCACAAGGGAAGGCTGTTAGAGGACATGAATGTGATGTTCTGTGAAGATTCAGTGGTCTGATGATGGAATTTTGTAAGTCCTGGAACATTCAGCAAACTACCTACAGTTTTGCAAAATCAGAGGGTGAAGAGGAAGGTATTTCCTGCTTTAGACTTTTATATATCAGAATTTCAACAAGTGTTCAAAGTAGCTTTCAATGGAAGAAAAACAAATAAAAGCAACATGGCAGTAATCACACAAACAGCAGTTGTATGATTGACCCCAAACAAATAGCAGCTGTGGAGGGGGAGTTACTCTGGATTAAGGCCATAATAAGGGAGCTAACAGATTTAAACTCTAGGGCCTCATGGTTGATATCTGGATCAGGAATAAACTTTTACTGGTGCCACTTCCCTTCCAATGCAAATATCCATCACAGGGAGTGGGTTCATATTGTAATAACAGCAAGGGCAAAGGGTTGAACCCTCATTCTCAGTTGTGGGATTATAATCACATCCAGTTTGTGGTACAACGGGGGTAGCCTATGTGCTGCTCTCCAAAACTTGTTGAACTAAAAATTATCACCATCCCTGAACTTGAATGTTTTGGCTGGGGCTGACAGAAGTTGGAGTCCCAACAACATCTGCAGGGCCACAGGTTCACTTAAAGAGAGAATTCCCTTTCTTTAACCTAGTAGCTATGGAAAGTGCAATTAGCATTTTGCCTGTTCCAGATTGGCACACATGACTAACATCTACTAATAATGTACAGATGCCAGTTTGTAGAGAGTGTAAATTCTGTGGAAAAAACACAAACCACTGCTGGCACAAAGACATGCAAATACATTAAAGTAAACAGAGAGTTTATCCCCATGAAAATTTGGCCAAATTCTGGTTGTTACTGATCTAATTAGCTGCTTACAGAATAACAGAGTTGGGAGGGACCATTTCAGGGCTGTAGAATCAACTTTGCAATGCTGCATTGCATTCATTAATATGATTTAAACATGATGGAAGACACTATTTTTGCAGAATTTTCTATTACGATAATGCATAATTAGTATTTTTAATTTGCCCTTAAACATTATGTCAATTTGACTCCTTCCCCCCTTTCTTTCCTTTTTTCTTTCTCCTGTGATGAGGCTGCATTTTAATGTTTTAATGTTGTATTTTAATTTAGTTTTTAAGTTATATTTCAATCAACTTGTTTTTATTATTGGTTGTTAGCCACCCGGTCTTGGCTGGGGAGGGCGGGGTATAAATAAAATTTATTATTATTATTTATTATTATGCCCCATACTCAGTCCAAAGAAAATGATAGGGTACTTATATCAAATTTAAATCAGTTGGACTTAAATTTAACTTATTTTATCTGGGTCAGGTCCTCTCCAAATATTAAAAATATATGTGTGCACCACCTGGAATGTACATTGCAGCCATTTGCCAAATGGCTTCTTGATCATTGTGTTGCCCTTGAGTGCAGCACATTAGTTTTCCCCATGATGGAATGGCATTCAGTTATATGGGAGAATGTCAATAATCTCAGCAGTGTCCTCAACAGCCTCCGTATCAGAAGCAGATTTTGTCCTGCCCCTACTGTGTTCAAAATTGTGACCCAGTTGGGTTTTCCCATCAAGCACCAAGAACTAAGTCAGTCAGTAATTTCAGAGATTCACTCACTTCAAACATTCCTATCTACGGTGGTACCTCGGGTTACATACGTTTCAGGTTACATACGCTTCAGGTTATAGACTCCGCTAACCCAGAAATAGTACCTCGGGTTAAGAACTTTGCTTCAGGATGAGAACAGAAATTGCACGGTGGCAGCACAGTGGCGGCGAGAGGCCCCATTAGCTAAAGTGGTGCTTCAGGTTAAGAACAGTTTCAGGTTAAGAACGGACCTCCGGAACAAATTAAGTACGTAACCAGAGGTACCACTGTACATAGATCACCCCTAAAAAAGCTTCTTTTCTACACCCGCTCGCCGTACCGCTTGTAGCCTCCTTCACACAGCCCCCAGCAACACTACAAAGGTCCCACAACACACTAGAGAGGTGCTGGAACTCAGTTCCAGTGAGTTTCAGCTGAAAAAAAGCCTAAGAGTGTCACACTTTTAACCCCCAAAAAGGTGCCAGTACTTTATACCTTTGAGTATCCCCTGAAACAAAAGCACTGCTTGGATGGACAGATGAGCAGACAGACAGACAAATATTCTGTAACTGCTTGATTATCTTAGCAATCTACTTATGCCATAATGTCCCCTAGGCATTGCCCTAAACCAGGCATGTCCAACTTCCAAGAGACTGCGATCTACTCACAGTATAAAACAACTGGCAGTGATCTACCCAGAGTTGTTGAGCTTTCTGTAGGGAGCGAATGTTGCTGAGCTTTTTGGGGGGGAGCCAGAGTTCTTGAGCTTTTCAGACATGCCTGTTGGACATGCTTGCCCTAAACCAACAAAGTAACCAATGTGGGGAAAGAGGCCTCTTAGTCTTGGATGTAGTCCCATAAATGGATAATAGCATTGTGTGGGAGAAGAAAAACACACATTGAGCAACCAGTGGTGCATGTTCACATCAGGGTGATTATTCACATGATTAGCTTTGACACCTGCAGTCATCTGGTTGGGGTGGATGGGTGGGCACATCTGGCTACCTAATTCCTTCCTCTTCTCCCCGTATATGATTAGCATAAATGCTTGATCAGGGCCAGTGGTGTCCTGTGAAGCATCATACAATTTTCTCTAAAACACATGTCAACTTGCTAACTTGCTCTCTGGTAGCTACTGACAACTAACTGCACCAGCTACAAAATTTATTTTTTACACTGGGAGGTACAGCACTAAAACAGCAGTAAAAGCTTATTGAGGCAAGAGGATGGGAGAGAATAAGACATATATACTTGTATCAGTACCCAGTAATTGTTCAATTGTCATAGTAACATAATCCCACAAATTTCCCAGCTGGGCAAAGTGGCTTCCTATGCAGCACAAAGACATTTGGTAGTAAAATCTTGGAAACATTTACCATATTAATGAGAGTAAATATCTGCTACTATAGTAAATCTCCGGTGCTGCCAACTGGGTCCTCGCTTAAAATGAATTGGAGGCTTTGAGTCTGAAGCCATGTTCTTTAGTTTCTTAAAGCTTCGAGTCTTACAAAAGCAAATTATTATGGATAAATTTACAGCTGAGGTTCTTTACTATGAATTAACTTGCTGAAGGGGGACCATGAGGACAACATTTTGAGACTATTCATGTGTTGCCTTTGCCCTTAGGCAACACTGTCTCCAGTTCAAAGGGAAGTTTGCTGTTTCAGATCTTACCTGTCTAGAGTCTTGCCTGAAACGATAACCTGAACCAGAATCCCATGCACTGTTCCAGAGGGACCTAGATCAGTTTCACTTTGTCCAGTATGCCACATGGTCCAGAATCAGGACATGTTGCTTCCAATTTGCCTTGGCCCAACCCAAAGTGAAAGAATGCCCTTGTCTAAGGCTCAGATATAAACTCATATTGCTGGAACCACAACTGGACTATACAACAATGCTGGGTGTTTTCTGGACTAGGAACCTAGAGCAGGTGTGCAGGATCTACATTGGTTTTCCCCTACAACCCTGAGATACACCGACTGGAAGCAGTTCCAAAATAGAAGCTCATGAATTTAGACATAGAATGGAGCATAGGCTTCACCTTGCTCCACTCAGGATTTTTTTATCTAATTGCAGAATTGAAGCTACACATACATACACATACACTCATTCCTGTTTCCCAACAATAACACCCCCTGCCTACTGCCCCAAAACCCCGCTTAGCCTAATTTAGGAGGGAGAAATGCTTTAGGTTTTGGTGGGGTGGTGGTGGTAATTGTTAATCACCGGGAATTGGAAATCTTTGCTGATCCACTGCAAATCACCTGGATATCTACCAAGATAAATAGTTAATATCCATATAATGTAAAAGAAGTGTTCACATTTTCCTCTGATCAATGATCCTCCCACATTTTATATTCAGAACAGCCCTGCAATGTGGATTAGGCTGAGGGACATGGTGTGTACACACACATCCTATACATTTAAAGCACATTGCTTAAATCTATGGTACGTACGCAGCGACAGTGACTAGCTCAAGTTCACCCAATGAGCTTCATGGTGGAGTGGAGATTAGAACAGGAAGTCTCGCCAGTGCTACTCTAACCAATACACCACATAAACTAATGAACTTCTCTGTGCAATAGCTCTTTGCCTGCACAAAACAGCAATAGGAGCCGGGATTTCATGTAACAGATTTAAGATTTTAATTCAGCAGAATCAGCTTTGTGCACATGCATTTTAACTGAATCACTTTGCTCTGCCCTATCTGTGAAGTTTAATTGTTATTTATTTCCTGCTTATGTTTCTTTCAATTCTGGGGATGAAAACTGCAGCAGAAGAGTTTTTGTATTGTTTCATTTTAGAAAGGATGGTACTGTTATTCTCCCAGTGTTCTGGAATTAGCTGGAATGGACGTTCCTGTGCGGCAGCTCATTAGAAAGTACATTTGACAAAGTTCCATATGGCAGGTGGATTGCTTTCATTACTAGCTATGATTTGGAAAACCACAAAATAATATTTGCAAAGCTATCCGTGCCCACATCTAATGTGGTGCTGAGCCACATTCCAAGTAATAGTACCTAGACAGATGGCCAATTTTACACTAGTCAAATGGACTGAGAATGTAAGTGGAGACTGGGAACACAGAAATTGGATCTGTTGTCCCCCTGCAAATAAAAAGAAAACATGAAAGACAATTCAGTGAAAATATACTTAGCACTTTCTTTAGTGAACTACTAAAACAAGGTAAAGAGGGCAAGAACAGATGCACTTGCAATCTATGGCAGTATTATCAATTTTTACAAGGCTTATTTTTCTCTTCTTCGGTATAGAGTAGTTCAGAATGAAATTAATATGTGTGCTTTGTAAAAATCTAAACAGCACTACTGTTTAAATTGGAGCAAACCTCAAAAATGAAATATTGTCTTAGTTACTACATTCCTAATATGAGCAACTCATCCATCATAAATATTTGCCATTGTTTTCATTCCTACTAGAAATACAAATGTTTGCTTGGGATTTTCATTATTATTATTACTATTATTTTGATTGAAGCCACAAACACACAGTTTCCCTTTTCACACTAGCTCATTTGATGACTGACCTTGAAATTGCTTTCATTTATTTGTAAAGAAGAGATAAACAATGTTACATTTCAGTTAAGAAAAAACTTCACCTACTCTTCTATATCACGCTGAAAACTTCAAAAGATAAAATTAGTAACAATTAATCAGTAATGTAGACTGGAAGACCTCAGGGGAGGGATAACCGCACCCCTGCACAAGTGTTTATATAGTGTTTTATATAGTATTCTGCATAAAAATGCAAACTAGAACAATGATGGGGCAGCTGGCCAGCACTCCCTAGGATACTCGGTATATCACATGAAGTAATTTTATTTATCCCGTGCCTTGGAAACTGTCAAATGTTAGTTTTAGTGTAGTAAAAATGAACTACAATTTCACTCATAAGGGAAAGGGTTGGGTCCCTACCACTAACAAAACTGGGGTGGGAGACAAATTTCACAATTTCATACTAAACGTTTTGCCAATTGGTGTACAAAATGATCCAGTCCAGGGGTTAGGAATCTTTTTTGGCCCAGATCACTTATCTGCCTTCATCTGCATGGGCCAACTTTGACAGGTGGGTGGAACAATCTACTTGTCAAATCTCCTGATGTCTTTTTAAAGTCAGTTGATGATTATGATGATCACTTTCATCCTAAGGGTCCAGCGTGGGTTACAACAGTCTCAAATACAACTTTAAAACAGTTTAAAAACTTATGGTTACAAATAATAATAAAAAATCAATCACAAAAATAGAGTGGGTCCAGAAAATATATCTCTCAGTTTTCAAAGGCCAGGGTTAATAGGTGTACCTATAGCATTTGCTGAAAACTGTATACAGTGGTACCTCAGGTTAAGTATTTAATTTGTTCCGGAGGTCCGTACTTAACCTGAAACTGTACTTAACCTGAAGCACCACTTTAGCTAATGGGGCCTCCTGCTGCTGCCGTGCCACCAGAGCACAATTTCTGTTCTCATCCTGAAGCAAAGTTCTTAACCTGAAGCACAATTTATGGGTTAGCGGAGTCTGTAACCTGAAGCATATGTAACCCGAGGTACCACTGTACTGTAATGAATTTACCAGACACATTTTTCGTGGGGTGTTCCACAACTTAGAGGCTGCCATCAAGAATGCTCTCTTCCAGGCTGCCACCACCCTAAGCTTCTGAGGGTGGTGGAACTACCAAGAAGGCCCTACTCTGCTAATCTTAAGGGTCTGTAGTGAAGAAGGTGGCCCTTCAGACTCGGGCCCAGACTAGGGCCTTAAACACTATTGTGAGGAGAAATGAAGTGGTAACCAATACAGTTGTTTTAAAACAGGCTTATGTGTGATCTAACTGAACCCCAGCCAATCATGTGGCCCTTGCATTTTGAACCCATTGAAGTTTCTGAGTCGTATTCAACAGCAGCCCACCATACAGTGCATTGCAATAAACCATTCTGCAACCCTCAATCATATGGGGAATCCTTTGCTAATTCCTTACTTCTTTCTAAATAATATGTACGTGAAGTTGATTTCCCATCCATTATCAACAGAGCCTTCTTGATGAACATCTGTTTGAAGCACCTGTCCCTACTACTGTGGCCTAATGCTGGTAAATAAAACCCCTTAGGGATCCATTAAAATATTCAATAGACATCACTAGTTGATTTCAAATGCAGCTGTGGACATAAATCCAAACCAGGTGGGGGGAAAGCTATGCATTTTGGAGTACACTCCATTTCTAGTGAAATGACATAGACAGTGTTGCCAATACTGTCTATGCACCTCCCACTGCTTTTTTTCAGGGGGTACTCAAGGGTATGCAGTACTGGCATCTCTTTTTTGTTGTTAAAAAGTGTGACCTTTACTGTAACAACTTCACTTATTGTTCTAGAAAAAAAGCACAGCCACCACCATTCATTGCAAATCCAGCAAAGCTCTGGATGCTTCAACGAGAGAAAATGAGGCAGGGTAGGAGTCTAGGGAGAAGAAAACAGAAGTTCTCCAGCCCCTGGCAGATTTTGTTTTATACAGCTTGTTGTTGTTGTTGCATTTACCAAAAAAAATAAAATAAAATACAAAATCATTGAAAAATTTGGAAAAGTGTATAATCTGATTGGGAGTTGTGTTCCAATCTGCAAGCAAGTTCTAGGTTACTGAATTGGGCTGGCCTGTTGTGAAAAGCGGACCAAATAAATTCCTTCTCCATTCTAGTTCAGAGGAGTGAGGTGAAGATGGGATCTTTTGGACTTGATGGGATGTACTCCAGTACATCCCTTGACTCAAGGCAATTCTAGTTATCTCCAATGACTAGTGAACATTGGAACACAAAAGGACCCTGGTCAGTCAGGCCAGTGGCCCATCTCGTTCATCATCCTGTTATCACAGTGGCCAACCAGATGCCTGTGAGAAACCCTCATACAGGACCTGATTGCAAGAGCACTCTTCCTTCCTCCTGCAGTTTCTAGCAACTGGTATTCAGAAGCGTAGTACCTCCAACCACAGAGGCAAAATACAGCCATTGTAGCATAGCTCCACTGATACGTCCAGCTCTACCATTAGGTATACTGCTTTAGGGAGCTAATCTGAAGTTTCATGAAAGGGCAGCAAATAAATATTTATTTTATTACTGTACTTTTAATGCCAAGGAGAGGTGCTTGTAAGGATTTCTGCCTTAGGTGCCAAAATAACTTGGCTAGACTTAGGTGCTTGTGGGGAGGAGTATTTGCTGCTCTGCCTCAGGCAGCAAAGAGCCTTGGGCTGGCTCTGCCACACAAAAATCTATTATTGGGTCCAAATAATACCACCCTACACTAGATTGTCAACAACCCATCAGCTACTAGCGATCTATGATCCAATTATTTGGGAACCAGGAGTCATGGAAGGAGAATATTGCCGAACACAGTGCATCTACAAGATAAATTGGCTTGGAGTGGATATTGAAAATGTGAATATATTGATGTGAGCTAGAGTTCCCTTTTGAATTTGAATGATTAACTATCATGGTTAGACTATGCATAATTATATACCATGCATTTGAACTCCTGTAACTTCTCTTGATCATTTTCTTCCTCCAGGTTCCAAAGCGGCAAACAATGGATTCTAGCATCACTGAAGGGAGAAGGAAGTGAAGTCTTGATACTTTTATGTACTGGTTCTGTTTATCCACACACTAAACTGTTCTCACATACAAAACAGATACACAAAACAACTTAATTGAGCTTGCTAAAAACATAATTCTAAAATTGGTCGGAGTGTGACAATTGTTTTTTTTTTTTTTTTTTTAACAGAAACAGAAAAGACAATAAATTAAATTGGAAAAACTGCATAACACAGTAAAGGAAAAAATAGAACATTTCCTTTTTTCACACCTGTCAACAGAATGACATATCTTTGGTTGTACGTGAATGACAACTGCGTTAATAACAATGAATAAATCTGTGCTTCTGAAAGCACTGATTCAGCCCCCTGTATAACTAATAAAGGACTATAGCAATTTATTTGTGGAAAGAAAGTCGCAGAATTGGTGTCAAAAATAGAAAGTTCAATCTCCCGCCAATGCCTAATGGATTTATGCCAAGGCTTTCCTACTCTCAATAAAGGAATATTTCCCATTGATCTTGCCATTGATCATATTGTGGAGCTGCCAGGAGAACCTGCTGAATGAGAAACAACTGGATAAACTTTGATGCATGTGCCAGTCAGGAGCAGATGTACCAGTAGGTTTCAGCCTGTTTTTTTTATCTTGATTTTTAAATTGACACACAGAACCAGAGTGAGCAGGCATGCTTCCCTGGAACAGGTTCATACACACAAAGCTCAACACAAGCAACTCTCCTATTTGGACTCTGGGAGAAGGTAAAATATTAATAATAATAAAATAAATTTTATTTATACCCCGCCCTCCCCAGCCAGAGCCAGGCTCAGGGCGACTAACACCAGTAAAATTACAATAAAAACATAATGGGGGGGGGGCGATTTAAAATGCAGGTTAAAATGCAGCCTCATTTTAAAAGTAGCCCATAGATCAAAACCATAAGGGGAGGGAAACATAAGGGTCAGACAGAGTCCAAACCAAAGGCCAGGTGGAACAGCTCTGTCTTGCAGGCCCTGCGTAAAGATGTCAAGTGCCACAGGGCCCTAGTCTCTTGTGACAGAGCGTTCCACCAAGTCGGGGCCAGTACTGAAAAGGCCCTGGCCCTAGTTGAGACCAATCTAACCACCTTGCAACTTGGGACCTCCAAAATGTTGTCATTTGTGGACCTTAAGGCCCTCTGTGGGGCATACCAGGAGGTTTCAATGGTTTCAACTGAGAATATAAACTAACATCTATCTGTCAGTGCATTGCACAAATATTGGGAATAGATCCCTGCATCCATAAATATTGTGCTGCAAAAACCCACAAGCTTCGTTGCCTGTACCTGCAGGTTTGGGTTGCAAGTTATTCTGCATTTGCCACTGGCTTTTAACCCACGTTTTCCCCCAAACCTTTCCATACAATCCAAAATGAAGTTGTCTCCTGCACAATCTCCAAGGAAGCCCTAGCACATGCACTAGAGAAGACTGCAAGCAGCCAGAGTTGTTTTTAAAGGTTTTACTGTAGCCAATCACCCAGCTGAATAAGCAAGCTGTTTTGACAAGGAAGGGTGGCCTGCTGTTTTGCCAAGCAATCGGCTGCATTTAAAATGTTCCAGGCACGTTCTTGCTGGACATATTCATTTCCCTGGCCTACTCTATGGTAATAAGATCATAGTCTGTGGTTTTGATGCCATGGTTTTTCTTCCGTCTTGTCACAATGCTGATATCCAATGCCCTTTTAAATGTGTTGAGGGAGGGGGAATTATTGGTTTGCTGTTCTTATTTTCACAGTGTATTTTGTGGTTTTTATATTGTAATTTTATGTTGTGAACCTCCTTGAGATCTACAGATGGTATACAAATTTAATTAAAATAAATAAATGCACACTTGCCAGAAACAGAGCTGAGAATGCATACATTGCACACTGTGTGCTTCCATTATGTCATGAGATGTTTGCATCGGTCATTGCAGGCAAGAGGTAATAGAGAGAAACAGAGCAGGGGGCAGCTCTCTGTCCCTTGTAACATCTTAAAATACACTGCAGATCCACCCCTTTTACATTAAATCACACAGTTCGCTCCAGCTAAAATTTGAGCGACAGAAGTTATGGTTGACAACTTCAGAGATTAAACTTTCCAGGCAAGCACTGATGGGGGTATTTCATTTCAGCATCACTCTTGCATCACATGAAACCCTTTCTTTTAAGAGAGACAGCTGTGAGGCCTTAATACCAGATACATTAACTCTTGTACTTATTCACGGCATCCTTAGCTGTGTCGCAAAAGGGAGTTGTAAACTATATTCTCTGAGAAAGGTAGGAGGGAGCTTGTTTGCTACAACGTTGTTGTTGTTGTTTAAAAAAGAATAAAAATTAATCTTGCATTATGTCTTCAACGTCTATTTAGATTCTCTCCAAACAGAATACATCAAAGACGGAAACATTAAGAAATCCTATTATCCTTTTCTATTTCATGTTTGCAAAAAAAGAGAGAAAAGAACAAATGCTTCCAGATGAGTAGCTTGACAGCAGTGAACACATTCAGATCAAATATTACAGTGCCTTTATATTCTGCTTTTAATCTGCAGTCCTACATCATCAGCTGTGTTTGTGTAAAATAGGCTGCTTGAACTTCTTTGGATGCTTACTTGAAATATTTGCTCTGTCAAATCATGTTATGTCTATCTCTTGAGTGGAGATTTAACTATAATTAAAAGGGACAAAGAACATGGCAGCAGACAGAACCCTCTGTCGGTAAATGTAAGTTGCTTCTGCTAAGTCACAAGCAGAGTGGCCAGATGGAAAAGAGGACAGGACTCTTGCATCTTGAACAGTTGTGTGGAAGAAGGAATTCCAGGAGCCATCGTTATAGTAAGGACAGGGGGCACAACATGCAGCTCGTTTTGTTGCCAATTAAAAAAATAAAAGTGTTAAAAGTTACACATGCCACATCAGTGTTATGCAGAACCACTGGCATTTTCAGCCGCAGCCAACTACAGCACACAATTGCAACCCAAATCTTCCAATGAAGCATATAATGTGAACACTCGTTCTGCTTATTCCCTCCCCAAACTACTGAAATTGGACAGGTTCCAGGCCTGTCACACAGCAAGTGGGGATGGGAGGTATGTAGGGCCAGGAAGGGCATGAACTGTTGAAGATCTTCCAGTGCTGGGAAGGAGGAGAGATGGTCTAGCAGACGGGTTAAGTTTAGAACAGCCTTCCCCACTCTGATGCCCCTACCCAGATGTTTTCGACTACAACACACATTGTCCCTGAACACTGACTGCTTGGTGCTGTGGGGAGATGTAGTCTAATAACATCTGGCTGGTTTAGAAGGTTCAAAACATCTGTGAAAACAGCGATCTAGTGAGCGACAGGAAGCTGTCCTTTTAGCTCAGTACTGTACTGTCCACACTGATTGGCAGTGGCTCTCCAAGGATTTCAGACAGGAAATATTCCCAGCCCTGCGTAGAGATGCCAGAGATTGAACCAAGGTGAAGCTGATGGTCTGCCACTGAGCTATGGTCATTTCTCCATAGGTTGGTAGAGATATCAAGTCAAATACTTCAGATGCACTGTTGTATTATTTTTCAGCATGATGAGAAGGGATACAGACCCTTATCTTTATAACACTCTCATTTAGATATCTGGATACACCCATTGGGTAATCTTTAGAATAGATCTTTGGATATATCTCCAGACAGGCATTAATCAGCCAGTGATTACTACCATATAAAGTAGTTGGTCTACCCTGATCTTCAGATCTCCAAAAAATACAACTGTCTAGGGCTAGGCAGTGATTCAAACAGCTGCCAGGAGCAACCTTTCGGAGGTACTTTCAAACACTCTACCAATTGAACTAAATGACCAATTTATGATTCCCAAGGTCACACTGACTCACATCATGCTAGACCTGACACTGTTCCTGTGAAAGGTTTGTTCATTCTAAAGCTCCTCTAAAAACAGTCAACAAGGGGCTGCTAAACTAACCGAATAAAATGAGCTCGTTTCCGGAATTTATTAACTCTTGAAACATATTAAGAACATGGCTGGAATGCACATGCTGGCTGGGGAATAATGGGAGAGCACCACATTAGATACAACTGTCCTAACATGATACCCATTTTACTGCTATGAGACTCTGAATCTCAGTCGTGGGTTTGTATGTTGAACAAAAGATTCCTGCACTGCAGAGGGTTGGACTAGATGACCACCATACCCCTTCCAACTCCACAAGTCTATGATTCTATAAAGGAAGGACACAGTTCCCACCCACCCACAGTGCCAATTAAGAATTCAGCGTTATTAAATACCCTTTCAGTAAATTGTCTCTCTTACTGTTTCTCTGAAGCAACGCACACAAGAACTTTGGCCAGCTTTCAGTACGACTGTATTAATGTGAACTCCAAGGTTGTGGCCCCCTGTCTATAATTTCTAATTACATATAGGCAATTTTTATAAGCTATTCTTATTAGCATAAAGATGATCCTTGGCAAGATAAGACACATTTTTCAAAGTATCAATCTTTCGCCAGATTGAAGGTGATGGATTTTTATCCCCGGTTATCTCTCTCATTAGAACGTGTAAAAGCTGCAACATCTATGAAGAGCGTGACTTATTTCACAGCACTTTCCAGTGCAGATTTTGTTTATTTCAGAAGTCAATTCTGTAGGAAACAGCCCTGCTGTATCAGACCAAAGACTCATCTTGACTGGCATCCTGCTCTCACAGGGCCAACCTGATGCCAATGGGAAGCTTGCAAGCAGGACCTGAGTGCAACACTGTTCTCCCCTCTTGTAATTACCAGCAGCTGGTATACTGCCTCTCACTGTGGTGGTGGTGGTGGTGGTGGTGAAGGAGGAGGAGGAGGAGGAGGAGGAGGAGGAGGATAAATAATCAAGAAGGTGCCTGATTTGTGCCACAAGGAAAAAGGGAATTGTTATTTAAGAAAATGTCTTATAGATGCAGTCGGTTGTACAATTAACGCGTTTGACAAAATTTAATAGCTGCTAATCTCTAGCAACCAAAAAAAGGGAATGGGAGGCATAAAAGTTTAAAAGTCCTCTGTGCTGTGTGCATGTGTGTGGCAGGATCTGGGCAGCGTTAGCTGCAAGAAAGTGCATTGGATGAAATGGTTACACAATTCCACGCCGAGACTATAACTGAATGGATGCCGTTCTTTGTATCAGTGAAGGCTAAGATGGGTCCCAGCAATGTTTGTAAAATGGGGAAGGGAAGAATGTGGCTAGAATAAGTGACAGAATTAGATCAAGGGTAAGATCATTCATATTTTTTAACAGCAGACACTAATGGAGCGGCTGTCCAAAAAAGATATCTGGATTGGCAATGGCACCTTGAAGGCAAGGGAAAGGGGGGTATAAAAGTACCATAAATCCAGTTTTAGCAGCATTTAACCTCCGATTTAAGCATGAGAGGGGAAAACAGCACTATATTTTATCGCTTGACAATTCACTGCAAGTTTTAGACACAGGCACTTTGAGTTATGAAGAACTTCTGTGTTTTAGGGGTGAGGATAATTCTGTATTGTTTGTATTAGAGCGAAACCATTCGCTGGGTGGGAATCCTTATGTAGTAAAAATGGCACAATCCACAGACACGAGAGACACTCACACAAGAGACATCTTGAGCTCTTTGGACTGCAAGAAATTCCCTCCAGCTCACCTCAGCTCTCTTTGAACTTAAGTGAGCTGGTGGATGAATGATTCAGTGGGAGGGTTGAATCCAAAGACCTTTGAGAGCCTTCCAGCTGTATGATTATTTGCAAGATCATCTTACCCCATATTTGCCCACTCAATCACTTTGATTTGCGGAACTGGCACTGTTACAAGTGCCACATAATATTCTTTCTGCATTTGTAAGAAATCAATCTTTTAGTGTGGCTAAAATTTTGTTGTTGTTTAGGCAAGCCTATCCAGAAAAAGAATACTGATGTGTTTTAATCAGGCTTTTACCTCATCATTGATTTTTTAATCATGTCTTTGAATGTTTTAAATAGTTGCTTTTAACTGTTTTTTGTTTTGTTTTTTACTGATAATTTTATTGTTTCATTCATTTTGTAAACCACTTTGAGGCTTTGTTACAATCAAGCGGTATGTAATTCTTGTGAAATAAATAAATAAAATAAAATAATTATTCTATGAAAAACCTCTTTCTCCATTTTTATTTCATTAGCTGCATGCAACAAAGCACTCTCTGATGTGCTACCCTAAAAGGTAAAGGTAACGGGACCCCTGACCATTAGGTCCAGTTGTGGCCGACTCTGGGGTTGTGCTCATCTCGCTTTATTGGCCGAGGGAGCCGGCGTACAGCTTCCGGGTCATGTGGCCAGCATGACTAAGCCGCTTCTGGCGAACCAGAGCAGCACATGGAAACGCCGTTTACCTTCCCACCGGAGCTGTACCTGTTTATCTACTTGCACTTTGACGTGCTTCCGAACTGCTAGGTTGGCAGGAGCAAGGACCGAGCAACTGGAGCTCACCCCGTCGTGCGGATTCGAACCACCGACCTTCTGATTGACAAGTCCTAGGCTCTGTGGTTTAACCCACAGCACCACCCGCATCCCTATGTGCTATCCTAGCCATGGTTAATACCTTGCAGTGAAAATCTATATCTAAATGTACGAACATCCCTTCCATATAAGCTCAACATTCCATTGGCTCCAACAATGTTTTCAGCAGTGGCCAGCTGGGTGCTTTGGGAGGTTTGTGAAAAAGGCATGGAGACAACAAACCACCCCTATTGTTTTGTGGGAGTGTTGTGGCTTAGTAGAGCATCTGTTCTGCATGCAAGAAGCCCCAGGTTCCTCAGCATCTCCAGGTAAACACCCTCTTAGGTGCTACCTGTTAATATTATTTATTTAATTTTTGAATCACTTCCTAGGAAGTATTCCAATGGGCTTTCATAATGCAATAAAATATATATTAACAGGTTTTTAAAAATTAAAATAAAATACATATATAAAAACAATTTCAAATCCAGTGCAGATACTAACTGAGATACACACAAAATCTCCCCTTGGAAGGTTTGTTGAAAGAGGAGAGTCTTTAACAGATGCTGAAAAGACAATGGATAATTTGCCTGGAGGACATTCCAAATGGTAGGTGCCACCACACTAAAGGCCTAATCCTGACTTCCTGGAGAATGGACCTCCTGATTGGCATTTGTAGGATTTCCTCTTCTGTAGAACACAGTGATCAGCTGGATATATAAGGAATGAGACAATATTTTAGGTACCCCAAGCTGTATGGGGTTTTGTATGCCAGTAGTACCACCTTGAACTTAGCCAAGTTGCTAATAGGCAGCTAGTGCAATTCTTTCAACAGCAGTGTAATGTGATGGCAATATTCTGCCCTAGAGTAGGGTTACCAGACATCCCCGGTTCCTGTCCCCGGAATGTCCCCAGATTTTAATTAATGTCCCTGGATTTATGCCTGGGGACTTCCGGCGAGGCAACATGGCGGGCGCCGTGGCAGCGAGCAGCACCAGAGGTCCTGGCCATGTCAAAGTTCCAGCCAGCCAATCTGCTGGCTGGATGGTGGGTGCTATTTAAACCAAGGCGCGGGCCAGAGAGCTTCCTTCTGGCTCGTTTTCTCGATCAACGCTTGCCCCGAACTCGTGCAGAGCCGCCCACAGCAGAAGACCCCATAGCGCTCTTCTGCTGCGGACTGTGAGAGCCCGAGTTGGGGGGCGAGGGAGGCGCTGAGGTGGTGCAGAAGAGGAGGAGAAGCATAGAAAAGAGCTGTGTCGTGTTGAGAGAGAGAGAGAGAGAGAGAGAGAGAGAGAGAGAGAGAGAGAGAGAGAGACCGAAGAGAGGCACAAACAGTGGCATAGCGTGGGTTGTCAGCACCCGGGGCAAGGCAAGTAATTTGCACCCCCTAACCCATGGATTTGCGCCCCCTAACCCTAACCCCCAGATGTTGCGCCCGGTGCGGCCGCCCCCCCCCGCACCTCTCACGCTACGCCACTGGGCACAAAAGCGAAGGCTGAGGGGGAAACGGGGCAGGCGGGTCCCTTTGCTTTCTTTTCCTCCTCTCCCTCCAACAGCCACTGTGGAGATAGTGAGTTTAACGGGGTGCGAGGAAGGGCTGTGTGTGGGTCTGCTGTTTGCCCACCTCTGGTAACAAGACACCACCACCGCCAGTTAAATCTCCATAGAGACTGCACTTGCCCTCCAGCAGTCTCCCGGTTATGGGAAGCCAGTGCCTTCTGAGTGTGTTTTAATGCATGTTTTCCCAAGACCAGTGAGCGCCTTTACTCGATCTTTCTCCCCTTCCACCACCAACCACGTTTTTTTGGCATTTGTGTGTTGTAGAAGGGCTTCTCCGTCTGCCTTGTGTCTAGGTGCGCACATGACATCTTTGGGGTCCCCCCCCAAAAAAAACAGCTCAAGAACTCTGGGCAACCCTTTCCTAAAATAAAGCATGAAATTCAAACAGAAAAAAGGGGGGAAGTGTCCCCGGATTCCTTGAAAAAAATCTGGTAACCATATGACCTATGCTGCTTTCCTAGGAATCTGGCATTGCGTTTTCAAAACACAACATATTCTTTTAATAAGCTGTGCCTGATCACAGGGGACTTGCTATCCAAAACCACTTCACACTGCTGTTTCGGGATTAATAGTTTCTTGTTTGTGTAGTCCACTTAATGCTATTTTTCCCTCTTAAAGATAAATAAATTAGAAATTAGGTTCACGGGTGTTTTATCTCTGCACGTTAGTCAGCAAAATGCTACTTGTGTTGCAGAAACGTAAGGAGCTTTTGTGTTATGTGACAAAACACTTTCCTAGTTTTAAGTATGAGCTGTGTTTCTGTTGCAAGTTTAAATAATAATAAAAAAAAACACCCAAGCATTTTGTCAGTGTAAGTAACTATCCCTGGCAAAAGCAATTTCTGGCTTTCCGTGCAATGTCTTCTGCAGTTACGTCTTCAAGCCAGGACGCAAAATGCTGTAATAGTTAAGAAACTGTCTAAGCATGAAGATTGCCACCTGCTGGCCATCTGCTATACTGCAACTCACACTTCAACCTTTCAGCCTCTCTATGCAGTACCCTTGATTGGATGGAGAACAAAGTTGTACTACAAGGGAGCTGGCAATTTTGGATTCATAAATTGAAAGTTAGACATGCTTGATAAGCACTGTATTGCAGTGGTTATTTGATTAATTATGGAATATAATCAGGACACAAATAGCTGATTATAGCATGCAATCAAGTAACCTGGCTCTCTTTCTCTGCATGTGTGTTTCCTCTAAATTAACAATTGAAAATGACACACATCAGTGGCAGCAAAATTGAGAATCACATGTAATAATAAAAGCAGGTTGGCTACATTAGCCATGTTTCATTCACAGTTCATCTTTGCCTGACAGCATCTACAATAGCATTGGAGAACTGTGGCCCTTCAAATTTGCCGG
Source organism: Podarcis melisellensis (assembly GCF_964234715.1). Lineage (NCBI taxonomy): Eukaryota > Metazoa > Chordata > Lepidosauria > Squamata > Lacertidae > Podarcis > Podarcis melisellensis. Next base: position 16,510,445 of record NC_138541.1, on the reverse strand, counting down.
ACCCATCAGCCCCAGCCAGCACAGAGGTCAAGGGTGATGGGAGTCATCACCCAGCAACATCTGAAGGGAAAGAGGCTCTGCACCCGTGATCCAGAAGATGCAAAGCCCAAGTAGCCAGCCCCTGGAGAAGTGCCCAGGCCAATATGTCAGGCCAAGGAGACAGTGATGTCCACACAGGTGACACAGTCGAAATGAAACAGGGTTGCATGCAGATAAATAATATGATTATCTTTCTCTCCCCATCCCCTTTATGACATCTGACCAGTGTGCCAAATACCAGGTTCTATGCAAATTATTGATTTGTCTATCCCCCCCCCCAAAGCCCTTCACAACCTGAGACCTGCACATCTCATAGACCACATCTCTGGTTTTCCTGCTTGCTTGATAAGACTCAGTGATGCAGCATGGGTATATATTATATATAAAAGGTAAAGGGACCCCTGACAATTAGGTTCAGTCGTGGACGACTCTGGGGTTTGAGCACTCATCTTGCTTTATTGGCCGAGGGAGCCAGCGTACAGCTTCTGGGTCATGTGGTCAGCATGACTAAGCCGCTTCTGGCGAACCAGAGCAACGCACGGAAATGCCGTTTACCTTCCTGTTGGAGTGGTACCTATTTATCTACTTGCACTTCAAGCTTTCAAACAGCTAGGTTGGCAGGAGCAGGGACCAAGCAATGGGAACTAAACCCATTGTGGGGATTTGAACCGCCGACCTTCTAATCGGCAAGCTCTGTGGTTTAACCCACAGTGCCATCCTGCTGCTCAATTTGATCAGAGTTGTAATACCGGGGAAGGAGAGGTTTTAATTGTTTCTCCTTGAGAAAGAGGGTCACAACTATATGCATAATGCCTGTCCCCCCCCCCCCGGAGAAAATACCCAGTTGGGAGAGGCACAATTTAAACAAACAAAAAACAGCAGGGCAGGCTTAAAATCCTCTCCAGATGCACAGCCCTGGACAGCTATGGGCAGAAGAATGCTCATGTGCACATGCACATATCTGAATTTTCTCATTCAAACTCCTATGTGAGATCTGTGCTAAGAAGAGCCTTGCTTGATAGAAGACCTATCTCGCTCAGCATCCTGTTCTCGGGTCAAAGGCCTATCTAGCTCAGCATCCTTGTCAACTAGATGCCAATGAAAAGCTCGCAAGCAAGACATGGACACAACTCCGTCTCTGCAACAGCTGGTATCCAGAGGCATGCCAGCTCCAATACAGGAGGTGGTGCACAGCCTTGATAGTCTTTTCAGATGCGTATGAAACTCATGCACGTCACTGTGGGGGAAGTATGTGAATGGTCTTTCCACATGTTGCGTCAGAACTGTGAAAGCAGTGTGCCCAATGTCACTTGTGCTTCCTAACAACATACAAAGCCGCTATAAGGCAGAAAGCATATTTCTGCTAAATGAATATAAGAAGAAGTTAACCTTAGAGGAAATGGAATCCTTGACGTGTTGGCAAGGTCAGTGTCTGGATGAATTACCTGCTGAAGCAAATGCCAAAGGCACAAGTAGGTTTGTCAAGGAGTGAGATTACCTGCACACTACGCCTTTCTGGACAGCTTTCCCATTATGGGTAAAAATAATAATTCCCTCACTTGGAGATTATTCATAAATGAAGCACATTTTTCTTTCCATGCATATTCCTCATGTGGAACTGGGTTTTGCCACAACGCTTTGCCCTTAATGACAGCAGGCTTTGTGACAGCAGGGGTGGAGAAGCTGTGGCTAATTGGCATCAGCTCAGGGCCGGTGTTATGTACTGAGCTGAATAGAATCCAAAAGGCAACAGTCTGATTGGTCCTAGAACAATAGGGTTCAGAATGCAGCAGTCTGTTTGGTCCTAGAACAACAGGGCCCAGAATACAGCAGTCTGATTGCTCCACAAGCCACCCAATCCAGCTCCAGGTGGAAGTGAATCCGCAACCTGATTGACTACAGGTGAATCCCGGAATTAGCCAAACATGTGGGGCCCATTGTGTAAATAATGTATATATAGCAGACATTCTGGGGGAACTTCCATTCCTCCTCACCACTATGAGCTGAATAAAGAGCATGAAATCCATTATCGACTTCAGCCACTATGGCCAGGGATGAAGGGAGCCACAGTCCACCAACATCTGGAGGGCCACATCATAGCTTTACAAGCAAAACATCCAAGGGGACTAAGAGCCAAACCAGTCATGTGGTTTATCATGTGATGTGCCCTTGCATACCTTATTTTTCTTAAAGCAGATGAAATGGTGCAGAGGGAAAGGAAATGCTCAATGGGGAAGGGGCTTTAACACTTTGTTTTGGTGCTGGTCAGAATCATACACCCCCATGCCAGCTTTTCCCGATGGGAGGAAAGCTCCCATTTGAACCAATGAGAGCTCTATAAATAATGGGTGCAGTAGGAAGGGCCCATATACGGTGAATTGGGTGTTCCCATTCTCGCATAAGCACAAGAAACAAATATGGTGGTGCAGAGGGCAGGGTGCAAATTGCAGCAAGCTTGTGAAGGTACATCTTGTCCAGAATCCTGTTTTCACAGTAGTCAACCCCAGATGGCCACAAACAGGACATGAGCAAAACAGCACCCTCCCCAATTTCCTATGCTAATTAAACAGGCCTCTGGAAAGAGAAAGCAGAGAAGTGGTCAAATGTGTGTCAGTCCCCTTTATTTCAATGCCCCCATGTGGCTTAGTGTGGTTTAGGGAAGGATAAATATATGTGTGTGAATTAGAAAGCTGCAAGTTTTATGTATCCCTGGCTATGTTGTTACTTTCTAGCATCATGTAGCTGTAGCCTTTTCAGGGAATTTTAATAACATGTATATGTAACCTACTGAAATAAGCATATTGTATATATTTTTCCTTGCTAGCATTTAAGAGACATTTACATGTAATTGAGGCCTCAGAAGCACTGCGTCCCTGTCATCACAGATTTTTCACCCTATTAGTGGAACTAATTTTATCTACCATTTGGGTTTATTATTATTATTATTTATTTTCCATTTACACTTGTCATAAAGAAACACCACCTTCTAAAGCAATGCACTTTTGAAAGGAGTACAGCTAGTTTCAGAAATAATTATTTGAAACACAAACTGAAATGTAATCATATTTGCTTTAAATTAGAAAGGCTAATTTAATAGCAGATAATGTGCAAATCGTTTTCTTACAAGAACACAGAGTAGTTTGTCACAAAACGGCAGCACAATTTGCATTATAATGGGCTTCCTTATCATCCCACAGTATAATTGTTTAGAACATTTTGATACAGCCACCAGCAAAAAACACTTTTTAAGTTGCATCTGAACAGCTGCCAAAATTTATATCGGCACATAAAAGCCTCTAACACTATATGTGCCCACACATTAACAATGGATCATATGGAGTACCGTAGCTATTGGCAAATTAGATTTTAGTACTCTTGCCATGGACCAAAAATACTGTAGTTCATGGACCTTCTTTGCTTGTGGTCTTGATCTGGGATGGCTAAAAAATAACATGTGGGCTAAATCTGATCCTCAAGGAAATTCAACCTGACCCTGAATATGTCTTGGTCAGCCTGATGGCTGGGGAAGGACCCTGTTGTTCTTAGTAGAACTCTCACCAGCTTTTGATACCATTGACCATAGTCTCCTCCTAGTTCACCTATAGAAAATGGGTATCAGGAGCACTCCAATCTCACATTCAAGAAGGTAACATTGGATAAATGCTTCTTAGCCCCCACCAGCTCTGGTGCTATTCTCCAGAGCGAAAGAAAACAAGCTTTCTAGGCTGCATTGACAGAAGTATAGTGTCCCAATCAAGGGAATTAACAGCACCACTCCACTCTGCCTTGGTCAAACCAAACCTGGAATACTGTGTCAAGTTCTAAGTACCACCATTTAAGAATGATATTGACAAGCTGGAACGTGTGCAGAGGAGGGTGACCAAGATGATCAAGGGATTGGAATCCAAGCCTTATGAGCAACAGATGAAGGAGCTGGGTATGTTTAACCTGGAAAAGACGAGACTGAGAGGAGATATGATAGCCATATTCAAATATCTACAGTACGTCTACTGTTTTCTTTTGATCCAGAGGATAGTCCCTGAACCAATTTCTTCAAGTTACAAGATAGGAGATTTTGACTAAACATCAGGAAGAACTTTCTGACAGTGAGAGCTGTACAACAGTGGAACAGACTCCCACAAGAGGTGGTAGACTCTTCTCCCCAGGGGTTTTTAAGCAGAAGTTTGATGGCCGTCTGTCAGGGATGCTTTCGTTGAGATTCCTTCATTACAAGGGGTTGGACTAGATAACCCTTGGGGTCCCTTCCAACTTTACAATTCTATGATTCAACCAGGTATTTCAGCGCTGCTTGTGGTGCTCAGTTTCCACAGTCCAAAACCTATTAATTTATAATACTCATTGCCTCACAGGCTGTGGAAGCTAAAGCAGTGAAAACTACAAAAAACATTACATTGCAATGTGAAATCCTGTTACCCTTATGTAAGAAGTTTGTTTGGATCATGGTACTTGTATCAGCAAACTTCGTCTGTAAGTTCAGATGAATGAGGTGGTGAAATGGGCATTATTCCTTCAGACTTCAGGAAGGGGAAAACTGTGTTTTCCTATGCACCAGAATTAGATTCAAACATAGGAAACTGCCTCACAAATATTTATCCATCAAATATTTAACCATCTAGCCCAATACTGAAGGAAATAAAGACATTTTATATTTGCCAATAGTCATCTGGCATCAGATTGTCACTGATGGGACACCAAGGGCAAGCTGTCTGTCCGATAGAGCCATTTTCCCAACTTATGCCTTTGAAATTGTAATCACAAACAGTGAAGGGAACAAATGCTACAAGTTATATTTATGCTACCACCAGTGGCATGTAGTTGTGTGTGTGGAGCACCCTAAACACACACACACACACACACACACACACACATGAAATGAGGAAGTTTAGCTGTTTCGATTTAGTTTGATGCAGTAATTAGGACAAATATTCGTCCCAGGGTGATGAAATGCTAATCTCAATAAAGAACCAAATTAGTATGCAAAAACAACATGGGAAGATTAAAAGAATTATGAGTAATGGGGTCTGAGAGGAAAAGGTAATCGACTCCTTATTGCCAGACAACCACACTTTATATATTTCAGGACAAAATCACCACTTTAGGCCTTTTCCTCTATCTGGCATAAAAATATGCTTTATATATATTTTAAAGACAGAACCAGCACTGTTTTCTTCTTTTCTCTAGCATAAAAATAACAGTGTTCTTCATAGCAAAAGAGCAAAAATTATCTTCTCAGAAGAAAGAATTCAAGGATATGAGAGATTCATGGGTAGATAGTTATTTTAGCTATCTCAGTCCTGCTCTGCAGAGATAAGCGAACTGGTAGTCATCTAGCTGTATCGTTGGCAACTTGCTTTGTGGTGTTCAGAGTCTGTCGAGGTAACAGGAGCAATACTTCAGAGTATCTTTGTATCCATGTGGGTTATCTGCCTTCAGATTTGAAATAAGACATGTGTGGGTGGGGGGAAGAATTTTGTCTTTCAGATATGAGCGCTGAAGAAGAATACTTTTGCTTGGCAATCTGCCATAAATGAAACAGGAATTTGGACACTGGATGGAGAAGTGTTCATATTGTGAAATTAAACAAAGATTAACACCTGTCTCCCCAGTTCTCATTCGCTGTTTGGTAACTGGCATTGATGCACAGAGAATTAATGAGTGGTACTAGACACTGCTAATGAGTGTCTCTACTTATTAGGAGCTAGATTGTCTACTGGTAATAAATAAGGACTGCTTTATTGACCAGTAAGTTTATCTGCATACTGCAATAACTTGCTCAAGCACAGTTTTTTTTAAATGTAACATAGCAAAGTGAAGTTATTATAGCTACTAACTAACAACATTTTGTAGTAGGTTTGGGTGTAAGATAATGAATAGCCCAAGGTCATGCAATGTGCTTCTTAATAGAGAAAGGAATTCTCATCTGGGTCTCTCCATAGTACTAGGACAACACATTAACCCCTACATCATAACTTCCCCTAATGCTGCTCCAGAGGATCCTTGAATTTCTGACTCTACTGTTTCTGACTGCTCCATTTCTTTCCAGCCTTGCCTGAGATTTTCCTCTCCTGTACATTAAAAGTTGTGATTTATTTTATTTGACCCTATTTCATCTGCAGGGGAGAAAGGCAGATTATTCTGCTTCAGAGTTTTTCTCTTTCCCTTTTATGCCACTTCCCAACATTGCCACATAAAGCCAGGAAGGAGAACTTGGTGACTTCCAGATGTTGTTGGACTACAACTTCCATCACCCTGACCATTTGCCATGCTAGCTGGGGCTGATGGGAGATGGAGTCCAACAACATCTGGAGGACCACAGGGTCCCCATGTCTACTTTAAAGTGAGCCTGTTTATTTATAGAGTTATATAAAAGGTAAAGGACCCCTGAAAGTTAAATCCAGTCGCAGATGACTCTGGGGTTGTGGCATTCATCTCGCTTTACTGGCCGAGGGAGCCGATGTTTGTCTGCAGACAGTTTTTCCGGGTCATGTGGCCAGCATGATTAAGCCGCTTCTGGCGAAACCAGCGCAGCACACAAAAATGCTGTTTACCTTCCCACCAGAGCAGTACCTATTTATCTACTTGCACTTTGACGTGCTTTCGAACTGCTAGGTTGGAAGGAGCTGGGATCGAGCAACGGGAGCTCACCCCGTCACGGGGATTCGAACTGCCGACCTTCTGATCGGCAAGCCCAAGGCTCAGTGGTTTAGACCACAGTGCCACCCATGTCCCTTATATACCGTACATTAAACAAAGGATTTAGGTGATGAACATAACACATCCATAAAACAGAATATAAATACTTAAGTCAACATCTGGGCAGTGGTAGACAATAATCAATGGTCGAGCTAAACATCAGAAAAGCCCTGTGTAAGCAGAAAAGCCTTAAGATAATGAAGAGTCTTAAGTATCTTGAGAAGGAATCTGAACAAAATATCAGTGGTACTAGCTAAATGATAATAGGGAAGGAATTCCAACAGCAAGTTTAGATCTTGAAACAGGTGTTGATGGGAATCTCCCAGTAGCAGCCAGGAGGCTGCATTCTGCATATACAGCAGCTTCTGGACCAAAAACAAGGGAAGCGCAAAACGAGAGAACAAGTGAAACATATTAACATGTGGCACAATCCCATTTTAAATCTACATTAGATATGGATGAAGTCCAAAAAGGGGACAGAGTTACTTTTAAGTTCTTGCATACATACATTCTTCTAATGTTGCTTTGCACATTAGAAAATTATGTTTGACAACTTGACATTTTAATTCCTTCAATCCCATTAAGCTGTTAGGAGATTCAATTACTGCATAACATGGGTCGGGAACTCCTCTGTCTGTGGTGCCCTCCTTTCTTATCCCACTTCTATTTCCTATTGCTTTTTATTAACAGAGTTGGAGAACTCATTAGAAGCCTTGTTATCATTAACATTATTAAACTTTGTCTTCCTCATTATCAGGAACATTTTTATCTCTGCTGTCATTAAGCAGCACATCATTTAGCTCAAAATTACTCACAGGCTATGGAAAGGACGCAGTGTAATCCACACTTTCCTGGACTTTTGTGTGTGTGAAACATCTTCCGGTTGCTTGCAGATTATTTGCAATGCAGTCTCCAACATATGCCAATTTATTGGGACAATCAGCTCTTTTTGCCAAGAAAGCTCAGGTGTATTTGAAATGACGAGCCTGAGGCAACAATAGACGCACAGCAAACTCAGTTGGGGAATTGGCTCATTTTGCCTGCTTTATTATGGCCAACAATAGCAAATTAATAATGGACAATTGAGATAATGATGGTGGGAATTAACTGGGCTGATTTTACTTTATTTTTTTGTGCTGTTCTAGCCACTTAAGCATTTAAGTAGGCAAACAACTACATCATTATGCTTTCTACCTTTAAATATATATGTCAAAGGGGCTGGAGAAGAAGTTAAGACCCAGGTGTGAGCCTGGCATTTAGGAGGCAGATGTTGCTGTTTCGTTCTCCTTCAACCTGCTACTCTCAAGCTTTAATTCTTCATGCATGTCCCCCATTAGGTTTAACCATGCTTAAAGGTGTGGGTTCCGGCCTCATATAAGTCTAGCATGCTTGAATCTAATTCGTGCATGGAGAGACTAAACCATAGACTAAGTTGTCCTGTCAGGCTTAGCCAATGCCATGACTTCAAACTTTGTGAGGAAATGGGGCACCACTTTGTTATCTATCTCTCTCTCTCTCCATGTATATTTCAGTATGTAAAGAGCTCTCAGCTGGTTGTTCCACGACATGGTTTCAACCAGCCTTTTTCATTTCAAACCAGAACAGAGTCTGAAACTAGTATTTTTTCTATACCAGTAGTTTAGAAACTTTTACTATATGTAACTAAGCAATGTTTTACTGCCTATGCATCTTTTCTGACTATTGTATGGGCAAAGGACATTTCGGTGGATCCCTGGGCTACCTCAAAAGGAAGCTGAGCACGACAAAAACTCTGCACTGCACCCATGAAAGTCTTGGTATCTGGGGTGGTGGCAAGGATGTTCTCGTGTTCTTCTCCCTCCCTCAAACACACAACTACTTCTCCTTTACCTTATAGTTCACATACTCAGTTAAAACTACAATGCTATGCACACTTTTCTGGGCAGAAGCCTCCCTGAAAACAGTGGGACTTACTCCTGAGTAAGAATGCAAAGGATTGTGCCACAGATCACTTCATCTAGTTCACCCTCACTTCTTACCAACAAAGTTCCAGTAGACTACAAGGAGAGATGGGCAGCAGATTTGAAAGAGAGTTTCCTATTTGGGGGTTATTTCTCCCTGTGGATCGATTCTGTGGTCACATTCACTTGCCTGGGGCAGTTCATGAAGAAGTAATTGCTGGTGCGGGCACTGTAATGCACCCACAGCTAAGTCTCTTTTAATAGATATTTTGTTCAGACAGTTTGCCTGGCAGAAAAACAAGTAGCACAAACCATTACAATGGCTTGAATTCTGCCGGAAGATCTTTAACTTCCATAAGGAATGTCTGCCATATCAAAACGGTTGATACTGCAGCCCATCCCAAAATCTTCACAGTCATCATTCATCAGCGTTGTATCTACAAATCAAAGCCAAAATGGTGAACTATATATTGGCAAACTGTTTTATTTCTTAAAAAGAAATAAACCGACTGCCAAACCAACTACACTACTATCAGAATCTGATGCCTTATTATTATTATTATTATTATTATTATTATTATTATTATTATTATTACTATTATTATTATTATTATTATTAATGTAAAATTCACACTCAATGCATGTTAAAGCAGCATGTAATGAAGGAATTACCCATTTCCAGCATGAATTACTTGATTTTTTTAAAAAGTGACTACTTTAAATGCAGACGTTGAATAAATCAGTAACAATATACTGGTTAATTACAAACTTGGTTAGCTAAAGAAACCTGGAGAGATTTAATAAATTGATAACTGCCTCTTAATTTGCCAGTCATTTGTGATATTTGTTGGGCTGACAGAGAGATGTACCGATCTCTTAAAAGCTCCTTTCATATAAAATGCCAAATCTTATCACCCAAATAATGAGCTGTTGAGGTGCTTCTGAACAGGAGTTCAATACGGTAAACAGGCGGTTTTGATATTGCAAACGGGTAGGTGGCAAGAGGTGCTTTTGATTCTTTTTTAAAAATTTATATGGGATTTTCCTCATGAAAGGGTAAATCAATATTAAATGGAGGCAAAATACAGGCTGGCATTCTAATGATAATGACGTCAAATGGATGCTGTGAAAAACTTGCATAAAAGAACACCAGTCCCACAATAAATACCTGTCTGGCTATTGGGAAGCTCCCTTGATCTTGTTGAAATCTATGATCAGGTTCAGATTCTAGAGATCTTCACTTTTTATAATACTAGACCTCATGTTTATGAATATACTATTGATCATGAGTAAGCTATGATGGGGAAAGGGTGGGGGAGTTGTGGAACTGGAGCACTGGTGTCCTTTCTCATAGCTTTCCGGCAGCATAATGCCTGTGTCCTCCTTTAACTCTCCTTCTGCTACAATCCTGATACAACCATGCAAATACAGTACTGAGACTCTTTTGATAACATCCACACAAAGTGTTAGATATTGGTTCTATTTTTGTTTTAATTTTGAAAAACTGAGTAGTTTCTGAACTCATATAGTCAGAATAAGATTAGACACCCACTTCACATCATCTTAGGAATCTTTATAAAAGTAATTTCTCCATGCTCTGTAAAATATGAATAACGGAGGGGAAATCCACAATATAAACTGTTTCAATATCTGCATGTTCATCATGTAATAACTGCAACATCAAGTGTTGACTTTAATTTGTGAAACGGCTATCTACCTCTGTAGAAAGAGATTTCCTATCAGCTGTGTCCGAACACAATGTTAAAGGAAAGCTTAGTTCTGCATGAACTAAACTAAGCTTGTTTACTCCCTGCAACCTTCTCTGTCTTCCTCTGGCATGACGTCCAAACTGAAACAAAAATGCAGTGAGTTTGAACTATGATATGACCGAACAACTCAAGATCAAACTGTGGTTTCTGATTCTGGCTAGTTTGGATAAACCATGGCTGACTGTCATCCTTGATTGAGAAGAAACAATAAACTGTGCTTAGTAGAAAACAGAAGCAGATCTTTCGGCCACGTGGAAAGAAGAGGTACAAGTAGGTTCATACACATCACATTAACCATATGGCTGAAACAGGACATAATCTCTTTCACAAAATAGTTTCCAATGGAAGCAGTTGCTACACAGCTCACCAATTGCTCTTCTGAGTGACCAGATCGATTTCAAGCTCTTTGATAGAGTGCTTAAAAACAATGCCAACATCAGAGGCAGATGGAAATCAATCTAGTCGCATGGCTCAGTGATCAGATGACTGCTTTGCCTTGTGACGAACAGTAATGTACAATGAATGTTCCATGTGGCCAGGGACCATTGTCAGTCAAGTCAGCCTGCTTCCATTAAACTTTACTTACCAGTTAAGCTCTCTTTAAATTCCTATCCAATCTTAACCCCTCCTCCAATTCCCTTTCCCTTTCAGTTTTCCATCTTGTTTTATCATGCTGTCAACAAGAGCACTTTATTTCCCTCTATTCTCCTCAAAAGTCAAATGTATTACAGGAGCTAGAAGCACCATGATCAAGACTGGACAGCTATGAACAATTTAGCTATGGACCTTTTGGTTTTTTTAATCAATAAATCAATAGTTTGCAAAAGCAAGTGTCAGAAGATCAACCTCCCGTAGTTAGTTCTGGTATTTTCCATCACCATTAACATAGAAAAACAGTAGCCTTTCAGTCATTTAAACCCTTACCTCTTGGAGAACCCTCTTCATTTTCAGAAGTAATGTTTTGACAGCTGTACAGTCTTGCATCATCAGTCGAAAGGGCAAAGATTCCATCCCTCCACCATCTTCAATGGCTGCAAAAGGCCACTCCAGTGATGGGCTGCTAGCCAGTTGGCTGACACGAGGGCACCTCGCTTCTCCTCGATCCACTTCCTTTGACAACTTCAGAGAAAGATTCCTGTCAAGATACAAGTTAAGATCATTAGCTGCAATACTAATGTTTTCAGGAAAGAATGCCATAATTTAAATCGGTTAGCTTCAATTTTTCATATCTGAGACCACCGGTAACCTAACCTGCTACATCATCTTAATGTCTTAAGCATCTAAATAAAAACTCAGGGGCTGTACAGTATGTAACAAGATTAACCACACACACACACAAAAAAACTGCTTAAAAGAGTGTGAGGGGTTGATTCATAAATCTAGAGGCAATGAGATCCAAAATGAACATAAGAAAGTTAAGTGTATAAAGAAGTGAAAGAAAAAGGGAAAGAAGAAAAATAGTACTTCCAGGCAAGAAAGATGATTTACACCATTTCTCCACGAGGTGAAACAGGAATGTGATTCCCACCCCCGTCTCCCCTCCCACAACCCTACACCCAACCCACCACATCCCTTGCCAGCAGAACAGCCCCCTGTCACCAAAACACAGTGAGAGCGGACATTCTGCAAGGTCTTGCTGCTCATCTTCTCTACCTTAGGAGTAGGAAAGAGGAGCAAGCAATGCTGAACACTGGAACACCACCCTCTTGCCAAAGCTGGCATGAGGCAGGGGGTGTCCCACAAGGGGAGAGGAAGATAAGCGGCAAGGCCGCGTCCCAGAACACCTTCCTCTTGGGGCTTTCTGGCAGCAGGGGCGGGCGGGCACCACCTCTTGTGCTTCCATGGCCTGAGGAGGCTGCTTCAGCCCATCACATGGGTGGGCCGGCTCTGAGTTACAGTAAATCACTGCCTAATGGAAGGCCAACAAAGGGGAATATATTCAAGCCAAGATACAACAGAATATAACAGCCGCTTTTGTTTTCCTTTTTATTATATATGTCTTTCTTTGCCCTCCCAATCTCTACCTAAGCCCTCTATCATCCTACTTTATCATGTCCTTCCTCATAAAGTACAAAATAAAATATTAGGTGGTGTCCCCTGGTGTGACCGAATGTAGCTTGCCTGTGACCCTATTTTAAGACCAATTATTTAAGTCAAGCGAGCTCTATTACCTGATAAGATGAAACATCAGTGCAGTGAAAAGTTTTGTTCAAGGAGATGTGAAAGACCTAGAGAAGATACCAGTTCAATTTGCTTGAACTTGGATCTGTCTTCAAAGAGCACAACACAATTCCTTTATGCAATCTAAAAGGTATCTCTATACTTTAAATCATTAAACGTAAACACCATTTAAGCCCTGGACAAGAGGAGATGAATACTTGAATGGCACCAAGTTTTAAGGACAAAAAGCATGACAAGAGTTTAAATTATTGTGAGAGAGAGGAATGGGAGGACAACGATGTATGGCACCTTGAGCACCAAGGAGGAAAGGTGGGATATAAATGTAATAATAATGTTAAATAAGTGCTGGTTTTCTATCAGCAGTTTGGAGGTAAAACATCTGCAAGGATTTATTGGAAAGTCCCTCATTCAATCTTTAGCTGCACATCCCCCCCACCGGCATGATCCTCAAGAGCATGGATATTAATCACACTTTGAAACTCTTATTATATTGAGGCAGTCTTGCAAGTACAGTGGATACAAACTAAGAAGATTAAACACAAAATAATCTGAAAATCTTTGTGTCAGTGAAGCTTAATTGTATGTCATCAGTTGTATTTCCTCATTACTGTGGTTCCACATTTTATGTTTTAAGCAGGGGTGGTGCAATGCCTACAACTGGTTCCATAAGAAAATGAAATATCTAATAACTAAAGAACAAAAGTGGGCACATATTTGCACATGCCAAGTTATAAGCATAGATACTAATAGTGTTTTTTTAAAAAAAAACAACAAACCCAGACATCTCACCATAGCAGGGAAGATGAATGGTAGAGTGTGGTGCTGATAACTTACAGGTTTGATCCCTGTATGGAACAACTGCTTATCCCTGCATTGCAATTCTGTAATTATATGATTCTAAGTAAGGTGACCTGTGTTCTTGGTCGCTGCTTTCCAGGTGCTGACCACTGATAGGCAAGTTCAAGGACCCTGTTTTCCCTTCTTAAGGTTCTTTGGACAGCAGTTCAACTAGAGGACTCTCTTCTGTAAAGTAAGACAGACAACCACCCTATATTGTATTTCTGATCCATTCTCTTCCTCTCCCCACACCCTTCATCCCACCAAGAGCTGCATGAATTAGATTCTCTGTTTCTGCTCTTTAGGTCAATTCATAGCACAATCAGCCATGACCTCTTGCCAGGCACGTATTCTCATGCATCCTAACCAGAAGCATACAGTTGCACATTGCCACATACTCAACATGCAAAAAGATAGCTGACACAAGTTTGTAGGTGCTTTCTAGAAGGAGTGGAAAACTGGATAATCAAAAGCAGAGTAAATGGGGGATGGAAAAGAGAACAAAAATATATATTTAAGGAGCAATGCCAAATCAAAATGAGATGGCACATTACATTGCAGTGACTTTCCCATGTCAGCCATAAACCTGAGCATCAGATCATATTGCTGCAATTTTTACAGGTGTGTGTGTGTGTAGGTAGGTAGGTAAATAAGTAAGCCACTCTTTCTGGATTTTTATTTCCTTCTTACTGATCCTCATATTTATGAGGTTTGACAGTTTATGAGAATTTAAACTTCACCGACACCAAGATTCAAAGATTACTTAGCTTAATCTTCTTAGTTCTCATCAACAGGGCTTGCAACAAAGCCACAGGAGAATGAGCTGGAGTACAAACAATGGGCTCCTAGTGCCTTCACTTCTTGACACCAGCTTAGCAAGTGAGAGACAAGCAAAACGATCTGCCTCAGAAAAGCTCTACCAGCAGATCAAAAGGCCACAGTGGGCATTATGTCAGAGATGTTCATTCCCAAACAGAACTTTAGACAAAATCTTAGTTAGATTAGGAATACTGTACTGATTCCTAAACAGTAACCTGATGATAAAATCCCGAACCAGCAACTTAATAAAAAGCATATTTATTATTTCCAAATAACTTTCAAATCAAAGGACTGCACAAGGTAAAATCAGACAGAGGTTCTGCCCTCATGATGACAATCTAGTTTTCTTTTCTAAAATTATGCACCACAGCAAGGTGATCCACAAAACCAATCTTCACGGAAAATCCTGCACTGTTCTAAACCTTGGCATTCTTGAATTTGAGCGGCATATGTCTGCAGATTAACTCTGTGACTGAACCACAAAAAAGATGCCTAAGTAAGACATCTGTGGGGTTAAGAAAGGCCGCAAATAGCCAATTAGGAGACTCTACAGCATTCTAAAGTGGTGGTGCAAATCAACAAGTTGCATACAGGTTGGCTGTCATGGGCTGAATGAAGAATTTCAATTTGCAGCGCTTTAATTGCAGTATGCCATTGTCTGGGTAAAACACAGCCCAGGTTTTTAATCATCCATGAGTAATTTATTTCAGTCAGTTCAGATTGTTCCAACGAGAAGAGTTTTCTTTTCCACACTTCTACTGGTTCTTTGTATGAGCACGGGGTAACTCCAAGTGATTCGAACAAATACAGTGTTCTCTGTGGGCAAGGGCTGTCTGAAGTGAAGGAGTCTGCCATGTTTGCAATGAGGAAGGACAGTAGTTTGCAGTCTCGTTCTAGACAGATGCAACTCCCTAACTATCCAGGGCAAACATCTTCATGTTTAGTCAGAAGAAAGGGTCACTGCGTTGAGTAGGGCTTATTTCCTAGCAAGTCTGTATAGGATTACACATAATTATATTACACTTATAAGTATTATACTGATTTTACACCATGGTACAAATCTCCCCCACCCTACAAGGACTTCACATTTACCAGGCCATCACTATAACGCCACAAAACAAATGTTGCTAGAATGGATCCAGTTATGTGTGATATATATATATATATATATATATATATATGCAGGTTTTGGTGTCCTCGGGTGTCTTCCCGTGTAAAAGTTGGGGTGTCTAGGCGACGTTTCGACGAGGTCTCACTCGTCATCTTCAGGCTGGTGCTTTCGGCTTCTTGTTACTGGAACAGAGCAGGATCTCAGTGTTTGAGTTCCTATAAATACTGTTGAGGGGGTGTGGTGTATAGCCTCCAATGTTCTGGGCAGAGAGGAAGTTCCCAGGCTAGTGTGCCTTTTCTTCTTTTGTTCCTTAATTACTTGAGGGATATCTTGAGTGATTTCTTGAGTGATATCCTGAGTACCACTTAGGTGGGTCATTAGGTGTGGATTAGTTGCTAAAGTCTTTGTGTCTTGACCTCTTGAACTTTGTGAAGAGTTTTTCTGAGAAGATGGCTGTACTGCACTTAGTTGTGCTCTGGCTTGGCTTCGTGTATAGGGGCGAGCTGTGGTTTTGTGGCCTGTGTCAGCCAGATCTGTGTAGGGATTGCAGGGGGGTGCAGCATCCAGAGGTGCCACCATGGTTTGGCTACTGGATGGTGTCTGTAATTTATCTGTGGAGAGGGTCTGGGTTTGGGTCTGGTGTGGTTGATTGGTGATGGCGTTCTGTGTGCCTCTGGATCTGGTGTCAGTTTTTGTGGGGAGGGCTAATTTCCAGATGTCTGGCAAGCGGGATGTGTCGTCACGCTTGTTCATGTTGTGAGGGTGTTTCTCTATCTCGATGGCTTCCATGATTATTCTCTTGTGGTGATGTTCCATGTTAAAGAGCAATTTGGAATCTGCAAAATTAATTTCGTGTCCTGTTTCTTTCATGTGTTGGAAAAGAGAGGAAGTTTTTTCTTCTTTTTTGACGGCATTCTTGTGTTCTGCGATACGTGCATTTATTCGTCTGTTTGTTTGTCCAATGTACGTGGCTGGGCAGACTTTGCAGGGTATTTCATAGACCCCTTGGTTTTCCAACTGGATTTTATCCTTGGGGTTTCTGAGGATATTGGCTATTTTTTGGTTGGTGCAAAAGGCTGTTTTGATATTGTGTTTATGGAAGATTTTGCTAATTTTATCTGTAGTGCCCTTGATATAAGGAAGGAGGGCCATGCCATTGTTTTCTTCTGTGTCTTGGTTTTTGGGGGGTGTTTCTTTTTGGATTAGCTTCGTAACCCTGTTTTGCTGGTATCCATTGGCAATTAACACATTTGAGAGATTCTGTAACTCAGTTGTCAAGTGGTCTTTGTCAGCCAGGCGTTTGGTTCTGGAGATGAGAGTCTTGGCTACGGAGTTTATTTGTGCAGGGTGGTGGTGTGATTGTGCATGTAAGTAGCGGTTGGTGTGTGTTTTTTTCCGGTAGATAGTGTGTCCTAGGGAGCCATCAGGTTTTTTGTAGATTAGGACGTCAAGGAAGGGAAGTTGGTTGTTGGCTTCTATTTCCATAGTGAATTGTGTTTTGGGGTGTAGGCTGTTGAGATGTGTGAGGAAGCTATCCAGTTTTTCCTTCCCGTGTGGCCAAATTACAAAGGTGTCGTCAACATATCTGAGCCAAAGTTTGGGTTTGTGTTCTGACTTGTCTAAAGCATTGGTTTCAAAGTGTTCCATGTACAGGTTTGCGATGACCGGTGAGAGGGGTGATCCCATAGGTGCTCCTTCTATCTGTTTGTATCTTTGTCCATTGTGGATGAAGTACGTGTTGGTTAGGCAGTGGTTGGTCAGGTCCAAGATGTATTCGGGGGGATTGTATTTGTTTTGAATGGCTGTCAAGGCTTCATTAATGGGCACTTGTGTGAAGAGAGATACAACATCGAAGCTCACAAGTAGGTCATTAGGATGTAGGTTTTGCTTCTTTATTGTTTCTATGAACTGGAAGGAGTTTGGAACGTGTGAAGAGATGGATTCTGCATAGGGCTGAAGTTGCTTGGCGAGAAATTTAGCGAGATTTTGTAGAGGTGAGCCTATGGAGCTGACTATTGGTCTGAGTGGTGTTCCTTCTTTGTGTATCTTGGGGAGGCCGTAGAGTTTGGGGCATCTGGATGATTTTTCTCTGGGGATGATTCTTAGCTGGATTTCTTCACTGATAGGAGAGGCTTTTATTTTGGATTTGGTGGTTTTTTCCAGATAGGTGGTGGGATCTGTTTTTATAGGTTGGTAGGTAGGATCTTGGAGTAGATTTGATAGTTTTGCTTGGTAGTCCGATGTGTTCATCACAACAGTGGCATTACCTTTGTCTGCTGGGAGAATGATTATGTTGTTGTCTTTCCTCAGGTTGGTGAGTGCTTTCTGTTCTTCTTTGTGTAAATTGCTTCTGGGTGGTTTGCTGGAGCAGAGGATGTTGGTGACTTCAAGTCTGATTTTATTGGCTTCATCTGGGTTGATTTTGGTTAGGCTAGCTTCGACTCCGCATATGATGTTTTCCGTGGGGATGCGTCTCGGGGCGACTGCAAAGTTGAAACCTTTGGAGAGTACTTTGGTTTCAGTTGTGGTGAGGATCCTGTCTGATATGTTATGTACTGTTTGTTTCATGGGTTGTTGTGGAGGGTGGCTGGGCTTCTGGCGTTTCTCTAGTTTGTGGAGTTTGTTGGTGTGTGTGTCTGTCTTATGTGAGGTCTCCGTTTCAGCTCTCCAGACGGCTAGTTGTTTGCATTTGTCCCAGAGTGCAGGGTGGATTTTGTTACAGAGTTTGAGGTGAAGAGTGAGCAGATCTTTGTTGGTTTGGTTTAGTAGGTATCTTTTCTTGTGTAGTTCGTTTCTGATTAGGGATAGTTCAGTTCGTTTCAGGATCCTTTCGGTAGCTGGGGTTTTAGAATGGAATTTAAGTTGGAAGCATGTGGGAATTAAGTTGTTGTCTCGGCAGTTGCGTAGGAACAAGAGATCACATAAGATGGTGGCTCTTCGGACTTCTAGTTTCTCGTAGGTTCTTGTCAGCTGGAAGGTTTCCTCCCCGTAGAGGTGAGATATTTGCTTTCGTAGATTTTCACGGGTACAGGAATGCAGGTTTTGGTGTCCTCGGGTGTCTTCCCGTGTAAAAGTTGGGGTGTCTAGGCGACGTTTCGACGAGGTCTCACTCGTCATCTTCAGGCTGGTGCTTTCGGCTTCTTGTTACTGGAACAGAGCAGGATCTCAGTGTTTGAGTTCCTATAAATACTGTTGAGGGGGTGTGGTGTATAGCCTCCAATGTTCTGGGCAGAGAGGAAGTTCCCAGGCTAGTGTGCCTTTTCTTCTTTTGTTCCTTAATTACTTGAGGGATATCTTGAGTGATTTCTTGAGTGATATCCTGAGTACCACTTAGGTGGGTCATTAGGTGTGGATTAGTTGCTAAAGTCTTTGTGTCTTGACCTCTTGAACTTTGTGAAGAGTTTTTCTGAGAAGATGGCTGTACTGCACTTAGTTGTGCTCTGGCTTGGCTTCGTGTATAGGGGCGAGCTGTGGTTTTGTGGCCTGTGTCAGCCAGATCTGTGTAGGGATTGCAGGGGGGTGCAGCATCCAGAGGTGCCACCATGGTTTGGCTACTGGATGGTGTCTGTAATTTATCTGTGGAGAGGGTCTGGGTTTGGGTCTGGTGTGGTTGATTGGTGCTGGCGTTCTGTGTGCCTCTGGATCTGGTGTCAGTTTTTGTGGGGAGGGCTAATTTCCAGATGTCTGGCAAGCGGGATGTGTCGTCACGCTTGTTCATGTTGTGAGGGTGTTTCTCTATCTCGATGGCTTCCATGATTATTCTCTTGTGGTGATGTTCCATGTTAAAGAGCAATTTGGAATCTGCAAAATTAATTTCGTGTCCTGTTTCTTTCATGTGTTGGAAAAGAGAGGAAGTTTTTTCTTCTTTTTTGACGGCATTCTTGTGTTCTGCGATACGTGCATTTATTCGTCTGTTTGTTTGTCCAATGTACGTGGCTGGGCAGACTTTGCAGGGTATTTCATAGACCCCTTGGTTTTCCAACTGGATTTTATCCTTGGGGTTTCTGAGGATATTGGCTATTTTTTGGTTGGTGCAAAAGGCTGTTTTGATATTGTGTTTATGGAGGATTTTGCTAATTTTATCTGTAGTGCCCTTGATATAAGGAAGGAGGGCCATGCCATTGTTTTCTTCTGTGTCTTGGTTTTTGGGGGGTGTTTCTTTTTGGATTAGCTTCGTAACCCTGTTTTGCTGGTATCCATTGGCAATTAACACATTTGAGAGATTCTGTAACTCAGTTGTCAAGTGGTCTTTGTCAGCCAGGCGTTTGGTTCTGGAGATGAGAGTCTTGGCTACGGAGTTTATTTGTGCAGGGTGGTGGTGTGATTGTGCATGTAAGTAGCGGTTGGTGTGTGTTTTTTTCCGGTAGATAGTGTGTCCTAGGGAGCCATCAGGTTTTTTGTAGATTAGGACGTCAAGGAAGGGAAGTTGGTTGTTGGCTTCTATTTCCATAGTGAATTGTGTTTTGGGGTGTAGGCTGTTGAGATGTGTGAGGAAGCTATCCAGTTTTTCCTTCCCGTGTGGCCAAATTACAAAGGTGTCGTCAACATATCTGAGCCAAAGTTTGGGTTTGTGTTCTGACTTGTCTAAAGCATTGGTTTCAAAGTGTTCCATGTACAGGTTTGCGATGACCGGTGAGAGGGGTGATCCCATAGGTGCTCCTTCTATCTGTTTGTATCTTTGTCCATTGTGGATGAAGTACGTGTTGGTTAGGCAGTGGTTGGTCAGGTCCAAGATGTATTCGGGGGGATTGTATTTGTTTTGAATGGCTGTCAAGGCTTCATTAATGGGCACTTGTGTGAAGAGAGATACAACATCGAAGCTCACAAGTAGGTCATTAGGATGTAGGTTTTGCTTCTTTATTGTTTCTATGAACTGGAAGGAGTTTGGAACGTGTGAAGAGATGGATTCTGCATAGGGCTGAAGTTGCTTGGCGAGAAATTTAGCGAGATTTTGTAGAGGTGAGCCTATGGAGCTGACTATTGGTCTGAGTGGTGTTCCTTCTTTGTGTATCTTGACTTTAGCAACTAATCCACACCTAATGACCCACCTAAGTGGTACTCAGGATATCACTCAAGAAATCACTCAAGATATCCCTCAAGTAATTAAGGAACAAAAGAAGAAAAGGCACACTAGCCTGGGAACTTCCTCTCTGCCCAGAACATTGGAGGCTATACACCACACCCCCTCAACAGTATTTATAGGAACTCAAACACTGAGATCCTGCTCTGTTCCAGTAACAAGAAGCCGAAAGCACCAGCCTGAAGATGACGAGTGAGACCTCGTCGAAACGTCGCCTAGACACCCCAACTTTTACACGGGAAGACACCCGAGGACACCAAAACCTGCATTCCTGTACCCGTGAAAATCTACGAAAGCATATATATATATATATATATATATATATATATATATATATATATTAAAAAATGGATATTACACTATCAACAAACCTCACATCTTTAACTGTGGAATCCTCTTCCCTCATTCTCCCTTGTAGGTCTTTGGATTTCCATAATACTAAATTTGATTTAAGCCAATTTACATTCTGATCCAGAAACCAATTCAAGTTCAATTATGGTGATTTCATTCCACTGACTGAAGTCAATGGAGTTAAATCAAGCCAAGTCCAAATAACCAAGTCTAACTGGCTTGTGTATCAGCTTTCCCAGCTCTCCACACTTCCCTTTTTGTTAAGGGCTAATACTTTGAAAATGTGTATGACAGACAGGCTAGATGATTAAAATGCATAGTATGGGGTAAGGTGCATGTTATTTGACATTTTACAGCTTTTAGCACTGAGCATCATTTATTGCCAATTTTCATGCTGTGACTTTTCAAAGTCACCTCTGAGAGGAAAATCAGGTTAAAAAAAGAAGAATATGCATGCATGCATGTGCACAAACTGCACACAAATGTACATTCTATAATGGCCCAAGCAAGGATTGTTTATAAATTGTTGTACAGTTTTCCACCCATTGATGAAATCCTCCTGCAATCAAATACTTTGAAGCTTGCAATCAAAGACTTTGCATGAGGAAAGAAATGTCCAAACAGTTGGAAGAATTTCCACATTATACATTCTTAAAGGCCTTGATGAAACAACTTTAAATTGAGCATAACAGAAAACTTTCTGCACTCTACAGTTCCAGCTTTCCAGTCCTTCAATTCTTTCCATTTCCAACCATCTTGAATATTAACACTATACTGGTTTATCTGTCTTTCATCATATTGAAGTAGAAGCAGAAAATTGTTCCAGCATGTGTGAGTTTGAAGAGTCCTATTTCCTCACACATCAGAAGAAGCCCAGATGACAAAGAACTCAGCCCAGAAGACTGGCTGCAGACAAGGCAGGGTAAATAAGAATAGACCTGCTGGACCAGGACCATCTAGTCCAGCATTCTGTTCTCACAGTGGCCACGCAGTTGCCTATGTGAAGCTCATAAGCAAGACCTGAGTGCAACAGAACTTTCCCCACTTCTGAATCCCAGTAACTTGTATTCAGTGGGACATATTGTTGGCCATTCTTGCACTAATCAGATTGTGATATGGAACATTTTTGTTCTTTAAAAAAAAACAAAAAACTTCTACTTGGTCCTAATCTGTCTAAGTATTCTTTCAATACATCCATGGAACTAAAGTCTATTGTTTTAATGGTCTCCACTGCATTAATTAAAATGTCCACACACATTTCTAGACTCTAAGTGCTGCAATGACCTTTTCATGGTCCGATTTAAAACACAGACCAGAAATTAATTAAGTGGATCCGTTGCTAGAAAGAAAAACCTAGGAAAACATTTGTCCGAAGGAATATACAGGCTGAAAGAAATACCTAGGCTCACTTAGCAATTGAATGGATGGAATAGAAAAATCCATATAACCAAAGAACAGGAATTAACAGCAAGGACACATCGAGACTAATGACTCCAAAGGTAGGAACATGCATCTCACAAAAAGAGGCATGTGTGTGTGTTGCATTTTCCAATTCTGTAATCGCTACCAAGAAACACAAACAACAAGCAATGCAAGTCGTCCACTTTCTACTCCTTCCCATTTTTCAGCATCCAAATCCACCTTTGAGTCTCCCATGGCAGAAAGTAAACCATGTTCTGGTTTGCCCGATTCAGAGTTTTGGGTTTCTGGTTTTTACCCTAACATGCTTGTTCTGAAATAACTGTTCCTGTTTAGAATAAATTTCACTGTTTCACCCACCTATTCTTGCTGACTATCTTGGTTATTTGGAAACCGTCATGTTTCTCTTTCTACCCATTATTATGTATTTATTTTGTTTATATGCTTACAGGACAAACATAATAAAATAACAATCCATTAAATAGCTTGATACCAAAACATTAATTCTGGTGCCATGAACTTATTTCACTGCAGAGGGAATTCCATAAATGGGCACCACATCCAAGAAGGCTCTTTCTTTGGTGATAACCTGCCAGAGATCAGTCCTGAGCAGCCCTGAAACCTGGGTTTTCCTTGGAGGGGAAACAGGGGAGACAGAGCCCTCAAAAACATTGCTGGACTGCCAACAACTTTGAGAACTGTTAAATTGTTAGAGCGCGTTGAATTTTTCAACTTTCAACTGTCAAAAATGAGGGGTGCTAAAATTGTGATATGACTTGGGAATGCAAAAGCTATTTTGGTTAAATTCATATAAATTGGTTTTGTTTGGCAGGCAGAATGCATGTGTAAAATTGTATAAAAATCATTAAAAATGATTGCCAAGTACTTGCAGTTTGATATATTAATATTATTTGTATTTAGTATTACCTGACATTTTCAGAAGGTTTTCCAAAAACAGTTTATGTGCTTCTTCAACAAACGTTGGCTTATCAAGCTAAACGCTATCCAGTCAAAAAATATTATCAGATTTGAGTTACCCAGAAACATACTTTAAGACCCCTCACTGAATAAATTTGCAAAAAAATGACAACCCCTACATTGCACCCAGGTATCAGTGGCCCAAGACTGGAAGTATGAACACCAGTTGCCCTGGCTGACTCTGAGACCTAACCATCATCCCTGGGGCGAGAAGATCAGGGTTGATGGTAATCCAGAAGGTTTTTTGGTCACTAACAAAATGCTCAGCTAACTGCACATGGCTTTTGGGGAGGCAGGGGAAGTACATGTAAGCACCCACCTGAATCAAGGTCTGTCTGTGAGCCAATAACAGGTGGAACCTCCAGCAATTATATAAGTTCTCGGTCTGAACTGCTTCACTGCTGAAGCTCCCCCCCAAAAAAACCTTCCTAAACTGGAGAAATGGACACTACTTGCCTTACCTCTAACGGCAATGAATTCCATCCATCAAAAAATAAAAACTGGGTTCCTTACTCAGGGTCAGAAAAGAGGTCATGTCAAGAACTCCTGGTCTTGCCAGAGATTGATGATTCTCTTTCAATTCAGTTTGTTTTTCATCAACAGGTAAAGTAATCTGAATTGGCAGTGACTTCAGAGTACATATTTCTGTGTAAACAGGCCCAAGTTATTTAAGCCCTTTACCCTACTTCACTCAGGAGGTGAAATAAACTATTTCCAGCATGGTTCATTTTCCACCATGGATATTGCATTTTCACTGGTTATCCCAAATTGAGTCTGCATTTCAATGCAGAACTGACCTAATTCACAGTTCCCAGACTAAAGCATGTATCCAAATGCAGTTATCTATCTATCTATCTATCTATCTATCTATCTATCTATCTATCATCTATACACATATATAACTGCATACAAAACTATATATTTATCATACGTACCACATGAATATTTAGGGAGGTATGAATAGAAACAAAGAAATGCATATAACATCCATATTTAGGGAAGAAATGCTTGTAATATAAATGAATGCAATTCTAATTGTGCTTGTGCTATTACACAAAATGGGATGGAACAAACATGATTGAAAATGGGTAAAAGTGAAACTGACCAAAATTGGCTGACTCATGTCTCCCTATCCTAAATCCACTTTTTATCCATTTCTATCCAATTTACAATTTACAAAGGGATTGTTAACAACTGGATGCACAAACACTTCTACGAGTGGGAGTAAAAAAATGAGGGTGCTCATTCAATGTACATGCCACTGACAACAAAAAAACTAATCCACATATTGGTTTCTGTTCTTATTTTCCCAAGGCATTTGAGCAGCACTAGCAACCAAATGCTTTGTATTCTGACCAAAGTGTGACCATGCTTATGTATTATTATTACTGTACCTTTACTCTGGTGTAATTGCTTCAGGACATTTTGTAGTAGGATGCAATATATAAATTTAATTAACCTAGCCTAGCTTAATCCAAAAGATACTGCAATGGTATTTTATTTACTCAGAAGTAAGTTCCACTGAGTTCAATGAGATTTACTTACTTGTGAGTGTAGGATTACAGCCTGAATGTGCAACCCATTTAAAGTAAAGGGTAGAATCTGCACTTGGATGCAAATTCCTGTTCACACCCTCAAAAACATTCAAGACATCATATGAGGTTTTTATGAATAACTGAGACAATGGAATGGCAAAGTCAGTAAAAAAGAAAGGGACAGGTTTCACTGTAGAAGAGTTGTGTCTAATTGCTGAAGATTCCTCACATCCATAATATAAGTAATTTGATTAATCAGTGAGGAAGAAAACTGCATCTATAAAAACCATCCTATTTCATGATCGTATAAAAAAGTAAGAAGATAATGTTATTGTTAAAAGAGCTTTTATGTGAAGTCCTGTTTTATGGTCAGTTAAAGAGGAGCTTTAATGGATTTGAAGACAAAAAATACAGCTAACTTGTCAATTCCTTTTCAAAAGATTGAAACCTAGCGCTTCTCTCTCCCCCAATGGAACAACTTCATAGTTTATATTAGTCTTTGATTATTATTTAACAAAGCATGCAGGAAACATGCAGTCCTATCAATAAGCATCTGAATTTGCATAATGTATGCCATATTCTGCTAAATAAAACAACTAGCAAAACATGGGGTTTTGACACTGTTAATAAAACCCAACAGAAGGTTTCACTGCCTATATTGTTACTTGTCAAATTTTCCTTCCTTCAAACTGACTCCAGTACTATAACTATTAATTGCCACCCAGATATACTTTGGAGGAAGCAATATTTACAGGGCACCTGTGGAAAAATAATAAATATCACGCAAAAGACCTCAGACAGGCACAAATGTAAGGTAAAGGTAAAGGTACCCCTGCCCGTACGGGCCAGTCTTGACAGACTCTGGGGTTGTGCGCCCATCTCACTCAAGAGGCCAGGGGCCAGCGCTGTCCGGAGACACTTCCGGGTCACATGGCCAGCGTGACAAAGCTGCATCTGGTGAGCCAGAGCCGCACACGGAAACGCCGTTTACCTTCCCGCTAGTAAGCGGTCCCTATTTATCTACTTGCACCCGGAGGTGCTTTCGAACTGCTAGGTTGGCAGGCGCTGGGACCGAGCAGTGGGAGCGCACCCCACCGCAGGGATTCGAACCGCCGACCTTTCGATCGGCAAGTCCTAGGCGCTGAGGCTTTAACCCACAGCGCCACCTGCGTCCCGTCAGCACAAATGTAACAAAGACTAAAAAGGTAGCCTTTGAGTTTGTAAGACCTGGAAAAATGAGGAAGGTCTGCTTGAGAATATCTCAGTAAGGCTTTTTTTGGGGGGAGGGGGATGACAGAACCTAGGACTGTGTGTCACTCCAAAGAAACATAGAATCATAAAATTGTGGAGCTGGAAGGGACCAAGAGACAGACCAAAATCAAATTCAGATAAACTGATTTTTTAAAAGACACTGTATAGTTGATTTGTCTAGCTTTGGGAGAGGGAAGAGGGAAATAAATGTTATATGGAGAAGCGCAAGTTCTGTATAACCTTTTTATAAAGTAAACTCTCCTAACATTGATACAGTATCAAAAATGGAATATATGCATTTCCTATTTTCCTACAGTGCAGCTGAGGTGTTGAACATAGGTAACCGTATGTATCCAGTAAAGGTTGTTGGTCCATCTAGCGCAATGCTGTCCACCCTGACCGACAGCAGCCTTTACAAGGTCTCAAGCCCAGGTCTTTCCCTGCCCTGCAACCTAAAATACTTAAACAGTGATGGAAAATCTGTAGCACTCCAATCAATCCTATTCAACATGGTTAATAGCCGGGGATAATGGGAGTTGTATTCTAGCAGCATCTAGAGGGCAGTGTTCGAAACTCCCATTGTTCTAGGCACATTTTGCGACAGGGAATTTCACTAGCGTGAGCAGTTTCTGACCTCTGGTTGCAGTACAGCGCTTAAGATTTCAGACTAAAACTGCAGAGTGGAAGGAGAGGAAGGCATTTTTTTGCCTCCCCACTTCCAGCTACTCTCTGAAGACTGGAGAAGATACTGTCTTAAGCATATGGACAGGGGAAGGACTAGACCATGTGAAAAATGAACATAATATTTTAGGGGCAGCTTATTCATTTTCAGCTTTGTATTCTTGTTATAGAAATGTGTCCCTAGACATTCTGTTGTTGTGCCCATAAGCTAAATTTAAGGTGCTCCTAGCTTTCATATCTCAGTTTCCAACACTGCTAGAGGGTCAGAGGTTACACACCCCAGGTTTAAAATGAAAATCAAACATCATATATGCAAAGCATGTGCTCTACCACTAAGCTATTATACTTCCCCAAAACTTCCCACTTTACCTTTATTTAAAAAATACGCAAATACAAACTGCTGTTCACAAATGTAACAGATATCTGAAAATCCATAATAATTGTGAATTTATTTTAGAACAGAATGACAGGCAAAGCTTTCTGCCAAAATATCCTTTCAAATGGTTACCTCCACATTAAAAAAGAAAGAAAGAAAGAAAGAAAGAAAGAAAGAAAGAAAGAAAGAAAGAGAAAGAAAGATCAAGCAACACTAAAATGTGGTGCAACCCTTCATAGAACACGAAAGACAGGCTGTCTATAATGTCAAATCATTAAACTTTCTGCCAAAACATCACCATCATTGTCCTTGCAGGGCTGTTACGGAGTGTAGCCCAAGTTAGTCCAGAGGAGATGTGCCCGCCCACCCACAAAGGGTCAGAGGGCACATTCTGGAGCAAGCAGCTGACAAAATGATGAATGAACAGCTAGGGATTCAGAAAGTTTAAAGAGCAGAGGAAGCAGCATGAATGACAATAATAGGAATGTTCTTGTCTGAAGTGTCAACAATGCTGACATTACAGGCAACCTGTCTTGCAGGGTGTTCTCTGTAGGTGTGCATCAAATTTTTGTGATGTTTGATTTTTAAATGCAAAAGCTACCATTTCAAAGATGCAAAAAGGTCCACACAAAAAACTTGCCTTCTACTATTTTGCAGCTTCTTTCATAACCATTTGCAGTCACCCATTACCCTGATTAGCTACTGCTCAACCCTACATATTTTTTTTTAACTTAAAATAACATTGCAACCATTTCCGCTGTCTCATTCTGTGAGCTGATCCACATGTAATGGCACATTGAACAGCTCTCTTTAAAGTCCCCTTGCTTTGAAGTAATGCTTGCAAACACCTGGATTATAATGGGGGGAGGGGTAGAGATCTCACAAAGAGCTATTTTTGGGTAGCAATTAAAAGCAAAAATTGTAATAAATTTTCAAGATTAGACCTTGATTTTTTACTAGTCAATATGCATTACCCCACTTAAATGTATGATGAACATACAGCTAGCTCTGTGTCTCATTCATTGCAGATGTGATAGCTTCAAGTGATGCACAGAACTAGCATTAAGGGTCAGCCATGGTCAGCCACTTCTTGAGGGTCCCCAGCTCAGCAAGAGGACCATGGATAAGAGCTCCCTGGACATGCTGCAGTGAAAAGGAAGGCTTACTGAAGAAAGGAGGCCAGTGGAGAGTTCTTGCTCAAGGACCCTCCAAAATCTGCAGCCTTTAGTGTTTGATGCTTTATTGTGTTTTTATCTTTTGCTGTGTGATAGGAATTTTATGGTTTTAGATATATGGCAACGTTCATAACCACACGTACATAGATCAGCACAGGAAAGCCAACCTGGAACCATTTTGATTCCTAAACTGAGCAAATGTTTCTTGCATGGTCAAAATGGAAAAGCCTCCCCATTGTCTCTTCCTTCACAAATCCTGTCTTAATCTGTGTTTGAATAAGGGTGTGAGCCTTATCATTACAAGACTGCCCAGGCTCCCCAAGAAATCCAATCAAGTAACCTGCTAGACATAAACAAAGCGACAGGAGAAAACAACATGCAAATGTTCTGTTTTAGACCGCCTTATCTGAGGGGTGGTCTTAGGTTACACCCCTTCTGTGATGAATGCATAATGTTTCTGGGGGTGGTCTTCATCTAGAGGATGGGAGTTTCAAAAGTCTTTATAAGCCCTTGCACAGCAATTTTGGGGGTCCTCTTCCTCTCCTGCGTCTGAGGGGAGACCCTGTTGCAACAGATCAATAAAGATCAAGCTTACTACAGTAGCTGCTTTGCTTCTCAATATTCTCTGGTTGGCCTCTGTTATTTTCTCCTACCAATAGGGAACCTATGTAAGGACTCTATATGGGCTCTTGGATACCCCATAAGGGAAAAGGGCATATTTTTATTTACAACACTTTATAGAATGGTTGAGGCAGTTTCTCCCTCTCTCTTTACTGGAAGAGTGTTCCAAGAAGCTCAGAATCTTGGGCAAGTGCTTAAGTAGTAATGAATGGGTGAAAAGTATCCTCCCTCACCCTATGCACTTTTTATCTATAATTGGGTATTACCTGTTCATAATCTCAGATCTCAAATTCTGACTCTCAGCTTTGGAAGTTAATAGAGGGATCTTTGTTTTATAGATTTCTTTTATATAAATAAGGTGATTTACACTCCTAAGCACTTCAGAATAATGGAGGTCATTGCCTTTTCATAAATTAGATATAGGTCTAAGAGCTGAACTCAAAAGTATAGTATCAT
Organism: Podarcis melisellensis; assembly: GCF_964234715.1. NCBI lineage: Eukaryota > Metazoa > Chordata > Lepidosauria > Squamata > Lacertidae > Podarcis > Podarcis melisellensis. The sequence goes on along the minus strand of NC_138541.1, from coordinate 16,481,112 downwards.
AAGAACAATGTTTATTATTCAAGCAATGCAACTAGTTGATACCTTTTAATCCCATTAGCAACTTCCCTCATAGGAAAAAATACAAGGCTTGAAGCTCTTATTTTTATGTCATTTTTGGACTGATCAATTGAGATGATGCTTCCTTCTCTCCTAATCAGATCATTTAAAATCTGTCAATGTCTTCAGTGGAGTATCTTGGGGTAGCAGGATTGGCAAGTTTAGGATTTTAAATAAAACATCAATACTTTCCTTCCAGACTATGTGGCATCAAGATAATAAAAAGGTTGAATTAATTTGCTATTTGCAATATCACTTTCATCATCTCTCCACAAAGCAGGTGCAAAACAGTATATTTAATATATTATCTTAAGATTTGAACTTTCTCCCCTAGTGGCAAGTGTCTCTCACAGAATTTGTCATTCGTTGGGGGCTGACATCCTCTTGGGGAAGTGATAGCAGAATAGGATTTTTATCATTTCCCCCCTCTTTGTGTAGAGCCAGACTTTGGCATCTTTGGCTTTTGTTTCATAGACAATTGAATACAGATTGGGATCAGTGTTTATGGGAACAAGTATGAGGGGAAACCTTCCCCTTTGCTTCTAGGCAGCTTCTGTTATCTGGTTTGAAATGTCGAGTATTCTTCAGTGAGCTAAAAGTGAGAGCAAGAGATAACATTTACGGTGGCATAAAGATGGAGCCAGATATTTGCACCAAGGACATTGTTTCCTCCATATTCTGTATGGTGATTTTAATGAAATATCCCCTACAATGATCCTGGAAATATATCTCTAAATATAGTATTGTTATGCATTGCATATTAATATTGCAGTTTCAAGGGCAATATTCAGGCTGTTTTTACACCGTGGTTCTTGTACCTAATGTGTTTGTAATGCAAGTATGAAAGTTACATTGGTCAGAATGTACATTTGCATTATTCAACCTGCTGCCCCTTCACGGTCTCTTTGGAATTAGCAACATGGCAGGTTAAAGCAGAGTAAGAAGAAAGCAGTGCTTGGAAGGCTGGCATGCTTCAGAAAGAAATAATAAAAATATGATTTCTAAAACAGGCAGAAAAATCATTAAGTCGTCCACCAAGACCCTCAGCAATTTTCAAGTGGTTCATGGGGAAAGGAAAGTTTAGGTACTACCAACTTAGAATATTCTTCTTCAAGGTAATCTTCTATAAATTAGAAGAGTCTGAAAGCATTCAAAAAAGCCTAACAGCACTAGCACTGCCCCTCTCCCACTCCATATATATATATTTTTTTAGGGTATTGTAGAATATCATCATTATGCTCTGGCCCTGGGTAATTGTGAAATATGAGAACAAAGCAATTAGGTTAATTTACACACTTAATTAGTTTATTGCTTTTTTTGTCCCCTAACATCTTTGCTGAAAATTAAGCTTTGATTCCATTAATTAATAAGCATGTGCACATTTTGCAACACCTGTCTGAAAGAAAAGCTCAGAAACAAATAGGACGGGGTTTCATTTCCCACTCTGAAATCATTCCATACAAAGAATGATATCATATTGCTTTTTTTCAAATCCATTTGGACCAGCTTGGTGCAACCTTCAATGAGCAGCTCACTTTATTTCCAACTTGTGCAGTGAGAAATGGGTTATCTTTTTCATCGCACAGCATGGAAATGTAGTGATCCGCTCATGGAGGAAAAGAGCAGACTGCATCACGGACAGCTTGGCAGCAGGATTGAGCAGGACTCAGGCTGTCTTCCTCTCTCCTGAGCCATAATCTCTGATCAGAATCACAATCTCCCGATTTCAAACTTATCACAAATTTCACAGCTATTGCTGACGGAAATCGAGTGGGGCAGGCTGTGAAAAGGGCTGGAGGGCTGGAGGTTCCCCATCCCCAGTGGCGTAGCGTGGGTTGTCAGCACCCGGGGCAAGGCAAGTAATTTGTGCCCCCTAACCCGTGGATGTGCACCCCCTAACCCGTGGATTTGCGCCCCCTAACCCTAACCCCCAGATGTTGCGCCCTGTGCGGCCGGCCCCCCCTGCACCCCCCACGCTACGCCACTGCCCATCCCTGAGTTAGATGTTTCTCCTCATTGCTTGTTTTTATTGATTAGTGGCACTTATGATTTAGAAATTCTGCAAGAAGACAGAATAGGCCATTGTATTTTAGGTACCCATTTGTAAGAACTCGATTGCATAGTTTGATTGTACCAACACTTTGTATTCTTTGTATTCTTCATTGTATTCTTTTCGGCACATGCTAAAATGATTGTTTTAACAAAGCTACCCAGATGCTTTGAAATGCTGGTGCAAATTTTAATCTGTTTTAGTCTTTTAACTTCTGGTATGTTTTAATGTTCTGTATTTCCCCCCTGATTATATGGTTTAATCTTTTTGTAAACTGCTTTGAGGTGGTGTTTTTTTAAAACAACAACAACAAAGTGGTGTATAAATTTTATGAAGAATAAATAAAGTTATTATTTATATGCCACCCATCTGACAGGGTTGCCCCAGCCACTCTGTACGTCTTCCAGCTGTTGTAAATAAAAATATGCCCTTTTCCCTTATGGGGTATCCAAGAGCCCATATAGAGTCCTTACATAGGTTCCCTATTGGTAGGAGAAAATAACAGAGGCCAACCAGAGAATATTGAGAAGCAAAGCAGCTACTGTAGTAAGTTTGATCTTTATTGATCTGTTGCAACAGGGTCTCCCCTCAGACGCAGGAGAGGAAGAGGACCCCCAAAATTGCTGTGCAAGGGCTTATAAAGACTTTTGAAATTCCCATCCTCTAGATCAAGACCACCCCCAGAAACATTATGCATTCATCACAGAAGGGGTGTAACCTAAGACCACCCCTCAGATAAGGCGGTCTAAAACAGAACATTTGCATGTTGTTTTCTCCTGTCGCTTTGTTTATTTCCTGTCTAGCAGGTTACTTGATTGGATTTCTTGGGGAGCCTGGGCAGTCTTGTAATGATAAGGCTCACACCCTTATTCAAACACAGATTAAGACAGGATTTGTGAAGGAAGAGACAATGGGGAGGCTTTTCCATTTTGACCATGCAGAGAAACATTTGCTCAGTTTAGGAATCAAAATGGTTCCAGGTTGGCTTTCCTGTGCTGATCTATGTACGTGTGGTTATGAACGTTGCCATATATCTAAAACCATAAAATTCCTACCACAGAAGCTTACACAATCTCCTCAAAAAGTCTGACAAAAATAAGTTATTTTATCTTCTGATGGGGGCACAATCCATGGATTAAGTGAGGCAGAATTCCTGCAGTTACTCAATTACAATAAAAACCAACTGCAGTGGCTAGTGTACTCCCACATCATATTGTACTGTGTTTATCATATCACATCATGCTAATACACTAGTACTCGCTGAGAAATCTGCTTCCCTGCAAATATATGCCCTTGGGTATGCAGCATTCCACCTTGCCATCTGGAGACAAGAACAGCATTCAGATTCATCATTGATTATGGAAATATATCTCAATATTTCTGAACTTTAGAAAATTTTAAATCTTAGCTGGCCCAACTGACAATCTATTTATGGGAAAGTACTGAGCTTTGATAACATTTAGCGCAACTGTGATTTAAGAGAGAGAGAGAGAGAGAGAGAGAGAGAGAGAGAGAACTGTCTTTCACTCCAGTTGTTCTTTCAACTCAAAACAGAAGGGTTGAATCATTTATCAAAGATGAAGATCGCTTAGCTCATAAATCTCCAAGAGCAGAGATTTATATAAGCTCCCTTGATCCTGCCAAGAGTAGCAGGAGGATAAGTCGTCACACTATCAGCCCTGTAAGGGAACAGTCCACAGAAAACCCATGGATTTACATTTGATGATCTATGGTATGTGCCATGATAAAAAGGTAAAGGGACCCCTGACCATTAGGTCCAGTCATGGCGGACTCTGGGGTTGTGGCGCTCATCTCACTTTATTGGCCAAGGAATCCGGCGTACAGTTTCCGGGTTATGTGGCCAGCATGACTAAGCCACTTCAGGCGAACCAGAGCAGCACACGGAAACACCATTTACCTTCCTGCCGGAGCGGTACCTATTTATCTACTTGCACTTTGACATGCTTTTGAACTGCTAGGTTGGCAGGAGCAGGGACCGAGCAACAGGAGCTCACCCCGTCGCGGGGATTCGAACTGCCGACCTTCTGATCAGCAAGTCCTAGGCTCTGTGACCCACAGGGCCACCCACATCCCTTACCATGATAGACTTACCATGTACCATGATAGACGATGCAAATTATTATTATTTTTTAAAGTGAGGGCAGTTACTGCAATTCATGTGCCACACATACCTTTGTTCTTGCAATATTAATTATATATTTGTACACAGGATAGGAAACCACATTATACTGAGGGTCTCCGCTTGTGGCATTCCTAGAAAGCGTGGGTCTGAGCGGTTTTCTCCTTGCCCCACTCCTTTCCAAAGGAAAGTCCATTCTTTAGTGATAGATCGGAACAAACAGCATCCAGGAGAAACCTGAATTGCCGATTGCTCTGGTGAGCACTAAAGAGCGATTTTCCCTGGGGGGGGGAACAACAGGACAAAAGAAGTATGGATAAGCCCTGAATCAGACCATTGGTCCACCCAGCTTAATTGTCTACACTGATTGGCAGTGGCTCTCCAGGGTGTTAGGCAGCTCTACCTGAAAATGCCAGAGTTTGAACCTGGGACCTTCTGCATGCAAAGCAGGTGCTCTACTGAGCTACAGCCCTTCCCCACGCAGACTGAACACTACTAGGGAATCCATAGTCCAAAGGCTAGTTTTCATTTATCATGTGATGGATGGAGTGGCGAGTTTGGACTGTAGAGAGAGACCTAGATTCATACATCCACACACCCCTGAAATTTATTGCTTAACCTTGGTTACAATATCTCAACCTAATCTACCACATATGCTTACTGTGAGTACAAAATGGGAAGAAATATCATGTGTAATCAATGCATTGCATTTGGAGCTGGAGGTCATCTATATGCAGATGTCCACAGTGCTATAACTCATTAACTGTTGCCTCTGAGTATGAGAAAAATGAGAAATAATGCCGGGTAGGTGTTTTTGTTTTGTTTTGCTTTAGAACTTCTTTCCAAACCTGTGATGACATGAGACACCTGTTATTTCCACACTTTGAAAATCCTACCAACTGCCAAAGCCCCAGAGCCACTCTGTATTGCCAATTTACTATTCACAGCTGCTTCCTTCTAAAATTAATCACTGGAAAGCAAAGACAAATAAACAGCAAAACAGGCTTCTCAAAATGAACTGGAGCGTGGAAGTTGAAATAAATAAAAAAAAAACCCCTCACAGTGCCATTAAAAAAAGGGAAAGGGGAAAAGACAAAGCACTCAAGGAAAAGACAATCGATAAGAGGAACAGAAATGAAATTTACAGTACAAGCAACTTAACTGCATCTAACACAGACCATGACAGCTTTTTAAAAAGGGACAACCGGGAGAAGCCACTGAACACTCAGATTCTACCCATGTGCAGTATATTAAGTGCCAAATGAGGGAAGAACCTACAGAACCTACTTGTTCCTTGCTTCATTATCATAAGATTTTTTTAAAAAAAAACACTCCACAAAACATTAATATACAGAAATCTCTCTACTCAGTGGTGCTATCAGGAAGGGACTTTGGCACTTAAGTCCAGGACTTTATCCCTTTCCGTGACTATGGACAATAGAATGAATAACATCCTGGATATATGGATGAAGAAGCCTTACCTCTAAGTCACAGACTCCCACAACAATCTAAAAAGTCCTACACCTGGTCATGCCCTTAAATAGGCCAGAGGTGGGCTGGGTGCAGCCCATATGCCCTTGCCCCTGATTGGCCACACAGGTGCTGCATTGTGGCCTTTAATGCCCGGTGGACATCCCTTTCCCCTGCCGCACAGGAAGATAGTGGGCTCCCCAGACCAGCTGTGGCCACGTTATGCAGCAAACGCCACCCACCTGTAGCCCCAGGTGAGCAGATATTATCCCTTTCCATCACTACAGACAGCAGAATGTATAGAAGGTGACATAAATCTACACAACGTCAATAAGTTGCATAATTTTATTTTTCCACAATTATGGGTGGGTGATGGTTGTTTTCGTTTTAGCATAGGAATCATGGGACCATATTAAAACTCTAAATGGCTCAGGTCTAAGATGCATGAGGAATGACTGTCAGAAGGTGAGACCCCGCTCTCTACAATGAAGATAGTTTTCGATGACAACAAGACACAGGCCTTTTGTATGACTACGCCAACACTATGAAACATCCTGCCCCATGAAGAATAATGGCTCCCTCTCTCGATGTCTTTCACTAACTGACAATGGCATTTTTTTATTCCATCAGGCTTTTAGTTTCTCTCTTCCAGTGTTGCTTTATAATATTTATGTATTTTTTGCTGTAATTTCTGTATTTAAATAAATGTTAATTGCAACATGGTTTTGAGTTGTTGTAAGCCAGCTTGAGTGGTACATGGAAAGTAGAAGTAAACTCCCCCCCCCCCATATGAATGAATGAACCTCCTATATTTCACTGTGATGGCCATCTGAGCTCAACTATTTCAAGATTTAACCACTTTTAACAGAAATTAAGCACACTGTACTGCCTCATTCTCACTCTTGCCTGCCTCACTTATGCTTGCCTCACCCGTGGGGTGGGGGGTGGGTAGGCAAGGCTTAAAAGGAGAACTGCTGCCAAAGTGAACAATTATGTGATTCTCGACTTGTTAAGTATCCAAAGGAGTATTGATGAATGTGGAAAATCCAATAAATGCTTTGAATTACCTTTAGGCTAATGTTTTAACATACAATATAGCCTCTGCGTTTGGAACTCCATGAGAGTTCGGTTTTATAAATATCCTCCAAACCAGTGTTGCAAACCTCATTTCCCACTCCTCAATAGAAAGGATTCCTAGGCTTGTTAGAGCAATTCCCATAGCCTATTTCTATCCCTCTGCATTTTTTTTAAGCAGAGTTCAGCGTAACTACCAATAAAAATAGCAGCAATAAAATGTTCAACTTTATTCATTTCACTCTATACAGTAAATATCAAAGAGCCTATCAAGGTGCGTTTCTTAATGGATTAATACAAAGCCAATGTGGTTCAGTTTGCTCCCTGTGGAAAATATGCCGAACACACTACCCAGAATAAAGGATGCAAGTTGGAAATTCAAATTGAGGGACCCTATTCTCTCCACCTGAGAAGCTGAGGCTCCAATACTTTGGCCACCTCATGAGAAGAGAAGACTCTCTGGAAAAGACCCTGATGTTGGGAAAGATTGAGGGCAGAAGGAGAAGGGGACGACAGAGGACGAGATGGTTGGATGGTGTTCTCGAAGCCACAAACATGAGTCTGACCAAACTGCGGGAGGCAGTGGAAGACAGGACTGCCTGGCGTGCTCTGGTCCACAGGGTCACGAAGAGTCGGACACAACTAAACAACAACAAATTCTCTCCACCCCCTGCAGCATGTAAATTGCCTGTTCAGCATTGTGTGCCAGAGGGCCTCACAAGGCTAAAAAAAGAGCACAAATCTTCACAAAGGAAGAGGAAACGGGGGGGGGGGGGGAGGCTGACTAGAGATTTGTTTTCATACTAAGACTGCATTTGGGTGTAAAATGAAATTATGACAAGATTAAGGCCAGCTTCATTTACTGCAAGAGGCAATTTTGGCTTTAACAGAGTGTTTTGCATCTTCTAGCACAGGGATGGGGGATCTCTGCCTTAACTAATTAGGCTTGCTAGGCCTCCCCATTTGGCCCAATAGGTCATTTTGGCCAAGCCATGCTGACCTGTCTTATACCTGGGTGTGGGGCAGGCAGAAACCTGGTTCCACCAAAAAGGGGGTTTGCAGGCACCAGTGCTATGCAGAGAGCTGTGCAAGTCTTTCAGCACCTGCTGATTGCTAAGCCTCTTTCAAAGCACTCTACAAGATAGTATCTAGCAGCTAGTATCTTCCTTTGCCAAGGGAAGGTCACTGGAATTCTGCAATATAAATCCATATAGATACAGGGAAAATATAGGCAATCATCCAGACCTCCTTAAGTTGTAAACAATTAGATTCCAGATACTGTACTTGTTTTCCACATGAGTGCAAACAGCGATCCAGAATGCATTAGAGCAATTCCAGATGCTGTTCCTTTTTTAAGTAACACAGCAGCCACAAAAGCATTGGGATGGCTAAAGGGAGAATGATTGTCGCTTGAGCCTGTGGGTGGTATGAGATGGCTGCAACAGGAGGAATGAAGAGAGGCAGGATAAAATAATCTTCTACAGAGTTCATGCTTCTAATCCCACATTGTCCTACTGAAGTGAGAGCCACATTAGCCGTAAGTACTTCATGTTTGGTGAAATTTAACATAAAAGAGAAATGATGACACAGGTCTAATTTTCACATGGTTTCTGTTAAGTTGTGGGTGAACATATCAGACGACACAGCGATTCTTCAAACAGCTCTTGTTTATTCACAGGCCAGAAAAGAACTGAACTGAAGGGTTCAGCCAGCCTGCTTATATACAGCTCCACTAGAATGCAACAGTAACCATTTTCTGTAACTAGCCAAGCACCAAACATCACTTTCAATTCCTTATTTGCATATGTGGACCAAAGTGAAAACTATCTACAGTATCCCCCTGCTGGCCCAGGGTGAGAACTTCAGTACATAAAGCATGTTCTCCCTCATGGAGAGCATGTGTTGCGCTGAGGGATGCGAGACACCTCACTGTTGCTAAGCAAAAGGTTTGACCATTCTTTGAAGCAGGGGCGGGCTGTTACTGGGGAAATTTATATGTTGCCATTTATTGATTGACAGCCCTATTTGTTAAATACATTGCACGCAGCGACAAACTTCCTCTTTTCGCTGCATGCTTCGGATCACCGCCCTCCCTTCCCTAATGTTAGGCTGTTTGCTTGACCTTGCTATGCCTGTCATGGGGTCGCCTGCCATTGGGGCAGGGGCCCGGTAGGAATTTTGTCCATTTGGCTGATTGGCTGGTGCCATTTGGTTTTTGCCTACTGCGTAACAAATCGTCACAACCTGTAAGGTTCCCATTAGGCATTGGTTTGGGAATTGGTTGGTGGAGAGGTATGGATTTGGCTGTGCCTGCCCCTCCAAAATGCTGCTGCTGCTGCTTCAAGGGTTTTCCGTTAAAGGAACCCAGGGGCTCCCCCATGCTTTTGTCCGAAACCCCCTGGCAAGGGGCTAGGGCCACGCAAGCCCCTGGGAGCATGCTGGGGAGAGGTGAGGCATGGTTCCCAGTCCCGTCTCTCTCCACAGGTGACTTAACCTTGCTGACTTCGCAGGGGGTGCGAATGTCAGAGCTGTCCCCATGCGGGTCAGTTAGTGCTACCAATGCCTAAGCAATTGTACTCACTCACATTGCTGTAATTTAATAAAGTTGTGGCCAAAATTATGCCCAAAACCTTAAACAAAAGTTAAGTGTCATTGTGTTTTTATTTGGGGTGTCCTGGGGACCTCAATGTGCAACAGTTTCTAACATGGGAGGAGCACTGAGAGAAGAACCATGGTGCACCTGCAGCAACACAGCCAGACGCCTTCATCTGCAACATGTCTCTCCCGTATCAGTCTCTACGGCAGGCATTGTAACCTTCCAACCCCAAAGGCACACTCCTCCATTGTCTCCCAAGACAGATGCCAGCCAACTCTAACATAACCCTGCAGCATGGAAGGAGCTGCAATGTGGCAAAGATAATGTAAGGAATGACCCCAGCAGCAATTGACATGAAGTTCAAAATTATATGGTGACATTAGCATTTGCCCAAACACTTTTAGAGCATTTGTAGATTTCGAAATACGTTATATTGTTGTAGTGATTACAATAAACATGCAAGGTAAGTAGGTCAGCCTTAACCTCACTGTATTGTAGATTGGCAAGATCTGAACTGAGGATTTCTTGCATTCATGGCTCAGTCTTTCAAACATTTTGCTACACCAGCAGCACATGTATGCTGAGTTTGGTCACATGCCCTGACGTGGCAGCTTCACCAGGCACATAGGTATTTTGTAACACTGCCCTAGTCCCACCCCAAGCCTCAGTGAATTGAACATGGCATGGTGAAATGCGCACATGCATTACTTCCAAAATTCTGAATTCTGCTGAATATAACCCACTATCATTTCAAGATTGATTGGATCCAGAGAATATAGAATACAGATACCAGAAAATGAAACCTGCCAAGGTAAGAACAACTGGGGACGGGATGAGTTTGCTACGGAAATTCAGGAACATTGTTGTCCCTTTGCATCAAAAACAACGTTTACTAAGTAACAATAATTATGCTGGAGGAGCAAACACATCACATTTCCACTGCCCATTATCACAGCTTTGCTATCCTCATACCTCCCAAGCCATTAGGATATCATAGGGGTTCACAGTGAAAACTGGCCACCCACCTATGCTCTGTGTCTCCTTCTTATGGCTGCAATCCTAACCCCACATAGCTAGGAGAAAGCCCCATTAAATTCAATAGGATGTTCTTCTGAGTAAACGTAAATTAGGATTGCAGCGTGAGACAGCTATGCCTGTGTGGCCATGGCTTTTCTATCTGCCAGCAAAATGGCTGTTCTGAAACTATGATGGGTGATCCGGTTCTCTACCTTGCCTGGTATAAAGAATGTCAGTCATGATACTTTTTGCATTATGACTGAGTTTATCTGTTTGAGCAGCATATTAACCCACACATCTTAAGATGCCCCCTGTCTCGCTCCTGAACAAGCAATGCATACACCACTGATCATTATTACCTCCGAGACACATAATAATTTCAGGAAATGAACCATCAAATTAGAATTTTTTTTAACTCCACAATGTGTTCCCCTCCCTCCCCGCCACCTTTGCAGCATATCCACGCAGTTGGTTTGATGGGAAATGAGGCACAGTGCTCCAAGAATAAAAGTAATAAGAAATCATTTATGCTACATATCAGGAAGTATAATTTTCTCAAATTCATAACAATGAAAAAGTAAGAACATTTACTCAACACAGACATACCGTCCGCTGCATAACAATATAAATCCAAAAGAAAATGGATAAAGATGACTTAGTAATGCTGTAGATCAGTTCTAACTATTCTTCTCTGAAAGCAATGCATTTAAAATGGAAGCATGTTATACATTTTAATTCCGCAACCTTTATGCTGTAAAATTCAGTTGATGAAAGGAATGCATAAACGGTGCACCCAACTCTAGGATAACTACAGGGAATGAGAACACAGCTTAAAACCATCTGTGCCAGCTGAGTAACCTTTGACACATACAAGCTACAAACAGCCCAGCCCTGTCAAGAGATTATAGACACCATAGGGCCATGGGTAGTAAACCAGCAGCCCTCTCAAAGGCCTCCAGATGTTCCTCAACAACAATTCTTATCATCTCTGACTCCTGGACATGTGGGATATCACAGGTTGCCCACCCCTGCAATATGGGTTTTGGTGGGGATTCTCTTTATGGTGACAAGTAAATCATCACAATCTGAGGTACTGAGGGAGAGAGCCTTGTCAGTAGTGGCCTCTACATCGTGGAATGCTGTCCCTAGAGAGGCTGTCTTGGTGCCTACATAAATCTGTTTTCAGCACTAAGTCAAGAAGGTTTGTTCTTGTTGTCCTTGTTATCATCTCGGGTCTTTTGACATCTTGTATCTCATCAAATTTTTTGCAGGCCACTTAGCGTCTGAATATTTCTTATATCACTACTAGTTTGTGTTTTCATGGCAGCCAGTCCATTTTTAGTTCATCTTAGGGTGAGGGTGTGTTTTATGTGAGTGGTTGTGGAGCTTTCATTCACATGTTTCTCCTGGGATTTTTAGACTGCATTAGTTTTATATTTGCTGCCTTACTTTACTGATTTAAACCTAATTGTTGGATGTTGCTGAGAAGTGGCCGACAAATACAAATAATACAAATAATACAATTAATAAAGTTGTGCAGTTAGGCTATTTCTTCATGTATTGTCTATTTCACAGGTGGACAATCTGTGGCTTTGCAGACCTTGCTGGACTACAACTCCCACCATCAAAGCAGATGGAAGAAGAGAGGTATACAGAGGCCAGAGATATAACTGTGAATGGAAAGTCTCCTATTTGCACCCCTACTCCACCCCAAATACCCTTAACACTACTTATATACACCACTAACTTTAAAGCACATTCAAAGTGCACTGTCCCTCTCAAAGAATTCTGGGTATTGTAGTTTGTTACAGGCTGCTGAGATTTGTAGCTCTATAAGGAGGAAACTACAGTGCCAAGAATTCTTTGATGGGGGAAATTTGCCCTCCCCTTGCTTAAAAGGAATAGGTGTGAATTTCAATTTCTCTCAGTTTGAATTATATATCGCAGCAGCAAGTAGTTTTGCCTAATGCCACAGTAGTAGAAGAGCTCAAGTTATCCCCCTTTACCTCTTGCTTAGAATGCAATTTGTAGCATCATCGCTTATTTACCTGGATTTTTGTGTAAACTCTCTTGTGTTAAGGGTTCATTTATTACTTTACATTGATTGCATCCTGATGCCATTAGGAACTTTTAGGCCAGTAAATCATGTTCCCTGGCTGCCTTATTGAGCGAAGACTTGAAAATTTGTCTTTACCAGATCTACTAAGGCAACACAACTTCAATGTAGCTAGTTGTTAGTTATGGGAATATTCTTACTTGTATGATACACAGCTGAGGAAATTGGTCCGGCAAGTGTTTAAGCTTCCTCTTCCTCACTCCTCTTCCTTACTAAAGAGGAAGAACTTAAAAGAAGAAACCCTTTTTGAAAGGCACTTCTTTTAGACCAGTGATTTTGTTTAACTACTTGCAGTGATTTACTACCTTAAGTGGTACAGCTATCCTTAAAAAAATAGAATGGATCACTAATTTGCTAATACAAAAAATTAAAACGCCACTGTTCTATGGTGGTGTGGGCAACTGAAGAAATACAGACATTTATTTAGTTTTACAACCTAAAACAGTTTGCGACCCTATCATTTCCTCCAGACCTCTGCTGCCTGTAAAACACACACACACACAGCAAACAAACACACACACATACTAAGATCACTAAAGACAGGTATGCTGATGATATGAACACATCTGTAATTGGATGATAGCCATTAAACTCAACTCTTCTTAATATTTCCACAGTAGTGCTAAGTTTCATTTAAGATCATGGTCCTCCTGACTCCCAGACAGAGTATACCCACAAAGAAATTGCAGCTCACATCCAAGTATTAAAAGACTAATAAATCATTATTCCCATCAAGGACAGCATTTGTTGATAGACATTTTTCCTGCTATTCTCCTCAGAAAATATCAGCATTCACCAAAAGATATCACAGTTGCTTTCTGGGCAACACAGCACTGGAAAGCAATGAAGTCCTAAATGTTTGCAAGGGAGATGGCTGAATAGGATGATGTGAGCAAATTAAAGAGCAGTGGTTTCAAGTCCCAGATCACTGACTGAGTTAGAGCTACACAAGTGTTCAACTAAATCCGAAAATGGGATGGCAAAGGAAAGTGATAACGATCAGGTGATATAACTGGTGCACTGAAGACACCTGTTTTCCTGTAACTTTTAATGCTTTGGCTGAAATGCCTTTCCTTGCGGTTACTGCATCGCTGAATACAAAGGAGGAGAATTAATAGCATAACTACAGCCGAGAGCTTACCACCTACTTTTCTCTCTTTGAAAAAACAACAAGAACTATGTGAGCAAAATAAAATTGTTCTTGGACTTTGCTTCCCCACAAGAAGCTGTGCTGAAATGAGCCAACTATTGCCTTATGAGCAGTTCACTTTAAGCAAACTCATTAGCACATAAGAAATGTATGTTTAGAGATCCCCTCTCCATGTGATGCAAAAGAAAATTCAGGGAAACAATCAAGCCGAATAAAATCAGAGTTCTGTTTGAGATCACCCCCAATGAATTCTTCAGATAAATGCAATCCTTCTTGCCCATTCTTCCCAGTTTGCCATTTGCCAGCAATCTGAGGCATCTTATTATGTGAAGCTATTACGGCACTTGAAGATTCTGAATTACTCAGCATGAATCAACCCAAACTCAGGCCTTGAAATCTGAATGTGTTTTTGCAGCTCCAAACAATGGCTTAGTGCAAATCAGCAAACATACAGGTGTGCAACATGAAAATAGTGGCCACGGTGCTCCTTTCACGGTGCTGCTGCAGAAAGGAGTTAAGCTAGGGTCTGGTTCGGTATTACATCTGAACTTAGACCTATAGTTTCTCACTCCAGACATTCAAGGTTTTGGTCTTGGTTTTCTGCTGATGGTTTGTCTGGAGCAAGGCAAATCATAAACCCAGTTTCAAACATAACATACCATCCAACATTTCTCCAATGAAAATATGGACTTCCCATTCCAGAACAATAATTTCACTATTTATACACCACACATTTTACTGGGTTGCCCCAGCCACTCTGCACAGCTACGAACATATAAAAACATAATAAAACATTAAACATTAACAAATCTTCCCTCTATAGGAGTGCCTTCAGACAGCTCGGGGATCAAATAACTTCATACCCTCCAACATTTCTCCAATGAAAATAGGGACAGCCTAAGGAAAAGTTGGACATTCCAGTATCAATTAGAAACTGGGACAGCTTCTCTAAACCAGGGACGTCTCTGGAAAATAGGGACACTTGGAGGGTTTAACATAACACTTAAATAAACCGGGGCTTAACTGTGACACAACCAAAGGAAAAGTGCTGCATCCACAATCGTCACTCCCGGAACCTGTGTGTTTGCTTGTTCATTCAAGTCATGGTTTGCAAAATCAACTGCAATACTTATGAGGGCAAGAACATTCTGATCTGCCTATAAGTAATAATAAGCGGCCCACCTCCTGTAAATAGCTCCTGCCGATATTTCTAAATTTTGACATGCTAAGCCTAAATAATTCCTTTTCTCTTACTCTGCACTATATCCTTCCCATAGTCTTGTTTTCTGTGCCACCACTTGCCCAATGCCTATTGCTTGGACCACTTGCTTAAGGCATTTGGTTTGTCTTCTTCTCAGGTACCGCGTTGGAGCTTCCAATAGGCATCTGGATGGCAGAGCCACACCATTCACTTAAAGAGCATTCAATGCACATTTCAAGCACATGATTTCTCCCAGAGACTCTCAGGAACTGCAGTTTGGCCATCAAAGAGCACCCTTAAACTATGATTCCCAATAATGTTTGGAAGGAGCCATGTACGTCAAATGGGCTTTACATGTATATTGAGAATCTGTCCTGTGAGAACAAGACACTAGATGGATCAATGGCCTGATCCAGCCGTCTCTCCTTATTTTTTTAAGCTATTTATTCGTTCATTTATTTTAAATTTCTATAACACCCTTCATCAGAAGATCACAGAACAGTATTTTACAATATAAAAACACAAAGATATATAACATAAGGTAAAGGTAAAGGGACCCCTGCCCGTTAGGTCCAGTCGTGACCGACTCTGGGGTTGCGGTGCTCATCTCGCTTTATTGGCTGAGGGAGCCGGCGTACAGCTGGTCATGTGGCCAGCATGACTAAGCCACTTCTGGTGAACCAGAGCAGCGCACAGAAATGCCGTTTATCTTCCCGCCGAAGCAGTACCTATTTATCTACTTGCACATAGTAACAAACAAAAACAATGGCCATCATCACACACAGTTTAAAAGGCCATATAATTAGCCGAAAGCCTGGGAGGAGAGGAATGTTTTTGCCTCGCACCTAAAGAGATGTATTGAAGGCGCCAGGTGAGCCTCCCTGGCGGAGCATTCCCCAAACGGGGAGCCACCATAGAAAAGGCCTGCTCTCATGCTGCCACCCTCCAGACCTCCTTCTGCTTAACAAAGTTACTTATTGCTCTGCATAGGAAATTCTAGCCTACATCAGGTTATTTCCTAATCTCTGCTGCTTGCAGTGGTGTGCAGTCATCTCTTACAGTGCTTAAATTGTGGTCTGGGTGGATGTTAATGCATGAAAAGCCAAGGCTTGCCTACATGACCTTCATGTCCAATGTAAACTCCAAAAGTCATTCCCATGCCAAGATTTATTTATACCCCTCCCCTCCCCCCCCAAAAAATCTGATTTGTGTGGCTTTTATCTCTTTTCCTTTCCTGAAAGTGTCAGTATCATCTCATCTGACTTGCAGAGTAAGCCCGACCTGTTTCTATGGAAACAAATGTTAGTGAGACTGTGGCTGAAACCCTTATTACCTGCCTGAATCAATAACTCTAACCTTGGCAAGGTCATTCTTCTCCCGTGCTTCCAGCCAATGGCTTAGGGAAAAAATGGAGCTCACCCTATGAACACCTGGTATCATTTAATAAATGTCACCTTCAAGTCCCACAAACTTTTTTTTTAGAATCTAACAAATCTGTCCCATTAATACATAAAACTAAAGTGGAGTACTTGCTCATCCAAGTGGGTTTTTTAAAAAAATTCTTCTGCATTTGGTGGAGTGGAAAGCAAAGAAAGAGACAAAATGGATTATACTTGTGGATAACATCTATAGGGGTTTCATTTCTCTTCCCCTCCTCCAAACACCCACAATATTGATTATCAAGCAAGAGAGAAGGAATTAGTGATGTTGCAAAGGTCAGTGAGAGGAGGCAGCAAAGTGATTGATCATGCACCTCCCTTTTGTATGTACCATAAGGGTAATGTGGACATTTGTTTCCTCTGTGTACTCACACATGTCACTGTGAGATTGGAAACCACCTCTAGACTGATGCCAAGAAGCAAATGTACTAGCTAGGCATAAATGTAATGCTAAATTAGCATTAGGGGGACGCAGGTGGCGCTGTGGGTTAAAGCCTCAGTGCCTAGGACTTGCCGATCGAAAGGTCGGTGGTTCGAATCCCCGCGGCGGGGTGCGCTCCCGTTGCTCGGTCCCAGCGCCTGCCAACCTAGCAGTTCGAAAGCACCTCCGGGTGCAAGTAGATAAATAGGGACCGCTTACCAGCGGGAAGGTAAACGGCATTTCCGTGTGCGGCTCTGGCTCACCAGATGCAGCTTTGTCACGCTGGCCACGTGACCCGGAAGTGTCTCTGGACAGCGCTGGCCCCTGGCCTCTTAAGTGAGATGGGCGCACAACCCCAGAGTCTGTCAAGACTAGCCCGTACGGGCAGGGGTACCTTTACCTTTACCTTATGGGTTTTTTTGTTTGTTTTGCTGCTGCTTTTGACTTCTTAGGCAAAACCTGCTGCTCTAGGCATCAACAGGAGTCTAGTGTCCAGATCAAAGGAAGTAATAGCTCCTCATTTTTAGATGGAAGAGGTGTGGTATCTCACCCTTCTCAAGCTCAGGTGGTTTTCCATACAAAACCACACAAGCCCAACTATCTCCTAAACCACTAGTGCCCAACCAATTTGTGCTATTAGTAGACAATACCCTTGAATAAGATTTATAACAACAGGAAGTCAGCCAGAAGCTGTTACAATATAAAGTGACTAGATGCAACTTATTAAGAAATAGAACCAAGAAAAAAAATTCTCTCTTTTTCTAAAGCGCTTGTCATTTACAGATAATTTTGGAAGCAAACAGAAAATAAAAAGCCTTGCATAGGATGCAGCTCACGATTTGGTAGACAGTCTAAATAAAACATTGAGATGTTTGTTTCACTTAAAGCCATTTTATGAAGCACTTCTAAATGCTTTTATTCTTCTAAATGTTAAGGCTTGTGTCAGATATGTCACTCTGGCATTCTCCAGGGTCACCCAGAAGAGAGAGAGAAAGGGGCCTGAGTTTGTCGGGTGGCTATAAACCACAGTTCAGTCCATTTTTAAAAATCCCAATTTTTCATTTCTTTTTGTTCCTGAGATTCTAAGAAAGAAAACCCTGCTAGGCTGCCTCCCTCTGTAATCTACTTTAAAGGATTCCCTTGTCACGGGAAACTTTTGAGTACATTTCTTTCATGCTTAAATATTTAAACGCTGCACTCTTTTAAAATGCAGTCATCAATTTAGCAATAAAAAAAGGTTTCCTAGCAGGCTGGCAGTGGGAAATCTCCAGCTAGCAAAAGCGGGGGAAAAACAACTGGGAAAATATCAAGTGACACAAATGCAGGATCGCAGCAAATAATTAACAGCAGATTTGCCCACACAGTTGGAAGATGGAAGTCCGCCAGGATTTCCAATGGGTGCTTTCGTCATGCATGTACTAAGCTTGCATTTCAGCAATATGTTCTACAAACCATGTAATCAAAGGGAGAGATAGGCAGCATGGTGGCAGGTGAAGCCACCACTCTGTTTCTAATGGCACGTGCTTCTGGCCTATTCCCTCTGAAGTGGCGGGATTACCTGCACACAAAAGGAAGGCAGGACCAAGTCCAATTATGCCATTAGTGATGTGAAGTTTGAGGAGCAGTTCGGGCAGAGGCTGGTTATATGGTGGAGGTGTGTCAGTGTGGGGAACACAGAAATGCTTCACATGGAAAGAATGTGCAAAACAAAATGAGACGCTGTTAACAAAAGCAGGCAGAGGGAAAGCCATGAAAGAAAGCTAGAGGTCTAGCTCACAGGGTGCATGGACCAAGAGAATGTTCTCCACTATTTTACAGTTGTAGCAGTTGAACATAGGGCTTGCCCACACCTCCATTTGCCCCACCACTCTTCCCTGGGAAAACCCATGGTTTACTGCTGAATCAGACCAAACAGCAATTGGGTATTCCGCAGAGTGCTGTTTGCTCTGATTCAATGGTAAGGTAAAGGGACCCCTGACCGTTACGTCCAGTCACGGACGACTCTGGGGTTGCGGAGCTCATCTCGCTTTACTAGACAAGGGAGCCGGCGTGCAGCTTCCAGGTAATGTGGCCAGCATGACTAAGCCACTTCTGGCAAACCAGAGCAGCGCACGGAAACGCCGTTTACCTTCCTGCCAGAGCGGTACCTATTTATCTACTTGCACTTTGGCGTGCTAGGTTGGCAGAAGAGACCGAGCAACGGGAGCTCACCCTGTCGCGGGGATTCGAACCGCCGACCTTCTGATCGGCAAGTCCTAGGCTCTGTGGTTTAACCCAGAGTGCCACCTGCGTCCCTGATTCAGTGGTAAGGAGCATGCTTTCCATGGGAAAGCTTTGGAGCAAATGTAAAACCTCTTTGACCCATGCCTAAAAACTATGGGACAAGCAGAAAACCCACTCAGACCCATGCTTTCTAGGCACAAGACAAGTGGAAGTGTGGGTGAGCCCAGTGTGGGCTGGTGTAGAGTTGGTTCCTTTGGATATTTGCACTGGATCTGAAGGAGTAAGTACTTCTGCCCAATGATTTAGCTCAAGAATGTTTCAAATATCCACAGAGCAACAGGCACAGTATTTCCATATTATCTCCTTGAATACAGAGTAAGGTTATCCTAAAGGCATTTTCTTCATGTAAGATCCAGTGAAGGTGCGGGAGCTGCGTTGACCTAGAACACTAACCCTGTTTTGCTTCCTCTCCCAAGGGTGTTAAGAAATTTAAGGCAGTTTTCAATAAAATACTTATGTAATGAGTTATGCAGGAGCAACTGAAGAATAACAATAGCAAGGGAGAATCTGTGCACCCCAAAGTCCCAACAGTTCAGAGCATGATTGACATCTTTGCCAAGTCTCTACTTCCAAGATCCAAGACAACCAGTAACTAGTTTTATCCATTGCTCACATTTGCAGTCCCTGGGTAGGGGCATATCATTGGGGGGAACTGCCAGGGTGATGGCCCATGCACATTTTTTGAGGGGTGCGGGTGGCATGGCGTGGGGAGGACACAATAGGCACATGCCTTTCAATCAGTCTCAGGTACCCTGAGATTTGCACATCTTTTTCAGAAGTGTTTAGAAAGCATAACTAAAATGGGTTTAGCCATCTTAAATCCCTAAAGAAGATAGAACAGGACAGTTCTTCCCTCTGTCTATCCCTGCTGGGGATAGTGGGGTGGGGGCTCCACAGGGTAACAGTTTAAAACATGGTTAGGCAGAGGCTACTTTTTTGATTGTTTAAACATGCTTCTTGGTTTAGAGGGGAAAGCATGCTTTTTGTTAGTGTATTGCTTTTTTAGCAACAGGAAAATTGAGAAGTCAAATAGACATTTTTTTTGTTCTAGCTCCTGGATGAACAATTTTGATGACATTCAGACAAACTTTCTGTGGTTTCTTTAGATATGAAGTCTGGTTCATGAAAAAGCTAATCTGACCATAACATCCTATCTTTTACATCAGGCTAAAATGTCAAAAGCAGAGGGAAATCAATAACAAATTATTCTTGCAAGATAGACTCTCCCTCCCCAATTCTTATACATTAAGACAAGCCAGTTCTCACATTTCTTAAGGTAACATATCTCTAAAGAAATCCATTATGAAGTGTGCCTCCCAAACATTTTATATTCATATGTAAAATGTGATATTTTGGAAGTGTTCGTGAAATTTTGATTTCTCCCATTGAAAATGACAGGTAGCTTTTGAAAACTGAAAATGGTGAAGTTCTGTGCTCAGAGCAAACAACTTATGAATATTTATTTTAAAAAAGCATTGACATTTTGGAGTAAAATGGCAAGTATGTGTGGACAAAATAGGGTTTCCTTTTTCAAAAAAATTGGGAGGAGATTTGACATGTACAGCTTTTTCCCCATTTGACACCTACAGCTGAAATCTTATGCACATTTAACTGGGAGCAAACCCTACTGACCTAAATGGGACTGACTTTTGAGTGAACGTGCATAGGATTTTATAAATAATTGCATTAAAAAAATTCAAAGGTTTATTTCCCTCATTGACTTTTACTGTACATGAAATTGGGTTAAGTGGTTTCAGTCTGCCACATGTTAACAAAGTTTTCTTTTTTAAACAAACAAAAATGCTTGCATTGGACTCCATGACACAAACCACCAACTACAAGATGCTACTGAGCTGAGCAGCTGAATTCTGCTGTTGGGCACTCCAACTTCTAAGTAGGGCTGGGGAATATAATTGCCCTGTGTGCATTTTAATGAAAATTTAAGTTTGTACCTCTCCAATCTTTTCAATGTACTGTAAGTGCACTGAAAAAGATGATAGGTAGATAAATAGATGATAGATAGATACAGTGATACCTCAGGCTAAGAACTTAATTCATTCTGGAGGTCCGTTCTTAACCTGAAACTGTTCTTAACCTAAGGTACCACTTTAGCTAATGGGGCCTGCCGCTGCCATGCGATTTCTGTTTTCATCCTGAAGCAAAGTTCTTAACCCGAAGTACTATTTCTGGGTTCGCAGAGTCTGTAACCTGAAGCATCTGTAACCTGACGTGTCTGTAACCTGAGGTACACTGTACCAGGTAGATGACAGGATGATAGGTAGGCAGGTAGGTAGATAATGTGTATGTGTATAAAAATAGTGTTCAAAATGCATTCTGCTATAGGGAAATGCTTTGCAAAAGTGTATGCATTAGGAGAAGTGAACATAAAAATGCATGTGAGTTTTCCTGCTGACTTTTTAAAAATTGAAAATGTCTGAGGAAATGTGGTAAACTAAACTTTGGGGAAATGTGAGGCTGAGAGAAACTACAATTGTTCAATTTGTCCATCTCTACCTGAGCAGTGAGAAGTTGGGAAAAACACTTTAAGTCTCCTTTGGCTGAGAGAGCAATAGAGACTTGGGGAATCTTGGTATGCAAGCAGAATATAATAGTTGATTGACTGGATGGGTTAGAAATCAGAGCTCAGGAAGATATTGTTGCTTTATGGACATTGTTCTATAGTAATAATAAATGTGCCCTGGTATTATTATATGTGAGTTAGTGGTAGACTAATATTTTAATAACATTAATATAAATAATGTTAATATTAATAATGTTAATATTAATAATATTAATATAAATAATATAAATAAATAAGACTAATATAAATATAAATATCTAAGGAGTGCTCTAGTAAACTAGGTTTGGTTCCAATTCAAAGTCTATAAAGAGCACCACACTGCATGTGCCTTATTTGGTTATGATGTCACAATAGTGATGAACTGATGCAGTGCTATACAGTACACAAATGGGGGGGAATCAGAAATCTGACACGAAATTAAAAGGGAATTATGCCTTTTGCTGACTTCAGACTGCTCCACAACTTAGATAAAAAGCTTACCTAAGTTCCAGACGCTTTGGGGATAACATATTTGCTTCAGACAAATTATTATTATCAGGAAGCCACCAGCCCGTTTAGCTTTTCCCGTTACTTGTAGATATATTTGTGCTTTCCAATTTAAACATTTCTCCGAGCAGCAACTTGGCAAGGTAATACCAAGTAGCATTACGAAAAAAAATTCTTAAGGTACAGCCTATCCATAGTAAATTAAACTGGAATTGCATCAATGCTATGTAAGTAAACATGGTGTACAGCCAGCCAAAGGAAAACACTTTACCCACAATTATTTCAAAAGGACACACTGAAGCACAGACTGAACTTCTGATTAAAGTTAACAGGGTGTAAAAGTAGAGCTGAGATGAAAGTTGCTTTAAAAAAAAATTAGGTTTGAAGAGAACATCATTTTGTGGTTCCATGGGTATTTGTGTTTTCAACAGTCGATAAGATTCCAGAATACATGCCTTTGGTTAAACTCACAATGAATGGCATTAACCACAACCAGCAGCATAATTGCCACCCACACACCATTCATGCGCATTGCTCAACCAAATTCGCCCAACTGCCTTCCAACACTGCAGCCTCCGCATGACGTCATGGTGAAGGGGTATATTTTCAGCTCACGATACCCAAAAGTGCTTAAATTTGACTCGATCATACTCATTGTTTCTAGGCTTCCATCCAAATCCAACATAATAACTAGGCTTCCACGTATATGTTTAGTTCTATAGGGCACCATTTGGATTTTCTGGCCCAGGATGAAAACATCTTAAATTCATTAGGTATAAGTTATGTAGCATCTCTTCACAGAGACTTTGGAGCATTTTCTGCTGACTAGTGCTGATGCCAGATGCTGGCATTTACAGAGGTATAAACTCACAATCATCCCATTTGTTATATTATGCTACGAACTGCGCATCAATTTTGTTGTCGGATATAAAAATAAATAAAATAATAGCCATGCCTTGCAACTGTCCTCAATTTTCCAAAGGTGTTCATGAATAACAAGCCACTTTTCTTTATGTTAGGTGTATTCCTGAGGTGTATTCCCATTTTGCTCTGCAAGTTTTCTGTAACAAGAGAAATGAGGGCTGCCCAGTCTGTCATTTTTATTTTTAAATTGGTCGTCTTTCACCACTCAGGTAGTGAAATTATTTTCTTCAGAAAGTTTGAAGGGGGAGGGAGCGAGCAATAAACAACATTCTTCATCCTCTACATTCTGCAAGAGCCTGATGTGACAGAAAATCAAGAAGCATAAATTGCAATTGACCCAAGCAGAAACCACTTCTGTTCCCAAGCTACTTGTGCATGTGGCAAGGATAGCCTGTTGGAATCTATAGAGTGTAACAACACCCTTCAGCCAATTCAGAAATCCAATGTAAAATTTAGGATGAAGGGGCATCAGGGAGATTTGTGGCACTCTCAATAGATTTTGGGCTTTTCAAGTGACCCATAAATGTATATTCTTTTCTCTCTATCTGAGAAAGCTATAAGCTTTTTCTCACTGAAATTACTTAGAGGCCGAGGTCAGGAATCACAGTATGTGAGGATGAAGCTTTTCACAGTATGAAGTGAAATGGAAGCCAGATTTTCAGCATGGTATGTGTCACTCACTGCAGAGTGTGGCTTATATTTAGTGATGTGAGAGCTCCTCCCAGCTTGCTTGGTAATTGGCTGCATATTTCCAGGTCTTCTCAAAAGCATCTCAGAAAAAGGGGAGAGCATGTGGTGTTAGAGACCATTATGGTATGCCATTGCTCTCTCCTTGACATGTCATATTCTGCCTTTGATCTACCTGGCTCCAGCCCCATCTACAGGAGACACTACTTTTGAAGAATAAAGTTGCTAACTGTATCCTACCACCTCTCTCAAAATTCACGGCTTCCCTCCTCCCCTGATTTCTGTGGCAAAATACTGCAGTTTCTGGAAGAAGTGATTCTACCCTGAATGCTAAGCAATCCATTGTAAAATAATCTGCATGAACTAACCTTATTGCAGAATTCAGTTTCCTGTGCTGCACATTTAATGTGTTGCAAATTTAGTGTAACATCCATCCCAGAATATTAGCATGCAATTTTCTTCCTTCTTTGCACTTTTTTTTTATATTTAAGATCTACTGAGCTTCTTAATCTGCAGTTAACAATAATTCCCAATCTAATTATGGGAGGGAAATAAAATATAAAGAAAATATTACCCAATGGATGTCTACACTTCTCTCTCAAATGTTATATTAATAGCAATATCAGTTTAGAAGAACCAGTGGAGACAGTGAAATCGCAAAAGCTGCCTTTCTATGTGCCCTCACTATTAATACTTGAAACACAAAAGCCACCACAAGTAGACAGTGGAGATAGACCATTATCTCAGTAAGCAACATAGTTGGACAGGTTTATCCATACTGAATCTCCATAGCTTATTCACTCAGTCTTTCTCACATAAAGGATTTCATGTTACTAAGAAGAATAAAGACAGTGTGCATACAGAGGAGCCTTACCAAATATTCATCAATCCAAGGCCAGTAGAGCTGAACTGCCTACTTGACAAGAACAGCTGAGATCTGTGCTTTCTGTATGCATGGTCCATGCCTACTCTCTAAACAGCTGTACCTAAAGTAGGACATTACATGCTTGTTTACAACAACTCATCCTCCTCTCTTCCTTATCTGCCCCAATACCACATGTAACTGATTCCAGTGATTACACACAAAAAGCAACTTATATATAAATGTGAAGATACCACATGATTGCAAGGAGCATGCAAGACTGGTATCAAGCATTGTCCTTGAATCCTTCCTACTCAAAGCGGAGTCAAACTAACTCTTAATGACCAGTCTTCAGTGTGCTTTTCTCTTCCTCCTTTCCCTTATTTCAGTAAACAGCAACTATTACTGCAACACTTTATTGCGCCTTCAAAGCACTCCATGTACATTAGCAATCATTAACAATAACTTCATAAGAGAGGGCTGGGTTGGCCCAATACTGCAGATGGGAGGAGGGTGTGAGGCTAAGAGAACAGTAGCTTGCCCCTGGAAGTCACATATGAGTTGTGCGGGTCCAAGGACAAGCAAGTACAATAGCTCAATGAAAGAACATAAGTTTTGCATGCAAAACGTTCCAGGTTTGAACTCTGGCATCTCTAGTTGCAAGGATCAGGCGGCAGCAAGTGACAGAGAAGACTGGCAGACGGGTGAGCCATGGCCAGTTAATATAGAAAATACTAGGCCAAACAGACAAATCGTCTGAGTCTTATGCACACTGCAGAGTCTTATGTACATTGTGGCAGGCACCCAGTATTCTGGCAACACAAACTGCACAGAATTAGAGGATGCAGTAGATCTGGGAACTTTATAACAGATAGTGAAATAAGATTGACGTGCTGGTGTCACCTGATTTCCTCAGCCTAGATGATGCTTTTCTGTTCTGAGAGGAACTCAAGAAGTAGGACATTCGTGCTGAATTCTGCAGTAAGCTCTGGATGAGAGAGAGAGAGAGAGAGAGAGAGCGCAGGGGGAAATAGGCTTTTTAGAGGGTGCTCTCCACTTCACGCAATTTCACTTATGTGCATGGGGCCCCAGAATGTAAGCCCCGCATAAGTGGGAGGATTCCTGTAGTGGACTTGTCTGATTATCTTTATCTCCATATGCCTCTCACAACAGGCCACTCAGGAAACAAATTCCCTGCATATTGCAAGTATCTCAAACACTCATGTTAAATTTTGTACAGTTTTCACAGATCCTCAGGCACTGCTTTAGGCCAATGGTGACAAGGAACAGTGAAGGGCCCAGGAGGTTTAAGCCTAAATAAAAAAATGCATTCTATAACGTATTCATTCAAAGAAGCATGTTCTAGTGATGGTTCTTGGCTCTGTATTGTATTAAAATGATTCTAGACAGACTCACACTATGCTTCACACTTATTAATTGGCTAAACAACCCCAGCCTCAGAGGGCCTACTTAATTAACTTGCAACGTGATCTGTGGCAGCATATCCATCCCTATTGTGCCCTGGGCAACAACTTGAATATATGGGTCTTTGCTTCTTTCCACAGAGGCAAATTCCAGGAAAGTAGCTGTGCCAAGACTGATTCAGAAGGCATAACTTCTCCCTTAATTGTATCTTTAAAATGCTAGTAAGGAAGCCAGGAGAAAATGGCTGAACACCAATTCTTTGAGATCAGAATTACCAAAGATAAGTCTGGCACATGCAACTGGCAGTTGTCCATAAAGCTAATCTGTCTTTAACTTTAGTTTAAAGAACCTTTTCCCCAAGAGCCAGATTGGTTGAAGAGGAAGAATGGAGGAAAATATTTCTGCTCCTCCTGTACCTCCTGATGGATGGGTTGCCAATGAGCGATTGCTAGCATGCTTCCAAGAATATCCTCTTAAGAATTTCACCCTGAATTTCAGAGCTCAGAATTACCTGGGCTGCCTTCAGACAGCACTTTATTCTAGTTTCCCATTTCCTATCTTGATAACTTTTATGTGATCTTTCACATGTTGTAAAAGCCACTTCTGGAAATCTAGCAGAATCTTGAAGAGGTTTAGCAAGGATTTTTCAATGTTAATTGCTTACAGGGAAAAAAAACCCTGTTTGCAATCCCGTTAAACTGGAAAATCGCAGGAGTTTTGCACTGTAATTTCCCCACAATTTTCCTGGGTCACACCATGGGGCAGTATTCCGGCATACAGTCCCCTCCCCCACTGTTTTCATGGATGAATCATGGGGCAACAGAATCATAGGTAAAAGGGTAAAGGGGACCCCTGACCATTAGGTCCAGTCGTGACCGACTCTGGGGTTGCGGCGCTCATCTCGCTTTATTGGCTGAGGGAACTGGCATACAGCTTCCAAGTCATGTGGCCAGCATGACTAAGCCGCTTCTGGAGAACCAGAGCAGTGCACGGAAACGCTGTTTACCTTCCCGCTGGAGCGGTACCTATTTATCTACTTGCACTTTGATGTGCTTTCAAACTGCTAGGTTGTGGCAAGAGGTCTAATGTTGTTTGCTGTTGTGTTACACCGACTGGTATGAATGAAATTTAATGTGACATGGCAGTGTATTTATCAAAAAGTCAGAGTTTAATAATGCAACAAGAAATGTTAGAAATTGGGACAGAAGCACTAGCAATATGACCAGGAAAACCAATGCAAGAATGTCCATGTCTGAATGTACCAGTGTCTTGCTTCCAAAGTACAACTCATGCATTAGAGCAGTGTTAAAGAACCATTGTGTCTGCCTTTAAAATTATGTTAAGGCGATGATTTTTACTGGATAATGTAGGCAAGCTGAAATTAAGCTTCCAGTTTGAAAGCAAGAGGCAACTCAAAATCAGCCTTAAACCTGGAGATCCAGCAGCCGGCATGCTGACAGCAGCACAAGGCTATGTGTCAGGGAATTGACATCTAAAGCGCCGCAGGTGCAAAGGCTCCCTGAGGTTGAGAGAGCAGTAGCAGCGGAAGAGGGAACCAGTAGAGGGCGAGCAAGAACTCCAAGGGAAAGTGAGTCGGAGGGATGGCTCAGAGACGCTTCAAGCGAAACCAGTGGGGAGGTCTCAGGACCTCCTATAGGGACACCCACACCTCGACGGAAACTGTCACGCCGAGAGGCCAGACGACGTGTTTCCGTTAAGGAGCTTTTATGTTGGAAACGTTTCCGAAAGCAGCCACTTTCGGATTCTACTAGTGATTGACGCAGCCATGCTGGAGGGGCTCCGTCACAGGCAGAGGTTTGAAAACCTGATCAAACTCTGAGGGACTTGCATTTTACGCACAAGCAGCTCATCGTCCCATCACAGCAATCCGAAAGTCACCGAAAGCCAGCTTGTGCAGAGAGAAGCATCATGAGCAACCCAGCCGGAACCGGGGGTGCAGGAGCAGCTGGAGGGGGTCCAAGCCTGGAAGAAAGGTACAGAGCGTTGGAGATCCAGTTGGCGCTGCAAACGGCGAGGCTTGAGGAGAGGAGGGCTCAGGATGCAGAAAAGGGAAAGGAGAAAACCACCCCGCTCGCCAGAAAGGTACCAGGATTGGTGCAGAAATTCGGGGGGGATCCCAGGAACTATCATGCCTTTAGAACAGAGATGCAATACGCTCTAAACTTGCAGTTTGATGACTTCCCCGACGAGGAATCGCGAGTGGCGTATGTGATTGGCCATCTCGAATCCGGGGCGAAAGATTGGGTTAGACCCCTGATGGCAGCGAATAATGAGATCTTAAAGGACACGAGGAAGTTTTTTCGTGCCATGGACCTGATGTTTTCCAGCGATATTGAGCAGGGGGTGGTGCGAAGGCAGTTAATGGCTTGCCAGCAAGGAAGCAGATCTGTCCGTGAGTACTGGACTGAATTTACTATGCTGATTCATAAATTGGGGTGGGACCTATCGGCGGAGCCCATCCAAATGCTTTTCGAAGAGGGGCTTTCTTCAACCGTCAAAGATGAGCTTTCCCGGGGGCCCAGGGCGGAGTCTATGGACCAATTAACCAAATCTGCGCTGGCCATAGGAGCGCGCCAGGAGGCGAGGGCTTTGGAAAGGCGGGAAGGGAAAGGAGACCGTTGGAGGGAGTTCCGCATTCCAGACATTCCAGAGCCATCTTTCCCGCCGGCAGAGCCGATGGAAGTTGGAACAGCGCGGGCGCGCGCAGTTTCAAATCCCAGTGAAGGGCGGAAGAAGGAGGGAAAGAGCGCCAAGAGATGTTATCTCTGCCAACAGCCAGGGCACTTTGCCAGAGTCTGCCCACAAAGAAAGGAATGGCAAGGGATGGCAGGAGCTGTTGGGGGAAAGGAAGAGGAAAGCAAGGAGCAAGTAAAAGCCAACGCCTGGCTGCCACCGTCGGGGCACAGCAGCCAAGCCAAAGAGCAATGAAAGTGCCCATGCCAGAACCTCCCAGACCTGCTTTAGTGATAGAGGTGTTACTAGAACTGCCAAACGGACACCCACTAAAGGTCAAGGCGCTTTTGGATTCAGGCAGCTCCTGTAATTTCATGAGTAAGGAGTTTGCAGCTGAGCACCAGATACAGACCATCCCTTTAAGTAACCCCTTGCAGGTGACTACGATTGACGGCAGAGAGCTGTTGGGGGGAGAAGTTAGCCAACAGACTGTCCCGATGATAATGAGAGTGGCAAGGCACACCGAACAGATAGCGTTTAATGTGGCCATCCTGGGAGGAGCGCCCATCATTTTGGGGATGAGCTGGCTGGCGCTACACGATCCGCTAGTGGGCTGGCATCAGAGGGTGGTCTCCTTTGGGTCAGCGCATTGCCTAGAACACTGCAAGGAGGGGAAGGTCTCGGGAGGAGACAGAGTCACCCTAGCGGGGATGGAAGTGATGGGCAAAGGGAAGGTGCCCCCGCAATACGCAGATCTGAGCAACGTATTCAGCGAAAGGGAAGCAGACAAACTGCCACCGCATAGACCCTTTGACTGTCAAATCAACCTACTCCCAGGGGCCCAACTCCCAGTAGGCAAGCTGTACGCCATGTCAGACAGGGAGATGCAGGAGCTGAGGGAGTTCATTGACAAAAACTTGAAGCGAGGTTTCATCAGAGAGTCCCGAGCGGTGGGGGGCAGCCCAGTGTTTTTTGTGGACAAAAAGAACACAGACAAACCGAGACTGGTGTGTGACTTTAGGGCCCTCAATGCAGTGTCGGAGCCCCTGGCTTTCCCTATGCCCCGAATTGACGACATTTTGACCAGAGTAAGGAAGGGAAAGATTTTTACAAAACTGGACCTGCGGGGGGCGTACAATCTGATACGCATAAGGAAGGGAGATGAATGGAAGACCACCATGTTTACCCCTTTGGGAGCCTTTGAATACCTCGTTATGCCCTTCGGTCTACAAGGGGGCTCCGCCTGTTTTCAAGCTTTTATAAACCACGTTCTGGGACCTTTGCTCTACAAGAACTGTGTGGCCTTTTTAGACGACGTGTTGGTGTATTCGGAAGATGAGGAACAGCATGTGAGGGACGTTCGAGAAGTGTTGGGCAGGCTGCAAGCCAACCAGCTGTGGGTGAAACTGGAGAAGTGCCAGTTTCATACCAAGGAGGTGGAATTCCTGGGGTACCGCTTGTCAGACAAGGGATTGGCCATGGATCCAGGCAAGGTTCAAGCGGTACTGGAATGGAAGACACCGAAGACCAAGAAGGACGTGCAAAGATTCTTGGGGTTTGGGAACTTTTATCGGAAGTTCATCAAGAACTTTGCCCACTTGACGGCGCCCATCACCGACTGCCTCAGCAGCAAGAAGAAATTTGTTTGGACGGTGGAGGCGGATCGAGCCTTTGAAGAACTGAAAAGGGCTTTCGCCTCGGAAGAACAACTTCTGCATGTGGATTTACAAAAACCCATGAGAGTGGAAACAGATGCATCCGACCGGCCTATAGGGGCGGTCCTTCTTCAACCGGGGAGGAGTGCGTCGGAGTGGAGACCGTGTGCATTCTTCTCGCGGAAACTGAATAAGTCCGAGAGGAATTACACGGTGTATGACAGGGAACTACTTGCCATTCACGAAGCATTCCGGAGGTGGAGACATTTATTAATTGGGGCACAACACAAGGTGCAAGTGTGCACCGACCACAAAAATTTAGAGTATTGGAGAACAGCTCGAGTGCTCAACCAACGACAAGTGAGATGGGCACAGGAATTCTCCAAATTTAACTTTGAGATTTGTTATGTGCCAGGCCCAGAAAACGTCAGGGCGGATGCGCTCTCACGCAAACCAGAATATTGGGAAGGGGAGGAGGTGATCGAAGAGAGACATGTCATCCCGGAGGACCGCTGGGTGTGTGGGGCGGCGCTGGTGGGGCAACGGGAACTGGTGGAGGAAACGGAAAATGATGAATATGCCCAGGATAAGCTCAGAGGTCTCAGGGGGGAGGGCGAGAGCCCCGGAGGTTTTGAGGAAAGAAATGGGGCATTGTATTACAAAGGGGCACTGTATATACCCGAAGGTGAATTGAGGGGGAGAGTACTCAAGCAGTTGCATGATAGCCCCACGGCGGGACATTTTGGGCAACACAAAACCATGTGGTTGGTTACCAGGGAATTTTGGTGGCCTAAGGTGAGGGAAGATGTAAGGGAGTATGTAAGAGGGTGTGACCAATGTCAGCGAGCCAAAGGGGAAAGAAGGGCGCCGGCAGGGTTATTAGAACCTTTACCCACACCAGAACGGCCTTGGGAAGCGATATCAATAGATTTTATGACGGATCTGCCAAGGTCCAAGGGGAAAACAGCCATCATGGTAGTAGTAGACCTGTTAACTAAGATGTGCCATTTTGTAGCATGCTCACATGCAGTCACAGCGGAAGAAACGGCGAAGTTGTTTGTGGAACATATCTTTAGGTTGCACGGGGCTCCCTCGAGGGTGATCTCAGATCGAGGCAAACAATTTACTTCCAGGTTCTGGAGGAAGCTCATGAGCTTGCTACACGTGGAAGTTAATTTTTCAACTGCCCGGCACCCTGAAACCAACGGGCAGGCGGAAAGGGCAAATGGCATTCTTCAACAATATCTTAGGTGTTATGTCAATGACAGAGAGAACGATTGGGTCGAAAAGTTGGCGTTGGCAGAATTTGCCTACAATAATGCGGAGAATGTGTCCACAGGGATGAGTCCCTTTTTGGCTAATTACGGGTGTCACCCCAGGGCATTTCCAGGGGAAGGAGGGGAGAGATGGAGCGTTCCAGCGGCTGAACATTTTGTAGAAGAGATGGAAGCCATCCATCAGCAGCTCCAGCTCAACTTAGAAAGGGCCAAGGCACAATATAAGAAGCAGGCAGACAAGAACAGAAGGGAAGGTGAAACCATAAGGGTGGGGGATCAAGTGTGGTTGTCAACCCAAGGGTTGCCGTTCAAAGGGGGTTGTAAGAAACTGAGGCCCAGAAGATTGGGACCCTTTGAGGTGATTCAGCAGGTCAACCCGGTAGCTTTCAAACTCCGATTACCCAATCACATGAAATTGCACCCAGTGTTCCACAGGTCGTTACTGTCACCATACAGGGGGGGACGTGAAGGGGAGCACGTCAGGGGACCAGCCTTGGAAGAGAGGGAACGCCGCAACCATGTAGCGGAAATCCTCGATTCCAGGTGGAAGGGTAATCAGGTGGAGTATTTGGTGGCGTGGGAAGGGGAACCGGAGTCAGAAAACACCTGGGTAAGTGCAGAGGAAGTCAATGACGAGGTTTTAACAGAAACGTTCCACCAAAGGTTCCCGAGGAAACCTCAGCCTATAGCAAGGTTTAGGAGGGAGTATTTCGGCACCACCGATGAGGAAGAGGAAATGGAAGGGTTCGCGGAGTCGGAGTTGGAAGATGGAGTGGACTCTGATGACGAAGACTACCTAGAGAGTAGGAACAGCAACAAGTGGAAGGAAGTGTTCGCGACGTCGGAAGATGAGGGAGGTTCTTTCAGGGGTTTTACCTCCTCACCGCCAGTAGGAGAGGAGACGGGAGGGGGTGAAGGGGGCCCTGGAGGGGAGGTGGATGTCAGGGAATTGACATCTAAAGCGCCGCAGGTGCAAAGGCTCCCTGAGGTTGAGAGAGCAGTAGCAGCGGAAGAGGGAACCAGTAGAGGGCGAGCAAGAACTCCAAGGGAAAGTGAGTCGGAGGGATGGCTCAGAGACGCTTCAAGCGAAACCAGTGGGGAGGTCTCAGGACCTCCTATAGGGACACCCACACCTCGACGGAAACTGTCACGCCGAGAGGCCAGACGACGTGTTTCCGTTAAGGAGCTTTTATGTTGGAAACGTTTCCGAAAGCAGCCACTTTCGGATTCTACTAGTGATTGACGCAGCCATGCTGGAGGGGCTCCGTCACAGGCAGAGGTTTGAAAACCTGATCAAACTCTGAGGGACTTGCATTTTACGCACAAGCAGCTCATCGTCCCATCACACTATGCAATAAAAAATGCTTTACAGAGGAAAATGATTTCCCACTGTGAGCAAAACCTTTCAGCAAGACCAAGTGATTGGTGCCTTGACATTTCTCACATCACTACTCTCCATAAGCACCCTGATGATTCACAAAAAAAGAGAGAGAGAAAAGAATCAATGGTAACTGGCAAGCCAATACATTCTCCTTAGATGACAAGCAATTGGTGGTGTAACTCTATCCTTTTTAAGGGGGCAAGGTAAGGGTATTATTCTCGATTTTTAGGCATATACACATATTTACGGAGCTGTACAGATGGTCTGTACCAAAGGTGTTTCATACCGTACTGACAAACCTTCACAATGGTGAACACAAAACACCAGCCAGCTCTGTTCTTGAGAAGTTCCAAAACAGGCTGCAAAAACAGGGTGTATGTAGACCCCATTGTTTGCCATAGCTCACTAGCTGTGTTTGGGCTTGGTGGCAGAGATGAATTTAGGGGAGCACTGGGCACGGAGCCTCAGGGATGCTGCAACTATGATACAGAATGGAAGGCAAGAGGCAGGGGTGCTGAATTTTAGCGTCACACAGGGTGCTGCTGAAATTTGACACCCCATGTTCCACCACCACTGGTAGTCACAAGCTGGGCAGTTATGTTATGTTCTATACACCGGAACCAAAGGATTATATGGGTAATCCATGTTGGTTTGATTTACAGAATACCACAACTTTCCAAGTTTGCCTGCACATCCAAGAATATTCTTCCTTTTCACTCCCACTTCAGGGAATACAGGAAGGTGCCTTATAATAAACTTGACCATTGGTCCACCTAGCTCACTTTTGTCTACACTTTCTGGCAACAGCTCTCCAGGGTTTCAGGCAGGGGTCTCTACCAGACATTTTTAAAAAGGAATCCAGAGGGGATCTGGGGAATGACAGGTTGGTTAGTTTAATATTTGTCCTAGGAAAACTAGTAGCAAGTACTGTTAGATTTTTAACATTCAGCTGGACTTCTTCGGAGCAAAGAGCAACACTTATTTTTGTTAATGTTACAGGTTTCCCACTCTTACTGACGGCAGTTAAAATTTGCAATCGGCCAAACTGCACAATGTGGGTTTAGGGATAATTAAGCTCTTCACAGAGTAATTGCCACTAACACCATCTCAATTCCTTATGCATGGTGGTACTCGAATAATGGGCATAACTTTTCTCCCAAAGAAGGGAAATGGTTTTACGGGGCATACAGCCCTATGCAATTAGTGTACAATAATGATTTACTAGCTGTGCAGCAAGCCTTGAGCTTCTTAACAAACTACATTTTGTGAACACTTTCTCATCCTATAAGAGGGCTATGCTAATATTTCGGGGGGGGGGGGGATTCATACACGGTAAACTGCAAAAATCTGAATTCCTTTCCACATAAAAACAACCCATTCTCTCCCCAGAGTATGTTCAGTACTTGTTTGACTTCCTATGTTTCCTTATAAGATTGCATATTATTTTAAAAGACTCCATATCAAAAAGCTCATATTTTATTTATTGATATGTTGAAAAACTGGACTGCTTTAATACTGTATTGTTTTTAACACTTGATTGGAAGCCCCACAGAGTGGCTGGGAAACTCAGCCAGATGGGCGGGGTATAAATAATATATTATTATTATTATTATTATTATTATTATTATTATTATTATTCCTGGCCAATAATTTAATTAACTGTTACTACCAGCAGCCTGGTCCTTTCTTAATACAAAAGAAGCCATGCACCCTGTTTCTGATGTACAATGACCATAATAACAGCACACTAATTTTTTATGCAACAAACTATTTCTTCAAACTAAATCCCAACCTGAATTTGTGGGCTCTGGAGGAATTCTAAACTTGGCTGGGGTGAAGTGGAATCTGCATGAAGTCCCCATGGCATCCTCTTATTTAGCAAGCACCCTTCCTTTTGTGGGGAACAGCACAAACAAATTAAGTCAGAAGAACCACCATGTGATGGAGTACAATCCCGTTCAAGGAAAGGTGGCAGGGTCTAGAATCACATGATCCCTCTTAGACTGCAGGTTGAAAATAGGTGATCACTTCCAGAACCTTCTGCAATGAAACTGAGGCATTGCAGCCAGGCTTGCAAGGTAAGAAGCAGTGTGACTGTATTCCGTTCCTACTTTTGACTTTGCAAGCACCCCTTTCTGACAATTCCTGGAGCCTTGGGGAGGGTGGTGAGGTATTTCCTACAAGGTCCTGACGATGATGGCAAATGATGCTGTAGCGAGGAAGCTGGATCAACCTCAGGCCACTAGGCTTGGGAAAATCTGTCCTCTTGGAGTCTCTTATTGGCTATCCATGTACAAGTCCACTTTGGACTGCTATACAACTATTCAAGGTAAAGCAGCCATTTAAAGGATAGGAACCTAAGAATGGCAGTCATAAAGGTAAATAAGTAGGGACCTGTGACTTTTAAAGGCTCATAAAGCAAGAAGCAGATAAAAGCCAAATAAAGGAAAAGGATAAGTGTTTCCTTTTGCTCCATTAGATACCTGACCCCATTAGGTAACAGACATGACCATCAGCTAAACAGGTTTGAAAGCAATGGCCATATTGTTATTGATTTAACAATCTGGAGTGCAACCCTTGTGTCCTCATTTGTTGCCTTTTCTGCCTCTGTCATTTGTCTTCTTTGTGTTGGGCAAAACTGCTGCACACATATAAGCCATTTAAAAAGAACTGTATCTGAAAAAGTACCAATAGAAACGAAATCATTTGCTCAATGCAAGTTGTACATGCAACGCCCATGTGTATTTGTGTGCTTATGTTCTTAATAAATCTTTCCATATACTGGTAATTAAAGTTCACACACATGACCTATTTACAGATGATCTAAAGATGATCAGTACCCCGAGCTTGTTTTCTACAAACAGGCAGGAAACCCAATATTTCTGTGTGAACTAGCTATCAATGGAAGAGAGCCAGATTTACTGAACTGGGAGGAAAATCAACTCATTTACAGTAATTTTATTACCTTAATCTATTGGGGCCTTTCTTAACTTTTCTACCCCTTGAAATGAATGCACTGCTGCTCACTCTTTTTTAAAAAAAAATTAAAGTAATGATTCTGTTATGGGAAATCTTTGGAAAGAAATAGTTTTTGAAAACCTCAGAAGAAGCGGTATTAAAAAACAGATTTAAAATCAAAGACATGATTAAATCAGATGCAATTTGCAAAAACCATTAGGTTGCTCATGGAAAGGCCTTTTGGCAACACAGGTAATAGCAGATATCCAGCTTCTGGGTTCTATTGGGCCAGGTGTGTGCCAGAGACTGCGGCTTGGGCATCAGTCTTGGATTGCCAGCAACAGTTCGAGTTTCCTGCATTGCAAGACGCAGTATGCGCTGGGAAGAGTTGTTGCCGTTGGTGAATGTAAGCAGATTGTCCGGTCCTCCCAACGCCTTGATCCTTCAGCTGGGAGAGAATGATTTGGTCTTCAGGAAGAACTTGAACTTGTTATTGAATATAAAACAGGACCTCGATGAACTGGCAGCGATATACTCCAAAATGACTTTGATATGGTCCTCCCTTCTGAAGAGGCTTGTTTGGTGTGGGAGTCGTTGCCCAGTCGCCATAGACAAATCCAGGAAAGTCTTGAATCGCGCGGTGGCCAGTAAAGTAGGCACAATGGATGGCCAAGTGATTGAGCACGCTGACATCAGGTTCAGCGATGTCACTCTTTTTCACAACGATGGCGTTCATCTTTCCGATTGTGGAAATGATGTATGGTTGTCTGATATCGTCCAGGGCATTAGGAGTTGGTTGCAGCTGTGAGGGTATTTGGCGGCGTGCCTTTTGGCTCGGGTGGTGGTTAGGCATTAGAATTGGCATTGTGTGATGGAGGGGAGGTTGTGGCCATCACCTACCCCTCCCCTTGAAGGGTATTCCATTAAAGGAATCTGGTGGTCATGGTCCCTGTCCAATGCCCAGGTGGTGGCTAGGGCCATGGCATGACCCCTGGTGACTCTAGGGGAAACCTTTCAGTTGATTTGCATCAACAAGCTCCCCCTACAGGTTGTTAACACTCATGTGACTCCCTGCAGAGTGGGCAGGAGTTAAGTATTATGTAGTCTGTTCGGATCCAATGCCTAAGCCAATACCTCTCACGTTCTGTAACCAATAAAGTTGTGGCCTTTTTTAGCCCATTAACCTAAAATATTTGTGTCCATGCGTCTTATTTCATCACACGTGGGAAGTGGGGCCTCGACTCACAAGAATCAGCTCTCCTGCTGAGCACCAAGTTAGGATCTGCAAGGACCTGGCACCTTCCATCTGTCTGACAAACGCTCTCAGTCATTTTACGTCAGCTACGCTCTCAGCCCGTCTGGAAAAGTCACTGGCAAGTCACATAAAATTTATAAAGGAAAGGGTAATAAAACAATGTCGTTTTTATACAGTGTATAAACAAATGCCAACTTTAAAATCACACTAGAAAAAGCTCGGCATGGCAGACTGTCAAAACTGCTGTAAAAGAAAGTATTGTTAAACACAATATTCATGTAGTCTCGTCAATCCAGATAAAGTTGATTGCTGGACTGAACTCAACTAAAAGGATGCAAAACTTTACCATATTTAATTTAACTAAAGTTAGTGTTCCAGCTACTGATTATTCAAGGGGTGCAGCAACATTTCACAACCAACCAGCAACAGAGGCTGATGCAAGACTTCAAAATATATGTTTCTTCTCCTTTTCACAAACACTGAAGGCCTGAAGGAGTAACAATACATAGTTCCTTCACTTCCACCATTCCAACAATGCTCCAAACCCAGGAGTAACCATTTTTATTGATGTTAGAAACGGGACGATTTCTGTAGGTACTGCTTCCTACCAGTGTTGCATGCAGAAGAGTTAATGTATGTCTACTTCAACTGGATGTTTTACGCACTTGCAAGGGGACAGAAGTGGCTGGCAGGCTGAGACAGAGCCACTATCCTAGCTTCCGGGGGGGGGGGGGTACTGAATTTGGTTATGCAATACGACAAAGCACTGAGTGGAGTGGCCAACCTTTCAGGCAGGTGTGTCACAAGTCAACTTCCAAGTATGTCCTTGGATTGCCACACTGTTGTAGTAGTAGAAGAAGAGTTTGGATTTGATATCCCACTTTATCACTACCCAAAGGAGTCTCAAAGGTGTGGGCCATACTCCTCTACAGCTTGTGGTAATGTGATGCTGCTTAGCATCCACATCTTAATATGTTAAGCGGTGTTTTAGATTTGTATTAAACTCTACAATTGGAACACTGAAATGTTCACTGATCCTTCTTTCCTCCAGCACCACCACCCTTGTGATTGTCAGGATAAATTTTATAAAACTGAAGAAAATGAAAAAGTATATTAGAAAAACTGCCAGGGCAATAGGCATATGGCAACTTGTCTTAAATTGGTTGCTATGGTATATTTGCATCAGCCACGACTAGAACTTGGGACAAGATCTCATAGATCAATTGTCTTTTTTGCTGTAATCTGGATGAGAAAAATGTAATTTGGTTCACAGCCATGGGATTTGTTTAGTATAAATTAAACTTATGCAAGTGATTGGGGGATGCAGTTGTATATGTGAGATGTAGAGAGACTACAAGAATGTGTTTAATGGGTCTTAAGGGACGGAAATATTATAATTA
Source organism: Podarcis melisellensis (assembly GCF_964234715.1). Classification (NCBI taxonomy): domain Eukaryota; kingdom Metazoa; phylum Chordata; class Lepidosauria; order Squamata; family Lacertidae; genus Podarcis; species Podarcis melisellensis. The sequence continues at coordinate 16,442,513 of NC_138541.1, read as the reverse complement.
GCCAACATGAAATCAAATAATGAGCACTAATGCAGATAAGACAATGAGCTAGTGAGGAAATTATTCTAAAATTATATCTTAATAGAGTCTTTACTATAATTTCTCCATGTATTTGCATTTTTAAAAATAGTTTACAATGTAAACTAGAATGAAATAATAGTGTCATTTAAAGTTAACATGGCACAATGGGAAATTAATTTAACTTGACACTATTTTCAATTTATCATCCAACTATTGGATACATTTCCTAAAAATTGCTCCATTATCTTCTCTTAAATATTTGGATGTTGAAAGTAAAAACTACAGACACTCCAAAGTGTAGTTTTAGAGAGAACCACTTTCAAGGCTTAATTGGAGTCACAGCTCATTATCTCTGATACTTGCCTTCGGTGGTAGGGTTCAGCCTGGGTCTTGTGGAGTAATATTTTTAAAATACACTTGCATATTCAGCTTGCTTTTGCCTCATTAATGAGTAACTAGAAACCAGCCCACACAAACCTGGTATGTTAGAAATTAAGAAGCAGTCTACTGTCATCACTTTTGATTCCAGGAATGAAAAAATGTTACTTCTCATACTTTAATAATGTTCCTTATGCATTTCCATCATAGGCGCCGACTCCATGGGGCCTGAGGGGGGCCGAGCCCCCTCAAAAATTCGTTTGGGGGGGCTCCGCCCCCCCAATAATTTGAGAAAATTATTACCGTCTTTTTCCCTCAAAAAGAGGAAGCGGCTGCTTTCCTGCATTCTGCCTCAGGGTCTTACTGCCCACCCTTCTCTGTTTCCTTGCTGTGTTTGCTCAAACGGAACAAAGAGCAGGGAAAGCCCCTCCCCTCCAGGCAAGCAGAGTGTCGTCTCTGTGCTCCAGGAGGGGGAGAGAGAGAGAGGACGAGCTGGCTGGCTGGCTTGGGTGGGTAGGTGAGGGAAAACTTTTGCCTTCCTTTGCTCCCTCCTGTTATACCCCTCCCCTGCATTCTTAGCCAGCTGCTTCTCTGCACACCCCTCTCGTGCTCCTTGTCCGTTCTGTGTTTTTCCTTCCCTCCCCACTTAAAATGTGATTTAAAAGCATGGATCCACAGGGATCCTCAGGATCTTTGCATTGGGTCACCCCAAATTCACCATCAGATCACATAGCATGTCCATGGCTACAGCCTGCCCCCCAAAAATCACACACCCACTGTTGCCTGGGGCTGCAATGGTGCAAAAACGTGGTTACAAAACATGGATCCACAGGGATCCTCAGGATCTTTGCATTAGGTCACCCCAAATTCACCATCAGAGCACATAGCATGTCCATGGCTACAGCCTGCCCCCCAAAAATCACACACCCACTGTTGCCTGGGGCTGCAATGGTGCAAAAACGTGGTTACAAAACATGGATCCACAGGGATCCTCAGGATCTTTGCATTGGGTCACCCCAAATTCACCATCAGAGCACATAGCATGTCCATGGCTACAGCCTGCCCCCCCAAAATCACACACCCACTGTTGCCTGGGGCTGCAATGGTGCAAAAACGTGGTTACAAAGCATGGATCCACAGGGATTCTCAGGATTTTTGCATTGGGTCACCCCAAATTCACCATCAGATCACATGTCTGTGGCCACAGCATGAAGCACAAAAATGATACATCATTAATATTCACTGCCCACGGCGGCAGCCAAACGGCTGCCGCAAAGGGCGGGCCCTCACAGGTTCACTTAAGGTCGGCGCAGCCCGGGGCTCGCCCCTTTCGTTCCCCCAGCAGCAGCGGTTTGGAGGTCTTGGGCCCCCCCAATATTTTTTATAAGTCGGTATGGGCCCCCCCAATATTTTTTATAAGTCGGCGCCCCTGATTTCCATAGTTCTATAAAACATCTTGCAGGAGATAAAACAGAGTGGGTAGTACTCACAAAAGCAATACCAATGTGCTTCTATCAGTGCCCCTAGAAAAGAAACCTGACAGATTTCAGAAAAGTAAGTCCAGGGATTCTCATGCTAAGCACTTTGAAAGTTGATGTTTCAGGGGTGAGGGGAAAAGCTTTTTATCTTTCCTTCCAGTGGTTTTGTTCATTAGCACCAATTCAGTGGCATTACGTGGTACAATGGGTGTAGATCCAACGTGATTTGTCAGTTAAGTATTTCTATTGTTTTACTTGATCTAAGGGGGCAGCTGCCCCTCTGCCCCCCCCCGGCTATGCTCATGGGTGGTACTGAGCACAGAACAATGTGTGTTCTTTGCTTCAGGATGAGAACAGAAATCACACGGAGGAGGCGCGGCAGCAGTGGGAGGCCCCATTAGATAAAGTGGTGTCTCAGGTTAAGAACAGTTTCAGGTTAAGAACGGACCTCCAGAACGAATTCAGTTCTTAACCCGAGGTACTACTGTTATTGAAATATCCCTCCTCCAAAGCATTGGGACTGCATAGTCTGGGTACATCAATCTCTCAGATTACAAGTTTGACCTATCAGTCACAATAGAGTGTTTCCCTCCACTCCACAAACTCCCAACCTTCGCCCACCTTGGTATTTTACTTATATGGTAAGGTTGTTGCCCCCCCTTTGGAAGGCACTTGCCCTCAGTTTTTGTTTTGTTTTGTTTTAAAAATCCAAATCATCAGGACATCACAAACATACTGTTTTGGTTTGGGATGCCTCAGAGTACTTATCATCTCTCTAAACACCCCGCTTTGGGTCAGGATACGGCATTTGTTCAAATCTGCTGCACACGCACACACCATTTTTAATCACTGTAAATTGTGTTTTAGTAATGTTCTTATTTGTCCCAAGCCTGTGGGTCTATATCAAATTCAAACACCCTTCAACTACAAATTATTATATGTGCCCAGAAAACTTCATCTGGTCTCAATTCAGAAATGTTTCACCAGTGATTAGTATTTTTAAAGAAGTGCTCTCCCCGCCCCCATCGAGAGACCTAAATTGACTTGTAATGTCAGTAGTAACATACTAAATTGATTTTAAATCTCTTTTATGTTTTGTTCAAGTTCTGAGCACCAATTTTAGTACAAGCGGAGCTAAGCAAAGATGGTGCAGGTGCCCAGTCCCTTTGGTGCCAGTGCAGTAGCACCTTCCAGCCTTGAGCGATTAAAGATGCTGTGTTCTTTGCAAGCAACAATTGGTGTTTAGGACTTGGACTGAAAATAGACTAATTCAAATGTCATTCCCTGCTCATTCCCGGTTTTCATTCTAAGCTCTAGAAAAAAAATTGTAGACGATAGTGATTCATCGTAGCGAGCATCATAAATTGGGTAAATTTGTATTCCACAGAAAGTAAATACTGTAAGGGTTTCAACATCACTACAGTAATATATACAGATTTTTTTTTTGCTAACCACTACCCTTTGCCTTTCTTTTTTCCTTTGCCTGGTATTCGGTTTACTCATAAAAAGGGTTGAAGTTTAAGCAGAAAAACACATAGCTACAGTTGCATGATTTTCAATGTTAATTAAAATTTCACTATGACAAACAGCAGCAGGGTACTAAGAAGGATTACTTGATTTTGTTTTTATATTTAATTTTCTATCAATTTATCCATTCATCAAAAGTATTTGTACTATCAAATTTTACAATGCCCCTTCACCCTCACCAAAGCAGATAAACATTCCATTTGTATGCCCAATAAGCAAACTCAATTAGTTGTGTGAAAGTGCAAAGCACTGTTGACATGAACGCTATCACTGTGCAACAGATGTCTTAGGAAGACTGCATTTGGATATAACAAGAAAGCGATATAGCGAAAGAGAAACCAAATGGGACTATTCCCCTCTTGACATTTTAGAACAATGTTTTTAATATTGTTCTAATAACGTTTAAAAAGTGAGTGCAGACCAGCCCCAGTCTTTGGGGACAGATATTTTATTTTATTTTTGCATTTGGGGGGGTGAGCGGTCTTAACCTTGATATGAGATAGCCAAGGATACTTTTATTTTAAATGCTCTACCCACACATACTTGCCGCTGCTCTCAGCTCCAGGAGTGCATTCCTTGGACAGAAAGCCCTTGGGAATGATGCTACAAACAAAGCTCATGTGCCTTTTTTATTTGTTTAGTGCACTGCTTGCTTTGGACAACAATTTCTGTAATCAGCTGCATTTGTTGCATTGTTCCCATGAGCATTTCTTCGGGGAAAGATGACTGACCCCACTGCTGACACGTAGACCGTAAACCAGGCACAGTAAAGGACTCTGGGTTTGTATTAATGTCCACAATTAATCTGTAACATTCCCACAAAAGTTCTCAACTGCCATATTCCAATATTTCTGATCTTATTATAAATATAAAAGCTATCCAAATTCTAATTGCCTTTGCTGTTACGGATGTTATTTTATTTCATTTTTTAAAAAGGATGCTTTTGGCTTTCGTTGTGTGTGCGCATACCACCCTGTTGATCTCTACGTCCAAACGCTCTCTCAGTTGGTAACAACTGAACATCCAAAAAAGCAGCGCTCTTATTTGCATCAAAACAACTTGATTATGCAGCATGAAGCTTGACGGCTTCCCAATTATTGATACAATTGTTATAACTTATCTGTGGGTGGGGGCAAAGAAAAAAAAGAATAAGCAGTCCTCCGCTTAACTGGAATGAATGAATTTCTCACTTTCTTCCCACTGCCCATTTCTCGTCTGTACAGGATAATATTCCAGTGATGTTAATGCGATCTGACAGACAATCTTAAATAGTGTTATTACGAAAACTGGGGCGGGTGGAGGGGGAGGAAAGGAGCCTGGTGCTTTTAAGTACAAGGTTGTGCTCAATTTTGCAGTTAAATTACAACTGTTGTTTACGGAGCTGACTTGTGCCTGTAATTTTTCCATATTTGCTCAGAGTCAATATAACTTGGTGTCTAGAGGCCAAACAAATGGCAGCGCCAGATAAGAAATGGACTGTGATAACGTAAGCTAATGTAAGATATATAGAAACAATGTTACGACTTTATATAATGCATTAGTTCCCTATTAGTAAATATAAATAAGAAAGTTGTGTGAAAAGATTATTGAAATGCAGGGGAAGGAATAGAAGAGGAAAGTGGCAAGAGGGGGGGGGGGGCAAGCTTCGTACCAAAGAGAAATAAAGAGTATATTTCACATTAACACAACCCTCCTAAACATGTTTCCGCTGGAGGAAGTGCTATGGGTTTTTGCTGAAATAACTCTAAAAGAAACATATTTAGGATTGTAGCTTTCATTTTGTGATTATAACTTGGATGTGAAAAATACATTACCTTCAATTAACCCCAACAATCGGGAAATGAAGGGAGCAAACTAGTTATTAGGCGGTACCTGCCCACTCTGGGATCATGAGGCTAAATCAGACAATGGAGGACAATAGGGTTTTCAGCACCTTTACCCCTATGCAGAGGCAAAGGACCTCTGAGGATGACCTGCCCTTGGCCTCAGAGGATGATGGATCCAGTTGGCTCCCAATAGGCTCTGTAGTGCTTTTTGGGTTGATATAACTGGTGCTCATATCAAAGCCCTGGTGAATTTGTGGTACATGTGAATGGCCTGGAGCATGACTCGCCTCCCACTCCAAGGAGCCTGCTTCCTTCCTCAGCATACACCAGAGCTTAGAGCAATGAAACAAGCTGGGAGACAGCTTGAAGGCAAGTGGAGGAAGAATCCAGATGAATGTGATTGGACACTGCTCATTATCAAGCCTGACAGTGAAGGTAGGTGACAAAGAAGACCTGCTTTACTGCCTCCATTGCATCTGCATTGTGCCATCCAGCAGAGCTTTTCTAGGTACTATGAAACCTTTTACAGCCTGGCCCAAAGGAGATGGTGGAACCAACAGTAGCTTTGCACCTTTGTCACCACATTTTGACACAAGCATTCTCCAAAGAGAACTTTTAGCTCACCATCATCTCCAAGCATCCATCCAATTAAACATTATTAGGATATTACTGATGTTTCACTTATCTTCAGTTTACTAATGCACCCTGCTTCTGAACCTAACATGGGGTAAATGAACACTGTTTTTAGCCATGCCTAATGAAAGGTCTGGTCCCTCAGAGCTCCTCTTATGTTCTTAAATCACATAATACACAAACAAAAAAGCAAGTAGGCAGTCCCTCTGGAACTCATGCAGGAAAGTATACAAGAGAGGTTGCAGTCATATACTGTACTCAAAAGTAAGCCCCATTGATCACAGTGGGATTTGTTTCTGCATAGATTGTATCAGATCCGACTGTATGTCACCCATGTTTGTCTCCTGGGGTATAGCTGCAATGGGAGTGTTAGTGTTTCTCAAGATGGAAGTAATGTTTAACTGGGTCTATGTGCTGCACTATAATCAGTCAACAATGGTGTGGCTAGTTTCTCAGCTGAAGAGGATTATGTGCCATGGTCTATGGTGGAAGGAATGCATGCGCAATGTGCATTTGTGACAGCAATGTGTGTTTTGCAATGTGAGAGCATGCCTTGGAGTGTGTGGTGTATTTTTTAAAATAAGAGAGCGGTGTAGTGTGTAAAAAGCATTGCTTGTAGTTTACCATCGGGGGGGGGGGGGTCAGCATTGTAGACTACTGCCCCCCATAGCAAATTTGCAGATCTTGCACTAGAAAAATCTCAAACTATTTCTCAGAAAAAAAACATGTTATGGGAGACATTTTGGCTCACCTCCAATTTAAGCATCTGTCTGAAAGGGGTGGCTGTGGGTACTCACAAGGTGCTCACCCCTCCTGGTATGTACATCTGTTAGAGGCCTAAACCTCTAAAATTTCAGATACATTCTCCTACGTCTCCAGGCAGAAGCAAATTCCCATATGTTTTATATATTGGGCTTTGCAACTTATCCCAACAATATCAAAATAAGCTCCAATAAACAAGAGGGGAAGACTCGAGAACAACAGAAGCAGACCTCCAAGCCAGCCTTTAGAAGGCACAGCCCATAGAATGATTCCTGCAACTCCCCAGAGGAGGAGGAGTGGTGGTGATAGGTGACTCCCTACTGAGGCGAATGGAGGCAGTAGTGTATGGAGGGAACAGGAAGTCACGAGAGGTGTGCTGTCCTCCGGGTACAAAGATTCATGATATGACAGAGAAGTTCTGAAGTCTTTCTGATTCATGTGGGTACAAATAATACTGCCACACATAATACTATGAGACACTGGGCAGGGAGCTGAGGAGACTTGGGGCACAGGTAGTCTTTTCATCACTCCTTCCTGTTGAAGGTCATGGCTCCTATGATTCCATGATCTGAAAATATAATCCACCAAAATATCCTGTTAACTATTTGGCAGGTTTTCCACAAGAACTGTACAGATCAATCGCTTTGAACTTCATTAGCGGGGCTTGTGGACAACAAGTTACACTTTACTGACTGGTTATGAAGCACTGGTCGTTACTGGCATTAGGCAAGAAATTTAATTCTGTTTAATCCTACTGTAACCTAATCAGCAACAACCAAATTAATTCAATACAGTGATCCAGCATAAGAAGCAATCACAAAAGAAGTTAGTGTATATGATTGCCTGTTCAATGCTTACAATTCCTACTTCCCTCGGGAAATCGAAGGTACAAATACATCGAAGTTATTTTAGCCCATCTGCTTCTTTATCCCTTAATGTATTCTGCTGGTCTAAGTTCAAGAAACAGAAAACACCACCAGTGATTTGCATTCATCCAGCTTAAATGGTCCCAAGTGAGGAGAAGAAAATGAGAAAGAAACAACAGTATTTCTTTCTTTAATCCCTCTATACTCCTTGACGGCCAATATTTGCTACCTCCACCTTTCAAATTGTGCCTGAAAGAAGCCATGTTACTAAGGGTGTTATTCTGAATTTGATCAGGTTCTTTTTAATTTGGCCTCCCAGGGAAAGACAAGGAGATACATCTGAAAAGAAATCTGCATGAACTGACATTGTAAGAAAGTCATGTCATGATCAGAATGCTAAAATATTCTAGCTATAAATCCACCAACATTTAAACCTTCTTTCTCTAAAAACAACAATAATACTTCAATAAACTTTGGGTCAAGTTATTATTATTGTTTACTTGACCTGGTACATGAATATACACAAAGGATATGCAGTATGTTCTTTTTGAGGAATCGAAAGAAATGCAGACTAATAGGTTTGTTTAAAGCAGCATAACACCTCCACAACAGGCTTGTCCAAAGTCCATTTTGGGTGCCTAATCCGACCCGCCGGTCAGTTTAATCCGGCCCCTGTGGCAGTTTATTTCTTGGGGTAAAATCCTAAAAAACCCTCAACAACTTCAATCCTAAAAAAAGGTCCACTACTTTGGTTGGCCCCCATGGCCCTTCACTTCATCAAATCTGGCCCTCTTTGAAAAAAAGTTTGGGCACCACTGCTATTTACTGAGCATTCATTCTGAGCATTGTGGAGAGGTTATCCAGTGTTGCGTAAAGCAAGTGTTACCTAGAACTTTCCAGTGCATTTTTCCATGGCTTTCATTATCTCAACCATCCTAATTGGTGGGGGGGGGGGAGGACAGGCTTATTTTACTGATCACCAAATCAACTTTAATTGTGCAATCTGAATTTTCCAGTATGTGATTGAATCCCACCTGAAAATGATGATGGCCTGGAAGTTTCCCTGGTGTGTCGTGTGGAGAAGATAATGCAGAACCAGAGATTTAAAACATTTCTATAACGCTTAATTAGTCACATTTCTAAGTAATGTTGATAAAGACAATGCACAGAAAATTGGACAATTAAACAATAAACATTTATCACAAAACAGAACACTACCTTAAAATGCCTCAGCCATGTTGGCAGGAAAGAGGTTTGGGATGTGCATCAGGCAAGGTTAGTCAAGGGCAAGGATGGGGCACTGCTATGGAAGAACAGAAATCAAAATCTCCTTGGTAGTCAAACCACTCGTTCAGTCTATGGTGGTCAGGCATGGTCACACAGCCTTCTGCTCTAGCCTATGTATTTTTTAAAACTTCTTTCAGGGTTGGGTGGCAACCTGTAGTCTCCTTTGCAGCTTATTGGTGGCATTGAGTCAATTTTCCCAAATGACATGTCCTCCAAACCACAGTTGATGGTCCCATTCTAGGTAGGTAAACCCCCAAAAGATGAAGGGAATGACAGGAAGATCTAGTATGTTTACAAACAGATTTTGACCTCTAAGCTGGACTGCTGCCCCTGGATGCATGTGGTGTGTGTAATTCTATTAACAGTATTTTAGTAAGATTCAACCACCAGCCCAGTTAACTTCCGCATGTGGAACAAAAGGGACACCATCTTGCCCTTTGCTTCATGTAGCAAAATCTTGGTCTGGCTTTGAAATGCAGCAAAAGTTGGAAGTGGTAAATTATGGTGTTAACCCAGCAACAGGAATGGCCGGGAGCCAAAGCACCAATTGGAGAAGGCTTCTTCATGGGTTTGTATTCTTGCAGTTGCTGGGTTGGGACAAAAAGGCAAGCAGTCCATACCTGGAGAAACTAGCAGGTGCTGGAAGACTGTGCAAGGCAGAAGTTGCTCCCCATGCCATGAACCTTTGAGCCCCATGTATCCATTCAAGGAAACCCTTTTCCACATGTTGATCACTCTTGCTGGCTTAGAGTGTCTACTATACATCAGATGTAAGACTGCAGTATCAGTTAACAACAACCAAAGTACTCCATGTTTGCTCTTTCTGCAATGAGCCAACGCACTTTTAAGAGTTCAGTAACAGACTCATAAAAAGGTGCCTGATGGACTGCAGAAGGTATTGCCGCTGCCTTGAAAAATTACATAAATCAAATACTGAGTGACTGCCACTTTCCAGCTAAATGCTATTATAAATAACTGTTTGTATGGTCTTATCAGGTTTTTTTCCCTCCTGCCTGTCGACCACTGATAAAGATTCACTCTGTAAATCACTGTAATTTCCTTTTAGCTGTCAGGAGGGAGATTTAATATGGTGATAAAGAAAATTGATGAAAAAAAATAGTATGTTTTGCTTTTTAAGAGTCTTGTATAATTTTATGTACTTATTCCAAAGTGGGTTTGAAAAGTTTATACTTGCACAATGCCATTAATTTGGTCAAACAGATGATAGCCATTTGTGACATTTTAATGAAAGCTCTGTTCTTCAGTCTTGACAGGGGAATTTAACTTTACGCAATAAAATATCAGCATGTTGTCCGACACCTGCAAACGTATCTCAGTAGTGCCAATTTTGTTTTTTTTAATTAGTACTTCAAACAAGTAATTATTTGTAGCTTGTTGCTAAACATAAGTCACTATGGCTAATAACAGAACATCTCTATAGCATTTAAGATCCTACAATAGTACTCAGAACAGAAGAATGACCGCTGAGAGGAGTGCAGAGAGAGAAAAATGCTATGGTACATCTGCAGCATCACAACTGGATGCCTTCATTTGCCCCAGCTGCAAGGAAACCTGTCTCTCCCTTATCAGTCTCTACAGTCACAGCAGGCACTACAACTTTTCAACAGTCTGACTTCACCCCCAAAGGTGTACTCCTCTACTGTCTCCTGAGAGAGAAGGATGCCAACCAACTCAAAACATGAATTTATTTTATTTTATTATATATGAATTTATTTTAAGCACAAGGGATCTGCCCCGGCTGCCTGTTAGCCTCTGAGCCAGTTTTAATGTCTTACTTACAAATAACTCTGGTTCAGATCATCTGAAATACTAAGGACATTAAGATCAACAAAAAGAACTTGGTAAGTGCTGCTGTGGTCTAATGATTATCAGCTTGTCGTAATGCAGAGGCTGGCTGTTTCACTGGTATCAGGGAATACACTCTGCAGAAATATGAGAGTCCCTAACTATATTGGTATTCCATCAGCATTAGAAGCCACACTTGTTTACATGGGCACTTCCTTGATCTCTTGGCCTAAGTCACAAAGTGATCACAATCTCCTCTCCAGGAGTCCACATGTTCGTGCATTCACACTTAGTCATGGTTTGGCTTTAATAGGTCTGTATAACACAGAGACTATGGGCGTTGTACATTACACCAGGCAGGTAACAAAGCCTACTAGGCTCTTCATAACCTTACATTTTGTCAAGCAAGACTGCAGATGGGTGGGTTCTTATTTGGTGAGGCGTTGGGGGGTTGTTGGTGTAATCTGTGTGACTATATATTGTATCACTTAGAACCATTTGGATACAATCTGGAGGGCCAGTAAAAGGATGTGGACAACCAATTATCAGTCATTTGTCACTGACTGTTTCTAATATAAGTAAGGAGAAGATTTAAATAAAATAATTAGAAAATGGCTAAGCAAAAACATGTGACTATAACTTTGATTGTTTTTCATAGTTTTATGAGTGTGTGTGTGTGTGTGTGTGAGAGAGAGAGAGAGAGAGAGAGAGAGAGAGAGAGAGAGAGAGAGATCTATTAAATATCTCATGCCAAAAATTCAACTAGGTTACACCCATGCATTCCCAAGTCCTCTGCCCTTGTGTGAGCTTCATGGGAGTCATTGAGAACAAAAGTCATTTATTTCCTGCCCAACGGAAATATTTCTGCTTTACGAATCAGCTTGTCAAATAAAAGCATAAAGTAGTAGTGGATGAGCATTTCTATAAAACAAAACAAAAAATCCAGCTGCTGAACAAAGGAAAAAGCAAAGAATTTTATTGTGTTTAAGGATTTTCGAAAGAGAAATAATACATTACATATTATAGACTGTAGCTTTGAGACATGATCATCCTTTTGGCAGTACTAAAATGGCACATGTAATTGCTAGAGTCAACAGCTTTTTCTCCAGGAGCGTTCCCGCTTCTGTTTACTATCCAATTTTACAGAGATTAATTTCAGAAAAACAGAGAATTTTTATGTGCAAATATGCTCCAGGGGACACAGCTATGAGTTGTCATAATAATATTTTCAGTGATAGAATAATCTCTTTAGACCAAGCCTAGCAATGGAGGAAGGAAAATAACTGGGAGAGGTAAAATAATAAAAAAGGATGAGGACTCAGTTGGGATACTGTTATCCTATTTTCTCATATATTAGGGAAGTGACAGCAATTTTGGGCTGGTCACATTCTCTTACACAGAAATATCAGTGGCTTCTGTTTCTTTCATGATGGAAGGAATTCCATACCACTATGCACACATTATGCTGTTGTTTTTTTTCACCCCCACCCCTTGCTTGAAACTAGGACTACTGTGATTCCTATTTTTGCTTTGTTTTTCTAAGTAGGAAAACTGATAATGGCATGTTGTTACCCTGGCATACTGCATATGATTGCTGTGTAACTACAAAACGAAGAATTTTAAACTATGGAAATAGAAATGCCATACTGTCTGCCCTGAAAAGGAATCAGGCCCACTGAATATACCATTCAAATGCACAAAAATCCTTGGAAGGAACTGAAGCAGGTATTGTTTTGTTTTTAATGGCCTAAATTTGCATGGACTGCTATCCTGTGCCCAAATTACTGAATGGAAGAAGGGGGCCCAATGTCATTACCAGAAAGTGTCACAGTGCCATGAAGGTGCCAAAACTACTATTTTAGTATCATGTAAGGCTGGTGGATTGATTCCTGTCCCCCACAACAGCAGATGGAATAAATCAATCACTGATTTAGTGGACCCCTGTGTTTGATATTTACAAGCATTTGTCTTTCGGACTGCAGAGTGTGCCTGTGTTTGGATGTAATTGCTAAACCATAGTTCTGTATGGGACTAAGCCTCAGCAAGTCCCAGGCTCACCTGTTCCCCCTCTTCCACTGTGTTCTGAAGCTTTTGAACCTAACTTTAACTAAATTTAACTGAAACAAATCAGCTTCATAAACTATGGCGTGAAGTTGGCTTTGTAAATTAACTACAGTGAAGCTCATCTGAGTTCAGGTGGCATGGAGGCTGCTGTTTCTGTCACTGATTTCTCAGGTAGCCATTTGTGTTATGAGAGAATTCACTTACAACTGGACTTCGCTGGATAGCAGTAACACCTGTCTTTTCAAAGCTTTGCTTGGTTAAACAGACTCCTCCTCCACAACCCCCAAGCTGCCTGCCACATTTACAAAATAAAATTAAAAATAGATGGTTAGCTGTCCAAAAGTGCTGACAGAGTTTGGAGTCTTGTTACCTTTTATCTGTTTACCTGCAGGGACCTGAACCTTCATGTCACCCATTTTCAGTCAAAGAAAATAATAGCTATTTCATAAAACAAATCCTTTTTCCCCACACACAGCTTTTACCTGCTGTTGCAACTAATTGCCAAAAATAATGGGATGGAAATGAGGGCAACTTACAGCAGAATGACTCCAATTAACTGATAAAATCAAGTTCGGGAAGGCTACTTCCAGCAATTTCCGCAAGCTTCTAGAAATGTCTTATTTCCAAACCTATCAGAATGATTACGCACTCTTTGTTTCCAGATATGATTGACTGGTTGATTGCTATTGTTAGGGAGATGACAAGCAGATCAAGGGACAGTGCCAGTTAAAAGGGACCAGTATTTTGGATCTATTACATTCTTTGAATATATGATGAATCAACAGATACCCCAGAGTTCCCCCTTTCCTCTAGGACAGCAATTGAGATTTTTGGAAGCTTCAGTGAGTCTTGAGGAAACAACGAAACCTGCTGACTACCTGCACAATGTGTTTTCCAGTAAATATTACTACCCCACCAATGTTCAGTCTAAAAAAACAGAAATTGGAGATTATTATCCATAGAACTAGAAACTAGGAAGCCTGGAATTCAGGTAACCCAAGTAGGAATACAATTACATTCTTCCACCACCCTCTAATTACTACAGGGTCGGCAGAATTGTTCATGGGAATTAATTTCCTGCTGTTCTACATAACAGAACAATTATGTGTTGCTTTGAAAATTAACTACTCCAAAGTATTGATAGCAATTTTCATATTTACACCAGGAAGCATTTCTCTCTGAAACCCCAAACTCATTACTCTAATCTATATTAACTATACAGCTGATCACATCACACAGGTAACCAATATCATTTCAATCTACACACTGAGTTTGGAAGCTTACAATAATTTGTATGTTTAGATGTAATTTGAAGGACTGGGGAGGGGTTGGTTATCATTTATAACTTCCTAGCAAGGAACTGACATGTTGAAGGACACCCAACTGATTCATTATCAAACATTTTTTCTAAAAAAATAGGTATTACAAAGATGTGTTACTTTTTAGCATAAGCTGTCCATTAGCCAATTAAATTAAGGTATAAAATAGCTTCATGCCAAATTATGATACAGGGGCAACACTCAGGAGAACAGTTTGTAAATAGTAAATTAAAAAACCAAACAACGGTAAGGTGGCCATTCTGTTCTCTTCCTCCATCTGTCACTTGGTAAGACATAGGTGCTGTGGGCTAATTAAATGTTAATGAAATCTAAATAATCTGCTGGTCCCGAAGCATTAGCCAAGCAATAGGAACTGCTGAACAGCTGCTGCTGTTTGACAAAAACACTTCAGTCAGCACCTTCAGCTATGTCTCAAGATCCAGATTTGGCAAAGCAGAATGGAAAGAATGATATTTATGCAAAACTGATTTCAGAAGGCCCGTAATTGTTTTTTCTTTAAATCACAGGTTAAAGGTCACAGACACAGTTAGGAAAGGAAAGCATTTGACCAAAAAAGAAAAGAAAAATACCCACCACATATTTGATGTGTGAAGGACTTTCAATGATCCTTTATAAAAGTCAGGAACTTATTTCGATGCAATTCTGATTACGTTGCTCTTACATTCCCCTCAGAAATTCACAATTTGACCAGGTCCGAAGAACTGTGCAATCAATTCAATATGCCCAAGGGGCCTTAGGGCTTGACGTTCTCAATATCTCTTCTGGCATTGCAGGGGTTGGACTAAATGACCCGTGGGTTTCTTTCCAACTCTACAATTCTGTGATTCTATCCCACTCCTGTGGCACATACCAAACCACTTCTCAGACTGAGGGGACTATGAAACACAGTTTGTAGTATCTGAAATGTGACACTAGGTGTATGCTATTTAGAAAGAAATCAAAGATTCAAACTTCATTATTGTTTAACGAAGCACATTTTTGAAGTTCAGAAACAGATACATACACACCTAGGGATGTTAAATTCTCCAGAATAATCTTTTAGAGAATATTCTCGATTAATGAGAATATTAGAGAATTTTCATTTAAAATCGGAGAATATTCATTTTAATGCATTGAAAATGATATAATTTTAATGCATAGGCTATTTTGTGCTTCTAATAGCTCTAACACTTAATAACTGTTTTGGTGACTAAAACACAGCTTGATAAACACAACTATATGCATACATATAAAAAAAGAAGCCATTAACATTAAATATATTATCATTATATGATAATATATTTCAGTATGTCAATCTCTGGTAAATGGCACCTTGTACCATTGAATGGCACTGCAAAAACCAGTTACTGGCACTAAATAAAAATATAGAAATGTCAGCTGTTTAAATCAAGGCCACCTCACATGCTGTTACACATAACTGTATAGGCAGGCCTAGGTACTAGGTAAATGTATAAAGTATTAAAGCTACTTTCTGGGGGGGGGGGAGGTGTCACACTGTATGGCCAAGGGTATAGAATTGCTAAGAATAAGGTCACACCAGAATAGAAAAAGGCTATTGCATAGAGTTGGAAATACATACAAATTCAAATGTTCATCAAATTAAATGAATAGCATTTTTAAAACTAAAAAAAAAAATGTTTTCTGTAGCTCACATTTCAGAACTGCCAATGGTGAATGACACAACGCCCAGTAATGTAACTGGATCAAAAAAATCATTATTCATTACTTACACTGGCAATATCACAGCTTGACTTATTATTTACTAGATTTTTTAAAATGTGGGTTGCAACAGTTCGTGGAGAATATTCTCAGGAGAATTTTCTAGCAGAGAATATTCTCAAGAATATTCTCATTCTTGAGAATATTCTCACTTCACATCACTATACACACCATAAGGATATTCCAGGTAAGAACATAAGAATAGCAGCTGGATCAGGCCAATGGCCCATTTTAGTCCAGCATCTTATTCTCACAGTGGCCAACCAGATGCATATGGGAAACCACATGAGCACAAGAACACTCGCCCCTCCTGTGGTTTCCAGCAACTGGTCTTTGGAAATATTGCTGCCTGAAAATTTGGAAGCCTCCCAATATTTGGAACCAACCTGCCTGCACCTTAAGGTTGGTGGAGAAGGCCCAACCAGTGGTCTCAGCACCGGATAAAATGTGCAGCCCTGGTGCAACTGGAAGCGCCTTCTCTGTGGTGTCCCCAAACCTGTGGAGTGTTCTACCCACAGAGGTGCACCTAGCTGCCACCTTTTATTATTTTATTTTAAGAAACAAGTGAAGACACATTTCTTCCGGAAAGCATTTGGGTGAAGGTAAATGCGACTATAGGAATTTATGAATAGTTCAACACTGCTGCTTTTATAATGTGAGTCCCCATGAAAACAAATAGAACTTCTTTTGTGTAGGATTGTACTACAAGTGAAAAATCATCAACCTAGTAGCTACCACTTGTCAATGTGTGGGCAAAAATAAGTGCAAGTTCTGCTGAAGTAAAATCAGTGGGGCTATCACTGGCTTTCTGCCAAATAGTTATACTTAAAACTGGAATAGAAGTAGACACCACCTTTCCAGGCTTTGCTGTGCAAAGATTATTTGAAGATAATACACAATCATCCTAAAAACACAAATATCAATTTATTATCCTGCTGCCTAATTTTCAGGCTATGGGGGGGGGGGAAAGATTACAAAGAATTTCATAATCAATATGCTAAACACATTCATGCATTTCAAATTTACATAGACAGAAATTGAAAACATTACAATATTGTAAAAGAGACAGTGTCAAAATCAATTATAAACGTCAGTTTCTTTGGTGTTCTGCTGTCTTGGGAGTTGTTGCTTCCAAAGGAAATCATGGCAAATGGAAGCAACAGCTTTCATTTATTGTACATGAATAAAAAGTACAATAAACGCAACAGTTCATTATGTGTAAAATCACATTTTGCCAAGTGGGAATTTTACAAGTGCTTAGCTTTCTGCATTTGATAAATGTAGTCTTATATATTCAGAATCATTTTAGACACTTGTATTTCTGGATGTTCATTTAATTACTTTCTGCTTTATACATGGAATTTTTTTTTAAAAAAGCAGGAATAGTAGTAGTACTTCTGAGCCAAAATGTCCCTAAACTTATCCAACTGTTCACAGGATGCAAAGTTAGAAGGGGCATTTTGGCAAACTGGAGGGCAGGGTTATGAACAGATGGAAAGTATTGATCAAACTTACCAGCAACGGCAACTATGCTCCCAGTTGCTAGTGAATACCATTTGCCCCCACAAGACTCTAATGTGAGGAAGAAAGCATAAGTGAACGAAGGCACATGGTATCATAAGTCAATTTAGAGGGACAGCTTTCTGCCCTTACTTTTTTTTGGGGGGGGGGGGAGATGCTGCTCACCATTGTTGAAGCCAAGACCACAATATAGATGGTGCTTATGGTGAAAACCGTGAGGGGTGGGGTTTTTTTTGGGGGGGGTTGATTTCAGGAAATCTCTCTGTTTAACTGGACCCTGCTAGGTTTGCAGAACCATCAGCTACAACAAACTGTGCTCTGATGTACATCAAAGTCTAATGTAGAGCAGCCAAGATGAACTAAAATGGATGGCAACTTTGACTCCATACCACTTTCTGCAGAACTCTCAGTGACATTCATGGGAGTTCTTGGATGATGCCAATATTAAAAGGCAACATCATCAGCATAACAAAATGATAAAGAGAATAACAATGCTGTCGCAATGGATGTAGAATTATACATATGGTTGAAATGTTCCAAAGAAAACAGTGTGCTGAAATGTGTAAGAGAGACCCCAGTAACAAGATGCTGGAAAAGCAAGCATCCCCCCCAGATGGATTATGGGTATCCATAGTCTATGTGTTATTGTAGGTTTGCCTACATGAGCAATGAAATGAATGTAAAAGGTGAAAAACTCAATCCTTCTGGCCCAGTTCCTGATCAAAATAAAAGATGTACAGAGAATCCTTTTCTCTCTTTATTTTATCCACTGCTGCCTATCTGACTCTTTTATACATACAGTTTTCCCTTCACAGTTATGTCTGGGGAACTATGAACTTTATTCCATAATGCTAGGCATGAAATTCTATTGTTGAAAAGCTCTGCAAAATATATCTGCTTATAGTTCAAGAATTGACAGACAGACAGACAGACAGACACACACACACACACACAGAGAGAGAGAGAGAGAGAGAGAGAGAGAGAGAGAGAGAGAGAGAGAGAGAGAGAGAGAGACTATAATATCGGTTCTAAAGGATATTCATTGGCTCCCAGTGCATTTCCAAGCACAATTCAAAGTGTTGGTGCTGTCCTTTAAAGCCCTAAACAGCGTCGGCCCAGTATACCTGAAGGAGCATCTCCACCCCCATCATTCAGCCCGGACACTGAGGTCCAGCTCTGAGGGCCTTCTGTCGGTTCCCTCACTGTGAGAAGTGAATCTACAGGGAACCAGGCAGAGGGCCTTCTCAGTAGTGGCACCCGCCCTGTGGAACACCCTCCATTCAGATGTCAATGAAATAAACAACTAGCTGACTTTTAGAAGAAATCTGAAGGGAGCCCTGTATTGGGATGTTTTAAATGTTTCATATTTTAGTATTTTTCGATATATGCTGTGAGCCACCCAGAGTGACTGGGGAAACCCAGCCAGATGGGTGGGGTATAAATAAAAATAATAATTTATTTGTGTGTTTATTATTATTATTATCTAACAACTTTTGTGTGGAAACATTTAAGTGGCATCAATTATTATGTGAATCAGAACAAAAAAAAACCTTCCAGTAGCACCTTAAAGACCAACTAAGTTAGTTCTTGGTATGAGCTCTTGTGTGCATGCACACTTCTTCAGATACACTTAAACAGAAGTTTCCAGACCCTTCTATATAGTGAGAAGGTGGGGAGGGGTATTACTCAGAAGGGTGGTGGGAATGGGTGATTGGCAGATAGCTGGGATGAGCCTGTTGACGACTCTTAACGACTGCAATAGGTCTTACAGGAAAAAGCAAGGGGTGAGGAGGTGAAAAATGGCTTTGTCATGTATAATGAGATAAGAATCCAAGGTCTTTGTTCAGACCAGGTGTCTCCATGGTTTTAAGTTTGGTGATAAAACTTCTGTTTTATCACCAAAAACAGTCTGGAAACTTCTGTTTCAGTGTATCTGAAGAAGTGTGCATGCACACGAAAGCTCATACCAAGAACTAACTTAGTTGGTCTTTAAGGTGCTACTGGAAGGAATTTTTTTTGTTTTGACTATGGCAGACCAACACGGCTACCTATCTGTATGTGAATCAGAGCACTGCTTTGACAGGATATAATGCAAAACCCAGTAGTGCTATTCTCAAAAATGTAACAAGTAGACTTACTGCTAGTACAGGTAACTTTCTAAGCAGCATTTGGTACAATCCAGGATGGTATATGGCATCAGGATTAAATTGCATTGTAAATTGTAAGGCTGGGTGAATGCACCAAAGGTCCAGCTCAGTTGGTTAGACCGTGGTGCTGATAACGCCAAGGTTGCAGGTTCGATCCCTGTATGGACCAGCTGCATATTCCTGCATTGCAGGAGGTTGGACTAGATGATCCTCAGGGTCCCTTCCAACTCTACAGTGCTATGCTATGAAATGTAGCCCTCTATGGTTCTCTACCCATCCTTTAGGATTCTCCAATGCCATTTCCACTCTGCAAGAATAAAACCCTCCTTTGCCCTAATCTGTACTCTCCCCAAGTGCTTTTGTCGGGCTGGAATGTGTCCTTGGACTCTAACAATGCCTCTTTGCTTGTCTGCATTGCAGATGGAGAGGTGTGTATGTGGCCACAGAACTGTTTACATGGCTGACATGAAGCCTACTGCTGTTGGCATCCATCTGTCTTGGGAGACAATGGAGGAGTGTGCCTTTGGGAGTAAAGTCAAACCATTGGAGAGTTACAGAGCCTGAGGTGGCTACAGATATCAATACGGGAGAGACATGTTTCACTGCAGGTAGGGCAGATGCAGGTGCCTGGTTTTGCTGCTACAGGTGCACCATAGAGTTTCTTCTCTTTACACTCCTCCCAGTGGTCATTTCTCCTCTGGTCACTGCTGTGGATACATGCCTGACTACCTGTCTAAAGGCACTGTGGATATTGCCAGTCTTCGTGTTACGTTTGCAGACATCTTTATAATGCAGAGTTGGGCTGCCAACAGGCCTGATGCCTGAAGCTGGCTCTGCATACAGCACATCCTTCAGAATCCTGCCATCTTGCATTTTGTGTACATGACGAAATCAGTACAGATATTGCTGAGACAGAAGTGCAATGTGGGCACATGATAGGAATGTGGGCTTGGGAGAGCAGCACATATTTGTTTGATGCTATGGGTGGCGCTGTGGGTTAAACCACAGAGCCTAGGACTTGCCAATCAGAAGGTCGGCGGTTCGAATCCCTGTGACGGGGTGAGCTCCCGTTGCTCAGTCCCTGCTCCTGCCAACCTAGCAGTTCGAAAGCACGTCAAAGTGCAAGTAGATCAATAGGTACTGCTCCGGCGGGAAGGTAAATGGCGTTTCCGTGCTCTGCTCTGGTTCACCAGAAGCGGCTTAGTCATGCTGGCCACATGACCCGGAAGCTGTGCGCTGGCTCCCTCAGCCAATAAAGCAAGATGAGCGCCGCAACCCCAGAGTCAGCCACGACTGGACCTAATGGTACCTTTACCTAAAGGTACCTTTACCTTATCCTGCCATGTGATGTTCAAAATCCTCCCGACAACACATATGGAAGCTTACTCTTCAAAGATATTATTAGGAATTTTGGGGTGCAAGACATCCTAAATTCTCGATCAAGTTAGTGCCAGAACTTAATTAAGGCTGGTGTGCTAAAACTGGTCGCTGGACCCGTATGTGTATTAGATTGTGTGTGAAAGCCACTTCAAAGCACCTAGAGTTAGCATATGTGAGAGCTAATTAAGTCAGGCAGACATCATAAAATGTGTATTAGACATCTCTAAATCCTAGGAAATTAACATTACTTAATTGTTAATTAAGTTATAACCAATTTCCCTTGTGAGGTAACTGCCTGGGGGAAGTGAGCAATTAAGACAACAGAAGACCCCACTCAGCTGCTTCATGTACAGTAGATGTTAAACAGCATGGGGGATAAAATTGTATCCTGAAGGACCCCATATTGAATTCTTCACAGGGCCAAAGAACACTCCCCAAGCATCACCCTTTTGAAACAACCATCCAAGAAGGACCGGAACCACACAAAGCAATGCTACCCACCCCCAACTCGGGACAGCCACTCCTGAAGGATACCATGGCTGATGGTAACAAAAGCCACTGATGGGTCAAAAAGAATTTACAAGGACACATTTCCCCTGTCTCTCTCCAGACAGAGGTGGCCAAAGCAGTTTCTGTGCCACAATCGGGCCTAAACCCCAATTGAAATGGATCTATTATGAGGTATAGATAAATAATCACAAAGCGTGTTCTCCTTCATGGAGAGCACGTGTTGCGGTGGGGTCTGCTGAGCCACCCCTCTGTTACCAGGCAGGGTCTCTAAAGATGGCCTGGGGTAGTGATTGGTTCACTGGGTTGCTGGGGTAAAAGTTATGTTGCAATTTGGGTGGGAGGGGTAAAATGTTTAAATACTCTGCACGCAGCCTGGAGCTTTCTCTTTGCTTTGTGCAACAAATCACCCGCCCACCCGCCCTTGAGTAAGGGGTTGTTGCTTTGACCTTGCTATGCCTGTCATGGGGTCATCTGCCATTGGGGCAGGGGCTTGGTAGGAATTTTGTCCATCTGGCTGATTGGCTGGGCCATTTGGTTTTTGCCTACTGCGTAGCAAATCGTCACAACTTGTAAGGTATGGTTAGGCATTGGTTATAAATTGGTGGAGGAGGGGTTAGGATAGGCTGGGCCTGCCCCTCCATGGTTGCTGTGGAAAGGGAATTCCGTTAAAGGAATCCTGGGGCTTGCCATCTTTTCGTCCAATCCCTGGAATGGGACTAGGGCCGGCAAGCCTTCGGGGAACATGCAGATGAGAATTGAGGGTCTGTGACTCAGCTCCATTTCTCCCCGACTTGCTTTCCCCCGCACTGTCTTTCGGTGGTGCCCGGAAGTCAGTTCTGTCCCCAGGCGGGGGGACAGATAGTCTTAACCAATGCCTAAACAACCACTCACGGTTTTGTATTTAAATAAAGTTGTGGCCAAAATTATGCCAAAAACCTTAAACAAAAATTAAGTGTGTGTTGTGACTTATTTGGGGGGTGGCTTGGGGACCTCGACACGCAATACTATAGATAGGCTTAGAATACACTTGTTCCCTTTTAAGTTTAATCTTTATGTATCCATGCATGAGCATCTGAAACTTGGCAGCTACACAGCTTAAATCTCTATTGACCATCCCATCTATCACTGCACACACACCCTGCCCTCCGCATCTCAAATACCACTCCTGGTCTGGTTCTTAGCGTATCACTGCCATCCTAAGATCAAGTGAGGAAGCACCAGCAACAACATAACTGGTTTAGCAACTCACAAAATGTGAATTCTTTCTTTGGTACAGGAATTCCATTCGTAGGAATCAGGGCTCTTGAGCCTTTAACAGCTGTGTGACAGGCAGATTTTAATAGGCTAAGCTTCTAGTGTGGAAATACAATTATGGGGGAAACATCTGTTGACACCTGTCAAAAATGTTATCAGTTGTGTGGCCCCTTGGTTTATTTTTGACCTTCCACTCCACCTGCAAAGGAGGACATATATTTGCATATTACACAATTATATGTAAATTATATGCAAATTTGTATAACTCTGATTTATAGGGCAGAGGCCCCAAACTACATATAGAGTATTGGATCCAAAAAAGCTGTTTCCAATGCTGATTGCGCATGTAAGCAAAATGGAAGCCCTTGAAGTTCTTTGAAAGCCAATGAAACCAGCCACTAACCTAGCTGCTTTATTCTGAATGGTCCTCAAAAAATTGGCCCCATATATAACCTATTATAGGATACGATTCACTCAGGCATTGTAAATTGATGTGTAGGTATCTCTCCTGTAGCCTTTGCTGTTTTCCTAACAGCTATTTAAAGTTTTTTTTATGGTTTTCTGTAAGTCGTACATTTATGCCTTTCAGGCATAACGCTGATTAATTCTTTTTCTATAGGAATCAATAAATATATTCTAGAGATCAAACTAAGCACACCATTGCTGGCTCATCAGACAATATTGCTATGTTCTCTTCACACACACACATCCCGCCTCACAACACCAGAATCCAATATAAACAGCTAGATAGGCTGATATTAAAGTACCGTATATACTCAAGTATAAGCCAACTTTTTCGGCACATTTTTTATGCTGGGAAAAAAACCCTTGGCTTATACTCGAGTGAGGGTCCTTTTAGGCTGCTCCTTCCTCCTCCGCCGCATGTGCCGCCACCACCAGGTTTGTGGTGTGGTGAACCGGCTTATACTCGAGTCAATAAGTTTTCCCAGTTTTTTGTGCTAAAATTAGGTGCTTCAGCTTATATTTGGTTTGGCTTATACTTCAGTGTGATGGTTATAGGGGTTGCTCGTGCGTAAGTTGCCGCCACTCCTGGCTAGGTTGCCTGATTAAACCTTTTCTGTCTGGACAGCCCTTCACTTCGTGGGTGTTTCAGTCGCTAGCAGAATCCGTCAGTGGGCGTCTCTTGAACCTCTTCCAGCAAAGAAGTTCTTTGATGCCAAGTCTCCGCCTACTCTCCCTGCGCGGAGGTCTTCTGCGCAGGGTGGGTCTGGGCAGCGGAGGACCCGTACTCTCCCCGCTGGTCTCCGGCGAGGAGTCCTGGAGCCCCCTCGCTGATTCCCCCTTCTGCCCCCCTTTATCCCTGGTGTTACGCTGATTTCCTTCCCCAGCTGATGAGCTGCCTCTCTCCCTGCTGGGCCCTTCTCCGGCATCGCTTGGGAGCCTTGCCTCCGCCTCTAGCTCCGATGGCAGTTCCCTGACATTCAGTATATACAGTAAATGAAAACTTTGTTTGTACTTCTAAAATAGCATTATGCTGTGCTAAGTTTAAGGTTCTATTATGAAGCAAATGTGGTTTTCTTTTATGATTGCTGGGTACAAATGTATTAATTCTACCATTACTTAAGACCACAATATTAAAGAATTCAGCCCTGATAGATAAAATAGCTTAGAGCCGGTATATTATTATCAATTCCAACGGTTTGGGATATATCCTACTAACCTCCCCTCCCTTCCTCACCCCCCCCCCATCAAAACATATAAAGAACTAATGCTGTTCAGACTGTGCTGGCTGGCACCGATGTGAGTTGTAGGCTAAGACATCTGGAAGGTACCTAGTTAGGGAAAACTCGCTTATGCTTTTATTATCTTCCTTTCGGAATGTTCCCCACTTGTGTATTTTATGTTTTAAGTTCTGCAGTTTAGGTCCAACAATGAAAACGTCCATGAAAGGACATTACAATGGATGCATTGTGCAATAATAATAACGATGATGATAAGAACAACAATAATATTTTTGTATGACTTATTCATGTACGATTAGATATTGCAACTTTATATAAAGAAGCATAATTACAGCAATCTTTTAGTGGCTGGAGAATAACTGGTACATAATTATTATTTTTAACAGACCCCCTAGGTATGTCTGTGAATAGGGGACATGCTTGTAAAATTTACAGTAAAACCTGAAAGCTTTCATTCTGCATAAAACAGCTAGTGGTGTAATTTCAAAGGAGATAAAGCTGAAGTAAATAATGAATAAAATACACTAGTTAGTTACCGGATTATTATTATTATTATTACACAGTCAACAGAACAGAACATATGCTGGAAGGGCATCTAGATTTATCATTCTTTTATGATGACTGTCATAATCACTTTTGTTTATTTAATTTTTCCAGTTGTCGTTAATATCCATCTGCCTCAAGAGACAATGGAGTGCGCCTCTAGGAGCAAAGCCAAACCGCTGGAGAATCACAGTGCACACTGTGGCTGCAGAGACCAGGAACTTGTAACTGCAGCCTCTCATATTGTTTTATTTGCCTCAGCAGCACCAAAGTGACTTCTTTGGGGTGCAAGCCTGGGCAGTGTGTGTGGAGGTCCTGGGCTGCCCATAGCATTGTCTGTGACTAAATATTTAAGGCATAACCACAGCACAAGAAAGCAGTATCACGTTAAGGCTAAAATCAAAAGCTCAGTGGGCTGGGCTGTGCAGCGGTGGGGTTTCATGAAGTGGCAGGGCTACTACAACATCCACTGTGTTGCCATTCATGCCCACCGAGGCAGAAGGCAAGGGAGAAGCAAACTGCTGTTCCAATCTGAATCTGGCACAGTTACCAGCCCTTCACTGAGGGCACTTCCAGCCATCTGCACATTCACTGAACAGAACACAGAGTCCTGAGGCGACCCTGGCCTCACTCCACAGACCTGAGACAAAAGGGGTTTTGGCCACTGGTCCCATCACCTCCTGGCAAATAGAAGAGGAAGTAGGTTTTTTTGTTTTTTTTTTGTTTTTTTTTGTTTTTTGCTTTCTTGGGTTCCATGATCACTGCAGATAGTGACAGCAGTCACGAAATTAAAAGACGCCTGCTTCTTGGGAGAAAAGCAATGACAAACCTAGACAGCATCTTAAAAAGCAGAGACTTCACCTTGCCGACAAAGGTCCATATAGCTATGGTTTTCCCAGTAGTGATGTATGGAAGTGAGCGCTGGCTGGACCATAAAGAAGGCTGATCGCAGAAGAATTGATCCTTTTGAATTATGGTGCTGGAGGAGACTCTTGAGAGTCCCATGGACTGCAAGAAGAGCAAACCTATCAATTCTTAAGGAAATCAGGCCTGAGTGTGCACTGGAAGATCCTGAAGCTGAGGCTCCAATACTTTGGCCACCTCATGAGAAGAGAAGACTCCCTGGAAAAGACCCTGATGCTGGGAAAGATGGAGGGCACAAGGAGAAGGGGACGACAAAGGACGAGATGGTTGGAGAGTGTTCTCGAAGCTACCAGCATGAGTTTGACCAAACTGGGGGAGGCAGTGGAAGACAGGAGTGCCTGGTATGCTCTGGTCCATGGGGTCACGAAGAGTCGGACATGACTAAACGACTAAACAACAACAAATATATTTCCCAAAAGTGGCATGCAGCTCCTGTTCCATATTGTCCTCCTGCTTTCCATCAACTGCCTCTTGAGCTTCCTTGGCCTCAGCACCACAGCATTCTGGAGCAATGCTCCACTGCTGCATAGTGGGAAGCTCACCACCATCGAGAACCCCAACAGAGGGAACCTGACCAATAAGCACCTGGAATTCAAAGCCAGCCTTTTCCTCAATGAACAGCATCTTATCCCCATTCACTCTTTACGAGATGGCTCACCTCCCACACTGAAAACTATTCCTCGGAAACTGAATGCTAACACATCCTACACCTACATTTCCACCACAATTACAGCTGTGAAACTGTCTAACAATACTTTTATAGGTGCTGTACACATGTAAGGAGACAAAGGGGAATTGGCATTTTTGCTGTATAACATTGTTCATTTGTCTCCTACAAGCCTGCTACAAGAACAGTAGCTATGAATTCTAAAGAAGGAAATATAGGAACATGGATACAAACAGTCTGCAGTGTCACATATGTAGCACTGAGCCCAAATTTATTATTATTACTAACCATTTATTAAACCTATTAAGCATCTTATATATAAAAATATAAACAGCAATACATTATACCATAGGAACAAAGAAAGGAAATTAACACTAACACTTTTTCATACAACACACACACACAAAATGGGCTCCTTCCCTTGTAAGAACCAAAGGAAACTTTGGCAGCAAACTAGCAATAAAACAGTATCAGTTTTGTCCATCAAAAGCCTGGGGGAAAGTAAGTCTTTACTTGGCCAATGTCAAATAAAGCAGACCTCAGCGGAGAGAACATTTCACAGATGGGGAGCCACAACTAAGAAGGCCCTCTTCCTTGCTATCACCCACAAAGCCTCCTTCAGATGAGGCACTTAGAGAAGGATTCTGTTTAATATATAAGAATCCAGCATTTGAGGAAGCATCAAAAGCAGGGCTAAGCACAAAACCCCACAGTTCCTTTATCTCCATGCTGCCCTTTTGCAAACTGTGACAAGGACTATGGTTTTAAGTACAGTAAGCTGCAATTACCAAAAGAAGATGGAAGAGGAGGAAGAAGATGGACTTGTCCAGATTCTGCTTCAGCTAACACAGTACAGTTACTCAGTATGCTGCAACAGCTATCTTTGGAAATTAGACACCATGCAATTTGATTCAGCATCTTTTCTGCTACAAATTCCATTTCACTTCCTTAACTGGAATTATACTCTTGTGCTCCTTTATGTAAGTGACATTTTAAGGTATTTCTATTGTGCAAGTCATCCCTAAGCACATAAGATGCCAAATGGAGGACTGTTGATTACTTGTCATAATGGAACGAAACAAAGGAGAAAATAGTGTATAATGATAGGACTATCATCCAGAAAACTCATCAAGGGAATTCTCCCCCCTCGTCCCCCAATAAAATGCTGTCCTGCCATGTTCTGTTCAGCTTTACAAAGACAAATGCAGGCAAAATTGAAGCATACGTTTGCTGACTGAATCTCAAGAGATATTGTAGAAAATAATTGTTATTCTCGTCCTTCGCTTACTGTCATGGGCACAGAACATTTAGATAAATTTAATTATAGATTCTTGTTATAACAACAATGGCAGCAACATTGTTACCAGGGATACTTTTTAATGCAAGCCCAAAGGCAAAAACAAAACTCTGATTTATGCAGCCGAATTCTTCACAGGAAAAAAAATATCAACTGAAATTGTACAAATTACAAAATGTAACATTACATTACTTGATTTGATCTAATAGATCTATATCACATTTGTCATTCTCTCCAACAGCTAACTAACATAAGCACTTTTCAGATGTTACTTTTACAGTTACGTAAACATGGAGGAAGGGAACAGGGACACATTTATGTCTCTCCTTCCCACCAAAGAGCTCAAGGCAGTATACGGGGTTCCTTCCCCTCCATTTTATCCTCAAATCAACCAGGCTGAGAGAGAGAGTCATAGGCCAAAGTTACCTAGTGAGCCTCATGACCAAGTAGGAATTTGAACCTATATCTTCTTGGCCCAAGTCCAACACCCTTAACCACTTCACCACACTGTAATGTGGTGTGTTTTATTTTCTTTATTGAACTCTAGTGCCTGGCACTATTTGGATATTACTCTATGTAAGTTGAAACACAACAAATTGTTGCTGTGCATCCCCAGTCACTAAGAGGAGTGTTCCAGGCAGCTAGCCTTGTAGTGATTTTAGGAGCTCACATTAAGAATGCTCCCCACAAAGGCAAGCAGCCCTTAATCTCAGCCCTTACAGCTATAAAGTACAGCTAAGAAACATTTCTGGAGCATGAGAAGAGTGTGTGTGTGTGTGTGTGTGTGTGTGTGTGTGTGTGTGTGATGTCCCTTCTCCCCATCCTCCTGAAATCTTCTCTTATAGCAAGGGGACAGGATGCTCCCAGCCTTGCAGAATGCATTCTGCTGACCCTAATCCTTACACATGGAATACACTACTTGCTATAAACTGTTAGGAGCTGACCATTACAATTTACCAAAATTTCTATTCCAAGTCAAGGAAGATGGACTTCCAGCAACATCTCTAGTGTTACGTTGCTGGAATATCTTCAAATAGCTCTTATTCAGCTACATAGACTGGAGACAAAGTTCAGAATTCCCACGTGGAAAATCTGTGTGCATAACTCAGTACTTTCTGTTGTTGTTACTAATCAAAAACTTTTAAGGTGTATTAATTTTAGCCCTACATTTTTTTAAGTGTCAGGATGATATGCTTAATGGCAAAAAATACAAATGAACTCCCTATAAAATGCAAATTAACTCTCCTCTTTACTGAGTGCAGGATAATTATCTTTCAAACATAATGAAATTTTAATCAAAGAGATGCTGTGCCACAAAAATAAATGGTTTGTATTTAAAGGCAGTGCCTCTGCAATAGTTTTTGACTGGAATCAATGTCCATGCTTCTGTCTCCATTCAACTTGCCCATGAAAAACTGGTTTTCAATTTGGACTTCAATGAGCAGTATAAATGTTGAAACCCCAACAATAGCTCTATTATCTTAGATTTCCACAGTGCTGTAGCTAAATGACTTCTGAAGTACTATTGCTCTTGCCTGGACAGTGCAACCAACAATCTACTTTGGTTTCATTCCAATTTACTTAATTAAATATAGATAGATCATATTCTGCCTTCAGACATGCCTGAGCAACCTCAATTGATTTCAGCTCCCATTGATCAACTATTTTGTTTAAAAGTGAAATGATCAGTGGCTTAATCCAACGTGAAGAGGTAAATGCTGCTTCTGAAAGAGTTGTGAGCACTTGAACCAAACACTTTGTGACTTTTGCTTTCTTTATGTTTTAAATACAAAAGTGGAAAAGAATATAGTAGTGTTCAGGCAAGATGGTAAAATGGGGATGGGGGAAAGCGCAAAAGCCCTGACCAAAGTGTCCCTGGTGACATTGTCTTCTCTTCAGACCTTTGTGCATTTTGATGGTATCTGCATGAAATCATAATGCAAAATGGGTTCCTCCAACCTATCCTTTTGTGGCTTCGATCCAGCATCAATCAAGCTTCACCAGGTATTCAAGCCACAGTATTTTAATATATTAATGAATACTTTTCTATTGACAGTTACGTTTGCTTTGACCCACTTGTACCAGGTACCCACAAGTACAAGGCAATATCCATGGATATCTTCCAGCAAGCAGAAGCTGTATGAGGACTGAGGTCTGATGAGTGTCGGCCTCAAGTCCATCTTTCCCAAACTCTGCCCCTTTATCTAAAGATTGTGACTCTTAAAGGGCCAGCCCACTGGACTCCTGACAAACACTTCTTTGCCTTTCTGTGGCATCCCCACCCAGCAGGTGTTGTAGCCCAGAAGCTGTTTAGTCATACTGGCCACATGACCCGGAAAGCTGTCTGTGGACAAAGGCCAGCTCCCTCAGCCTGAAGCAAGATGAGCACTGCGCCCCATAGTCACCTTTGACTGGACTTAACCATCCAGTGGTCCTTTACCTTTTTAGCTTAGAAATTAGTGCACAGATATAGAGGTAAACAAGTGGACCACATGTGGCAAAGAGGCTGAGCTAGAAATCAGGAGTCCCTGGTTCAAATCCTACCTCACTCGCTAAATGGCCTTATGCAAGATACTATTTTTATAGTCTTGGGTCCTCCACCTGCCATACAGAAATACACCTACTATTAACATAATATGTTTAACAGGATTGATTTAAGGAAGCAAAAAGTAACTAGATGCCAAACACTTTAAGTACCTTAAAAGAAACACCTACATCCTACTATTAAATTGCGTAGTGTTACAGGCATGGAAGTGATTGGTTTAACGGTAGTTAATGACAGCAGAGCATGTTGCTTTTCATTTATGAAAGTGAAAGGAAGACGCTAGGAGTACATTTTCATTGTCACTGTCTCTTACTGGATAATATGCACATAAAGCAAAACTATTTCCATTTAGTACTTTTGGGCATTTCATTTTTGAAGAGGCTGTCAAAATATAAGTAAAACCCTTGCTTGCTGTCACTAATTAGGGGATTTGCAGTACAATAGTGTGCCAATCCAGTCCTCGCTTATGTACAGTGTTAAAATGGACCCTTCGTCCATTTGCTGTGGCACCTGGCAATAGGCTACATTATCGGAAGAGAATATTTTAAACCACAGTGAAGCAAGATGGAGTGTCAAGATTGTAATGTTGGCATTTTATAATGGTGCAGCCATTTCTGCACCATATACAGTACCCAATTCCTTAAAAAACAGTATGTAGTATTAGTAAAAAGGCCAAACCTTAAGCTGTATTAACGGATAACAACACATGGCTGTTAAATAAATGACACAGTGCAATATGTTCATCAGAGGGTGTATACACCTATTTTAAGATCCGCTGATGATTGTTATTATATCCTCATATGCGAAATCACAGAATTCGAAGAGCATGCTTTATTTTTCCCATGACTGTAAATTATAGGAAAACTATTTTTTTTCCCACTGTGCGAATATATGAATGTTCACAGCAGACTTTTACAGAATACTTGATATGAAAAGTCCAAACAATTAACCAGTAATGTGAAACAAAAGAATCTTGGCCAATTTGCAGCAATTGGAATCACTTAAAAGAGAAACTTTCTGAAAGGATGATTAGTTGAGATTAGTCCTAATATTACAATGCTGATTATTATTTGTTATTTTCAAGGGATCAAAAGCTGAACTAACACAGCAGAATTTGATTAGCTAGAATATCTCCATGGAATGTAAACCATTTGGCATAACATATTATCTTAATAACAGATGCTGACCTTTTGTGTCCTTTGCTAATTGTTTCTTATTTGAATGGTATCTCATATCATTTGCATAGTCTTTTAAACGTTCAGTAACAAAAATATATTTTCTAAACATCTTTAAACTCAGCATCTTGTTACTTTCACAGACAATTTGGAAATATGGTGTGCGACCAGAAGTCAGCAGAGAACGTGTATGGTCTGGGAGAACAAAGAAGCTGAGCTAGTCAGCACCATAAAAACAAAAGAAGAGCCCTCTTGGTTCAGACCTTGAGGCCATCTCTCCCAAAATTCAATTTCCAACAGCCAGGCAGACAGATGTACCTCATGCCCTGCTTTTGGGTTCCCCATAAGTATAGCTGATTAGTCAGTGTGGGAAACAGGACACTGATGAACTAGGCCTTTGGTCTGAACTAACAGAGTTCTTCTAATGTTCACCTGCTTCTGGAAAGCCCACAAGCCATCATCCCAGTAGTTATCTCCCCAAAGCTGGAATTCAGAGCTGCACTGCCTCTGGATTTCATTTAAGAACTTAACAATTTCAATGTTGGATCCGACCAACGGACTGTTGAGTAACCCACCATCTGGCTTCCCATTGTGGTTCCCATACTATTGTTCAGAGGCATGTTGCCCCTGATCCTGGCAGTGGCATAATATCAGGAGCCATTGATTCCTTTAATCTTCATGATTTTTTTTCTGATTTTAAGCGATCTAGGCAGATGACTATCACTAGCATAAGTTTAACTATGTGTTACATAAAGAATGTCCTTTTTGTCCTTCCTGAATCTCTCCCCATCCAGCTTTGCCACCCACCCTCCATTACTCTCCCCATTTCCCCCAAATTATCTATTTATTTTTATTTCATAAAATTCATACACCACTTTTTTTTGTAAAAAGCAAACCTCAAAGTGGTTTACAGAAAAAGTAAAAATTGAACTGGCACAGCATTAGGGAGAGAAAACATGAGTATTCAGTAAACATAAACATGGTGCACAGAAGATGATGGACACAGGCTGCAAGAAAGAAACCACCGGAGAATGCACAATTACCAGGACCAGTTCCATCTTTTAGGAGGCCCTTGGGCAAGTTGACCTTGTTGGGCCCATCACTGACAAGGTCCATGCCTTTACTGGGGTTGTTGCCCAGTGACTTGTCCTCTCTCTATGGTCACCATACGCATATTATTACCCAGAGTGAAACAGGGCTGCTGCTCCTTCTTCTTCCATCCATCATGGTCACTTGCTTAGAAAAAATAAGTGAACAGACCACGCCAGCAAGTAAGAAGAGCAGAATCGGGAGCTCCAAAATCAGTAGGCCCCTTGCTAGGTTTGGGGCCTTTGCAAGCTGTAAAGGATGTTGATCCCAGTACTGGCCCTGTAAGTGGTCATCATAAAGTTCAGTGTAAACCATGTCAAGAAAGATGGACTGTTATGGGGCAAGACTCTTGGAATACTGTGAATACACCCTCTCCCTGGGGCTGTGGATCAGTAGTTACATGTGGCATTCATCAAAGCCAAATCGTAAGATCCTGATACCTGGACCAAGTGATCTCAGTTCCTGTTGTAAGGCTATTCAGCTTTAAGCATGGATTTAAAGAGCTCACAGAGGACAGAATTGCTCATCCACTTCAATGTTCTACATAACTGGGGAAATTGGAAAAACACTTAAATGGTGCAATCATCTATTAGGAATTTGACTCCACACTGTCATTTTGTAAGCTTCATTTTTATCTCTGGAAAATATCTCCAGCGGTTATATTCAATTTCTATATAATGCCTGTTATCTTACTTTCACTTCCAGGTGTTATCTTTCCTTTTTTTTAATACCACCAGCAGTATATTGCAGAAACAGTGATTATTGCAATGCCTTTGTGAAGGTTTCCACAATGAAAAAGAAATTTAGACTTTCCAAAAATGTTCTCATTTTTAAAATGATGCCTGACAAGCAAATCACAAATTAACTTCTATAAACAATACTCTTCCCATAATGGTATGGTAAAAATAAAAATACTGTTTCTATAGGCCACATGTCAGTTTTTCACATGTACCCACTACACGGTTGGAGCTGCTTCCTTCTGGTGCAATCAAAAGTGGTGGCTGTAAGCCTCTGAGCACTGGAAACATGGGGCCAGTTATCAACCAGCTGAGAAGGAGGTATGGTTATCAGCAGCAGCATCACATTTAATTTGTATACTGTCTTTCTACTTTATAATACCCAAGGTGTTTTACAAGCTGAAGAAACAAAGAATGTACACCTTATAACAATCTAATCCAATACAAAAATGTGATAATAAAATATAACTTTAAAATAAGCATCATATCAAACAAAGTAATATTCAACAATCCAATAGAATAGTGTAGAATAATATTAAATAGCAGCATATAAAAATTGAACAGAAATTCACTCTTAACAATTATAATAAATAATTTCTAAACTATAATCAATAAAACAAAGTCCCATCCAACTGGCCCTGCTCACAGGAAGCCGCTGGTCATTGTGACAGACTCCTTTGGGAGGAAAAGGAAGCTGGATATAGATCAAGTGAAGATTTACTACTACTACTACTACTACTACTATTATTATTATTATTATTATTATTATTATTATTATTATTATTAAACTTATATCTCCTGCCCTTCGTCCCAAAGGAGCTAAGGTGGTAAACACACAAGCGATAGTAAAACCTCCTAAAAACAATTCCAATACAGATGCAGACTGGGAAAGATCTCTAGTTTAAAAGGTTTGCTGAAGGGGGGAGGTCTTCAGTAGGCACAAAAATGTCAACAGAGATAGTAACTGCCTAATATTTAAGGGGAGGAATTGCAAAGGATAGGTGCCATAACACTAAAGACCCAATTCCTATCTGGGGGGAGCAGACCTTTTGATGAGTTGGTATCTGCAGAAGACCCTCTTCTGCACTGTGCAGTGTGATTGGTCAGGTATACAAGGGGAGAGATGATATTTTAGGTATCCAAGTCCCAAGTCGTACTGGGCTTTATATACCAGAACTAACACATTGAACTTTGTCCAGTCAAGAACTGGAAGTGATCTCATTGCTTTTAATGAAAATTATTGTTTTTTATTCGATTTTGTTCTATTATATAGGAAATCAGATTGGTGAGAAGTGGTATAGAAATCTTTTCATTTACAAATAAATAAAATGTAAAACTACAAGCAGCTCCAGTGCTGCTGTGGCTGCCTGGGGAACTTACATGCCTCCTTACTTGGGTCCAGTTGAACTCAATGGGGCTTACTTCTATTTAGACATGCACAAGTTTGTATTGTTAATCCACTACACATCCGTTTCATAAAAGAGCTGTCTTAGTTTTCTTTGTGCGCACGTGCACATATTGCATTTATTTCAATTTTATGATGTTTTATTACTCGCAAACAGCATCTTGTAATAATGTGCTTGATTAATCCTCATAGCTGAGTTGCAAATCTGCTTCTGCAACCTAATTTGTAATTATTGAGAGGGAACTTTAATTCAAATGCTGCAACGTTCCAAATTACTAAATTAATTTTGTCTACTTTCACAGATAGCATTAATGCTTAAGTGTTTCTGCTCTTTCCTGTAGTCCATTAAATTTCTCCAGGTATTCCTACGTGGTTTACAAAGGGTGGGCTCAGTGACAATTTGTATTGAACACCATTTTTTAGTTGGCTTCTCAAAGGCTTTACATTTTGCGGGGAAATCATTAGGTCTTTGTGTTGAGATTCCCTTGTTCTCTTAAGAAATTTAGCAATAAATTTATGAATAATTATGAGCATATGATCAAAAGCATTAATACCAATAACTGTGAATTCCAAAACAAACAAACAAATATACAGAGCAATCCTTTACTTATCTACTTAAAGTAAGCCCTGCTGAGTTCAATTGGACTTAATTCTAGGCAGGTGTGCATAAGGACTGTAGCCTTATGGTGCAAAGTTTGAAACATAAATATAGCAAAAGTGTTACATATCCATACTTTTGTGTGTTATTCATTAATCACTGGAACTGATACACTAACTATTGAGACTTCCCTCCTAAATTGTAATAATGTAGTCTTAATTGCAAGATTAGGTACTTTATTATTAAATGAATATTGTGTTCTATACCTATGTTGTAATACATACAAAAATAAAAAATCTTCCAGCAATTCACTTTTTTCTCTTAGCAAGACAGACAAGCATTAGAAACTTATACACAGACTTCCACTAGATTGACTCAGAAGGAACTCATGAAAAAAACAGAAATAGTTTGGTCTATTTTTCCAAATGAATTTGCCAGGCCCCTGTCAAACCTTCAATCCAAGTGCACTAGAGGATAAATAAGAGAGACACCTTCCTCACAGTCTTACTTCACTGTTGGACTAGATAATCATCATGCATCCCAGTCAGGTGAGTTCTGCTTAAAGGGAATTGGGTAGATTGGCTGGATGAAAAGAGTGGGTGGGCCAGTGGGCATAACCTAGGTATTCTGTATTTTGAAAGAGAGGCAGAGGGGAAATGTTATTAAATCAACTTGATGACAAATTGTCAAAATATCCATAAATGCCAAGTCCACTGGTCAATTTTCCAGAAAATGTGATATGGAGTCGTAACCATAGCATTCCACATCTTTCTTCTGTAAGGCATCTTTTTTTAATCCGAGCTGGAAAATAATTCAGGAGCCCTGTAATGTTCACCTCTTCTATGAGGTCAGCTTTATGAGCCCTCAAAACTCATACCAGGACCTCAGCCAAACCAGCTTTATGAGCATCCTTAGTAAGTAGAGTCTGTCACTCAGCAAATCAAAATATACAATTAATGGTTCTTGTTTTCATCAAAGGATTGCCTTTGCCAAAAAAGAACAAAACTGCATGTATTCTCTTAACCCAAATTCTGTGTTTAATAATAAATCATGCACATTCATATGCAGGTTAATTTCCAAGGAGATTAGGCTTTAGTGACCATTGGCCCAGAGCCTTAGAAACATCACTTAATCTCAGTATACTTTCCAAAAACTTTCCAGGCTTGCTCATTTGCTTACAAGTTTTTACCTGCATTAATTAAGCCTAGTAATTCATTTTATCAAAAATGAAAGCATAGCTTTCCAAGGTGCCATATACTGTGTCGGATATGCACGCTTGTGGTCACACACAACTCTGAACACTAACAGGGGAAATGAAATTTATTTTGTCCACAAAATTCCTCAGTGTGGTCTCCCATTGCATTTTGTCAAAAACCGTTGTGTAAAAAGATCCGCGTAAAATTGGCTTAGCATTACCAAGACTTGCTGTTCACCATGCCAAGGGGTAGGGGTCAAGTGCATGCTGGAAATTAATACAGGACTCTCAGGATGTGGCAGGTAAAATTGCAATCAGCTGTGCATCTGGCACTGGGCAATCACACACACAAAACCCAGAAGGCTGTGAAAATGCTCTTAGGTATAGAGCTAGATTAGATGTAGCCAAGTCAATACCATACAGAAGGAAATGTGCTACCTGAGTAAATCAGTGGACTATTTCTGTTGTGCCATCAAGGTAACCTTGGCTTCCCAGATAGCTGTGTTTGAACAGCAATTTAGCATTATTCTGGTTGGCAATATGTTTTATGAGAGTGTTAACAGCTGCCACACAGCATAATAAAAAGCATCACCAGTTCATTACAATAACAAATCTGATAAGGTGCTCTCCTGTTCAGTAAAGCAGCTCTTTCGATGTATCTGCCCAGATAATTCACAAGCAGCTTAATTATCTACTTCCTTCCATCTCACCTTGCAACCCGGGACCTATCAATCACACACTTGAAGACATAATACAACCAATTTAGATTACAAACAGAAACAGCATGCACCATATCCCCTGGAGAATGGGGACAAAGTTTTCGAGGAGGAGCGAAGCTCTCAAGTTTTCTATTTAAAAAATGGCAGCTCTGTATCAAGCCCCACCCTCTCCCCAACTTGCCCTATGTCCTGACATCATTATGTTTTGTGATTCCTCACCAGTGACAACCAAAATGACAAAAACTTCATTGCCATAATAATAATAATAATAATAGCAGGATGATAAGCTGAATTGGATATAACTCCATTTTGATGGCTCCATGGTTTTGCAATGTACAACATTAGGGCCCTCTACATGATCCTCCCAAACTGGGCATCTGAAGAACTGAAGGGGCTTTATTCAACTAGTTAAGTCATGTTATTTGCACCAATTAAGAGAAACAAAATCTAAAGTCTCTAGAATTGCTCTTCAGCCTCATCACCAGTTTTATGGTGAATATTATATGCCATTTAATTCCTCCTAGGATATTTAATTTTGCCAGTCTTTTTAAACCTCTGCACCATGTACCATTGCATCATATATGCTTGGTCACTGTTATTTGCAGTACTGCAAATGAAAGTTACTGTAACTTACCAAAAGAAGTGCTGTGGTGCCACGGGAGTGCCAAGACATAAAGTTTCAAATTAAAAAAGAGCTTTCCTGATTAATGTCCAGGAATCCAGCCTCTTACCCCTAATTGTTACCTCATCCTTTCATATGTGAACACTGGAAAGTTTTCAATTACTGTATTTCCTTTAATACTATAGGCTGTTCTATCCTGAGTCTAAAGAAAATGCCCAGCTCCATTACAAATCTGCTTGGGCAAATGAATACATTTTAAATTGGCACCAAATAGCAAGCAAAGTAGGTGTCGGTTGTATCTGGGATAGAAGGGCATTCCAAAAGCAAGACGCTACCAAAGAGAAGGCCCTTTCCTGCATCCTGATTGGATTTTGCTTTGATTCTGACTTGATTTTAGGATGTAGGATGTATTTTAATTGATTGCTTGATTTTATGGTGATTTGTCATATATTTGATGTTAGCTGCTCTGAGCCCAGTTTTGGCCGGGGAGGTCAAGGTATAAATAAAAATTATTATTATTATTACTTATTATCCCCATGCACTGCCCCTCTCTCAGAGATATTGAGAGGGGCAGGCTGGTACAGGAAAAAGAAGCAGCATAACAGCAACAGCTCACTCAAAATAAACATGGAAATGGCGGAGACAAAAATAGATTGTGTGAATCAGTTCTCAGTGGAGTTGCACTCTGTTACACTGACATTTTATTATTGTGGTTTGTCAACGCTGCTAGCATCAAGCAACAAAGCATAGGCTCACTGAAATCCTCAGCATTCAAGAGACCTTTATTACGTATTTCCAGATTCCTTAGATTGTTCCTTGCAAGGCAGCATGAGCTTTCATCTGGCAGCCTGTGATCAGCCACACTTAGAAGTGCTTTATTTGCCAGAACACAAACTAGCTTCCTTTTTTGGTGTTCTCAGCTAGGACACATCCCTTCCATTATGTAGCCATCTCAACATGTCTCTGGGCTTTTGTGTGTGTGTTTTTATGAATATGTTTGGCGCTTCCTACCAAGCTAAAATAAAGTTCACAAGAAGTTTTAGCATCCGCATTCCTTCAACAGAGGCTTGCTGAACTGTCACCATAGCAACACCAAGGAGACTTGGAATGTTTGCCCCAAATGTCAGTGCACTTTTTAAAATTGTTTTATTTCTATGAATTCAAACAACAAATCAACTCTGAACAAATGTCATACAGCAGGGTAGTATGTGTGGGAAAAAAATATAATCTAGGCTTGAAGTGTTCAAAGTCTCTAGCTTATTAGCTTTCCGCTTCATCTTCCTCTGAACTCACCTGTAAATGCTGTTGGAGAAATATAATACAAATTTGCACTGGGGGAAGTAAGTGCTATGGGAGATCAGGGAGACAAGTATGACTTGTTCTGCATTGCCAAAGTACTTGATCCTACACAAAACATGATATTCATGGTTCTCACATCATTCACTGGGCTTTTGTCTTCCAGTGGTTAATAGTGCTTCTTCCCAGATTATCCACCCAGTAGTTCAATCTGTTGCATGAATACAAGATCAGGTGACTACACATTTCGACTAGGGGCTACACATTTTGACTATTACGCCAGTCCAAAGGGAGCTCTAACTGGCCAAGAGCCAAATTCCTATCTCCATGGATGTACTGGTAGAATCCAACCTGACTGTATTTATTTAGAAAAGGGATCTTGTGGGTTATAGGTAGGTGTTCATTGAAACTGTCAGTTCAGTGTGCTTTTGTAGTGTGTGTGTGTGTGTGTGTGTGTGTGTGTGTGCGCGCGCAGGGAATAATATTTTATTATCTTTATTAATTTATGCCCTACTTTTGCTATCACAGCTCACAACTAAATATACCATAGGCATATAAAACTATTTCTTCTGCAGAAAATTTCGACAACATTGCACCCATAAAACAACTTTATAGCAATGTCTGAAGGAAAATTCTTTAGCTTGCCAGGGGGAAGCAAATGCCACAGTTTATATGCTCTGCCAAATCTTGGTGTGGAGGCTGTTTCAAAGCTGGACCAACAGCTGTGGAAAGCAACCCCCTTCTTTGTTGAAACATCCCTTCAAGAAATCAGGGTGTTTATTGCCATCTTCTGTCAAGCTTCTCCTGGCACATAGTATTATAAACCGGAAAAGGCAAGCATCCGGAGATTAAGGTGGCTGCATAAGACACTCTGTTATTGTGCAACAGCACCAAATCAACTTTAATTGTGCAACCTAAATTTTCTGGTATATGTAGCAACAGTCAGAAGCGCTTGTTAAGTCAGTTATCTGAGAAGTAAGTGGAGGAAGATGCAGCATGTGAATCCTGATAGGCAGAACTTATTCTAAGCAAACCAGAAGTATATTGTAACGTCTCACTCACTGTTTGGTCACTTCAGTCATTTTTGGCTGTTCCTTCTTCTTTCCTTCAGCAGTTGGTTCAATGGGAGTAAGCAGCACAGCAGCACACGAGACTATAGACTGGTGTGAATCTTCCCGGCAAACTGCAAAATAACAGTAATTTGGTTACCACCAATGTATTTCTGGCTTTTCCTTCCCGACATTATTTTAAATATGGGCTTCTCCACTAACTGTCTGAAGCGGTATAGTCCAGCAACAGGTTCACTGCACAAGTCTGCTGGTTGCATGCTTCAGTTCTGAATTAATGAGAGAATGGGAAGTTTAGGCAGTCCTGACATATGTAGTTTCTTAGTGCCTGATGTCCCCATTAAAGCCTCAGCTACGCTAGAATGCTACATTTCAGACCTCAGATGCCATTTCAGCATGCAAGATACCAAAAATCATGGAAGACATTGGGTTTTAAAAGGCTGTTATACTTGCAGTTATAAGGAGCTTGTGTATTCATACATCTTGTGTGTGAAAGTATATATAAGACACTAAAGCAGGAGTGGCTAACATGTGGTTCTGCAGATGTTGTTGGACTACAACTCCCATCATCCCCAGTCACTGGCTATGTTGACTTGCTCTGCTGGGAGCTGTATGGCAACAACAGGGTCAAAGGCTCTCCAGCTCAGCACTAATGCCATGCTTAATTTTGTTTTCATTTATGAAGTATATAGCCTTCTTTTCAGTCTTTTCCAGTAAGGCCCAAACTATGAAAGCATCTTGGATAATCAACTGTGAGCAAGGAAAACCTATCATGAAGCACAAACATGAAAATTTCCCCTAAGGTGAACTTGAGATTGAAAGGGTTAGCATTATTAGCACCATTTCTTTCTTTCTTTCTTTTAAAGACATCTGGGAATCATAACTACCTGACAGCTGTTAGATGTATCTGAAAGTAGATGGGAGATTCCACACAGTTCCCAGTGGTCAGGTACGTAGCATAATAAAAACCAATGCAACCTACACTAATTAGCAACCCTGCTGAGATAACTGCATCATTGCTTACTTATCATGTACTTAACTATAGCTTTTGCCCACTGAGTCACCTCCCTGGGACAAAGATGGTATAAGAGCAACATTCACAGTGATCTGGTATTTGTTAAACATGATCTCCCTGCAAACATACAGGAAACCTTGACCTTTATGTTCTAGCTATCACTGTTCTCCAGCACCAGGATCAATTGCAAATAGCAACTCAGCCAACGTTTCTTCATTCTGAAGTTTAACCAAAATTCATGGTTCCACAGTTTATGTACCAAATACTGACACCACTAATACACCAATATTACACTGGTGGGTAAAGGCCATAACTCAGCAGGAGAGCATCTGCCTTGCATATAGATGTTGGTATTCAGCAGTAGTTCTACTCAAGGACAGAACAACAAGCAGAGAGTTGAATACAGCCCAGAAAGTTCCAAGCTCAATCCCTGGAATTTCTAAGTAGGGTTGGGAAGCCTCTGCCAGTCAGTGTAGTTCTCAACTGCATATACAGCCTCCACTGTTACAAAAAGCTCCCTGCTGCAGATGTTTACCCTCACAACCGTGAGGTGCAGGTGTGTCTTGAATTAGGACATGGAAGACCAGGTTTTAAAAACCCACTCAGCCATTAAGCTCACTTGGTGATCTTAGGCCAGTCACTGACTCCCAGCCTAATCTACTTCTTGGGGTGTTGAAAATAAAAACTGCTTCCTCATTAGAGGAAAGGTGAGATGTGAATGTAATAAATAACAACAAGCAGAGATGAAAGAGTTGCATGGAAGAGTCATATAAAAATTCAAGATTAAAATCAGCTAAAACTATTTTCAATCAGAATGGATAGCTGGATAG
This sequence comes from Podarcis melisellensis, assembly GCF_964234715.1. Lineage (NCBI taxonomy): Eukaryota > Metazoa > Chordata > Lepidosauria > Squamata > Lacertidae > Podarcis > Podarcis melisellensis. Next base: position 16,400,567 of record NC_138541.1, on the reverse strand, counting down.
AGTCAAAGGTCAGGGTAATGTGGTGTGCTATCAGCAAAAGGTAAAAGCTATATAATAAAAGTGTCAGACAGACCTCTGTGAAAAGGAGGATAGTTTACAGGCTGTCAAAAAGAATGTCCTCTATTGGTTTGTTGCTTTATTGTTTAAAACAATATTGCTTTTTATTGTATTATAGCACAGAATGGGATCGTATGATAAAGGCTAGGGAATAGGACTAGGGCTCCCTCTTTAGGAGCCACCTGCCTCACCTCATTTAGTGAGGTCACCCTCACCATGCAGTTTTGTATGCCAGCCTTAGTCCACATATGAAGGAGGGTCTTGTCTGGTGTACATCTGCCTGGGTTCTTAGGTCATCCTCTGAGGCTCTCTCCCAGGCACCCATGCCAAATGAAAGAATTTATCCAGACCAGTAAGACGCTGCAATTTATTGAGTTCCTACATTTATGTGCTGTCTTGCAGCCAAAGCACTCAAAGCAGTTCCTAGTTTAAAATCACAGTTTACAATCTAAAATACATTATTTGAAAGGGAAAAGGGAAAGCAAATATGTCAAATGACAGCCGCCCCAGCTGAAGTGATGGAGGGAGCCTTGCTGACCCATCTCCCCCTCAGAGGCAGACAGGGGAATGGATGCTGACGGAGGCAGCATTTGGGATGGTAAGGGGAAATGGCCCTTGAGGAGGACCTTTGGTTTTCCAATTACTGGGTACCAAAGCACTTTAATTAAAAACATTGATATTTCAGCGTTGTTATTTGTGTGTGTGTGTGTGTGTGTGTGTGTGTGTGTGTGTGAGAGAGAGAGAGAGAGAGAGAGAGAGAGAGAGAGAGAGAGAGAGAGAGATATTATTATTTTTCTTCTGCTTTAAGCAGGTGGAGGCCAGACCCTATGTGGGCTGAGCATTGCAAGGTAAAAATTTAATACATACAAACATACTGTACATAGTGCCCTTAACAGGCCCATATTTTATCTTACATTTCAACATTATAGGAGCAAATGAAACTGATGGTGGTTAGCAGCAGTGGAATTGCTACAGAACTTCTGTTTTTTAAATCATTAGTTACGAGAATGCGATTACAGACGACAATGATCCCCAAAGGGTTAGTTGCTATAAATCTGCAATTAAGCCACAGGCCAGGTTCTTTAAACACTGCAGTCACAATGACAAAATTGTAATTACTGTAATAGGACCATTACTACCAAATGAATTACATCCTATGAAGCTTTATCTGTTTTCCCACCTTCTTTCACAATAGTCACGAAAGAATACAGTTATATCTACTTTGTATTGTCAAGAAAGGATCCCAGTGGAGAAAATGCTGACTTACATCATCCTAATAGTTGGATTTAATGATACCAAAGACAATTGATTTGTGCTGCCGTCATCATGGTGAAATCCATAAAGAAATCAAGCTGCTCAATGCTATACTTGGTATAGAAAATTACTTGCCCCTGAATGTGTAAGTAATGGAATTTTTAATATTCCATCCTATCCTGCTCTGCATGTTTCTATGACCTTTATCCTGGAAAGCTTAAGTATACATGCAAATTATTTACTTTAACATTGAAACTTACGTTTTGCTGACATTTCTGTCACAACTGAGCAATGCAAGCATCCAGAGTAATGTTAAAATTCATAAAGCTACTGTTTTGGTCAGACCCTTTTGAAAACTACAAGGATCAAAAGAATCCAATTACCTCTGGGGATGTTAAGAGGTTCTACTGTACAAAAGAAAACAAACACCCTGTGTATACAGTACAGTTCCCTATAGCTGTGGATGTCTGTTTTTTGTTTGTTTAGTGGGTTTTAGATTTTATTTTTATTCAACTTTTTCCAATATAAAAACAGTAACTTCCTCTTTTACCCCTCCCCCCACCATTTCAACATGATGTGCTAATTGATGAAGGAACTAAATATAGAGGTTAATTTCCTTCATGAGCACCCCATGCAGGAGATAAGCCAAAAGGTGCATGGTCAGCCAAGCCAGTTGCTATGGTACTGGCCTACTGCCAACTATATAAGTGACTGGGGCATGTCAGCTCATCGGTCAGTGAGTCTGTCTGAGTGTCGGAGTCAGTCTTGTGAAGTGAGTCTGTCTGTGCAACATCTTGATTTGCTGGAGCAACAGAAATACTTTATACTTGTATGCATATATCTGCAAAGCCTACAAGCTGTATGTATAGATCAATGTCCAGAACTGTATTACTGAAACCTTATATTCTGCAAAAATATTCTATTTTGGACCTAAAGCTGCCTCGGTGTGGTGACTGGAACTGGGGGCGAATTCCACTGCATGGGTATCTAATCTCAGATTCCCAACACTAATTTGCGAAGGAAATTTGATATGAAGGAAAGAAGTGTGTGCAAGGATGCAGTCGTTTTCTACTTACTGAAATAGTAGTACCTCTCTCTCTCTCTCTCTCTCTCTCTCTCTCTCTCTCTCTCTCACACACACACACACACACACACACACACAGTTCAGTACCTCAACTATACAGTGAGGTGGAGCAATTGCTTCACACCTGGCCACACTGCAGCCATGACGGATAGCACTAGGCGCTGCCTCTGTTCAGTGCAGTTCAGCTCTTTGTCAGCAGGTTTACCAGTGGTAATACACAATTGAACAAGAATTCATTAAAAACATTTCTACGGTGTGAGCCAAAGAACAGGAGAGCACACCCACATTGTGCACATTGAGAGCTCCCATACATTGCACACAACCAACAGAGCTTTTTCCTCTTCAATACTCAGCTTGTACAGAAGAACAACTTAGCATTAAACTATCAAAATGTCACATCATTATGTAATGGAGCTTAGAGCAGATATATCATTAAAGGGTTGGTAGGTCCTGAGTTAATGTGATGCTGGTGCTTCTGGTTTGGCAGCATAGGAAAAAGACAACCCTGATTACGTTTCATCAAGCTATTATTATGCAGGAAGATGTCACAGTTTAATGTTTCCAGCATCGTTTTCTGTGAGATGTTTTGTGGCCTGCTCATTATGAAAGGGGGGGGGCATAATCCCTGTCAGTGAGCTATATGTGTCTGTGGTATATTAAAGCTCTGAGCCCAAATAAGAAGGAATTTTGCCAAATTGCTGTGGACATCATGATTCTGTGGTGCAACGATGTATTTTTACCCTTGGGAAACGTCTCCCCCTGCCCCATTTTGGCCTGTTTCTCAGGACTTTCCTGCAACTGTGCCTAATGGTTGCTAGAAATCATTCTTTTTTATTGAATGACACAGACACATTATTTTTTTATATGTTGTACCACTTTTCAAGCCATCTAAGTCTTTGTGAATACGAAAACGAGCCAAGCCACAAATACATGTGACTTCACATACTTCCCCAGTCTCAAGATTTCCAATGGGCAACCAGAAACATTCTTTGCTTATAATGCACAAGCTGAATTTACTAACAATTTAATTGCCCAGATTAAACTGGACCTCATTGAAACACATTTAGCTGTATTTTGGAGCGCATGATCACACACATTAGTAGAACTTATTTAGGAACGTACTACTAATTAGTTCACTAAACCTCTACTTATAAGAACATGATTTAATCTCTAGTGTGCAATTACCATCTTGGATGATTGGAATTTAGGAACATGTCTAAAACTGATACTTGACATTTGTCCAAGGAACAGCAGTTTAACAGAAAATATTTAAAAGTGATTGCAAAATGTTCCAAATTCTAGAAATGTTACACATCTTATTACACCTGGAGTTGCACTGAATATTTCCCAATTTCTTGGGTGGAAACAGTGCTTTTGGATGGGCAGGCTCGGAAGTGTTTAGTGACAAACCCATTAATCGTGTGAACATTCACTTTCACAAAGTGGCTGGGGCAACCCAGTCAGATGGGCAGGGTATAAGTAAATAGTAGTAGTAATAATAATAATAATAATAATAATTAACTATTATTGTGTACTCTAACTGATCCTAAGCAGCAATCTGCCAGGTTCTATGGAGTTGATTTCTTCTGAAAGAATTTGGGTGCTCATTTATATTAGGCTGGAATATTCAGAAATAAGGGGCAAACCCCTTATGGAGTTGGGTTGGGCTGTGGATAGAAGATAAATTTGTTCAGTTTACATTTTAAATAAAACAGTCCTGATCTGCTTGTCCCAGACTTATATGCAGATAGGAACCCGACCATTAATAGGCTTATGAAGTTCTCTGAATTCTGTGATGCAGTTTTGGTATTTTAATACAGTATGCAGACAAAAGTGTGCATTTAAGAGGAAATGCATGGAAAACCATATGAAATGTGTATTTTAGGGGAAGAATGTGTACACAAGGCGTTCAATCTAATTGCAAATTGTTCATGCATTTATTTATTTTTAAATCCATTACAGGAGAGCTATGATGGAGCACCTGTAGAACTGATACAAAAAAGGAAACAGAATGATCTGGCCCAAGACTGGACAGCCCTTCAAACAGAAGACAACTTCCAACAGAGTACTGTCATTCATAATGTAGGGCAAAGACTATCCAAGTAAAAGCGAAGCTTCCCATTAGATGCATTCTATGCAATGTGTATTGTGGGGTAAACAGACTGAAGTGAAGGAACGTTTGTCCCATAATCTTATTCATATGAAATACAACTTGAAAAAAGAAAAAAGCATCAATAAATAAAGATACACATTCGGTAATGATTTCATTACCAAACTCATATGTGGTTTAAACAAAGGAAATTCATTAAAACATATGGTCCGATCATGCCACAGCCTAATGAGCCATGTTCACAACTGAACCATGGTTTGTTTTAACTATGGTTTGGCATTATGTATGAGAGCACTGCTTCACTGCTGTTTGCTTGACCACCCAATCCCAAATGCTCACCAATCTGAAAAGGCACAAAGAAAGAAAAATGGTGGGATAACAACCTTTGGAGAAACAAGTTGTAGCTTGCTTGCTCCATCTATGAGATGGTGCATAGTTTGTTGAAGAAACCATACTTAAACAATGACTTAGTGCTAATGTGAAAAAGCAGTCAATGTACTCAAAGACAGGCCACTCACGGGCTCATCCTGCCTTGAAAATATCAACATTAAGTACCTGCTTAAGAGAAAATAAATTTCCTTAATTAGGCCCTAAGCCAGAGCTTTCCAAACTGTGTGTCGTGACACATTAGTATGATGGCTGCAGTGTGTAGGTGTGTTGCATGAACACTCCCCGTGCACCTTCCGGGGCTGGAAAGAGGATATCAGGCTTCCTCTAACTCAGCCCTCCAGATGTTTTGAGACTACAATTCCCATCATCCCTTATCACTGGTCCTGCTAGCTAGGGATCATGGGAGTTGTAGGCCAAAAACATCTGGAGGGCCGAGTTTGAGGAAGCCTGGGTTAGTTTAACCTCCGTCTTGCTAGTAAAACTGAATTACTGTGTTACAAAATGATGCATGTCTAAAAAGTGTGTCACCAACATGAAAAGTTGAGGAAGCTCTGCCCTATGTAGAGCTGTGTCCGTGTGTGTGTTTGCGTGTGTGGTGTTTTTCTGTGCCCACATAGCTGAACGTTGCAGTGCAATTACATTTCAGGTGCTGAGCAATACCATTGTGACAATTTTTGCTGTTATTAGATACTCTGTGGTGTATTAGTTCAAATCTGGAAAATCAGAGAAGTTTAAAATAGAAGAGATTTTCAAACCAATCTCCCTGTCTATTGATTTAACTCCCCCTTTGCAATAACTTCTCCTGAGCTTTCTACATCTCATTTTAAACAGTATTATCTACCATCAACTTACATAGTCTTCACCTCCACAGAATTGTAACCTCTGGATGATGTTAACTGGTGCAACGTAGCTTACACCTGACCCAAGTCTCTTATATATATTCTCATCATCTGGGGAATTTTAAGTAGTATTTCAAACCCGAATAATTTATCCTCATGAAAAAGTATGACAGGTCTTTAAAGAAATAAAAGCAGCTTCCTTTCTCAAATTCTTCAACACACATTATTAAGGCATATTTGATGCACAGAGAGACATAAAATGAAGAATATGGCACCTTGTACTTACATGCTGTCATTTCCATGATTCTGTACCAGAAATATTAATGCTGATTTTAACTAATTTCATGCAAAACATTCATCTATTACAACAGTTATGCGAAGGACAAGTGTACACCTTATAATTCTGCTATATTAATTATCCACATAAATCAATAGAGAGAACACACAGTTAATTTTTAATCATTAATTAATTGTTTGGCTACTTTTCTTACTAAAGCTCAAGGCTTAATTAAGCAACAGAGAAATACTTTTTCATGCTTCCTGACAGCCATTGTTATGAAAGTGTGGTCTGATCTAAAAAAAAATGCCCAATTAGGCATACGTTTTGTGCATTTCATATTTTTTTTATACAATCCCTGACACAAGAATGTAGCATATGTTAAAAATAAACACACACACACACACACACACACACACACACCCCTCTCTCACACTGGATCAAACTTGCTATCTACAGCTGGCTCAACAACTGTTCCTGAAGTTTAGTTAACCCTTCACATATCTTCAGACGTCTCGTTTTTCAAACCGCAGCATGCAGCAAAGTCATCCATTTATACCAACTGGTGCATTTTCAAAATGTTTTTCATGCTCCTTAATCAACATTTCCAAAAGCATGTTGCAAACAAAAATAAAACCACAATTATTTTCATGACAAAAACCACGGTCAACAGAGAAATACTAAAACAGCATAGAACAGAAGCATTGCAAACCGCCTTACAGTGAGTTATCCCATTAATCCACCTAGCTGGATATTGTCTACACTGTGGCTGTGGCTTTCCAGAGTTTCAGGAAGGGTTTTTCCCAGCCCTGTCTGGAGATTCTGGGAACTGAAGTACAGTAATCATAGTTAGAACAAACTTCAGTTATCTAATTTTGGATATCACAGGGAACTTTGATTGGTATGGAAACTCACTGACTCCATACCAAGCACACAGAGGGGAAGGGAAAGCATGTGAGGTTGAGACTTCAGCAGACTTGTTCCTGTAACAATAAACCATGATTTAGTGCAAGCCTAGGCAAACTCAGCCCTCCAGATGTTTTGGGACTACAATTCCTATCATCCCTGACCACTGGTCCTGTTAGCTAGGGATGATGGAGTTGTAGTCCCAAAACATCTGGAGGGCCGAGTTTGCCTATGCCTGATTTAGTGTTATGTCTGCATTTTGTCGTTGGTTTGGAAAAGTACTGGGATAGGTTTAGAATATACATGATGGGTACGTATATGAACAATTTGTTAAGGCCTCAGTGTAGGTGATCTGTTAGGTATAAGTTGATAATGGTAAATTCATCCTTTGCAAAGTGGTTTGATTTTTCGTGATAACTTTGTGTCCTGCTACCCTTAGTTAAAGTTGCAAAATTCGTCGCTGGCTATATTTTCTATGAAATCCCGGCAATGCATATTAAGCAACTAAATTACCATAAGCATCTGCATGCTACTTGGCAAAGCATGTATTTGTATATTTGATAGTTGCTGCCTACTTCTACTTACAAATGTTATCTGTGGCTGTTACGCAGGGGGGGCGGGCGGGGATGATGCATATGGTAGGTTGCGATAATTTAGATGCACTTAGCCTGAAGTGTAAGAAGGAAAATCTCATGAGCTGATACCATGAATTATCTCCCCCCCCCATACAATTATACATGCATGTAAAATTACATGCATGTCAAACTTTGCAGCTGCATTAAATGAATCAATTACTCAAGATTACAAGCCATGAAGCTTCTAAAGAACAGAGAATGGATATATTGTAATTTCACAGCAGTTGGAGATTATGGGACTGAGTCCAAAGGAGGACCTATTTTGTGAAAATCTACTTGTGCAGAAAATTCAACCATGTGATCAGTACGGGGCTGTCAAAGTGTGTGATCCCTGATGTAGCCTTCAAAAACAGCTGCCCTCAGTCTTCATGGGTTTCATTTGCCCATACTGCCATCAGAACACAGTCAGATTTGATAAGTTGCACAGTAACATCATCACATTTAGTACATGATTCCTAACTAGCAATCCCAGTCAACAGAGAAATCAAACAGGAAAAAATTGGCTGAAAATCAGCAGCAGAATGAAAAACCATTTGGCCACAAACACTTGCCAACAGAAGGATTAAACTGGGGAGTGGGGAGCATTCCCTCCAAAACTCACAAGTTCAGGCTCAAGGTGAACATTCAGTGCAACCCTAATAATAATAATAAACGAAAACATAACTTTGTTAATTAGAAATCAAGGAGGATATAATCCGACAATTGTATTCATCTTGCCTCCGCCTATCTGAAATAATAAATAAGTTTCATGAAATTGTGCCAGATTATCCATTTGGAAAGCTTGTAAATTGTCTTTTACTTCAAAGCTGAACCAGATGCCTCCCATTTGAATGCAAATTAATATCTGCAATTAAAAGGTGTTCACCAGCAGACAGCATTAAAAATGTGACAGGAGATAATCCTTTCAGAATACCACTAGAACACCAATAAATATGTATGAGAAAATCATGATAAGGTCACTACAAGGGTTTGATAATAGTCATCTTCCTCTTGAGGGACTGGACAGAGAGGAGGACTCTTGGTCTTTTAACATTTAGCTCATTATCTGACAAGCACTAGTTCATGTGTGTAAGACTTAACAGTGCACTGCCAAAGGAGCTAGCATGGCAGGCAACAGGAACAGCAACCTGAATAACAACCAGCCTGAGCTTGAAACCACCACATAGACAATTGTACTAACATACCTATATCAGGTTTTGAATTATGGTGCTGGAGGAGACTCTTGAGAGACCCATGGACTGCAAGAAGATCAAACCTATCCATCCTTAAGGAAATAAGCCCTGAGTGCTCACTGGAAGGACAGATCCTGAAGCTGAGGCGCCATTACTTTGGCCGCTTCATGAGAAGAGAAGACTCCCTGGAAAAGCCCCTGATGTTGGGAAAGATGGAGGGCACAAGAAGAAGGGGATGACAGAGGATGAGATGGTTGGAAAAGTGTTCTCAAAGCTACCAGCATGAGTTTGACCAAACTGCAGGAGGCAGTGGAAGACAGGAGTGCCTGGCGTGCTCTGGTCCATGAGTTCACAAAGAGTCGGACATGACTAAACAACTAAACAACAACAACAAGCTACTGCTGCTGCTGCTGCTACCTATTGGGACTGGGGGTGGGGGTGGCGGGCAGGGAGCCCAAATAATAGATAGTCAATGACAGGCATACCTGGAGCCAAAGATCAATATAGCCAATTCATTCTAGTTTCGACTGCATCTTCCTCCCTGCTGAGCACCCCCTGAACTGCTCATAGCAACTGGCTGATAGCAGGGTTGGTGGGGCAATGCCCCATTTACCCTAATGGACCAGCCTCCACTTCATGCATGCACATAGAGCTTCCATTAAAAGAAGAAGGGGATGACAGAGGATGAGATGGCTGGATAGTGTTCTCGAAGCTACCGGCATGAGTTTGACCAAACTGTGGGAGGCAGTGGAAGACAGAAGTGCCCGGCGTGCTCTGGTCCATGGGGTCACGAAGAGTCGGACAAGACTAAACGACTAAACAACAACAAACCTATATCAGGTAGTGTGTTGCCATCTTCCAGCATTAATGCAAATATCCCATCATTTAAGAAGCCAAATGTCTATAGATGTTGTATATTTAGAAAACCAGATGTGCATAGAATGCTGTTGAACCATCACTCTGAGACTTCAGGATTATGAACAGACTTTTGCAGGTAATTCAAAATATGAAAGAAATGTGCTGAGAGCCAGTGTGGTGTAGTGGTTAAGAGTGGTAGACTCGTAATCTGGTGAACCGGATTTGCGTCTCCGCTCCTCCACATGCGCCCTGCTGGGTGACTTTGGGCTAGTCACACTTCTTTGAAGTCTCTCAGCCCCACTCACCTCACAGAGTGTTTGTTGTGGGGGCAGAAGGGAAAGGAGAATGTTAGCTGCTTTGAGACTCCTTTGGGTAGTGATAAAGCAGGATATCAAATCCAAACTCCTCTTCTTCCTCCTCCTCCTCCTCCTCCCCCTCCTCCTCCTCCTCTTCTTCTCTTTGAATGCTGTGGTCTATTCGTCTCTCAGACCCTGCATGTGATCTCTGCCCCTCACCCCACCCATCAAGATCCAACTAGAGTGAATAAGTCTTGATTGCATCGGAACACCATCTACAGCAGCTCCCAAGTATTATGAGGAGTGATTGGTGGAGTGGATTAAAGAATCTGAGAACTGTAGAGTTGGAAGAGACTCCCTGGGTCATCTAGTCCAACCCCCTGCAATGCAGGAATCTCAACTCAGGCATCCCTAAAAGATGGCCATCCAACCTCTGCATTAAAACTGCCAATGAAAGAGAGTCCACCACCTTTCGAGAGAGTCCGTTCCACTGTCAAACAGCTTACTGTCAGAAAGTTCTTCCTGACGTTTAGTCAGAATCTCCTTTCTTATAACTTGAATCCATTGGTTTAGGTCCTGCCCTCCAGAGCAAGAGAAAAGAAGCTTGCTCCATCTTCCATGTGACAGCCCTTTAGATATTTGAAGATGGCTATCATATCTCCTCTCAGTCTCCACTTCTCCAGGCTAAACATACCCAACTCCCTCAATCGTTCCTCATTAGGGCTGGGAGGTATCTGGTTCCAACAACATGACAAAATACATTGTCCTTCCAAAAATACAAGAGAGCCAATTTAAAACAATAACTATTTTTCGAACATTCACAGACTATGTCCACAAATGCCAAGTCAACAGCCATTCAAAGCAAGACAGTTTCACCATCACTACCAGAGGATAAATCTACTGTACAAAAACAGCAGCTTTTGCTTCATCATTTATGCTTACTTGCTCACATTTCTTCAATGTAGATATGAGCATCCCACTTACATTTCATTCATTTCATAACTGCACAGAGACATTTCATCTGCTATAGTGATTTCCCACGACTTCAAAAAGCAGGAAATTTTTTTAATGCTTTCAACTATGGGCAATATTTACACACACACAATTGAGACACATATAAGACTTGGCAATTGGGGAAAGGGAAATTTCTCAAACAGCAGCCATTAAACTATTTGCTTTCGCTACAGAAAAGTCATAAAGGGAATGGAATTCCTGTCCAAACTAGAAACCAACAGAAAACAATTATTGAGGCAGCACTGTGCAAGCAGACAGATGTGAGTAACTGATATCAGCAAAAGGCAGTTCACCAGTTAGTAACTACACCAGGCATGGGCAAACTCGGTTCTCCAGATGTTTTGAGACTACAATTCCCATCACCCCTGACCACTGGTCCTGTTAGCTAGGGATGATGGGAGTTATAGTCCCAAAACATCTGGAGGGCCGAGTTTGCCTATGCCTGAACTACACACTTGTACAATTATGATGACTGAGGTAGCAAGTGCGCAGGTAATGACTGACTGTCATTTGCTGGTGTCAGCAGACCAAATCCAAGATTGTGAATACCTCCAGTCCAAGTACTTACAGATTTCCACCATCAAACAGATGTTGTTTCCCTAGTCTTTCTTTGCCAGTTCAGTTTGTATGTGCAGAACTACATCATCAGCATGGAGTCTAAAAGTACAGCCAGTACTTATCACCAAACGGCTACTTACGAGGTTGAGGTTCCCAATGGAGAATAAAGAATCACAATCACATGGGAAACAGCAGGCTTTATTGAACACATCCACAACTGTAGAAGTGGGTGGTGGGAGACTTAGAACCCGGAGAAGGGCCAATGACTTCTAGAATCTTACCAGAAAAACTGAATGGAATTCCATTCCAAGTAGGATCAATGGGCTTGAAGCAGAACACACATGAAGACAAGCCTGAAAATGTGCTGCTCTTAACATCAAGTTACTCAAGTCAAGAAAAGCTAGGTGATGGGCTAGCAATAGTGGAGGTGTTGTCTTATTCATCTCAAGTACTTGGCGTTATGTGCTATGTGGGAGACTAGGAGCCCTGAAGGCCCAGAACTGGTTTCCTGATGCCTATGTCATCCATGTGGAGCTTCAGATGAAGAAATGCAGGCAATTCAAAGTGGGAAGGTGTCTAACCCAAAAAAATTAGGTAATAGCAGACAACCAATTCTATGCTAGTGTCTGCTACAGAGCTTCTAGATCAGTTATGTGCTTGTGCACACATGCGCTCTCAATGTGAGGAACTCCCTCCCTCTGCGCCTCCCCTTTTCCTTCACTGTCAGATTAGCTAACCAGACTCTAATCCGTTGCTGACTTTCCTTGCCTATCTATTCCAGGTATTTGCCAACCCTTGGATAAAACTGAATATTACACTTTGAGACTTAGAGTATAAGATAAGCAGTGAAGTCTCAAAAGCAGGAATCCCAGAAAATGAATTATTATTGTGTCTGGTTCATAACCCACCAGTATTACAAACAGTCTATACCAAACCCTTTGCAGTCAAAGCAAACATAATCCAAATATAAACTGCAATAGCTTGCAAGCATTATTATAGTTCTAATATAATATCAACCTACTAGGAGATGATACATAAGAAAGGAATTGAATATTAGTGTTTGGGGTTTATATGTTCAATATCCCCTCTACAAGGTACACTCTTTTATGGATCTAAAATAATGCCATTTTTCTACATAAAAGCTGCATGTTTTTATTTATTTCTACATAAATATATTTTCATTACATAGAATGTTCTTGTTACTGTTGAAAACATCTCCATGGGAAAAGTTCAAAATCTAGGCCATGCAGATATGTACATAGCACCTGCTTTTGATCAGGTGGACAATTTCCATCAGATGTCACCCAGTGTACACCTACAAGCCATAATTCCACTAGCTGTAACCCAATGTACCCAGGCAAACCACTGGGGCTATCCTAGTATAAGCAAGAGCAGAGGAAACCACCCAGGGAGCAGATGATGTTTAGCTTGTTGGAACTGGCAAAGGGAATCTGCTTCCCCTGGTTCTTCCTCAAACAAACTGAGGACAGCCACCTTCCCAAGCTTTAGGTAAAGGGACCCCTGACCATTAGGTCCAGTCGTGACTGACTCTGGGGTTGCGGCGCTCATCTCGCTTTATTGGCCGAGGGAGCCGGCATACAGCTTCCAGGTCATGTGGCCAGCATGACTAAGCCGCTTCTGGCAAACCAGAGTAGCACACGGAAACGCCGTTTACCTTCCCGCCAGAGCGGTACCTATTTATCTACCGTATTTTTCACCCTATAGGACACACTTTTCCCCTCCAAAAATGAAGGGGAAATGTGTGTGCATCCTATGGGGTGAATGCAGGCTTCAGGAAGCTATCCGCAAGCCTTGCAAGCCCGGCAGGAGGTCCCGCGGGCTCGCAAGGCTTGCGGTCAGCAGCCTGCAGCCCACAAGCTGAAGGGACAGCGGGGAGGCACAGCGCCGCCACCCCGCTATTCCCCGACCTGGTCTGGAGGCTGGCGGGGAGGGGGGGAGAAGCAAGCTTGCTTCTCCCCATCGCCAGCCCCACAAGCTCGGGGGATAGCGGGGAGGCGGAGCGCCACCACCCCACTATTCCCGGATCTGGTCTGGAGGCTGGCAGGGGGGAGGGGAGAAGCAAGCTTGCTTCTCGCCAGCCCCACAACCTCGGGAGACAGCGGGGCAAGCCGCTGCACCATGGTGGCTAGAGAGGCTGTCCCTGAAGGCAGAAGCTTGGGGATGGCTGCGCAAACCGGGGGGGGGATTTCCTTGATTTCCCCCCAAAAAAACTAGGTGCGTCCTATGAGCCGGTGCGTCCTATAGGGCAAAAAATACGGTACTTGCACTTTGAAGTGCTTTCGAACTCCCAAGCTTTACCTTCATGCAAAATCTGCACCTTGGATTCTCATCAAGTTTAATTAGGGATAGAAGTTCATGCATTTAAGTCTGACCCCGCACAAAAAAAATCATTGAAGTATCATTAATCTAACATAAATATAAGTGGAAAAAACAATAACAAAAAAAATCATTTGTTATAATACAATAGGCAAAAAACTACCCATTGTATCATAACAAATCATACCTGTAGTCAGTGCTGTTTTTAGGGGGTGCTCAAGGGTATGCAGTAACGACACCCCTCTTTTTGTTGTTAAAAGTGTGGCACTTATTGTAACAACTTCATAGTGAGTACTGGCACCTATTTTTTCTAGGAAAAAAGCACTACCTGTAGTACTAGATGTTACCTCCAGCATGCTTCTGTGATTAATATTCTATTTACACAGACACCTCTGCACACATAGATTAGGTATATACACGCAAGAGAGCCAGCTAGATGCAGAGTGTCAGTGGTATGACAACAGGAACCAATCTATTGCAAATCTGTCAGCAATTGACCAGGCACCCAATCAACACCAAAGACTCGCCCTACAGGTTATATGTAGAGATCTTACATGAAATTCACAGCCATAAAAACTCCATTCACATATTAGAAACTCAACATTTTGAGGCTCAGGTGAGTCACTCTGGGATGTGAATGACATGTAAAACCTCTTTCTACCCACATAAACTTCCTGAGGCAGGGGGAGTCTTTTCCTTGGTCGATTGCTGGCTGTTTCACAACAGAATAGTTCCAGAGTCTCTTGTTTTACCAGTGACACTCTACATCTAGCTAGCTCTCGTGTGTATATATAATCTATATCTATATAAGTGTGTGGGCATCTGTGTAAATAAAATATTAAATCTTTACTACTGAGTTTCCCCCCAGCTTATTTCACTTTGACGGTGTTGGCGGTGTTCAGTTACGGTGCTTTAACATGTCTTTATACAGATTTCCATTATGTTCTTTTTAATGGAGACAAGAATATTTCCCTTTCTCTTTCCTGAAACAAACTCTGTACCATGTTGCTATTTAATGAGCCATTGCCTAGTCTATGTGAAGCGGGTGGCTTGAATATATTTCTCCCCCTCAAATGTTTACTGGATGAGAATGAGCTGACTTTCGATGTAGAAAATTATTATTTGCCAGAAGTACTGCATTCATGGTTGAATATGTGGGTAGTTAAGGTGCAGACAGCAGGCATTCTACTGCCTATTAAATCAGGTTTCTTCTTTTGAAAAAGAAATGTTTTAGGGGGAAAAACACACCTGTCATTATAAGGCAAGGGAATGAAATTCATTCCTTTAAAAAAAAATAATCCATAAGTTTGCACATTTTATCAGACTATAAGGATAGTATTTGACTAATTCATACTGTGAATATGAATATGTTGGATGCAACCCTAAGACTTCAGACACTTTGTGATTGTAGGAATAACTGCACAATGACACTATGATCTTGATAGCTAAGTGAGTTAATAAGTAACAAATGAGTAACTGCCATCTAAATAATACAGCAAAACAGTTAATGGATCAAGCCTAATTAAGACCAATTATTTTAGACAGAACCTCTAAAATTTAAGACCACTAGACAGATTTATTTGTTTACTTCATTTATATGTGGTACAGAACTTTGCAAATGTCATAGGTGGTTTACAACAGGCAAATAGATAAAAATGCATAAATTCATAAAGTAACATAAGCCTTTTAAATAGGTGTGTTTCGGAAGGCTTAGGCCCACCAGATGTTGCTGCACTGCAACTCCCGTCTTTCCTGGCCGTTGCTCATTCTTGCTAGGACTGATGGGAGTTGTAGTTCAGCAAAATCTGGAGGAGCAAAAGTTCCCCACATCTGCCTTAAAGCAGGGGGCCAATCAAATGCCCCTCCCTTATAGTCACTTTTAACGGCTTGCCTTTTGTTTCTATCTGTTTTATGTGAGTTATAATCACTTTTAACTATTAGCTTTTATCCCTTTCCTCTTTAAGTCTTATAAGGTTTGATGGTGATGAATGCGCCTGGGAAGCTCACAAGTAGCTTGTGACAGGGACAGACATCTCCTTTACCTGTTGCTGGTGTCTAGTGCTTACAGCTAAAAATAATTAAGGTGCACTCCTACATACTTAAGCGGACGTGGGTGGCGCTGTGGGTAAAACCTCAGTGCCTAGGACTTGCTGATCGTATGGTTGGCGGTTCGAATCCCTGCGGTGGGGTGAGCTCCCGTATTTCATTCCCAGCTCCTACCCACCTAGCAGTTCAAAAGCACCCTTAAGTGCAAGTAGGTACCGCTTTACAGCGGGAAGGTAAACGGCGTTTCCGTGCGCTGCGCTGGTGCCGGCTCGCCAGAGCAGCTTCGTCACGCTGGCCACGTCACCCAGAAGTGTCTTCAGACAGCACTGGCCCCCGGCCTCTTAAGTGAGATGGGTGCACAACCCTAGAGTCGGACACGACTGGCCCGTACGGGCAGGGGTACCTTTACCTACACACTTACGATGGAACTCACTTCTGTGAACAAATGGATATGATTGCTCTGAAAAAGATCTATCATCTATGAATTTGTCTGCTCCAGGCTTCCTCAAACTCGGCCCCCCAGATGTTTTTGGCCTACAACTTCCATTATCCCTAGCTAGCAGGACCAGTGGTTAGGGATCCTGGGAATTGTAGTCTCAAAACATCTGGAGGGCCAAGGTTGAGGAAGCCTGGTCTACTCCCTAAAAAATAATAATCAGCAGGTACGCAATACACCATTTTGTAATGAAGCGAGTTGTGCAAAAAGTACTTCCTACTATCAGTCATGAGCTTGAGCATTTTGAACAGCCTTCTTGAACCTATGATTGGTAGATATTGTTGGACTACAATTCCCATCACCCCATCCAGCATGGTCAATGGCCAGACATGATAGTAACTGTAGCCCAATGGCATCTGGGAATGTCTATTCAGAGAAAAATAGCAATTTCTTTATTTTAATGCTGAATATATGAGCACACGAAGCTGCTTTGTATCCAGACAGACCATGGCTTCTTACCCCAGGATTTTCTTACTAGAACTTGAAAGGGGGAAAAAAACCCTTCTTCAGAATATGTAATATATATTGCAAGGTGTCTTCAGGATGAAACAGCAACATTAAAAATAATAATTCAGTATTAATCCATTATCACAAAATGTTTCCCCGAGCACGGCAGAGTTTTGGATATCCCCAACCGAACAGAACAGTATAAAGCAGAAAGGGGATAACAGAATGTTTTGCCATAAATTAAGAATGACTGTGTTGGAAAGTAAAAAGCAAATTAATTCTAGCAACTATGAAGTTCATATTTTAACTTCTCTAGTTATACATACTATTGAGAACCGATAGCTGACTTTTTAGTACCAAATCAGCTTCTGGGCATTTCCATTTAGATGAGAAAGGCTGTCTTAGCTCTTTATAAATCCCCAAGCTGGGAAAGATACAAAGAGTATTAGCACCTGGTACGCTCTTAAAAGTTTATTGTCCAAAAAATTGAAAACTCTTTGCAATTGTTTTAAGCAAATGTGGTTGTATCTTAATTTGTCGTAATGAGGGAGATGCTCATTACAGTGTCTCTCTTCTCTGCCCCAGGGCACCTGTGAAGATTATATTTTTCATCTCAATGGGTCTTTGCTTTTGCTGAATTCCTTAAATACCCAGGCATACTATACCTCCAGAAGGATGCAAGAGCATTTGCTTGACTTAATTACTGCATTGCTTTTTAGTAATTGACAGGTGATAATACTGGTGTTAATCAAGATACTGCATCACAAAGTCAAATTATAATCGTAAAAGCCCATGAAACTTTTATATTGAGATGCGTATTTCATATCTAATTGCACCACAGTAACCAGGGCAGATTATTTCCTCCTGCTGTATTATTTTCTGACCTGTGATATGGCTATACCCCTTCTATCCTTATAGCTTGCTTAAAGTACTTCTGTGTGAATAGTGGAATTATTATATCACTATTCCCTGCAATGTTAATGGCTGCACTACAAATGCTGCTCACTTAGAAGAGCATCCAGATTTTTTAAAAAAGCACTGTGAAATTTTGCAATGATAAAACAGAACCTCAGGAAGATGTAAAAGAAGGCAATAAAAATTATCTGAGCAGCTCCATACAGCAAACCTTCCCAAAGTCCAGCCTAACAAGGTGTCTTAATGGTCCCTAACACTTTAAAAGTCCTTAATATACACTGCCAGCCAACCCTATTCATATTATTCCCCAAGCTGCACATGAGAGAGGGTTGTTTAGGCCAAGGGATAATGGGGCTTACCAAAGCCTCCTTCTGTCTATATGGTCCTGTCCCATAACCTATTAAATGCATTCCAAATTTGTCTTTTCTCACACTAGAGTTTGATGAAATCTTGAGCAACTGTGTTCTTTCTACTCTCTCTCCACATTCCCATTCTGCTGTTTATTCAACAACATAACTCAATTGTCTTTTTAAGCCATCTATTAAGTTCTGGAATGTTTTCTTCTGGAGACACATTTCATAGTCAAAGCCACTGGGGTTCCGTTGCAGTTCAGTTGCGCTCTTCCTCACTAGAAACATTAACAAATACTGCCAGGTTTAATTTATAGATGCAGAAGGAACCCCTAAATCACTGCAGCATTCTTCACCCAGCCTTGTTCATCAGACTCAAAAATAATTTAGCAACTCCTTAATTAATTCCTAATTGACATCCTTGGGTCATTACGCCAACACTTTCATTTGGCTGTATACCAACAGACAGCGGTCTAGGGGATATTTGGCTTATAAGATTTCTCCCAGGATGTCCAATAAAACTTTTCCTTTCAAAAGTAAATTTTATTGCTATTGTTGCTGCCAGTTATTAAACTGAGTAACATCCAAATCCTAAACAAATTTACTTTTAAAAATCCCCACTGGTTGAAAAAGGGGAATTAGGAGGGGGGCGGTTCATAACTGGACCTCCCACTGTTTCATTTTTAAATGCGGGATCAGATTATGTTTAACATAACACTGTAACACAAAATCATCTCACTGCAGCTGCTATTTGTGCCACTGGGCTGAAACATATAGGTGTGCTCTCCCAAAGCAACTTGCAAGCAACCCCACATAGATGCATTAAAACGGGGGGGGGGGGGTTACATTTAAAATATCTCACCCACTTCTAATAGGCCAAAGATAGTTATTGCCTGGTGATTAATGTGGCTCTCTGAAGCAGTGCAAACTACAGTTGCAGTTTATAGGAGAGTTATTTTGCTGTTTAATCACTCAACTATTTATTATTTTTACATGTTCCCAACAACATCCGACTATTTCATACAGCGAAGCGCAAGAAAGCTAAGTGGGAGCTGCAGACAGGCTCAGCTCTCTGATGAGTGCAGAGCCAGTTCAAAGTTGAGGGGACCCTCAGCAAAGTGTTCTCTGGTGAGACCCTCCTTCATCAGCTGGCAACTCCAAGAGGCTTACCTGGAGATGGGAACAGCAGGTGCCAATAGAAGCCCTCCAATGTAGCCGCCATTATAATTTCTCGCAGTGACTCCAATGAAAAATCATTCTGCGGCATTCTGATAAATTTTAAGAAGCGATTCCAGACTTAAATTGCCCACTGAAAAAATGTTGCTTTAAGGGTGGGCCCAGAGCAGTGGACCCTGCTGGAATACTGGGACCTAGCAGTTGCCTGATGATACACATTCTATGGCCTGCAGGAAGAGAGCAAGCGGCATTGAAGAAAACAGCAACAGAGTCCACAACCACTCAGTTTCCCTTGTTGGTGGCAATGAAGATTAGGCCCAGTCTGGCCTCTTTACTTGTTCATCCATCTGCTCTTGCAGGAAATAAAGCAGCCACAGCTGAGGAGAATGATCAGCTGCCCCTGATAGTCATTGGTCTCTCAAAAGGAAAGCTGGCCACAGTGAGGAGCTGTTGGGCCCACTGAGAGCCCATCAAAACAAGAGCTGGTCCTCAACAGGAGCAGAATAATATGGTCCAAAGCAAGGTGAAAGGAACAGTTAATTGCAATGCAATTTTAGTGCTTCATAATGTCCTCAAAGCCACCAAGCAGGCCAGTTTAGGGCATCCTTTATTTGATGAATCTCTCAGTGATCTGTTAATAAGGAATTGCTGGAATTCGTTGGGCTGGACAACACAAACCTTGTTTAAAAACCAGCATTTATCTCCTTCCATATGCCTAAAGGAGTGGGAGAAACCTATTATATGAACACCTGGCAGAAGAATAACCCAGAGACCTTAATTATTTCACTGGCATTTTACACTGCCAGCTCATTATACTGTGTTATTAAATGGACACAGTGGCACAACACTAAACTTTAAAGCAAGAAACCCCCAGATTCATTTAATGTTTATTTATTTATTTATTGTCATTTCTAAAATTGCCACAAAGAGTGCTAAAAAGTTTATATACAAGTTCCACAGGCAAAGCTGGCTGCAATTCCAGTGCTTGTGAGCATGCCCTGCAATTCTGTGTTCATGTACTTGGTAGTTACGGTAGTTGCACTGGGTGCAGTTGTGCTGCTCAAGACTAGAAAACATGCATTTAATCAATTAGACTGCATGCACAGCTTCATTTTATCCCCCCCCCCTCCCTGTTATCTGATAGCATAAAGGTAGAGCTGGATCAGAAGATAATTGGGTTTATTTAGCTGGATACACAATCTAATCTACTGCACTATAAAAAGAATGCTTCCCCTTTACTTAAAGCTTAATTTAACCCTTGGGCAATTCAGTAGAGATTTTTAGAGTCCCCCTGGGATTTTTAGAATCCCAGAAGCTTCCCTTTTGAACATATCCCTTTCATCTTAAGAGGTTCTGGCCAGGTTGAGCTACAGTGGGAAATAATTATTTTCTGCTATGAGAAGAGCTGTGGTGAGCCTCAGCTAGCAAACTATCCTTCCCCTCTCCCCCTTCCTCATGCCTTTTTGGAGATCAAAAGCTTTTGGTTTAATTTTGAACTAACCACCATTTTGGAAAACAAAACAACGAGCTGGGCAGATTTGTTCAATGACTTCTTTTTACTTTTTGTTAAGTGCATTAAGAGGCAATATCTACCGTGATCAGGCCTCACGTAGATCTGTTTCAGGAGTGAGGAATCCATGGCTCCAGTTCCCATCAGCCCCATCTAGCATGGCCAATAGTCAAGGATGATGGGAGGTCTAGTCCAACAATACCTGAGGCCACATATTCCAGAACCCTAGTCTTTTATTCTTTTTTATCCCTACCTTTCCTGGCACATAGTACAAACTAGGTTGGACCTGAACTGCAGCTAACTTTATTTTACTTTAATCCATATTAGGAGAACCCAGAGCTTTTTGCTTTGAAACTTGAGGGCATAGTAATTGAGTTCTTTTATTTTTATTCAAAATTGTAACAAGACATATTATCCAAAAACATATAATCCTTGTCCCCCCCCCCATTTT
Organism: Podarcis melisellensis; assembly: GCF_964234715.1. Lineage (NCBI taxonomy): Eukaryota > Metazoa > Chordata > Lepidosauria > Squamata > Lacertidae > Podarcis > Podarcis melisellensis. The sequence goes on along the minus strand of NC_138541.1, from coordinate 16,379,389 downwards.
TCCTCCCTCCCCCCTCCCACACAAAACCCCCCCAGCCCCACCTCCCGACTTCCCTCAGTTCCAGTCTTTGGTTTCTCTAAGAATGCTGTTTTCTGCATGTTACAAAGTTGTATAGATCCTCAAGCTATTTAGCTGATTATTATCAATAAAAAGTTTGTGAACGTTTATTCAAAACCTGCCAAGGAGTCCAGTTCGCTTTGTTGCATCCTCAGATACTTTGTAAAGGGTTTCCATTAATCCTTAAAGTCACAGTTATCCTTGTCTCATAGCTTATATGTCAGTTTTGCCAGTTCTGAATAGTCCATCAATTTTTCTTGCCATGATTCTTTAGTTAGGGTTTTTTCAGTCTTCCATCCTTGTGCTACCAGAACCCTCACTGCCGTTGTCGCATACATGAAGATGTTTTTCAACATTTTTGGCAGGTCTTTCTCTACAGTCCCCAACAAAAATGCCCCAGGTGGCATAGTAATTGAATTCTGACCATGTACAATTGATATCCAATTTGAATGGTCCCTCCCTTCCTTTCATCACTGAGCTATGAGCTCTTCATTTACATAGGCACAGTTCAGAAATCAATGTTTTTTATACAAACAGACTTAAATAGGAAGGGGCAGTGGCGTAGCATGGGGGGTGCAGGGGGGGCCGGCCGCACCAGGCACAACTTCGGGGGGGGGGCGTGCTCGCACCAACTAATCTAGTGGAAGAGACTCGAGTGCTAAAATCCACGGGTTAGGGGGCGCAAATTACTTGCCTTGCCCCAGGTGCTGACAACCCACCCTACGCCACTGGGAAGGGGGGACTAGAAGAAACAAGATTAAACTAATGCTAGGATTCTATGCATAAGCATTTGTTGGGTTTCCACCCTATAAAAACAGTAACCTGCCATACAAAGCTGTCACGACAATTCCTTTCATGCATTTGAAACATGTAAGCTTCTAGTTTATGTGGTGTAATAAACAGGCACTCCCTAAGGCGGATCATGTCCATTATATTAGGCTCAATTTTAAGCATTTCAGTATTGACAGAATGTGGGAAGCACCAAAGGATTCCAAGTAAATATTTAGCACTTCTACACAGCAGCATTTCCCCCCATGCCACATACAGAGAACTTTACAAAGAATAGACTGTTAATTTTCCACAGTAGTCCAGCAATGTAGGTGACCATAAAATGCAGGCTATTCATTTAAAAGTTGTTGGGCAGGGTTAGGACAAGACCAGCCTATCATTGAAGACAAATCTTCGCCTCCCACCAAATCAATGCCCTGTTTGCAGGAAGTCTCAAAAGTAACCTGTGCCAAGAGAAACTTCACAACCATAGGAGACAGAGCTGGGGGAAAAGATATGTTGCTGCCCTAGGAGATGGCATGCCCCACCCCCAAAGTTTTAAATTAATTCCCTCTCGAAATATCCCTATTACTGGAGGTGGAGGGAGTCCCAAAGTTTTTGCTGTTGTTTCAGTGAGGTGTAACGCAAGAGAGATAGCTATTTAAGTTTAATGCATAAAGAATTCTACTTTTTGACATTTATATCTCTACTGTGCACTTCAAAAGTTAGGGTGCTTCCAGATTGTCACTAGTTTCAGGTGGGCATCAATCACATAAGGGCAAATTCAGGTTGCACAAAGTTGATTGGGTGGTTTTGTACAATGCACTTTGCCAAAAGATCACCCTATTTGCAATAAGGAAAGTGATGGGGAAACACAACATCAAGGGGGCCTTACCTGGAGTCGAGTTTAACCTTTCGGCATCGAGTTAAAACCTTGTTACTTTCCTAGACCTTGTCGAGTCTGTGCTATGCTTTTCTTTCTGTTCTGTGCAGCCTAGTTGTGCTTCACATTGTTTTTATGGTGTGTGCCTGTGTCTAAAAACTACCCTGGGGTATTCAATCTCAAAAATAAATAAAGGTGGAAGCAGGTGGTCCTATAGAGACATGGAATTCAAGCTGCATTGTTACTCTGGTTCTGCCTCTGCTGAAGTAGATCCCTCTGCTGCATCTCTGTGACAGGTGTGTGATTGGAGCATTCAATCACTTATGGTGCTGAGATGAAGAACAATTATCTGCTATCAGAAGAGGCTCCATGTATTATCGCTGTACAACTGCTTCCAGACAAAAAGGATGCTAAGAGAGTTGCACAGAATTAATGGGTAGGGTTGTGTTTGCCGTTCTCCCTCTTACGGGCTCAAAGGAATGTTACCTTTTCCCGGACATGTTTATGTGACCCTGGGTGTAATATAGTTATAACCCATTAAAGAAATAAAACAGAGGCAAACTGTGTGGTTGTGCATGCCCAGCAAACACCACCTGAGGCAATTTTGCTGAGGATTTGACGGGTAGCTGGTGGCTCTACATTAACCAGTCCACTGATATTTCTATTGGAGATTATTGCTCAATGCAACATTCAAATAAGAATAGATGCTTCCTGGCATGCTTGGGTGTGAATGTTATTTTGGGAGCTGGAGATGGCCAAAGCAACACACAGCAGGTAAAATTTAACGAATTTAAATTTAATGAATGTTACAAAACAAGAATTAAATGGGAGACGGAAATTCAAATATTACGACCCCAATTAAAAAATATTAGTGGAAAAGCTAGAAAAAAGTTTTAGCAACATAACAATGTTGACCAAAAAAAAAGAAGATGGTTTTTCAAGGTCTGACCTTTAGACATTGGGCATTAAAAGCATATGGAATACTAATGTGTCTCCAATTACCAAGCAATTGGGTTTCTTCTGCAAGGTAAGTAAGTCCACCATTTGAAAACTGGCCTATGGAAGTGATCCATAGAAAAACAGCTTGATCTCCAGTAATAGCATCATTATGAATAGGGTTAAGCAAGAAATTAGCATCTCAAGTGAAGAGAATGATATCCTGTATAGCAACTGCTAGAGGTTATTCAGACCATAAAATGGCTAAATATATAATCCACTCTCCCTTCCTTTTTTTTCTTAAAAAAAATATTATTTTACTACTCACTTCCTAAAAAGTGCACTCAGCAAAATCTCATTCAAAAGGAATAGTCAGGTTGTAAATGCGGCTCATCAGCCTGGCTTACCAGAACGCCTGTGATGCTGTTCTTCCAGGAATTCCAAGTCGAGCATGAGGTCATCCTCATCCAGGTCACAGGAGCCCAAGTTATTCAAAACATCCTGTAGTATGCCAACAAAATAATAGTTTAGGAAGGTGACTGAATGTGTGGATGGGATTTTCTGAAAATCTCAGTGATAAGCTTATCCTCATCTATTTTATCTAATTGTCACCTTGCTTCCTGATCTCAATAAGAAGTTGTGAACAATAATAGCATTATTATATACATTATTATTCTACACATTGTTACTTGCATGTTATACACATATGAACTCCAGGTTTCCTGAAGTTAACCAGACAACAATGAATATAACTGCATAAAAATACTTAGGTATTAATACTTGTACAATTAAGCTACAAAAATATGGTGCTACATGGGCTTCACTCTTTTATATGTATTATATGTATAATATATGCACACTTTTGAATATAATTAGTTGATTATTATTATTTTTTAAAAGAAAGTATGCACATGCATAAAAGGTGCCAGGTGCAGGAATAGTTTGATGCAGGCAAAGCTTGATCAGGTCAGAATATCAAATCTATTTAAATCTATTTAGAACAGATTCCATCTCTATCCCTAACTGATTATGAAGAAAGCAACAACTTTGCAGTGGTTTATAAAAATGATAAAATGTTGTGTATATGTGATCTTTGTGTGCCATTGGTTTTCTGTCTTAAAACTTAAAAACTGGAAAATTGTATATATTTTAAAATGATAAAAAAATACGAATTAACAACAATAATTTCACACTTTCAAAATGTTAAAATAACAATAAACTTGAAACAGATTAACACAAAGTTGTTGTTTTTTAAAAACAGTGAACTGTTTAGAAAGGTTTTTTCAATAAAAAGATACATCTATAGTGAATAAGGAGAATATGATTAAGCACCAATCTGAAACAGATAGCATTAACATGGTGTTTTCAGCACTGCCTCTTCAATATCTTTTTTTTTTTTAAATATTTTTTATTAAGGATTTTCTTGTTTTACAGGAGTGTAGTGCCTCGTATTTTTTTTCTTCTTCTTCTTCCACGTAGCGTTTTTACAAATCTGTTTCATTTGTTGAGGCATTAGGGGGAGAAGAAAAAAGAAAGAAAAAAGAAAGGGGGTGGAGAGAGGGAAGATGGATGGGGGTGGGGTCGGGTGGCGGTGTTTCTATTATGTTTAATGTATGTAGAGTTTGGTGTCAGCGTTGCTTGTGTTGTTTACTTGTGTTCCTTTGGTGGTGAGAGAGGTTGGGGTTGGCCTAGGGTGTGATTGTTTGCTTGTGGTTGGCTGTGGTGATCTTTGTTTTCGTGTGTGAGTGAGGTGGGTGGGTGTTTTGGATCAGGTTAGCCATATTGAGTTGTATGCTGTTGGTGGATTATTGTCATTGTCCTGTTGGGCTGTGTATGTGATAAAGGGGAGCCATACCGGGGTGAAGGCGTCTTCTTCTGTTTGTCCCCGTGTCAGTTTCAGTTTATTAGTTAATTTTTCTAGTAGGGCTGTTTCCCATACTATTTGGAACCATTGGTCCATGCTTACTCCTGACAGGTCTCTCCAGTGTCTGGTTATGATGTTTCTGGCTGCTGAGAGCAGGTGGGTTATGAGTTCTTTGTGGTGTAAATGGGCATTGTTGTCTTGGAAGATGTTTAGTAGGGCCAATTCTGGGGTGATGTCTATTACTTGCTTAGTTATTTTACATATTTCTTGTATGGCTGTTGTCCAGAATAGTTGAATTTTGGGACACTCCCACCACATGTGGAGGTATGTGCCTGTGGAGGTGCACCCTCTCCAGCATTTTGGTGAGGTTCCTGGGTGTATTAGCGCTAGTTTCCTTGGTGTTAGGTACCACCTGTAGGTGAGTTTCAGTGTGAGTTCTTTTCTTTTCGTTGATATGGATTTAAAGGGGGGTTTAGACCACATTCTGGTCCATTGAGTGGGGTTAATCTCATAGCCTATGTCATTCTCCCATTGTTTTTTGATTGCGTCTAGGGGATTTGCGGGATTTTGGAGTAGTATTTTGTATATTGCTGATACCGTCCCTTTACCGTTTCCCTTTGTTGTTAGGAGGAGGTTTTCGAAGGTTGTCAGGGGCCTAGTTGCTGCTGATTTTACTGTTGGGTTGTTTAAGAGGGCGTGTAGTTGGTGTTGTGTTAACCAGGTCATATCCATAAACTGCAATCTGAACCTGTGCATGAACCAGGCAACTTATAAAAGTGTTTAGATGCATTGATAGGGAGGCTAAAAATAATGATGTCAGAAAAATCTTACTACATCAGGCAAAGGGTCTGTCTAATTTTGCATTCTTTCTTCAGTGGGAGCTAGCACAGCGATACCAGGAAACATCTTGGATGCATTCACATTCAGGCGCTGAAAAGCACGACTCAGTAGCCTGATCACATTGCACTTGGAAAGGGCACTGCAGGCTATGGGTTCCAATCCAGAATTCTGTCACACTTCATGGGACATGGAGTAATGCTTCTTTTGCATTTATGCTTCTTTATACATAAATCCTACCCAATGCCATTTCTGCTACATGAGGAGCATGCAGCAAAGCACTCACCACAAATCTCTGCAGCTGGTCTAATATACTGGAGCACAGGCCTTCTAACCAAAAACTAATGCCCGCCTCAGACAAGGGAACCCTTTCTGGGCAAAAGAGGACCATGCATTGTGAGCGGATTGAGGGGTAGCTAATAACAAAGCCACCTTTGGCCGTCAAAAAAGGGTGCCAGCACATTACTCAACCTTCTCTGTGCAGTTTCAACACACCCCTTTATCAGCACCTCTGTGGCCACATTGACCACCCAAGACCATGGTTGGCAAAATTTCCATCCGGCTATTGAGGTCTGCCTTCCCGACCCTCTCAATGCTGCCCCACTCATTGATCACAGTTAACAAAATAATTTGTTCTGAACTCCAAAAACTGTTACACTTGCTTTATTTAAAAAACAACACCACACACACACACAATTGCTGTCAAGCACATCCAGAGAGAATTACAAGACAATTTCTATTTTCTTCCTTTAAAAAAAAGCACATATGGAAGAAGCCCATACAATGCCTTAATTCAAAGTATTCCCATTAAAATGCTTTGTTAGTTAAGGAGGAAGAAAAGGAAACAAAATTTCTCTGTGTTCCAAAGATAGGCTGACAGATGAATGCTGACATGTCCTTTCTTTTATTTTCTTTTTCTTTTGCTTTTTTCCCCCTTGGAAGACTTAATCACTGCTTGCAGACAAACGCTTCAGCAAAAGCTTTAATAAAACTCTCCACTGACTTTGGAATAGCCCCTTAGAAACTTTTAAAAACACAGCTTTCTTCCTCCCAGTGTCTTTCCTTTGGCACATAAAACTGCATTTAACCCCTGTGGTGCAGGAGAATGAAACCAAAGTCTGCTTTGCCCCTTCTTGCCCCTTCTTCTCAACAACTTATCTTGGGACAGTTCCCTTTCATTAAAGTGTGATCTTCAAACAAAAACAATTGTCAAGCAAAGAATGTGTATACAAAGAATGAATGAGTGCGTGTGTGTATTGCAGTTCATTGTTGCAGAAAGGAAGGCTTCCATTCATTGCTGCCTCAAAGTGCTACACCTACAGAGTGCAAGGGAGTTGGGAAAAAATGCTTGGTAATTGTCCAATTCTGATGTGAAATCCCCCCCCCCCAATTCTGGGTCCAGATTACAAGGGTTCTACAATGATTAGACACATTTTTAACTCTCCAGGTTCCTGTTCCAGCTAGTCAGCCATGTCCTTCTTGAATCATGGAGTTGGAAGGGACCCTGACCATCATCTAGTCCAACCCCCTGCAATGCAGGAATATGCACCTGTCCCTTAAAGGGATTGAACCTGCAACCTTGGCGTTATCAGCGCCACACTCTAACCAACTGAGCTATCCAGCTTTAAGAAAATTCACCACTGGTTCAGGAAGGGCTGTGGTTCAGTGGTAGAGCACATGCTCTGTGTTCAAAAGGTCCCTGATTTAGATCACCATGTAGTGCTGGGAGAGGCTCCTGTATGAAGCTCAGGTGTAGACAATACTGAGCTAGATGGACCAGTGGCCTGACTCGTACAAGGCAGCTTCCCATAGTCCCCTTGGTGCCTCGTCACCTCCTGGCTTGCAGATGTGGCCGCAGGTCCAAAAAGGTTAGCTAACCCATGTTAGAATAGGACATGTTGTCAAAAACAAGACCAAAATTCTTGCCCAAGCTAAGTGGAAGGGGATGGAAACAGAGGCTGAAAGCGAGTACCTTTCAGCACATCACTGCTTTCAATGGGATACACATCCTAACAAAGATTCCAGTATGAATCCCCATCCACAAGCAGCACAACCAGAGCTAAACAATGGTATGAGCAAGGCTTAATACAACATAAGCAAACAAAGCACTTTTTGAAGCCAGGACTATCGTTTTGCAGGATAGTGTATGTGCATGAGCTTTGCTCTTCTCTTTACTATGCATGTGCCCAAATATCAAGGTACAACAGCTAAATGAAAAGGAAACAAGCAATACTTTGCATGCCATACACACATGTACATGGGGCCCTTTGGTCACTATAGAGTCACTATAGGATGGCTTAATTGGCTGTCATGAGGCTCTATCACCAGAGGTGTCTTCAGGAAGAATATTCTACTCAGAGTGAAAGAGAAGACTTGGACCCAGCAGATGATCAGAGAGAGGAGGAGCTGAGAGTGATGAGGTCTTTCAATATCCTCTAAAACAGCAGATTCAACTTTTTCAGGGCTGGGAACCACCTTTAACCCAAGCATGCATTTAGAACTCATTCCTTATCTGTTGACCATACATTTGTATTGTGGTAGTGCTGCTGTAGCAACCCATCTGATAGTTGGTCCCAGGACACACCAACTGAACACAAATATCCAATGCTGTTAATTTTGCACTGAGCACCTAATGCCCAGCTCACTTGCTCCATATTGATAGTCCCTGCTTACTAGGTGCTGGTCATGGACACTGACAGTGCTGTGCAATAGTTAGATACGTTGGAGACTGAAGTTGCTGTTTCTATAAATAAACATGCCGCAGCATGGAGCCACGTTTATTTAACTTACATGCTGTAGGTCTTCCAACAACATTGTTTACAGATTTTGATCCAGATCTTGTTCATTTGTTCAGTGATTGATATGGTCTCAAACCTATTCTGCCATTTTTGTCAGCTGCTTCTTGTTTACTATTGTCAGCAGACAAAATATTTCTTGTCCCTTCCTATGATTCAATGTTCCCTTATTCAAATGATGCAAATTACCATCCAATTACAGCAATATTGTTACAAAGTCTTGACTAATGCTTGTGACATTCTGTGCTCTGATTGCAAACATTATAATGAATCTACATCCCATTAATACTAGATGTTTATTAACAAGTTATTCAGCTTTTAACTGGATCCTTGTTTGGCAGTAAATTTTGGCTATATTCATACTCAAATTTGCTATCCTTAAGGATAAATAATCTGTATCATTATATCATAATTCATGTCAAACTTGAGCTTCCTTTTAAAACCACAGGCAAGGAGATTTCAGTTTATGTTCATCTTAATGCCACATTGAGGACTTTGGTAAAAGTCTGTGGAGAGATCAATATATTTATATGTTTGTTTAAAATGTCGTCTTTCTGCCTGGCAATAGGCATCCAGAGAGGCTTACGATCAGAAAAATTAAAACAAAAACACTGTAAAATCTTAAAAGGCAAGCCACAAGATCGGAACTATGACAGGTATTAGACCAATGTTTCTTCTATCAATATCAACAAGATTAGCAGCAAGGAGAAAAAAATAGTGCATTGTGACGCATTTCCCCTTAAGGCTTTCCCCAAACTGAATGTCTTTACAGGTACTTGCCTATGAAAGGAGAAAAGATGTCATTCAGATCAGACCTCCTGGAGAAAGAAGTTCTAGACACAGTAACACCAATGAGAAGCTGTACAAACCTCTACTCTCAAGATGTGGGGGTACCTGGAACAGGACTTCCGATGACAACATGGGCAATGGCAAGTTTGAATGGAAACAGGCAGTTTTTCAGAGATAGCCTGATCCCAAACAGTTTAGGGCAGGGATGGGGGAATTCCTGGTCCTCTAAGTGTTGTGAGGGATGATGAAAACTGTATTCTAACAAAGGCTCTCAGTGACAAAAGTATTTTGAATTGGGCCTGGAACCCAGCAGGTTAAGAACCGTTTCAGGTTAAGAACGGACCTCCAGAACGAATTACATTCTTAACCCAAGGTACCACTGTATATGTCATGATCTTGCACAATGGGAAATTCGCAGAGCCTGTCATGCTCTCTCTAACTCCATCTAGCCTTCACCAGAGAGCTGTGACACACAGTGCTATATGTTTCAAGAAGAAGAAGATGAAGAAGATTGCAGAATTTAAAGAGAAAACAGATATACCTTCCCTTCAACTATTTTACCTACAGGCCAAGTCCATGAGAACAAACACATGACTTACAATATTATGGTATATGCCTAAAGATTTTCCACAGATAACAGAAATGTTTTGAACACATTTTTTTAGAACAGAATCATACAAATTAAAGACTGAATGTGTTTCTAGCAACAACTAATTCAAAGATTTTAACTGAGAAGCATGGCACACAGTCATAAAAAGAGCCCGCACACACTAAAATGGAAAACCTTTAAGCCATTTAAAGCAATGTTAACTCTAAGAACCATATCTGAATAATTCATGGGCATAATGAAAGGCTTCCCCTTCTGGACTCTTCCACAGACTTCAAAGAGAAAATAAAATTACATGAAAACCAGGAAATAGGAAGAAGACTTACAAAATGCTGATTTCACTGCTGACATACCGAGAACCTCTGTGTATCTAATGTAAAGCTTTCTGGATGCCTTTCATATGCTGTGAGCAGATTAAATGTATTCGGCTCCTGAATGCAGCCATCAAATAATCATGTTTTCTAGTGAAATGTATGAGAGGTTGTCAGAAGAAAAATATAAATCCAGTACTTGGTTACTCAACATTTCTGTTTCTGTGGACAAACAGTTTAAGAGTAGGCCTAGAAGAAAGAGAAATATGCTATGGTAGTATGGTATGGCTTATTTGTGTACCACTTATTGGTGCAATGTCCCCCCAACTTTAATATTTATTAATAAAATAAAAGGGCCGTGCATGCAATAAATTGACCTGAACAATATAAAATAGCATCAGAATTTAGCCAAAAATACAGATTATGTAGCAGGATCTGATTATCATGAGGTGGAACACATTGGAGGCTGAAAAAGCTTCCATTCAAAAGCTTCCATGCAAAAGCGACCATTTTAGGCATGTCCATAAGACATGTGATCACTGAAACACAGGTACTTTTGGACCCAGAAGAGGGAAGAGGGATAGAACAAGAGGGTAACAGAGACAAGATGTAACAGGGCAGGGGGCGCTTATGTGCACTCTGCAGATGCGTGCGGGGGCCAGGAACGGAAACCCCGTGTGATATGGTAGTCGCCTGTACTTTGCTTCATTGCAGGAGCAAATTGCATTTCTTCTTGCACACTGTGGTAGATATTAGACTGATTCAAGTCATCCTGCACGCTCAGGAAGAAACTGTGGAGGGGTGGGGGAAGAGATGTACAAATCATGCATTAGAAATGTTCCCATAGGAAATGATAAAAATTGTCAGCTGGTTAGGTGAACACTTGCCTAATGAACAATTTCCTGGGAATGCATTATGTTTGGAAAGAGGGACCTGCCTGTATCATTTCTATTGAAAGGAGTGTTCCTATTCAGGGTTCCAGCCAGCCATTCCCAGCTATTAGCTGTGGCCGTATAGAACCATGCAACTTTGTTTCCTGCTTGTTGATTTTTAAAATAATGTGTTTGTTCAGTGAGCTGCAGAAAACTCTGACAAGTTACAAAAAACTTTTCCAAACTTTGATTAATCTCAGAATATATTATTATTATTATTATTATTATTATTATTATTATTATTCCAATATACATTTTCTTGTTTTGTTTAACCTCACTATCCAAATTGTCATTGCAGCACTGCTAGGATACAAATTTAATTGGCAAAGTCCTAACACTGTTCTTTAAATAACTACAAAGAGACAGTGTTGCTGCTTTCTTCCTAACACAGATAACATTCAATGTAGAAGACCCATTTATTCAGCAGTAGCAATGACAAACCTAGACAGCATCTTAAAAAGCAGAGACATCACCTTGTTGACAAAGATCCGTATAGTTAAAGCTATGGTTTTCCCAGTAGTGATGTACGGAAGTGAGAGCTGGACCATAAAGAAGGCTGATCACCAAAGAATTGATGCTTTTGAATTATGGTGCTGGAGGAGACTCTTGAGAGTCCCATGGACTGCAAGAAGATCAAACCTATCCATCCTTAAGGAAATAAGCCCTGAGTGCTCACTGGAAGGACAGATCCTGAAGCTGAGGCTCCATTACTTTGGCCGCTTCATGAGAAGAGAAGACTCCCTGGAAAAGACCCTGATGTTGGGAAAGATGGAGGGCACAAGAAGAAGGGGATGACTGAGGATGAGATAGTTGGGAAAGTGTTCTCGAAGCTACCAGCATGAGTTTGACCAAACTGCGGGAGGCAGTGGAAGACAGGAGTGCCTGGCGTGCTCTGGTCCATGAGTTCACAAAGAGTCGGACATGACTAAACAACTAAACAACAACAACAAGCTACTGCTGCTGCTGCTACCTGTTGGGACTGGGGGTGGGGGTGGCGGGCAGGGAGCCCAAATAATAGATAGAGTCCATGACAGGCATACCTGGAGCCAAAGATCAATATAGCCAATTCATTCTAGTTTCGACTGCATCTTCCTCCCTGCTGAGAAAAATATGCCCCCTGAACTGCTCATAGCAACTGGCTGAGAGCAGGGTTGGTGGGGCAATGCCCCATTTACCCTAATGGACCAGCCTCCACTTCATGCATGCACATAGAGCTTCCATTAAATCTTCTTTCTGCACTGAGTTCAATAGAGCTACTCCTAAGTAAGTGGGTATAAAACCCTCATGAAATCAATGGGGCTGAAAACTACTATGTATTGGCTGGCTTGTTTTCCCTATGCCTACGTTTGGAAGATGCTGACAGTAGATATACTGCACTGCCCCACAATAATTATATCAATTCAAACCCTTTTTATAAACACACGGAAACCAAACTGCACACCTTGCACTAATCCAGTGCCCTAAAACAGATGGGACAGCATTAAATAAATGCTTCTAGCATCACACCTCAACAGCCCGCTATTTCTTAGCCCTATTTCACCGATTTGAAACATTAATTTAAAGAGGTATCTGTCTGCCTGGAGGCACGCGGAAGCTGCTATTTTACTGTAAATAGATTATGCTAGTCTAAAAGATTACAGATATCATCATAACCACCATCACTATAAAGAATTTAGAAATTCAAAGCTAAACAGAACAAGGAGTTTCCTGCAAAGCCGCCCAACGGAAATAATATTTTCATTTGAGGAAAATATTGGTTTCCTTTCTTATATTGAAAGAAAGAAAACCAGCAACTGTTGAACCAAAATATTGTTCAGGGGATAGATTAGGTCAAGTAACATTGTTTAAAAAAATTAATCTCCATTAGGTCTCAGCTCCTGTCTGCCCTCTTCTAAATTCTCCATCCATTCATACTGTCAACCACCCATGACAGCTTTTTATTGTCTCTCAGTACATATCAGAAGTGACAAGCATGTCACAAACCTGCTTTTTGACTGTGACAAATGGGGAGCTTGGTGAACTGTCCATAGCAATCCATTTCATGAACTTGCCATTGTACCTCATCCACTTCATGTCAGGTGATTGTCATAAACGTTATCATTACCCAAGAGATCTGGCAGCAGCGTCTCTCTGTATTCTCGTATGCCTTTAATCATAATACTTATTGAAAATTAAATACAAAATATGCCCATCTAAGAATGTGACATGCAAATGAGGCAAGTACATGTATTATGCAGATATAGTCATCAGAGAGCCAGTATTGGTAGCAAGTCTCTGAGGAGCATATTTATTTTATTTCACAGCATATGTATGAAACACATACACTTTTCAGTGCTATTATACTTTTCATAACAAAATACAATTCATAAACAACAACACATTCAGCCAGAAACCCAGTTTTGCAGCTACTTGATCTGTGACAAGACCCTCTAAAATATATATTTGGGTCATTTTTTTTAAATTACAACCTGCTTTGTACTACTGCTGTTGGCAGACAAGTTATTCTGACACCTAAGAGGCAGGAACACCTCTCTCCATTCCTGACAACACCAACAACAAGAACAACAACAACAACAACAACATTATTAACGGTCCATGAGCTGACTTCATTTGTTCAACACAACTTCTTCCACTTCCTCCTCCTGTACACCCTCAAAATATGACCTGGAGAGTTGGGGGGTCCTCTGGGGCAGTTTCAGGGGGCACGTGAGGATCTTGACAGTGTGTGCAGGTGGAAACCAGAATATCAATTATTCAAGCAGGTGAACATCATTAGACGTCTAGTATTTATTTATTATTTATTTTAATTATTAAATTTAAGTACCACACTTCACTCTGAGGATCGGGCAGTTTGCACTATAAAAGCATAAAAGTAATAACATAATAACAAATGAAACAATAACATTCCCCCCATCAAACACACACAGTTTAAAAGGCTATAGATTAATGAATTAGCCACAAGCTTGGTTATAGAGAAATGTTTTCGCCTGGCACCTAAAGATATGTAACGAAGGTACCAGGCAAGCCTCCCTGGGGAGAACATTCCACAAATAGGGGGCCACCACAGAAAAGGCCTGTTTCCATGTTGCCATTCTCTGGACCTCTTGTGGAGGAGGCACACGAATAAGCAGCTCAGATGATGATCGCAGGGTTCGGGTCAGTTCATATGGGTAAGAGGTGGTCCTCGAGGTGCTGCTTTATAGGTCAAAAGCAGCGCTTTTAATTGGGCCCAGAAACTAATCAGCAGCCAGTGCAGGTTTGGTGTGATATGCTCAAACCACCTTGCCCTGGCGAACATCCTAGCCACCAAATTCTGCACCAGCTGAAGCTTCCAAACCATCTTCAGGGGGAGCCCTACGTATAACACGTTGCAGTAATCTAGCCCAGAGGTTACCAGGGCATAGACAACGAAAGTTATGCTATCTCTTTCCCGATAGGGGTGCAGCTGAGCCAAAGCAGATGGGAGGCACTATGGGCCACTGAGGCCGCCTGAGCCTCAAGCAACAGCAGTGGACCCCGAAGGACCCCCCATGCTGTGTATCCATCTGCTCCTTTAGAGGGAGTGTAGCCGCACAAAGAGAGGCAGCCTCCCAACCATGCAGACAAGGAAACCGCTCAGAAACAGTAATGAACAGTATGCATGCATAAACAAACTAATAAACAAACCAAACCAAGCAAAGCAGGGGTAAGGGTACAATAGTAAGGGTACAATCCTGTTGAACAGTAAGATTGCAATGAGGCTTACAAATATATGTTGTGCTGTAAATAGCTAGTGGTTTACTGCCTTGTCATGACACCCAAATATCTTGTTGTCTGAGGCAGTTGCCTCACCTTGGAGTGTTCCATGTAATTTAATGTATGTATTTTTAAAATATATATAAAAAATTAAAAATCATGACAGGAAACTGACACAACAGGGAAAGAAGTTCTATCCCGTGCATTTGTCTGTAATCCTGTTTTTTTTGTATTTGTAAGTATTTTTTTTTTGCTTGTTTTTGTTTCTCACATAGAGAATTCAAAAATATGACACACACACCCCACTTGCAGTGGTACAGTCCATTCCCCCAACTCCAATTACCATATATATACATAGACAAGGCCAGTAACAAGAGTCCTTTCCACACTAGTTTTGTTATCTCATTCTTTACAAACATCACATTCACACACACAAAAGGCCATTTGAGAGAGGGGAGCATGGTAAAGGATGAAAGTCTGACATTTCAGGGGGAAAAAGCCTTTATCAAGGAATGATTTAATACCATGTTTACTAGTGGAGCAGACATAGGCCCATGGTTGCTATGGAAACAGACAGAATCCCAATAATATTAAGTAATAGTGTATCTATTATAACATTGCATTAATAATTCTCTAGCGAAAGGGTCACTTGAAATTTCATTTACAAAGCTCCGTTTTTAACTAGCAAAGCAAACAATGTAAAGGACAGGAAATTATCGTTACAAATGAATGTCAGCCTTAAATCAGTTATTACTGTCTGTTTGCAAACATACATAACATTCTGTTCAACTATTAGAAATAATGGATTGTGTGGGTGCACACATACCCAGAGGCACATACCCCAAACTATTCAAAGGCTGTGTGTTTGCAAACATTCTGGATATTCTTTTCAGCATTTGAAAGCTGTATTGTGGATTTATGCTCTTACACGGATTATTCATTTCTGTGCCTTCTATCTATATGCTGCACACCACAGCATTCTATGGACATGCTTCCTCCCACTTATGTATAAAGGAAGCAGCAGTGGGAAGGGTGTGGGATGAATCCAGTTTTCACCCAGGGAGGACTTTGTTATTTCCCCTTCAAGCTAGTTTACCAAATGTGCAAAAGAGTCTACTCCAATGGGCCACAGATCTGAAAACTAAGAGCTCAACCAGACTTCAAGAAAGGCCTACACAGGTAAGTTATATACCCTTAGAGTGTTACTGGGACATCCCCTTTTTTTCCTCACAAGAGGACGGATACCATTCTCATGATATCTCATTTTGCACCGCAATTTCCCCCCAGAAAAACGACCTTTTTCCAGGCAGCAATCTTGCATAGAGCTCCAAAATGTGCTTTTTCCAAGGGGAGATCACAGTAGGTAATTGCACAAGATCACGGCGCCCCAAATCTGCTGGATCAGGCCAATGGTCCATGTAGTCCAGCATCGGGATCTCACAGTGGCCAGCCACATGCCTGTGGGAAACTCGCAAGCAGGATCAGAGCCCAAGAGAACTCCTCCAACCACAGAGGCAGGGCACAGCCATCATGACTAGTAGCCACTGATAGCCATGAATATGTCTGATCCCCTTTTAAAGCCATCCAAGTTGGTGGCCATGACTGCATCCTGTGGCAGTGAGTTCCACAGTTTAACTATGTGATGTGTGAGAAAGACTGATTTCATATGAGCTACATGCAAGAAAGGGCAAGCTATAACTCTTCCTTTACATTTCTTTCTAAAATATTTTGCATATCGGGATTTAAGTTATATGTTCTTAAAAAAAACAACAACTGAAGTCAGTACACATATCCACCAAGTGTGAGTCATGCAGCTTTGGTGTCAATGAAAACCAGTGAAGATAAAGCACCAAGCTTAGGCACTTCCCGTTATTTTCATTGGGGACTCTCCTCAGGCCACAGTCCCTCCTTAGCCACAAACCTTCTCCCTCACCAGCTCTGCTTCACAACCTCCATGAGTGATTTTGTGTGGGTAGAATGTGTCCTTGAAATCTCAAGTCTCAAGGTTACCTGGATAGAGGATACAGAGGTGTTTCTGTGTGGGTGTAGAGAGAAGCCTACTGTACCAAGATAAAATATGCATTTGTTGCTCTGCCCACTTTTGAATCTGGAACCACACACTACATGCCTGTGGCCCCCAAAAGGTTGCTTGGCTGGAAATGTACCCCTCAAACTGAAAAACCATGTCTGGTTGAAGATTAAATGTAGATGGGGAACATTGTCTTATTAACTGGAATGTTTACCTGGAGGGACGTGGGTGGCACTGTGGGTTAAACCACAGAGCCTAGGACTTGCCGATCAGAAGGTCAGTGATTCGAATCCCCGCGATGGGGTGAGCTCGCGTTGCTTGGTCCCTGCTCCTGCCAACCTAGCAGTTCGAAAGCACGTCAAAGGGCAAGTAGATAAATAGGTACCGCTCCAGCGGGAAGGTAAACAGCGTTTCCATGCGCTGCTCTGGTTCGCCAGAAGTGGCTTAGTCATGCTGGCCACATGACCTGGAAGCTGTACGCCGGCTCCCTCGGCCAATAAAGCGAGATGAGCGCCGCAACCCCAGAGTCGGTCACGACTGGACCTAATGGTCAGGGGTCCCTTTACTTACTGCCCTTTAGTTGAAATGCTTGGGGTAAATGATAAACTCAGTAGTTTTTTAACACGTCTGAAAGTTATTTACTGTCCCATACTCTCAAAAATAAAGGTTCCATGCCCACAAAATAGTGGTTTGACAACAACTTTCCCCTTTTTATATGCAGGTTTGTTTTGGAGTTTTTGGGGGGGGGGTCGAAGTCCGTGAAAATTTGGCTGAGACCACTTTCTAACAGGTTTATACTGCCACTTTTCAACTTCACTTTAGTCTCCTTCAATTATTCTGGTCTCATCACTGGTTCAATGCTTTGCATTGCCAGCAGGTAGCAGGTTGATGGGAAAGAACTTTGCAGAGACCAGGAAGAGCGGCTGCCACTCTGGCTAGAGAATACTGGGAACATAGGACGTCCCATTATAACAGTTCAGACCATTGGTCCATCTAGCTCAGTACTGTCAGCTGCTGCTTTTCTCAACCTTGGGTTCCCAGATGTTGTTGGAGTACAGCTCCCATCATCCCAAGCTAGAAGGACCAGGGGTCAGGGATGATGGGAGTTGTACTCCAACAACATCTGGGAACCCAAAGTTACCCTGCTTGGGATCTTTCTGTGTTTTGACACCAGCAATGGTTTTATTCATCTGATTAAGGCAGAGCCACCTCCCCCTTTTCCTTCATCTTCGTTGTGGACTGCTGGGTTGTGAGAAGGGCAGAGCAGCTCCTGTGTCTGCCATTCTTCACACACACACACCATTCTTCACATACAACATGACTACACTGAGCTGCAAAGTCACCACCAAAAAACCACCTGGGTGAAGTTTGTTGAACCACTAGTGATCTACAGACCACACTTTAGAAACCCCTGCACTTGACTAAAGCCATTTTAATTCAGTTGCTCAAACCTAAGGAGCACCTTTTATTGTGAGTGACACAATCTTTGCCACCTAGCAAAACTGCATAAAGCTGAAAAAAATGTGATGGGAGGAACTCATAATCTTTTTCCATTACAAGAAGGCAGATGAAAATATACATCCAAGTGAATTGCAGTCCTTGCCAGGGGTTCTGTAGCTTGCCACTGAATAACATATCACATCTTGACTCCAAATGAGTCATCCTCTGCACAACCACAAGCATAAAAACTCCACGTCTGGTTGAAGATTAAATGTAGATGGGGAACATCGTCTTATTAACTGGAATGTTTACTGTCTTTTACTCGAAATGCTTGGGGTAAGTGATAAGCTCAGTAGTTTTTTACATCTCTGAAAGTTATTTACTGTCCCATACTCTCAAAAATAATTCATAAGCATTTCTAGAAAAGAGGCACTAAATGCTCTACTTCATCTTCATAGCTGTTAAGAGTGACTTCCAAGATACAGAAAAACAAATAGAAACTCCTTTGCAAACGACTTTAAAAAAAGAAGGATATTCATTTGAATGTTGTCCATGTTGTTAATAAGTCAACATGCAGCCTGCTTATTTTCCAGCTTCAAATATTTAACAACTGATTGCATTTCTTTCTTTTCTTTTTCAGGAAGCACAGACCAGCCTTTATCAACTTGGATCAAGACAATTAATTGCAGAAAGATTTAATTTCAGCTTCCAAATAAACATAAATCACTCCATTTGACAGATTCACCCATCCCTAGCCCCAATCCTGTAAGCCCCTGGGTGACGAGCAGGGATAAAAATGCCTGAAATAAATAAACAAATCCAAGCCAGAGAAAATGATGCCCATCATGTTGCAAATGATGGGCACAGTGGGGTTTTAATCATCATCATCATCATCATCAAGAGCAGTCAGACTGAATGGGATCAAGATGGAGACTGAAAGTAACCAGGGGATTTTTTTTTCCTTTGCAAATGATGAGCATAGCTGAAGCCAAGTACTTTTAAATAAGGCTGATCAAGATGTCTCATAAGAACTTTTGTCAAAAATGGAGGCACACCAGCAGAAAGAATGCACCTCACTGTCACTACCATCTTTTATGTCCTGGTGGTGGCAAACAAATGTTCTCTGGGAGCCTCTGAAATGTCTTTCCTCCAAAAGTCTATAAAGTGAGACACAATGGAACACGCAGGAAGACACCTTATACTGAGTCCTATCACTATTGGTCCATCTATCTTAGTGTTGACAACAATTATTGGCAGAGGTATGGGTTTTCACCAGCGCCACCTGGAGATGTCAGAGGCAGAACGTGGGATCTTCTGCATGCAAAGAGAAGGGTTGTCTCCTCCACCTGTCAAAATGTTCATTGGAACAGCTGCAATGCAATGCAAATGGGCTTTGGGCTATTGGAACAAGGCGTATTCCACTGCCCATAATCTGATGGGCAGAAGTAGCACAACAAGCTTACGTTAAGCTCCTAATTGTTCATTTGTAGCTAATGGGTACCTGCCCCGTACCAGATGTCACATATGATGTTAGGTTTGGGAGAGAGGATTGGATTGCAAGGAATGGTCTCACGAATTAAACTGGGAACACTATCAGGCCAAAGTCCCCCTCCCCTGGTATAACGGAAATCTATGGGATGGAAAGTTATTTAACTATGACTGGATCATACCTTTTAACATATAAAGAGCTATAAAATTTGGTTAGTAGGCCAATCAGTTGAACCTTGAAGATAATTTAACTTAATCAGTTTAACCTGATTAATCAGCAAGAAAAAAAAATTGAAATCCATGGAACTGTTGAGTTAAAGACATGATTTATTTTATTTTATGGGCTGTTTTTAATAGGGAATTAAAAATTAAATGCCAAAGTTAAATTTCCCTTCTAATGATGAGCATTGCACAAGAACTACACTGAGGTTTTGATATGGCTCAGATTTATTTATATGCAACATACCAATTGTCCAGGAGGCAGGTCGTATTAAAAAAAAAATCAAATGAAAACACAAACTGAAAGTTACCACACTAGCCAGCCACAAAGTGAGTGACTTGCCTATCTACCCTTCCTTCAATAGTTTGGTTTATTGAAAAATCAGGAATGATGGCTGCTAATCTGAAAGAGAAGGTGTGGGTGGGTGACGTTCTACCATGTTCCAGATGTTTATCAATGTGAACTGGGATGGGTTACCATTCATTTCTCTTGACTTCGTGTTCCTGTGTGTGTGTCTATGTGTTTTCTCTCCTTTATCCGGAAAAAAAGCATTAACTACTGCAAGTCTCGCTTCCTTCTGTTTCCACACTACCAGCTCTTTAAGTATTTTGCCACATCTTTTTTTAAACATACGGATTGCACTTGTCATGGTAATTTACCTGTCAGGGTTCTTTACCGCTGAGCGATCTTAGACATTTCCAATCCCTGGGATGAGATAGTGGCACTTTCATAATACTACAGGTTTGCTGCATCCTTGCTATGACAATGTTATCAGCAGAAATAAAAGTCTCTCTCTCTCTCTCTCTCTCTCTCTCACACACACACACACACACACACACACACAATTCTTTTCCTGGACTTCATGCAATAAGGAAGCCCCAACTGATCCATTCCAATCCAACTTCAGGTCTGGTTATGGGACTGAATCAGCCTTGGTAACCCTGTCGAATGACCTTTATAGGGAAAAGGACATGGACATTGTGACTGTTATTCTTATTTGCTCTTTCAGCAGTTTTTGGCCATGGCATCCTCAGAACTGACATGGGCACTAGGGACATAGTTTTACCCTGCTTATGATTCTAATTCCAGGGGCAGTTCCAGAGAATAGTGTTTGGTGGCTATCCCTCAGCCTCCTGGCAGTTGAGCAGGGGGACGGTCACAGGGTAATGCTATTTAACACCAACATAAAGCCAGGGGAGTGTGAGCTTTAGGAGTTTTGGGCCAAGATGCCATCAGTATGTTGGTAATACCCTGCTCTACTTCTCTATAATTTAGGAACCAGGAGAAGACTCAGTTGTGGGCTGGATGAGGGCCAACAAGCCAACCCTAGATCATATGGGGGAGTGGCACAGTATGTGAGTGGCTCCGAAGTGCAGGTAACTGGTTATTTGCCTACTTTAGATGGAGGTCCATACTCGGTGGGTGCTCCTGTATCCATCTCTGTCACTATAGGCCCAAGTTTCCACAGTGGCTAGGAATGCTTTTTAGCAGCTCTAGTTGGTAGGACAGCTACATCCATTTCTGGACTGGGATAGCCTGACCATTGTATTGCATGCACTGGCAACCTCTAAACTGGAATACTGCAATGCTGTCTACATGGGGCTGCACTTAAGGATGACCCAAAAGCAGCAGCTAATACAACATGTGTCAGCTGAACTTTTCACAGGGTCAAAATATTGCCATCTTATTTTGCTGGCGCTGGAGGACTGACTGCCAACTGGCTGCCAGGCTAAGTTAAAGGTGCCAATTTTGGTGTATAAAGCCCTATACACCTCAGGACCAGGATACCTGAGACCAGAATGGCCCTGAGACCTGCTGGTATAGGGCGGTATATTAATATTATATTGTCCCTTATACACCAAAGTGATCACTGTGTTCCACAGGAGAGGCTAATTTGCAGATACTATCTTATCAAAACGTCTCTTCTGTACAAATCAGGTGTTCACTGTGGCAGCACCTGCCCTTTCTCGTTTTCTCAATATCTCCATTGCACCACCTCTATTGCCATTCTGGTTCCTGTTGAAGACTTTTAACAAGCCTTCTAAGTGGAGTTTTTTTTTTTATTACCAGTATTATTTCAGTCCATTTCTATACATGATTCAAAATTGTTTTTAATATATGCAATTGTTTTAATTGTTTTCCTATGTGCAATCGTTTTGTAAATGTTTTTATTGCATTGTGAAATTGCCTGAAGATATTTCATAGGAAGCAAACAAACTATTATTATTCTTATTATTAATATTCAAATTCCATACCTTCTCCCCTCACCCCATCCACTGCAGAGGAATATTTACACACGGAACCAGTTTGCTATATTCTTCTGGCTAAAATGCTCCTAAAGCATTATCTCTCAGTTATTAGTAGAGAATAAAGGAACTCATAATTTATGCTTTAATTGAAAGTCGTTGTTACACTATGATGTTTTTAAAAAAGAATCAAGCTGTCTTTCTGTTATACAGATACATTTTCCCTGCTAAAGTTTCCAGTCTCACAAAAGGGTTTTGCTGCCATCCAGTGATTGAAAAGGTGCATTAACCTCCCAGAGGAAATAAATAAAATCCCATGTCAATTTGCAGAAATCCTCTGTTTTGTCCTGACCTTGATGCATTTCCCAACAAAGAGTTATTTTGATTTTCAGTCAGTGGTCTGTTTGTATTGAAGGGGGTGGGGGAATGGGACTCTAATCAAAAATTCATCTCGAAGCACCACAACAAATGAAGGACAATTTTTACAGATCTGTGCATGGACAAATAGGGTAGTGTGATTGTATCTTAAAGATAATTGCCTCCAATTTAAGCCTCAGGGTTCTGCATCATAAATTTGTTTTGCAATGCAAAGGTGTACAAATTTAAATATTAGCGCTTAGCCACAATTAAAAGCTGCAAATCACCGCCACTGTTAGCAGCAGCACATCAGAGAAACAATTCGTGCCTGCTCTCTGGCAATACGTCGGTGGTTGTACCAGAAACAAGGACATTAATTTTTAAGTTATCTTCATGTTTTTAATGGGAAACTGTCTTCATATCTTTGGTACCTGCTACAAAAAAAATAAATACAATGTCAACACAACATGTGCCCATATGGGTGCACATATGTTCCAAACTGTGATTAACGAGCAAAGACGTCACCCTGCATTTTGATAGGGGTCTGGTCGGTGCAGGAAAGTATAACTGGAAAGGACAGCAGTACAATGAATGAAGTAGAGGACTTCATACATTTCTTTTTCTACTGCCCTATTTATGAGCCAATAAGAACTAAGCTCCTCCTCTTGATCCCGTCCACCATCACATCTAAGGAAGACTGTTTGAAATCGCTTCTTGTGGACGCAAATCCCCAAATTTCACGTGGGGTGGCAATCTTTATAGCGCAGGCTTTGAAACTCAGGGCTACTCTGACTGGGTATTGTGTCCTAGACCTGGACCTGTTTTAATTCTTTTTATTACCTTTTTAAGCTAATGTGCCAAGCCTATTTGGGGGCCATTATATGCTTTATATACATCCGCATTTTAGATTCCCGGCGCCGGCAACTAAATCTTTACATTATTGTCTTAGCGTAATTTAAATGTCATAACGCCAGTAATATCGCTTTGAATCTTGTTTGGTTGCTTGTCTCTAGTATTTTTGTCTTATCCTGCTATGGCTGTATGCTAATGCAATAAAGGTTTGATTGATTGAAAGGACAGCAGGTTATCTGTAGCCACCCAGGCTCAGTGGTCAGGGCTGGCCTGTGGGCAGCTGTCTGGGCTGATGTCAGGGACTGGCTAGATGAGGAGGAGTGGTGGAAACTGCCTGACCCCAGGGGAAAAGCACAGGGGAAGATGATTTAGTTCTAGGATCCTGGGGATGGACAGCTGGTCACACCCCAGAGGAGGTGAAGAGCTGGAAGGTACTGGGGACTGGGAATCTGGAGGGTGAGGCAAACGGGGAAACAAGCTGGTGGCCCAGCACAGAGCAAAGACAGGAGTCAGACTTAGTAGCTTCACCACAGGCCACACCTGATAGACTCCACTCCCAGAACTAGGCACTTGCTTCACATAACAGAGCAGAAACCGAAACAAGGACAGAGAGGGTCCCTTGGGACTTGCCATAGAGAGATGGGCCTGACTCAGAGGAAATACAGTGAAGGAGGAGGTGCAAGACAGTCTGGGCAATGGCTCACTATAAGGGTGCATATTTCATGAGTCTCCTTTGTTTCCTGTTGATTCCTAGGATTCCTTAATAAAGTCTACTAAGTGTAAGTGAGCTGCTGTGACCTTGCCTCTCTCTGATCTGTGTAAAATGTCAGTGCTCCTGTAACAGCTGAGCTAGGAGGCTTTGGGAAAGCTGGTAAAGTAAAGGTAAAGGTGAAGTGACCCCTGACCATTAGGTCCAGTTGTGGCCGACTCTGGGGTTGCGGAGCTCATCTTGCTTTATTGGCCGAGGGAACCGGCGTACAGCTTCCGGGTCATGTGGCCAGCATGACTAAGCTGCTTCTGGCGAACCAGAGCAGCGCATGGAAACGCCGTTTACCTTCCCGCTGGAGCAGTACCTATTTATCTACGTGCACTTTGACATGCTTTCGAACTGCTAGGTTGGCAGGAGCAGGGACCGAGCAACGGGAGCTCACCCCGTCGCGGGGATTCGAACCACCAACCTTCTGATCGGCAAGTCCTAGGCTCTGTGGTTTAACCCACAGTGCCGCAAGCTGGTAGCCAGAACAAAAAAAAAACCAAAGGGCCAAAGGACGATCAGGGGTTACAGGGGCACACCTGCTGTGAGCCCCACGATCCCGAATGGCTCAGGACCGGGGTTGCTGTCAATTGATAGCGAAGAGGATGTGGAGAGCACCATCAGCAGGATGCAGCCCAAGAGGCAGAATGGACCACATGTTCCTTTGACGTTGAAAGTCCAGTGATGGGGAGGCAGCCCTGCCGGCTACCTGTCCTGCCCCATCCACAGATCAGTGGGATTCCCTAGCAATGGGGAAGGAGGAGGGAATCTGCTAAGTCTGGGTTTCCAACTCGTGTGAGTTCAACATCCTTGTCCATCTCGTTGCACACACCGCCACAAGGTTGGAACAAACAGCTTATAATGAATGGGATTTGCAAAGCAACTGCAGCAGAGAAAACCCACCTCATTGCCCATCAGATATTTTGGGCTGGGAGAGCAAATGACCCATGCCCACCATTACATGAGTGCATCGTTAAAGGAAGGTTCTGATCTGAAATTAATTGTGTTCTCATAAGGTGGCACTTTGAATAATAAGGGAAAGTATTTGCTGGAGGCAGCAATTTTTCCCTATTAGTAATGCTTTTGCTCATCCAAATTATTCTCATGAGTGCCACAACACAGTATTTAATCATTGTAGAAAGATAAAGAGAATATAAAATGAAGTGGTAAATGTGTGAAAGGAGAGGGGAGAAATCTTAACGGAGCTATCCTCCGCTGGAAAAAGAAGAAATAAAGATCTCCACAAACACACACCACAGTGAAAGTATTCGGTGAAGAATAATGTGTTCTTTCAGTTAACTTCACTGCCAGCTACTCGATAAATTCACAAGCTGTAGGAGTTTTGAGCATTTCTATAATAAAAAATGAAGAAGTTTGCTATGCAGCCAGTGTTTTATGGTTTTTTTTTTGCCTTTAAAACTGTAAAAAGCAGTTTTATTTTTTCATTCAAATTTATCTCTCCTCTTTGTCCAATTTGGGTAGACAGAGGACAAGTTTCAAAATATAACTAAAAGCAATAAGATGACAGCTACAACAACAACAAAAATTTCCAAACCATAGATTTCAGCAAGCTGTGGGGGGAAAAAACAGATTTGCTCTATTTGCCTTTTGTAATAAGAAGACCACGAGAAGCTTCACTATTCTCCAGAAACATCTGAATTCATGGGTATGTGGGGCTTTCTTGGGGAAGGGAATCCCATGGAAATAGTGCTGCAACTTAGTTGGTGCTCCAAGATATAGTTTACTTCATCTCTGATATGGACAGCACAGGGCCTTTCTAAAAGCTCCAAGGGTTGGCTCAACCATTGTAGCTAATCTTCTGAGGTGACAAAATACTGAGGGGCAATTACCTCAGCAAAATAATGTATTTGGGTTACTTTTGGATTCATCACCTCATTCACTGGATGATTAAATGACAACACAAATTCATGTCCATAATGGTGGCCAGGAATCTGAGGATAAGATTTAGTCCAGTCAAGATGAGCGTGCAACAAAATCTTGTAGTGCGAAGTGCTGCTGTTCAGGGTCGCATCCACTCAGCCATGTACGATACTCCATTCTAACCATCCTATTGGGTTTCCATTTTATCTCCTCTCTATAGGCAGTAAGTCTTTTCTGTCCACTAAGCATGCTCAGTCCTCATCAAGCTGCGTTTGGGAGGGCAGTTGTCCACTAAGGGCTTTTTTCCTAAAGTTTTTTTATTTTTATTTTTGGTACTTCTACTCCAAGCCTGGCAATGCTTCCCCTCTTATTTCTGATCCGTAACATTTTATCCTCAGAATGAGCAGCACTCAGAACTGAGAGAACTATTAATATATGTGGTTAACTAACAAACAACAGCAGTTGAAATTACTAATATTAAAAATGAAAATACGGAAATACTATCCTGGTAACCACTTGATAATCTAAAGTAGTATCGTTATGCTACTTGACCTAAAGTAACACAAAATTCCATGGGGTTTTTAATTTAGCTAAAGCAGCAACAAATGTTTGGGCTAGCTCTGAAAAACGAATAAGCAGATATACCGTATTTTTCGCCCTATAGGACGCACTTTTTCCCCTCCAAAAATGAAGGGGAAATGTGTGTGTGTACTATGGGGCGAATGCAGGCTTTCGCTGAAGCCTGGAGAGCAAGAGGGGCCGGTGCGCACCGACCCCTCTCGCTCTCCAGGCTTTGCACAGCTCTCCGCAAGCCATGGGAGCCCAGTGCTGGGCTCCCAAGGCTTGCGGAGAGTTGCCTGCATGCTGAAGCCTGGGTGCGCTGAGCTTAGCATGCCCAGGCTTAGCTTTGTGCAGGTCTCCGCAAGCCGTGGGAGCCCAGCGCTGGGCTCCCACGGCTTGTGGAGAGCTGCCTGTTCTGGGGGCTGGGGTCGGGGGAAGCTCAGGCTTCCCCAGCCCCGCGCCTGGGGAAAAAATAATTTCCCCCCCTTTATTTCCCCCCCAAAAAACTAGGTGCGTCCTATGGGCCAGTGCGTCCTATAGGGTGAAAAATATGGTATGTATGAAGGAAGATGTTCCCTCAGGTAGTCAGAGATCAAGCTACCCAGGACTTTAAAAGCAAAATAACAGTAATTGTGTTAGGTGATATTCAGCTGGTGTTTCTCCATTGACTGAAGGCATTCAGCAGAGGGAAGAAGCAAGAGTTGTGGGATTTGGAGAGAGCAGGGGGCTGAAGTGGAAAAAGGAAATCACCGAAATGACTTCCCTCCAGCGCCCCACTCTCAACAGAGAGATACCAACTGGATCCCAAACCAGCAGCCATTTTGATAATGCCTTGGAAGGAGGTTAGGGAGATACAGTACTTTCCGGGGTGCTATTTGGGGACATACCCTTTGCTTGTTAAGAAAGCTCAGCTGAAATAAAAAATGCTTAAGGAAACATCCCTTCCTGTTCCTCATTATTGGAGAAAATACACTTCAGAGAATTGCTCTGTTACAAAAAGAAATGTGAGCCACCTGCTTAAAAACTAATTAATGTAAATGCATTTCTCATGGATGGTCTGGCGGGGCAGCAATTTCCATGTCAGAAGCGGAGCTTACGATTGCCCTTTGACCATCTCATCTGCACTTTGCTCCGCAATTCATCACTGACAACATACTTTAATACTTTCAAATCTTTCAGGGAATCACTTGGGGGAGGGGGGGGAACGCTACGGATATATTTGACATGCTTGGTCACCAATCATAGCACTTTGCAATACCTGGATTGGTTAAAAATTCAGGAGGCACAATCGTTTGACACGAGTGAGGCAAGTCTATGCATATTCATTTCTTGCCATGGTAGAGAAAACACACACACACATACACATGCAGGTATACTCACAGTGTACTCATTTCACCTGCATTTAGTACAATGGCACCATCCACATGCAAGAGGCAGCTGGTCAGAGATGCATTTGGGATCACCTGTCCCCCTCTCCACAGCTGGCCAGCTTGACAGTTTGGTAGGCTAGCATCCCAGGAGAGGAGTGTTGCCTGGGGACTGCACAGCAAACTAGAATACGCTTATTCTGTATTTTAGAATGGGCTTGTATAGTTTCACACACATGCACCCCACACACATATACACACAAATACCTCCCCACTGAAAGGCCAGTCAGTACCATCTTAGCTGTGAGTCCTGGAAGACCTGCTCCTTGCCTTGAATGCCTTCTTCAACCTGGCCTGGGAACGTTGGGCTCTTAGTGACTCCAGCTACAAAAGCTGAGGCTGCTGGACAGATTTTTGGGCTGCGGTATTATTTAGGGAGGAGGCTGTTATTATTTGTTTATTTTGTACCTTTATTTTACATCTTATGATTTATGTGGAAATTATTCAATTTGGTTGTGTACTTTTGGATGTTTTATAAATTCTTTATGACTACTTTTGTATTTTCCCCCATGTTATAAGCTGTCTTGAACATGGTTTTAACTACTGAAAGGCGGCATACAAATAAAATGATTTATGCATAAATAACATTTGCAAACCAAGCCCAGCTTCAACAGCCTGCTGAGATAATAGGGAAGCCATTGCTGATGGAAGGGTCTGGCATAATTTCCTGTTTTGCAATGGGAGAGATGCCCAGCCCAAACAATGCACAACAGAGCAACATTATTGCTTCCCTACTGTCAATCTGTGCCATCCCTGATCAGGAAGAGAAAGAACACCCCAAGATCATGTGAGTTCGACATCCTTGTCCATCTCGTTGATAGGAGGTGTCCAAACAGTGGGGCACTGGAGGGAGGTCAATGATGCAAAGGTGACCTGGGCAATCTCTCACTTCCTTATGGAATGTGCCCCTAGAATAAATCTAGTAGGCCTCTCCATACATTCACTTTGACTCGGCTACCACTGAATTTCTAGCTTCTATGCTTTTTTATGTAAGAAGATTGGTACTGATAGAGCCAGAAGGAGCCAACAGACAGTTATATTCTGCTCCTATAACTGGTACTGGGCACCCTCAATGGGAAATAGGAGATTGTGCAGAAGCCCCTGTTATTCGGGGATAGCTAACCCCAAGCCATTATAAGCTTCACATGCTGATTTCTGTGAATCAAACCTATGTTAAGAGCCAACCTGTGATCCACCAAGTTGAACACAGCTTACCAGCCATGCACAGCTTCATCGTCTCCCTGGCTTTGCTGCCTGTCTTTCAAAGATGGGAAAATGGGATTGGCAGAGCACACTATCTGACTGATGGACATCATTCAGCATGGTGGATCACAAGCTGTGCATGCCCGACTCAGCCCAGGAGCCACCAGCTCCCCCACCAGATTTCAAGTAGCTTCTTGAGCTGGTTTCATAGAGGGCCAGGCTCTCTCAGCCTGACAATTTAGTACTTCTCCAAGTCATTTGCATTTTTTTCCTTAGGTACAAAGCTGCCAGGCTTTATTAGGCTCCAAGCTCATGCTCGCGACACAGCCGCCACCCGATCCTCTTTCCACGCTTGCTAACGCAAACTGTCAAGCCGAAAGTGCTCTCGCAACCGTCGGTGCACAGGGTTCACTTTGAGAGGTGGCATACGCTAATAGAAAGAGTTCATGGTAAAAGAAAATCTCATTTGTACGTAGCGAACATGGTGAGCCTGGGGACTTGCGCTTTGATTGTATTGTAATTAGCAGCGCTTTTGTATTTTCTCAGTGTGATCGCTGCAGAGACGGCTACCTCCTCGGCCAAGCACGTTTGGCAGGTTGCTTTCGACTAAAAAGGCTGGACAGAAATGAACAAAAGAGCAGCCGGCCAATCTCCCTGGGTTGATTGCAGGCTTCTTTGCTAATCATGAAGGCATCAGTCATGATTAAGAATCAAGCCTCAGCCTTCTTACTCATTCGAAGAAACACAATGGATGCTAGCAAAACAGAAAAAGGAAGGAAACACACACACAACTGTTTTCTTTCAGTTCTAAATTAGGAAGTCTGGAAGAATTAATTAATTTTGCAACAGATTTCCAGCAAGATAAATACTATAGAAGGGACAGCAAAAAAAGAGGAGGGAAACCTATAATCTTAAGCCTGGAAACAAGCAAAGGGATTTTAACAGAACACTCCAGGCTAGGAAGATTTCTGCATCTGATAGTATCAGTTACCCATTGTGAATTCCTTGTTTCATTGGACATGCTTCTGATTGCTAGTTCAGAGGCTACAAAATGGAAGTCTTTGCCTGCCAAGTTCTCCCACGCAGTTCTGTAATCCTTAATGGCTGATTCCACTGCTGAAGACAATGAGCAAAGTGGTTAGCTCTGGGAGTGCCTCTAATATATATTTTTTTCATGTCATCCAGGGCAAGACCAAACTGTGGGGGCCCTCCAGTAACCTAGAATCCATGCAGGCGCTTGCTGAACCTGGATAATTAACCCTGGGCTTTGCTTGGCATTGCAGCAGCCATAAACCACTGCTTTGGTCTTCAGATCAGACACAGGCAAAAAGCTATGGGCCTCATGTTTATGTATAACCTGGACAGTCCAGGGGTCTAAGGTGGCACATGCCTTCAGTGCAGTCTTTCACCTCCAAGTATTTCGGATTCCAGTTCCCATGAGCCGCAGTCAGTGTGGCCAGTGGTCGGGGATGATGGGAGTTCTAGTCCAACAGCATCTGGGGAGCACCAGATTGCACAAGACTGCTTTCATGTGTCTCAGGAAAGATCTGAAGCCTTAGCACCTACAGGCTTAAATTGTTCTCTTGATTAGGTTGCTCCCGAGATCCTTAAATTTCCACAGAGTTCTAGGTACGTGAATGGGAGACCAAGAGAAATGTAAACAGCAGCAGTCTCTACTGCCCACCTCACCTTTCTGCACACAGAAGCAGCAGACATGGTGGGGTGCTGCTGCAGAACCACTCTTCTGCCACCTGCATGACTGCGGCTCACCAAGAAGGTGAAAGGGTGAGGCAGCGTAGCAGCAAAGTCAGGACTTCCCTGCCCCCCCCCCCCACCACCAACCCTGGTGTTCCTGTCATTTAACCAGTTACTCATCTATTATTATTAATTTTTTTTTTAAAAAAAATCAATAATAAATGAGTGCTATTTTTCTTGGGGAGAAAGGTGCTGGAACTCACCACGAACGTCTCCCTTGTTCTCTTAGAATGCTAAGGGCACCTGCTTGAGAGGTGCCGGAACTGAGATCCGGCTGGGGAAAAAAGGCCCTGAATAAATGTGTTAAGTCTAGTAGAAATTAACCACCTAGCAACAATTTATATTGGGTTTCTTGTAGCAATAAGCTTGATAATGATTTCTTTACCAAGCACCAAATCACATTCAATCTTTCTTCCGTGCTATTGATTCCAATACCGCATCCACGCCTCCTTTTTCCTAAATCCTATATGGATTTTATAATTGGTTTTGCTAACAAATATTTAACCTGTTTATTTGCGGTTGCTGTTTTCCAAAGTGTTGCCCTTCTTAACACGGTACTAGGATCCAACTCCTCTAAATCAAAATTATTTGTCTAGAGGAATTAGAACCACAGAGTTATCCAACCTCCCAGCTTTAGAGAGATTTATTTCCATGTTCACAGGTGCAGTTAGCTGTGTACGCAGGTACACACACACTGCACATTCTTTGACCTTTATGTGTGAATAACAGTATGGATACACTGTTCTGCTACTTGGGTACACAAGGTACCCAGACCATATATTTGCTGAATAGCATCCCTATTATCAAAGGTAACAAAGAGAAATCTGTGCTTCCTTTCTCTTTGTATTTGATCCATATTTGTAGGAGTAGTTGTTCATTTTGGATTAATAAAAGTTGCCCCTTCACCACAGCAGCAGGAATTGAAAAGTGTCATTCATTTGCAGCCTGCTTATAAAACAACCTTCTG
Source organism: Podarcis melisellensis (assembly GCF_964234715.1). NCBI lineage: Eukaryota > Metazoa > Chordata > Lepidosauria > Squamata > Lacertidae > Podarcis > Podarcis melisellensis. The sequence goes on along the minus strand of NC_138541.1, from coordinate 16,347,695 downwards.
AATTCCCCGTGTTTATCGAAGCAGCTAGAGTACATTATCTGTCTGACACCAAATAAATATTTTACTGCAACCTCGTAAGAAGAAATCATACTTGACCTTTATGGGCTAAGTTTTCCTTTGTATTCATGGCCTGATCAATAGTTTGAGTTGGAGTGCTGATATATTTTGGTGCTGCCCTAAATCAGGTGAGAATGTGTTTTAGAATTTTGCAGTTAACTTGCTAGCAAAACACCCAATAATATAAGAGTGTGTGTGGACAGAGAGCTTATATGCTAACAAGGACTACTACAGGGGGCAGGGAAAGTCATGTGTCTGCAATTGTGCACCAGGGTTGGGCAGCTGCCTCAAATAAACGGATTGAAGATTTGTTAGCAAAACCAATTATAAAAACCTTATGAGATTTAAGAAAAAGAAGCCAGGGATGGGGCATTGGAATCATAGGAAGTTACTAATTAATTGGTTGGTTGGTTGGTTGGTTGGTTGGTTGACTGAGTTGGGACTGTTGGGTTATTCAGCTCTGAACTGTCTACAGTGCCTGGTAGCAGCTTTCCAGGATTTCAGACACAGTTCTCTCCCAGCCCTACCTGCTACTCCCTACCACCAGTGGGACTCTGGGAAGTGAACCTGGGACCTCTGCATGCAAAGATGATGTAGCCTCAGGGAGCAATTGTCCATCAAAGAAATCCCTTGAATCCCCTTTGTGTTACGGTAAGTAGTCCTGTGTTGAAAGTTTCTCTTGAATTCCCATCTCCTGGCCCCACATCTATTCTCCATCCAATAATGAAAAAAGAAATTGCATTTATCAAAGAGGAGAGAAGACTTCTATGGAGTGCAAGGTTTTTGTTAGCTTACTTTGAAGATGTCCAGGGTTTATTTGTAAGTGTCATTCTACAAATCATCTCTCTGGTTGTCTACACTCTGCAGCCTTCCTGGGTGCCTGCATCATGGAGTACTTCCTCCCATAGGCCTTTTTCAGATCGGGAAGCATGGGCAGCCAGGGAGGCTGCAGAGTGTTTCATAAACATTTGCTGGAATGAAATATATATATACCACCCTTGGGAACCTTTTGACAGCCAGGTAAGTTCAAAAGCCTACACCTAAGGTGCCCTGGAATGAGGCAGAAAAACATAAGCCTCTTTCTTAGGGGAAGTAAACTTGGGAAGCTGGAAGACAGATTTCAGCTGAGTAACAGTAAGTAACGATTTTATTTTGCTTCACAAGCTGGTGTTTCAAAGTTTGTTTCACTCTGCCCTGCTATGGCCACCGGGCTGTTTAGGAAGCTCACTGCCTCCTAACCTGCTCAATGTTCCAAGAGTGAGGGATCAGTCCCTCCCCCACCCCCCAAATGGCTTGCCCTTCTGCCCATTACCTGGGGTTGTCTTTGGTTGCAATGGAAGTCTGCAGCCCTTTCCTTGGACAGACCTACAGGCCCCTCTTCAGAGACTGATGCAAAACACTAGAAACATAACACTTTTGAAGGGATTACTAAACAACTGAATGAGGGGGGTGAATGCTGATAAACGTTGCCAGAAATATTCATGAAACACAGGCAATAGCACTCTGGATTGGCCCTAAGTTATTAATCACATTGTGACAAGCGAATAGATAACTAAAAACACAAGAAATCAGTTGCATTTTGCTTCAACTATAGGCAGGTTCACACATGACACTGAAAACAGGCACCCACTTTCTCTACAAAAGTGTTTGTGTGAGAGTATACACCTGCAGATTCGTATGGCTTAGGTATTGAGTATGCAAGCACACAGAGTGCACACTGGTTGAACATTTCATGTTAATACCTGTGCAAGTGCACAGCTCAAGTATTCATGTGCACAGCTACACAAACTGAACGCCCGTTGAATATAGCCTGTGAACAACCATGCAATACCTATATTTATTCTGATCTGTAGGAAGGAATAGTGTTAAGAGATCGTGAGAAAACAGGTGCAACTCAAATGCCTTCAGGCGGTAAAAAAAGAAATGAAATTATACACAAGCCTTTCACTGTCCTGACCCTTCTCAAAAGGCCCAAGATGTCTTGATCAGAGCTTTAGATCTGTGTTCTCTTCAAAAAGCTAGCCCTTAAATGTCATCAGACTGGAAAGAGAGGCCAAAAAAACTGGGATTGCTTTCATGACACAGTTGAGATGTCACAAAATTGGCAAGTGATATTTAAGACCTCAGTTTCAGTATGGATGTCCTGTGCTCCTTTTCATTGTCTGCATGCAGTAATGAAGCTAAGCAGTGCATCTGCTACCCATTCTATTATTAATCATGGGTGCCGTATCTAAACTGGCCTTAGGTTAAGGCCAGAAAGTGGCAATATCAAAAATGGAAACCGAACCAAACACATAAACAAGGCCGTAGAACAGACCCATATCATAAATTTTGCATACAGCTGGCAAGTGCTGATTTATATGGCTCTGACATATTTAGATGGTATTGGTTGGATGGGGTTCAACAGGGTGGTTTGAAGTTCATGCCATATAAGCAAAGTTAGGAAATAATAATATTAAGCTTGGGAAAGAACCAGAGATACTGAGGCAAACCTAACATTGCCCTGCACACAAGGCATTGGCTAGCTTTAACCTGGAACTATAACAATCTTCAGCCATTTTCTACCATTTCAAAAAACATTAAAAAGTCAAGTAAATCCAGAAATGCTAATTATGGAAACTAATTATGGGCTCCCTTTGAAGGTTGTGGACTTTCCTTCATTGGAGGTTTTAAAGCAGAGGTTGGATGGCCATTTGTCAAGCATGCTTAACAGAGATTCTTGCATTGCAGGTGGTTGGATAAGATGGCGCTCTGGGTCCCTTCCAACTATATGATTCAAAAGCCTATATGCTTCTGAGCCCAATTCAAAGCCTCATGGAACACAGCTCTCTCTGCCAATCTCCCCATGCTTCAGTGGCAGCCCGAGATGTTTTGGCTCCTGAGTTGTTCCAGAGAGCTTTGGCACTGGCCTCCCTCCACCCCTAGGGGCAGGGAGAGACCAGCAGCAACACGGCACAGAAGCAATGCTGCACTGCTCTGCCACTGCTGAAGCCTCCTTTACTTGAGTTGCTTCTCCAGCGACATAAATGGTGTTTTGTGTTTTTGCCGCCTGAGACAGCTGTTTCACTCTGCCTCATGGGTGGGCCAGCTCTGCCATGATTTAAGATTAGCCAGGGAAGCCTTTCTTGTTGTTCCACCACCAGGGGAAGTCTATGCTGTGGTGGCTTTCCCTATGGTGCCACCCAACCTCTATAATGACCTCTCCTTGGAGATGCATCTGGTGCCAACTTCACTTAGTTTTCGGCACCAGTGAGAAACGCAGCTTCGTTCTCAGGCATTTCAAAGCTGTGGTTTTCCCCAGTGCTATTTTAGGGTATCACCTGCTGTATTATAAATCTTGAACTGTTTTTAAAAGCTCTGTTTAGGTCAGGGATTGTCAGCCTGTTGCCAGACAATGCCTTCATTGCCACCTGTGGGAGAGGGAGGCATGGATGCATGTGTGGTCTCTGCGAGGAGGAGAGATGGAGGCACATGGTTTGTGTATGTTTGATCTGTGTAAGAGAGTGGAAGATGCCCTTTGGCAGAGGAAGGGGGAGAGATGTACATGTGAAGTGAGAAGAGATCCAAGTGTGTCTGTGATCTCTAGGTGAGTTGTGTATGTGTTGTCTATGTGACAACAGGCTCCCTGTTGTTGAGTGTGCACATCATTATTGTGGGATCTCCACAATCAGGACTAGCACAACAACGGTGACCTCACACAGTAAGTGTGCAAGGGTGCAAGGGAAGAAGGAGTGACTATAGCCTCTCTATTTTTGTGTTACACCATGCCTCCCATGGTAGCCATATTATGATGGGTGCCCAGCACATTATCTCATATTATCTTAAAATTCAAATTTTCCCGCTGCTCCAAACGGTTTTAGGTATAAAGGGTGGCATGCACTGAAATTTTACTCAGAGTAGACACATTAAAATTAATGGATCTTAGTCATGCTCATCAATTTCAATGGTCTTACTCTGAGTACAGCTTAGATGAATACCAACCAAAGTATTTTTATGGTACTAGTTAACACAGCTGTTGTTGACAGGTTTTATGTTGGTGCTATGTTATAATCTGCTCCCATGTCTGAAAAAACTTTTAGCCTTTTATATTTGTAATGTTTTATTGAGTTCCTTATGCATTCCACATTTTGCACTTCATTACCGTAAATTGCTTCAAGATGGGATATATAAATATAATATTCTAACTAAATTGAAATAAGTAAGGACATTTATGTCTCAAGACTTCCGCACATATATATTGAATTGACTGGTTATGTACTTCAAGAGTACTCCATCTTTATAAACACTTGCAGGGTTTTGTGACTGAAAGCTGTATTCTTCTAAGGCAGTAGAACAGGACAAAATTTCAAAGGCTTCCCCCTGAAAATTCGTTCTCTTGATGCAGAAATACAACCTTATTCCGCCTCCACAAACAGGGTCCTTAAGACTCTTCCATCAGTTTGCCACACAATCTGAAGAGCTAACAGGAGCCCAGCTATGTATTCATATCCCCTAAACAATGAACCGAGCATAAAGCAATTTAAGCCACCGCTCAATACGTGAGTAGCCAATGATCTGCTGAAACGGAAGACACATTTCCATTTCAATATAGTGTGAATCAATGAACTGGTTCACCACACTTCAAAACACGCACCACCATTCCTCTCAAAGCATCTGCGGTGCATTTTGTCATGGACTCGTGGCTCCGTTTTGGCACACCAGGTAGCCCAGTGCAGGACTTGGGACTGGCAGCTCCTTCTGTTAGCTTGCAGGGAAGTGATAAAAGACAAGGAGGTAGAACCTTGGCTTAGCTCTATACATAAACGGAACACGAACACAAAACCAGAGAACAGAGTATCTCAAAGCCCTTTTATCCAACACTCTGCTGGAAGGGATATAAAAATAAATAACGTTGAAAAACTGCACGTCTTTGAACTTCTTTAGCCAACAGACCTTACAGGCCTCCTACAGTGCTGCAATAAAGATGCTTCAAGAAACCAGTGTAACACTTGACAAAATTTTATAATGCCACAGTCACTTTTTGTTATGCAAGGCCCCTGAGAACGCCGAACGCTATGCAAGACATCGTGCATTAATGGAGCTTCTCCACCCCCACCCCCACCCCAATATATGCAAGCACAGCACCCCTGCTTCGGTTCTTTTCTGTCACCTGTAGTCCATGTCAAAAGCATCATATTCAGCCCAGCCCAGACACTCAACATCCTAGCTTCATGCCTTGCCCCTTCTTATTTAAAAAGGGAAAACGAAGAAAAGAGCTTATGATGATTAATGAACCATAGCTGGGTGGATGGATCTTCCTTTCATGTACATTCAAGATCTGTATTCATGTATCTCTGCTTCTTTGAAAAATAAGCATAGCAAAGGCACCAGCATGCTGAGCAGTGTTGTCACAGCTTATTGGTACTGGCAGCATTTGACAGCCAGCATCCCCCCCCCCCATCTCAAATCTGTCTGGTTGGAGAGTCAGTTGGAACCAACTTGGTTTTGAGGTCGCTTCTCCCTTGGAAGTGAGGAAGAGCATGTGAAACTGTAGCGCGTGAAAGTATAGTTGGTACCCACTTAGAGTGAACAAGGATCAGGCAGACACAGCTTTGGAGAAAGAGAAGGTGAGGTTTTATTGCTGAGCAATAAGGACCCAGTAGGAATCTCTTCCAAAAGACTGGGACCCCACGAAACACAAATCCTGAGGTCTTTATACCTGAGCAAATCACAGCAAATCACAGATCATGAGACAGTCATGAATGCCAGCGAAAATTAGCCAATTAGCATGCTTCTTGCCATGCTTACGGCTCCTGGTCAAGCACAGAGTTCTACTCCCAACTTCTGCTTTCCGTTGTCTGCACAAATGATGCACAATGATGCACAATCTGACCTTTTCCCCAGTTCTGACAGAACAGGGAGTTTTGGAGTTTTTGTGGTTTGGCCCTTCCTGTTCTTGTGGATTATTTTAGCCTGCATTTGAGGGGGATTTTGTACCAGTGTCTCTGATTCATGTCTTCCCCTTTGTTCAGGGTACAAGGATGTTTTTAGGGGAAAGGTCGGTTCTAAAGTTGCTCTTCCGACAAATGTTGGAAATGCAATGAGACTGAAGGTACTTTCTACCACCTTTGGTGGACCTGCCCAAAGATTAAAGCCTTTTGGGAAATGATCTATAATGAAATTAAGAAAGTCCTTAAGTGGACTTTTCCTAAGAAACCAGAGGCTTTTCTCCTGGGTATGGTTGGCCAATTGGTGCCAAGGAAGGACAGGACGTTTTTTATGTATGCCACCACAGCAGCAAGAATCCTTCTGGCAAAGTATTGGAAGACACAAGAACTACCCACTCTGGAAGAATGGCAGACGAAGGTGATTGACTACATGGGACTGGCAGAGATGACCGGCAGAATCCGTGACCAGGGGAAAGAGACAGTGGAAGAAGATTGGAAGAAATTTAAGATATACCTTAAAAATTGTTGTAAAATTGAGGAGTGTTAAGATGTCAAGGAATAAGAAATAGAGAATTGCAGCTGTAATTAATAAGTTAAAGAAAAAAGAATCTAATGAAAGTGAATTAAATAATTAGTTAACTGGAGGAGTTGCTAAAGAAATGTAAAACAAGGATGCAGCAAAAGGGAGGTATGGGGAAGTCGAGGAAGTAAGGTCTATGAAATAAGATTATGAAATTATACATGTTTATATGTTTGTATGTCTCTGTTTTGTTCATTGTTTGTTTTAATTATGTGTTTGGAAAACAAATAAAAATTTATTTTTTTAAAAAAAGTTGCTCTTCCAAGCAGTTTGCAGTTAGCTAAGGCAAAAGCTTTCCTTTGATTCAAAATGGATTATAAAAATACTGTAAGCCCTGATTATGTGTGAGCATATGCGAATATATTGATGACTGATAACTGATTATATGAAGAGCCTAAGGGTAGCCTTTCTTTCCTTGCCTCAAAACTGCTTACTGTTCAGAACATCTTTGACCTGGTGCTTGAAGCAGCCTTTCTTTCATTCTAGACTACTGAGCCACCAAATTCGGTGCCAATTAGTTTGGCACGAGAAAGCACCCAACTCTTATCTGACATTTTCATCTGATCCTAGGAAGGCAACCAAAGCAGTGAACCGCTGTTTGGTGGCTGTGAAGGTCAGGATGGGCAGAACAAGCTGTTGGGTGGACTGACTGATTTCGGTTTGTTGTACAAAATGTTCTGGTTTTCGCCCCTCCTGAAAGTTCAGGTTCATAGCTTGGGGATACTCCTTGACGTGGTGCTCTTATTAGATGTGCAGGTAGCTAGTGTGGTGAGGACATGTACCCCAGTTTAGTTGGCTCACCTACTAGTTGGTTCACCTACTATGATGAAGTCTAACATAAGGACATAAGGAAAGCCTACTGGATCAGGCCAATTGTTCATCTGGTCCAGCATCCTGTTCTCACAGCGGCCAACCAGATGACTGGGGGGAACCCACAAGGAGGATTCAAGCACAAGAGCACTATTGTGGTTTCCAGCAACTGGTATTCAGAAGCATTGCTGCCTCCAACTGCAGAGGCAGATCACAGCCATCATAGTTAGCAGCCATCAATAGCCTTCTGCCACTTTGCTTCCAGACCCAGTTCAAGGTGTTGATGTTAACCACTTAATGATGTTAACACACTTAATGTGTTAAGCACTTAATGGCTGGGAACAGCATATCTTGGGTTCCACCTTCTTCCACATAAGCCTCCCCACATGCCATCTGAGGTCTGGATTACACATCCCTCAACTCTGTGAGGCCTGCTTGATAGTCACCATATCTAGGGTCTTTTCTGTACTGGTGCCTACTTTGTGGGATGCTTTGCCAATAAGCTGCAAATCTCCCTCACACTTTTAGGTGACTGCTTAGAGAGGCCTTAGGCTGAATATTTCCTCTATCTGGAATTTTGATGTTTTAATTCTGATCGATGTTTTGTAATTGTTATTGTGCCAGTCTTGGTGTTTTGCAAATATTTTGATTTGGCTGAATTGTGGATTGCATTATATTGTGGTTTCTGACAGGATATATATAAAGGTAAAGGTACCCCTGCCCATACGGGCCAGTCTTGACAGACTCTGGGGTTGTGCGCCCATCTCACTTAAGAGGCCAGGGGCCAGCGCTGTCCGGAGACACTTCCGGGTCACATGGCCAGTGTGACATCGCTGCTCTGGCGAGCCAGAGCTGCACACGGAAACGCCGTTTACCTTCCCGCTGGTAAGCGGTCCCTATTTATCTACTTGCACCCGGAGGTGCTTTCGAACTGCTAGGTTGGCAGGCGCTGGGACCGAGCAGCGGGAGCGCACCCCGCAGCAGGGATTCGAACCGCCGACCTTTCGATCAGCAAGTCCTAGGCGCTGAGGCTTTAACCCACAGCGCCACCTGTGTCCCTACAGGATATATATACACACACATATATATGCATACACACACACAAATAAGCTCATAAATCTTCCCAGAAAAAAGTATTCTGAGAAGTATTTTTTACTAAATAACATGAGTTGTTTATATGTTGTGTGAAGCCCTTTGGGGGAGCTGGGCTCTACATTTAGTAGGCATAGAGAAAGACAGTGGTGAGGTGGTACAAAATTTTCTCTGAAATTACATTACCTTCTCTATCCCTACCCCACCCCTTTTCCTTTTGAATGATTCTTTAAAATCTATCTCTGGTAATGAGATCAATTTGCCTCACCTGTCAGATCTGTCCTGCGAAGGGGTGACAGAAACAGCACATCTCTATTCCATTCCAAGGGAAAGCATTTCAGATGTGAATAATGAAAACATAGAAGGTATATATGCCATTATGCACACCATAGCAAAATCAGATTGCTTCCTGCAGAAGCCACCGTCAGGTTTTATTGCAAACAGTGCATATATTACCAGCTGGTGGGAAAATGGCTCTCAGACTTCCCTGTTGGATAAAATATTAACCTGCTCAATGTTAGCTTGTTGCACTTGCAAAATCTGCTGAGAATTTGGTAGATTTCTTTTGCCTCTCAGTTCTAGAAATCTGGTCTGCCTCAGTGGCCCTTCTACAAACTGTTTTCTCTAATTCTTTTGGTCTGCTGTGTCCATCCAAATTACACACCTGTAAAGAATACAGAAAGGTGGCCAGCAAAACATATTCTACTTCCTGACAAACTATACTTATGTAACTTCCCTTCTGGATATTATTCTTTCTGAATACTGTCTCTCTTCATCTCCAATTGCCTGCTACTTTTTTGTTTGTTTTTGACAGGGAAAAACTGACTTGCTAAGCCAAACCCACCCAACTCTAACCATGGCAGAGAATCACCATCAGCTTTTATGCTGGTGTGGATTTCCATGGTGTGGTTATAAGCAGCCTGAACAGTAGCGCGCCGTAGTTGTGTAAGCAGAAACTGATGATTCCCCTTACTCAGATGGCATTAAGGATATTGTTAGGAGAATCTGATTATTCAGACTGTATTAAGAATATGTCAAGAATGTTTGTACAGGGAAAACTGAGTTAGCATGATAGATAGTAGGCACTCTGTTCTTCTGGCTGAATCAACCACCCAGTTCTGATACTGCAGGCATGCTTTCCCTCTGAGAACATGACTTCATTTCTCTGCATGTGTAAAGCTAATTTAGAGGTAATTTATAGGCCTGTGGACTCCACTTTTGTGAGTTCTCCAGCGGCCACTGTTCGACCAAGTAAAGTCACTTCAAACATCACAGTGGTATGCTTACTGAGGAAATCCACTACAGCTGCATAAATTGTACTAATAACTTATACACCTCTTCTGGGTTAAAAGAACCAATTGATTATGAGCAAAGCGTATGTGTCAACAGTACCATCGGCAATGCCCAAATGAATTCTCTTGATTATTCTCATGGATGGGTTGGATTGTGATTCCTTTCAGGAACAAAACCGCCAGTGTGTGCAACTCTCATTGAGGCCTTGGCAGAAGCTGAAAACAGGACTGGATAGCTCAGTTGATTAGAGCATGGTGCTGATAACGCCATGGTTGCAGGTTCGATCCCTTCTATAATTCTATGACTACACAGCTAATGAAACATAAAACACTACGTTTAATCTGAAGTAGAGATGGAATTGTGCTGAAATCCTCAACCTAGGAAGCAGTCTTCTACCCAGTCAGACCATATGTCCCTCCAGACCAGGATTTTTCACCCTGACTGGCAGTGTCTCTCTACATTTCCAGGCAGGAGTATTTCCCAGCCCTACCTAAAGATGCCAGAGATTTAACCTGAGTCCATCTGCATTCAAAGCATGTGCTCTCCCACTCCACTCCAGCCCTTCTCCACCACAGGCTTCCTGTTGCAGTTTCAAAACACGCAGAGTACAACCCTTGCATCAAATAATGCCTCCAACCACCTTGAATTTTGTAATGTTCGAAGTGTTGCAGATCTGACTTTTGACAACAACGCTACTCGGCTAGAGGCTCTTGTTTTCCAGAGCGTGCCTTTCAGTGTTAATGCTGCTGGCTGAGTTGACCTTAAAATTAGAAGCGCATAGAACACTCAAGTCCCAGGCCGCTGTTTTGCAGTGTTTTTATGCTAATAACACCTGAAAGTTAGTGCTCCCTGTGCTGAATTAAATAAATGAGGTCCAGAGTGCTGCTTGCCTACAAGCTCTGTGTTGTTCTCAATCAGATAATATACAGCTCAGCCTTTCATAGCAAAGCAACTGTGACAGCTTGCATCCTAACCAGGAACCACAGCACCCTCTCTGAAAGAAAGCAGACTGGCTGCAGGCAGGGAAATGAAGTTATGTTAGGGTGGCCATGTGCCCTCCTTTACAGAAGAGCATCCTCTGATGGAAGGAGCAGAGGGAAAGTCCTCTATTTAAACGTGTTCTTCATTTGAAGGGCTGCAACTTGAGAGCATCTGCCTTGCACACAGAAGGTCTCAAGTTCCATCCCTGACATCTCCAACAAGGGTAGGAAAAACTCCTGCCTGAAACCCTTGAGAGTCACTGCCCGTCAAAGTAGACCAGGGCTTCCCAAACTTAGGTCTCCAGCTGTATTTGGACTACAATTCCCATCATCCCTGGCCACTGGTCCTGCTAGCTAGGGATGATGGGAGTTGTAGTCCAAAAACAGCCACAGCCACACACACACACACACACACACACACACACACAAGTTTGGGAAACCCTGGTGTAGACAATACTGAGCTAGAGGAGCCAACACGCTGGCTCAGTATAAGGCTGCTTCTTATGTTCCTGTGTTGACAGGCTACCCAGTGTCTTGGTGGCAACAGTGGAGCATCTCAGGCTAAATGTGGCCCTGTAAGCTTCTCTGTGCCAACCTAGCAGTTCGAAAGCATGTCAAAGTGCAAGTAGATAAATAGGTACTGCTCCGGCGGGAATAGGTACTGTTTCCGTGCGCTGCTCTGGTTCGCCACATGGCTGGTGGCCACATGACCTGGAAGCTGTACGCCGGCTCCCTCGGCCAATAAAGAGTGATGAGCGCTGCAACCCCAGAGTCGGCCATGACTGGATCTAATGGTCAGGGGTCCCTTTACCTTTACCTAAGCTTCTCTGTCTAGCCCTCAGTGCTCTCCCCCTGCCACCCATCTTCACCAGGCCACACTCCTCATCAGTCCTGCTTTGTACCTTCCAAGTGCTTTAGCTTGGCTGGAATGTGTCCTTGAATTATAATAATGTTGCTTGCTTGACTGGGTGGAGGGAAGGATGGGGGGACGGACCTCTGACTTGTTCACATCTGCATGAATGTACAAGAGGTGATAATTACATCCTTTGCTCTGCCTGCTTTTCACCACTGGCTCTGCCCACCTCTGACATGTTGCTCCTGGAAGGCTGCTCATGAAGGCATGAGGCCCTCAGATTGTCCTCAGATTGCTGTAGGTGGCGGCCATTTCCTCAATTACATTACATTCCTCGATTACATTAAACTAACTTATTTGGCCAAAACAAATATGGCGGCCAGATGGAGCCAGTTGTGTGTTTTTATTTCCTTTTTAAACCTGCAAACCTGTTGATGCCGAGCCTGTACGCTGCCTTTATTTTGAAACATATCCATGCTGGGAGGACCCCGTTAATTACTTCCCTGCTGGATCTGCAAAGCCTGAGCTAAAATAAGTAGCAATCCTTCTCTCCTCAGGTTGTGGAAGCAAACTTGACTCATACCTTCAGATAAATAGACAGATAGAGGAAATAACTGGAATAAAGCTCAAATCCATGTGTGTGGAGAAGCTCATACTGATAACATTTGTGCTTGCCTGGACTAACTAATTCACACACATTTCTCTCCAATGCTGAGGGTGTATAGCTTTCGGTGTCTGAGAGAGATGTGCATTAGAAAATAAGAGTAACATTGACATCTTGTGGAATAGGTAAATTACTGCAGGCATAACCATTTGGAGAGAAGTGGGGAAGAAACTTTTGAAAGCAGGTGTTGTGAAATGCCAACCACCATCCACGTGACATAGTGACCAAAAGCAAACAGGAAGTAAAAGACTCCAATAAATAGATTGAATAATTGGGGAGTGGGAGTGAATGGCATTGGAGAGTATTTCATGGTACCTATGGTCTTTTCTTGCACAGGAGTCATAAATTTATTGCTACAGGGATCTCTCCCACTTCTGAACCATATCTAAGCCAAGCTGCCAAGGCTCCCTGAAGTGTAATAAGACCCACATCCATCAACTTTGACTTTCTGTTTATATATGTAAGTCAGAATTGTTTCATCTGTAACACCGAATTTATGTTTGCTAAAATGTTGGTTCTTGTCTTCTTTTAATTTATTGATTTGTTTTGCAAACTGCTTTCTCCTGCTGGCTCCCCTCCAACCTAAACTCCTTAGTGTAATAAGTGTGTGCTTGTTGTAAACTGCTTTGCGCATGGATCGTTGTGGAAAGGCGGCATAGAAATTGACTCGATTAGTCTCTGGATCTCCTAGCAATAAGCTTAGGTTACGATGGACAACAGACACAGAGGGCTCTATTGCAAACACATACTCTCATTTGAAGCTCGGGTTCCGAGGCTATATACAAAAAGGCTGGCACTCCTGAAGGAATGCTTTAATCGGTTAGACGTTTTAAGAAAGAACACATTAAACACTGTTTCATGTCTTCCCCCATCCAACATTGGTCCCATTTTGCTCTATAGCTTAACATTCTGACAAAACCTGTTATCTTATCAGTCCTTCTGGATCCAGCTATTCCCTCTCCGCTCAAGGCAAAGGGAAGCCATCCCTTACTGCCAGTGACAAGGACAAAACAAAACAAAAAGGATCTTAAAGGGCTCTCTTTCATTTGTGCCTGAAGAGCACTTGCTGAAAAGCTTCCGTAGAACAAAACACCTTCTTCGGAGATACCAAGAACTGGATAACTCCAGCTACTGTATTTATATTTACAAAAATAGCTTTAAAAAAAAAGTAAACATAAATTAAAATAAAGGCAATGCTGCCCTCTTCAGGAAAAACATCGAACTCCATTGCGGGCTAGTTTAATCCTCCTGTTTCTCCCAACTTTCCAAAGGTCTTCAAGTCCATTTTGTATTCAACATTTCCCTCCTGGCTTCAACAAATGCTTCAATGTAGTAAGGTGCTCATGGTGCACACAAGACAAAGTGATGGAATTTGCTTCCACAAGACACGGGGGCTGGCCACGAATTTAAATGGCTCAAACAAACTATTAATAAAATTCATGGAGGGAAAGTCTATCCACAACTACTACTAATGATAGCTGCAGGCAGCCTGCAGGCAGAGTACAAGTGTGCCTCCAAATCATCCTGTTGTCGGGGAGCAATAATGAGAGGTTATTGCGTTCATTCCCTGCCTGTGTGCCTCCCAGAGATGTTGCGCAGTATGAAAAATAGGATGCTGTACTAGATGGATCACTGTTCATATCTAGCTTTAGTTATGTTATTCTATTCTGTTGTTGTTGTTGTTATATTACCCACTATATTCCAATGCCATTCCAGAAAAGATTTTGTACCTCTTGTCAGGCACTGGTCTTAGGGTAACTCACAAGGTCTCTCTTTTTGCCCTAGCTGCAATGGAAATCCAGGAAAGAGCTATTAATGAGATTGCAGTTGGCTGCTTTCAGGGTGCTCTTATTTAACCATAATATTTTTTAAAAAACTAATGTTTTTATCTGTATTAAACTTCACCCTTACAATATGTAAGGTTTATATATGTTACATGTGATTTACGTAGTATCGTTATGGTGCAGGTTTTTATATGGTTCTAGGTGGCAATGTGATTTTGTGCATTATTTTATACTGTTGGTTCTTGCATTGTACCTATTTATCTGATATGTGAATGGCCCATGGCCCAAGCATTAATAAACTACTACTATTGCTACACTGCCCACCATTCACCCTGAGGTCCCTGGGAGAGTTGGAACGTTAAAGCAACTTACAACAACAGAAATAAGGTGGGACCTAAAAATATAACCCCTCAAGTGTCAAAAACATCTTCAGCATTCACCAGAAGCTGTACAGTGATGGTGCCAGATGAGCCACTGTGGGGAAGGAGTGCCACAACTTAGGAGCTGCCACAAAGAAGGCCCTCTCCTCACACACACACACACACACACACACACACACACTGTTTCTGAGTGCAGAGGAGCTACCAGCAGGGTCCCCTCTGCCAATCTTAGCACCCAAGAGGGTCTGTAAGGAAAGTGGCAGTCTTTCAAGTATTTGGTATCTGAGTTGTTTAGTGCCTTGAATTGGGCCTGGAAATTAACTGGGAGCCAGTGCAGCTGGCAGATCTAGAGGGAACCCCAGCTAGTAACCTGACTGCTGCATTTTGAACCCATTGATGTTTCTGTGTTGGTTTCAAGGTAAAGCGTAGAGCGCAGTGCAGTAACGCAAACTGGAAGTTACCAGAGAATGGAGTATCTTGGCCGAGTTGTCTCTGCCCGACAGAGTTGTCTCTTAGCAAACTAGGCAGAGCTGAAAAAACACACGCTCCTAGCCAGCAAGGGTGACAATGTTGAATCCAGGAGCATCCCCAAGTTCTGATCCTGCTCCTTCCAGGGGAGCGCAACCCCTTTCCAAGGTTGGCCACCTTCCCACCTCCCATATGTGAGAAGCCGGAGCATGTAACACCTGTTTGAACTAAGCATGGTTGCACTATTGGCTAGATGGGTCCCTTACTGGCCTTTGAGCCTTGACAAATGTGGCACCTTGTTCAATACCCCAGGCACTTTTCTGTGTGGCACATGTACCTGTTAAAGGAATAAAAAAGACAAATCTGATCTCATGTGGTGTGTTCACCAGCTTCACACTCCTATTCAGGAAATTGGGCAGGAGGTCCACAGACAGAGTCAGGCTCAGAGCTGGAGCAGAGCCAGTTACAGTGGCAAAATCAACTTTGGAGCTGTCAGCATTATAACCTGAACAGATGGCAGCTCAAAACATGCACAGCAAACAAAGACAAAGGGAGTTCACAACCTCCTTACAGATTTCCACTTGTATTTTACGTCTTGTGAAAATTTCATTGGGCGCTACCTGACCCTGCCACTCCTTTGTAAACTTCAACACCACGTGAGCTGTCACTTTCCCCACTTCCCATTTGTCACTAAGAAAAAGAGGGAAAGAAGCAATGATCACCTGAAGAAAATGTCCCCATATGCTAAAGTACTGCAAACCTACCATGCTGTTCATTTTAGATGAGGAAGACCCCGTTCTCTGCTTTCTCAAGCTGTTCATTTCTTCTGGGTTGCCATCCTTTGGTTTCAAGATCATCCAGCTGCTCCCAGCAGTGCCTTCTGAAGAGGATCTCAGGCGTTTTTCTATGAATCTTCCTTCTCGGTATGGGCTAAAACTACTAGCAAGATTCACTGTGGGATGAGGGGGGGAGGGGAGAGATGCAGTCAGCACACATGCCACAAAAGCTATTGAACATTTCTTTAACTCATAGCCATGCTACTCTGAAGTAAGTTAGCTGTGGTAGGTTGAATCTTGACTGAGGCCTACAGCACTGCATTCAGACAAGAAATGTACAGGAATACATGCTGAAGGATTGGGTGAATTGGCCAATTATATAATTCACTTCCTGAGAAGGCAACAAGAAGCAAGAGGGGTTGTACTGGTCCCAGGGTATGACTGCCATCTTGTTGAAGCTAATCAGGTCTGGGTCTTGCCAGTTCCTGCATGGGTGACCCCTAGAAACACCCATGTATGCCTCCTTGGGTTCCATGATGGAAGATAATCAGACGAAAGTCCATCTACTTCTTGTGCAGAAGGTTACAGGTTCAATCCCCAGCTTCCCTGGTCTCTAACCCTGGATAGCTACTGCCATGCAGCTGGTGGATAAGGCAACTTCCTCTGTTTCTCTCTAAGTGATGTATAAATGTAAGAAAATAAAGTATTGCAAAAACCTTTCCCTCCCCGCAGTGAATTTTGTAAAATGCAAGTAAATCAAGCGAATGCTTTAAATTCTACGCATTCATAAAATATGCCTGTATCTTGACAGGAACTGGTGACAAAATGGACTCCAGTGATAATCAGGAGAAAGGGGCAATGCAAACTCAGAGCATCTTACAGACAGAGAAGGAAGAAATGTGCAGTGCAGAAAATGTCCACTCTGGTGAAAGCCATAGGAATAGTAATTTACTTCCCCTCCCATGCTCCTCCTAAGTATTTTGTCTTATTTTGAATGTGCACCCTTTCACACGAGATCAGAGGTGGGGAACCAGCGACCTTCCAGATGGTGCTGGTCTACAATTCCCAGCAGCCGCCTCAACCATTTGCCATGCTGGCTTGGGCTGGCAAGAGCTGAGTCCAACAGCACCTGGAAGGCTACAGGTTCTCCACCCCAGCACTGCACAATAATTTTCTCCATCTGGGCCCTGGGCTGCAAATCAGCCTTTCTATAATACTGATCCACTACTCAGTGCCATTTCAAAAGTGCAGCATGCCAAGTCTTCCAGGGCCATAATAGGTGGTAAAGGTAAAGGGACCCCTGACCATTAGGTCCAGTCATGACCGCCTCTGGGGTTGTGGCGCTCATCTCACTTTATTGGCCGAGGGAGCCGGCGTACAGCTTCCGAGTCATGTGGCCAGCATAACTAAGCCGCTTCTGGCGAACCAGAGCAGCACACGGAAACGCCGTTTACCTTCCCGCTGAAGCGGTACCTATTTATCTACTTGCACTTTGACGTGCTTTCGAACTGCTAGGTTGGCAGGAGCAGGGACTGAGCAACGGGAGCTCACCCCGTCATGAGGATTCGAACCGCCAACATTCTGATCGGCAAGTCCTAGGCTCTGTGGTTTAACCCACAGCCTATAGGTGGAAATTACCATAATTCCTTCATTTGACATTTCTCTAGGAACTTTAGCCCACAGACACCAAAGGCCTAGACGACAGCCCCTAGCTGAATGCCATTTAAATATATTTCAAAACTTCCACCCAGTTATATAGGAGACAACAGAAAAGTTATTATTTGTACCTTTTATTTCATATGCTTGCTGGGCTTGAAAAGGCTGCGGTTCTGAAGACAAAGGAATAATCTTCGACTCAATTACTGGGATGGTTTCTCTAATATGTTCCGGTGCTTTAACTTCTTGTTGGTCTCTGGGTAGTCCCTGTGCTTTGGGGGAACATTCAGTTACTTCCCCCTGGTTTAAGACAAAGTGTTTTAATTGTGCTTCAGCTCCTGAGTTTGCTTCTTCAGGATGGCTGGTCTGTTTAGCAGGAAGCTCTTGCAATAATACTTTTGCATGGTTTTGATTAGAATCTAGGGTTTCAGATATGGCACTATTTTCATTGAGCAGTCCATTTCTGTGACTTCTGGGCGATAGAACAGCACAATGAGGAACACTTTCTGCATGATCCATCTTCCTTAAAAGAACAGGAGGAGGAAGAGGAGGAGGAGTGGCAGCAGCAGCAGCAGTAATGGGATTGAGGAAGATTTGAGAGGTAGAAACATTGCGGGCAAAGGCTTCCCCGTGCAAATTCCCGCAGTTGGGCAGTCCGTCGACCTCCGAGACGGAATCTTCTGTCAGTGCTAGAAACTCGGAAGGCGTCTGGACCGTGGTCAGGTCAGCAGAGAGCAGCGGCGACTGCAAAGAGCTGCCTGCACATTCTATTATGTCAGCAGAACACGGGGAGGAAGACTTCGCCGACACAGGCTCGCTTTCAACACTGGGCTTAATGTCCAACAAGCAAGAAGATGGCTGCACACAGGAAATGGACTGGCTTTGAGGGACTGGCTTTGAAAACCTGTAGTGTGTCGAGAAGGATTTGGGGAGAAGTTTCCTTGAGGAATGTTTAACGGAGGCCCTGCTTTGGTCCTCTGCAAAGCCAGAGTCGTCCCCTTCATTCTTCCCAGACCTTATGCAATTTATGAAGACGTTTTTATTGCTTGAGGGCTCCCTCCCCTTCTCAAAGTCCTCCGTCAAAGACCTGGTGATCTTCTTGCTCCGAGAACTCCCAAAGCCGACCGAATGCCTCCCTCTGTGCTTCACGTGCTCCTCCAAACCGAGCTTTTGCAAAGTGCCGTGGCCAGACTGAGCACCGTTCGAAATGCCCACGTTCTGCCCTGGAGAATCGGCTTTGGGTTCGCTCCCCTTCTTGTGGTGGTGGAAGCTGATGGAAGGCGTGCGGAAGAGGCTCCTGCGCTTGCCAGTGCTACCTGAGCTGGAGTTGGTGCTGGAGGGAGAAGAGCTGTGGACACCAACGGTATTGCTAGAAGTAGGCGAGGAAGGGAGGGAATCGTGCCGCCGGCTAATACTTCTCCTGAATATTGGCAGCCGGGACACAATGATCGAACGCCTCGATCCTGAGTCCCCCATCAGGACCTCAATTCCTTGGCCAGAATCAGCCTATGTTAAAATCTGTATGAGTGGAGAAGAGGAGAGATGTGTTACTGTTGCTTTCAGACTCAGGAAAAAACAGCAAAATTCAGATACAGTGGAACCTCGGAAGCTGAACACCTTGAAACTCGTATGTTTTGGCTCCCAAATGATCAAAAACCAGAAGTTAGTGTTCTGGTTTTCGAACGATTTTCGGAAGCCAAATGTCCGGTGCGGCTTCCAGTTGCGTGCAGAAAGCTCCTGCAGCCAATCGTAAGCCGCGCCTTGGTTCTCGAACTGTTCCAGGAGTCGAACGGACTCCCAGAATGGATTAAATTCAAGAACCAAGGGACGACTGTATTCACATATTACCCCTTGAAAGTATGTCTACAGTTAACGTAGTGTTTCTCAAACTTTGGTCACCAGCTGTTGTTGGACTATAACTCTCATCATCCCTAGCTAGCAGGACCAGTGGTCAGGGATGATGGGGCTTGTAGTCCAACAACAACAGGCAACCCAAGTTTGAGAAACACTGAGTTAACTTTACATATCAGTCAATCAAAAAATGAGTAGCTATCCATGGAGAACTGAATAAGCAATGGAGAGACTCCAGCTTTCTGATTCTCTAGAGTAGCTTTTGCCAACCAGGCTCCCCTCCAAATGCTTCGTGCTGTTTGCCCAGTTGTGTTGGGTGTTGCTGATGGGACCTGTAGTCCAAAACCTCAGCAGGCAGTGCCTGGTTTGCAAAGGCTGTTTTAGAGCCCTTTGCACTTTTTCAACGGGCCTATAGAAGAGAGAACCCATAAGGGAGTTATTGAGGAAACCAGGAAAACTAGGCTCTATAAAGTTAAATGGTGTGCGTCTCTACCTAAGTACTGTAAGTTCATTTTTCATCTCGCCCCTGAGAGCTGCTCCCCAGCCAGCATTAAATTCTAACAAGTACTTCTGAATACAGATTAATCAAACTGATGTTTTGAAAAAGAAAACAAAATATGCAACTAGAAAATCTTCCCAATCTTTCTAATAAAGCAATTTATTTTACAAGGGTTTTTTTTAAATAAAAATAAATAAAACCTGCTTTTCAACTACTCATTCCAAACATACTACCACAATTTGTCATGATATGAAATCCACCTTCAGATAAGGCTTGCTTTATCCCCTGTACAACAGGGCTTTTGCAGCGCACATTTAAATGAACATTTTTTCTTTACATGCTCAAGCTATCTATTTACTCTCTTCGATTGTCTAAACAAACCACAGGTTGATGAGGATGACAGAGCGAAACCACAGGTCAAAGAAAATGACAGAACTATTACCTCAGAATAAATACCCATGTAAACAAACCCAACAATCTTCAAAGTCAATTCTAAATCTGAGAACTAAAGCCAGAAACAAGCTGTATAACATATTGTCTACCAAGCCAAACTTACCACACCAGTCATGTATGGAGGCCACCAGGGCTCAATAAACCTCCTGTTTTTGATACCTCCCTAGGATTGCAAAACTACAGACATTGTCAAGTGAATGATGGGCCACAGTACATGTCTGGTGGGCTGTCTCGACTGGCTGAATAAAAGCTGTGAAGGCCAGCTTTAAAAACATAATATATCTTGCACGACAACACAATCTCCACAGCAGTGAGAGATTTCAGGGTTCCAGGCGCTTACCCAGGGTTCATGTTTCCTTTGGAAATGAAACACAGAGGAGACTGTGGTTTCTTTATGATATATGGTTTGTTTACACATGTATACAACCTGAGCACAGCACTCCAAGAGGGTCCTGCTTCTCCCATAGGCTCAGTCCTGGGTTCAAAGCAGACATCCGACATCTTGCCTGTTGCCCTGCAGCTTGCCTTGTTCTCCCAGTCACACAACTCCTAACTTTGCACTAGGCAGCCACCTAGATTGCTTCTCCATTACATCACCACTTACTGACTGAAAACCTCTTCCTAGAGCACACCGGGCAAACGGCAGTCCTGAAACTCTGCTACTCACCTTTGCTCTTCTACCTGATTCTGAGCTCACCCATTTCCCAGCTGGCACAGATTCTCTGCTTTGTTCATCACCCATCTCCCTGCCCCCCTTTCTTTTCTTTTCTTTTCTTTTCTTTCTTTCTTTCTTTCTTTCTTTCTTTCTTTCTTTCTTTCTTTCTTTCTTTCTTTCTTTCTTTCTTTCTTTCTTTCTTTCTTTCTTTCTTTCTTTCTTTTGCTTAACGACTCTGGCCATTATCAGGCTGGCCTGGACATGGGAAGCTGAGCCCAGCTATTAAGGGTCTGACTTCCAGTTTATTTCTCCAAGCATTGATTAAATTTCAGCAGTTGCTAAATCTAGGCACCCACAAACCCTGCAACCAAAAACACATAACAATAATATCCAGCCCAAACTGCCACAGCTAAAAAAATGAAATTGCCTCAATAATCACACATAAGCTTTGGAGTCTGTTTATTTCCCACTGAAGAAATTAACTTTATGTTAGGTCTTTTCATATTCCAATTTCCCATCATTATTTGTCATTTTTATGGTGGTTTTCACTGTGCACAGTGCTTTGCAATTCTCATCTTAAATATCCTCATTTTAAAAAGCTCCTAAGAGGAGGATAGAACCAGCAAGACCCTGGCATCCCAAGGATCACCCAGGGAGCTTCCCAGCTAAGTAAGTATTTGAATGAGCACGAGACACTAACCAACACCCCAAAAGCAACTCATTTATTTACTGCAAGTGTACCCCCCCCCCCGTTTGAACAATTGCTAATTCAAACGTAGTCGTTTTTCCACAGCCTTTTTCATTCCACGAATTTCATCTTGTAACTTTTGCTGAAATCAAACTGCAGCATTTCAGCTTCGAAAGAGTTGGGTGTTTGCTGCATGCATCAGATAATCAGCATTCATGTAGCTGTTTCAAGCCTTCCGTGCACTTCATAGGTTATTTTTGCGGACCTTACAAAAGCACTGATCTCAGGCAAGGGCAGGGCAGGCTACGGGAGAGTAGAGCTCTGATGGTGCTTCAGTAAGCATAAAACTAAGACTGAACTCTGTACACTCCTGACCGAGAATCGACACGACTGCCTCCCTGCTGGACTCCAGCCACTTGACAAACACTTTCCTGTTTCAGAAGGCATTTCAAGGCAGCTTTGTTTCTATGATGAATTAAGGGAGCTGAGAGTTATTAGGTGGCCCCTGCTCCTCAGAGAGATTTAACAAACAACCCCTCTTCACAGGGGAAAGTAGCTCTGTGAGCTACTAACAACTTTCAGCACCCATAGTGTTATGTACTGAAGTTCTCACCCTGGGCCAGCATGGGGATATTGTAGATAGTTATGCAAATAAGGGATCGAAAGTGACATTCAGTGATTGGATAGTTTTAGAAAATTGTTACAGTTACGTTGTACTGGAGCTCTATATAAGCAGGCTGACTGAACCCTTCAGTTCAGTTCTGTTCTGGCCTGTGAATAAACAATAGCTGTTTGAAGAATTGCTGTGTCGTCTGATATGTTCACCTACAACTTAACACATAGCAAGCTACAGTTCCCATAATTATTTGGAGGAAGCAACGACTGTTTAAAAATTGGTACCATACTGCTTTATGGTGTGAACATAACAGCAGAGACTTTGCATCACAGGAAGGGAAGGAAAAGAGAGATGGAGAAACGGAAGGATGCTGATCAAGAGCTTGGGGAGAGTTCTGGATTTAACAGCCAAAACATTAACCTGTGTTTATCCCTATCAAAACTGGTGGGGAACCCAGGACCCTGGAGCAAATACTGGGTCTTCCAATGGTCCTGGCAGGACCTACCGGCACTGCTGCCTGCCCTGGGATACTCAACATAGGCCAGGGCAAGCCGCAGTTTTGATTTCTAATGCCCCAAGTGATGTTACATTTAGGTACTCTAGGATTTTGCTAGACCCTCCACTGCAACCTGGAGTCAGCCTTAATGCGTGAAATAAAGATGGGATATCGAGCTTCATAGACATGCGCTCACATGAGACCACCTAAAATGGAGTCTTGCCTGTGGGATAACCTGAACCAGGGGCTTGTCAGCTCTTATGATATACAGTGGTACCTCAGGTTACAAACACCTCGGGTTACAAACACTTTGGGTTACACACTCCGCTAACCCAGAAGTAGTATCTCAGGTTAAGAACTTTGCCCCAGGATGAGAACAGAAATCGTGTGCAAGCAGCGCAGCAGCAGCCAGAGGCTCCATTAGCTAAAGTGGTACCTCAGGTTAAGAACAGTTTCAGGTTAAGAACGGACCACCGGAAGAAATTAAGCTCGTAACCAGAGGTACCACTGTACTGCATCAGCTCTCCCACTTATGCTACATTCCTGGTTAAAAAAGCTCCCCTGAATGCTACTTTTTCAGCAAAAAAAAAAAAAAAAGGCCACAGAAGATTTTATTTCTTTATTTTAACTGCTGACACTGCCGGTTTTAATTCAGCATACGCAAGACACTGTGGAATCCCTCTGGTATGTTTTTTTCTTTTCTTTTCTTTTAAGGACATAATTATTTTTATGCATACGGAACCAGAAGTCGGAATCGCAGCCCCAAGGGGAAAGAAAACTGCAGCTCCAACCTTCGTCAGGACTTATGAGCGCTCCGTGTCATGTTACGTCCTACAGGAACGTAACTCTGGGAAGAATGATCCTGAGAGGTCTCTATTCCACTCATAAAACAGAGGCTGCCTGTTCTGGCAAAGCACTTTACATAGAAGATTTTGCTCTTCTAATGAATTGTCCATATGTTGAGACAGAGCTGCACACATTTTATGGAGGATAAACACCATCTATCAGGAACGCAGACAAAAGAAGAGCCAGGAGAGGGAAAACATGATCTCTCCTTGTAAGTTACAAACATGCACACAAGTGGTCTCAGTTAACTGTGTTCCACTACGTTTCTTAGAGTGAGGGCCAAGCAACGTGTTCAGAAATATCATATGCCGCCTCTTTGCACTGCCTGTACCACAGGAAATGCAGATGCGACACAGCATCAAAATGTCTCTGCCAGTAGAATGCTAGAGTGTCAGGGGAAGAAAAACCTCTAATGTGGCCTCTTCCCTGACACGCTACTTTTCTACATCCAGATAGATTTTTATGTGGGAAACGTTCCAGTATGTGATTCCTTCACTTGTATTTTGAGGTAGTACAATCCAGAGAGAGCAAGAACACACAATACACAGGCCAGTGCTGGAGACACTGTTGCTCCCACAGAACATTTTTGAAATAGACTGTTCCATTGCTTTGAAATCTAGAAAGCATGCTTTCATGCAGACATTACAAATAGTTAATTTATGTGTGATGTAACACCGCTCTGACAAATGCAAAGTTTTTTCAACGTTCAAGCAGATCACACTTGCAAAACACACACACACACGAAAACAAAATCCCAGTACAACCCATTTAAAATTGTCTTTTTGAATGCCACACTTGGCAGATCAGCTGCAGTATAAGGTGAGAATTCAGTGCACACCAGCAAGCACTGCACGTAGTGAGAAAATAAGCATCATACCTGTTAAAATAGGTATAGTTGAAGGCTATGCACTAGGGAGGTAATGAAAGGTAAGGCTTGCAGGAGTCAAAACTTTGCTCCCTCCTGATATTTATATTGACAAAGGGCCATTTTCCTGACACTGAAATAGACAGGGAAGTTTCTGCTCACATGGACATCTAGTTGCACAGCACAGCCTTCAGTCGGGACAAGGGTATCTTCACAATGAGAAGCGTCTTTTTCAGCTAACCATCGTTATTATACTGTCAATCACCATGGTGCAATAGAAACTGGTGACTTTGGCCTGGAGAGCTTTAGCAAGATACTAGGACATATCCCAGCCCAGTCCTCAGTGGGGAGAAAGGATTCACTGAGGAGCTGGAGCCGCCATCATGATTTCCCGCTTCCTCTGCCCTAGGTTAAGTTGGGAGGTCCCTGGAGATGGTGGTGGCAGAAGAAGGAACAGGTACTCCAAAACCCACATAGATTTTGCATGAGCTCACTTGGGGGCCATAGAAAGCACTGCTCCTGCATGTGCATTTCCTTGAAGCATATGCATCCCTACTTGGAATGTATAGTCACACATAACAGGCTGTATGCTGGGGTTTTTTTTGGGGGGGGATCTCAAATTCTGGGCTGTGACCATTGAATTATTTTTGAGGGATCTCACCTCAAAATGCTAGTCACAAGGATAAAGCAGACCATTTTTGAATCACACACAGATGTGTGTTTCCTTGATCCTGCGTTAAATGTCTGTAAATCCTGATCTATGTGCTTCCTTCTAATAAGCAGACAGTGTCAGGATTTACAAAGATCAAGAATGGGTAAAGCAATTTTGAAGCTTCAGATGAAAGGCGAAGGCTGGAAATGGCAGCTAATCTTTAAAAAACCCCACTGGTGATGTTTGAATAAAGCCTGAGGTGGATTCTATTGAGGTTTCAGCTTCGTTGGCAGCAAAACACAAAGTTGATTCTCTTCCCACCGTCCACCGCTCCCACTTTTATAGAACTTTAAACTAAAGAAAACAAGCTTTCAAAAGTCATCAAAAGCAAACAAGCACTTGATTATAATGTTTTGATCACTTAAGAACAGGTTGCACAGCAATGTTTTAGTGCTGGAGAAAGTAAGCAGTCAATGCAAGTGCTCTCCAGATGTTGTTGGACTGCAACTCCCATCATTCCCAGCTGATGGCTGATCAACCCGCCAGGCTACCATTATTCAACCCCATGGAATCCAGATGTTTGCTACAGAGAGCTGATGTGCTGCAGGAAAAGCTCCCACAGAAGCTGAAGTCAGGCAACTTCTACAGGTCCACCGTCCGTGGAGGAAGCAACACGGGGCCATTGCGAAATAGATATACCTTCAGAATTATGGGATAATAACATTTCCCAAACTCCAAATAGAAAATTACGTATTTCTTCCCCTCCCTGACCTCCACCATGTTGTTCAGTTGTCTCCAAAATGGTAAAGAAAATCGAGCAAAAGGAGCAACTCAGGGAGGGAACTGAATATCCATTTATTTTTCATCCTCAGTTGCCATGTAGATGCATTGGACAGTGAATTCTTCACCCATTTGTCTTTTCTGTATTACACATCCCAGCTATCCTTTAGCAATCCAACACAGATGGAAGGGAGAATGGAAATCTCTCTCTCCATTCTAGTAGGAAGCAAAGGAACGTGCATAATACAGCAGATAATGCCATCGGCTCTGCTTTTATCATCATACAAGCAATCCCGACAGAATCTCTCTGGGAAGACCTTCAGTGTTTCTCACGAAGACTGGAAAAATGACTTGGCTGAATGAGCAGAAAGCTGAACCCGGCTTGCTCTGTTTGCCGCTGGGAAGAAATATGAGGATGATGCAGTGGCGAGAAGGATTGGTTTCCCTTGTTCCCAGAGCTCTAAAAACAGATGCACCAACTGGTGCATAAGAAACCATCTGAAAACAGGATGTGAACACTTTCCTACTTTGTTGACATCCTTTGAACAAAGAAAGCAGTCAGGATGGAAGGCAGCCATCAGGTGGGAAAGTCCCAGATGACTGACCCTTGCCACCTACATGGTTGTCTCAAACATACCTACTTCTGAGCAGCAAGGGAATCACACCAGGAGAGAAGCAGCCAGTGTGGTGTAGTGGTTAAGAGTGGTAGACTCCTAATCTGGTGAACCGGGTTTGCGTCTCCGCTCCTCCACATGCAGCTGCTGGGTGACCTTGGGCTAGTCACACTTCTCTGAAGTCTCTCAGCCCCACTCACCTCACAGAGTGTTTGTTGTGGGGGAGGAAGGGAAAGGAGAATGTTAGCCGCTTTGAGACTCCTTCGGGTAGTGATAAAGCAGGATATCAAATCCAAACACTTCTTCTTCTGTGCAATCATATGCATGGGGCCAAAGGATTCTGTGTTAACAATAGTTCTCTAACTTTTTTTTTATTACCACAGTTAGAGTCACAGAGTGTGTGCATGGTGACCATGATGTTGTGTCTCAGTTCATTAATATCTCCATAAAAATTATTTCAGCACACCAGAACCTACAAAGAGAGTTGGCATGATTTCTGTCTTGAATTTGCTT
Source organism: Podarcis melisellensis (assembly GCF_964234715.1). NCBI lineage: Eukaryota > Metazoa > Chordata > Lepidosauria > Squamata > Lacertidae > Podarcis > Podarcis melisellensis. The sequence continues at coordinate 16,320,847 of NC_138541.1, read as the reverse complement.
CTTCTAGAATAAAGAACAACAAAGCTGAAATTGAACTTGCAATAAAACTGAAATTGTAATGCTAACACTGAACCAATGTTTTTTTTAAAAAAATAAAATAAAATAAAAGGTTTTCTGAGTCACCTCCTGTCATGGGTCCCGAAAGTGACAGCACTTTAAATTCCCATGCCAACACATGGGATACCCAAAGGAATGTATATTTTTAAATTTGTATACTGCCTTTCACCTGAAGATCCAAGGGTGGTTCCCTTCCAGTCTTTGGTTCCTTACTCACCATTGTTTATCCTACATTATCCTCTTTCCTTCCATCTTATACCTGGCAGCCTCTTATGGCCAATAATACCAATGTCTGGCTGCTCTCCCACTTCTGAGTCTTCCCGCATCACTCCAAAGGGCTGGTGACCAATCTCAACAGCACCCTCATAAAAGCCTGGATTGTTTACATCAGGTGCAAGGACATGTTGAAGAATGTTACCTGGACGTGCGCAGCTCCTGAACTGAACTGTAGGAACTGACTTAGTCTGATCTCTGCCTTCAAACTGTGAAGATGTAAGCAGAGGGTCTTGTAGCCTACGAGACTGTTAAATCTGTAACCATTACGCTTAATGCCGACATTAAAAGACTTATCTTTTTTAAAAAAAATATCCATAAGCCTCAGAGGGTGGACAACCCATCCTCCCTACAGTCACCCAAACTGAATACAGTTAGTCCAAGTTAAGTGATGTTTAAGTTTTAAGTTTAAGTTTTAAGACTGTGAAGCTGTCTGCAGGGAGCCACTTCTGGGATCAAGGATTCCTAAGGGTCGAGAGACAAGCGTCTTTTTATTTCATTCCTTTGTCTTTACAGAACTGCGATGCCCTTTTCTCAAAGTGGCGAAGACTTTGCTTTTTTTACTGCAGCAGATAGAAGGCAATGGACCACGGGCACCAACTCTAATCTCATTATGTCCATTGTTCGTACAGGTTTCAATACTGCCCACAAATTATTTAAGCAATGGATCTGATTCCCTAGTCACTCCGGGTTTTTTATTGGATAAAGGGACAAAAGCAGCTAAAGTGCATTGTTAAATTCATTAATTTCTCTGACAGGCAGCATTTCAGAAGGGCCCTTAATTGTCTGTGTTTGCGGCTAAGGGGCGGGGGAGAAGAGGCTGATTTTGATCAGGCCATTGTGATGATGATACTGGAAGCATCTACAGAAAGACAAATAATGAGCAAAACACAGTATTTTTAAAAGAGCATTTAATTGCTGAGTATGATTAATGAAGGATTATACGCTGCTGATCTCTTAGCGCTCAGTCTGAGTACAATACAATGTTAAATTAATGTAAATGGGTGCAAAACAAATGAACAATATATAGTTTCTCCACCTGGTTAGCAATTTCAGATGTTATTCATACAAAAATCATTCCCTTTTCAGTTTCTATACAAGAAGAAACCAAAATGCAATTGCTATAGGGAAATAAATTAAAGTGCTTTATTATTAGTGGGCAATATATTTTCTGCTTAAGAAGGGTAGTTCTATCACCCTCAGACAGCATTGCCAACGCAGGAACCCCTGATACTGCTACCAGAGCATACACATGGGTGAAACGTATGCAAAAATGGCATAGGGTGCAACCACATGTGGAATGTTGTGTAAAGTTCTGGTTGCCTCATCTCAAAAAGGATATTGTGGAGCTGGAAAAGGTTCAGAAAAGAGCACCCATAATGATAAGGAGATGGAGTGACTCCCCTAAGAAAATAACTACTGTACAGCATTTGGGGCACATTAAGTTTGGCACAGGTGGTGCTGTGGGTTAAACCACAGAGCCTAGGACTTGCTGATCAGAAAGTCAGCGGTTCAGATCCCCGCGACGGGGTGAGCTCCTATTGCTCAGTCCCAGCTCCTGCCAACCTAGCAGTTCGAAAGCACGTCAAAGTGCAAGTAGGTAAATAGGTACCACTCTGGCGGGAAGGTAAACGCCGTTTCCGTGCACTGTTATGGTTCACCAGAAGTGGCTTAGTCATGCTGGCCACATGACCCAGAAGCTGTACGCCGGCTCTCTCGGCCAGTAAAGCGAGATGAGCGCCACAACCCTGGAGTCAGCCACGACTGGGCCTAATGGTCAGGGGTCCCTTTACCTTTAACTTTGAATAAAAGGTAAGAGGAGGCATGACCGAAGTTTATAAAATTCAGCATGGCATAGAGCATGGCTAGGAAAACTAAAGCCAGGGGGCCGGATCTGGCCCAATTGCCTTTTAAATCTGGCCCACAGATGGTCCAGGAATCAGCGCGTTTTTACATGAGTAGAATGTGTCCTTTTATTTAAAATGCATCTCTGGGTTATTTTGGGGGCATAGGAATTCTTTTGGGGGTTTTTTTTTCAAAAATATAGTCCGGCCCCCCACAAGGTCTGAGGGACAGTGGACCGGCCCCCTGCTGAAAAAGTTTGCTGACCCCTGGCATAGAGGAAGTGGAAATAAAAAAGCTCTTCTCCCTGTCTCACAACACTAGAACTCATGGGCATTTGACAGAAAAAGGAAAGTACATTGCATTGTTAAGCTATGGAATTCGCTGCCACAGGAGAGACTGATGCCCCCCCCTCGGATGGCTTTAACAGAGCAATTAGACAAATTAATGGAGGTAAAGGCCATAAATGATGGCTGTGCTCTGCCTACATGGTCAGAGGTTGCATGTTTCTGAATTCCAGTTGCTGAGAACAGCAGGAGTGTGGAGAGCTCTAGCACTTGGCTCTTGCTTCCAGGCTTCCCACAGGCATCTGGTTGGACAGGATGTGAGGACAGGATGCTGGACTAAGAAGCCACCTTATATCAAGTCAGGTCATTGGTCTATCTAAGCTCAGTACTGAACACACTGACTGGCAGAGTCTCTCCAGGGCTTCAGACAAGGCTTTTCCCCATGATGCTGGGGACTGGGCTTGGGACCTCCAGCACGCTGAGCATTTCCTCTACCACTGAGCTGCGGCCCTTCAAAGTTATATAATAATAATAATAATTTATTATTTATACCCCGCCAATTTGGCTGGGTTTCCCCAGCCACTCTGGGCGGCTTCCAACCAAATATAAAAAACAATACAGCATCAGACATTGAAAACGTCCCTAAACAGGGCCGCCTTCAGTTGTCTTTTAAAAGTAAAATAGTTGTTTATTGCCTTGATACCTGCTGGGAGGGCGTTCCAAAGGGTGGGCGCCACTACGGAGAAGGCCCTCTGCCTGGTTCCCTGTAACCTCACTTCTCACAGCGATGAAACCGCCAGAAGGCCCTCGGCGCTGGACCTTAGTGTTCGGGCAGAATGATGGGGATGGAGATGCTCCTTCAGGTATACAGGACCAAGGCCATTTAGGGCTTTAAAGGTCAGCACCAACACTTTGAATTGTGCTCGGAAATGTACTGGGAGCCAATGCAGATCTCTCAGTGTTATGTGGTCCCGGCGGCCACTCCCAGTCACCAGTCTAGCTGCCGCATTCTGGATCAATTGCAGTTTCCAAGTCACCTTCAAAGGTAGCCCCACGTAGAGCGCATTGCAGTAGTCCAAGCAGGATATAACTAGAGCATGCACCACTCTGGCAAGACAGTCAAAGTTGTCAAAGTCTGGCTGAAGCTCCTTGTGCTGACGAGCCAGAAATGCAGTCTGCGCACCCATGTCATTTTAGATGCAAGGCAAAACAGATACTCTGCCATTGAGCTATGACCAACCAGTGACACGACGCAGATATCACGTACATGTCATTTCACAGCAGGGATTGTTAATGAGGTGCCCTCAAGGAGTTCTGGGGAGCATTGAATTGATACAGGCTGCTTTGCAGTGTAACATAAGCAAAACAGGAAGGAAGAGGTGATGAGAGGCTTAGGGTGAGCATGTAAAAGGCCTTTCCGACCCAGTTCCCCCTTCCTACAGGCCAGATCGGAACCTATGCTAAGTCTCCTACCTGGGCAGTGAATCACCGAAGTGGGGAGACCCATTCAAAATGTATTTTTTTTTCCTATTCCCCGCCCCCAAGTTCTCCCTATTTATTTTCCCTGAGTCTGTAAACATATACACTCGCATAGGAAAATAGTGATAGTTCAAGAAACCAATTTCCATTATGCTCTAGTCTATGGAGCTGCTGCAGAGTCTCCCCCGTATAAGAAACCTAATTATTCAAATCCATTTGTCAGTCGGTGTAAATCCCCTCTCCACAAATCTCAGCGCTTCGATATTCCTGATGAATTCCATTACCTCCCAAACATTATTGTTTAAAAATGAAATAATAAATACATAATTTGGACAAATGTGTATTAAAGCAGGAGAAACGTTTCAAGGGCATGCAACATCCCTTGCCCACTTTGCAATGAGAGTTCTCTGATTTTGTTTCCAGGCTGGGGAAAGTGCATGCTTGTTTGTACATTGTCAAACAAATCAATCCACTATTACTCCATGCATGCTGCTGAGCGTAGCTGCCTCCGGGTGCCAGAGCATGTCACAGAGTTGCTAACAAAGAAGATGTGAAGGAAGCCTCCTCTTGCCAAGACATAAATGGACAGATTGGCCCAGAACTAGCAAAAGCAGAGCTTTACACTGCCGGGAGACTGAGTGTAGCCACATCCACAACTCCAAGTCCCACATTTGCAAGGGGCTTCCCAAAGCCTGGTACATGTCACAACAGCCAGTCAGTAATCACACCATTCAAACATGGAGTTAACTCTTTATTAGCAAAAAACACAATTTCCACAAGCTTGGATGAGTGTCAGGCCTAGTGAGCAGAGCAGCTCATTCCTAGTGTGTCTTCCTCCATGAAAATCAGCTGCCAAGACTGATACTCCCCTCCTCTCCAGGGCTTTCCCCAAGCAACCAAAGACGAAGCCCACATGCAGCCTGTCTTTGCTCCTCCCATTTCATACCTCTCCTGGGTCTGGGAGTCAGATGGGGAGGGGTGCTTGTTGCGGCAGGAGCAGGAGATACTTGTGACTCTTCACTAGCCTGACCCGTCTCTGCCTCTTGACCTCCCTTGCCCCACTCTCCTGCTTCAGCTGCAGCTTCTGATTCCGGTCTTGTCTCTGCCACAGACTCTCCCTGCTCACTCAGCCCTGTTGCCTCTTCAGCTTCCAACACCTCCTCTTCCCAGTCTTCTCCCTCTTCTCCCTCAGACCACTCATCATTGTCCCACTACCACTCCACTGTTCTGAGCCTTCTTCCCTTGGTGGTTCCTCCCACCACTACTCTGTGTCCAACCAGCCTATAACAGAGGGACTATTTCCCTTCAGATAGATACATACAATGGGCCGCGGGTGGCTGGCGCTGTGGGTTAAACCACAGAGCCTAGAGCTTGCCGATCAGAAGGTTGGCGGTTCAAATCCCCACGACAGGGTGAGCTCCCGTTGCTTGGTCACTGATCCTGCCAACCCACTGATCCAGTTTAAAAGCATGGCAAAGTAGATAAATAGGTACTGCTCCAGCGGGAAGTTAAACGGCGTTTCCATACGCTGCTCTGGTTCGCCAGAAGCAGCTTAGTCATGCTAGCCACATGACCCAGAAGCTGTACGCTGGCTCCCTCAGCCAATAAAGCGAGATGAGCGCCACAACCCCGGAGTCGGCCACGACTGGACCTAATGGTCAGGGGTCCCTTTACCTTTAGGTAGATAGATGGCTGTGAGAAAGTGCCACCACAGGTGAAGCAGCAGCATAATCGTATCACATTCAAGTCTTGCCAAAAACAAACCAACCAAGGATGTATTCTGGCACCTTAAAGACTAAAACATTTCTGACGGCATAAGCTATTATGGACTGTTTTCAGGTTAACTTAAAAGACTTGCTTGTGCTTTTCTGCACCACCAGGTGGAGCAGTGGTTCCAGTTTCTCCCCATTTGTTCTAAAAAAAATCAAACATGTGGTATGCCTTTCTTAGCACTTTTAATATTACAAAGCACTTTTAGTATTTGGGTCTATAGAATATTTAGGATGTAGCCAACAGACTGCATCTGCTTGGGCTTGCACCAGCAGACAATAAAAAAATGATTTGCATTCCAGAACACAAACATTTTTAATATTGCCTAAACATTGTTGTTTGCTTGTTTTTTTTAGTTTGCTAAAACACTGCATACTATATGGGACAAGTGCTAAAACAAGATAGCACTCAATTGTCAACAACTCAAATTATTTAGCGTCTGCTAGGTAATACTGGGACAAACTAAATTTCACCCTTGATGCGCAAGAGCTACTTTCATGCTGCCTCTTAGATGTCTTAGCTGCTTAAATTACATCTTCAAAAGTAACTCTGGTCACACAGAAGCCGCAAAGCATTTTCACACATGCTGCTAAAAGCTCCTTCATTGCCTTTCATGTATTCTTCTTGCACATGGGTCAATGAGCGATACGACACAGATCCCAAAAATCTGCCTGCAGCGCAACTGTAATGTCATTAACTCAACCCTGGAATAAGCTGTGCAATGTGAACTTGTTATGTACTGAGTTGAATAGGATCCAAACTGCAGCAGTCTGATTGGTCCTAGAACAATAGGATCCAAAATGCAACAGTCTGATTGCTCCTAGAACAATAGGATTCAAAATGAAGCAGTCTGATTGGTCCTAGAACAAAGCAGTATGATTGGTTGGCAGGAACCACCCAATCAGGCTCCAGGTAGAAGTGAATCCACAACCTGATAGGCTTACAGTAGAATTCCGCAATTAGCCAATCATGTGCAGCCCATTGTGTAAATAATGTATATAAAGCAGATACTTTGAGGGGACATTCATTCATTCCTCCTCACCACTATGAGCTGAATAAAGAGCATGAAATCACTTTGTGACTCTGAGTATATTTCAGAACTCAACTCATTATGCATTTTATCGTGCATGGTCCATATTAGGCACCCAATGGCTGGTGTGCCAAATTTTACAGTCAGGCTACAGCCTAGATCGCATTCCTGATTATTAAATTACCTGATGACATCACTGTCAGAGAGGTGTTGCAGCTCGATGTGAGGAGGAACACAAAAAGCAATCAACATAACTGAAGGAAGAAGAAGAAGAAGAGTTTGGATTTGATGTCCCGCCTTTCACTCCCTTTAAGGAGTCTCAAAGCGGCTAACATTCTCCTTTCCCTTCCTCCCCCACAACAAACACTCTGTGAGGTGAGTGGGGCTGAGAGACTTCAAAGAAGTGTGACTGGCCCAAGGTCACCTAGCAGCTGCATGTGGAGGAGCGGGGAAGCAAACCCGGTTCCCCAGCTTATGAGACTACCACTCTTAACCACTACACCACACTGGTGAGATGTAAGGAATCCCCAGGACCCACCCACTGGATATCTCTGGTTTAGACCCTTTGGCAGATTGGCAGTGGTCTGTCCCCCTTTTCACAGTGTGCACAAACTATGGTTTGCACAAACCGCACTTGCCCATGACCCAGATGAAATGGTAAGCTACACTGTGATCCATGAAAGAAAGCTCCCAATCCCTCCTTTAATTTTTGAACAAAGCAAGAATATAGAAAACCACTTTATACTGAGCCGGGCCATCTAGCCCAGTGTTGCATACACTAACTGGCAGCAGCTCTCCAGGATTTCAGGCAAGGGTCCTTCCCATTTCTACATGGGACATTCAGCGTGCAAGTAAAAGGAGAGTGAGCCTGAGCATAACCTTGGCATGCTTTTGTAACAGACCATGGTTTGTAGTTACATCTGAGTGCAACCAATCTGTGTGGTTGTTGGATGGGAAGACACATACAAAAACCAGAGAAATGTGCAACATTAAAGCATTTCTCACATATCTTTCCCCATGTTGCGCATGAAATCTTAGGCAATGTTTGATCACATCTTGGTTGGACTATTGAGAACCAACTAAAATTGGCTAGTGGTCCCATTACAGCTCACAAGCTACTTGTTGGCTCCCATCTCTAGTTTGGTTAAAGGAAAACTAATGCATCAATTTGTCAAGTTGCACCAGAAATACCCAAAGTGGCCTTTACTATAATAAGCTTCCTTGCTATATTTCACTGGCAATGCCCCTAATAGTAAATTCATTGATGTGCACTTGATGAATTAAATTCACCATCCACAAAGCTGAAATGGTATACCTGAAACAACCTGGCTTTTCAGAATATAGAAGTGTAATTGTCTTCCTCCCCCCACCTCCTTGACCCCCATTCCCCTTCTCCTCGTTCCTTCAGTGTAATAGCCTCCTTTGGGGTTTGTGAACATCACACTTGCAATTTCATTGATTTCAGTTCACATGGCAATAGGCACATTCTTCTCGACGGTAGAATAGTGTGTAATAGGATTCTGATGAAGACATAAATATGAAAATATGAATTCCAAAACATTGGAGTACTGAAGTGTATACATCAGAATGCAAGTGGATGTGTTGTGCGGTCACCATTCCCAGCACCAAGACTTACAGCTAATACATTCCTCATGATCTTAGCTCCCGCTGCAACTGCATAAGAACTGCAACCTCTTTGAGTTCAGCTTTCGTTTGCACCTCAAATCCCCTCGCCTTCTTTCCCCTTCTTCCCATTCCACATGTACCCATCCTTTCTCCTGATGACCAACTCACACTACAGTGTTCTCAAGCAGGGACAGGATCCAATTTATTATCATTATTATTAAACCATTATTATTATTATTATTATTATTATTATTATTAGTCAACATCCCACCATTACTGCCAACATGATCCAAGTCTGTGTCTTATCATAGAGGACAAGTAGAGTAGAAAAGGTAGGAGGGAAGTTTCTGTTGGCTCCAGATTTGTGGTGGTCCACAGCAGAGTGCTCTCTTGTAGTCCCTCTTCCATGCCAGTGGGTCCCAATGGGTTTTCCTCATGGTGGCAGCGGAACAGAAATCAAACCATGTAATAATGGAGCCACTATTTTATCCCAGTGTCCCTGACATAGTTTGCACGCAACACTAAGCCTGTTGTATATTGAAGTTCTCACCCTGGCCACCATGGGTATTGTGTACAGTCATACCTCGAGTTAAATGTGCTTCAGGTTGAGCGCATTCAAGTTGCGCTCCGCAGCAACCTGGAAGTAACGGAGCACGTTACTTCCAGGTTTCGCCGCTCGCGCATGCGCAGATGCTCAAAATGATGTCACGCGCATGCACGGAAGCAGCGAAACGCGATCCGCGCACGCACAGACGCGCCATCGCGTCTTGCGTTCCATTTGGGATGTGAACGGGGCTCCAGAACGGATCCCATTTGCATCCCAAGGTACCACTGTATATAGTTTTCACTCAGGTCTACGTCAGTTAGGGAAACCCTGGGTTGTTGTTACAATGTTGACAGCCGGCTGCCTATAAAAGCAGCTGGCTGAGCTGTTCAGTTCAGTTCCAGCTTACTTATAAAGAACTACTTGGAGAAATCTCTGTGTCGTCTGCTATGTCCACCCACTACTTAATAAAGCCAAAAACGCCCCTCCACAAAGCAAATGTACAGGCTCCTGGAGAGAAAACTGCAGCCCCTTTGCTCTTCCCTGGCTGTATTTGTTGCTGCATGAAGCTGTGATTTAGCTTAGCATGTTGTCCAACTCTGGGCTCATGATTTAGCTGTGCCGGCAAACAATTTGCCTGGGAAGGCTAAACCACAAACCCAGGTTTGGGGTTTAATTATACAGGGCAGGTCCTTTAAAAGAGGCCCCACGGATACAGAGGACACATGTTCCACGGGGCCTCTTTTAAAAGACCCACCCTGTATGACTTAGCTCTGCACATCGGCAAAGCAACCAGGGAAGAGCAAAGCAACTACCTTCTGACAGCCCATACATTTGTTTGTTCCCACTAAACTATGGTTTGTCCTAGTTGAATTGCGACACTGGAGCCACTTGGGAAATTTTAATGGCAGCTTCCCTGCTGGGGCTGGGCCAGGCCATCGCAACATGTCATCTTCATATTTCCCTGGCATGAGCAAATGCCAGATGTATGTCACATCCTATCAATGCTAGAAATATCTGTTTTAAAAATGAGGGGGGCGGGGGGAGAGAGAGAGAAAGCACACTGATTCAGTTTGAATTAAAAATAGACACAAATCCTTTGACTAAGTGGTGATGTTAGATTTAGCTGACCTGTTCTAAACACTCCAAGCATTAACTGCGGAACTCAAATCAAATTAAAAATATTGAAAAAGATTCAAAGGGAGGAAATTTTTAACTTAAACCATAAACCTCTTCTTTTATATTAAAAAAATTGCCTGTGATGAAAATATGAATAGAAAGTGTAACATGGATAATTTATTCTTCCTCATGAATGGATCTGCAAATTCTTCCCGTTTTCAAAAGGAGAGAGAAAGGCAGCAATCAAAAGGTTACCCTCAAAACCTACAGGCTAAAGCTTATAAATTACTTCTAAAACCTCCTCTATTTATAATGACTTTAATATTCTAGGAATCTTGTAGCAATTTAAGGTACTGAGTCATAGATAGGTAGCGACGAACACAAAAGAGAAAGTCAGAAATATCCCCAAGTTCTTGGAAGCACAATCCAGCCAGAAATTTTAAGGAAATGGTAGCAAGTCTTGTTGCTGTTGTAGAAGTATTTATTACTATTATTTCATTATTATCTGCCCTTCCTGATCAGGTCTCAAGACAGATTACAACAATTAAAAATTCAAGATTGAAAAAAGTTACAACAAATTACAGTCATAGGAATAGGGTGGTTGTGAAGACATGGATGTGAAGGTAAAACTACATAGTGAAGGTGCCAGGCTCTGTGAGGAGGGAAATCCACAACTTAGGGGCTGCCACAGAGAATGCCCTCTCCCATGCCACCCCCCCAAAAGAAACCTATAAGGGCAGTGGAGCAACAAGAGGGCCCCTTCTGCTGATCTAAACACCTGCAAGAGTGTAGGGAACAAGGGAGTCTTTCCGGTATTTGGGACCCGAGTCATTTGGGGCTTTAAACATTGACATGAGGACACTACATTGGGCCTGTAAATGAACTGTCAGACAGGTATGAGGTGCAACTAGTAAAAAGAACTCCTACCTGTGATTCCCCACACGACACTCTTAGAGAAGCTCTTAGAGATTCTCCCCCCACTGCAAAACTGATGTGACAGGCGAATCTGTACTCTGGAACGGGAATAGATCAGAGTGGCTTGGTGCAAAAATGACCCAAAAGAGTGGCTTCCAATCAAGCAACTTTAAAGAATATCTTTAAGAAGCACTTTGGCTTTTCTCTGGGTAATCTTCTTTTAGGTTCAAGAAACAGAACCGGTACCCCTCTAGGTGTTGTTTGAGCATGACTTTCATCACTCCTGCTGGTTGGGGCTGATGGAGTTCCAACTGCACCTGAACAAACACTGGATTCTGCTGGGATGGACCTCAAAAACAATTCAGTGAATACTGAGCATGCTGGCCCTGGAAAGCAAACTGACTGTTGGAGGGATAGGGAAGTGGGAAACCAAAAAGATTATTGGAATGGAGTTTGTTGGAAAGGGGTAAGTCTGGCACCTTAAATAGAAGCACACTGTGCTCCTTTTGTTTCAGGTCCCCACTTGTAAATAAATGAACACAATAACCCTAAAACCCTGACTGAGTTCCAAAGCAATTATGGAGCTTCACAGGGGAGTTTCGAAAACACCTGGCAGTGCAGCAAGGACAGGCTGTTTGTAGAGAAGAAAGGACCCAGATGTGCCTTCCTGGGTCTGTTGTATTGCTCTTCTGGCTGAAACTCCTGGCAAAGCGATCATTTCATAACCAAACAATTCTATTCAACGCTGGTGCAATTAGGTTGATGGTGAGAGGAAAGAGGTTTGACCCTTTCTAAAAGTTGTTCCTTTCACGGTCAACCTAACTGGGCACTGAGTGGAATTGTTTGTTATGAAATTATCTTTGTGCCAGCACTTTGTCAGGAACACAAGAGGAGCTCTTCTGCGTCAGGCTGAAGGCCCACCCAGCACCCTCTCATCACAATGACCCACCAGGCAAGGAGGACCTGAGCCCAAGAGCACTTTTTAAACTTGTGATTCCCAGAAACTAGCATTCAGAGGCTTCTGAAAGCAGCGAAAGAACACAGCCAATATGCAGTCCAGTCTCTTCAGTAGTAGTAATAGTTACAGATAGGTAGCCGTGTTGGTCTGCCATAGTCAAAACAAAAAAAATTCCTTCCAGTAGCACCTTAAAGACCAACTAAGTCAGTTCTTGGTATGAGCTTTCGTGTGCATGCACACTTCTTCAGATACCTGAAGTAGTGTATCTGAAGTATCTGAAGAAGTGTGCATGCACACGAAAGCTCATACCAGGAACTGACTTAGTTGGTCTTTAAGGTGCTACTGGAAGGAATTTTTTTTGTTTTGACAGTAGTAGTAATGACAGGCTGATCGTTCCTTCATACTTTAGTAACATTAAGCAAATTAAAATATGGATCAGTCTTTGAATAGAACAGTAGGGTTCATGTAGAATATCACTGCAGACACTTCTAACCACATTGCTATAAAATACTGCCGAGGCTAGCATAAATATTCAAGCTGTAGCACATGTCTACAGCCGAAGAGAAAAATACAAGGGCATATAAAGATGATATAAAGTGTGGGGGGGGGAATCATTATATCACCATTTACATCAAGTCTCGTCAAGGCTTAATAAATTATTCTCAGGGTATTGGAAACTATGATATATCTGCCATTTCTCAAACTCGGGCTGTTTGTTGTGAAATGGATTGTGATACCAACTTCCCCGTTACCCAACAACATATTCCAAATACAAGGTCCACCTCTCCTGAGATTACCTTTTAACTAGGTTAGCAGTAATCTAAAGCCTTAATTCCATTTAATAATGTGATTAGGGAAAAAATGGGTAAAAAGATTGCAGGTGAATTATGTTCTTATGAATCTAGTGTACTGGACATCAGTTTCACCTAGAAAAAACATTTATCAGGAGGAATTGCGCCTCTGGCACACTACATCTAAAATAAGGGAGCTCACAGAAGCTCAAACACAGAATAAAATCCAATTCCCACTTGTGGTTTATTCAAAATAGAATTAAGTCTAAACTAGATTCATTAGGTCCATTTCATTCCCTCTTCTCCCTAATAAAAAGCCAACAGGAGCGAACAGCACTCCAGATGAGCATTTGCAGAAATTTGCATCTGCATTCTCAAATATTAATAGGATAACCCAACTTTAAAAAAAAAAATGCTGGATTGGGATTGCTGTGAGGTGTTTTCTGTTCGTTTGGCTTTTAAAATTTACTGTACCCGTAGGTCATGATCATTAGCTTTGATTTGACCAAGTTATTGGAAACATTAAAAAACAAAATATGCATATCTTTTATTCTTACATCTCTGTAGGCCAATGCCAATGAGTGTATTCAACAAACTTTTAAGCAGAGTTGACCCATTAAAATAAATGAACATCACTAAGCTAGGTCTATCACTTTTAATAGGTCTACTCTGATTAAAACTTAGCTGAATACCACCTCTATGACTCTGGCGTGTGTTGGAAAAGAAACTGGGTGACGTTCAACTGAATCATACTCAGAGCAGACCCACTGAAATCAATTAATCTTAGTCCATTACTTTCAATTACTAAGTCCATTACTTTTGTCGAATGCCACACATTCTATTTATTTTCCTATGATCCATGGACTAACGCACTAAAAGCCAATTCGTATTTTGCATTCATGTACATGCAACAAGTTCACATTCCCCTGAAATACAGCATCTACATGAAGCCAATACTGAGGCAAAAATCCATCCGCCTCATAAGCAAACATAGCCCAGAGGAAGCACAAATGCAGTGTTTGAATTAACCATTGGAGTTCTGGCAAAGCATCACATCCACTGGATGTCTGGGGGTGGGGGTGGGGTTACAGTCCTTCGGCTAACATTAGAACAACTTTGCAGAGCATCCTCTTAAGCAGTAATTTAAAAGTAACTAAAAATGGTGTGGGTGTTGAGATCCAGGATTCGTTGCAGTCATTCAAGCACACAATGCAGAGAAGAAAGACAAGTGGAAACCTAAATATTAAAAAAGTCAGATATTTAAACACTGAAATTCTACTCGTACTCTGATTATACTACTTTAAGTGCTTCCAAACAAAAACTCTTACACAGCAAGAACAAATGAATGCATTTTTTTTTCAAATTTATGCACCAGCCTAATTGCTATGCAGATGCAATTAAAGAGATCTAAGAAATGCAAAACCAAGATACCATATGGTTCTCAGTTCCCAAAATCAGAGGCATAAAAGAGGATTTCACACTTTAGGCTGTGAACATGGAATTCTGATTAAAAGGTTGCTAAAGAAAGTCATTTCCCATGTCTTTTAAGTACTGTATTTTTATCTTCGCCAAAAATGTGTTGTTGTGAAAGACATAGGTAAGGGAGACCTATCTAGCTATTGATAAGTTAAAAAGGATTTTCCAAGTCCTACTGGGAAACCTTTTTCAGGCACTAATTATATTCAAATGCAATCATTATAAAGATAGGAGCGCCATTCAAATTCCTCCATTCCCTCCTTGATAAAGAGATAAGAAGGTAGCATTATTCAGAGAGAGACACCTATGCAATATGAGAAATGGAGGATTGGGCTGTTGCATGGAAGAAGTACAACCCAAGGAAGGTCCTCATTGGCTGGCATGTTTGCAGAAAGGGGTAAGTTATTGAAAACACTTTTGAATGAGGGTGTGACCGTGAACATCAAATGAAGTTGTGCTAATTAATCTAGTGGTAATTGAGGATGAAATCAAATTGAAACACACAAGGTGAGAGATTATGAAATTTTCACAGGCTCTTAGCTTTGTGATCTTAAGAGTCTGGGAATTATATTATTTTGCATTCACATTTTGGCTTCTTTCTAACATAAGGAGTCGACCTACAAAACACAGGATGCATTCACACAACAGTTTGCTTCATTTCCCTGACATTTCCCTAGCTGTAAATTTCCACTTATTAATTTGAGCTTTCAAACTACGTAGAAGCCATTTCCAGAAATAAAGATGAACACTGTGCAAACTTAAGAGCTCATTTCTGTAAACATCCATTTGTAAAGAACACAGAAAAGAGCGCCAAGCATGGGCTATTTTCTGGAAGCGGCTTTTACATTGTGTGAAAGTTCAAATATAATGTGGAAATTAACGCCTGGGAAACAGAATAAACTGCTGTGTGAATGCAGTTAGGTTTGTGGTTGAAGAGAGACCATGTAGAGATGCAGTGTTAGAAACTGTGATATGAAAGCTAGGAGCTGAATGCACCTTAAACCTAGGTTACAGGTGCCGCAACGGAATGTCTAGGTGCACTTTTTTATAAGAGGAATACAAAGCTGAAAATGAACAAACTGCAGCTAAAATCTTACATTCATTTTTTCACATGGTCTAGTCCTCATATGAAGACTGCAAAAAACCAAGCCATACTTCCCCTCCCCGCCCCACTAATACTCTTATGAGGGTCCCTTCTCCAGTCCTCAGAGAGTGGCTGGAAGTGGGGAAGCAGAAAAAGGTCCTCCTTTCATTCCAGCAGTGGAAATTTTAATCTGAAATCTTAGGTGCAGTACCGCTCCCAGAGCTCACAAACTGCTCGCCTTAATGAAATTCCCTGTTGCAAAAAGCACCTAGAGCAATGGGAGTTTCAAACGCTGTAGAGAAGGGGTGAATCTCAGCCCAGGGGGCCAAATGCAGCCTTCCTGGCTTTCTATGTGGCCCTTGGGAATCTCCTAAGACCACACACCCTCTCCACCCACACCCTACTTCCACAAGCCACACCCCTCACTGGTCTTATTTCACATCTTCCTTCAGTGGTTTTGCCTGGCTCCAGCTTGACTCCAGTTTTACTGGATTGAGGAGAGGGGTGTAGACATTATCCCACTGTACTGTGTGTGTGTGTGTGTCTTATAACAACAATGGTGCCCAACTGAGCGGTACTGGAACTGAGTTATGGGGAGTTCCGGCTGAGGGGAAAAGCCCTGTATATACTGCTCAACCCACTTTTTACTCTGGCCACACCCACTACAGGTATGTTCCAGAAGGGAATAGGACACTTAGGCTGAACTCTGCTCCCAGCTGCCGCCGCCACAATGTAGAGGCTGGCACGAAAATGAAGAAAGAAGATAAAATGCAGCACTCACACACCTACAATGGATTATTACACTTCACACTAGAGCTGGGGGAATCACAGGTCTGAACACTTCCCAAGCTGAAGCAACAACTGCTGCTACTCTTGGAAATCTAACAGGCTGGGAGACAGGTGTTTTTGGCTGAGACGGCTGTCGATGAGTCCTGCGCCCCCAAAAGTAGGCTATGTTGAGCAAGGGGCACCAGGTTGGGAGAATTTAAGAACAACAGTCGGTTAAGGTGAATAAAGGATTTCGTAAGAGGCGAGAAGGGATTGAAATGGGGCCCCCAATCCCATCCAGGTCACTGCTTCTGTGTATTTTAAAGACATGAACAGCTCTTTATGCCCACGTGAGCCTTTCACAATTGATGGGTTTGAGCACGCATTTTGTGCTCCGATATTTATAGCTCAAGTGAGAAGCCGCCCTAACTTTAAAGCAGCAGCACTGTACTCTACAATCATCTTCCCGCCCCTGCATTGTTTCTTCGACTGTGAACTAGCAGAGTGAAGACAGAGCATCTACTTCATCCTTCTCGCTTCAAGAACAGGATCGACCTTTTACATGGTCTGATGAGCTGCATGGTCTGACAATCATCTGCCTTGACTTGGTTCTTCAGGTTGAGTGCTTTGTAGTAAGAGCCCTTGCAAAACCAATTTTCCCCTCTCTGCTCTCTTGCTTCCCCCCCCCTTTACAGAAATAGAGAGAGAGAGATATTGTTTCACCTTCCTATTGCATGCTCTTCCCAAAAAGCGAGTTTCATTTAAAGCTACCTTGGCACAGTCCAGAGCAACACAGAAAAGTGGATGGTCAAGAAGAAGCACATTTTTAACGGTGATAATCACATATTCCTACCATTGCACACACACACACACCCTTGGATATTCAAGGGTTCGTCCACACTTCTGCTTATCCCGTGCCTAGAAAACACAGGTGTGAAATGTTTTCTGGGAGTCAAAGAATTGTAGGGTTGGAAGGTGCCTGAGGGTTATCTAGTCCAACTCCTTGAAATACAGGAATATCAACACATGGTCCCCCATCCAATTTGAAACCATACCGGACCCTGCTTAGCTTTGCAAATGTACTAGCAGTTTTACTGCTGCACCACTCTCCACCTGGGGCTTGGCCACTGTTTTCTAGACACGGGTGCAAACAGTTTTTAGTTTGTCCCACTGCTTTTGCAGAGAATCTCCCCCACTCACTGCTGAATCGGAACAAATGTTAATCCACAGAAAACCCAACAGACCTTTGTTCTGATTCAGAGATAAACAGTGGGTTTTCCCAGGGCAAAGTGGCAGGATGAGTGAGGGCAAGCCCTAAGTTGCCACAACGTTTCCCCCAGTTTTCAAAAGTCAGGTGGATTTCATGATCCCCCTTAGATGTGCCCCAAAATCAGGGGCTGATGTGGTGTTGTTTCTTTCAAATTGATACCCCGCCCTTCTAAGGTAGCTAACAACAATGCCAAAGAACAATGACAAAATCTATTCTGATATTACTGCTTCTGAGACATTCTAGGAATGAACAGCTGTGGCCGTTGCATTCAAGTAAGATAAGTTACTATCCCAGCTTAGCTACATCCTGTGACAAACTGAAGAGACAGAAAATCAGGAGTAATCTATGAGATTCAATTAAAATGGTATATGAGCTAACACAGTAGTGTGATGCAGAGGAAGAAGCCACAGCTCAGGAGGAGAGCATGTGTTTCGCTCCCAGAAGGTAGCAATTCTGATCACCAGAATCTTGACTTAAAAGGCTAGACAACAGGGGATAGGAAAGAGACTCTGGAAAGTTGCTTCCAGCGCCAGTCAAGGTTAGATGATAGCATGCTAGATGGATAAAGAGTCTGGCAAGGTATAAGGCAGCTTCTTATGTTCTCTGTATAAGGACATACATGAGCATGTGTAACTCATGCGTTCTCCTCCTCCCCATATATCAGATCTATGGAAGAATAGACCCTCCCCAAGGGATTCTCATAATGGTTGTAGAGGGTTCCAGGCTTCATTTTTGTTATCTCCTGACAGGGATTGGAAAAGCTCCTGCACAAAACTCCAGAGAGCTGCTGCCAGACAGTGCAGGCAAAAATGAGTTAGATGAGTCCGTGGTAAGACTCAGTACAAGGCAGTTTCCTGTGTTTCTGTGTTCCACTGTAAGGTAAAGGGAAAGGGACCCCTGACCATTAGGTCCAATCGTGGCCGACTCTGGGGTTGCGGCGCTCATCTCGCTTTATTGGCCGAGGGAGCCAGCGTACAGCTTCTGGGTCATGTGGTCAGCATGACTAAGCCGCTTCTGGCAAACCAGAGCAGCGCACGGAAACACCTTTTACATAACCGCCGGAGTGGTACCTGTTTATCTACTTGCACTTTGACATGCTTTCGAACTGCTAGGTTGGCAGGAGCAGGGACCGAGCAACGGGAGCTCACCCCATTGCAGGGATTCGAACCGCCGACCTTCTGATCGGCAAGCCCTAGGCTCTGTGGTTTAACCCACAGCGCCACCCGCGTCCCTGTGTTCCACTGTGCATCCCATCAATTCCATCATGAATTAGCTGAATGTGTGAACCAATCTTCTGAATCTTAAAGGAATAGCTGCAGAAAAGGAGGTGGTAGAAACTGACACTGCTAATAATGCGACTTACCTAAATTTGCAAAATTTCACAGGTCATTAAAAGGAATAATTTAAAAAAAGACCCTTTCCTTACTTTTTCCCCCTGTAGCAAAACCCGCAGCTGCAATACTTCCTCTTTTCCATCCACCCCCCAATATAAATGTCATTGCCATGTCCAATTTTAACCTAATGAAAAACAATGGATGCAGCAATTCAATCACACTGGTATGGAAGAATTTGGAATATGCCAATGATGGGGAAATTTGCATTTTTAAGAGTGCAAATGAAAAGTGGAGTGGGGCAGGGGGAAAGCGAGGGGCACTTCTCTTCAGAAGCCTTGGACCAAATGTGTAAGTGGGGTAAACTCGGCTCAGGTCTAGAATATGAGAGCAAATATTTCCTTTGCCCCCAATGTTTTATGCATTCTGAATGAGTTGCCTTAAGAGGAGACGCAGATAATGAAAAGGGAGAAACAATTGAGTGAAAGAGACAAAGAAAGCGAATCCACTTTTCCACTTAATAAAAGGAAATATTTGTGAGCTTGTCTCCGTGCCACGTTGCCAAATATGACAAAGAAAATAAAGTGTGCGGAGTCTGTGGTCCTCTGGCCTTCCTTGAAAAAAGCATATTAGGAAATCTAAAGCTGAGGGCGCGGAGGGGGTGGGAGAGACGGACAACAAAAACTCACAGCTGCTCAACCGCTGACAAAAAGCCATAATGAAAGAGAATGAGTCGGGGTACCTTTAACCCCCTTCTACTGCCTAGCTGCGCCTTTGCTTACTGCAGGAATAAATTCAGAGTTACAGGAGCTGCATTCAAAAATAATAAGGAAGCTAATTTACTTCCACAAAAGCAACCCAGCTTTCACTTGCTCTAATCCCCGACACGTGCCTTCCATGGAGTTGCCCATTCTAAACGCAAGAAAAAGGTCAAAGCATCTTTCAAAAGACAGCTCCCCAGTTGCTATATGGGGAGTGATGGGGGCTGTGTTCGATTTGGGAGCATCCGGTGCCACCTTGCTGTTGAGGTGCAGAGGAATGACTAGGAGACTGCTGTCAGGCTCAGCGCCAACACACGGCATGCATGCTTGGGCAGTTGGTGGGGCATGGGTGCCCTGACAGGGCAAACCACCGTGCAGATGCCCACCTAGAGGGCCCACTAGTACAAGACAGGTAGGTTTGGGTACCATTTCAATTTCCCACAATGCCCCAGAGAGATGCTGCTACAGCAGGGGCACTGTGAAAAACTGGAATGACGCATTTGGATATCACACCTCTGATCAGCAGAGTTGCAAAGCACCTTCTTCTCCTTGCAGTTACCAGCCTTTTCCAGAGTTTACAGTGATGAAAACTCCTTTCCCACATAACTTAGTGTAAAGTGTTTATTGCGCCAAGACACAAGGCAATTCAAAGAAGCTATGTCCACAAAGTTAAGAGTTGCTGGTGCATCACAAACTATTCTATTAAGTACCTGGTCTTAGATCCAAATATGCAAAGACATAATAATAATAATAATAATAATAATAATAATAATAATAATAATAAATTATTTATACCCCACCCTCCCCAGCCAAGACCGGGCTCAGGGTGGCTAACAACCAATAATAAAAACAAGTTGATTAAAATACAACTTAAAAAACAAGATTAAAATACAGCATTGAAACATTAAGATGCAGCCTCTTCAGAGGAGGAGAGGGAAATAAGAAAGAGGGGGAGGGAATCAAATTGATTCTAAGCCAAAGGCCAGGCGGAACAACTCGTGTCTTACAGGCCCTGAGGAAAAAAATCATATCCCGCAGGGCCCTGGTCCACCAGGCCGGAGCCAGTGCTGAAAAGGCCCTGGCTCTGGTTGAGGCTAATCTAACTTCCTTAGGGCCCGGGACCTCCAGGGTGTTGCTATTTATGGACCGTGGGGCATACCAGGAGAGGCGGTCCCATAGGTATGAGGGTCCATCCAACGACATCACAATTATCTCATCATTCACTACTCAGCTTACTAAAATAACTTGATATCCACTCAATATTCCCCTCAACACTGAATGGGCCAATGCACACACAACAAATGGGGAGTTTGCCCATCACCTCTTGGAATCCTAGCTTTCCATCTGCATGGACTTCTCAATACCAAAACGCCACATCTCAGTGGCAGAGCATATGCTTTGAGTGTCAAGGGTTCCTGGTTCAATCCCCTGCGTCTCCAAGTAGGGCTGCGAAGATTCCTTCCTGAAACACATGGAGAGCTGCTGCCAGTCAGTGTTGACAGTACTGAACTAGATAGACCAATGGCCTGGCTCAATACAAAGGCAGCTTCCAATGTTCCTATGGCAAGCTGCTCAGACTGAGAAGCCGAGTCAAATGTTATGGCTTTAAAGGCCCTGCAGGATCAGGACTGGCCAGAGCAAGCTTCCACAATGTAAAAGGGACTGTATAGATACAACTGTCACTTCACACACCTGCTAAATGCAGAGATAGGGAGAAGGTACAGTCACTGTGCATGACAGTACTGGGGTAGGGGTATCCCACATGGCCTTCCAGCTCCCGTGATGCACTTCTTCAACATGCCAGGATGATCATTTGAACCACCCTTCTGTGTTTTGTTTTGTTTAATCACAGACATAAGGAAATATAAAACAATTTCAGAGATTTGTGTTTTTGCTAAACTGAAACTTTTTCTTTATTATCTGTAAAGGGCCTAGAATTGGTAGCTGCTAGTTTTAAATACCACCCACTCCCAAAACAGGGGTGTATGGGGTGTTAGGGGAGGGGTAGACCCTGCTTCGGGGCGCAGGTGGCGCTGTGGGTTAAACCACAGAGCCTAGGATTTGTCGATCAGAAAGTCGGCGGTTCGAATCCCCACAACGGGGTGAGCTCCCGTTGCTCAGTCCCTGCTCCTGCCAACCTAGCAGTTCGAAAGCACGTCAAAGTGCAAGTAGATAGGTACCGCTCTGGCAGGAAGGTAAACGGCGTTTCTGTGCGCGGCTCTGTTTCGCCTGAAGCGGCTTAGTCATGCTGGCCACATGACCCGGAAGCTGTACACCGGCTCCCTCGGCCAATAAAGCAAGATGAGCACCGCAACCCCAGAGTTGGTCACGACTGGACCTAATGGTCAGGGGTCCCTTTCCCTTTAGACCCTGTTTCTAGAGTAGTCTGTCCACCTTTGGTCCCCACACTGCACTCAGCTCTCACTCGTGGCTCCTAGAAGCTGTCAGTATGGGACAGCTGCTCACTTGCCAATCTCGGCTAGAGGGTGCCAGTACCTGCATAGCCAAAGGAGCAAGCCTGAGCACAAGAAGGCCAAAGACAAAATGCACCTTAAAGAACGAGATGATAAAAATTAATTATGAATGATCCTAATGTTACTCCCAAATCAGAAGGCTCTGATAATTGTTACACGGCACATCTGCCATTTTGCCTGAACATATGGTGGAGAAATGGATCAGCAATTGCTGAGTAAGGGAAAGCAGAGCAGTGGGATCTCAGAGCAGGGGGAGCAAAAAAAGGAGGGCAGGATGTGTTCATCAACGCATGGCTACTGTACTGACATTTTACTACGGAAAGGAGGGAGGGACAGCAGAGTGCTTGTATCTTCCCCTCGCCAATTTCCATAGCAAGGATTATTGGCTGAGCAGACCCACTCCACCCTAAAGATATTGCTGGGTGCTCTGCTCTGACAGCTGCATTCATTAAGCTCTCCAACGCTCAGTCCTCCAACAGTGCAAACACCAAGAGGGTACATTCTCTTTTGGTACTAGAAAAGCACAGCGATCCTACAATGCAGTACAGTTATATGCATCGGGGGGCAGGAAGGGGGGAGAAACAACATCTTGGTCACCGCTCTAGCTCCTTTCTTGCAGTCATGGTGCAGAGCATCACCAGGACCAATTTAAGATTTCTTCTTTCCACTGGAAGCAGACTGTATTAGAGGAGGAGGAAGGCCCCACCCTTAGAAGGATATTATTGCTGGTTTGGATTGGCATACGGCCAGAGGAGCTGTCCAAAAGTACCGGTATTTGAAAGAAAACATTGTTCCTGTCTCCTGATGCTCACAGAATAGGGGGATTTCAGGAAACCATCCCGAACCTTATTGAAAATGAAGACAGTAAGCTGCCAGGTCATGTAGTAGAAAATAGTAGGGTCACGCAACTGGTCCAAATCAGGCTGATTTGTGTCAATTTGTGCCAGATGCAGATAAGGTTGAGGCACCTATTCAATTGCTACAGAGCAGGTTGTGTGGACTCAAACTGATTTTGTATCTATTTGTTTCAAACCAGAACTTTAAAAAGCCAGATCTAGCTTTCTTTAGACAGGAACATAACATACCTAGCTTCTTTCCTTCCTTCCCACTCCATACTTCTGGGCAGGCAGTCAATTTAAGTTGGGAAAATGGCCGAAGAGCAAAGGGCTAACCACAAGAACGGCCTCCTGGATAAGACTTGTGGCCCATCTAGTCTAGCATCCTGATCTCACAGTGGCCACCAAGGTGCCTATGGGAAGCCCAAAAGCAAGACAGGTAAAACAGCACACACAGCCTCCTGCAGCGTCCAACAGCTGGTATTTAGAAGCACAATGCCTCCCATATCACTACCTCAGTCCCACAGCCCTAGTTTAAATTGCCTCATGTGGAATTAAAGAAAAGGGCATTAAGTGGCCCAGACAAAGATCTAGTTTGTCCCTTGATGCAAGTGCACACATTCTGCATGCGTGGAAGATCACCACCTGATTCAAGTCCTGACATCTTTACTTAAAAGGGATCTCAGGTGGCAAAGTTATCAAAAGTTAGCAAGCTGCTGCCTGTCATTGGGGTAAAGAGATGATCTGATTCAGTATTATAAGGCAATCTCCTCAGATCCCCTGCAGAAGTAGCAGCACACCTGGAACATGAGAGAGGGCTGGGTGGGAACTTCTTTTCTTCCCACTCACATTTGTTTGGTTGTTAAGCAGCATTTGTATACTGCTTGTTTGCAATAAAACCTCATTGCAGTTACAAAAACCAAAACTAAAATAATAATAGTGATTTATTATTTATACCCTGCCCATTTGGCTGGGTTTCCCCAGCCACTCTGGGCGGCTCCCAACAGAATATCAAAAACACAATAAAACTACTACTACTACTACTACTACTACTACTACTAATAATAATAATAATAATAATATGCCATCCATCTGACTGGGGTGCCCCAGCAAATAATTTGACCCAGCAAATTATAAAACCACAGTAAAACATCACACATTAAAACCTGCCCTATCCAGGGCTGCCTTCAGATGTCTTCTAAAATTCATATAGTTCTTTATCTGCTTGACAGGAGGATATTCCACAGTGTGGGCACCACTGCTATGAAGGACCTCTGCTTGGTTCCCTGTGCAGTGAGGGAACCACCAGAAGGCCCTCGGAGCTGGATCTCAACGTTCAGGCCAAATGATGTGGGTGGAGATGCTCCTTCAGGTATACTGGGCTGAGGTTGTTTAGGGCTTTAAAGGTCAGTCCTAACACTTTGAATTGTGCTCGGAAATGTACTGGGATCCTTTAGGACTGGTGTTATATGGTCCAGGCAGCCACGCCCAGTGACCGGTCTAGCTGCTGCATTCTGGATTTGTTGTAGTTTCAGAGTCACCCTCAAAGGTAGCCCCACGTAAGTAAAATGAACAGTAAAATACACTTAAATACACTGGTATTTAAAAACATTCGAAACAGAATAAAGTGCCTGTAGCCTCCATTTGTCTGGATAGGCTTGGCTGAGCAGCTATGTTTCAAGTAGGACCTGGAAAGAATACAGGTAAGGCAGCTGCCTGGTGTACATAAAATGAGTTCAAAAGTGTAGATGTGCCATGCTAAAAGACAATTTCTTGCAAATGTGGAAAGAGTATTATGTGGCACCTATAACAGTGCCATTTCTGCTGATCCAAGTAGTGAAGTGGGCACATATGGTGTAAAGAAATACTGCGAGTTAACCAGTCCCAAGCTGTTAAGGATTTTATACGCTAACATTCACATCTTGAACTTGGCCCAGTAGCATAGCAGAGCCATTAAGACTGACGCATCTTTGAGAATGGGGAGATTCCTCTTCCTTTACAGAGCATGTTTGTGCCTTCAACATAAAAGGGCACAGGAGGTGGTAAAAGAGTGAATAACCTGGGTAACATAATCACCTATAAATATTACATCAAACAAGAGCCTCATAGGAACGATGCAGAGCCTAAAAGCGCATAAATGAAGATGACTCTTTCAAACTAGGAAAGGCAATCGCGCCCCACCGGATGGCGTCTGACCCTTTCCACAACATCTGGCTACAGTTAATTAAACAAATGTTCCCCATGGAATATCTGATCTCCACCGACTCCAGGCAGAGTGATTCCATACCACCCAGGCACCCAGTATGCTTTTTATTTCCATCCTCCCACCCCACACAATAAAAGGACACCCCCTTTTTCAAATTGCCTTCTTATCTAAGAACTGAACCCTGCCACAAGCTCCTATTATTTAATTCTTAATGCACTGCAAACAGAACATCACAGAGCGGCCGCTATTTCACAGTCAGGGGATGCGGACAACAGAGGAGCTTGGTAGGATGTAAGTGACTCAAGCTCACCTGCCTGCCTGCCTGAAGAAGAAGAAGAAGAAAACAACATTCAGTAGCTTGAAGACACAAGGAAGGGCACATTTAACTGAAATAAGGAGGCACTACCCCATCTTCCTTATCCTGCTTGGACTTCTTTGATAACTCGCAGTCAGCTTGTTGCATGCAAGCACTCGTGGGTTTAAATTGCTGCTCAACAGCATGCACTGCCAATCTAGTCTCTTCCTCTTCAGAGATAGAAAAGGCACAGAAATGGGGCAACCAAAGTGATTGACGGGTTGGAGCAGGGCTAGGCAACCTAAGGCCCGCGGGCCGGATGTGGCCCAATCGCCTTCTCAATCCAGACTGCGGACGGTCAAGAAATCAACATTTTTTTTACATGAGTAGAATGTGTGCTTTTATTTAAAATGCATCTCTGAGTTATTTGTGGGGCCTGCCTGGTGTTTTTACACGAGTAGAATGTGTGCTTTTATTTAAAATCCATCTCTGGGTTATTTGTGGGGCATAGGAATTCATTTATTTATTTATTTTCAAAATATAGTCCGGCCCCCATTATTGGTACTAGCATTATTTGTTAAATTTGTATACCACCTTTCATCCACAGATCTCAGGGCAGTTCACAACATAAAATTATAATGTAAAAACCACAAAATACATAGTAAAAAATAAGAAAAACAACAAACCAATAATTCCCCCTCCCACAACATTTTTAAAAGGGCATTGGGTATCAATCAGCTAAAAGTCTTGTTGAAGAGGAACGTTTTTGTCTGGTGCCTGAAGATATGTAACGAAGGTGCCAGGTGGGCATCCCTGGGGAGAGGGTTCAGCAAATGGGGAGCCACCAACAAAAAGGGCCTGTTCTTGTGTTGCTGCCCTCCAGACCTCTTGTGAAGGAGGCACATGAAGAAGGGCCTCAGAGGATAATCTCAGGGACCAGGTAGGTTCGTATAGAGAGAGGTGGTCCTTGAAAGAAAGAGATTTATATGTACTAATGAGGAACAGTGAGGAGAAGGTGGACAGAGATTTTTTTTTTTACTCTCCCTCACAACAGCTGAGCCAATAAAACTGACTGGAAGAAGACTCAAGATGGATTCATGGAAGGAGATGGAGAATAGAACTAGTGTACTTTATCCTGCATCATCGCACCGCCCCCCATCATGCAGAGCTTTCAAGTTACTAAAACACTTCAACAGGGCATCTGTTTCTACTCAAAAAAAGGACCATCCACTACTCTCTTCACTGTGACATTCTCTTAACCATTATTACACCATGTATTTATAATCGATGCCACCTTGACAGGGTTAACAGTTTGCCTCTGCCAAGTGTTATGACTCACAGTTCCACAGTTTCTCACTGAGGAAGCCATAAATGGGTTGGAGCTCCAATGTACAATGGACGATTCAAGATGATAGTCAGGACTGTATCATCGCACATTTCCTTTATTTTGTTTCGTCTTAAAAACGAGCCAACGTGCTTGTTAACAGATTTACAGCTTGATCCCCTAAGGAAAGTATCCTTGAAAGTAATTCCCACTGAATTCAATGAGACTTAGTTCCAGGGAAGCATATGCTCAGGATTGCAGCCTTATTTGGTTAGGAAAAGGAAATAATTCAAAAAGCAGCTTAATCGGTGAAGACTCTCCACCCTGTGGCACCTCCTTTTGCTCAGTATAAAGAAGACAGAAAGACACACCCGCCACACCCAAAAGGAAAATATTACAGTACAGCATTAAACTTTGGCCAAATGATATTCATGGCTGCAATAACGAGTGGCAAAAAATAAGCCTTCTGAAAGTGAACAGACCAGCAAAAAAAAAGAATAAACAGAACTTCCATAGACTCCTGCTCCCTTAAAATGACTCCCACCCCACCACCCCATTCTCCTTGGTTGCCATCTATTAGGTTTACTACTTAGGCATCACCAAATAAACCCAGATTTGCATTAAAAAAGGAATCTTTAGGCACCAGACAAAACCTTTCCTCTGTAAAAAGTATGTGGGTTTTCTGTCTGTCTGGTTGTAAGTCGCATTACTCTGGGCAAGATAAAGCTACTAACAAAATTCAATAAATAATAATAATCACATCATCATCTAATTTGTGTGTGTTGGTGCAATTTTAGAAATAGTTTCTATAAGGGGGATGGCATGCAATACATCTCACCTTAGTGGGGAAGACAGACCAAATGACTTCTGGGCCTACTCAGACTGTTGTTCTCCTTAGGGAGTGTTGTCTTTAAACTAGATTTGGACCAGATAGTTCTTCAAATAGACAGAGGACTCCCCTCTGACAGCTCTTCAAATAAGAAGGAGGTGACCACCCTACCCTCTATGCATGGAATGGCTTTCGCTGAACATATAACTGACTGGTTCTGCAGAAGATTAAGTATCAACAGATGCCATAATCTGTTAATTTGCACAAGTGACCCTCCACTACCACCCCCTTTTGCAAGCAGGATCCTTTCTGCACATGATTTCCCCTATGGACTACGGAATATTTAGACTTAGCCAGACCATACGCAAGCAGAGACTCACAGCTATAACCATAGTCAAAACAAAAAAAATCCTTCCAGTAGCACCTTAAAGACCAACTAAGTTAGTTCTTGGTATGAGCTTTCGTGTGCATGCACACTTCTTCAGATTCTTCTTCTTCAGGTATCTGAAGAAGTGTGCATGCACACGAAAGCTCATACCAAGAACTAACTTAGTTGGTCTTTAAGGTGCTACTGGAAGGAATTTTTTTTGTTTTGACTATGGCAGACCAACACGGCTACCTATCTGTAACTGGAGCTATAACCATAAAATAGGTTATAAACATAGACACAGCTATAAACATAGGATAGGATCAGATCAAAGGAGCATCCAGTCCTACCACCTGTTTTTTGCAGTGGCCACCCAGATGCACCTGTGAAATGCGCAAACAGAGTATGAAGGCAGTATCCTTCTCCTGCTGTCACTCCCCAGCAAATAGTATGTGAAGCCTTTGCATATGGAAGTCTCACATTGCTTTTTGGTCTAATAGCCACTGACACAGTATAGCAGCATTTGCAGGAATGTCTACCAGTTGTCAACAGCTGTGTTTCAGGCACTGTGGCAAGCTGTGGTTTGCAATAGGTCAGCAAACAGAATTAGAAGCCATGGCCTGAAGCGGGTTTTTAAACCATTGTTTCTCCTAAGTATAATCTGGTGTTATGCATAAACTGACAAGCTAAGATTTGCAGCTGACCAGCAGACCAGAGGCTCTCTTTCACTGGAGATGTTTAAGCAGAGATTGGATGGCCATCCATCAGGAACACAGCAGTTGCACCCTGCATTGGGCAGGAGGTTGAAATAGATGGCTTCTAGGGTAAACTCCAACTCAACGATTCTCCATTTTGAGCTGCCTTCATTTGATCCTGATGATATGTTTATCTGCACCTCACTCTGGAAGGGGTATAGATCAGGGGTCGGCAAGGTTTATCTTGCCTGGGCCGGATCGGTCCCATGGAGATTCCCCCGTGTGATGGATTGCGTGCGAGTGTGAGTGTGCCCACCAACAATTTTCAGCATCTGCGTGTGTGCAGGCACGATTTCTAGCGCCGCAGAAGCGAGTCCCCATGCCACGCTGTGCCAGTTTAGTGCAGCACGCGAGTGGGCACCTCGGTTCGGGGGTGGCTCGTGGGCCGGTCAAATGACTTCCGTGGGCCACTTCTGGCCCATGGGCTTTAGGTTGCTGACCCCTGGTATAGATGGTGGGAAGGCTATATTTTAAATACATAGTTAAGTTTCTCCATTCAGCCTTGCCAGCAGAATGTTGTCACTCCACCTGTGTAGAGCTCCTCCTTCCACCCACTGAATAGGACATCAACCAGGGTTAGGATTGCCCACCCAATAACTTTTTTGTTGTCGCTGCTATTGTGAAGCAGCTTATAAATGTGCAAATAAGCAGACACCAAACATTGGGTAGCAAACATTAGTCTGGGCACCCCTTGCTTTGATGTTGCAGGTATTATTCAACAAGTGCCCAAGGCCAATTGTAAAAGCAATGTCAACAGGAATGTAGGAAACAACCTTATTTTTTAAATACAATTTATGTACCGCTCGATCGTTAAAACAAAAACAAAAAACTAAGCACCCTCTGAAGCAGTTTTAAAAAAGAGCAAAACGGTAAGATTATCGGTAGTAAGGGTTTTTAAAAGCTGTTTGAAACATTCAGGAAATAATGAAAATCACAGTTTGAAATAAATGTAGGACTTCGGTGGATTTGAGCAGGCTTGTTTGGGTAGCTTTAAGGACCCCACAACACACTACAACCTCCCAAGTGGAGCTTCCCTCCCTCTATCCGTGTAAATTCAACTATTAGCACAACAAGGGGTAGCAGGAAAAAGTCAGGGTCAAGCTCTGTATCCTACAATAGAATAGGCAGGCATTCAGTCAAAAGCTATTTGTAGAACAGAGGAACTCAGAGCCACCTTGTTTGTGGCTTCAATTGTCTGCTTTAATCTGCACTCACCAGAGCTCAAGGGTAATTAGCTTAGCGTTTAGGACTCTGGCCAATTGTGATATGCTAATTCCTTTACATTCTGGCTAGGTACTAAAGATGCGATTAAGGTTGCAGTGGGTCTTTTGGCAAGAGAGTTTCCAGGCTGGAGTGTCAAGGACAAATCAGGATGTTTGGCTGAGTCAGTTCAGACCTAATTCTTCCAAGAATCCTCGCTGTAAAATCACCAACCGCGCTGTTATCGTAGGTTCCTCTGTCCTTTGTTAGGCTAAATTTAGAAGCCCTCCAAAACAAGCTATTGTCAAGTAATATCACTTTTAGCTCTCCTAATGCAAAATCAACAGGAATCACAGAACCCCTAGTATGCAGCATTTATGATTATTTTCAGTGAGAAGACACAGATTAAACTTGATAGCACACCAGAAGGAACATCTAAGAAGTTCAGAAGCTCTCCCCACACAGATCCACCTCATTCTCATCCCTATTTTCAAATTGAAAATGTGGATTTAACAAGTGTTGTTAACAAGTGCTGGATGACAAATTCATCCTTGGATATGCAGTCCACTCAAAACGTTAGTCAAATTACTCCTTCCTTCCTACCCTCATATGACAGCAGCAGAGAAGAGAATGTATTAGGGCAGGCATGGCGAAACTTGGCCCTCCAGTGGTTTTGGGACTACAGTTCCCATCATCCCTGACCACTGGTCCTGTTAGCTAGGGATGGTGGAAGTTGTAGTCCCAAAATATCTGGAGGGCCAAGTTTTACCACGCCTGTATTAGGGCAAGTGACCCTGCCTACCATGAAGTATTTGTACAAGCAAATGCTTGTAGGTGGAACACAGCACACAGAGATAAGAGCTGGGTTCATTAGGTAACAGTTCTGTTTTGTAACAAATACTCTGTGACCCAATTTGCAGGTAACGCTAAACCAAAACATGGCTTAACACCACTGAGTGAGGCTCCCAGTGAGGAGATCATCACCATTTTGCTCCTCCTTCAGTCATGCTGCTGCTGCTCTGCTGCCGTAAACGAAGCCATAGTTCGGCTTATCATGCCATCTGAACCCTGGCTCATGGTTTGTCCCCTCCAGACAAACGACAAGAAGCAGCAAAACTCGGTTGCAACTTCCAGAGGGTAGCAACTTCATAGAGCCTGGTCTAAGGCTCTCAAAAAGCCATTTCAACTACTGACCTTCAGCACTTAATGTGGCAGTAAATTCAAGGCATTATTACGTACGTGTTGTTGTTTGAAGTAATGTGTGTTCCTTTCCCCACTCTTGCACCTTCTGCTAATCAGTTTCATTGGTTCATAGCATGCACAAACACACGTCCTAGTACGCCAAGAAAGAAACACCCACGCAATTGCCCCTACTTCATTTTACTAAACAAAAACATCCCAAATGATTTTGCCTTTCCTCCCAAGGGAAGCAATGACAGTACTAGAATACAAATTTTAAAAATATACATATATTTTATGAAGGGCACAGAAGAGGCAAAGTCAATTCTTGGGTGGGAGGAATCATATTAAAAAATGTCTTTTCTTCAAACAACTGCAAAGGTCCAGCAATAGGGAGGGTTAGGGAGATGTACTGGTTTGTCCCGCCCTTGTCTTGTGCAATTTGAACCAACCCATACCTGAAATTTTCCATTGCCCTTTTCTGTGCCTTTTAAAGCTCTTTGCCAGGGATTATACATCGTTGTCTAAAAGTGGCCACATCAATGATTTAATAGAATGGCAGTCCTGATCCTTGCTGTCCTATTTTCCCAGAGAGTGACAATTCCTCCCTGGGAAGAGGGTTTGAAGTACAGTGGTATCTCGGGTTACATACGCTTCAGGTTACATACGCTTCAGGTTACAGACCCCACTAACCCAGAAATAGTGCTTCAGGTTAAGAACTTTGCTTCAGGATGAGAACGGAAATCGTGCTCCGGCGGTGCGGCAGCAGCAGAAGGCCCCATTAGCTAAAGTGGTGCTTCAGGTTAAGAACAGTTTCAGGTTAAGTACGGACCTCCGGAACGAATTAAGTACTTAACCCGAGGTACCACTGTATAAACCACTCTGGGACCTGTAGCTCTCTGAGGATAATAGCGGTCTCCTAACAATTCTCAGCACCCTTAACAAAATATAGGATTCCCAGGATTATCTGGAGGAAGCCAGGACTGTTTAAAGTGGTATCACACTGCTTTAAATGTACAGTGACAGCCATTAACTTCCATGGGTCTACTCTCCTGTACTGAGTACGGTAGTCCCCTACGCTCTCAAGAAAGTCCCCATTACTTTCAACAAGACTTTGCAAAATAATCGTCCTGGTGGATTGAGTCCTATTTCTGACAGATCAGTCTCAGCGGTCAGTGTTTTAGCTTTGCAGGGAATGCAACGCCATTCAAAATTCTCTGGCTGCATCAAGTTTCAAAACAGCAAGTCATTGCAAGGGTTCATTCCAAAGAGTGTGGGGTTTTTGCAGAGAAATAATAACAGCAGCTGGCAGTAAGTCACTATTTAGCTAGTTCACCTTCACTTTTCCACCTGAGCTGGAGCAGTGCCAGTATTAACATCAATGTTTGAAATGAGTGACTGGCATCAAATTGAACTGCTTACAACATCCCCTAGCACCTGACACACAAACAAATAAATCGATAAGGCTATTTAGTTTAGCAACAATGAACAGAATGTGCTGCTCGCTGTTAAGCGTCAATGGGTAAAATCCAGTTTTCTCACTGTTGAGCATAACATATGCTAAGAAACAGGTTGCGATTAAGGTGCAGATTTTTGATATTTTAACACCTTGCCCTGGAGATACCTCGGAGATTTGAGCTGGAAAGGCAGTTATTGATACAATTCTGAAACTTCCATTGGAAATTTAAGGGTGTGCTGGAGTTCCTATATAAAACGACCTGATCCACATCCTTAGTTGGACCTGTTCAAAAGATTCTGCATGTTCCTGTCAGTTTAAATGTATCAATGCACACAACTAAATACTAAAGAATATATACAATTAAATACATATTTTAATATGTATTTTAAAAGGATGCATTTTTTTAAAAGGTAGATGAATGCAGAACTGGGATGGCATTATCGATATTAGCAAGTAGAAGTTGAAGGAACATCCCCCACCAGAAACAAGCTCAATTTAATCAAACTGAAGCAGTCTAGGTCTCTGAAATCCTAGTCCCTTATTTACTTGCAGATTTAGAAACAGCCAAAGCTATCAAAGCAATGCACAAGAAGGTAAAATTTAGAATCTGTATACAAAATACACAGATTCTTTAAAAAAACAAAACCATTACCACAGGTGAACTAATTTAAAGAGCTTGTTTTGGGCTAGATTTTGCTCTGGTTTTCTGATGCTGTGGTTTTACCTTAGGCTGCTTTCCCCACATTTATTCAACCCTCTAAACACCTTAAGGAGTGAGCATATGGAACTTAGGAACACAGGGAGCTGCCTTACATTGAGTCAGCCCATTGGTCCATCTAGCTCAGTATTGTCAATGCACATTGGCTGATACTCATCAGGACTCTCTCCCAGCCCTACCTGGAGATGCCAGGGATTGAACCTGAGACCGTCCGCCATGTAAGGCAGATGCTCTTCCACTGAGCTAAGACCCTTCAGGTTTCTCGAAGGCAGAAACTTTAACAACCCCAAAAACTGACCCAGGAAATCTGAGCTGCACCTCATATCAATGATCTAATGGATCACCTGTTAGGATGTTGCTGTTAATAGAAACCCCACAGTGAGTGCAAGGCGGGGGTGGGAATGTCCTAATGTGATGTGGGAACCAGCTTTCATGATGTGGGAACCTGGAAATCCACCCAGAACACAGTACATAGTGCCACTCCTGACATAACAGCAGTCCCTCTCATTTAGAATGATGGATGCTGTAGACTCAACGGCAGAATCACTTAAATGTTACTCCTACCATCTGGATCACAAGCACAGAGAAAGGCTTCTGGCCCATAAACAATTAAGGAGCAATATGCAATTTGGCACTTAAAAGGTCCAATGCTGAAAGTTGCAGAGTGACATTCAAATAGCAGCAGCTCTGGATCATAACTGTTCTAATGTACTGAGAACATTGCTGTGCATGATCTCATATACGGTAAATAAACTTAATTTTCTAATAGAGCAAATGCTTGGATAGCACTTCTGAGAAGTGAGCTAGCTACCTCTTTGCAATCTAACACAGGGTCACTTCATCAATGCTTTTAAAAATATATATTCAGTGCTAATTTTGTAGACAAAGAGGTGCTGGAACTCAAAATGGCAATGGCGCCCACCTGAGAGGTGCCAGAACTGAGTTCTAGTGAGTTCCAGCTGAATAAAAGCCCTGACTATATTGCAATATACGGTAGTTTATTTTTTAAAAAAACACACACACCTTATAATATAGTAATAACTGTTACCATCTTGCTTTTTTATTATACTCTGTCAGTAAAAATGCTACTGAATTAAAGAGAATGTGTACCTTTCTGCACCAACTAATAGCTGGAGCTGGTGGGGGTGAAAGGAAGGGATATTATTTTGAGAAATAAAATGTTACTTCATTTATTATTCCAGAATTTATTCCTGGCAATTAGAGATTCTGAGACAGTAAAAAAAAAGGAAGAGAAAAAGAAATCTCCAATTCAGTCAAAACATTTTTTTTTAAGTATTCATACTTAGGGGGGTGTTTTAAAATCCAAAGGTACAGAACAATAAAACTGAAATCAATGTTATACTCTAGTGTATCTTTCCACAGAAGTCTTACAATGTCAAAGATCAATGGTTGAGGTGCAGACCGTGTCTCAGAAGCAATGAAGTGATCAATATAATGGGCTGAATGAGCATCAAAAGGGCTATTTTAGGAAGATTAACTCCTCAGAGTGGGAGACAGAGAGACATATCTTGATTAAAATTTCTAGAGCCTTTGTTTCTTGCATCCGCACAATATGATTCTCTCATTTTTTTTGTACTGCCCTATAATATTAACTCTTAAAAAAAAATCCTACACACGAAGTGTCAATTGGCATCTACATCACTCTTGACAGGGATAGAAATATTTTGCCTCTAAGCTATGTAGTTATTCAGATCATCTGGACTTTGTACTGTAAAAAAAGAAATATCTCTGATGACACTGACATCTAAAATCTCATTGCTCACTTTCTTGTTGAGTGAGAGGCATTGTTGTAAGACGGCAAAAGGGGGGGCGGATTCCAAGCACAAAGGGAGAACCAACAAGGGTTTTTTTTATATAAAAAAAATCAAGTTACTTCCCTCCCCCTTTCTTTTACTCTGCATGGCCACACAGCATTTCCCCATGATATCTGTTTTGCAGTGGCGTAGTGTGGGTTGTCAGCACCCGGGGCAAGGCAAGTAATTTATGCCCCCTAACCCGTGGATTTGCGCCCCCTAACCCTAACCCCCAGATGTTGCGCCCAGTGCGGCCGGGCCGCCCTGCACCCCCCACGCTACGCCACTGCTGTTTTGCAAGAGTCAGGCTTGAGCCCAGACAAAGTGCAGATGTGCAGAAGTCTCGCACACCCTGTCCTGTCTGAATACAGCTTCTATGGATCATTTATGTCAAGGGTGGGGAACCTCAGGTTGGGGGCCAACTGCACCCCTCTAGGCCTCTCAATCTGGCTATGTGGATCAGCTACATCCACTTTCCTAGGCTGCAATTTTCATTAGCTGTACATTGCACCCCCTTTGAGTGTTTGTGTCTGCTGAAATATGTTCTTGAACTCTTATAATACCTCTTGTCGGCTTGGGTGGAAGATAGTGATGAGGAGTGTGAAAGTATGTGCAAAATGTAAAATTTGCATTAGTTGCCCCACCCACTTTCCCCCTGGCCCCGCCCACCACTGCCATCTGGCCCCCGCATGGGAATGTGGCCCGTTCTCTGAAAAAAGAGGGCCCCCTCAATTGATGTAGCTTCTAACATGTAAGGCAGTCAGTTTGTCATGATATTCTAAAATGGAGCCTACTACAGAGTACAAAGAAAGATGTGTAACTCAACTTCCATTTTATTTTGTTTTACAGTATTTAAACAGAGGCTCACAAACAGCTTTCATTCAAAATAGACCACACCAGGAGTACTGTGTCCAGTTCTGGGAACCACAATTTAAGAAGGATATTGACAAGCTGGAACGTGTGCAGAGGAGGGCGACCAAGGTCTTGGTAACTAAGCCCTATTAGGAACAGTTGAAGGGGTTGCGTATGTTTAGCCTGGAAAAGAGGAGATTGTGAGGAGATATGATAGCCATCTTCAGATAAAGGATTGCCACATGGAAGATGGAGCAAGCTTGGTTTCTTCTTCTCTGGATGGTAGGACCTGAACCAATGGTTTCAAGTTACAAAAAAGCAGATTCCAACTAAACATTAGGAAGAACGTTCTGACAGTAAAAGCTTTTTGACAGTAGAACAGACTCCCACTAGAGATGGTGGGCTCTCCTTCATTGGAGGTTTTTAAGCAGAGGTTGAATGGCCATTTGTCATAGATGAGATTCCTGCATTGCATGGGGTCGGACTGGATGACCCATGGGGTAAGGTAAAGGTAAAGGGACCCCTGACCATTAGGTCCAGTCGTGACCGACTCTGGGGTTGCGGCACTCATCTCGCTTTATTGGCCGAGGGAGCTGGCGTTTTTCCGCAGACAGCTTCCGGGTCCTGTGGCCAGCATGACTAAGCCGCATCTGGCAAACCAGAGCAGCGCACGGAAACGCCGTTTACCTTCCCGCCAGAGCGGTACCTATTTATCTACTTGCACTTTGACATGCTTTCAAACTGCTAGGTTGGCAGGAGCATGGACCGAGCAACAGGAGCTAACCCTGTCGCTGGGATTCGAACCGCTGACCTTCTGATCGGCAAGTCCTAGGCTCTGTGGTTTAACCCACAGCGCCACCCGCGTCCCTTCGACCCACAGGGACCCTTCTATAAAAGCAATAGTGCTAGAACAAAAACCAGCACCCTAAGACTCATGTATAGGTATTAAGCAGTATTTTCCTAATTAATGCTGTTTGCAAAATGTACCCTTTCTTACCATAGAAATGAGTTACCACAGCATGCATTTTCACATTCTGAACGCAGAATGCACATTGTTCTGACAATAACACAGTACACATGATAAATAATGGAATTGAACACGAAATCGGTTTGTTTCTGGTTAAATTGATAAAGCAGGCTTAAATGAAATTTAGGTAAAAGTTAAATCCGCAAAACACAAGATCTAGCAACAAGAAGGGATATGGGCATGTAAAGGCATTATGAAGGATAATACCAGGGGCTCTGGAGATGTAAGCTCTGCCTAGTAAAGGAAATCACACGATTATTCAATCCAGGCATAGCATCAAAATATGTGTGCACTAACCCAAAGACATAGTGCTCAGTTGCTGGCTGAATGCTGCCTTTGCTCCCATGCGAGACGCCAGCGCGATGAGCAGAAGACGGGGCTGTTAAAGAAGCACTGCTTCTTTAACAACTCTCTGTAAGCTAAAAGAAATAAGTTGCGGAGGAAAAAACCCTTATTCAGCAGTGCAGTGAGAGAGATGATTAATAAACCTCTGGAATATTGCAATTACTAATGTGCAATTAGTGGAGTAGGAAGGAAAACATACCTGCACTGCTCTGACCTGGCCCCTCGCATGCAGAACTGAAGGTGATGTCAAGGGCATAACCTTCGCCTTGAGGTTAACAGATGCACACCATAATTTTCATGCAACTGAACACTCTCCCTGTTCTCCTTCTCCAGTGTGGTGTAGTGGTTAAGAGCAGTGGACTCGTCATCTGGTGAACCGGGTTCAATTCCCTGCTCCTCCACATGCAGCTGCAGGGTGACCTTGGGCCAGTCACACTTCTCTGAAGTCTCTCAGCCCCACTCACCTCACAGAGTGTTTGTTGTGGGGGAGGAAGGGAAAGGAGAATGTTAGCCGCTTTGAGACTCACTCCTGAAGGGGAGTGATAAAGCGGGATATCAAATCCAAATCCAAACTCTTCTGCAAAGGGCGCAAGAGAAGATTCTCAAACCAGATCCCTCAACTGATTAGCACCCTGCGCATCTACCTCAAGCCTCAAATACTAAACTTCCATCGTGGGTTACAGTACAGTCGTGCATCTTACTTACACAAATTTACGTGCTTGGTTTCAGCCACTGGGTTTATTGGGGGAAAGACCTCAAAAGCCTGGGAAGGGGGTCTCAAGGAGGTGAGCAGGAAGGAACAGGTGGAAGTTGAGAGGGCAGAGCAAGCCTTCCTGCGGGGAACCAAGGGGAAAAGTTTCACATTAAAAATGGCGTCCCTGCTACTTCTCTGCAAGAGAACTGGGAAAGAAGTTTACAACTTCCTGGAAAGTGGAGAAGTGGGCAGAGCCTCACCACAGAGCTCCCTGTACTTGTCAGCCACCAGTGGGGAAGCCCTTCTCCCTCTTCCCCTGACGTCAAAAGGTAATTACAAAAGGTAATTGTGGTTATATGCATATACTCACATTTATGGTGTGATGCAACTGTATCTGCCCCACCACCCAGCTAAATATTCCATCAGCTGACCCCAATTCTGTGAAAAATAATGACTGTATACTTATAATCCCAATCTTCCTTGGGAGGAAAGCTAAGCTTAGGCAAAGCCTTGGATCCGAAGACAAGTTAACTTAAGGAAGTCTGTGGAAGTTTCCTGACCCTTCCTCTACAGCCATGCACTTCCATGAAGTATTTTGTTGATGCAAGGATTTCTCAGACTTTAATTGTTCTCAGCTCAGCCTTTGTAAAGCTCCCACCTTCAGTGGACTATAAATCATAGGTGTACAGTACAAGTTGATTTCGATTATAAAGCTACAGGGAGCTTTATGTTTTCCTTTCAGCACTAGAAACACGCAAACACACAAAGGACAGGCATTGATGTTGCCTGGTGTTTACTATTGTGTTTACTTAGAGGGCTGCTCCATGAATTTACTAAATCATGCAGAAGTTTAAATGAGAACAAAAGATTCCCTAGCTGGGTCAGAGAACTGCCTCTCCCGCATTCTGTCCACCGAGACACTCAAATGTCACTAGAAAGTTGTAGAAGCAGGATGATGGAAGAACCTACATTTGCAGCTAAGCTTAACTCTGGTTTAAAAACCAGATCCAAACCAGTCCAGTGTCAAACTAATGGTCCCTTCCGCCCTGTAGCATTAGTCCATGTTCTCCCAAGATTTTTTCTAACTGGAGATGTCAGAGTTTGAACTTTTGACACTTAGCAAGCTAACTGCACACTGACCTCTCTGTATAATTTCTATCTCTGACCTATGTCTCTCCCATGTTCATTGGGAGTTCCATGAATATAAGGCACTCTGTCAGTCTGTCTTTGTCTTGCATCAGCTGCGCATCAGTTTCCGGTACACTTCCTGTTCCTTCTATATCCAGGTCAGGCACGCCTGAAACCTGCTTAAAGGAACAGGGGAACAGCCCTGGGACATGTGAAATGACGTCCAAACAGGGAATTCTACTGAGCATGTGCCAAGATTCTTGCCCAATAAGAAATTACAAGTGAGACCTGCAACAAAATGTTGCAGTGTGCTTACTGTTCGAGTCAGCCAACAATGCTCTTCTTCAGGATACGCCATTCCATTCCCCTGGTTCGCCATGCCCACCTCCCAATGTCAGTTAGCATTCTGTGACCACTAAGCCTTCTTAATCCTTACTGTGCTATTCTGGAGGTTCCTTCCCCGCACCCAACTTCTGTTTATTTCCTTAGAAATTACACTGAGCATTGACGTGGTTCTTCTGAGTGTCTGAAGCAATTAACATACATTACTCTGTAATTCCTACAAGCAACACTGTAGGGTAGGTCAGTATTCTTGTCTCCATTTTGCAAAGGACAGAGGCTGAGAGTCAGTGGCATGCACAAGGTATCCTAGCCTGTTTACAGCAGAGGCAAGATTCGAATAAAGAGCAGCTTTGTTTGTGGCTCAGTCGCTTAAGTGCTATGCTGCACCATAAACTATCCTTTCCCACAAATCAGCCATGAAGCATACAGGCTGTGTTCCCGAGGACAGCCTGCTGTAAATTGACTACTACTGAACTTCACAGCAAGAGACAAGAAGAGGAAAAGAGAGGGAAACTGTGGGTCAAACATGCCTGACATTATATAGCAACATTTTGCATAAATTAGCTTTTAAAACACGCTGGGCAGAGGAAGGGATAGCTCTTCATAAGTTTCCTACGCAATCCCAGCATTGGCGATGCCATGCTGTTAGGAAACCAAACAGGGTCCCTTATGAATTCTACATTATTTACATTTGCACTATACAGTATTCTGCCATAAGTAATTTACAAACGGAGGCATCTGTCCAGAGAAGGTTATTAAAGAAACTGCTCAAGACAAGATTACGTGGGCACCCACTTCAGTGTAGGTTTCATTTCCATTGCAAATGCAGGAATCCTAAAATGAATCATGTCAGTGAGCAAATCAAAACATGTCACAGCCAGACTTTCAGGAGGGGAAAGCTGAGGCATTCGCACACTGCTCTCTTTTTTATTCATACCGCCAAACAATCTGACATAATTAATATCAAGTATATTCATAGCATCACCTGACATTTTATCCAGCACAAAATTGGGCTTTTGACAGAAATCTATTTTTAAAATGCAGCCAATACTTCCCGAAATGCCCTTGGAAACACAGTCTGCATACAGGCACACACAGTTGCACAGACATAAGGATTTAAGTTTAACTAGGGAGAGGTAGGCCCCACTGAGCATAATGGGATTTGCTCCTTAGTAATTGCATTTAGGACTGCAGCCAGAAGCTGCAATCCAGAACATACCTTGGCTGATTAAATCCTGCTAAAACCAAACCAGGAATTATATAGGGTAGTGCTTGGCACCACATTTCCGGGGCCATTTTCCCAGGCCTTGCCACAGACACTGTAAGGAAATTAACGAGACACTGAGAAAAGCCTGCTGCATCAGTTCACCATGCCCATGAAGTCCAGCATTCTGTTCTCACAGTGGCCAAGCAGATGCCTATAGGAAGCCGAAAAGCACTCTCCCCTGCTGTGGCTTATCAGAAAGCTAGGGAGAAGCTCTTATGCTGTGATATCCCAACGCCTCCCTTAGCCATAAAATGACCGAGACAAACCACCTGCAACTCAGAATGGGTAAATCTACCTCCAGTCCATGTAACTTTTCCATGTTGTTGGTTGTTGTTGTGGGATAAGATAAGATAAACTTTATTCGCATTAGCCAATGGCCATAGCAACATAAAACAAGCAATATATACAAATAAAATATATACAAATAAAAAAGACAGCAATGGGTAAAAAGGGCAATCAAATGGCCAAGATTATCGTTCAGATAGTGGCCCTTAATCTCATTGCACCCTCGATAAACCTAGCAACCTTTGCTGTTGTCTGATCATTTTGATCTGGTGGTGGTGGTTGTTTTTTACCAATATTGCTATTCCACTTCCATATGAATCTCTGATTTTTATAAATAAATGCATCTCTAAATTATTAGCACAGAAGTTACCTCCCCAGGGCGCAAGCCTGGGCAGTGTGTATGGAGGTCCTGGGCTGCTCAGACGATAAGAAGCCCCCCCCCCCCAACCTCACCAAAGGAAAGCAGAGCAATGCTTGGCTGCAGGAGTTGCTGGAAGCAAGTCTTTGGGACTACTGCAACTTTTGGACTAATGTGTGAGTTGGAACGTGGCTACCCATTTACTATTGAACTCTGACTTAACCTTTCAAACCTCCCTTCTATGTCGATGTGATTGCATTTTCTCTTGTATCTCCTTCCTCTTCCTTTGTTGACTTACCCACAGTCAAAATTTAGACTGTAAGCTCTTTAGTGGCTTACCATCTGTGAAACTCTGTACAGTGCCATGTATATTGATGCTATTGTATGTTTAACATAACAGCATGATAAACTGCTTTTGGAAGTGAGGAAGCTCCACAGTGGGAGCGTTTTGTTGTGTAAAAAAAAAAATGTTTGAAATCCCACAGGGCTTATGAAAGCCATTGGATGATTTCTGGACCCAAGATTAAGTCATCTGGCACGAGGGCACACATGCACATATACACACAAATCAAGGTTACATACATAATGCCAAGTCGAAGGAGATGCCCACTGCCTAATTTTGTACTGTTATCTGTGCAAATCTAGCAGTTGTTAATGGATCAGTCATGCAAGATAGCAAACTTGCCTGCCCTTAGCAAGATAATTAAAACTGTTCCAGCTGTGAACACTTGAGTAGTCCCATTTACTTCAACTGGAAAACTTGCTTGCTTGAGGTTAAGTGCTTTGGTGAATTGGGGACAGTGATAAACACATTGCAACTGGAAATGAATTTTAATAGCACATGGATTGTTAAGCAGCATTAGCAGCCAGTTAGTAATTGACCATGCTAGAAACTAATTATAAAAATGTTTGTGCTTGAAGGATTTTCATTTTGTTTGCTAAAATATTCAGAAAGATAATTTTTTCTCCATTTGGGTAAATGCACAATATTTCAGCTAGTTTGGTAGGCCAAGATTTTATGTATTCGTCTGGTGTGTGTGTGAATAGATATACATACATATGTGTGTGTGTTTTAAAATACATAATCTTTATTATTTCAAAGAAGTTGTGGAATATGAAGTTGTTGTATACTGTTGTATATTTTCAGGCAATTGGTCAATCTGTATTGGCTACTCTGCCAGCAGCTCTTAGGTCTAAGGCAGCCTTTGACAATCTTCCCCAACGCTGTTTCTTCCTGAGGTCCTAAGAGTTGGAGATGTCAGAGACTGAACCTGGGACCTCCTGCATCTAAACCATATACAGTGGTGCCTCTGGTTATGTACTTAATTCGTTCCGGAGGTCCGTTCTTAACCTGAAACTGTTATTAACCTGAAGCACCACTTTAGCTAATGGGGCCTCCCGCTGCCACTGCGCCACCAGAGCACGATTTCTGTTCTCATCCTGAAGCAAAGTACTTAACCTGAGGTAATATTTCTGGGTTAGCAGAGTCTGTAACCTGAAGCGTATGTAACCTGAAGCGTATGTCACCCAAGGTACCACTGTACACTCTCTCCCTCTACCTCTCTCTGAGCCATGGCTTCAAGATCAGCAAGGCTGGAAGTAACTTGAGACCGATGCCTGTAACTAACTTGAAACTGGGAAGCGCTAATTTTCACATGTGGCAAAATCCCATGCTGCAAAAACTTCCGTGTTGGAAATAACCCCCAAGCAGGGCATGACTATAAAAGAATGGTCAGGGATGGGGAAACTGTGGCCCTTCAGATGTTGTTGGACTGCAGCTCCCATCGATCCAAGTCAGGGATTATAGGAGTTGTAGTACAGCAACATCTGGAGGGCCACAGATTCCCTCCCACCCTTCCATTTTTATGTTGTATTGGGGAGTGGAGGTATATTTTGCACTAAGGAAGCTGTGTATTTTAAATATAAAAGCCTGCCAATTTGTGCATGAGTAATAAGTGAGACTGAACAAAGGAAAATAGAATCAAATGTGAAGGCTGGGTCCCTCAAATCATACTTTTTTTTTTTCTTTATGAAGATTCATTTCATGCATTTAAAGCAATACCACATGGCCAATTTTGCCAAACTGTACTGTGCTACTTCTGGAGGAAGAAAACAGTTAGAGGGCTCTTAAAATCAGTGTCAGAAACTCAGATATATAAGCTAAGTGTCAAATAGCTCCTTAAACCAAGGTTACAGTTGCCAAAATGGAATGGCTAGTTGCTATTTGGGGGCAAGACTGCTCTAAAGTCTTATTTTTAAAATGATGAACTGACTGTGATTGATTCCCAGTTTAACACCTGGCTAGTTCAGATGACAACCTTTGAGAACTTAAAGAAGAAAAGTCACTTGATTCAGCAACAGTCCACATATATATTGGCCTATTCCAACCTCTTTTTCTTAATGGTGACTGCTTCTGCTCAGGCTGAGCAGATAAACCTCTAGATGGCGCCTTCCTGGCACCCATGCATCTTCACGGGGTCGAAAGCCAGGTGCAAAGTGCTCCTGGCGCCTGGCTAATTTCGAACACTGCTTAAAATACACATCTGGGTACAAGCTTTGCCAATGTCACAACAGTGTATCACTCTTAATAACCCAGGGTGACAAACCCATGTTTCTACAGATGTTGATAAGCTACATCAACGTCCATTGGCCATGCTGTCTGGGGCTGATGAGAACTGGGAGTTCATCATCATCACAGTTTCCACATCCCTCCCACAGAATGCTATCACAAACTACTTACTCTGGAGTAGTGTTATTAGCCTCAGTGGGCTGAGTGCTTCGAAAGAATCTACACTGTTGTAATTCATCCGAAGCAGAAACATTTTCTTTTTTACATCCAACG
The DNA here is from genome assembly GCF_964234715.1 of Podarcis melisellensis. Lineage (NCBI taxonomy): Eukaryota > Metazoa > Chordata > Lepidosauria > Squamata > Lacertidae > Podarcis > Podarcis melisellensis. The sequence goes on along the minus strand of NC_138541.1, from coordinate 16,276,870 downwards.
ACTTGTGACTTGCTTTCTCGTTTCCATTGAATTTTTCAGCTGGGGAGGCCAGAGCAGCCATTAACAGCATTGCCAAATTGCAATGATGGCCGGAGAATAGCAATGGGTCAATACAGGCTATTTTGCTTCCCCTCCCCTCTCTTCATTTCTGTAAGCAAGTAAATAAGGACTATCTTTACAGAATCAATGATGATAAACTAAATTCACAGTGGTCAGAAAGGCTAAACTATTGTGGATTTACTCAAGTGAAAAATTACTGTATCTCAATTCTTTAGCAAAAGGAGAGGGGGGGAAACCCTTCAAGCACAATCATTTCTCTCATTAGTTTTGTGGCATAAGTAATTACTAATCTGTTGCTAATACCCAAGAACAATCCACGCATTACTGGAACTGTATTGTCTAGCAACACAAACTCAGGTGCTTAAATAGCTTGCTTCCAAAGATTGGATTTATAGCAAATCAATTCCTGTAACAATAGCCAATTTATTTTACAAGAAAATCTTATTTGCTTCCGTATAAAATAAAGGAAGACAAAAAAGGGGGTTGGATAAACAGAACATGTGCAGCTCATTTATTGCAAAAGAATACAGTCTTTTAAACTGGCTAATGAACTTTTGGAATCGCAAGGTATTGGCTATATTTGTCTATTAAAAATAGGTCCAGCAAAATGTTTACAAGAAAGACACAATAAAACAGTGGAAGCAGAGCACTGAGATGACATGGTGCAGCTAGTGTTACATATGCGTAACCCAGAAGAAAACAAAAGGGAAGAGCCTTCTGAATATTATCCCAGGCATGTGCAAAGCGATTGTCTGCAAGCAACGCCTGCTCAACAGTACTGAGGGCTGTTGCACTCAAGTCTTTTTTGTGGGCTTCTCACTGACATCTGGGACACGATGAGCCTCTGGTCTAATTCAGAGTGGCATTACTGATGCTCTTAACATAAAGATTACTCAACAACATGGGCAGGGAGGGACTGGTTTTGTGAATGATAGAAACATAGAATTGTAGAGTTGAAAGGGACAGCTAGGTTCATCTGGTCCAACCCCCTGCAATGAAGGAATCTGTTGCCTCAGAGTCCCTTCCAGTTCTACAATTCTACAATCTCAACTACATTGCTTGATAAGCCTGCTCTTACAACAGTTCACTTGTCCCAGCATGCAAGAAGGAGAAACACACACAGCAGAAATGGAAATGGTATTAACCAGGGACGCGGGTGGCGCTGTGGGTTAAACCACAGAGCCTAGGACTTGCCGATCAGAAGGTCAGCAGTTCGAATTCCAGCGACGGGGTGAGCTCCCGTTGCTCGGGCCCTGCTCCTGCCAACCTAGCAGTTCAAAAGCATGTCAAAGTGCAAGTAGATAAATAGGAACTGCTCCGGCGGGAAGGTAAACGGCATTTCTGTGAGCTGCTCTGCTTTGACAGAAGCGCCTTAGTCATGCTGGCCACATGACCTGGAAGCTGTACGCCGGCTCCCTCGGCCAATAAAGCGAGATGAGTGCTGCAACCCCAGAGTCGGCCATGACTGGACCTAATGGTCAGGGGTCCCTTTACGTTTACCTTTAAGGCAGAGGTTTTCAAACTGTGGTTACCACTTGGCACCCAGATATCTCCACAAAGTTGCAGTTGTACCCGTGCCAGTAGCAAAATGCACCCAGCACCTGGGGAATTTTGAATACTTGGCTGGATCAATTCATGAAGGGGGCTTTATTTAAAGCCATAGTTCCCAACATGGGGTACACACCCCACGGGGGGGGGGTTGATTTTTAAGGGGGGCAATTAGAGAACAAGTTATTAACAGTGAATGGCCTTTTAAGCTTCCTCCACATGAACAAGCGTTCGCTTTTTGAATAATAAGAATTATATGTCAGAGGGTGGGGGAATTAGGATTTTAGAGATGCTTAGGTGGGGCATGACCAAAAAAAGAGGTTGGGAGCCACTGATTTAAAGGGAAACAACCAAATCCTGCACAAGACCAGACAGGCTCTGGTGAGTTTACAGTCCCCTGTGCAACACCTTCTCAAAAGGCAGAAGCCAATTTGTTCATGTGCTATTGCCACTTATGGCAGCCATTTAAATAGAGGGCATTGTCATCTGTAAAGTAAGACACATGGCTACCCTAATCAAAGGCAAGTTGCTCAGAATAAGATGCTGACTCAGAGGTTGTGGCTTTAAAAGACCTAGGAGAGGGGGCGGGTCCTGACTGGTTAGAGCAGGCTTCTACAACCCGGTGCCCTCCAGATGTGTGGGGTTACAGCTTCCATCATCCTCGACCATTAACCATGCTGGCTGGGGCTGATGGGAGTGGGAGTGCAACACACCTGGGGGTTCACCAGGCTGAGGAAGGCTGGTGTAAATCAACATAAGCCTAAGTGCTATAAAAGTGAGTAGACGGTGGATTCCAGCCAAAGAATCAATGGAAGTGACATTTGCCTTAGGGGAAATATGTAACTCCATAGAAACCTTAACTACAGAACCTAGAGCATTTTAATTAAAAGCATTTCACTTAATTGCTTTGTACAGTAGCGTGCGCACCTATACTGACTGAATAAAACACACGCATAGGATGGGAGCGTTCAATACTGGGTGAAAATCTCTGCCAAACAAAGGAGGGAATTATATCCTCTTCATTATAGGTCTGGTTTCCACCAGGGAACGGAAAAGCTAAAATGAAACTGAATAGAAAGGTCCATCTAACACACAGTGCGATTATAAGGTATGAAGTCAAATAGGCTCGGCTGAGTGAAGCGATAGGTGTTAAATTAACAGAAAATTAATCAGAAGGTGGATTCATATGTAAATAGGGTAATACTCAAATGATCCGAAATAGGTGCTGCATGTTCAGGCAGCAGAACAATGCACCTGCCTCTTTTCCTTTCCCTATCGCCTTTCAGCAACAAGAACCACTTACTGTGGATGTAGCAGGGCAGTTATTTCCAATAAATTATTAACCTTGCAAGAGAGAAATCAATGAGAAACCCCCACACACACCAGGAGCGCTTCTGTGATGGGCCGTGCAGAGCCCACCACTCTGCTTTGGCTAGAATGTTGTACAGACATGTCCTCTTTTTATTTTATACAATACATCATATTCTCCTGGGTTTCTGCACCTTGCTAATGAACTATTGCTACGTATTAATTTTCAGATTTAGCAAGAACCCACCTAATAAGCCAGGGATGGCTCTCATGGTAGCAGATGCTGACCAACTGCGGAGGGAAGCAAAACGCCTCCTTGTTTTGAATCTCACATTCATCAGTGTTATTGGGTCAGACTGGACAATATGCTTACCCTGATTGCTGCACAACACATATGGGGAGAAAGGGACAGACCATCTGGTTCGCAGGCAGAAGGCCTCAGGTACAACTCCTAGATTGTAGGGAGGCATGGGAAGGATTCCCCGCCTGAAACCCTGGAGCTTCCAGTCAGTGCATGCTGAGCTGGATGAGCCCATGGCCTGACTCTGTATAAGGCAGCTTCCTATGTTCCTAAAGCACCTTCCTTCATCAGCCATCCCAAATGCATGTTCTGTCTCTGATGCCACTGGATGCCCACGGATAGGCATAATGTTAGGAGACTGCTTATGTGCGTACAACAGGCCTATTGTTACTGAATCAGCTGTTCAGGGTCAGTGTGGATTTTGAACACGTATTACCTATTCAAGTATTGTAGTCACATATGGACCATCAATGGCAGCAGAGGTGGGATATAGGTGCTGGGTTCATACTCTGGACCTCATCCATATATTCATCAGAGAAACGTTGGAGAGTATGCCTCCCCAACTGCTGGGCCCCACCCTAGAAACTACAGTAATTATGTGCTCTCATCCCATTCATCCCCAGTCCTCCTCTAACCAGCCCTGCCAAGACATCTCCATGGGATTCAGGACACTTATATACTGTTATAGAACTGGGCTGGGAAGGTTGGTTTCCCCTAAACACAAGGAATGAATAAATACTAGGGTTTTGATTAATTAGGATCTGGTACACAACTGTGCCAGATAGGGAATTCAGGGAATTCCCAGGCTGGCTTACACAAAACATCCTAGCTGGATGGGGAAGAGCAGACCTGTTAGCATTATAAAAAGGTGTTGATGGGCCATAGAAGGTTCCTTTGGCCTGGGGAGACAGATGTCACAAAGGTTGCCGGGGTAACTGTGTGTTTGAGGGGGCAGGAAATTGGAGTTTTGAAGCAGGGATTCCTGGGGGGAAGGAGGAGGAAGTAAGGCAGAGATCTCCATCTTGGAGATGGAGACGGATGAGTCTCCTACAGTGCTGTGGACCATGCCACTAGATTTGGACTCCCTCCATGCAGACTGAAAGTGTAAATAGGTGAATAAACCCTATTTCTAAAAGCACGACAGTCTCCGCCGTGTCTTCCATACTCCAAAGGGACACAGAACCTGTGTGTGTGTGTGTGTGTGTGTGTGTAGCCCCATGCGCTCTGACCACTGCTTGGCAGAGAAAGGGGCAGGCTTTTGTAACAATAAAAGGGCCGCATTCAGGTGTAATGCCAGGTTAGGTTGGCAAATTAGCCCAAGTACTCCAGCTTTACCCTCCCTTCTTCCCAGTAGTACCATTACAATCAAACCAGTACTTGTGGTTTGTTTCTTCCAAACAAACTATTGAGAAACCCAAGAGCAAAACTACTTATTAAATATTTTAATAAATAAAGTGTTGAGGGTCTTGTTACCAGGCACTAACCATATTAACTTGGAGGTAACTTCACTGCCACTCTCTGAAGTGAACGGGCTTAGCCCCGCAGCCTTTGAAATGCCACCCAAAAGCACCTTTCCTTCTGTGCCTTACCTCCTACGCCCCAGGAAAATATATTCCTCTAGTTCTCAATACAGAAGTGTAATAAGGTGCAAACAAGAGATCACGCCTATCATTTATCAATTAACATGTATTATTAGAAATCATAATGCAGCTGTGTTTCCGACACAAAGCATTTCCATGGATGAGATGATACGTGGCAATTTCAATGAATAAATTCATAAATGTCACCATCCAGGAAAGTGGGCAGGTCTGAGTATGCAATTAGAAGGATCTCCACATACAACGGATCTGAACTCTGCCACTAATTAATGGAACCATTTTCCAATGGATAGACGGGGCAGAGAGTGTGTGCTTGGGTTTTGTTTTGTTTTTCAGTGCCAGCCTAGGTCTGGGAAGGGATGAACTGGAAAAGAATTGCTTAATTCTAGCAATCATCTAGGTCTGGGAAGGGATGAACTGGAAAAGAATTGCTTAATTCTAGCAATCATCTAATGAAGTGGCAACATGTACAACAAATGTGCAGAGTCTCATCGTGCCACAACCTGCTGTCAATGATGTGATAGGGTTGCTCGAGCTATTTTGAAGACGGGATAGCCATGTCACTAGGGCTCAAAAAGCATAAAGAAGGTGTCCTCCAGTTTTTGATGGACTACAACTCCCATTGCTCCTGACCACTTGCTCTGCTAGATGGAGTTGGTGGAAGTTTTAGTCTAACAATACCTGGAGGACCATAGGTTCCCATCCCTGGCATGGAACAAGGATCTCAACAGATGTATGGTGGAAGACACAGGTTGTCCAGCAACACTTTGGACACCACTTTTCAGAAGAGCACTGGGCAGGGAGATACCTGCCTTATCCATCTGAGCACAAGCAAAGGGATAACCTCTGCTTTTGAAGAGGGAGTGCCAAAGCTTCCTTCCAAGCTCAAGAGATGTAATCTTTTTTCCTGAAAATATTTTGCACAGGCTCAGGAACGGAACTGTGTCCTCAAAGAAGAACTCAGGGGGACTTTATATACTGACCTCTAATAAGAAGAAGAAGAGAAGAGTTTGGATTTGATATCCCGCCTTTCACTCCCCTTAAGGAGTCTCAAAGCGGCTAACATTCTCCTTTCCCTTCCTCCCCCACAACAAACACTCTGTGAGGTGAGTGGGGCTGAGAGACTTCAGAGAAGTGTGACTGGCCCAAGGTCACCCAGCAGCTACAGGTGGAGGAGCGGAGACACGAACCCGGTTCCCCAGATTATGTGACTACCACTCTTAACCACTACACCACACTGGCTCTCTAATAAAGTGCAGTAAGTGCAGACAGGGGGGGAAAGATGAAGGAGCCCCAATAAACTTGCAGAATAACTTGCACATGTCTTGACCATTGGTGTTTCCAAAATCTGCTAAACCAAAGACAACAGTGGGGCAAATGTGTGCACTTGGATGGGCAACAATGGAGGGCTCATCGTGTTGAGAAAGAGCTGTAGTTCAGTGATACAGCACGGAGTCTGTGTGAAGAAAATCACAGGCAGGGCCGTCTTTAGCAGATACAACGCCGGGGTTCAAATATCCGCCCAGCGCCCCCAAATTACCATGGATAGTGTTGGGGTGGCCGTAGCTGCGCACTGCCGGCCATCCAGGGGGGCAACTCTCCCCCATGCCACTGCTGGAGAGCGATCCTTGCAGAGGCTTGGGAATGAAATTGCGCCCCTCCCAAGCCTCCTTGGGAGGAGAGCAACCCCCGCAGAGGCTTGGGAGGGAAACTGCACACCCGCCAGCCTTATGGTTGGCGGGGCGCAGCTGGCGGGCGTGCAGGGAAAGGGGAGGCAGCTCCCCCACTTGCTGGGGCGCCCCTGAGAGGCCGGCACCCTGATGCAACGCACCACTAAGCCCTCTGGGAAAGATGGCTCTGATCGCAGGTTCCTTCCCTCCATACATCTTCTATCTTCCAACCTGAGATTTGAAAGCAATTTTTAACTTTTAGCAAGGTTTTCGAGAATGTTCAATGCAATGAGAAAATGAAAATGAAATGAAGAATAGGAAAAGGAAAAGGAGCTATGCAGGACATTGAGGTCTTTTCGCAAAAGACAACTTGAAGGCCTCTCTGCCTTCTCAGATTCCACAAATTCTCATGCTTTTTCAAAACTTCTCAGAAACTACTTCCTCTTTTTTTTTTTCAATTAAAGGTGAGAATCTCAACATGGCAATTTGTGTGCCAGCTACCGAATTTCACACTTGAATAATCACTAATGTTGCATTCTAAAAGCATGGAATGAATCCTAAACACCATTCCCATGGTCTGAAAAGATATGCAAATATAGAGTAGATAGATCCAAGACTGATCAGTAAACAGCAGGACTCTGAATGAAATTCTGCTGCTCAGGAGTGAGATGCATAGGGTTTCTCTTAAGACCGCATGTTTAGAAATTTGGAGCTGACTCCAATAACATTTTTGAGTCAGCTCCAAACTACACTGATGGACAGCAGTTCCCAAGGATTTCAGGCAGAAGTCTCTCCCAGCCCTACCTGGAGAGGCTGGGAATCGAACCTGGGAGCTTCTGCATACAGAGCATGTGCTCTACCGTTGAGCTGTGGCCCCTTCTCATCTTCTTATTATGTTGTAACAGAATCTGAGAAGCAACCCTTGACTCTTAAAAAAATGTGTAGCTGCCCAGAGTGGTTGGAAAACCCAGCCAAATGGGCGGGATATAAATAAATTATTATTATTATTATTATTATTATTATTATTATTATTATTATTATCATCATCATCATCATCTGGTGTCTGAGCAGTTGAAGCTATAAGCCTGTGTCTCACATACCTGCCAAGTGCCCTGAGGGGGGAAAGGGACACCCCCATTTTTCATGCAAGATCGTGGCGGCCATTTTGGATGCCGTGCTCTTGCCCAAAAAAAGCGCGTTTTCAGGGTGAGAGCATGGGGTAGGTCATGTGACATTCCTGGGAGCACATCCCGGAAGACATACATCCTGGTTTTGGGTTGAAGGCTTATATAATACAATGCTACCCCACGAAAAAATTGTTCCCACAACTAGATAACGAATATGGCAGGGAGAAGCCTATCTAGAACCCTTTTCCATGACATCTAGCATAAATGTGCATAATGTGTTTGATATTATGGTTGTTGCTATTGGGAAGGGCTATGGCTCAGTGGTAGACTATATGTTTTGCATGCAAAAGATGTCATGTTTAATCCCCAGAGATTCCAGGTGGGGGTGGGATCTCTTTTGTGAACACCCCTTTGTGAAACTCTGGAGAGTGATGGCTGCCATTCAGTGTAGGCATTACCAAGCTAGAATCAATCATTTAACTCCCTGCCTGCCATCTGAATTGGTACAGTCCACGCACAGGACTGTACCAACTCATGCTGCAGATAAGACACCTAATTTGCTGTTTTTGAGAGCTGAACCAGAAACAGTCATTCCTTAAAAAGAAAGAAAGAAAGAAAGAAAGAAAGAAAGAAAGAAAGAAAGAAAGAAAGAAAGAACGAACGAACCCAGGAATACTTTCAAGTTGAGAAAGGTAGGCAAAGGTTTCACCAGATGAGAATTTAACATGCCACTTCTCCCCTAAATCAACACGTCTTCCAGATGTCAGTCCCGTTGGATTGACTGTTTTAATATTTTATCACTCTTCCAATGTCATTCTGAAAGGCAATTGAGCTATCACCCAGCCTTTGTCCTCTGCTCTAATAATCTGACTTGCTCCTGCCTGTTCTATAAATCATACACATCAAAGATGCCGTGACTGAAGACAAAGAGATGGGCATTTATGGTTAAAGTCCCCCGAGAATTAACAACCTGCAAGTTTACAACCGCAATTTAAATGCAACCCCAACTTTCCCAGGAACCACTGCAGCGTGCAATCATTCGTTCCAGTTCAAGGAAACATACACACACATCAACTTAAGCCTGAATTGTGCTTTTATTTTTTTTATTTAACAATATTCATATGTCCACTTAACAATAATCGAACTCTCTAAGCAGCTTACATAAAGGGGTATAAAATAGCAATAAAAAATAGCAATAAAAACAGACTTCAAAAAGGTAAACACAGTAAAATTAAAAGCAAACATACATAATCAAATTAAAGGCCCAGAAGGGCTTTCCTAAATGAAAATTTGTTAGGCCTCGAAAACTATACTATGAAGGCACATGCCTAATATCAATTCTAACAACACACACACACACACACACACACACACACATGCCTAATATCAATTTTATCAACAACACCCACACCCCTTAGTTGCAAGTTAAACATGTTCTAACTTGGACCAAATTCAGACCATACGTTTAACACACTTTAAACAGTCATGGGTTCCCCCAAATAATTCTGGCAGCTGTAGTTTGTTATGTGTACTTAAGAGTTGTGAGGAGACCTCCATTCTCCTCACAGAGCTATTATTCTCAGAGTTCTATGTGAAGCGGGATTGACTGCTAAACCACTATCCACCTCACCCCACAGTTGCTAAAATAACTGGCCATAGTTCTGTGTAGACATGTACAAGACTGTACTACTGCACGCATAGTTTAATAGTATCATATAGTTCAAGGTGGCTTAGAAAAATAGTAAAACACAAAGCAATAAGAGCAGCAAAATTATACTGAGTGGCAGTGACAGAGTAGTAGTAATAGAAATAAAATAAAAACTGTCCAGTAGCACCTTAGAGACCAACGAAGTTTGTTCTGGGTATAAGCTTTTGTGTGCATGCACACTTCTTCAGATACCGTAGTAGTAGTAGTAATGTAACATTATTATATAATTATTATACAATATCTATAAATAAGTAAAACAAATAAAAAACACAGAATCAAACCATATTGATACCCCACAAAAAACCTCACATGTAAATAATGCAATCACCAAAATCATTTACATTCTCACTATACAGAACTAATTTAAAAACAAAACCCTCACATACCCAGTCATTCAACAATCATACCCATCTTACCCGCATCAGATCCCCCCAAGCAATTCTCACTTCAACAAAGCACTTGTTCTTACAACCAGTAATCTTAATAAGGATGAAGAAGTTAGTTCAGTCTACGTTTGGAATGGAACCTGCTTGTTTCACATCTCCCAGACTTTTGCATCGGAACCAGTTACCAAGGAGACTGAGCATTTCTCCAAAGTTTGTAGTGAAGCTCCCGAGTTTTGTTTTTAGAAAGATGCAAAAACACAAATATGGATACACAAATATGGAAGTGGATACAGAAGTGGATACATTCAGGGTTGCATCCAACATTAGTCATACTCCAAGTAGACCCAATGAAACCAATGGGCATGACTTAGTTCCATTGTTTTCAGTGGCTCTCTTCTGAATAGAACTTAAGCCAGGTACAACAAACCTGTTATTATTTGATATAACCAACCCCAGTGCTTTGGACTACAGCCCTGATCATCCCTGACGATTGGCCACGCTGGCTGGATCTGATAGGCTTTGAAGTCCAACAATACCGCAAGGTATTGTGTAATTATTGTGCATTTTGTGCTTAATTTTGGCAGATTGAGAAATCATTTTAATCAGTCTGCTGTACTACAGTTCCTGACACACCTCTGGTGCTTAAAAAAACCCATTAAACTGTAGCGGCGGCATTAAAATTGAGAAACGAACATGTCTTCCTTTTATATCAGATGTAGTTGAAAAGTCAGAATCTGTCACCTATTAGAAAAGGAATATTTTATGTTGGCAGTTAAAAGCAAGAGGGAAAACCTAATAGCCTGATAGATGTTTTAGCATTTTGCAGGCAATATATATAAAGTTTGATTTCATATAAATGTTTTATAAATGTCTTTTTGGGCTCCGTCATAGATTTGTGGCAGCAATAAGCTTACCAATATGACTACATAAAACCAAAATTTGATCCCCCCCTTTTATCACAATTGAATATATTACAGCTTGAATTCATTTCCAAGTAGCCTTCCCCAACCTGGTGCCCTTCACACAATTTGGGCTACAACTCCCATAAGCCCCAGGGAGCCAGCACAGGAGTGGTCCCCCAAAACATCTGGTGGGTACCAGCTTGAGGAAAGCTACTTTAACAGAAGAAAGTTGAGGAACAAGAAGGTACAAGCACAGTGTGATCTAAATATAAAGTCACAGCAGCAGGAAATGTGAATGTGAATTCTTTTATACACACACACAACAGTGAATACCTCCTTGTAAGCATTGCACAATGCACTGCACAATGTCTTGGATTGTGATGTTGTGTGGGTATCACATTTTATCGACAGATGAAGCACCATGTTTTACAACAATGCCATGACACATGGCAAGGAACAAGCAAAGGATCATTCAGCATATAATGAGTATTTGCAGTGTTGAGAACAACAGGAAAAGAGATTGTCATTTATTTCAGATTAAATAAAACTGGCATTAGGGGTTGTAAGTGCAAGTAGATAAATAGGTACCGCTCCGGCGGGAAGGTAAACGGCGTTTCCATGCGCTACTCTGGTTTGCCAGAAGCGGCTTAGTCATGCTGGCCACATGACCCGGAAGCTGTATGCCGGCTCCCTCAGCCAATAAAACGAGATGAGTGCCACAACCCCAGAGTCGGTCACGACTGGACCTAATGGTCAGGGGTCCCTTTACCTTTACTGGAGGAACCCCACACCCTGCTGCAGCCGCTCCCCCTTCCTTGCTATTGCTGCCTGTTCAGCTACCCTATCTGAGTTACCATGAGAGAAGTAAAGGACAAGGAGCAGTAGCTTCCACGGGCATCATCCTCTCCCTTTGAGAGGTGGTGCAAATTGGGCTCAGAAAGATAAGGTGCAAGATAAACACTGGTAATACTGACAAGGAGGGGGCTCACTGAGAGCAAATTTCTTAAGAACCCCCAGACTCGAAATCCTGACTATGGAGCTGGATTAAAAGAGCAAGTTTTAAAAGGTGCATGCAGATCAAAACAGAAGAATAACGTTAATTGGACCCGGAAGATAACTCAAAATCAATGCGGTTTCCACTAATTGTGACAAGAAGATGTGCTTGCAACAAGTAACTTTGCTCTAAACCATAACAAGGTAAGCATCACAAGGGATTCTGACCAAGACAATAACTGCCCCCTCTACAAACGGCTTTCAAACACTTACAAAGAGGCAGTCTTGCTTTAATAACAACTCTTATTTTACCTTGAAACACAATGTATAAGAAAGGCAGCGAGTTGATTGATGACTCCGAAGTGGAACATCTTTCCTAAAGGCTGAGTTTCTGGTGGAAAGAGCAGTGTGATCCAACTGGGTAATTATCCCTTACTCTGCAGAAATATAAGCTGTGTTGAGGCAAAGTCTATGATTGCCACGTATGCATTTTAAATACATATTTTAATTGATTTTCAGAAAATAAAAAATGGATAAAACAACAACTAACTGGGTCTGCATCTTTCAGATCTTAATGACCTTTCACCAGTACTGAACACTTTCTTGACACACTAGTCAAAACAAAAAAAAAATCCTTCCAGTAGCACCTTAAAGACCAACTAAGTTAGTTCTTGGTATGAGCTTTCGTGTGCATGCACACTTCTTCAGATACACTTCAGATACACTGTGTATCAGATACTTCAGTGTATCTGAAGAAGAGTGCATGCACACGAAAGCTCATACCAAGAACTAACTTAGTTGGTCTTTAAGGTGCTACTGGAAGGAATTTTTTTTGTTTTGACTATGGCAGACCAACACGGCTACCTATCTGTAATTGACACACTAGGTTAGGGCATCACTCCAAAAAGAGGTTTGCACTTCCAGAGGTCCTTTAGCATTAGTAAAGAATGGGAAACGAGTTTTGAGAAAATAGACCAGCTTAATAATTTCCCTTACTAATCTACTCTGATTGGCAAATTCTTCTGCAAATACTAACTGCCCAATCCTGGGAGACCAGCTTTGAACCAAATTGCTTTCCCTGTGCACCCTGAGCAGGAGCAGTCAGCATTAAGAAAAAGAGGTCAGAATAGGCCAATATATGGACTGTCCCTGGATGAAGTGACTCTTCTTCTTTAAGTTCTCAAAGTTCTTAACCTTGCTCAAGGTTGTCAACTGAACTAGCCAGGCGTTTAACTGAGAATCAATCACAGTCAGTACATCCTTTGAAAAATAAGACTTTAGGGCCATCTTGCCTCAAAATGGCACCTAGACATTCTGTTTTGGTGACTGCAACTTTGACTTAAGGAACCGTTTGGCACCCAGCTTATAAATATGACTTTCTAACACTGGCTAGTTCCATCTTAGCCACCATCAAACAGATTTACAGAAGTAAATCCTATTGAATTCAATGGGGCTTGATCCCAGGTAAATGGGGGTAAGACTGCAGTCTCAATTTCAGTAACTATTGGACCTCAGTATATAGTTTTTGAATTTTTAAAATTAGTTTTCCATCATACCCCCAGTAATAGCCAAATTATAACAATAACAATTAATTCCCAAATTGTACATTTATCAGAATGTCCATCAACTTCCACTTGATACATGTTAAAGTGGCTCCCCGCATGGTGGATTGGGTGCATTTCCGATTTTATATCACTGCATTCAATAATCTTAATTAGTATCAGTTACATTTCAGTTATAATAATAATCCCTTAGTCAACAGCTACATAAGTAATCATTTCCATTAATCCCCGCTGTCATGGGGGGCTACCTCCATTAAGGCAGGTGGGACCGGAAGCCCTTGTTGGACCTCACTATGGTCTCGTCCACTCAATCCACCACAGTCTGTCTCCACATGCAAGGGAGACCCATCAGCTACCCTCACCTGGTTTAGCTGGCCAGTCAAAACTGTTTCCCACGTTGTGACTGCTGTCACATGCTGACAGCTTGTAGGAGCCACAAGTGAGAGCTGAGTGCATGGTGGAGACCAAAGGTGGACAAACTACCCCAGAAAGAGCATGGCATGTCCTCCAGCAGAGGTACTACCACTTGTCATCATCACATTACATGCATACATACACACAGGTTCACACTTTTAGCTGAATGCACAGAACCTTAAAAAAATAATTTAAAGGAAGGAAAAAGAAAGTCTGTTCCATGAAATGAATTTTATAAGAAGGCGTTATGGTTATGTGTTGCTGTTTTCAACCAACATTTTGATTTATCTTTTTTTTGCCATCTTTATTTATTTATTAAAAAAAAGGAAAAGTGCTTTTGTGATGATATAATTCTAGAGTCACCTGGGAAGTACTGAGCTTCCACAAAGTGAAAATCAAATTTCCATAGTCCGCCACAATTGGTCAATCTCCACAGCTCCAAGTAATGTGCCAAACAAAACTGTCATTCTTTGATGTTTATGTGCTGGGGGAGGAGAGAGAGAGGGAGGCAGGCAGGGAGGGAGGGAGGAATCCTATAAATAAATGGGTTCAGAGTTATAGGCCAAGAAACTGACAATATTTAACACAGACTGGGATTTGCCAAGAAGAAAGCTTAACAGGTTTTTATTTTGTAAATGCTAGCAGTTTCCTCCCCAATGGAAAACTGTCCCTGGGAATCCTTTTGTCATTTAAATGGCAGGCTACAATGGATGTGGAGCGAAAGGAACAGGATGGGGAAAGGTATGTATTGATTCTGCAGCATTTCAGCAGAATGAATAGACTTCTGCATTTTTGTTTCCATATCGCTATGAAAAAATCTCTCTGATTGATTCGGATCAGTCCACACAAAGCTGGAAGGTCATCCCATGACACACACTTGTCACCAAGTTGCGTCTGTAGGGGAAAAGAAGCTGAGGCAAGTAATTTGCTGAGAAGGCAACTTAATTTAGCCGACACCGTTGGGCTTAAATTAAGCAAACATGAGAAAATTACCCAGAAACCCATCAAGAGTTGGAACTGAAAATAAAACCTTCTTAGCGGCTCAACCACTGTTTTCAGAGGCTAGGCTAGGAAAAGGTTATTAAGATTTGCCTCAGAAAGGAGAAAGCAAAGCTTCAGTACTACAATATTAATGCAAATGCAATATTAATATCCTGCCAGAACGGTAAATGCAAAAGCTCTCTGCAGCTCTCCAACCACATCCCCCAACCCTCCCCACCCCCATAGCAATTTAAAATATATGGGGCAGCCAGGATGTGCCTTGTGGTTCAGTAGATCAGACTGAGAGTGGACCAAGGAAACAACAAATTCAGATCCCAGCTGAGATGTATTTGCCAGGAGAACACACTGGAAGGAATCAGGCCCAGAACACCAAAAAAGGAGAAGAGATGCATAGCCAGAAGAGAGGAATAAGCAGGACAGATTTGCATAAAATGTGCATATGCTAATTTATATGATTAGACACACATTTAGGAATAATTATTGTAATTCAAATAGGAATACAATGGTACCTTGGGTTAAGTACTTAATTCGTTCCGGAGGTCCGTACTTAACCTGAAACTGTTCTTAACCTGAAGCACCATTTTAGCTAATGGGGCTAATGGAGCTGCTGCCCCGCTGGAGCACGATTTCTGTTCTCATCCTGAGGCAAAGTTATTAACCTGAAGCACTATTTCTGGTTGAGCGGAGTCTGTAACCTTAAGCGTATGTAACCCGAGGTACCACTGTATAGCACATTTCACTATGTACCTGCTCAGTCTCCTATCCAGGTTCAAAGCCCAAAGATCAAGCCCTTTGGATAGTTTAAACTGGTCTTAGACAGAGACAGCCTCTGCAATAATTTGGTCACACTATCCATAGCCAGGAATTGGAGACAGTCTTGGAAAAAAAAGCCAGGACAGGTCCAATAGTCTTTGTAGAATGAAGCCCAAGGTTATCCAGGCAGCAAAGACAATGTCAGAGCGCTTTGGGCAAGAATCAGATACACCGTTTCTGTAGAGCAAGGTGACAGAGAGGGAAACAGGTGAAATAGATTCAGCAGGTCAGGCAAACAGATGGGATTCTTCTAGGAACCAAGGAGGAATGGACAGAAGTCAACAAGAAGAGACTGCAAGCCTGGATTTCCCAGGATGCTTGCTAAATATTTCCCATAGCCAATCAGGCTGCAACCACTTTTTTAAAAAAAATGCTGGGTCCTACAACATATGGGACCAGCAAAGGATCATACTGTAAGGGAGAGCGATTTTCTGGTCCTCCAGTTAGTCCTAGACTCCAAATCTCATCATCATTGGCCATTGGCCATGCTAGCAGGTCAGATGGGAGTTGGGAGTCCAACAACATCCAGATGAATGCAGGTTTATTTATTTTGGACTTGTTCCATCCTTTGATCCAGATGCAAATTGCACTTAGCTGCCCAGCAACAACCGAGAATTATATTTAGCATACAGTGCCTTCAGCTGTCACTTGAATGTAATTTGATCAATTTTCTTTGCATGGAGGCATGATTACGTGATATATCTCAAGGTGACTGCAGGTTCACACCTAGGTTCTCCTCTCATGGAACGTATGTCGATTTTTCAATAGACTTCTCGAGTTAGAATTTTCATGAAGTCCACAAGGGCTTTGTACAGTCAAGATTTTCTCACAGTCCTGATAATGGGAGGGAAAGGTGAATAAAAGAATCACCAAGTTGTAGAGTTAGAAGAGAAGAAGACAGAATCAGGATTCAAAAATGACCTTAACGGGTTGGAGAACTGGACCCAAACTAACAAAATGCAATTCAGTAGGGCAAATGTAAGGCTCTGCACCTAGACAGGCAGAACCAGCTGCACAAATATAATATGGGGGCACCTGCATTATTTGTAGTACATGTGAAAAGGATTTAGTGGTCCTAGTGGACCACAAGCTTAACATGAGTCAACAGTGTGATGCAGCAGCAAAATGTGCTAATTCTATTCTAGCTCCATCAACAGAAGTACAGTGTCCAGGTCAAGGGGAGTAATAGTACCACTCTATTCTGCCTTGGTTAGACCCCACTTGGAGTACTGTGTCCAGTTCTGGGCACCACAATTAAAGAATGATATGGACAAGGTAGAACGTGTGCAGAGGAAGATGACCAAGATGATCAAGGGCCTGGAAACCAAGCCTTATGAGGAACAGTTGAAGGAGCTGGCTATGTTTAGAGGAGACGGAGAGACTATCTTCAAAAATGTCAAGGGTTGTCACATGGAAAATGGAATACAGTATGCTTGTTTTCCCCTGCTCTGGAGGATAGGACTCGAACCAATGGCTTCAAGTTACAAGAAAGGAGATTCTGACTAAACATCAGGAAGACCTTTCTGACAGTAAGAGCTGTTCAACAATGGAAAGGACTCCCTCGAAAGGTGACTGACTCTCCTTCCTTGAAGGTTTTTATGTAGAGGTTGGGGGCTTAAAATCTGTCATGGATGCTTAAGTTGAGATTCCTGCATCGCCGAGGAGCGGGTTCGATTCGATAACCCTTGGTGTCCCTTCCAACTCTACACTTCTATGAGGGTCATCTCGTCAACCCCTGGGGTGCAGGAGTCTTTTGCCCAATGTGGGGCTCAAAGCCACAACCCTGAGTTTAAACGTCTCCTGCTCTACCAACTGAGCTATCCAGGTGTTGATTGATATCTATCTTAAATCCAAGCAGTTCAAGGGATAAAAATGCAGCCTGTAGGACTGTTGTTATTGTGGAGCAGGGGGGTGGGTTGGAATACATGTGGAATGGGATTTATATGTAGACCTGGGGTTACTGCAAATGTTAACATCACTCATGTTGAGTAACGCAAACCTACCATGTGAATATTTGAAAGAGTGAGAGCTATTGGATACCACCTTCCTTTGTGGTAGAGAAAATTATTCGCATGCTACGGAGCAAGCACATCTGTTAGAGTTGAGGAATTGATCTGTTTTGCTCGAGGTATGTTTTACTGGGAGAGGGACTCTGCTTTGACAAATAACACTCCTGTCAACCAATCATGCCACTCTCTGAGGTAGATGTCCACATGTCACTTTAGATAAAAGATCATATATGTAAGCCCTGCCATCCGATAGGTCACAGGAGTTGCTAAGCGGTGTCTTCATTAGCTATACTAGAATATCACTTTAGCCCTTGCCTGTTCTCACTATTTGCATGCCCTCCTCTGTGCTGGGTTGCATGAAATGAAATCAAGGGAGCTGCAAGAAGCTGCTAGAGTAAATAATGGCATTTTAAAAAGTTAAAACGTGCATTAAACTGTATTAGAAACCCGCTCCAGCCCGACTGCATACAAAAATTCTATTATACTACGAGGGTCATTAAGTTTCACCCCCTAAAATGAAATGCCCTCCTAGTACAGGAACAACCAATGTAGTTGGACTGCAATTGTGTGTCAAGGACCCCCAAGACACCCTCAAATAAAGACACAATTCACACAGAATTATTATTTTTTTGCATAATTTTGGCCACAACTTTATTGATTATAGCATGTGAGTGGTTGCTTAGGCATTGGCTAGCGACTATCTGTTCCCACTTAGAGGTAGGAACAAAACTGACAACCACAAGCCTGAGAAGGTCAATAAGGGAACACATTTTGGGGAGAGAATAGAGCTGGGTGCCAGGCCCTCCCCTCTCCCCAAATGCTCCCAGGGGCTCTTGCGTGGCCTTAGCCCCTGGACAGGGGTTCGGACAAGAGAATGGCGAGCCCCTGGATTCCTTTAACGGAATACCCTTGCAGCAGCAGCATTGGAGGGGCAGGCACAGCCAACCACACCCCCTCCACCAACCAAAATTAACCAATGCCTAACCGCAACCTTACAAGTTGTGACGATTTGCTACGCAGTAGGCAAAAACCAAATGGCACCAGCCAATCAGCCAAATGGTAAAATTCCTACCAATCCCCTGCCCCAAAGCAGACAACCCCATGACAGGCAAGGTCATAGCATGACATAGCAAGGTCCTGACATAGCAAGGTCAATGTGAACAGCCCTAAATATAGGGAGGATGGGCGGGTGATCCAATGCGTGCAGCGAAAAGAGGAAGCTCAACGCTGCGTGCAGGGAATATATAACCCCTCATCAGTCACTCAACATTGCTACATCAAATTCTCCCTAGCGACTGATGAGGAGCCCAATCAGATTCGTGGCCATCTATACTAACCCACCCAGCAACAGAGGGATGCCTTGGTTGACCCCACCGCAACACGTGCTCTCCATGAAGGAGAACACGCTTTCTCCATCAGCCCCAGCCACTTTTGGCCTCCCAAAGGAGGCCAGGGAAGCAAACATGTCCATGTTAAAACGATACAATGAAAAATTAAGAAGCAGCCTATTCAAGCAGGGCTTATTCCAGCAGCTTTGCTGAAAGACCTGCTTTATCAGACACCTCCTCCCTCCCTGTCCCTTTCCCCTTGTGTGTCATGGCATTTTTTAGATTGCAAGCCTGTGGGGCAGGGACCATCTTGTTTGACTGTATGTAAGCCACTCTGGGGGGGGGGGAGCCTTTTGGGTTGAAAATGTGGTGTGTGTGTGTGTGTGTGTGTGTGTGTTTTACAAATGCTCTAAATAAATTTTAAAAAATAAAAATGTAGGCTGGAACAATTGGGGTTGAAGTCCTGAAGGGCACCACAGTGACTAACCCCGTCCTAGTAGATGACCTTACTGTTGCTTTATTGCAATTTCGAGATGCAGAACTTTGATCATGATTAAAATATTTCAGACATGCAAGGGGGTACATCTATCATATGTTATGCATAAATGTGCCAATTTTTACATATGCACCAGATGTTTAATTAGTATCCTTGAAGACAACCCAGGTGCTTAAAAATGTCATAATGAGACGTACGCGACAAGCCCATAAACGCCTGCCTTCAAACAATGCGGCTGCTCCTTACAGCAAGTTTTACAGCTTCCCAGCCTGACGCCTCAGTACTTATTGTTCAAATCTAGCCTTCTCTGGTTTTCACCAATCGCTTCATTTATAGACATTAGATTGTATCAGTAGAGGCAGATTCAATGTTAATTATTTGCTCTATGATTTAGTTTAAATATAGAATGATTTATAGCTGGGCTTCAGATCAATATTGAGGCGGGGGAGAGAGAGGGGAGCGAAGGCAGGCAACCATGAACAGCCGGTGTTGTGTTCCTTCGCCAGCGTTGAGCAGCAGCCTTGATTTTGACAGATCTGTTTTTAAAGAGAATGAGGCACGGTTCAACCACATATGACGCATGGTTTTACTGTTTGGGAGACGTGCGCTGCCCCTTAAATATGACTGTGTATCCCAGCACATAAACGAAGAAGAACAGCAAACACAAATCAGTCCTACGGTTTAAGGTGAGGAATCAAGGGCAATTCAAACACCTAAAGGCAAGAATGCACCAAAGCAACTACATATCCTTGTATCGAGTCATGTCATTGGTCCACCCAGACCAGTACGGTCCAATCTGATTGGTAGCAAGAGGCCCTGAGGCGGTCCAGGTGGCTAGGGATGATGGGAGCTGGAGGCCAACAACTTCCGGAAGTCCACAGGTTCCTTTCCCATGAGTTAGAGTGACATATGGAAAAAATGGAAGAGGATGGGAATCATGCCTCTCCATTGTGATTAGTACGGGATTAATGAAGCATATCATCAGAAAGATAATTTTGGTACATGTTATATAATAATAATAATAATAATAATAATAATAATAATAATAATAATAATAATAATATAATAATAATAATAATAATAATAATAATAATAATAATAATAATAATTTATTATTTATACCCCACCCATCTGGCTGAGTTTCCCCAGCCACTCTGGGCGGCTTCCAATTGAGTGTTAAAAACAGTACAGCATTAAATATTAAAAACTTCCCTAAATGGGGCTGCCTTCAGATGTCTTTGGTCAAGGGGTTGCAGAGAAGGGGGAACGCAAATGTTATTTGTTTTATTTTTGGTGTGTGTGTGTGTATGTGCTAATAAAATGAAATAGCAAAACAGGATTGCATTATAATATGGAATTGGCTCATCATGCCAACTGCACAACACTATCCTGTAATTCGAACTTGATAGTGAAGGAGCAACGAAAGGACTCTAGTATTGGTATAGCATGTTAAGATGATGCGCTGGATTATGGAGAAAGCTAGAGAGTTCCAGAAAGACATCTACTTCTGCTTCATTGACTATGCAAAAGCCTTTGACTGTGTCGACCACGGCAAACTATGGCAAGTTTTTAAAGAAATGGGAGTGCCAGATCACCTCGTCTGTCTCCTGAGAAATCTCTATGTGGGACAAGAAGCTACAGTTAGAACTGGATATGGAACAACTGATTGGTTCAAAATTGGGAAAGGAGTACGACAAGGCTGTATTTTGTCTCCCTGCTTATTTAACTTATATGCAGAATTCATCATGCGAAAGGCTGGGCTGGATGAATCCCTAGCCGGAATTAAGATTGCCGGAAGAAATATCAACAACCTCAGATATGCAGATGACACAACCTTGATGGCAGAAAGTGAGGAGGAATTAAAGAACCTTTTAATGAGGGTGAAAGAGGAGAGCGCAAAATATGGTCTGAAGCTCAACATCAAAAAAACGAAGATCATGGCCACTGGTCCCATCACCTCCTGGCAAATAGAAGGGGAAGAAATGGAGGTAGTGAGAGATTTTACTTTCTTGGGCTCAATGATCACTGCAGATGGTGACAGCAGCCACGAAATTAAAAGACGCCTGCTTCTTGGGAGAAGGGCAATGACAGGCCTAGACAGCATCTTGAGAAGTAGAGACATCACCTTGCCAACAAAGGTTCGTATAGTTAAAGCTATGGTTTTCCCAGTAGTGATGTATGGAAGTGAGAGCTGGACCATAAAGAAGGCTGATCGCCGAAGAACTGATGCTTTTGAATTATGGTGCTGGAGGAGACTCTTGAGAGTCCCATGGACTGCAAGAAGATCAAACCTCTCCATACTGAAGGAAATCAACCCTGAGTGCTCACTGGAAGGACAGATTGTGAAGCTGAGGCTCCAGTACTTTGGCCACCTCATGAGAACAGAAGACTCCCTGGAGAAGACCCTGATGTTGGGAAAGATGGAGGGCACAAGGAGAAGGGGACGGCAGAGGACGAGATGGTTGGATAGTGTTTTCGAGGTTACCAGCATGAGTTTGACCAAACTGCGGGAGGCAGTGGAGGACAGAGGTGCCTGGCGTTCTCTGGTCCATGGGGTCACGAAGAGTCGGACACGACTAAACGACTAAACAACAACAATGTTAAGATGGCTGCTCCAAGTATATCTGACAAAAGTGGCAATGTGCAACACCTGATCTTTTCCAGATTGAATGAACTGTCATCCCACAAGTTTCCCTGCAGCTGTCCTCTTGCTTCAAAACCCCTTTGCCACTCTCCGTTCAAAAGACTGCATCCAGCTATCTCATTTTTACAACAGGCCTCCCTGGCAGCAACACAAGGAACTGACAGCTTTCAAAACCCTTTAGACCTCTTTTCGTCCTAACCCTCAAGTCTGCTGGATGTATTTGCAACAGGCAAACCAGTGAGGTAACTGGAACCTCCAGTCTGAATTCCCCATCTCATGCTTTCAGTTATAGTGTTCTCTCTGAGCATTTTCAAACAGTCACCACCAACTGGAATAAATAGAAGATGGTCATTTCACACACCCACACAACAAAGTTTTTCACAAACCTGAACCAAGAAAAATGTTTGAACACAAAAGGTTTATTACAGCAGAACTGGTTTTACGCTACATGACCTCAATCATAGCGGCACATTCGTTTATGCCTTTTAAGACTCCTAATCTAAACAAGCAGATTGAAGGGGTCACTGCATTCTTACAGATTACGGTGAAAGGAATCTACGCAAAAGCCTTTATTCCTGCCTCTTGTTACCTACGCTTGACAAGGAGGCACCGAACCTAACTACCACCAGAGTTCACTTGAGGTGGAAAGGGACCCTTGGCTGCTTCCTTGGAGAATCATTTCATTGAAAGTGAAATTTGATGTGAATCTGATGGGTTTGGCCCAGAGAAAACAAAGGAAAGCAGTTTGAGCAGGGATGTTGCCTAATGAGAAGGGGAGGCGAGGATAAATTGTACAGAGTTTTAGTCAACTGATTGATTACATCTGCATAAATGTGCATGTCAAGCATTTGGTGGGCCAACACTATACATGGTTAGATGAGGCTGCGTTCAACTTTGTTGTGTGTGGACCAAACAAGAGTAGAGATGCTTGTCCATTGAGCAATCAAATGTTGCCAACCAGCTAGATATCTTGACCCTACCTTCTTCTATCAGTCATCTCTGCTTAAATATTCAGTGAGGCCAAAACTGCTGTTGTGTAGGTGGCTGGTTACCTTTCCTCCCTCCCTCCCTCCTCCCCTCTTTCCTTCCTTCTTCCCCCCTTCCTTTTTTCTATCTTTCTTTGGATATTTAGAAACCACCAACTCATTAAAAAAATATTGCGGTGGTGTACAATGGAATTGTAACATGCAGAACAAACGGCTGACACTGAATCAAATTAATACTGTAAAAATGCTTGGCGAAACAATAAACTCCAGGTGCCTGACTGATTTCAACAGGAACAGTGTTCCAAATCAATGGTGCTATTGCACTATGCTAAAAGACTTCGCTTGGGTAAAAACTAAACAAATATGACTGTTGGACTTCTTCCAGAGGGCTTCTTCTCTGGATGATCAGTGATCACGGTGGTGTATAAAGAGCAAGGTAACCTGGTCATAGGCTATTTAGGCCTGTATATACTAATACCTTGAACTTAGCTAGGTAATATACTGGCAACGAACACAAAGCTTTCAGCACTGGTGTCATATACTGCTGTGCAGCTGCAGTACACAGGGGGAAAGTTAGAAGCACAGCAAAGCCTCTCCAGAACTGCCAGCATCTCCAAAGAGGAACACGAGCTATTCTTTTTTTTTTAACCACAATACTCACCGGTGGCAAAGGACCTGCCAGTTACTATATTCCTTGCCAGAAAGTACCAGTATCAACAGCAAAAAAATAATGCTTAACATTTGTATAGCATTTTCAGTTGTTCTGATTGTGCATTATCTAGCTCAAGGATGAAGAGTCTCAGCCCACACCCCTTCTCTCCAAGTCACATTCTTTGCCAGCCTTCCTAGAGGTCCTCCTGGAGTGCTTTTGCCTGACTGGAATGTGTCACTGCACTGAATTCTGATAATGCTTGCTTGCCCACCTGGATGACAGAGATGGGTGTGCAAGTGTCTGTACAAAGAACCCTACTGTACAAAGGTAAAATTAACCTGGTTGCTCCACCCACTTTTGCTTCTGGCCCCACCCATCATGTGGCCCTAGAGACATTGCCTAGAAGGGATTGTGGCCCTCACACCGAACAAGATTCTTCACCCAGGACCTAGTCGTAATCTTTATAAGAGCCCTGCGAAGTAAATCATCATTATTACCTACCTTACTGAACTATGGAAAGATGCAGGCTGAGATATAATAATGTATGGGAGAGAACCTATTATTTACTGGACAAATATGTTATATATAAGTTTTCTAGGTTTGCTTTAGAAGCTCAAAGGATCAGACAAAAACCCACAGCACAAAGTGGGATCCAATGTTCGTGGGATTATCTATGTATCTCTCAGTTTATTAGAAGATACCTGAAGGGAAGTTTTTAATGTTTGATGTTTTACTGTGCTTAATGTTTTTAATTTGTTGGAAGCTACCCAGCTTCCAACGAATAATAATATTATTATTAGCAGTTTCGTGATGGCAAATTTGACTGACTCACCAGCCTAAGGCTGCCTTGCAAGATACTGGCAGAGGCAAGATTCAAACCAGGGACTTGCCAATTTGTAGTTCTGCCTCTCAGCCACTAAGCTAAACCAGCTGCCCGTTCTGCAAAACTTTTGTAGGAGGCTGGGATTCTGTTCTAAGATAAAAACAGTAGCTGCTGAAAAGCTGAAGATGCTGGTTGATGCATAAAACATGAGATCCTAGTGCTTTCTGCTTTAATTACTTTTCTCTTTCAGTTTTGCAATTGTAGGCCCCTGACCCTGGTGTTCCAGGATAAAAGCTAAAGAGAAGAACCGTTCAGTGAATTGTTCACATTTTAGAAAACTTAGCTAACGTGGCTAAAGGTTATGATAATTCCTTACAAAAAGATTTTTTTAAATGAAGTTGATTTCATTGGTATAGACCATAACTCAAGCTCTGGCAGAGGGTGCATCTCAACAGAGGAATTCCATCAAGAGGGTCCGTCCACCCCTTTGAACTCTTACAAATAGGTTCTTAGGAGTTGTGGGGAGGGATGGGAGACATATTTGGTTCAGGCAGCCTTTAAAGGCAATCCTACCCAATTTTCACTTTCTGAAATGGTACACAAACCAAAACATAGCCCTCTTTTGAAATTCGCATTTCTCCAAATTCTGCAGTGCAGTTCTCCAGTGCTCAAAACTGCATATACAACAGTGAAGTGTGCATTTAAAAAAATGCATTTCTTAGTGGAAATGTCATGCAAAAATTCATTGCATACTAAATCGTGTATAATACGAGAAAACTGCGCAAAAATGTTGAGGGATTATTTTAAAAAAATAATAATTTACAAACTGATGCGGAAATGCGGAGAACTAAACTCAGGACTGGAAAGAAACAAGAAACTGAGAGACAAAGCAAAATGTACCTATCCTCAGTTGTAGAGCCCTTGTGTTTTGCAGAGGGCAAGTTAGGATCCAAACCAGTGTTGCTCAGTAACAGCTTTTTTGATGTTCAAAGTATGTATCTTCTTTTGTTGTGGTTGTTCAAATAAGGTGAAATAAAAACCCTTGGCCATTTTAAAAATGGTATTTCACTGGCTAATGGACCAAGTATTTTTTGACCAAACGCTTAGTTCTAAACTTGATGTATGCCTGGGGTCACCAGTGTGCTGCTATTGAAGACTTCCCCTTGCAACCAGCGAGGCCTCGGATTTCCTAGCCACTCCTTGCTCAATGCACTGCCCTCCCCGCTTCATCATGAGGTGGTGAATGTGGTTAGTTTTTCCCCTTTGAAAAGGAGAAGGAAGTGGGAATGGCATTAGTCTGTCTCTCTTCCTCTTTCAGTTCCATGTGCTTTTTTGAGGCTCAGATCAGCAGCTGAGCAGAAAGAGGCGCAACTCAGAAGGTAGGAGAGAAAGGGGAGAATGGAGGAAAGAAAACTAAGTGGCCAAGGGGATGAAGTGGGATGGGGAATCAGATGGGTCAGGAGAGACAGAAAATGTATGCCTAATGGTCTCTCCTGACCCATCTGACTCCCCACCCCACTTCACCCCCCTGGCCACTTAGTTTTCTTTCCTCACAATCAAGCCAGATCCTGTAAGACAAATTCTCTTGAAAGTGCCCATTTTCAACATCTTCTCCACCCAAACCACCATCAAATAATGGGTTACATCTGTCTGTACCATAAAAAGAAGGAATACAGCACTTTCCACAACTGCCATGGCACAAAAACATGAATCTGAGACCCTTATCCTTATGGAATCTCATAATTTTTATAAGGGATCCCCTCAAAACCACCATCAAGTCCTAGGCCACTTCTGGGTGCATGGGTGTGTTCTATGACTTGGTGCTTTTGTTGCCATCCTGTGTATATACAGTGGTACCTCGGGTTACATACGCTTCAGGTTACAGATGCTTCAGGTTACAGACTCCGCTAACCCAAAAATAGGGTTAAGAACTTTGCTTCAGGATGAGAAAAGAAATCGAGCTCTGGCGGCGCGGCAGCAGCAGGAGACCTCATTAGCTAAAGTGGTGCTTCAGGTTAAGAACAGTTTCAGGTTAAGAACAGACCTCCAGAACAAATTAAGTACTTAACCCAAGGTACCACTGTATCATGAAAGAAAAGCCATTGCTTAATGCTTTCCTGATGCTGACACATACCAGTTCTATGATGTTTTACTATACAGTCTACTCATGAAAACTGGGGGGGGGGTTGGAGGTGACTCTGCTTAAAATCATGCGAACACTTGAGAATCAGCTTCAATTCTACTGGAAAAAAGCAAAGAATGTGCATGTGCATCCGCATGCTTTTCATCTTTCTGTCTGGGGGCAGGAGAGAGAGGAGTAACCAATGGGTATGGTGCTCCCAGTACTCTCTCAAAATTCCTCGGACCCAAAACCATTAGTGTGCCTTTACTGGGGGCAGGGGAGGGCGGGTAAATTAGATTCAGTTCATTTAATGTCAAACCCAATCTGCACTATTTGGCATAATACAAGAACTGAAAAAAGATACCATTCTAAATTTGCACTTCTGTGAATTTTGCAATGAAGTTCTCCAGCCACGTAACGGGTACAAAAATGAATGTAATAAAATGTACATATATTACTGAAAATGATGTGCAAAAAATTAGGGGAACTGCTTTGCAAAAATGTGTAAGAGAAATTCACTGATTATTTTTTTCACCAGGAGTTGTTTTTTTAAAAAAATGGCAAACTGAGGTGCAAATGTGGAGAACTGAACTGAAAATGGAAATCGAAACTGAAAGAAAGAGAAACTGACACATTTACTCATCCCTACCTTTTATGTATGCAGTCTCATGAGCCCAGTTTGCAAGTCACAGTAAACCATAGGTCATGGTTTACTGTGAATACTCCTAACAGGTCTCTCTTGCTCCTACGCACTTGTGCTGAAAGGAAACAAAATACAATCCCTGGCTTAGCCTTTTGTCCAAAGGTTTGTTCTTAATTTACTAACTGCGTATTTTGGAGTAAAACAAACCATGATCCCTGGATCAGATATAATGCTAATTCAGGGATGATGCGTTGCTTCCTATACACATAAGGAAGAACAAAAACAGGCCATAAAGGTGTAATCATGGTAAGGAACTAGCCATGGTTTACTGTGACATAAGAACAAGGTGAGCATGCCGTATATAGAAGGAAAGTGTGCTGAAGACCAGCTGCCTGCGGAGTGCATCATTCCATGTAATTCAAGTAAGAATCATCAAGAAAGGAGGCTGGAGGTGAAATAGCAACAGAATAAACAATCCAAGATCAAATGTGACCTGGGGGAAAATTCCTTTCTGATCTCAAAAATATGGCGCTCAGCCAGAGAGGCACTGCAAGTGAAGGAAACTCATCCACCCAAGTCTTTGCTATTCAATTAACTGCCTCGCTTATAAACAGATTAATTTGTCAATAAAAATGTGGCTGCTGCCTTTCTGTCCATACAGGTGTATTTAATGAAGATAACAATTTCTTCAGACTAAATGATCCAGACAAGGCATTTATTGTTTGGAAAAATCACTGCCTGGTGCACATAAATTATATAGACCAGTGCCATCAGCACTCAACGTCATTTTCACAAGGGACAGCTCCAATTAAAAATCTACAATTTAAAATGGTGAATAATGAATTAATTGATTAATCACACCAATAAATCAATTAATGCCCTCACCACCAGCAATTACATAAAGCATGCAAATTAGGAGGAGGAATCTTAGGTTCCTTTCATGATCACACTCAGGGTTTGTTTGCATAATCTAAATACAGAGGGGTCTTTTAAAATCTCCATTTTGTTATCCTAAAATAACCCCTGTCGACACAAAGAAAGTAAACCCAATGTTTCAAGCCTCACTCCCTGGTTTATGATCTCTTGGCATTCATTTCCTCTGTAGAAGAATGTTGTCAACCCCCCAGGGAGCAATAATCTCAATATACTGCTGGGGTAGGAACTTTGACTGCACTTCCTTCTGGAAAACCTCCCAAAGGCAAAACTGGGTGGTGTGAGAAGTGCAAATTTTACCTTTGTACAGTAGGCTAGTTCCTACACAGACCACACACTTGTCTCTATCTACCATCCGGACAAGAGGCATTGCTAGAGTTGGACGACATTTGCCAGCTAGGCGAAAACACTCAGGGTGAGAAACAGGGGCAGTTGAGGGTGTGGGCTAGAGGAGAGGGGGTGTGGGGGCTCAAGCTTGCTTTGAAGTCCTGCTTCTGACCTGAAAATGATGGTCTGTAAATGAATTTGTTCAGTGATGGGGTGTGCTCTGCACATGTCCAGAGGCACTCTTGCCACCAGTAATCATTAGACGTCTTAACCCAATTTCAGAATAACATCATACGCTTGTCTTGCATTCTGCCTCACATCAGTCCAAACTCAGTGCTTTTCACCTGCAGCAGATCACACTTCCAGCTGCCATTTCCTCAAGTACTGAGACTTCATGTGGATGGAAATCAAGTTATAGGCATGTGTGGATGGAGGGTTCAGCCCTTAACCACAATGGCACGCCAGCTTTTCTGCTTTTAGCGCTTCACATGTTTGAAAGACAAGTTGCACATTCCCACGAAAACTGATTCAGGGCCTGGGACCCGATAAGCGACTGATCAGCCATGCAATTAAGCCCACAACAATTACCAGCTTGCAACACATTTCAACAGCAGAGGAGGGGAAGCTCTTCTGCTAGGCCGTCCATGCTGGTTATAAAGCAAGGATAGGGGTCTGTGGCCATGGAAGCAGGGAAACTGCCCCTCCTTCTTCAGCCCACTCAGACAAGTCATAGAAATGTACCTTTCGAAGGGTCAAGGGTCATCTAGTCCAACCCACTACAATGTAGGTGGCCCTATGGGGCTCAAACATGCAACAACCCCCTTTAGCACATTTAAACCACCTTCAGCACATTTAAACCACCTTTAGCACTCATGGCTTTCCCCAAAGAATTCCGGGGACTTGTAGTTCATGAAGAGTGCTGGGAATTCTAGCTCTGTGAGATATAAACTACAGTTCCCATGAATCTTTGGGAGAAGCTGTATGCTTTAAATGTGTGTTAAATGTGCTTGTAATGTTTGGTGTGGGTATGACCTACCTCACTTGTATGGGATTCCTCGTTTCCTACAGCTAAATACAAGGCTGCTATAGATCGCATCAAACCTACTTTCCCCTCCTAAATTGAGCTGCATATAGCACTGACCCCATGGTAGGAGCCCTTCCTTTACAACAGTAAAATGGAGGCAACAAAGCAGAGCAATGCCTCAACAGGTCTCCCAGCACGCACCAATCTAGGCAATACAGCCGTCCTGCAAAAATCAGACTTCCGTGCTCATTAGAACATTTCAGGATAAGCTGATGCTGACTTTTCCTGTGAAATAGCTAATGAGGGATAAAGTTCAACAGCAAATTACTTGAGAGTGACAAGGGAGGCACATATGTTTTTTTATCCTCAGCATTTGCTTCATACGTTGGGGAGGATGGCGCTGAAAGCATGAAGATTAAGGAAAAGCCACCCCTGGAAAAAGACATAGAGAGAAGGAAGCATTTACTTGCGGTGCAGCTCACACCCTGTGTGCATGGACAGATGAATGTGTCTGCAGAGGCAGAGGATCTATGCACATATAGTGGTACCTCAGGTTAAGCACTTAATTCATTCCGGAGGTCCGTTCTTAACCTGAAACTGTTCTTAACCTGAAGCACCACTTTAGCTAATGGGGCCTCCCACTGCTGCTGCGCCCCCAGAACACGATTTCTGTTCTCATCCTGAAGCAAAGTTCTTAACCCGAGGTAATATTTCTGGGTTAGTGGAGTCTGTAACCTGAAGCGTATGTAACCTGAAGCGTATGTAACCCGAGGTACCACTGTAATTCACAATGTGCATTTATTCTAATTGCACAATCAAAACCCTGAAAAATTGGAAGGTACAGATAAGACCCCCCTAATGCAAGCAGAAACCTTACTGCATGGAGATAGGGGTCAGGACCAGCCAATACAGACCCACCTCAGTGGGTTTGTCTGAACACACTTTCAATTTATGTATGAAATTTAAGTGCCAGGTACTTTGGAGTCTCCAGCTGATGAAAGCAACTTTTGCACACACTGGAACAACTTGGCCAGATTGCCAACACAAGCAGTTTAAAAGCTGGGCCCGGACCAGCGCTTGGGGTTGAGATTGTATTCATTTGGTCTTGATGTGTGGTTATTCTTGTTTTCCTTTTCAAGCTTAGCAAACAGGCTCTTAAATGCATTTCCTCAAATTAACTCAAGCAAAGAAACAATGGCTACTGAATGAGTTATGAGTTACTGAAGGTGACCCGGAAACTGCAATTAATCCAGAATGAGGCAGCTAGACTGGTGACTAGGAGTAGCCGCCAGGACCACATAACACCAGTCCTGAGAGATCTGCATTGGCTCCCAGTATGTTTCTGAGCACAATTCAAAGTGTTGGTGCTGACCTTTAAAGCCCTAAATGGCTTTGGTCCAGTATACCTGAAAGAGCGTCTCCGCCCCCATCGTTCAGCCCAGACACTGAGATCCAGCGCCAAGGGCCTTCTGCTGGTTCCCTCATTGGGAGAAGTGAGGTTACAGGGAACCAGACAGAGGGCCTTCTCGGTAGTGGCGCCCACCCTGTGGAACACCCTCCCTTCAGATGTGAAGGAAATAAGTAGCTATCCTATCTTTAAAAGACATCTGAAGGCAGCCCTGTTTAGGGAAGTTTTTAATATTTAATGCTGTACTGTTTTTAACATTTGATTGGGAACCGCCCAGAGTGGCTAGGGAAACTCAGCCAGATGGGTGGGGTATAAATTATTATTTTTTATTATTATTATTATTATTATTATTATTATTATTATTATTATTATTATTATTATTATTGCTCTGAGCAGCCTCCACCATCTCCACTCTTAGGAACTGCTTCCGTGAAAAGCACAGGCCACATCTCCTTTCCCTGAGCTTTTTTTGAGCAAGCACACTTATTGTGTACAAACCACATTTGATGGTAGGGCTGGCCCAAGACATTTGGCACCTGAGGCAGACCCCAAAATGGGTGCCCCCCCAGGGAAAAAGGGGTGGGGGGAAATCTACATCAGGAACAAGGGGGAAAAGATTTACATGGCAATCTGCTGCCCCGTGGATCCTGTCACCTGAGGCAGCCACACGGGTGGGCTAGCCCTGCTTGATGGTATGTGTCGCCAAGCAGTTGGGAGTGTGCAGTTAGCATCAACTAGGGACCAGTCACCCATTCCCTTGTGATGGTCTGAGAACAGGAATCTCTACAAAGGCAGGCAAGACATTCACACAGGAGGCAGAGAAGATGAGAAACAGGAACAGCTGTGTTTCTTTCTGCCTAGTACATTTCCTCACAGATCAATGGATTCTGTCTTGGTTTTTGTTCTGCTGCATAATTGTTACAACAACGTGCAGCAAATGTAGAGCTGGCATGCCGTTTCCTAGGCATGCAAGTGTTACTATACCAGGCAAAATATAAGAAAGCAAGACGACAACAATTGCCACATGGAATGTGGTTGCAGAAATATCACAGGCAGCTGCAAAATCTCCATTCACTAATTGCATAAAAAAACCCAACAAACCACCTGTTCCATTGTTTTATCATCCTTATCTTTGGGGTTCTCTTGCTGTGCAACATCATCCTGCAAAGCCCCACACCTGCCCATGCAATACCATTTCACCATTTTGTGTTATTTACAATGCTGTTGGTGTTATACATATGTTCACTTATACATATGTGCACCCTGGAAATGCATGCTTTTTTAAATAAATGAAGCACACCAATTTCTCAATAAAATACCAATTCTATTCAATAAAACCTGGGTCAATACAGTACATAGACTAGAGCAATCCTGAGGCCATGATTAGCCCCTAGTCAACATCTGAGACCCTCTCAGATCACACAGCAGGAAATTCCTGATAGGTAGCCTTTTCACAAACTGGTTTGACAAGTATCTGTTCAATGGCCAAGCAGAGGTGCCCAAAGGGTATCTTCTGTGTATAAATGGAGACAGGTCTGTGACAATAGATTCTGGAATCAAGGTAGCTACCACTTCAAAAGGATGTCTCAGACAGGCCAAGAAGAGCAATTATCAGGTATTGCAAGGCCTCTTGTTTGACAAGCCATGTAAAAACATGAACTCTGAGCATGATCTGATTTACACGTACAACCCATTTTGTGATGTATCTGATTTTTGGAGGGTTGGCCTTTCTGTGACAGGGCAGTTACTATCCAAGGGCTTAAAAATGGCAACACGCTTTTGTTTTGGGATCCTCCTCACCTTCTTGCAGGAGGAGAGGAGAATCTGTTGCAAGAGATATGCAATATGCCTGCCTTGCGACACCTGGTTCCATCTCAGTTTGTTTTCTCTAACAGGTTGTGGACCTCAAGGGGTCCTTGAATGGGAGTTGGGTTGTAAAAGTCAACTCCCATTTTCTTATAGCAGTGTGTGTGTGTGTGTGTGTACGTATGTATTTGCAAATTTCATGCACTTCTCCCCCTCCCTCATTCCCCCTGTACTGGGACATATATGGTCAATTCAACTTACACGGGGATTATGTTCCAGAAATAGAGCGTGAAGCCAAAAATCACATATAAACACACTTTCCCTGCACCTCCAAACACTCTCCCAGTGTGAGTGCAATTGCAGACTCCCCCAACTCCTGGGATGCCTGCCCTTTTTAATTTTTTAGGCTAAGTAAATTTCCACAAGTTAAATCTGTGTAAATTGTGAGTCAACTGTATACATCTAACTTGGGTTCCTCCCCTTTACATATAGGGAATAAACCACACCGCATGTATAACCCCTACCACAAAGCTACCCTTCACTTCCAATGCGTAAAGTCGAAATGGAATATCACAGTATTGACGATTATTGCCTTGGAGGGGAGCATTGCGAAAAGAAAAGAAAAGAGGTTTAGACATAGTCGTGACACGTTTCATCTGCATTGCGTGGGGAAACTCTTTAAAGCTGACTCACTCTGCGCCCCGTATAATTGACTAGCAATTCCTTCAGAGGATGGAGAGGGGGGTGGGCTGCCATCCAGTTTGTCTTCATAAATTTCAGATCAAGAGAAAGCACCTCTCCGCTCACGGCAGTCCACACAAACAACAAGGCGAGTACTAAGAACTGGAATGCTGTCTGCTGCTATTTTGCCTCGGGCTCCTTCCACCCCAGATCTTCCCTGTCATGCTACAAAACGGGTGGCTTTTCCTCCGTGTCAAGGCGGCGGCGGCAGCAGAGACCGCCTGCTACAAGGCTCCCTAATCCAAAGGCCTTTCACACGCTGGAGAATAAACAGCTTTCCTTTTACCTTGAAAGTCTGCTCAGCTGTACGATTAAGTCTCCTTCTAATAGCCTCTGCCAGACAGTCAGTTAGCCTGCTGCCAAAAGGCCACTGCCTCAACTTCAGGCAGGTACCCATCTGCACTGTCACAGAGATTAAGAGTGCTTAATCCACTTGCAAACCCCTCGCCACCTTCAAAAACAGACGGTGGCTCTCCCCCTCCCTCCGCACCAGTGGGCATGCCAAAGTGATGTTTCCAGCAATGATGTGGGATGAACATAACAGTATTTAGCACTTTGCATCTCTGGCGCGCTTTGTAAACATTAATCTTCGGCTGCATCCTTTCGAGACAAGTATCTCCACCCGTGATTACAGGTGGATAGTGAAATGTGTTCAGAGCAGGGCAGGGCCCCATTGCTGTTAGACCGGTCTCAATATTTCTCCAATGCAAGTGTTGCCTCACTCAGAGTCCAAACAATCCTGCAACAGCCTGATATGTGCTGTGAAATTCTACGCTGGGGAAGACGGAAGAGGGGTGTGTGGAGGGAGGGAGGAGAGCTGTTGGCTGCAGGCAGTTATTGGTTGACATGGTGCAGCACGATAACCTTGATCTTCTGCTTGCACCGCTATTCAGGCTGTTGCTGCTTATTAAATTATCCAGCCTTTTAAATAATCCCCCTACCCTGTTTAACCCCTGCTTCAGTCTGCCTCAGCGTTTTCTTCTTCTTTGCAGGTAGACACCACAGTCTGACTGGCAGAAAAGGGTTAATATGAAATGCAAGCTGGTTTAGTAGTTTTCCATTTGTTTAAAATATTTATAATAATATTTCCAGAGTGATTTACAACAATATCAATGTAAGGTAGCGCAGTGGCATAGCGTGGGGGGTGCAGGGGGGGCCGGCCGCACCAGGCACAACATCTGGGGGTTAGGGTTAGGGGGCGCAAATCCACGGGTTAGGGGGTGCAAATCCGTGGGTTAGGGGGTGCAAATTACTTGCCTTGCCCCGGGTGCTGACAACCCACGCTACGCCACTGAGGCAGCGACAAAGTGCAATAAAATCTCTTTAAAGGGGGGGGGGGCAACAAACAGGATGTTTGTGGCAGGAACCTCACTAGAGGCAATCTTAGTGCAAGAACACTGAAATAGGAACATAGGAAGCTGCCTTATACAAAGTCATAGGATCGTAGAATTGTAGAGTTGGAAGGGACCCCGAGGGTCATCTAGTCCACCCCACCCCCCCTGCAAACTGAAGCATCCATGAGAGGTGGCCAACCAGTGTCAGACCATTGGTCCATCTAAGCTCAGTACTGGCTGCACTGACTGGTAGTGGTTCTCTGGTAGCCATTCCCAGCCCTAACTGCAGATGCAGGAGATTGAACTTTGACCTTCTGCCTGCAAAGCAGGGTGGATTTTGATTAAATCAAATCAATTTAAATCACTAGTCAGCAAGACTTGGTTTAAATCATTATTTTTACAGAAAGACTCATTTTTGGTGGTATAATCTTAATATTTACAACCAGAGGAAGGTTTCATTTTTGGAATAATAAATTTTAAGAGCAGTTTTTACAGTTATATCAAAAATGACTGATTTGGTTATACTGTTAGAAATAATAGTCAGAATAATTATGAAATTATTGTGAGGTTTAATAAGTAATAAGTTAACTGTTTATATCTGGACAACTTTTCTGCTGTACTTTATTGGAAGGAGAAAAATAACCATTTCCTTAATAACAATTTAGACAATTTATTTAACTAAAGCAATAACATTATAGCATATGTATCCATGTTTGTTAACTGATGTGGTTAAACATTTTTTAAAAAAACAAACAAACTTAGACGGAGTTTTAGCACACATGAAAAACTGATGAATAGCCTTTGGACTATAATGTAAACTTGAACAGAAAACTATCTTTAGAAAGATTTTCCTGCAAAAGCATTTTATTTTTTAAAAAATCTGATTTAAATCAAAAAAATCTGATTTGAATTTTTTAAAATCTGTTGGTTTTGTTTGTTTGTTTGTTTAAAAAAAACCATTTATTATTATCCACCCTGCTGCAAAGCATCTGCTCTATCATTGAGCTATGGTCCCTTCAACCGGTGCAGCTTTCACAAGTCACAATTAAGCCTTGCTTCCATTTGCCCCCTCTAAAAGGCCCAGCAAGCAAACAATGTGGCAAACTATGAAATAAATTAGTCAAGAGAAAAGGAAAATTCAGCAGAAAGATGCAAACAGCCATCAAATATTTAAAAGCATCTCAGAAAAATAAAAGCTGTCCATCCAAGCCTGCAGAAGACTAGAGAAGAAATGGCAAGCAAAATATACATAGGCAGATATAAGCACTAGGGTGAAATTTACGTCTACAGCAATAAATCAGCCGCTGAATATCAGCTGCTTGGGAGGTCATCAAAGAGCATTGGCCATGCACCTGTCAGGGACATGCGTGGTAAGGATGCTTGAGGAATTCAGTTTTCATGAACTGGCCTCGTCAGCACCTCCTGGACTAAAGTGTGCATCAGAACATACTGAATCTCGGTTGGATGGCCATTTCTCATGGATGCTTTAGTTGAGATTCCTGAACTGCAGGGAGTTGGACTGCATGATCCTCTGGGATCTTTCCAATGCTATAGTTACAGTGGTACCTCGGGTTACATACGCTTCAGGTTACATACGCTTCAGGTTACAGACTCCACTAACCCAGAAATAGTACCTCGGGTTAAGAGCTTTGCTTCAGGATGAGAACAGAAATTGTGCTCCGGCAGCGGGAGGCCCCATTAGCTAAAATGGTGCTTCAGGTTAAGAACAGACCTCCGGAACAAATTAAGTACTTAACCCGAGATACCACTGTATATGATTCTATGAAAAATAATAATAATAGGTTTTTGAGTAACTGTGCCATTACTTATTACGATCTTGAATTGAATCATTGAGTTAGGATCTTCCTTAGCGGGTAATGCAAACTGTTATTGTGAATCATGTTTTTTATTGAGTAGTTCCTGAGTTGAAGGAACGAAAGCGGCGCTATGTCGAAAAAGTTTGGGAACCACTGGGCAGGCAAGAAGCATTGTGGAGCAGCAATAAAACTGCCAGCGCATTTTCAAAGCTAAGCAGGGTCTGGTGTGTTTTCAAATTGGATGGGGTACAGGGTGTTGAGATTCTTGCTTTGCAGGGGGCTG
Source organism: Podarcis melisellensis (assembly GCF_964234715.1). Classification (NCBI taxonomy): domain Eukaryota; kingdom Metazoa; phylum Chordata; class Lepidosauria; order Squamata; family Lacertidae; genus Podarcis; species Podarcis melisellensis. Next base: position 16,240,102 of record NC_138541.1, on the reverse strand, counting down.
GAATAGATGTCCCTCAGGATCCTTTCCACCTCTATGATTTCAGCCAGGGAAAAACACTCAAGAATGCTACGAAGCAGGGCAATGAGGGGTGTGGGCTGAGGAGAGTCCTGAGGCCCAGATAGAGAGGGCTGGAGGGCTGGATCAGGCCTTGAGGCCTGAGGTGAACTGTCTCTGTCCTCAAACTAGTGTCATTTGATTACGGAGTGGAAATGGTAGTCCTCACAAGTAGGATGGCAGAATATTTTGCAGGAAAATTGTGCCAAGCGAGCGCTTTCCTTTATTTTGAGGGGGGAAATCTAAGTGGGGGAGAATCCAGGGAAGAATAAGAAATGTTGGCTCAGCTCTAGTTTCCTTCTAAGAAGCTCTCCTCCTGGAACTTTTTAATTGCAGAGATCCCTCACTCTCTCGCAGAACAATACTTCCTTAAGGTTCCCTGTACGGTGGCACCTCAGGTTACAGACACTTCTGGTTACAGACACTTCAGGTTACTAACTCCGCTAACCCAGAAATAGTACCTCGAGTTAAGAACTTTGCTTCAGGATGAGAACAGAAATCGCACGGCGGTGGCGCAGTGGCAGGGGAGGCCCCATTGGCTAAAGCGGTACCTCAGGTTAAGAACAGTTTCAGGTTAAGAATGGACCTCCAGAACGAATTAAGTTCTTAACCCAAGGTACCACTGTAGTGAGACGATGACTAATAAATTAGCTTAGGTCTGTAGTGTAGGAACACCCTGAAAGTCAAGGTGGAGAACTCCTTCAGCAATGTGCAATACTGCAAGGCGAAGTGCCATGAACCAGTAATTCCTGACATTACTATTGATCTACAGTTATTCACACAATGAGGAAGGAAACCCATATGTATTTGTGAAAGGCTCTATGTTCATGAGGGTTATTTTAAAAAAGAAAAAAGGGGGGAAAGAATGGGAACTAAAAACTGCTGCCAGTGCCACCCACAGCTTATCTTTATCTATGAAAGGCTGCCAAACCTATTGATTGCTCCATTACACTGATTGACAGCTAAATAAACACTTGCTCCTAACAAATAGCTATGATTTTTTTTATATAAAAAAAGCAATTAGGATCTCTTGAGCGTGCAGCTGTAGAACTGGGTTGAAATAAGCATTTGACAAAAGGAAAGCAAAAAAATGAAAAGGACACTAGCTGGAAGTCCAGACATGTGTTATATGTAAGTGTTACAAAGCGTCTGGAGAAAACCCCCAGTTTTCAGCAGTTTCAGAGGCACTCTATTGGCTGCAGATGGTAGTCGCTGCTGCGAAACAACTTCCCATTAAAATACTTTTGCACTAAGCTGCAGAGTCCTGCGAGCATAAACACCACTTCCACACTTTCCCAAGTCAGAACCACAATCAGCACTATTCATGCATTTCTTTGTGCCCCCCCCCAGCTCCTTTGGGAGGGATAGCAGGTTATAAATCACAGGAAGGAATGATGGCAGGGGTTGCCAACATGGCACCACACCAGTGTGCCCACCAGTATCTGCTAAGGTATCCACGAAAGGTCTCAGTAAATAGTTAATAATTAAACGGTCGGTCCATGAACACTTAGAAAAGGATTCTGTGATGACTAAGACCCAGCACAGGATTCTCAAAAGCAAGTCATGCCTTCCTGGATTGTTACACGCCACACTTTGCAATAAGTTAAGTTAAGATTGCCATACATCTGCCAGAAAAGCTCAACAACTTTTCATTTTGTTGTTTAGTCATTTAGTCGTGTCCGACTCTTTGTGACCCCATGGACCAGAGCACGCCAAGCACTCCTGTCTTCCACTGCCTCCTGCAGTTTGGTCAACTCATGTTCATAGCTTCGAGAACACTGTCCAACCATCTCATCCTTTGTCGTCCCATTCTCCTTGTGCCCTCCATCTTTCCCAACATCAGGGTCTTTTCCAGGGAGTCTTCTCTTCTCATGACGTGGCCAAAGTATTGGAGCCTTAGCTTCAGGATCTGTCCTTCCAGTGAGCACTCAGGGCTTAAGAATGGATAGGTTTGATCTTCTTGCACTCCATGGGACTCTCAAGAGTCTCGTCCAGCACCATAATTCAAAGGCATCAATTCCTAGGTGATCAGCCTTTTTTATGGTCCAGCTCTCACTTCCATACATCACTACTGGGAAAACCATAGCTTTAACTATATGGACCTTTGTTGGCAAGGTGATTTCTCTGCTTTTTAGGATGCTGTCTAGGTTTGTCATTGCTTTTCTCCCAAAAAGAAGGCGTCTTTTAATTTCGTGACTGCTGTCACCAACTTTGCATTTAGGCAACCCTAAATATGTTATAATACCAACACACTAGTGTGCAAAGGAAAAACCCTTCCCCAACTTAACTCAGGTGCACAGGAAATGATTGCAAACAGGAATGAAATAAACGCACAGGACTAATTTTTTCAGCTTGCAAATTTGATAGAAAATAATTATCATTAGAACAGACTTCCCAGGAGATCACCATTTATCATCATCATCAGCTAATCAGGCTCTTGCTTCCGTAAAAATGAAAAAGCTGGCTTTAAACAAAAGGACTGAGCAACACCTTTCTAAAAACAAAAACAAAAAACCTGCCTCATTGTTTACTAAGCAGCATATCTTGCTGTACAGAGAAAACTGAATCCCAGTAAAAGGAGTCCTGTTGAAATTGATAGAGCCCTTTTCCAAGTTCAAGCACTTCATGTGCATTAGCCTGGTAACCTTTGCAACCCTGTAAGGTAGGCCTGGAAGATCACCCCCATATTGCAAAGGTGGGGTGATGCTAAAAAGCTGGAAGTCACCCACTGAATCCAATACAGTGGTACCTCGGGTTACATTCGCTTCAGGTTACATACGCTTCAGGTTACAGACTCCGCTAACCCAGAAATAGTACCTCAGGTTAAGAAATTTGCTTCAGGATGAGAACAGAAATCGTGCTCTGGTGGCGCGGCAGCAGCAGGAGGCCTTATTAGCTAAAGTGGTGCTTCAGGTTAATAACAGTTTCAGGTTAAGAACGGACCTCCGGAACGAATTAAGTACTTAACCCGAGGTACCACTGTACACAATTTTAATCAGGAATTCCCTGATTTAAAGCTCAACATCTTAGAGCTTATGTTACATCAGTGCTCTGAAATACAGCATAGGCTCTCCCCATCATCCAAAACCTTGACTGCAGATCACAGGGAGATCCTATGGGCATTCATCCAGAAAGTTTCCCAACCAATATATTTCCACAATGTGTGGACAGTGGGGAGGTGAAGCAAGAAGTGGGGTGATGAAAGGGATAATGTCCCCCACACACACCTATGCACTAATGGGGTTTCATACCTGAATAGGGCTTCCATCTTTTCTAAACCCTGGAAAAATAAATTTATTTTTATTTATAAGGTTTACTGCATTAAGTTCAAGGAGGCAAACAGCATAATAAAATAAACAGACAAGCAACGCAAAGTTCAAAACAGAACTGTGATTAAAAATACTGTAACAATAGAAAAGGGTGGAAGGAGGACATTAAAGACCATAATCCCACTAATTTCAAATTTGACATTCAGCTACAGTCAAAGAAAGGACAACAATTTTCTCTCAAGTTGCCTTCCTCATTTACATACGACAGATTAAGGTAGCACAGGTGAGTCAGTATTCACTATGATCAGTTTTCACTGTTGCTGATTTCAGCCCACAAGTTATATGTAATCAATTATACTTCCCCCAATTTGGAGTGTGTTTCCTTTGGACTGAAATGAATTATGTGAAATAACAGAATGAAAATGTAACTTACACAGTTAAATTACAGTCATACTTCGGGATGAATACACTTCAGCTTAAATATTTTTGGGTTGCGCTCCACAGCGACCCGGAAGTAACGGAGCATGTTACTTCCGGGTATCGCCGCTCGCGCATGCGCAGACGCTCAAAATGACATCACGTGCATGCGCAGAAGCGGCAAAACACGACCTGCGCACGCACAGACGCGCAGGCACTTCTTACGTTCGCTTCAGGATGCGAACGTGGCTCCGGAACGGATCCCATTCGCATCCAGAGGTACCACTGTACATAATTTCGCCACAGAAGACTGTGAGATGAATAACATTGGGGGTTTTTGCGGAAGGTGAACTGCAGCAGAATGGAAGCATTGCTGTATGTGACCCACTTGAGGGCAGAACAGAGAACAATGCCTTCCTGCATCCGTAGTGAGGAAGCAGTTCTAAGCCCAGAACCTTTCAGCTGGGAATGTAAGGAGACATCAGTTTCAGCTCCCTCCTGTGTTTGCCACAGTCAGTGCTGTGTCAGTTCAGGTTCTGGTAAAACCTACACAATTTGTCTCCTTGTCTGCAGAGGCCAAAACTAACATAATTATATAATAAATTTTGGTGCATTTCAATGAAGGGAAACATAAAAAATGATACGTAAAATTACATTTATGTAATGCTTGAGACTAAAAAAAAAAAAAAAAAAAGATAGCAAATACTGCTCCCATTGGCTTGCCTAGTTTCTGTTCCTGGCCTTGGACAGGCATGCAAATTGTGGCTATTTCAGTTCCCATTTTCCATTTCTGATGGAATTCTCTAACATACCTGCTCCCAACACTTATTCACATAATACAACTTCACCAGTCTAGCAGGCACCAGTTGCTTAGGACTACTGTACAACTTCCATCAACTCCAGCCAGTGTTGCCTTGGTGCTCATGGGAATCAAGAGGGCACAAGGTTGGTGATGCCTCATGTAAAGCATGCTTATTCATCCTTTCTTCCCCCACCCCCTAGTGATGAGAGTTACTTGGAGTTCTTTTGTGTCTTCATAGAGGCAATTCAGGTATCAGATCTAAATAGGACAAGTTCTGGGAATGTACCAAGACCAGGGCAGGGTCTACGCCCTCCCCGCCCCAGCACCACACACCTTAGCTGACACCTACAACATGCCCTCACATAACACCCCCCCCCATCACCTCAAAAACAGTTTGTTTCCATGGGAATGCAGCAAAGCCTGTTTCCATTAACATTAGTTCCGGGGGTTTTGTTATTAGCACGGATTCTCGTTTGATTAAGTATTTAAAACCACATTTTCTAAAATCAATATTTGGAGAAGTGGAGTAATGTTTTTTTAAGTCTCAAAGTCATTAAAATATCCAGCTTTTCAGCTGTGCCATTAGAAGTGTATTTCAACCGAGCGTTTTTTCGCTTTGCCCCCCACTCGCTATCTTCCTTCTTTTTTAATCATACAGCTAAAGAGCAAAAGAGAACTGATATGGAAACCACATGAAAGACATGGCCTCAGTCCAAAAGGATATCATGCATCACCCTTGACTATAACCAAATATTAATTTAATTGCAGCTTACATAATTATACTTTTATGGTGCTACTCTGCGCTGTTATAGTAGGAAATCAAATAGTATACAAAACACCTACGTATGCTAAATAAAAATAAATCCCTGTAAAATTAAGCATAATATAAATGGGGAGCTCATTGACAGCTTGTTTTTTTTTTAAGCATGCCATATGTCCTCCATTCCTTTTGGCAAAGTGGACCAACACCTAGACAGTCTTAATGCATCACATTGCGCCAAGGCATGGAACAACATATGGGTTGTCTGTTGTCTAGGAACGATGCTCCCCCCCCCAACCAAAAAAGATGTTACTCTCAAGCAGTTTTGGCACATAGCGGTCTTGTCTACTTCCCACCATTCTGAAAGGAAAGGACATTTGAAAATATGAAGTCTTATCTCTTATCTAGACAACCTTTGGATTAAAGGGTGGAGTGGGAATCACTATGGTTTCCTCAATACAGCGTTCCCATCATTTGATTTAAATAACTGTAGTACCCTAATAGAATCAGAGAATTATTGAGTTGGAAGATATCCCAAAAGTCACCTAGTCCAACCCCCTGGTCTGCAGGAATCACAGCTTAAAAAACCCAAGCCTACAATGAAGGAGTCCATTCCACTTTCAAATAGCTCTCTTGCCACCATCAAGTTCTAATGCTTAGTCTGAATCACCTTTCTTGTAATTTGAATCCACTGGTTCAGGTCCTACCTCCTGGAGCAGCAGGAACAGATCAAGTGGTGAAAACTAGGTACCTTCTAATGATTACACCTTTTTTAGATTCACTGTATGGGCAATCTGTGACTGGACCTTTAAATGATAAATGTACCTGGAAATAGGCCCAGTTTTGAAAAAGACTGCAGCATGGGCAGAGGGAAGGGAAGGCTTAACCCTTTCACCTGCACAATTTTCTTAGTTAAAACCCCAACTGCAACCACTAGGTTGCTGTATTCCATGGGGCAATATAAACAGTGGTGCCTCGCAAGACGAAATTAATTCGTTCCGCGAGTTGTGCCGTCTTGCGATTTTTTCGTCTTGCGGAGCGCGGATTCGCTGGGTATTAGCAGCTTTAAGAAAAAGGAAGTAAACTCGCAAGACGTTTTCGTCTTGCGAAGCAAGCCCATAGGGAAAATCGTCTTGCGAAGCAACGCAAAAAAACGAAAAACCCTTTCGTCTTGCGGGTTTTTCGTCTTGCGAGGCATTCGTCTTGCGAGGTACCACTGTACAGGTACAATAAGGGTTAACCACTACCACTCCATAAATCTGGGGCTGCAAATGCCCATCAGCTGGCCTTGGGTACACATAACGCTTCTGGTAAAAAAAGAAAAGGAAGGAAGCACAGCAGGATGAAAGAAGGATGGAGTTAAAATCCTACTGTAAAGGCTTGTATGCCTGTCTATTAGCATATGTAGAGGCAACCAACCTTCCTCTGCAGTCTTGTTACAATTCAACATGGGTTTCCCCCCCAGATTTGGATACCAAAAGATTCAGCAACGCTTTTGCTGAATCATCATTCAATGGCTTGGCTTGGATGCTGTGTTTAAGCTACAGGTTAGTGTGGTGAGAGTAAGCCACAGGCTCCCGCCCTCTGCCCCTGTGTTGTGGCTGCAAGGAAAGGTTCAGAAGCTTTTGCTTCCAGTTTAGATTAACCATAGCTTGTTGAGTCATTCAAACCAACAAATGATGATTTGTTTGAAACAAGCTAGCCAAAAAACCCCACCTAACCGTTCGAAAGTACGTCAAAGTGCAAGTAGATAAATAGGTACCGCTCCAGCGGGAAGGTAAACGGCATTTCTGTGCGCTGCTCTGGTTCACCAGAAGCAGCTTAGTTCTGCTGGCCACATGACCTGAAAGCTGTACGCCGGCTCCCTCGGCCAATAAAGTGAGATGAGCGCCGCAACCTCAGAGCTGGCCACGACTGGACCTAATGGTCAGGGGTCCCTTTACCTTTACCTTAGCCAAAAATGATGGGCTACAAAGCTGGTTTGTTTAAGCAAAACATGGTTTAACAACATTAGCAACTACTTAGGGTTCTTCAGAAGCTGCAGTAAGCAACACTGAACTGAACTGGAAGCAAAAGCTTCAGATCTCATCACAGAAACACAGGAGGTGGAGCACATAAGCCCAAAGATTGCTATGGCTCATTCTCATCACACTAAACTACGGTTTAGTGTGATGTCTGAACCCAACCAATGAAATTTACCTTTTCATGCTACAAGAGGAAATGGGAACACACAAAGGGAGAAGGCCAGGGACTACTTTTTGAAGCATCATTGAGATTTCTTTAACTCTCCCACTGATCTTTACATCAGACATGTTCTGAAAGCTATACATATCCAATCCAATTCCCAGCTGGTAGCGCAGAGCATTAACTTCATTATTTTCTACAGCACTTTGACCAAAATTACACAAGCCCACCCGTGGCCCTTCGCAAGTTACTTCTTTTCTTTTTGTGGCGAGTCAGCATTATTTCTGCTTTTCTGAGTTTCCCCACTCAAAATATAGGCATAGGAGGGATAAACAACCATTTGCATTCCTCAGATTTAGAAAGGCATGCATGCTCCCCCTTAAACAGCGTTAGAGAATAAGCCTTACTGGCATGTCCCTCCCATACCTAAACAGACACATAACCAAAGCATGAAACAAGCACATAGGTCACAACCCAACCCATAGGTAAAACAATACACAAAGATAGCAACCAGACAGGTTGGGACTGTATCAGTCAGTTTAATTAAACTGAGGCAGTATGTCGGGGGGGGGGCATTGTTCTTCGTGCTATTTTATAGTAACTGAGTGTTTTTTTATTGTCTGTGTGCTTTATCTGCTGCAGTGCAGAGGAATGGACTTTTTACTTTATTGTTGAAGACCTTCACAAATGCAAGGGAGTGTCTGTTTTTCAGGCTCTCCAGATGTCGAACTTCAACTCCCGCCAGCCCCTGAAAGCACAGCCAATAGCCAGGGATGGTGGGAGTTGTGGTTCAGCAACATCTGGAGGGCCAAAGGACCCTCGGACCTGATATGATACAATGACAACAAATATCCTTCGGCAAAGACCCACGTGCTGAAAAGCTCATGTAAGACCACAAAGCTGGTCCTACAGCCTTTCCACAGCTACTTCTGCCTCCTGCTTCCTTCTCCAGAGTCTGTGCTACTAGCAGTTCTGCAAAGCCCCTACTTTATCTCACTTATATCCTGTACACTGATAGTGAATTCATTCTCTGAATGTGAATCGTGATATAGCTGCATCCGTTGTTGGAAACGCTACCTGTCCCTTTGAAGTACATAGTACTGGCAACCAGGAAAAGAATGTAGTAACAACAAAAGTAATTTATTGTTATTATTAAAGAGAGCAGATTAACAATACATGCACCTTCATAATTACCCCAGTAGTACCAATGCATGTTGGTATTTATGCACCAGACACAGCTGCTTCATTCCAGTTTAACGCAAATGTAGGTGTAGATCTGAACAGGAAACTGCCAATTCTCCATTCCAGACATAATCTGCTGATGTGCAAATGTGCCACCAACCTCTGAGGCCAGAAAAAGCAAACATAGTTTAAACACCTGTTCTGATTTCAGCCACTTCCTTCACATCCAATCATTTTGCATTCTGGTTCATTGGATGAGTAACTTTGCATGAGTTGTATCTTCCTTGCATTTTGTCTGCAGAAACTGCTCATTTCCCAACCTTGCTCACTAGTCTAATCTCTTCCCTCTCTGATATTGCTGAGCATAGAGTCCCAACCAGTCAGACTGCCAGCTTGTTTCTCTGCCTAAATGTCCCTTTCGTAAGAACGTAAGGGGTTCGAGCTGGCGTACATGGCTCTGGTAGTAAACCCACAAGGCAGGGCAGCCTGGGGGGGGGGGCGGGAGAGAGCAGTGGCGTAGCGTGGGGGATGCAGGGGGGGGCCGGCCGCACCGGGCGCAACATCTGGGGGTTAGGGTTAGGGGGCGCAAATCCACGGGTTAGGGGGCATAAATTACTTGCCTTGCCCCGGGTGCTGACAACCCACGCTACACCACTGGGAGAGAGAGAGATTTTAGCTTATAGAAAAAGGCAAGGAAGAAGTGATATGACAGAAGTTTATACAGTACAGTCATACCTTGGGTTACAGATGCTTCAGGTTGCGTTTCTTCGGGTTACGGACTGCCGAAACCTGGAAGTACCGGAATGGGTTACTTCCAGGTTTCGGTGGTTGCGCATGCGTAGAAGCGCTAAATTGAACTTTGTGCATGCGCAGAAGCGCCAAATCGCAAATGCATAGAAGCGGGTTGCAAACATGCATCCCGCACGGATCACGTTCGCAACCCGAACATCCACTGACCTGGAGAAAGTGGATAGAAAAGAAGTTTTTCTCCCTCTCATATAACACTAGAACTCATGGACATACAATAAAGCCAAACGTTGGAAGATTCATGACAGATAAAAGAAAGCACTTCTTCGTGCAGTGCGTCATTGAACTATGGAACTCGCTCCCATAGGAGGCAGTGACTTTAAAAGAGGACTGGACAAATTCATGGAGAATAAGGCTATCAATGGCTACTGGCCATGATGGCTAGGCTTTGTGTCCATGGTCAGAGGCCATAATGCTTCTGAACACCAGTTGCTGGAAGTCACAGGAGGCAAGAGCGCTCTTTAACCCAGGTCCTGCTTGCTGGTTCCCACAGGCACCTGGTTGGCCACTGTGAGAACAGGATGTTAGACTAGATGGGCTGCTGGCTTGATCCTGTAGGCTTCCATTATATTCTTATGATTGGCCCATGTGAGATTCATTTCTAAATAGGGATTTGAACTTGGGTTTCCCCAGTCTCATCTGATATGCTAATCTAGTTATCCCTAACATAGTGCCCTCCAAAAGATTTGGACTACAATTCTGCCCATCCCTGACCATTGGCCATGCTTGTTGGGGTTGTTAGGAGCTGGAAGGCACCAGGCTGAGTGTTCTAACCACTACACAACGCTTCACTTAGGTAGGACATGCAAACATGCTGTGCAAAACACAGAAAAACACCTTCCAATTTGCATATAAGTGGCTGCTTGTCTGCACACTGTCTCCATCTTCCTGATGATCAAATGTCAGTAAATTCTGGCCCTCAAGATGTTGCTGAACTACAACTCCTATCACCCCGCCCATTGGGCATGCTAGATGGGGCTGATGGGAGTTGTAGTTCAGCTGAAGGTTCCCCGCTTTTGATAGTCACAAAAATGTATCTCACAGTCCATGACAGGAGCACCAAGTGAACACCAAAGATGTAATTTGCAAGTATAGTGGTACCTCAGCTTACATACGCTTCAGGTTACAGACTCCACTAACTCAGAAATAGTGCTTCAGGTTAAGAACTTTGCTTTAGGATGAGAACAGAAATCGTGCTCCGGCGGTGTGGCGGCAGCAGGAGGCCCCATTAGCTAAAGTGGTGCTTCAGGTTAAGAACAGTTTCAGGTTAAGAACAGACCTCCAGAACGAATTAAGTACTTAACCCGAGGTACCACTGTAGGAAACTGAGGCCAACAAAGTCCTGAATTTGCTCACAGCCAATTGTTCAGGACAGGAGTTCAACCCTCTCAGATTCAGGCTCAGCAAGTCCCACTTATGCCGTCGCAAATTAACCTAAAGGTGTTACTTCTGGAATCCATGTGCGTGGGAACGTTTTTCTGCCAAAAATAGTGTCTTGACACATTTATTTTTAAAATAGCAATTAAGAGCATCCTCTCACACTAGCTTTTCAGGAAACACTTACAGAGACTTCCAAAACATTAATTCACTTAGACATCTTCGTCCTTAGTCAGCAGCTGGCTTTTCCACAGTACAGCTCTGAACAGGAATGAAGGAGTGGTGAGCCAATTAGTGGGAACAGCCATAGCATGTGCTTTTCATGCAAAAGGTCCCAGGTTCAATCCCCGGCATCAACAGATAGGTCTGGAGAAAGGTTCTCTGCCTGAGACTCTGGAGAACTACTGCCAGTCAGGTAGACAATATTGAGCTAGCTGGTCCAGTGGTCTGACTCAGTATGTCTTCCTATGTTCCTATGATCACCTTGCTGCAGGAAGAGCTATGGTAGATGCAGCAGCCTGTTGACAGCGATGGTGGTGGCTGCTGCGGTTCTGGCACCCCTGTACCTGCCTGAGCATGCTGAGTGCTGGCAGCAAGGACACAGTACAGCCAGGAGGGGAAGATACTCAGACGTCCAACCTGGCAATCACTGACTGTTTCCTACATGAACTGGGTTTCCCACAGACAGATGCTCAGATGGAGAATCTCGCTGCAAATACTCTACGGCTCGTGCCTGATGCTTAAACTTCTTTCTTCCCGCCTGACCTTTGCTGGATAGGATGCGAGTGAACTGTTCACCCTCTTCTTTTCAACATCTGTCCATAAACCATCTGTGAGCCATTTATCATAGCCCACCAGGCCAAAGATAAGAACCAGTGGCACAGTTCTGACTTATGCAGACTAATGCGTCAGACCCCGGTCACAGTGTAAAATAGGGGGAAGAAACTGGAGCAAAACGTGCTGGTCCCACGAAGGATTCAATATTCTAAACAAACAACTCCTGTTTTAAAGAGACTATTTTGTGGCAGAACTCGTTTTCTCTCCCTCCCTCTCTTTGTGCAACAAATCCATTTTATAAATCATTATAATCTAGTAATAACAAGAAAGGGTGTTAGATACCGTGCCTGGAAACCAGATGCAATGTTCTTCTAAGAACTTAAAACCCAGAGATTGCTGCTAAAGCTGCCCATTTTAACATTTCTCCTCCCTTGTCTGTGGCATGCTTTCTAGGGAAAAATGCTGAAAACACAGTAAAAGCCCAAATTACTCATGGATTTAGTCAGAGATTAACCCAGCTTTTCAGTAACAGTAGTACGGTAGTTTCTGAAAAGCCCAGCAAGGCCGTTATTGGTTTTAATGACATATTGTTTATTACTTTTAGGACACCGACAGAGCAAGATTTTGATGGATGCAGCCTTCCAACGGATCCAAAACCCATTGCTTCAAAAAAACTGGCATTATTAGGCTCTTGAATGCTTTTCAGAAGCAAAAAATATCCTTTCCAGTTACGCTAGTCAGGGCTACTTGCATGTGATTAGGGCCACATCTGTGCCTTGCATTCAAAGCACCATGATATCCCTTTAAAAGCTGTGGCGTAACCCAAAGATTCCTGAGAACTGTAGTTTGTTGAGGGCGTTGAGAGCCCTGTTCCCCTCACAGAGCTATGATTCCCAGAGTTCCCTAAGAAGAAGGATTGGTTTTTACACCACTCTGGGAATAATCACTCCCCCATCCACAGAACTGACTCCCAGAATCAAGTTTTTCCTTCTCCCTCCATAAGCCCTCGTTGGAGGAGAAGGCAGCGGTGAGAGAGAAGGGAAACACCTGAGAGACTTCAGCCTGTATTCCCAGCTTGTGTTTGTTCCTCCCACCCCTCAGGTATTTATGGGTGCCACCGCCCAGAGGAACAAGCTCAGGGGCTCTCAACTGTGGCTCTCAGCAGTGGATCAGCCATCAGCTGATCAAGCCTTGTTGACCCTATACTAGGAGGAGTTCAGATTGGTGCGGCTGTTTTAGCTCAGCTGATGTAATGGCTTGTGAATTGTGCATTTTAAACGATTGGTTTTTATTTTATTATTTCTTGTAGTAGTATTTCTTGTATGCGCTTCGGGATAGAATTCTTATTCTAATTGTGCACAGTGCCATGTACATTGTTGGCAATGCATAAATAAATGATGATGGTGGTGATAATAATAATATGAAAAGTTCAGCATATTCTGTATCCTTACATTATTATGAGGTCTATTTGTTCCTCTTAGCCAATGAGCGAGGAAAACACAAAATACTGTCGTGCTAGGATATGGGGCAACTAAACATTAAGACACCGATGCAGTGGGTGGTGAAGCCTGCCACAGTCCTATTGTCTTTGATGGCAGCCCCACATTCTTATAATATGTTCATGCTCTTTCTAAGAAGCACAGAATGGTAAAGTTGGAAGGGACCCCCAAAGGTCATTTAGTTCAACCCCCTGTAAATGAGAAATCTTTTGTCCAATGCGGGGCTCGAACCTGCGTCCTTGAGGTTAAGAGTCTCACGCTCTACCCACTAAGCTATGCAGCTCATTCCTTAGTCCTAGGGGCTGACCCACTCTTATGCAAACCCACTATTCATTGGAAACAGATTTAAAGTAGGTGGAAGATATTTTAGAAAAGGTACAGAGCGCTTTCAAACTGATGCTTTTGTAAGCGTGTGCCACTTGAGTTGCCAGGAGCTACAGGACATCCAAGCTTTGTTTCTCTGTAAGCCAGGAAAATTATGCATAAGGGGTTCTGCTGCCAAGAACCTTCTTAATAACCCAATTCTGCATATGTCCAGGATAAAAACTGCACCTTTTGGCCATAGCTTACCCCAGATGATATGGCAGATGGTCACCTGGCCCCCATTAAAAGAAGTGCAGAATTAAAAACGACACCTATCAACGTCTGGAAGAGATCCAGTCACTAGTGTTGTAGAGTCAAAATTCTACTTAAGATTTCTTTGTTCCTTTCTTCCTCCGCGAGTGAGGGGTGAAATGGACTTGAATCGAAACCACCCCTAATCCTGAAAATTCACTGAGTACATTGGACAGCTTCCCACAGAAAGCAGAGCAAAAGCAGCACACAAAGAGTTAATGTTGTTTTATAATGGATTGGCTTCTTCATTTCAGTAGCCAGAAACCTTTTACTGTACATAATATGTTGCTTGATTCTATTCTGATGTGCAGGTGTTAACCCTTGGGAAATAAAAATAGTAATTTTCAAGCATCTACTACTTTCCAGTAAGTGTTCTTATTGTCATTGATTTATTAAAATTCCCATGGTAAAAAGAATAAAAGGAGATTTGGGGGGGGGGGAGAGATAAACTGCAGGGTTTGTTTGTCTTTTGTGTGATACAAAATGAAATGCCAGCTATAATAAACTAAGCAATTAAGAGAATTCTTTTCCTTATTATTAGAAGAAAGAGATGGAGACAACAAATGCACAATGCACACATTTTGCTCTGCAGTGTAAATAGATTGAAGGGCATAAAACTTGATGCTGTGTGCCACTGTGCTCAGAAATGCCCTTGAATGAGATGTAATGGTCTAAGCCATCAGCATTAGGGCTGGGACATATCTGGTTTTCAACACTGTGATATATCACAAGCTGAACATCACGATATACCAAGAAATTGTGAAGTCTGAATTAAGGATAGAGCTATGGCGCTGTGGGTTAAACCACAGAGCCTAGGACTTGCCGATCAGAAGGTCGGCGGTTCGAATCCCCGCGACAGGGTGAGCTCCCGTTGCTCGGTCCCAGCTCCTGCCAACCTAGCAGTTTAAAAGCACGTTAAAGTGAAATTAGATAAATAGGTACCGCTCTGGCGGGAAGGTAAACGGTGTTTCCGTGCGCTGCTCTCGTTCGCCAGAAGCAATTTAGTCATGCTGGCCACATGACCCGGAAGCTGTACGCCGGCTCCCTCGGCCAATAAAGCAAGATGAGCGCCGCAACCCCAGAGTCGACCACGACTGGACCTAATGGTCAGGGGTCCCTTTACCTTTACCTTTATGTGGAGGCATTGGCTGGCTTCACGGTTTTTTCCTGCGTTGTGATTTTTGCCAGCGCCTGCTCTTGTGATTCGCTGCCCCCCTGCAGGGGGCAGAGAGCTGCAACAACAAAGTTAACAGGGGCTGCGGGAATCAAGAGAAGCATTGACTGGCTTGACATTGTGATTTTTGCATAGCACACACACACACACACACATATCATGATTCATGAAATATTGCCAGGTCCAAAATTATGAAACCAATATCACAATATGGACTTCAAAACCAGTTTTGGGCAATATATCGACATATCTCCCAGCACTAATCAGCATAAGGGTGCCACCCACCCTCTTGGTCTGGGACCCAACCCAAGCCCATTTGCTGTGGTTTGGGTGAGCTATGCATAGGGTTGTCATTCAGGGTAGGATCCAGGAGGCCCACTAGGGAGACCGACCAGGAGCACCCACCCCAATGCAGAAGGTCAGATTTAATGCATTCTGAAGTGGCCAACCAGGTGCATATGGGACTTGCACAAGCAGGATCTGAGCACAGCAGCTCTTTTCCCACCTGTGATTCCTGGCAATAGGCATTCGGGAACATAGCCATGGCTAGTAGCAAGAGAGATGATGCAGATATCCATCTAAAGAGGTGGAGGCCCCAAAACATTATTAAGTCCAATGTGGCCCAACCGCACCACTGCCTACGCAAAAGACTTTCACAATGACCAGGTGGGAGGTGAGGCCCACACCTTGCTCAAGATGAAAGAAGAGTCAGACCAACCTGGTGCCCACACCTTGCTCAAGATCAAAAGAAGAGTCAGACCAACCTGGTGTGCCAGTGCAATCGTACTTCAGCGAACCAGGGCTTGCCCATACCTGTCTCCTCCTGCTTCAAAGCCACCCAAGTTGGTGGCCATCACTGATGCAAAACTCAGAGCAACTGTAGACTACATGAAGAAATACTTTATTTTGGTCTGTCCTGAATCTTTCAACATTCATCTTCCTTGGAGGTCCATGAGTTCTATTGTCATGAGAGAGGGAGAAAATTCTCTATCCACTTTCTCCACACCCCGCCTAATTTTGTACACCTCTGTCTTGTCTTCTCTTCCTTGCCATTTCCCTAAACTATAAAAGCCCCAAATATTGCAGTATTTCCTGAAAGAGGTGTTGCTCCATCTCCTTGATCATCATCATCACCTTTGCTAGAGAACTGACTCTTACCTGATAATTCTACTAGATCTACTAGAGCAGAACTATCCATGTGTGTCACGACACATTAGTGTGCTGGCTGCAGTGTGTAGATGTGTCGTGCAAGTGCTCCTCCTGGGGCTGGAAAGAGGTTAGTTTAACCTCCAGTTTGATAGGAAAACTGAATTACTGTGTTGTGAAATGATGCATGACTACAAAAGTGTGTCACCAACATGAAAAGTTTGCAAAGCTCTGTACCAAAGGATTGACTCTTAAATAATGAATTCCTTTATCACTGTTTATCAGTGAACTGACTATCATCAATTCACCATTTGTCCCTCCTGCCAAGATATCATACAATATGCTTTCTTAAGGGTTTTTGTTTTGTTTTGGGTCTTTCTGTTTACATAAGAGCATTACATTACATTACCTTATGACTTCTGTTCATGTGTTTACATCATAGTCTCGGCTCCAGGTGTAATAAAAATTGATCACAAAGAATCTGTTATGTATACATATGTTATGTATGTTATGTATACATGACATGTTAGGTACACATGACATTTTATGTACATGTTATATATACATTTATGCATACTTTTATTGTAGATTCATGTACAGAATTAAGTGAAATGCCTGGCTTGCTTCCATACCTTTAGGGGCCCCCAATGACTCTCTTGCCCAGGGACCCCCAAAACTCTAGGCTAGGGCCAACCCTGGCTCTAGATGATTATGACTACACTCCTGTCAGATCCAGCCAATGCTGGCTGACAAAGATTGCCCTAAGGTGATGTTTGCTGTAGCTCAGGTTCGTCCTCTTTGCATTCCAATATATATGTGCATTTAAAAGTCATAACTGGAGACAAGTGCAGAGCCCTGATCTTTCAGGAATGTGGTGTTACACCTTCTCATAGAAGCTAGAAGAACCAAGCCTATTTTGTGTAAATATATGCCCAAATGACTAGGTCTCCAGGGCTTAACTCAGACCTGAGAATGCAGAATCACTTCTAGAAGAATTTAGAGTGATTTCTGGTTGGATCTGTTCCGAAATGACAATTCATTTGGCAGCAAGTTAAACAGACAAAAAACACCTGCAGAAATTACTACCTGTCTGTATTATGTCCCAATTAAATATGACAGGGAGTGGCAAATGAAAGCAATTTTCATTTCGCCCCACCCAAAATGCTAAAGAAATCAAATCAAATCCTTCAACAAACCTCACCTGCTTCTTTCCAGGCATCAAGCGATCACAAGAATTTAAACTCGGATGCTTCCTCCAAAATAAATTAGACTTTGACTTCAGAGAGTTTCCCCATGAACAGTTCTACAAACTGAAGGACAGGCACCGAAACTGCACCACTAGGCACCTTCCATGTCTGAGAATGGCATGTAGGTCGATGGACGAGTCTGAGGATATCTCAGGTCTGACTAATGCATCATAAGAGATGTGAGAAGAACTGACAAGCCACTTTGGACTCCACAACAGAGTTCTAAGAAATGCAAGGACCAATCCCATTGCCAGTACAAATGACAACATATGAGTTGCCGCGCTGGTAGAACTGGAAGAAATGTGATGACTGCAACAGTGCAAAGCTTATGTACGCAGGGACCATTTTTCTGCAACTACACATTGGCTAAGAGAGATGTGCAAATATTTCAAGCTGATAGTCCAAATTAATAACAGGACACAGGAACAGGCAGAGTCTTAGATATGTTGCTGAACACAAGTGTGCTCATTTTCTTTCATTAAATGTCACGCATGTGGGGGGTCCTTCCATAAATCTGGAACAGAAGGCTAAAAATTTAACTTAGTAATTAGAATACGCTACAGCAAATGATCTTCCAGTACAGTTCTTAGGACTCCTCAGCAGCTCAACAGGCATTCTTAAAAGAGAAGATCAGGCAAATGACCTTGAAAAAAATAAATTGTCTACTATTACCAATTATTTCCTGCAGGAGAACACTCAGCATCAGAACTTGGCATTACACAATGATTGTCACTAGATTCAGGCCAGGAAAAACAACATGAATTCTTCATACAATGGATTTCTTCCCTACCACAAGAATGGCAGGAGGTAGCAGCCAATAGAAGGATCTTTGCTCCTCTTTTGAACAGAGTTGTCTCAGACCATTTGTTCATCTAGCTCAGTACTGCACAGTCAAAAGGTTGGCAGAGGCTCTACAGAGTTCCAGACAGAGGTCTCTCCAGTCCTACCTAGAGATGCCAGTGGGAAGGATACTGAGCATTGACAGTTTTTCTTCTGTGAAATGGTTCTATTTTGTGATGCATCAACAGATTTTTTTCATATGTACCCCCAGAACCTGAAAAGGTTGAGAACCCTGGATTTTATGTTGTTAAAAGCAACAAAACAAGTTTCGGTTTAATAACGCAAATAAGCACTGCATATATATCAGCCTTTAAAAAAAGTCCCTTTAAATAACAACAGCAACATCCTATAGCTTCTTAATTTCAAGAAATTTTACCTCTCTAGCCAGCACCTCACATGAATTACAAGTGCAGCATAGGATACTCTCCAAATTCTTCTACAATGATCAGGGCAGTTCCTATGCAGAACAGAGCAGTCTATGTGGAAAGTGTCTCAAGAAATCTGAAAAGCAAGGGTTGTAGAGCAACCAGTTTGTACTAACCAGTCTTGGGAAGAGAGGTGAAAATTCTGCTCGGTCATACAAAACAGGACCAGTGACGCGAGAACAGAAGGAGATGAAGTGTTTATTGGCAGTCAGGCTAGCTGTAGTAAAATAGTGGGTTATTTGTGAAACCCTACATGCAGGATAGGGACACGGGTGGCGCTGTGGGTTGAACCACTGAGCCGATCAGGCTTGCCGATCAGGAGGTCAGCAGTTCGAATCCCCGTGACAGGGTGATCTCCCATTGCTCGGTCCCTGCTCCTGCCAACCTAGCAGTTCGAAAGCACGACAAAGTGCAAGTAGATAAATAGGTACCGCTCCGGCGGGAAGGTAAACGGCGTTTCCGTGCGCTGCTCTGGTTTGCCAGAAGCGACTTAGTCATGCTGGCTACATGACCTGGAAGCTGTATGCCGGCTCCCTCGGTCAGTAAAGCGAGACGAGCACCGCAACCCCAGAGTTGTCTGCGACTGGACCTAATGGTCAGGGGTCCCTTTACCTTTACATGCAGGATATGCCACCTTAAATTCAAATTTTGTCCTCCACAGGCACGAAATCAATCAGGCTACACTAGAGTCCCAAGCACATCTAGGTGGAAGTAAATCTTGCTGGTTTCTATGGAGCTTATTTCTGAATGAGTGAATGTACCAACTGACGTAATTGCTCAAGCTTCACTGGCTTCTGAATTGGCCGTACGCTAAAAAAAATAAATGACCATCCTTATTTGTTTGGAGATATTTGTCTATCATCTTATCTCAACACTTAAAAGCAGTCAAAAGTATTAAGGCACTTCTCTTATTTATACTTAAATGAGTACACATTTTTTTCTTGGCCTCATTGCCAAACTTGCTACCCCAGCAGTCAACAACATTTCCAGTTTTAGATGTACTCTGTGGTTATAAAGTTTTCTGTTTTATTTGAACACACACATACCATTGTAGGATTATCCTTTAATTTCCTCATATCTTTCTCTGATGACTTAGAACTTCTTGGAAAGGCTGTATCCTTTCAGTTTGCCAAGTTGTGCAAGATGCAAAACAAAAGCTGTTTGGGCAAAAAATGCTATTTTGCAATGGTACCGTTCATTTTTGGGACTGTCTGGTGCTGAAGAGAATAGTCACTTAGCAGCTCAGTTCAGATATAGCATCATACCATAGCTTGAGCTAATAGAATAAGACTTGTCCTCCTATGCTCTTTATTCCACCCACCTCAGGCCACACACCACTTCAGTTTGTTACTTCCATTGTAGTGCAAGCCATGGCTTCTCATTACATACAATCTAGTTAACCACAGGTTGCTATATTTTTGCCTTCAAACATTTTGAAGCTGGAAGGCAATCCTGGCTTAGACAGCCAGTATAAACCATATTTTTCTGGTTTTTGGTGCAACGGCAAACTGTGGTTAGCGCTAAAGCAGAGGAAACTAACTTCTCCCTTGGATTCTTGCAATATATTGCACTTTGGGCTGTTTCTGAAAACTTCAGTAAGTCCTGAAGCAATTTAGCAATAAAATCATAATCAGTAAAACATATGTAAATACAGTTTCTAAGCCAATTCAGATAAAGAGTGAGATAAAGACCTCCACTTTAAAGGTTTGTTGAAAGAGGAAGGTAGAGCATGAGACTCTTAATCTCAGTCATGGATTCAAGCCCCACAAGAGCCAGCGTGGTGTAGTGGTTAAGAGCGGTAGTCTCGTAATCTGGGGAACCAGGTTCACTTCCCTGCTCCTCCACATGCAGCTGCTGGGTGACTTTGGGCCAGTCACACTTCTCTGAAGTCTCTCAGCCCCACTCACCTCACAGAGTGTTTGTTGTGGGGGAGGAAGGGAAAGAAGAATGTTAGCCACTTTCAGACTCCTGAAGGGGAGTGAAAGGCGGGGTATCAAATCCAAACTCTGGGCAAAAGATTCCTGCATTGCACAGGGTTGAACTAGATGACCCTTGTGGTGCCTTCGCATTCTGCAATTCTGGGATTTAAAGTGCGAAAGTGATACCACTTTGAACAGCCATGGCTTCCCCACAAAGAAGCCTGGGAGGTGTAGTTCATTAAGGGTGCTGAGAGATGTTAAGGTAAAGGGTAAAGGGATCCCTGACCATTAGGTCCAGTTGTGACTGACTCTGGGGTTGCGGCACTCATCTCACTTTATTGGCCGAGGGAGCTGGCGTACAGCTTCCGGGTCATGTGGCCAGCATGTCTAAGCCGCTTCTAGTGAACCAGAGCAGCACACGGAAACGCCATTTAACTTCCCGCCAGAGCGGTACCTATTTATCTACTTGCACTTTGACATGCTTTTGAACTGCTAGGTTGGCAGGAGCAGGGACAGAGCAATGGGAGCTCACCCCATTGTGGGGATTCGAACCGCCGACCTTCTGATCGTCAAGTCCTAGGCTCTGTGGTTTAACCCACAACACCACCCACGTCCCTGCTGAGAGATGTTAGGAGACCCCTCTTCCCATCACAGAGCTCCATGGGAAGACAAATTGATTGCTAAACCTCTCTGGGAATTGTAACTCTGGGAGAGGACTAGGGGTGTCCTATCAACTCTCAGCACCCTTAGCAAACTACAGCCCTCATAATTATTTGGAAGCCGTGGCTGTTTAAAGTGGTATTGCAGTGTTTTAAATGTATGGTGTGAATGTGGCTTTGGTATCTTGCCGGTGATGCAGCTCAGTACTTATAAAAACACATGCATTTACAATTACAACTGCATCTTTAAAAAAATAATAATACTGTGAATTCTACTTATTTTCCCTGGTTTCTCCAGGGCATGAATGCTGAATCTCTTTCCATGCTAGCAGTCAGAAAATACATTGCAAAAAAAAGAAAAAGAAAACTGTTCTGGGTTTCAGAGAGTTCTTAATTGGTGCAGGATGGTTGCAGACACGAGCCTACAGTACGGTAGTGTCAACTCCTATCTTCCATGCTGCCCATCTGCCACTTGCTGTATTGAGACGGGTGTGTGCGTGTGTTGAGTAGACTTGGAAGACAGCCACTGAAATTCTGGAAGCAAAACAGGCCTGGCTGCAAGAGGAGCTGGGCCAGGGACACATACCAGCCCTTCCAGAAAAATGCAGGAGCAAACTTAAAACCTTTCCTTCCTCCAGCTAAACAAGCAACCTGCACTCTAAAGTCCCCCAGTTCAGAGCTTCCTTTCTCTTTCTTTTTTGTACAAGAGTTTGCCTAGGCCAGCTGCTTCTCACATTATTCACACCAGCAAAGAGAACTGCATATGATTTTATGTAAACTGTGTTACTTTTATTGTTGTTAGCCGCTCTGAGCCCGGCTTCAGCTGGGGAAGGCGGGTTAGAAATATTTTTTAAAAAATTATTATTATTAATTATTATTATTATTATTAGCCTCCATACACAATTTACTAGCCTTGCAAACAAATCCATAAAAGCTAGCAACTTCACAAAAATGCATTAATACTCACTTGCTGTGTTAGTCATTTGTGGCACTCTGGTGCCCTGAGAGAGGGAAGGAGAAGATAAACTCTCTTCCAGTTTACAAAGCATTTTTTCTGCCTGGTCATCTGGGAGTGGGAGGAAAGTTATGACACAGGGAGTGCATCTTTAACAGCCTGCCTTACCTTGGGAAAGTGCTTCTGCTGGTGCAAAGCCACTATTGGATAGAACCCTCTGTTCACAGGTAGTTTTGTTCAATCTGCACCCTTGCAAATTTTCCATTTTCAAAATAGCAAATGAAGGAAAGCGGGAGGGCGCTGAAGACTTAACTGAAAGCACAGAGCTGACGGGGAATCAAACACAGAGGTAAAGAACCTGAGAATTCCCTAGTCCAATGCATACTGGTGATGTTATTATGAAAATAGCTGTGTATATTCCACCCAAGCAATACAGATATTCATATCTGCCATAGTTCAGCGGCTTTTTTACAAGTAAGTTTCTAGCCCGCATGGATACAAAAAATAAACTTTATGGTACAGGCAGCACGACCACCAATGCGTGGGTCCTTTTGGACCTGGAAAAGAGCAGAACAGGGGTTGGAATGGGTTGGAATGGGTTTATGAATGCATGCAGGGGCCAAGAACACAATCCTCATGCAAAATGTTTATGAACATGTAATATCCGGTGGAGGGACACTGGTGGCACTGTGGGTAAAACCTCAGTGCCTAGGACTTGCTGATCGTATGGTCGGCGGTTTGAATCCCTGTGGCGGGGTGAGCTCCCGTTTTTCGGTCCCAGCTCCTGCCCACCTAGCAGTTCGAAAGCACCCCTAAGTGCAAGTAAATAAATAGGTACCGCTTTATAGCGGGAAGATAAACGGCGTTTCCGTGTGCTGTGCTGGTGCTGGCTCGCCAGAGCAGCTTCGTCACGCTGGCCACGTGACCCGGAAGTGTCTCCGGACAGCGCTGGCCCCCAGCCTCTTAAGTGAGATGGGCGCACAACCCTAGAGTCGGACACGACTGGCCTGTACGGGCAGGGGTACCTTTACCTTTTACCTTTAATATCCGGTGGGGGGAATGAGAAGGATTTCCAATCATTGGAGGTGGAACTTGGCAGGCCTGCAATCTTTATCAATGCCACCATTCTCCTGGTATGGAGTTAAAGGCATCACACAGAATATTCCAAGGTGGTCTCCTATCCAAGTGCTGACCAGACCCAAACCTTTCAGAAGGCTGCTGAATTGTGCGCTTAATTGCTCCATATTCCTCACTTCTGAGTAACAGCAACAGACCTAAATTATTCTGGTTGAATAATTTCACCTGTATTTGTTTAATCCGCATTATATTATGCCAGGAACAGAATTCTGCTTTTTCTTGACACAGAGAACTGAGTTTGTTTGTCTGAAGCCAAGAGCAGCACACATCTCAGAGCAGGCCCAAATGGCAGACAAAAAACTATTGAAAGATCTGTTTAGAGTTGCGTCTTAAGGAGAGATTACATTAGGGAGGCATGACAGATGTTTTCAAATATGTATCAGGCTGTGATAAGTAGGAAGGTAACCAGTTGCTCGGTATTGCTACTGAGGATAGGAAAAGCAGTAATGAGCTTAAACGGCAGGGGGAAAAAGATTCAGATTAAATAATATCAGGGGGAAAAGTTCTACCCATAAGAACAGGCTGCAAATTGAAAAATACTATCGGGAAAGGTTCCGGGACCTCAGACACAGCAAGTTTTTAAAATTAGTTTGGATACATATCTGTCAGAAAGAATTTAGGTTTAATTAATCTTGCTCCTGCGCATGGGAGGTGGGGTGAATTTCTCCCTTAGTTCCCTCCAACTCTGCAATCATAAAACAGCAAAATATAAGATCATAGGAGATGCAAAACCCAATCCTGCAAAATTATATCTGCATGGTTAAGTGCTATGCTGGCAAGAAAAGCTAAGTACTCATTTGCCTGTCAGGATGCCAAATGCTTTAACAGGGTGGTTACTTTTTCCAGACTTCTTATGTTCAGGGAACTCTTTCCACATCAGGTGGTCTGCCGGCAAATTCCCAGACATCTGCAACAGAACACTTGCATGTAACAGAGGATCCTGGGGCTTGTTTCAGGGCTATTTCTTGGTTCATGTAGACCCTAGGAGGAATAAAAGAGTAGCACAAGGCTGCTTACAAAGGGATTTCTGTGCTGTTGCTTTAAACCTCCGAAAACCAGAGGTTCAAAATGCTGTGCAGGGCTTTCTTAAAGCCCTTTAGAGACCAGTGGTTTAAGAAGAAGAGAAGAAGAGTTTGGATTTGATATCCCGCTTTATCACTACCCGAAGGAGTCTCAAAGCGGCTAACATTCTCCTTTCCCTTCCTCCCCCACAACAAACACTCTGTGAGGTGAGTGGGGCTGAGAGACTTCAGAGAAGTGTGACTAGCCCAAGGTCACCCAGCAGCTGCATGTGGAGGAGCGGAGACACGAACCCGGTTCAACAGATTATGAGTCTACTGCTCTTAACCACTACACCACACTGGCAGCAGGAGCAGCACTGGCAGGGAGAAGCAGCCTCCATTGCATGGCTGCTGCTTCCCCCTCGTCGAGCAAGGAGCATTTTCAATGGGCAGGTGGGAGTGCACCTTGCTCTGGCAAAGGAACCATTGGGAGCCTACTTTAAGCTCTCAATTGTTTCTTTGAAGCCCTTCCTCTGCACATGATATCAGGTGTAGACTGGGTGGGCCTGGGCTTCCCAAAATGGCCTGGTGGACCAAAAGGAGTTATTTAGTGGGCCACATTTGCCCCACAGGCCTAAGGTTTCACACCTCTGTCTTAGAGCACTGGTCAGGACGCTCCCCAAGCCACATGAATCCTACTGATTCTCTTTTGCACCCTCCTTGAGTGTTACTGACTGGCTGAAAAGTATCCCTGAACTCTGATCATGCCTCTTGCTTCGCTGGATGCAGACAGATGTGCAAGTGTGTAGAAACTAGCCTACTGTACAAACACACAATTTACATGACTGGCCCCACCCACCCCTGGCAAGTGGTCCCCAGTAGGAAATGCAGCCTTTGGGCTGGAAAAAAAAATGTTTTCTGCCCCTACGCCAGACAGTTCTGTCTTTCTTTGATGTGACAATAAGCTATGTTTAATGTTCAACCCCACACCACCGTCCCCAAAAGCAAACTTCCTATGTCCTCCTTGGGACAATAGTGAAGGAGGAGAAAGAAGAGAGCAGCATACAAGCCCAATGCTTTTGCAGGCTCATTCACGTAACACTAAACTATGGTCCAGTGCTACATCCGAACCAGGCTTGCATGCCTATGGAAACATAATGGCACCCCACTGCCAAAATTCAGTGCACGTTAGTTATCTTTTGAGGTCTGCTTCAGCTGGATTATATAGCAAGCCAGCTGCACAGGTACTGCTGGCAGGCATGCTGCACTATTAGATACAAATTCACTGCATTTCAGAAACTTGTACACACACTGATAAAGCAGCTACTTGACATTTCAAGTTGATGCCAGGCAAATATTGCCTCCAGCTCCTGCAGCAGGGCAGACACAATGTGCCATTGAAAAGGTTCTCTCTGTGCCAATGCACCAAACATCTTTGAACATCTTATGCTTCTGGACCAGCATGCATTCTTGTATGTGCACAGCACACCCTTATCTAAAGCCTTCATATTGTCTCCCATGACTCGAAGATGAATTACCTCAATCGGTGTTCTTATCGCGTGGAACACTGAGCACACACACATACGCACGCAAATGGTATGACAGCGATTAGAAATAACACAATTCTGGACTCTGAACCGGACTGGCAGGCTGCTTCCATTGTTTCCCCGAGACACAACAGTCTGTTCATCATCCCAGACTCTTTCACTGCCTCGTTCCAAAAAAAGGGAGAAAGAAACGATTTTCCTCTTCTTCTTTTGGCAATCATTAACCTATGGTGGAGTCAGTAACAAATGGCTTGCAAAGGGACGACGATTGATTCTGCTTTTAACAGGTGGCTGCATAATGCAGAATGATTAATAGAGGGGGAGATTCCAAGGCTGAAACCTCTCCTTTGCTGAAGTCAACAGAAGCATTCCCATTGACTAGAAGCAACTGAACAAGTGTCACAGCCAGCACATTCCTGTCAGACCATTGGTCCGTCTTCGGAGCTCATTATCATAGCAACATCTCTCCAAGGTTTCAGGAAAGAGACATCCCCACCCATAAGGACTGGGCCTGGGACCTTCTGTGTGGAAAGCATTTATTCCAATACTGAGCTACAGTCTAAAAACGAGGGGGAATTTTTAAGCCCCCAAACGCCTCTTCCACTTCAATTCTGCACCCCTTAAACGTGCCAGTGGGGTGACAATGAAGATTTGTCCTTAAGTTCTACCTAGGCTCAGGATCTGGAGACAGGCAAGAGAACAAAAAGTGGTTTGATATGAGGCATCACTGACCCACAATGCGCACCATCATTTCTTCTGGCCCACGCTTGTATGTGATTAACAGGTTTCACAGGTTTTCAAGGCACATCAAAACTACCACTGTGCTTTCCTACTCATGAATTGGTCTCACCAACACAAGGAGCTTCAACCAGACTTAGAAAGGATGTAGCTCACTGGCAGAGTACCTGCTTTGCACGCAAAAGGTCCCAGGTTCAACCCCCTGCATCTCCAGGTAGAGCATGGGATGTGCCCTGCCTGAAACCCTGGAGAGTTGCTGCCAGTCGTGCAGGCAACACTGAGTAGATAATCCAAAATCCTGATACAATACAGTTCCCTAAATTCCTATGCCCTTAACTTCTTCCCCGAATGTTATTGCTAATGTGCGTTTGATTGAGGACTCTGGGATTTTAATTCAGCTGCATTTGCTCATTGTCTCCATCTTAAGGTGCTCCAACGTCTAGAGCAAGGTTAAAAAATAAAGAAGTCCAGATATTTACAGACAAATCATTGATGGGTGATTGTGTGCGTTGAACTCCATTTATTCTCACAATTCTTACACAGCAGCTTATTCAGTTTTCCTCCATCTAAATTAATTTTTGCTATGGGAAAAAACCCCCGCATAATGCAGACAGGGAGATTTTAATGTAGATATTTTTGCAATTTCTCCCTTGCGTTTCCCCCCAGGATGTCCTCTTTGCGCATGCTGTGGTGCTCCCTCTATCTCAGCCTACAAGTCTTTCTTTCTCATACCCAATCCTCAGGCTTTATTATGAACTGACTATCATGTGTAGGACAGATGACGGCTCTGATAAAAGCAATAGCCTCCTACATAAAGCACAAGTATTTTGTTACAATCCAAAAGGGAAATCTTGCTAGGCTTGCCACTCATACGGAGCATGCGGGCTGGCCGTATCTGAGCGATACACCCTGACATGTAGTACGACAGGCAGGCGAGAAGCAATACATATGCATGGCCCCAAATTTAACTAGTGAATAGCTAAGCTGTTATTTATTCAATTGTGTGTATAATATACATCTATAGCTTCCATTACCCCAGCGTTACAGGCCCTCACTGATGTATATGGATGAAACCGGCCGACTGCAAACCCAGCGCTGTGCATGCGACTTCTAGCTGCTTATGCACGCTGCATTTCACACGTCATGTCACGAAGTCAGGGAAGCCAAAGGAAACAGAATTGAGCACATCTCAATGACAATGGCGCACGAAAGGGAGCACGAGTTATTGCCGCTGTGGAAAATGGAAAAGCCATCGAGTAACCAGCCGACCCCGAACTCCATAAAGTAGCCAGGTACTTCAGTGTGATAGTTCTGGGGGTTGGCAAGCTGGAGCTGAGGGGTCTAAGTCGTGAAGGTAACCTGGATGCAGTCCTGACCGTGGTCTACAAGCGACGGTTTTTAGACAAATTTAGTAGTGCCTATCGGGAACAGCTCAGTGGTTCAAACCTTGGAATTTCCAAGTAGGGCTGGGGAAGACTCATACTGGAAACCCTGGAAAGACACTGCCCATCAGTGGAGACCAGCAGTGGGGAGAAACTCCTACCTGGCCTCCCCATTTGGCTCACAGGTTGTTTCATGCAAGTCACGCCCACCTGCCATACAGCTGGCATCATATATGACACCTGGTGTGGGGCAGGTAAAGATGCCTGCAAAAGAGAGTTTGCAGGCAGCGATGATCATCAAAGCTTGCAAAGTTACGTCCACTGCTTTTGCAAAGCCCAGTGGCTGTTGGACCTTGCAAAGCACTGAGCTTTAGCTTGCAGTTGTTGTTGATGATGATGATGATGATTTTATTCTATATACCCCGCTCATCTGGCTGGGTTTCTCCAGCAACTCTGGGCAGCTTACAACATATCTAAAAGCATTATAAAAAACATCAATCCTTAAAAACTTCCCTAAACAGGGCTGCCTTCAGATGTCTTCTAAAAGTCAATTAGTTGTTTATTCCCTTGACATCTGAAGGGAGAGCATTCCACAGGGCAGACGCCACTATCGATTACAAAACATGCAGGCAGAAGCAGGTCAGCTGACTTCATTGCAATGTCAGGTGACTGACAGGTGTATGGCCCCGCCCACTTGTCAAATGTGGACTGCAAGATGAGTAAGGTTAAAGGTCTGTCTCTGGCCCACCAGTCAGATCAAGAGCCCCACCCCTGATACAGACAATGCTGAGGGAGGGATAGACCACTAGTCTCTTTAGACCTTGTGTTTAAATATCCACCGGGGGTTGTCTTGTAGTCTCCATTTCTGATAACCTCAGTTGCAAAACTGCTCCATCATTATCGTATTCACCTACCTTCACAGCTCTATGAATGTAACTAGGCATTATTCCCATTTTACAGATGGAAGAACTTTGAGTAAAGGCTCAGTGGAGCTGAATAGAAAAGCTTTGAATCCATTCCCTAGAATCATGGAGCTGAAAGGATCCCTGAGGATCATCTTGTCCAACCCACCTGCAATGCAGGAATCACAACATTCAGTCTCCCATCCAATGTGAAACCACACCAGAGCCTGCTTGGCTTTGAAAAAGTGCCAGCAGTTTTATTGCTGCACCACTTCAAATCCAGTATTTTATATCTGCCAGAACACTCTTTCTGTCAAACACTTACCCAAATTAACTTCAGGATTAAACCTCAGTGGCAGTCTTCCAGCCAATTACCACTTTGAGCTATATTTACAGATGCCATGTATTCTGAAATAGCCAGAAATCCTCCAGTGCCGGACCAATCCAATAATTTCACCAAGACATAAATACACCTATTCCTTGATGGGCTTTGCCAGAATACTAAGTTGCTGTATTCTTTGGGGGGCGGGGGCAGGGAGACGATCACGTCCCATTATACTTTTTTAATCTGCAGGTGAAAGTGATGTCAGTGTTCTGATGCGAGTGCAGCTCGCATCTGAAGGCAACCACCACACTGATACTGCAGTAGTCTTAGACCAGGGGTCAGCAAACTTTTTCAGCAGGGGGCTGGTCCACTGTCCCTCAGACCTTTTGGGGGGCCGGACTATATTTTTTGGAGGGAAATGAACGAATTCCTATGCCCCACAAATAACTCAGAGATGCATTTTAAATAAAAACACACATTCTACTCATGTAAAAACATGCTGATTCCCGGACCATCCGCGGGCCGGATTTAGAAGGCAATTGGGCCGGATCCGGGCCTTAGTTTGCCTACCCATGCCTTAGACTGAGCCCTATATAGGCACAATAGCTCTGTTCCAGTTGCAAGTCCCACCTTCACTGAAAGATGCCTCTTTGGTTTAAGAGACCCAGCCTTGCTCCAGGAGTCTTTTACTCTGACAGAGCAGGGGAAACTTTGGCTGTACTGGGGCTTCCATGATAGAGTCAAAGGGTGGCAATGTGACAACTGGTAGAGCTTGAGACTCTTAACCTCAGGGTTATGGGTTTGAGCCCAACAGTGGGCAAAAGATTCCTGCATTGCAGCAGGTTGGACTAGATGATCCTTGTGGTCTCTTCTTACTCTACAGTTCTATGACACTATGACATCCTTGGACTAGAAGGGCACTGGCACTGTGGACTCATCTTCTGGAAGTACTTCCCGGGTTGGTCTTGGGTGCAATTTCCCTTCTGATTCCAAACCCTCATCCTCTACAGATGGAGAAAATGACCCCAAGGTCATTACCGTCAAAATGGGTGGCATTCAATGCTTGTCCTACACAGAATAGACACACTGAAGTACCTAACTAACTTAGGTTCATTGACTTTAACAGGTCTGCTCTGAATAGGGCTTAGCTGCATACAACCCAGAGTCGGTTCCACAAAGTACAGAGTGCAGCAATCTTGAAACTGGCAGAGTAAGTGAATAAATTTAGTAGCACGTAGGAGGATTTTAATGCATAAAATGTAGTGCTGGAATTTATCCAGGGGGATAAATATTTTGGAGTCTCACCAGAATGACAGTCTCATGCTTCCTGTAGTTACTACTGCACCTTGCTCTCTTGAGGAACTTGTGAGGTTAGCAGAAAGGGGTTATGTTGTAACAAAGTCCTAAGCCAAACGCTTCCTGCAAAGGAATTCAATGGAATCCCATGGTAAGGCACTTCTGAATGCTTCCATGCCAATCTGGCCTTCAGCTTCCTCCAAGAATAGAAAAACAATTCAAATCACAGATGTTCTCCAATGGAAAAGATTATTAGATCCGCTATCATGACCCACTGGCCAACATCATTCTACCCCCATAATTACAAATCCTGCAGCCCTGAAGTTTTTAATTGCGTTGGTACTACAGAGACACAATTTCATATGCCACAAGGAGTTGTAAGGAAGGCGGAATCCCTCCAAAACGGTTTTGTGCAAAGTTATCTGCTGTCTAAGCTTTCCCAGCCCATTAATATTTCACTTTCATATAGCCCTGGACTGGTTTTGGAACATGCTTCCTTTTTATCCCCTTTTTATATATAAGCAAGAGAAAGTGTTTGAAGTAAGTGCTGGTAAAAAACCTCCCCTAGTCTGTCTCTCTTCCCACCCCCTCATCCCCCTCCCCACACACACTTGCTTTCTCCACCTCAGTCTCTTGAGGATTTTAACACTTCAAGTACAACATATACCAGGAAAAGAGGAGGGGGGGACAGAGACTGAATGTGTCTAGCTTTGAATCGCCTCTTAAAAGAGAGACGGCTTTTTTCAATTGTTTTGTAGTCACATTCAGCTGTGAAAATGACGAAAAAGGAAATCGGCGAAAATAAGTGCGATTACTACATGCTGTCAGGCTGAAAGGGGAGCGTAGCAAATACAGCAGAGCCTCAAATTTACAAAACACTTTGTGAATGGAAGCAGTTTGTAAGCCTCCTGCCCTGGCAGTTCCAAAATCCCCTACCCTATTACCTTGCATCTCCACATCCTCCAGTTTGGAATGTCACCCGGGCATTGCCAGTGCTCGCTTTCCTCATCTACCTGGAACCCCTCCTCCCCAGTTTGGGGGGGGGGCTTTCCTAGCTCTCTATGAAGATGGGAAGCAGTGCCGGATTACCAAATAGGCTGAGCAGACACCGGCCTATGGGCCCCACACCTTTCAGGGGCCCCACGAAAAGGGACCAAAATAATATTGATTTGATCATGAAAGAAAATTACAATCAAGCTTGCTTAGTCAATGCTATCCCACTAGAGCACATGCACAAGCCCCCCACCATCAATTTCAGCTGCCTAGGGTCCTCCCACAGGGTTTAATCTGGCACTGTTTGGAAGCCGCCTTATACTTAATCAGACTATGGGTCCATCAAGCTCAGTACTGACTGGAAGCAGCTCTCCAGAATTTCCATCAGGGACCTTTGCTAGCCCTACCTGGAGATACTGGGGATTGAACCTGCGACCTTTGGCAGGCAAAGCAGATGCACTACCAGTGAGCTACAGGCCCGTCCTTTCTCTGCTTCATCTCATTAAGGGCACTGGAAGCTGCCTTATACCTGGGCAGGCCAATTGTCCATCTGGGTCAGTACTGTCACTTGGAAGTAGCTCATCAGGGTCTCAGACAGAGGACTTTCCTGCCACCTGGGACATGATCTTTAAAAACAAGCAAACCTAGAGATTGAATCTGAAACCTGCATTCAGAGCATGTTCTCTATACCACAGAGCAACGGTCCCTCCCCCTCCATTTTATCCAATATGCTTTCTGACCTCCTGAAAAACACCCCCACGCCGCCTGATTCACAAAGGGGCTGATGTGGCAACAGTTACTGTACTGCATACTGAGCAGGGTGAGCAATACTGCGACGGAGAAATTTGATAGATTAGTCATTTTGAATCTCCAGGCTTCATATATCTCCGAGGTTCCAGCAGAGCGAAATCCGTTCCACAAGAATGTTCAGTGGAACTCTGCTCCGCCATGGGAAAAGAAAACCGATCCTCTCCACTACTTGGCAAGATGTCTCTCCTTAATGGTGTTGGGAAAGTACAGTCGCCAAAGAGCACCACCCTCGTGGCTCGTGTTAAGATGATGCATTACGAGACACCACTGGGTAATGCTAAGTCTCTCTTCCCCCTTGAAACTGCACGTGCAATTACCCTGCCTGCTGCAATGTCTAGCTGCTCCCATACTCCATGGGAAATGGCGCAGGTAGAGCATCATAGTTCAGAGTACGAAAAGGAACCATCCAGGAACAAGTGCGTCATCACCCGTCGACACCGTCTCCCCATTCAAATATTATTCCAGGAACTCACTTCTCTGTAACAACCCATCAGCCTGAATTTGCTTCATGTTATGTTGAATGAAATAGAATGAAAAACTGGAACTGGGCAGTGAGGACTTTTATTTGACACACCACACTGGGTCGAGACTCAGCTCCAAGTGACACCTGGGCAAAACAGGCGTTAGCCTCACAGACAAAGCACACACACACTCTTTCATGCTGCCTTCTGCACTGGGAGCTGCCCTACTTCCTTGGGGTCACAATGCCCTTCTGGTGACAAAGTCTCCCCTGACCATTCTTCCTGATGCCACAACTAGCTGGCTACCCGCCACAAATCATGACCGGTTCTGCCTCTTCCACCACCATTCCCATGCCCACCGCAATATGACACATGTACTCCAAGCATGTCTTATTGCATGGGCAGTGGACTGTTCTCTGGCAAATAGCTCGATAGCTGTGATGAGTGTGGCTGGCGCAGCAATGGCAGGGGCAAGAGGTGACAGTGTCTAGTGGGGGCGGGGAAGGTGCCATGTGGCAACGCTGGAGAATCCACATGGCTCTCCCAGCTGCCAATCTCTCTCCCTCTCCCTATATGTATGCATGCATGTTACTGCTGCACAGCCGCTGCGGAAAGGAGGGAACCCTCTCCCCAGAAAACAGGCGTCTTCTTCCTCTGCATAAGTCCACGATGAAGCCTTGGAGCCTTCCACGCGCGCACGCCCTCCTCGCCCCTTCCCCAAAACTGCACCGCCACAAAGCGCCCTGCCCTCGCCCTAATCCCAGCCGCCGCTGCGGCCACTGCCGACTTGCAGGAGAGCCCAGCTCGGTCCAATCCCAGCGAACACGCCTCGCGCGTACAGGAAGAAGGCAATGCGGCTCTCGGCGAGCCCTTCCTCGTAGCCGCGGCTGCCCTGCGTGCAATAAACATACCGGCTTCTAGCTCTCGCCTTCTCCTCCTCCAGCTCCTTTCCTCCCAATCAGCTGCCGCTACCGCCTGCCCAGCCCCGGATCTACCTGCAGGACTCGAAGCGAGCTTTAAAAAAAACAGAAAAGCCACAGTACACAAACCAAGCCTTTGCACCACTTTCCAGCCCTCGATCCCGTGTGCACTTGTTCCCCCAGTTGCGCGATCCGCCCACCCAAGGCAAAATCGCGACCACTACATCGCAAGCACGGGAAGCTTCCTCCCAAAATAACGCAGCCCTCCTTGGCTGTGGGGCAAGCCTGGTAGACCCAGAAGAGCTCAGTCTCCCTCCTCCTCCCTTCCTAAAATCCTGACCTTCCATCTCTTAGCCGCCCCCTTCCCCGCCGCCCTAGGCGAGGGTGCCTTCCCTGCTTCCCAAACCGAGCGGCGCCACGAGTCAGGGGCGCATGGAGGTTATTTACTACCTGGTTGGGCAGCTGGTGGTTGTCTTGGGGGCGCTCCTGCCACGGAGTGCTGGGGAGGGGGGGCGCGAAGTCTCGTCCTGGCCGCCCCGCTCCCTACCACCAAAGTGGTGGCTGGTGCGGTCCTTTTAATTTTCCCATATGCGCCCACGGAGAAGAGAGGTGGGGGGAAGCCAAAAAAAAAATCCGCACGCACACACCCCAGCCTTGGTCCAGGCTAGCAGCAACAGCAGCAATTAATCCAGCAAGAGCCAGCCAGAGCAGCGCAAAAGCTCTGCAGCAGAAGAAACCAACGGAGCTTCCCATGCACTCATGTTGTTGCTGTTGAGAGTGCAGAAGAGGATACGCAGCAGCAGCAGCAGGCGGATTGGCAGCCGGCGCTGCTTGTGGCAAGGAAAGACGGGGAGAGGAGAAGGCGGCGGGGAGGGACGAAAGGGGAGGCGCTTGCGGTGCGTGGTGTGTGTCTGGAGAGAGAGTGTGGGGCTGTGCGCGCCGCGTTGCATGCGGGGTTGCGCGGTGCCACCTCCTCGCTGGGAGTGCACTGCGGAGCCGGCTTGGGAGGGGAGAGCAGCCGCCAGCGCAGGATCAGCCTCTTAAGAAGGGGATTGACAGGAAGGATTTAAGAAAGCCTCACCTTTCTGAGCTCTGAGTCAGCAGAGAGTGGAACAGGTTCATTTTTTTATTATTATTTTTTGCTCTCTTCTTCCTGCTTCCAGGCCAGCCTCCTCCTTCCCTTTTCTTGAAGCCACAGCAGAAGCTTCAACAGCTGCAGAAGAAACCAAGACCAGCAAATCAGTGTAACCCGTGTGTGTGTGTTTGTGTGTTTGTTTTTTATCTGTCTGCCTTGGTTTGCATTTTCCTTTTACCGTGCTAAAATCAGGAGCTTTGCAAATCCTTAAAAGAGAAGGGGGGCGGGTTAACACCTTTTGGGCAGTTTCACTTCAGGAGTGAACTCTGAAATATACTTAATGCAGATTAGTTGCTCCTTAACAGGCTTGCTCCAGTCAGGGTGGTTATAAAAAGGGTTTAGGTGTGTTTGTGTGTTCCTGCCTTGGATGGAATACTCTTAATAATCCACATTATAGATTGCGAGTTGAGGACTAGGCAGGGATTAAGTGAGCTGTTCCAGAATAA
Organism: Podarcis melisellensis; assembly: GCF_964234715.1. NCBI lineage: Eukaryota > Metazoa > Chordata > Lepidosauria > Squamata > Lacertidae > Podarcis > Podarcis melisellensis. The sequence continues at coordinate 16,204,901 of NC_138541.1, read as the reverse complement.
AAGATGGTCATTTTGTGTGTGGCCCGGGAAACCTGAAGATGCTGGCTACTCCAGATTGGTTCTGATCCAGTAAACCTGAAAGGTGCTGGTTGTTGCAAATTAGCTGTGGCATAAAATGGTATGACCTTCTTGTGTCCTTGTCATTTCATAGTCAAGGTTACCTGGAAGGAGCTGAGGCTCACACACTTGGGCAGCGATACCCAGAGCTAGCCTTACTCTGCAAGAAGCCTCACTGAACTCCTTGGGTTGACAGATATTTACAGGATTGTACTGCTGGTTTATGCAGCGAGTGGCCATTCTCTCCGGCATTGATCTGTTGTGACCATGAAGCCCAATGCAGCAACCACAGCAGTTGTTTGGGATCAACTGAGTGAAAAGCTATATTCTTCCCCTCTACCTCACCCTGTTCCATGTTTTGCATGAAGGATAGCCTCAAAACTGGGAAGAGAGGGTAATGGAGTTTTTGGAATCAATTCATCCAGACTGCAAACACACCAAACATTTAAAGCACACACATACTCTCAAACAATCTTGGGAGCTTAGGTTTACCCATCAGAGCTACAGTTCCCAGCACCTTTAAACTACAGTTCCCAGGATTCTTTGGCAGGGTGGTCAAATGTGCTTATGGTGTGGAAAAGGAGTGAAAAGCTGTGGTCTTTTTACCCTTCCATATTTTGCATGGACAAAAATATCACAATTTGCAGGCGGGCTGGGGCGGATTGAATGTGTCAGATTTCCCACTCCTTCTCTCCAAAACCGTTGAATGAAACAGGTGTGTGTGTGTCTGTGTGTTTTGCAGGTCGTGCAAGGGGAAGAGAAAATTTCTAGACAACAGCCTCTGTATGACCTTTGGATGTTTACTATCCTTGTCTTCTCTCTCTCTTGGGGTTTTATATGTGTGTGTACATAAGTGAGGGAGGTGAGGTGGTTAAAGGGTTTGCTGTGGTGGTGTTTTGTTTTTTTAAAAAAGAAAGCCTTCTTAACCAGGAAGCAGCTACAAGAAAAGCTAATCAAACGCCAGCTGAGGAAAAGTGCACTAGTTCAGCGCATTCAATAATTATCACTGCATATGCTCCCGGCACGAATGTATTGGTATATGTTGCTACCAATATTGCTCCTTATTCCAAAGCAGGGATGGGCAATTTCTGCATTTCACAGACTAAATATGATGTGAGAGATCCATGGTCAGTTCTCCAGATATATTTTCCTTTGCCTAAAAACAATCTAGGAGGAAGGGGGTAACGGGGTCAGGAGGAATAGGGTTGAGGTTGGCAGACCAGTTAATCCTTTCCCCACACATTTCCCTGTCCGTTTCCCCCCAATATTGTTAACCATGAAGAGAATTTTTTTGAGAATTTTCTTTTTGTCACCCACCTCCCCTCAGAAAATGAAAGCCATAAAAAGCTGTTTTAAAAAAATCCCCCCAAGTATTCCTCACCATCGTGTGTGTGTGTGTGTGTGTGTGTGTGTGTGTGTGTGTGTGTGTGTGTGATGGCCACCATATTTCCCTCACAGTGCCTTGGAAGGACTCCAGGTCAAGGACATTGTGGAGGATTCAAAATGGCGGCCATTTTGCTTCTGTTGTCATTGGCAGCAGCAAAAAACATTAGGTTAAAAAGATAAAAAGTTTGCTACTCCCACTGCTAATGGTGAGCCCATACACACACACATACACACACACATACCCCAGCAATAAATGGTTGAAGAATTTCTCCTCATTCTGGAGAAAGGTAGTAAAATCACCCACCCAACTTCTTTGCCCACTAATAGGGCAGAGAATTTCAAGAGGCCATTAAGAGCACAGTTCTAACAGGTACTTACTTGATTTTACCTCAAGCCTATTAGCAGCTTGAGAAGACTGATTACAGTCTGTGTTCCTAGTTTTCTTTGTATTAGGCCCATGAAACTCAGGAGGACTTGCTTTTGAGTAGACTTGTAGAGGATTGGGCTCTTTAAAGTCAGGGAATTAGCCCAGACAGAGAAAAGAAATGGCTAAGAAAAACAAAAAAACACCTTCCCTCAGCATCACCCCCTAAGCCAAAATACCCTTCCTCCAGCAGCTGCTGTTCACCTCTGGGAGGAATGCAGGCAACTGTATTGTTCTTGCCATTTCCTAACCTCCAACAAGGCTATTTATCTATAACATTTGTATATCGCCTTTTCCTCCGGGGTCCTATACATGGTTCTCCACCCGTCCCTGTTTTCTCACAGCAACCCTGTGAGGTAGGTTAGCCTGAGAGGTTGGCCCAAGGTCATCTGGCAAGCTTCACGGCTGAGTGAGGTTTTATAACCTGGCCCCCCAGGCCCTCATCCTGCACTCTCAACTTTTCTACTACATTGGTTATCAGAGGGAGAAAAAAGCCACAGAAACAGTGTGGGTGTGAATGTGTGTTTAAAAATAATAATAATTTTTTTAAAAAAGAAACCTTCCCTCCACCCCCTGACTTGGCCACCATCACAGGCCATTTTGAGCAAAAGAAGTTACATATAAATTGACCCTCATCCCCAGGAGCTATCTGTTCTCCAGAGATTGGTCCGGGGCCACCAGTGTACTTTCCAGCTCACTCCAATCCTTTCATAGGTGCTCAGAATGTATAATAAAATGGGTGCTGTTTAACAGTACAGTCATACCTCATGTTACGTTTGCTTCATGTTACATTTTTTCAGGTTGCGTCCCACAGCAACCCGGAAGTACCAGAAAGGGTTACTTCCGGGTTTCACTGCAGTAGCGCTAAATCGCACTTTGCGCATGTGCACAAGAACCAAATCACGCTACGCACCTGGGCAGATATGGTGCTTCAGGTTGCGGGCTTTTCAGGTTGCGAACGGGCCTCCAGAACGGATCCTGTTCGCAACCAGAGGTACCACTGTAAAAGTTTCACAACGATAAAACATGTGTACCCAGCTATGGCCAAGGTAATAGTTTTTTGGGGTTTTTTGCAGAGGTGGGGCGTTCATGTAAAGATGTTAAATTTGACAAATCTTCCTTTCAACCCTTGAAGAGTCATTTTCTTTTCCTTGTTGTTGTTGGCATCAGTCTGTCTCGAGAGACAATGGAGTACGCCTCTGGGGGTGCAGTCAAACCGCTGCATTAGCAGCATCGCAGTGACCTCCCTGAAGCACAAGCCTGGGCCATGCGTATGGAGGTCCTGGGTTGCCTAGACAACGAGACCTCCATCTCAGCCTCACTGATGTGGTCCAAAAGAAAGCACAGCAATACATTCGGCACCAGCTTGCCTGCCACCCAAATGTCTTTTTGTGTAGGGTTTACTCCTTAGCCCTTACTTCTCCTGAAGATATCTGGCAAGGCAACGAGGTTTAGGGTCAGAGTTTTCCTTCTCCTAGAGGGGCTACCTTTCCAGGTTGATGAGTCCCATCTGCCCCTCACTTCCCTCTACAGCATGTGTAGTAATTGCCTTCTTGACCATTGGACCCACTATTGGTCTCATCCGCTCAATCCACATGCAATTGGGGGAAGTCCCTAACTCACTGAGGGTTTGAGGCACATTGACTACCCTCACCTGGTTTAGCTGACCAGTTAAAGCAGGCATAGGGAAACTCGGCCCTCCAGATGTTTTGAGACTACAGTTCCCACCATCCCTGACCACTGGTCCTGTTAGCTAGGGATGGTGGGAGTTGTAGTCCCAAAACATCTGGAGGGCCGAGTTTGCCTATGCCTGAGTTAAAGCCATTCCCGGCATGTGGCCTCTGTCACATGTTGACAGCTTCCAGGAGCCACAGATGAGGGCTGAATTCAGGGTGGGGACCAAAGGTACACAAATTACCCCAGAAGCAGCACAATGCGTCCCCCAACAGAGGTACTATCCACCCCTTAACACACCATATACTGTACCCTTCTTAGCAAACAAAATTGTTATAGCTACCCCCGATCTGGAGAAAATCATTTTCTTCTTCAGTTGGCCATCCATCCCTGTTTTTAAAGCATTGCCCCACATTCCACAGCATCAGCGACCAACATACCAGAATGGATGTCATTTATTGGAAATGATTTTTTCTTCATAGAACCACATCAACTTCCTTTCATTATGGACATTTGGCCGGGCATTTCTGGATAGAGAAGAAATAAGATACGAGTATATCATAGTCATTAAAAAGAACAAGATTTTCCACTGAAAATCCAAACCAAGCTGAAATATGTGAAACTACATGTTCTTCCCCAGTTACCACCGTCTCTTCCCCATCTCTTGTCCCCATTGGAATTCAGATTGTAAGCTCTTTGTGGCAGGGCCCTAAATATTTTCGGTGTTTGTTGTTCTGTAAAGTTCCACAGTACTGACCCTGATCTAGTCGAAGCTAGTCATATCTAGATTCTGCCGACATGAATAGAATTGAACCCAACCATGATTAGGTCATAGTGTTGGTCTACATTAGAGGGATGTTGTAAGGATCACTGACATCATGAAGGGCTTTGAGCAGTGAACAGCCCAATTCCTACCATGTTTACTCAGAAGTAATTCCCCTGAGTTCAGTGGCATTTATTTCCCAGTAAGCACATTTAAAAATAGCCTCCCTAGGAAAAAATGCAATGGATGCAGTGGAATCTGGTTTGATGAAGGGCATAATAGGTGGTCTTTTATCAGGCAAGCAATCTATGCTTGTCCAGCTACAAATATTGCTTTGTGTATTTTGTAGTTCTTGTTGTCTTAGACGAACTTAAAAGCATTGTTTTACACCAAACTGATATAGTGCAGAAGATTCCTGGAACGCTCAGCAAACGTTGCCTTCTCTGTTTCATATACTCAAATGTTGCATATACTGCAATAATTAAAAAACCAAGGGCAGTAATGAAAATTATTTCAGGTTTTTTTAAAATAAAACATAGTTTGGATGTTTTTAGCATTGTGAATGCAGATGGGAACGACATTGAGCTCAGAGTCTCATTTAATCATGATTCATAAATTAATGTTATCTTTCATCATTCCAGATTCCACACAGTCTGTTTACAATTCGAGCTCTTGCACTCAGGAGTGGGGGGTGAGGTAAGGAAGCTTTTAAAAAAAAAAATAAGAAAAGGAGAAGTGATATTTGTTTGTTCTCAGTTTTTACTAGTTGCTGAATGAGTCTCATGTCTAACTTTTATGTATCTCAGTACCCTAGTGACTTCATTAACTTTACATTTGCACTGGAATTTTCAGCTGGAAGGAGGGGGTGTTATGTTTGTATATTCTTTTGATCTGTTTAATAAATGTAAGAGAGATGTTTAAAATTGGCAACAGTGACGCATATTTAAAATTGCATACAACTTCATTGTGCAGAAACAGAGGCAATTAAAATGGACCTGCATGCTCACCTCATGGCAAAGTAGCAGTAATGGAATCCCTGTGGCAATGCTGCTGGCTATCTCATCATTTTCCGCAATATTCACCCACACATTTATAGGTATTTATTATGTAATTATTGGAGACATTGGCTAAATTCTCGCCCTGGTGGTCAGTCTGCTGTGAGCTGGAGCCCCCGTGATACTCGTCAAGGTTCAGAGACAATTATACCATTAAATGCCAACTGTTAGGGAGAAACACCTGTGCCCTCAAGTCCCACTTAAGGGATTCCAATAGGTATTTGGCTGGCCACTTACGAAACAGGTTGCTGAATCAGACGGACCATTGATGCGATTCAGTAGGATTTTTCCTGTGTTCTTACAGCAGAATATTACTCAAATACACACAACATCTCTGTACACAGAAAAGTATCATGTTGGGGGAAATGCTAGGCCAGAACTATTTTCCTTTATCTGCTACCTTTCTGTTTGTTTTTGTCTTTGTTTTGCATTTCAATATTTATTGTGTCCAAGAAAGATCTTTTAAATATTGCTTAGAAATCCTCCCACTTCCACTTCTAATGTTACAAGAAGGGCTTGAAAGCCAGTTGCAGAAGTTACTGCTCACTTAGCTTCTGGTTCTTCTAAAAAGCCCACATGCATTACTTCTGACACAATGCATAGCTAAGGTACGCAATTATGTGACTTAACCAATCCAGTTCCTTTTGACTATTCCAGTCCAAGGGATCAGGGTTCCATCTGCAGTTGTGTCCTGAAAAATGTTGATTTTCAACATGGCACTCACAACTACAATTTCAAAGAATGTAGTCATTTGGCCACAGTAATTTCAACATGGTATAAAGACACCTCTCTGTGTGTGTGTGTGTGTGTGTGTGTGTGTGCGTGTGTGTGTGTGTGTGTGTTTGCGTGTGTGTATTTCTTGATGGTTCCATCAAGAACCAAAGGAGTTGTAATATTGTTTCTGTTGTGTTGTTATGCTGAGAATCATTTAGTGGGACTGCAAGCCCATATATAAATGAAATAGAGTGAATTCTTAAGACTTGTGGATATTTTGGAGGCATGCAAACAGTATTTGCAGAACACTACAAACTGGCATGAAGTGAATGGTTGAGTTGTCAATATCACAGGAAAAAATGCAAACCGGTGTGGAAATGTGGAGAATTGAACTTAAGACTGAAAAAAATGAGTAATGGAAATCAACAGATTTGCCTGTCCCCATCTGCATCCTGCCCAAACCTGATGAAGGAGGAGGTCAAAAGTCTGAGGTTCGTGCATGTAACTCTAAACCAGCCTTTTGTAAGCTGATTCCTCTCCATATGTTTTGGGCTACAACTCTCATCAGCTGCACAGAAGTTGTTGTAGTCGTTTAGTCGTGTCTGACTCTTCGTGACCCCATGGACCAGAGCACGCCAGGCACTCCTGTCTTCCACTGCCTCCCACAGTTTGGTCAAACTCATGCTGGTAGCTTCGAGAACACTGTCCAACATCTCGTCCTCCGTCGTCCCCTTCTCCTTGTGCCCTCAATCTTTCCCAACATCAGGGTCTTTTCCAGGGAGTCTTCTCTTCTCACGAGGTGGCCAAAGTATTGAAGCCTTAGCCTCAGGATCTGTCCTTCCAGTGAGCATTATGGGCTGATTTCCTTCAGAATGGATATGTTTGCTCAGCCTTCTTTATGGTCCAGTTCTCACTTCCATACATCACAACTGGAAAAACCATAGCTTTAACTATACGGACCTTTGTCGGCAAGGTGATGTCTCTGCTTTTTAAGATGTTGTCTAGGTTTGTCATTGCTTTTCTCCCAAGAAGCAGGCATCTTTTAATTTCGTGACAGCTGTCACCATCTGCAGTAATCATGGAGCCCAAGAAATTAAAATCTCTCACTGCCTCCATTTCTTCCCCTTCTATTTGCCAGGAGGTGATGGGGCCAGTGGCCATGATTTTAGTTTTTTTGATGTTGAGCTTACAGAAGTTGTAGCCCTAAACATCTGGAGGACACCAATGTGTGGAAGACAGACCTAAACCATAGTTTAAGCATTAAGTTTGATCCAGCCGTTGGATGTGCATATATGTAAATATTTCTTGTATGAATGATTTGTGCACCCAAGTGGCTCCCTGGCATACAGATGAGCTGAAGGAAACACGGCAGCTATTCACAGGTCTCCAAAGGAACCCATTGTGTTTATGCTTCTAAAACTAAACCCTTCATAGAATAGGTTTTTGTTTACATGTAGACTCTGAAGTGTCACTCATTCTAATAATGCCGCATTTATAAAGTGCAAAGAGAAGCAGCCTTGAGTAAAAACAGCTGCAATTACTGTGAAATATAGGTGAGGTGTGGGTTTTAAAAATGCATTGTGGTTTAAAAGGTGGAGTGAAATTCTGACCCCACTGAAACTGAAGCTCATGAAAGTCCCATTGACTTTGGTGGGGTCGGGGTCTCACTCCTCCATTCTCCAGGCAATCAGGTTCCACACATATAATTCTCTCTAAAGAGACTGATTCCATTGAAATGGTTCCTGTTGTTCTTTTCTAAGAGGTACTTAACCTGCAGTAACCCTCCCGTCTTTCTCCTATCTTCATTTTGCTGCTCAGTTCCCCTCTCCCTTGTATTACTGAATAATAAATCTGACATAGATTATGTAACATCCACTGAATCATATCAGGCTGTGGGAGGCTGGAGCACAGCATAATGCAAGATGTAAGGAACACGAAAGAGGAGGTTGAGAGACAAGTGTTTTAAAAAGCGTTTCCCGGGTGCTTACAACTTTAGAAACTTGCACAGAGAACAGTTTCTAAAAATGAATTTGCACACATGAAATTACATTTCTTAAATTAGAAAGTTCCCGGAGCCTTTTATCTACTGACCGCAAGAAGCTTGGTCAGCTTCTTGGTGAAACATTAAGTTCACCACCCTGCATTCTCCTTCCAAAGGCCTTGTTATTTGATCCACTGCATAATATCAAAGCCAAAGTCACCACTTACTTCACAATAGCCAAATCAAAGTTAACCATTTTCAGATTTGAAACGATCCATGAATAAGAAGCACTTCAGTATCCCTGAGTATCATCCAACAGACAGGGTGGTTTTCTGGTGACCTACCAAATCTGCCTTTCACTATGACTGGTACGCAACAAGCTCACAGCAATTGGTGTAGGTTGGAGCATCTTTAGCTTCTGTGGAGGTCTTTGAGGCCACAGGTACTGCAATTGAAAGAAGGAGACACCTGCTTTTCAGGTGACAATTCCATGAGCCAAATCATCAGCATGAGAAAAATACAGTGGTACCTTGGTTCTCAAACTTAATCCGTTCCAGAAATCTGTTCCAAAACCAAGACGCGCTTTCCCATAGAAAGTAATGCAAAATGGAATAATCCGTTCCAGACTTTTAAAAACAACCCCTAAAACAGCAATTTAACATTATTTTTACTATCTAATGAGACCACTGATCCATAAAATGAAAGCAATAACCAATGTACTGTACTATAAAATATATAAGACAGTATTGTAGATGATAACAATTTATTTATTTATTTTCTTATCTGCACTGATGATAGTCATTGTTTGGATGGTGGGGCTTTTATCCATTTCCGCAGTCACACAATCAATCAATCAATCAGCAGCTGAACTGGGTTCCACACAGTCACAAAAACAAATTAACTGAAAAAGCCTCAAAAACAAAAATGCAAAATAAATAGCAAAAACAAAAGCACCAAACTTAATCCATTCCAGAAGTCCATTTAACTTCCGAAATGTTCGAAAACCAAGGCGCAGCTTCTGATTGGTGCAGGCGCCCCGGAAACAATAGCCGACAGCCACATCGGACGTTTGGCTTCCGAAAAACATTTGAAAACTGGAACTCCTCTCGGTTTTCATTGTTTGGGAACCAAGGCGTTTGAGAACCAAGGTACCACTGTATATTAAAGGTTTAGCACTAAGTGAGTTTGGTGGAGACACTCTGACGGAATGGGGACAGTCCCATGTGGAGCTTGTCTGAGGCCTAAGGTGGGGGTCTTGTTAGAATAAAATTATAAATGCATACAGAAAAGCAGCTGGATCTCAGTGTCCAGGCTGAACGATGGGGATGGAGACGCTTCTTCAGGTATATGGGACTGAAGCCATTTAGGGCTTTAAAGGTCAGCGCCAACACTTTGAAATGTGCTCGGAAACATACCGGGAGCCAGTGTAGGTCTTTCAAAGTAGTTGTTATAACCCTCACAGTTTTTGCCTGGTGCCTAAAGATATGTAACAAAGGTGCCAGGTGAGCCTCCCTATTCACAAATGGGGAGCCACCACGGAAAAGGCCATTCTCTTGTGTTGCCATTCTCTGGATGTCCCTTGGAAGAGGCACACAAAGAAGGGCTTCAGATGATGACCTAAGGGTCCGGATTGGTTCATATGAGGAGAGGCAGTTATTGGTAACTAATTAAGTGCTTCGCATAAAGCATCCCAAAATGACTTAATAGTAAAAACAGTTTGGTTTGATTGGAGTACTTCAAAAGCTCTTACTACTTTTGGGGGACAACCACAGGGGTAATCATCCATTCTTTACCTCATTGTCTGTGCCACAGTGATAGGCTTCCTATTGGCTTGCTTTTCACAGTGCTTCAGCCCTGAGGATAGCTGGAAGGCTGGGTAGCTGATATGAAGTAAGTGGTAGTCAGCGGACACAAAGAGCCAACAGGATTCCACCTAGTCCTAGTCCTATAAAGATTCTAACCTAGCTCTTAACCCTGAGGAACCTGTTGATTGGAAACAGGCACTCTCAAACTATCTCTACTGCCCACTGACTTTGCTCACAACTTCACTGCTTCCAGCTTTCTGGCTTCCAGATCGTAAGGCCTGGCAAATACGATCTTGCTTCGCACCTCCTCCTAGTTCCAGAAGCCGTGAAGTCTGATTCATGAAACAGATGTGTATGCATCAGATGTTTTGCTTACACATCCCATAGTATATCTATAAATAACATGATAGTATGTCTTGGCATACAAAACACAAGAGGAAGGAAAGATGAAGCAAGAATATCTCTCCCTGTGTTTTTTGCAAGGTCAAGTGAGAGGTCACTTTAGTAATGGGGAAGCAAACAGAGGGCATAATAACTCTGCAACAAAATCAACCCAGACCCATACTGGAATGGGATAGGCATCTATTCTGCCCCATTTTAGCCTCTCTGGCACTCAGCCATAGGTCTATCCTGTCTTGTTGCATTCTGTTCCATCCCATTATATGCTGTTTGTGTGAACTTTGTATGTAAAATGTGCACATTTATGTAAAATGTGCTTTTCAATGTTTTGCATGCATCTTTCATACAAAAACAAAAAACCCTATCGCTACCAGAAAATCCCAGTTTTTCCACATCTCTCTTTGCAGTTCCCAATGACTTAGGCCATTGAATCCTGTTCAGCCTCACCTCTTTGCTGGCGGGCGAATCTTTGAAGTACATTTCAGTTGTCTTGTAATGACGATGTTTCAAATCCAGTGACCCTGAAATGCTGTCATTCATAAGAAGGTGACACCTAAGCCTGAAAACTCCAAGAGAAAGCCCCAAAGCTATAAGCCAGGCTATTAGAAAAGCTTTCAAATAGCTGCTTCAATGACATATGGTATTTCGGTTTCTGGGTATTCTGCAAATAACCTTGCACTCCACCGCAGCAGTTCATTGCCATACTCCATTTATTGCCACGATCCTGTACCCATCCCTGTCATTTCACACCACACTATATATCTTAATCCTCCTTGTTGTTAGTATAGCATCCCTGCCCACCTATCCCCAGCCCAGAAAAGACCAGTCCTTTCAAGCACTCCCTCTGCATAACTCTTTGCTTCTGTGACACTTGTTCATAAGCAATGGCGATGCCTATAATATTTTTCTCCCTTTAGGCAGTGAGATGCATCTTGGGGGGGGGAGAGAATAAGTGGGTAGAAGTTCAGTGCAGGAGAACACAGGGAAATTGTACCGAGCTGCATGGTTTATAATGTTCGCTGAATTCAGCTTATCCCGCCTCAGAACTTTGATCCCCTGGCTGCAGAGTTTTAATTTTGCTTTCTACAGCCCTGTTTATCAGCCATGGAGCTCTGTGACCATTCGAGCTGAAGTCTCTAGGCAAAGTCTGAAGTTTCCTCCAAGAGCTGCCAAGTTGCATTTGAAACTGACGAGGGAGAAAGGAAGATTAGTCAGTTCCAGAGACTGCGGCAGTCCATCAATGTGTACTGATTTTTGAATCACACAACTTTGTGCAACTGCAATGGCAGTGTGGTGTGTCGCTCATCCTCAGTGTTGCCGCTAGCAATGTGCAAAAGGTGTCTCTCGTGTGATATCCATGCAACCATACTCCCAACAGTGCTCCAGATTGCAAAGGACTCTGCAGCTGAGAGAAACTATGCATACACTCAGCAGCAGCAATCATTTACTCAGCATTCAAAGTGCAAACAAAAGGTTGTCGCAGTCATGGAACCACATTCCTGACTGTACTTTAGGTCACTGTGGCTTTTGCAGCCGGCGCAAAATGTCCCATATTCCTAGCAATACAATTGTACTTTCCCAGCCATTCAAAATGCAACATCTCTATAATGAAGAGATGGGATTTCCTAGATGGGAAATGTCTGGATCCTACACAGTAGATGAGCAGTAACCACACATTTGTTGTGAATTAAATGGATCATTTGGTGAAGCTTGAAATCCACATTGGCAAAAAGACACAAGCACACAGACATTTTATCTGCACAACAGCCTTGTGGGTATGATAGCCTGTGACACACACACACACACACACACACACAGAGCGTTTCAAGGTTGAGTGGAGATTTGAACCCTGGATCAGCCCAGTCTTAGTCTGATATGTCAACCATTATGAACAGATATGTACATATGACTCCTCAAAAAAATTAGTGCACAGCTTACCTGAACCATGGGGGAAAGCTGCTTTGTATATTATTGTAAAAAGATGGAGTATAAGTTTTTGTTATCATCATCAGTCTAGTATTACTAGAGTCTCTGACTTGATGGCACCAGTGTTCATTTTAGTGTTTATTGAATAATGCAGGAATTGATTCTACAGTTCTCCGTTTGCAACCATAATGCATCTACATACCTCAGCAGACCTCTGAACCATCACAAGATTCTCCATCAGCTCCTTAAAAGAGCAACTTATTTAGCTGTTACAAGCAAAGGAATGTTTAAAATCTGGTTGTGTACTTGCATCTCTCTTGAGTCAAACAATGACGTCTGTTTCAGTCAACTGCTTGGTGTTCTGGATGAAGATAAGCTTTTGGAAACATATACGGTATTTCCAGGTTCTTTCTTTTGCAGTTCTAATTCAGCCAGGCAGCCCATCTGACTGCCAGTGGCCTATGTGTATTGGAAATACAGCTCATGCTAGTCTCCCACCCATCTGCACAATTTGCAGAGATTATACCTGAACCAGCAATTGGCTGCCCAGGTAGGCTCCCACTTTTTGATGTGAGGAAGGTTATTGCCTCTTCCAGGTAGACTTTCTTGTGATCACTCCTGCATCCAATCAGGAGCATGAACAGCTTGTTTCTAGATGTCCTGGGGTGGAGTTAAGGGTCAAGGTTAGGATGCAAGGGGAAGTAACACAGGGAAGGGAAATAGTTCTGTGTAAAGTAGAAGTGCATCACCCTTGGCCGTTATCACATTATTGAATCCTCCCTTTTTTCCATGATGAAACTCAGGACAGAATATATAGAATTCCCAGGAGATTCCTCCATCCAGGCATTGACATCACATCCAGACCAGCTTCTATAGGGGTGTCACTGAAAAAAAACTAGTTTGGGGAAGGGAAAGAGTGTCAAAAAAAGCCATTCTGGCCAAGCTAAGCCTCCTGATGTATATTTTCGCTCCTGATCTATATTTTAGTTTGGTCAGAATCAAGTATACACTTCCAAAGTTAACACTAAATACATTATTTGTGTCCCTGGGTTTTTAGACTCACTTACCCATGTACTAGGGATGCGGGTGGCGCTGTGGGTCAGGGGTCCCTTTACCTTTACCCATGTACTATCTGAAACCCAAGAGGCACATTGGAGGGATGGCTTAAACCACTGAGCCTAGGGCTTGCCAATCAGAAGGTGGGCGGTTCGAATCCCCGCAACGGGGTGAGCTCCCATTGCTCAGTCCCTGCTCCTGCCAACCTAGCAGTTCAAAAGCATGAAGTGCAAGTAGATAAATAGGTACCTCTCCGACGGGAAGGTAAACACCGTTTCCATGTGCTGCTCTGGTTTGCCAGAAGCGACTTCATCATGCTGGCCACATGGCTCGGAAGCTGTATGCCGGCTCCCTCGGCCAATAAAGCGAGAAGAGCACTGCAACCCCAGAGTCGTCCGCAACTGGACCTAACATTCAGGGGTCTCTTTACCTTTACCTTTACGTTTACACATGTACTATCTGAAACCCAAGAGGTGCCTTGGTTGCCAGGTGTTCCCCCCCCCCCAGCTCTTCTACCCCACTATTGCTCCTTGAACACAATTGGGATTTACTATTCCTTTTGCAAGTGGAGATGGATCCACCCCTTGGTCTATCTTGAGTGGACCTGCAAACACTGGAGCCTGTTTCATCTCCCCCAAGACCAGAGTCTGATGGCTGGTCCACAGGGAATAAGAGACTCAGGAGAAGAGATACCCCTAAGGAGAAACTGAAAGGTCCAAGATTACCAGGGTAAGAAGGTAGCTATTTCTCTAAAATGGGCACGTTTCCATATCCCTTTAGAAGGAAGGGATGTGAGGTCAGGTTTCAAAACTACATTTAGAACAGGGGCGGGGAATTTGAGGGTTGCATTTCCTTGGGGAAAGTGAGTAGGGTGGACCACATTCATGATGGGTGGGGCTGGATTTGGTGGTGGGTGGTGGCCAAGCCCAAAGTGGGTGGGGCCATGTCTCTATCTTCTAATCTCAGCAGCTGTACTGCAGGGACTCCTCCCATGCCTTAAATGTCACAGGGGAAAGACGCCCTCATGAAATCCAGGACCTTTTGTAGCACCATGGAGGCTTTAAACAAACTAAGCTTAAAAAGTTGCATTGCTGGGATTGACTTACATAGTCAGCTTTCCTCCTTTTTGAAACAAAGGCATGGCGGCAGTAGCAGCAGCGACAGCAGCAGCAGACGCTATGTTAATTAGATTAGAAACCGTCAGGTCTTGTTGATAGTTTTCAAGTTACAGAAGGCTCTCCAGAGACAAAGCAGTAAATAAGAAATATCTGCTATCTCTTGGCATACAGAACAACTCGAAGGAAGCATCTCTGCATCTTTGGCTGGGTACCAATAACTGCAGCAGCCTGCAATCCTTCACATAGTTAGGTGCTTAAATGCCGTTGAAACCAGTGGCTGTCAAGCAGCTTGAATGTATGCAGGATTGCAGCCAGTTGCTTCTCAGAAGCCAGACATTGGCATAATGCGCTTACAATGGGCATAGTTCACTTGTGCTTGTTTGGGGGCACTGTTATATCTGGTCAAAGAGGTTTTGTACATTTTTGAAGCACTAAAAAAACTTGCGGTACCTGTTGAATTGGAGACAAATTGAGGTGGGAGAAATTCCCTGGCATTTTAAAGAATAAATCTTATGTTTTGTTTCCCCCCATTTTTTTAAGGCATTGAAAACTGGATAGAGCAGCTCAACAGCAGTCTTAATATTGAATATGCTCAGTGTGGGGACCTCAGAGGAAGACACAAAGACTGATGCTCTAGTGTGTGCTCTCTCGCTCCCCCTCCCTCACCTAGATCACAGCTGGTGACCAGTTTATGTATACTGAAGCGGGGAGCCTGATAGGCTTTGTAATGTCATCCTAGATAGCTTCACCATTGATGTTTCCCCTATGCATAGACATGCAGAGAGTGACATCAAACGCTGGCTGTCCCTGTGCCGTTATTTTCAAAAGGACAGAAAGTCTTGATGGTTGCATGCTGCGGTGGTAACCTATAGGCTGGCTTCTGGGTTCAAGGGCATTCGCAGGTTTTCAAAGAAGTTTGTCTCCGTGTCACATCCGCCGCATCCAGCAACTCAGGATGCACAAATGCCCTGCAAAATCTGCAGAGCTGCCGGCAATTTATGGCAATAGGGTTGCTTGACATTTATTGCCCCTATTTGCCGTGGCCTAGAATAAGATTTTCATAGTTATCATGACAACCTTGAAATTGCATAAAGGTAATAAAACAGCCTTCTTCCATGCTACCTTGCGCCAAACTACACAGGCGTGTGTCAACAGTCCTGTTTTAACATTTGCATGCCTTCGTTTTTATGCATATATGCCTGGAAGCTTAGTCAAATAACTCCTAAGCATAGTTATTAAACAAAAAAATGGGGACGTGGAAATGAGCATTGCCACTTGTAAGCTGCACCAGCATATTAAATGTGTGTTCATTAACAAAAAAATAAATTAAAAAGCGTGAGTGTTTGTGTCCCTCGGGCAATGGTAAGCTGCATGGATTTGTGCTCCTAAATGCTCTCTTAACTTGGTAAACGTTTCTGTACATGATAGCCATCTTCAAATATCTAAAGGGCTGTCACATGGAAGATGGAACAAGCTTGTTTTCTTCGGCTCCAGAGGGTAGGATCTGAACCAATGGCTTCCAGTTAAAAGAAAGGAGATTCCGACTAAACAGCAGGAGGAACTTTCTGATGGTAAGACTGTTTCACAGTGGAACAGACTCCCTCAAAAGGTGGTGGACTCTCTGTCCTTGGAGATCTTTAAGCAAGGGTTCAGTGGCCCTCTGTCAGGGATGCTTTGGTTGAAATCCCTTCATTACAGGGCTCCTTCCCAGCTCTGTGATTCTGCCTTAAAACCAAGGTACATTTCATTCGGTATTGCAGATGGGATCACCCAGAATTCCAGAGCAAGGAACATAAAAAGCACATTTGCATGGCTCTAATTTATGTGCTCTTTTGTTTATTTACTTGCTCACGGGTCAAATTACAGCAGTACATGGGGAAAGGACCTAGGTGTTTCAGCTGATCACAAGCTGAACGTGAGCCAGCAGTGCAATGCAGGTGATGAGTGTGGGGAGGCAGACAGGTTACACAGAGCAAAAGAAAATTTGGTTTTGGAAACCCGGTTTCCTTTCACTACAACCACCAGTAGTGAGTCTGGCAGAAGTGACTTTTTCACTTGCAGAACGGTCATTTGAAAAACATTCATTTCCCTGGAACAAAAGGTTTTGCATTTCCTCATCGAGATGATGCAAACAGAGTTTCAGCTGCCATGCCACATTTCACTTGCTCAGTGTATATGTCCTATTTACATGATGGAATGTTCTGCAGATTTCGCTTCCAGTATGTAAGTATTATCAAGGAAAAACCACAATGAGAAAGAGCAGTTATGCCTTGTTTGTTGGCAAGAGAACACACCTTTCTGTGGGTTTCTTTCTTTTTTAAAAAAATGCTTCTGTAAGAGTTGTCATGCCAGCAGATCTACCTGCTAAAGCAGTGGTTCTCACCTCAGCAGGTGCACAAAAAAGTATAGGTAATTATACGTTTGAAACATAGCTTTTCAAGGCACCTCTTACACACAGCTCACTCCTCTGCTTCTTGAACAGTGTAATCTAGATAACATAGGTTGGGCATCAGGATGCTGAGTCTCATAGTTGGATGAAAGGCTGATGCCTACATTCAGGGGGAAAACCCACACAGTACAACCATTCTTGGACTACTATGTCAGTGTGCAGATATTTGAACACATCCCTGCATTGAAAGCTCTCTGCCCATGCTAGGGATCCAATCAGTGCTGCGTTCCCTTAAGGGCAGTTGCTGGACTCTCTCCCTGCATCTTCTCTTGTGTGGTCTGGGACACAAGTAGGTAACCTGTAGCCTTTGGGCTACATTTGACTCTTGTCCTAGTTTCAAAGCCCCTGGAATGCAAGTAGAAGCACAGGGGACCCTGATTAGCTCCCAGATCATAGAATTGTGGAGTTGGAAAGGACCCAAAAGGCCATCCTATTTTGCCCCCTGCAATGCAGGAAGTCATTGCACTCTAGTTAGTGGTGTAGGAAGGGGTGATGGTGGGAGCGGTCCACCCCAGGTGCCATCTCTGAGGGGGGGGTGACAAAAAGGCACACCGCCGGGGGCTCACCCCGCCACTCCTGGGCTCTCAGTGCCCATGCAACTACAAGTGAAACTCAAAAAATTTCGAGTACACCATGATCATCACAAATAAAGGCTTGACATATCTCGCTTTGCATGTCATGAGTCTATCTCATATATTAGTTTCACCTTTTAAGTTGAATTACTGAAATAAATGAACTTTTCCACGATATTCTAATTTTTCGAGTGTCACCTGTAACTCTGCCACTGACTAGTGAATATGAATAGGGCCTTCCTGCACCCTTTCCCACTCAAGATAGGGAAGGTCGAGGAAAATACACATAAAGAAGTTGAGGACAAGGTATGCATGTGTACATCTGCAACATTTGCAATGATGATGTCCATTTGGATTGCTACTGCCGATTTTCACTGACTGGTTGTTGTCATTGCACTGAGGAGAGGAAGGAGACAGCTAGTGAGGGCAGCAACAGTGTGCTAGGCTTTCAGAGCAAGCCCACCTCAGTCGGAGAGGATTTTCCCCTTCTCTTCCTTTTTTTGTGCTATGGGTTCACTCTGCTCTTTATTCCACACCTTCCAAATTCCAGATTAATGTGAAGTTTATTCTAAACTTCGTTTTGGAATTGGATCCAGACCAGCTTTCAATTACTTCAGGGAATTTTCATCCTTTGGTCTCTATACATTATTGATATACACATAGAATTCCCACCCACCCCCTTACAATTAAGTGGTACAGTGGTACCTCGGGTTAAGTACTTAATTCGTTCCGGAGGTCTGTTCTTAACCTGAAACTGTACTTAAAGCACCACTTTAGCTAATGGGGCCTCCTGCTGCCACCGTGCCACCGGAGCCCGGTTTCTGTTCTTATCCTGAAGCAAAGTTCTTAACCTGAAGCACTATTTCTGGGTTAGCAGAGTGTGTAACCTGAAGCGTATGTAACCTGAAGCATATGTAACCTGAG
Organism: Podarcis melisellensis; assembly: GCF_964234715.1. NCBI lineage: Eukaryota > Metazoa > Chordata > Lepidosauria > Squamata > Lacertidae > Podarcis > Podarcis melisellensis. Next base: position 16,186,598 of record NC_138541.1, on the reverse strand, counting down.
GTACCACTTTATATAACTTTTATGAAAGAAAAAGAGAGACAAAAGACAGAGAAAATACAGCCAAGGGAAAACTTATTGTATGATTACATGTACCACTGGATCAAGAATTTTTTTCTGCAGTGTTCTCCTAATGTGCATATACACTCCTGTGCACTGGGAAAAAACCTACACTCAAAGAATCTTGGTGCAACTGTACCCAGAATTTATGCTGTGCTTTATTAATGCGCATGCACACAGCCATAGTGTGTACATGTGCAAATTCATAGAAACTGAAAGAGCAAGCATTATGGCAAACTCTACATGCTCCATATAAAATTAAGAATCTGTGGGACAATTTAGATGAGGAGAACTTGAGAAGCATTCCAGGCCTCAGTGTGGGGAGAAGTTTTTCTCAACACTTCCGGTTGATGCTGTTATATCCCTCCAGGTGTCCTTGCCAAGTTGCCACATTTCATTTATTTCTAAAATTTGACAGCAACCTTATTTTCAGGTGGAAATGCAATTAGCCTATTTTCCCTTTGCCTTAAATACTGCTTGAAATGAAATGGGTGAAAAGCCAGTATAACCAGCCACTGTTCCTACATCCCATTATGTTGCTCCCGGAGAATTAGAAACTACAATAGCAGACAAAATGCTAAACTGAATTTTGTTAACAGGACCTTTTATGAATAAAAAGTCTTGAGGTTGTTGTTTTTTAAAAAGGGGGGAAAAACTGAACGTGGGAACACAATGTAGAATCACATACAATAGAAAGTCATTTTCCTGTGAATAGTAGAAATCGCTCCATTTTCCTCTGTGCTGCCTTGCTGCAGACAGAAACATGATCTCATATCGTTTCACCAACAGGCTGCGTTTTCCTTCCATGCAAAACCAAAAGTGTGTGTGTCTTGGGGGAGGGAAATTGCTAAACTTCCCAACAGGGCTCACACATGTGAAGATTTTTGAATTAGCTCTGATAACCAAGGTTGTGTTTGACTAAAACTGGGGGTTAGGCTCTACTGTCAGCCTCAGACTTACTTTTGCACCCTAAATGGTGTGAAAAGGAGGGGGGGACGAACGGTGGCAGAAGTGCTAATGCATTTTGTTTGAAGTGTGGATATGAGAATGGAAATACGAGCTGGAGTGCGACGATGTAGAAAAGCATAAAAGCAAGCTTCTTGGCCTTATTTTCCTTTAGTGGAAAAATAATTATAACTATCCCTAAAGATAACAACACTGGTTTTCATTTTTTTTTTCTGACACAGATAGTATTCCTACATATATTTATGTGGGGTTGTTGTGTTGTGTGTGTATGAGAGAGAGAAAGGGAATTTAACTGGAGTTTGTAAAAACAAGCTCCACAAATAGACAGGAGGAGATATGTCATTTCATGATCCACACATGGCGTCCTGCCAGTAATGAGTGAGTGCAATTACCACCCATTTCTCCCCCACTTTAATTAGGGGGGGGGGACTTATCTGAAAGGACCATGTGGGTTCTTTTCATAGTGAGGAAGTTTCTGCCATCGATACTTCACAGTGGGAAAAGATCCAAGTTGTTTAATGATAAAGCTGAATTGATCGTTTTAACAAGACATTCCAAAAATGATGGCTTCAAGTCAAGTTGCCTCTGGAGTTGGGAGTTGATGGAAATAAGGGACTCTCCTTCAGAGACATCTGCCACCACAGTGGCTGTGCTTGGAAACACATGCAAGGTTTGTTTATTATCGTGGGTTTTATTTAAATGGGCCCACACAATGGTGCCCAAGATGGCGAACAGCAAACAACCTTCAAACACAGCATAAAACAATCTGATCAAATCCATAAACGGTATATAAAACAAGAGAAAGTATTGTGGCAACTTAAAAGACCAACAAAGTATTGTTATGCACTACCCAAATCTCAGAGTGGTGTGAGATCCCAGGGGTTCCAGCGCTTACCCGGCGTTTGGTTTCCCTGGAATGAGGGGCAACGAAGACTTTGGGATATATGGTTTTTCCTCATCTTTACAACCTGAGCACAAGATGGGATGGGCTCATAGCATTTACACACCAACATCTTGTTTCTCCATTAGTTGCAGCTTTGGTTCCAGCACAGAGCAAGCATGCCTCTGTGTCTCCATCTTCCAGCCTGGTCCCAGCTCAGCTCACCCACACTACTCTGGCTATTGTTCTCCTACCTAGTAGCTTGTACATCTCCTTCTGGTAACTCCTGCAACCAAGCTGATGCCAAACGTAATGTGTTATGTACTGAAGTTCTCACCCTGGGCCAGCAGGGGGATACTGTAGATAGTTTTCACTCAGGTCCACATATGCAAATAAGGGATTGAAAGTGACGTTCAGTGATTGGATAGTTACAGAAAGTTGTTACAGTTGTGTTGTAGTGGAGCTCTATATAAGCAGGCTGGCTGAACCCTTCAGTTCAGTTCTGGCCTGTGAATAAACAAGAGCTGTTTGAAGAATCGCTGTGTCGTCTGATATGTTCACCCCCAACTTAAGATAATGCACTGCTTTTTTTTGGACCACATCAGTGAGGCTGAGAGGGACATACTGCCCAGGCTTGCTTCCTGGGGAGGTCATTTTGGTACTGCTAACAGTGGTTTGACTCCACTCCAGGAGGTAAACTCCATTGTCTCTAGAGACAGATGGATGCCAATCCTCAGCATGTTTACTCAGGAGTAAATCCCACTGAGTATAATAAGATTTAGCTCCTAGAAAATGTGCTTATGGCTGCAGCTTGAATATAATGAACAAAAATAATTGGATAAAAATGATCTCATTTTAGATATTTATTATGCAGTAGCAAGCATCTCCCTAGCAAATCACCATAGTGCAGTCATTATTTACAATGTGTATGTTCAGCTCTGAGGTGTAAAAATATTCCAGTGTAATGTCTCCCCCGCACCTTTTTAACTCGGGAGTTTAAATTGTCAGCGATACAGAAGTGGTTCCTTGGTGCTTGCTGAGAAAACCTGTTAAACTTTCTTTTTAGCATGCCTCACTTCTTCATCTCCCAGAGTAGAAGAAAGGAGTAGAATCTCAGCTTCCAAAGCCAATTCCCAGGCTTGTTTCTAAGATAAGAACTACAGTTGTCTTCTCTGCCTTCAAGTTTGTGTAAAGATGAGACCCCCTACCAGGAAAAATACACTCACATAATCTTTAGCATGTTCACTCCTTAAAGAGAAAGATAATGAATCTTTTCGCAGGCAGTTCCATTCTAATTACACATAAGATAAATCAGAAAGCATGTCTGTGGATGGGGAGGAGGAAGGGGCCTTGGTACAATTTCTCAGCTGTACCTTGAAAAGGTCTTTGCCAGGTCACCAGAAAGAATTATTTTCAGGTAACCTGAAAGGATGGGGAAGGGCCTGTAGTTCAGCAGAAGAGCATCTGTTTCGTCTGCAGAAGGTCCCAGGTTCAATTCTTGGAACCTCTAGGTAGGTCTGGGAGAGAATCCTTTCTTAAATCCTGGAGAGCTGATGACAATCAGTTGTGGCCAGTACTTACCTAGATGGACCAATGATCGGAATTAGTATAAGGAAGCTTCTTTTGTTGTTTGTAAGATGGGATCACAAGGTGTACATTTCCAAACATGCAAAGGAACTTGCAGAAATATGCAGGGCTGGAGACCTATTTCCTTAACAACATCGTATGGGCTGATGGCACTCCCAGTCTGACAAGTGATTGGCTGAGTCTGAAGGACTCCCTCATTGGAAGAATGGGATTCAGCACAGGGATATGAAGCCTGGTCAATCGAAATGTTTGCTTTTATCACTGTGTTTATTGTTTGATGATGATGATGATGATTATTATTTTGCAATTTCATAAGCCACCTTCCTTTAGAAAGGAAAGGAAAACAGGGCAGGATTTTGAAATAAATAAATAAATATAGAAACATATCCAACTGAACTGACAATCCATCGTTTGCCGTGCTGGACATCTTTATGATGTCAATCACCATTACAAGGATTAATCTTAGGACGAGTTAAAAATATGTAAGGCAAAAAATAACTCCGAGACAGACAAGAGAGTATATAATCACATAAAAACGCTAGAGCCTTGTTGTTCTCTATACATCATTAAATCAAGCCATGTGTATAAAATGAATCATGATGAGGAGAGACAGTGGCTTATTATTGCTACACAAAGAAAGTTAGAATTATGCTATTTTCTACTGGTTGCTGGCAGTGTTTGTGGCATGGGAATGGGCCAGGGAGATGGAACCTTGCCCTTGTCACAATCCTTGGTGGTTCTGGGCAGGGATGGGGGCGGAGCTCAATTCAGTTCTCATTTAAAGGCAAATCTATCTTAATTCTTCAAAGAATACATGGCCCAAAACACAGTCGTCCCTTCAAACATCACATCTTCAATTAAGCAGTGCAGTCCTCTAAACCAAAATGCGTAGACGACATGAAGTGTGCCTAGAATGTATATTTAACAATCAGTCCTTCTTCCCAGGGGCTTCTGGGTCTCCTAACCCCTTTCAGCACCCTTAAAGTATCCCAGGATACTTTGGAGGAAGGAATCCATGACTGCTTCAAGTAGTATCATCATGCTTTAAATGTATGGTGTGAGTGTGGCTTGCGTCTTAACACTTTACTATTGTGCTCAGTGCGCTGAAGGTCGCTCTCCTCATAACACATCACTCGATTCCTACAACCGACTCTACACCAAGCACAATTCCTTAAATGCTGCTGCACACTACAGCCTCCACCTACCACTGAGGCATTGAAGTCAAATGAAGGGTGTGCCGAGTCTGTATTTTTCCTTCCCTCAACAACAATCGCGAATGTTTGCCCTCCCTTCAGCTGCTCATAAAATCCTATGTTTCAGAGCCCTGTATGCTCCACTGCTTGCTTGCCTTCTCTCCTCTTATGACTTGGGTTTCTCTCGTCTCTCTGCTTATCCGTTCTTTCCCCTTTCCAGCTCTCATTGTCTTCAAAACAAAACAGCAGCATTTAGCTCCTAGGACCAGAAACGCAATCTTCTCTTTTGCTTATGTGCGCACTCCTTGGCATCTTATAGTCTTGCACACATTACTGCTGTGCCACAGAAGAAATACATCTTGCTAACATATTCAGGTGAAAACCTGAGCTGTAGATTTTAGCCAGGGGCCATCGGGGGGGGGGGGAATGCAGCTGAACATTTACTCCTAAAAACGGGGTGGTTTATAATTAAAATTAATGATTGAGCTTTAATTAAGGGCGGTATGGATAAGGGCGCAATATCATTCTGAATTTAAACAGGCAGAATAAACAGCGGATATTTCTTATGGCGGTACACAGCAATTTTTTCCGAAGCCCACTTATTTATGAGCTCATCTGCCACCCTTGTACGTGAATCCAGAATAAACTATTTTAAAGTGTCTGGTGATGAATGTTGCCCCTTGATTATGTTACACAAATGGGCAGTGTCCATATATGCACAAAACGAGACTGTAATAATCAGGGCTGTTTGGATGCAATAGCAGATTAATTCATAGGGGATACTTAAATTGTTATAGTTCATTTATAATTTAAACACTGCATCCAGGAGGCAAGTATATGCATTTTCCCTGGGATGTGATGGATCTGGTGCCGTGCATTCCTTAAGACGCAACTTATCTTCATTCATGGGCTGTATAAATGGGAAGATGCTTGACTCAGCACCGCTCAGCTCTGTTTGTCTATTTCATCATATCTGCTCAAGAAGATACCGGGGGAGAACTACAGTCAGTTAATGAAAAACGGCAAATTGCAGACTATTCCTTTTCAGGAAATATAGCGGAAGCCCGGCTTAATATGCTCAGCTCAGAATTACAGTTGGGGTGGTGAAAGGGGCTGGACCCTAACTTCTCTACAGCCTGAAGCATTAAAAAAATCTGCATGGGCACAAATATTTGACAGCGTTATTTTATTTGCTTCCTTGAGGAAATCAGGCAAGAAAGGTCGGCAGGGAGGGAGGGGGAAGCACGGTACCCACCCGTGTCTAAATATCAAGGCCAAAAACTAACATGTAATTAAAGGGCCTGGTCTTATTTAACGGATACTTTGAACCCCCCCCCCAACCTTCCTTTGTGTGCACACAGCAAATATAAAAATACATTTAGAAATTGTTTACCCTGCAGTCCTACGGCCCTGGGGAGCCATAAGATGCCATAGATCTCCCAAGGGCCATTGGAAGCATCAGATCAGATTGCAGTAAATTAAATTAAATTTGGAGGCAGCCTGCTTCTGAATACCAGTTGCTGGGAAATGCAGGTGAGGAGAGAGAGCTGTTGCCGCGAGGTTCTTATTGCGAGCCTCACATTTGACTGATGTGAGAACAGGATGCCATACCCTCCAACATTTCTCCAATGAAAATAGGGATGTCCTATTCCATAATAATAATAATAATAATAATAATAATTTTATTATTTATACCCCACTCATCTGGCTGGGTTGCCCCAGCCACTCTAGACAGCTTCGAATATATAATAATAATAATAATAATAATAATAATAATAATACATTTTTTTAAAAAAAGAACTTCCCTATGCAGTCGTACCTTAAAAGCCAAGCAGAATCTGCTCTAGAAGTCCATTCAGCTTTCAAGGCATGTCTTCCAATTGGCTGCAGGAGCTTCCTGCAGCCAATCGGAAGCCACGCAAACCCCGCCGTCAGCTTCCAAAAGTCAGCTTCCAAAAATAGTTTGCAAACCAGAACAATAACTTCCAGGTTTGCGGCGTTCGGGAGCCAAAACATTCAACTGCTAAGGCATTCGTCAACCAAGGTACAACTGTACAGAATGCCTTCAGATGCCTTCCAAAGGTGGTATAGTTTTTGGTTTTTTAATATAATTTTTCATTGGTTTTACATAAAGGTTATACACCTTAAACATAACATTTTCACACACTAAAAAAAGAAAAGGGTTCTTTCAAACCTTGAGTCCTCCTTCCTTCCCTCCATGGGTTCCAATTCTAAATTTTATTCCTGCATCACCAAAGGTTGTATAGTTACTTATCTCCTTGGCACTGAGGTCACATAACTCCAGTTCCTGCCAATGTTTCTCCAAAGAAAATTGGGACATCCTAAGGACAGGTGGGACATTCCAGGATCAATTCAGAAACTGGGATGGCTTCTGTAAATCTGGGACTGGCCCTGGAAAATAGGGACACTTTGTGGGTCTGAATCAGCTGGTTCCCTAACCTGATGTAAGATTCATGGCAGGAAAGCGATGCCCAGGAAGTAACAGAAAGAGAGCGTGCACCTTACAATATCTTCCCTTCCTGCTCTTCATTTCTGCCTCTGACTCCATCACCCCTAAAATTGCCTGTGCCTTTTATCGGGGATGCCTTTCTGACTCAATGAGACCCATTGTCTCAAACAGCATTTGTTAATAAACTTAGCATGTTTACCGTGATCCATGAAACTGGCGTATTATTAATACTGGTGGGCAGTGGTGTGTGGCCAGTAGACTAGGGGAACTAGGCTAGTCCCCTAAATTAGAGGTTTTCAACCTGTTTGGCCCAGCACCCTTGGGTGCCGTAATGATTGGTCAGGGGTGCCGCGGAGGCCCTCTCTCCCTCTTCCAGTCAGGTCCTTCCAGGATATCTGCAAATCTCTCTCGCTCTCTCTCTCTCCCCAGCTCAAACCGAGTCCTCCACCTAATCTGGTGCTGTTTGCTGTCTTCCAACCATATTAGAGATTCCTTCTCTCTCTCCTCCCCATCCACTCTCAATTTGGAAAGGCGCCTTTCCAGCCTTGTTTTAAAGCACCACTCAATACGTGCTTCGTGGCAGCTGGGCTGTTGTCTGGAAGGGAGAGCATGGGCAGGAACCAGTGGGCGCTGCGCTCTGTTTTAAAGCAACCGCTCGGCTGTGGTGTGAAGGGAGAGAGCAGGGTGGAGGATGGAGACCGCACACCTTCCCAACAATTGCCGCTCGTGGCTATAAAGCCCACCACTAGTAATAATAAATAAAGGTAAAGGACCCCTGGACGGTTAAGTCCAGTTAAAGGTGACTATGGGGTTGTGGCACTCATCTCACTTTCAGGCCAAGGGAGCCGGCGTTAGTCCACACACAGCCTCCCGGGTCATGTAGCCAGCACGACTGAACTGCTTCTGGCACAACAGAACACCATGACGGAAACCAGAGCACACAGAAACGCCATTTACTTTCCCGCTGCAGCAGTACCTACAGTATTTTTCTACTTGCACTGGCATGCTTTAGAACTGCAGGAGCTGGGACAGAGCGATGGGAGCTCACCCCCATCGTGGGGATTCGAACCGCCAACCTTCTGATCAGCAAGCCCAAGAGGCTCAGTGGTTTAGACCACAGTGCCACCCGCATCCTCCCGCCCAGCAGGGAGGACTGCTCTGATTCCTGCTTCCTACTCACAAGTAAATCCCAACAGTGCATGCAAGCAGCTGTGTGGTGTGTGGGTCTTCTATAAGGAGGGATTTAATAGAGGGGATTCCATGTTGAATGTCTCAGTTTGGCCCTGCAGAGCAGTGGCATTGCTTGGCTTCCCAATGATTTGAAAGGGGCTTGCGCAGGAAAACTTCCTGCTTGGTTGTGTCTCGTGCATGTGTCCATCATCCTCAAGATATCCCATCTGTTTTGCAGGGCACTCAAGGTGGAGTATGTGGTTCTACCCCCCCCTCTGCCACCAACCTCCCCTCTTGTGTGCTGTTGATGCATGTGCTTCCCAATTACACACAGGCCAAAAGTTGTGCCAAAAGGGGTAGGGGCAGAACATGCCTGGGGCAGAACAGGGGAGTTCCCACTAACATGTCCTTCAATGGAATCTCAGTGTAAGTGGCTCCAGCGGCGGAGAAAGCCTCTCGGGCACCTGGGGTGGCACTGTTAGAATATTCCATTCCACCTTTAGAGGAACAGGCACGACTATTGTGTGTCACATGCCTGTTTGCACTCCAGCACAGCTTGCTGGGAACTTCCGTTTTGTGTATAGCTATTGCTTGTGCTGCTTGCTTGGACATGAAAGGGAGAAGACATGTTTTTTCCTTTTGTCCTGATGTACGCTGAATAAACTGCTTGTAAATATGCTGACACAACCTCTCCTGCCACTTCTGTTGCGTAGCGTTTACTCTATAATAATAATAATAATAATAATAATAATAATAATTTATTATTTTTACCTCGCCCATCTGGCTGCCTTAAGATTTCTTCTGAATGTCAGGTAAACTCTGCTGATTAGAGCGTGCTCCAGCTTCTGAAGGCTTCTTCAGAACAGTAGGTTCAGTTCCATGCTGAGCCAAGGACTGGAGATCGCCTGGCTTGCCGGCCAGTGGGCCGGGGCCAGCACGCCCAGGGGCAGGGCAAACCACCCATAGGGGTGGGGCATGCATGCCCATATGACAGGACAGGGTGTGCAGCGCCCATAGGGATGGGGCATGCTACAGGGCCTCAGTTGCCCTACAGCTGGGAGGGGAGGCAGTGGGCAGACAGCGTGCAGCCTGCGGGCACCAGAGATGCATGGCTCTGATGTGCTGCAGGCCCCGAGGTGAGTGCCACCCGCCATTTTGTCACCCCCTTCAGTGGGGACACCCGGGGCGAACCGCACCTACCGCACCCCCTTGCTACGCCCCCTGGGTGGCTCCCACAGGGGAGCTGCAGAAAGAATGTGGTTGGTCAGGGGTACCATGGACTGAATGGATTGAAAACTATTGCTCTAAATGTTCCCCTGGTGCCTCCTTCCCAAAGCCAAGGAAGCTTCTGCCCATCTTAGGGAGGTGTGATGCTCACATGCGCAACATTGCCCCTCCACCCATCGCCCTTGCAAGCTGGCCCCAACTGTTCCCCTACGAAAAATCTCACCACACACCACTCCCGGTGGGGAAAAGAGAAGCTATTTAGAGCCGGATTTGCAACCATTAGCAAAACATCTCAATTGCAGCATGTGGGTAAAAGGTTCACGTCGAGGCTCTGGAAAGTAATTCTGGCTAGTTTTTCCACGTGCCGCCTTTCGGGGGCTAAAGGGATGGATCAATTTTGCACTAGTTAAAGCAGCAGAGTGGTGCTGCCTGTTTAAAAACCGCACTGCCTGAAAGCCTGTCCTTGCGACGCAGGCTAATGACAACAGCACAGCGGGGCTCCCATCAGGTTAGGAAAAGAGGAAATCCAGTTTTACAGCTCAGCTGGTGTTTCATATCGGGAACAAGGGTGTCCCTGCCCCCGCCAAAGCTCGGAAATACAGATGGCCGCTACTGTCATCAGAATGATTTGCTATTCCTCCCAAAGAACTGAAAGAACAGGATTACAACTCGATATCCAAATAAGTTTGAGGGCATTGTGTATACACAGTACTCCCTTAGCCATACAGTACCCAGAAACGGGTGGTAGTTCACTGTTCAGGATTTCAACCCTGCTTTCATCATGTCTGAAGACTAACTCCCTTTTTAATATGTGATAGTTAAATGCTGTCAGTGTATTGTATTCTCAGTTACACCCCCCCTCCACGGTATCTCCATTTTATTTTTTCTACCTCTGCATGCATTTGTATTGGTTGAACTTATTACTTTTACTGTATTTTGTATGTGTTTATATGAATAAATTATTATTAACAAAAATAAAAATAAAAAGGCTTATAGAGGAATTTGTATTGCTAGTTTGTCTCTTTTTAAATGTGTTAATATTATTTTCAGAACCATCCCATATATATTCTTGAAACAAAGGCAAACCATACCCAACAAAGCTACAGACCCCCCCCCCACCAAAAAAAAAAAAACACATTATGAAAACACCAAGAAAACCTGTATTCTTGTACATACACATACAGGATTGCTGAAATTACATCTCTTCTTATAACAATATACATTTGTTATACCTGTTCCTACTAAGTGATTCACAAGTTAGTATATAAAATTTTGGAACTGGTACTTTGTTTAATAATAATAATAATAATAATAATAATAATAATAATAATAATAATATATTTATACCCTGCCCATCTGGCTGGATTTCCCCAGCCACTCTGGGCAGCACCCAACATAATATTAAAAATTGGGGAAAAAATCTAACATTAAAAACTTCCCTAAATAGGGCTGCCTTCAGATGTCTGCTAAAAGTGGATAGTTGTTTATTTCATTGACATCTGATGGGAGGGCATTCCACAGGGTGGGCGCCACCACCGAGAAGGCCCTTTGCCTGGTTTTGTGAATGGAGAAAAAAAGCACCACCCTTCTCCAGCAAATTTGTTTGTGCTTGATTTCTCTTCCTAGTCCCAGTTTGTGGTTTAACTTTTCCATAAGGTCAATGCTTCGAAAAGGTCAAACACCTTTTAAGTATTGCCAGTTTGAATGCGACATCTACCTTCACAAATAAATGCAGGTCTTAAGTCTTAACTGCTCTTTTTGTCATGCCAATATATAACATATGATCATATTATCAGAGTTGGTCCAGTCTACAACTTCTCCTGGATTCCAGGCCCAAATTCTAGCAGGCCAGGCAGAGAGAACTAGTAAATAAATGAGGCAGAACAGAAGAATCTTGAACATATTTTGTGCTTAAGTATAATGCTTTAAGAAGCACTGCAGAGCTTTTAAGGGAAAAAAAGTATATGGAAATGTTTCCTGCTGATAAAATGTTTTAAAAACATGTCAACTGCTTTATCATAAACACCCAGAAAAATCAAGTGCTTGCAAGATACAACAAAGCAGATATTTATTAGTAACTGTGTCTGTGTAGGTATCTGAGATGTCATTCTGATACCATTAAAAGAAAATGGGGAAGAAACCCAGTGACTGTAGCTCCTGTTTTAAAAGCTGGTTGTCTCCAATTTTAGCAGAATTTTTCAAAGGTAGGTTTACCATTCTGTTCCTGATGTTCAGGATGTAAGTATTGCTCATATAGCCAATGAAGTACACACAAGAGAGCAGTATCATCTGGCCTGGGGAACTACAACAAATTGTTAAGGGTAGAGTTGCCATATTCTCCAAAGTGAAAATCCGGACAAAGGGGGTGGGTGGGTCAAAGATGTTGAGCTTTTGGCCTTTTTTTGAATTTTTAAATGATACACACACACACACACACACACACACACGGTACCTCGGGTTACATACACTTCAGGTTACATACGCTTCAGGTTGCAGACTCCGCTAACCCAGAAATAGTACCTCGGGTTAAGAACTTTGCTTCAGGATGAGAACACAAATCGTGCTCCAGCGGCGTGGCGTCAGTGAGAGGCCCCATTAGCTAAAGTGGTGCTTCAGGTTAAGAACAGTTTCAGGTTAAGAACGGACCTCTGGAATGAATTAAATACTTAACCTGAGGTACCACTGTATTAACACACACACACACACCCCATACATGACTTTTCCAGGACATTTTTGCCAATTTGCCGAAAATCTGCCTGGATGCCATTTCCCAGCCCAATTCGCAGACGTATGGCAGCCCTAGTTAAGAGGGACTCCATGCAGGTAAGTTGGGGTCAGTAGCCATGGAATACTGACTGTTGCAGAATTGCTCATATCCATGACAAGGAGCAATTTACGCTGCAGCATTTTATTGTAGGTTCCCACTCGTACTGTGTATGTAGAAATCTGTCCACTTTCCAAGCAGGATGAGTAAATATGTCAATTTCGGTTTCTTTCAGTTTCTCATTTCTCCCAGTATTACATTTGCTTCTCCACATTTCTGCATCTGTTATATATAAATATCCTTATGAAGACCCATCAGCATTTTAGTGCCAATTCCTCCGAATACAGCCTTTCTCATGTACAATTTTGCTTAATGTGCACATTTTTGCAAAGCAGTTCCCAATAACACCATGCGTGTTTGTATGCTATTTCTCTAATGCAAACACAAACCCCTGTGTTGCAAAATGTAACAATCTACAAAAATGCAAATGCAACACGCTGGCTAATAACTGTTAGTGAATATATCATCGGTTATGACACCGATTATATATTCACTAACAGTTATTAGCCAGCGTGTTGCGTTTGCATTTTTGTAGATTTCTCTAATGCATGCATTTGTATGTGCACTTTAACTTCATATACACAGCTTCGTACACATTAATTGGCATAGCCGAATTCAGAAAAATATGAATTTTGAAGAATTTCTGTGCTTCAGTTTGGCTGTTGTTTCAGAAAGTTCACCTTTAATTACAAAATGAATCAAATTCCTCCCCACCCCATTGGTGAGATACTTCACAGCTCAGCACCTCATTGGATGTAATTTCTTTCTGGGCGTGGCCAGAGCCATATGTCTGAAGCCTATAGTCCTCTAGCCTTGGGGTCCAAAGTTGACCATTTATGTATTCATTTACAAAAACCTAATGTGGATTGGCTCTAACACAGCTAGTTACTGCGTTTCCCACTCTGTTCTGTTTGTTTGTTATAAAACACGCCATATACAACCCTGAACAAATAGATCTAACAAAACGCTACAAATCCTACAGGAGTCTTTCCATTCAGTGCTTCTTTGGAACTTCCTTCCACTCAGGGACACAGGGAGTTCAAAACAGTATATAATTAAGCCATATGTCAGTCCGGAATCAGAGGGTTGTAAGTGTCTGGAGACTTAATGTAATACTTACCTTTGTAGCAGAGGCAGCGGGCAGGGGGCTGCTGAAGGGAAAAACCGCTTTATTGTTTCATACCCGGGACTGTAGGGGGCTTTCGCTATAATCACTGGCAAGTGGAAGATGGATTTCACTCCCAAACTTCAGCAGCCATTCCTGGTTCAGTGAGCAAATGCCTTCTGAAGAATATATCCCTTGCTTGCGCTTGTCCACTCTTGCCTTGTTGAGAAGAGTTCATTTGGCAGGTCTGATCTTGGAATAAGGAAATAGGCTGCAGTAGCCACAGATGGAATGCTTCGCTTTTTCAAGGAAGGGGTAGGATGGGACATCTTTCGACAGAAGCAGAGGCAGAGGTCGAAAAGGAAGGCTAAACAAGGTCAAGGTCACAACATAAGCGACAAATGGACTTGGGCGAAATCACAGGAGAATTCCTCTAGTAGTACAGTAGGACTCAGGTGCCTGATAAGGCAATACAGGATCTTGACAACGTGGGACATTTTTGCTGCTCTCAGTCACTCCTGCCTTCCCATCTGGATTTGGGCCTGAAATGTTGGTGCATGGAGGGTAAATTGTAAAGAAGCAACAATTTGTGATGTTTCCTATTATCGTTACTGATCATGGGCCACATCTGTTAAGGCCTTAGCTTTCAGTTCCCCATCTTTGTGGTGCCGGAGTCAATGTGAGATATCCTTAACTTTGTTCTTAAAAATGCTGAGGTTTTATATTTAATTGTTGCTTTACTGTTTGGTTCGGGACGCGGGTGGCGCTGTGGGTTAAACCACAGAGCCTAGGACTTGCCGATCAGAAGGTCAGCGGTTTGAATCCCTGTGACAGGGTGAGCTCCCGTTGCTCGGTCCCTGCTCCTGCCAACCTAGCAGTTCAAAAGCACGTCAAAGTGCAAGTAGATAAATAGGTACGGCTCCGGCGGGAAGGTAAACGGCATTTCCGTGTGCTGCTCTGGTTCACCAGAAGAGACTTAGTCATGCTGGCCACATGACCCGGAAGCTGTACACCGGCTCCCTCGGCCAATAAAGCGAGATGAGTGCCACAACCCCAGAGTCGGTCACAACTGGACCTAATGGTCAGGGGTCCCTTGAAAAAAAAAACTGTTTGGTTCAGGCTGTAATCCTTTCTCGAGATGAAAGGTCTGGGCTTCCAACAGGTTTTTCTGTCTAAGGAATCTTCTTTTCCTTAGTGCCACTGTATTCTGCTCTGGTCAGACCTCACCTGGAGTACTGTGTCCAGTTCTGGGCACCACAGTTCAAGAAGGACACTGACAAACTGGAACGTGTCCAGAGGAGGGCAACCAAAATGGTCAAACTGGGAGGGGTGGATAACACCCCAGAGGACAGGATCACACTTCAAAACGACCTTGACAGATTAGAGAACTGGGCCAAAACAAACAAGATGAATTTTAACAGGGAGAAATGTAAAGTATTGCACTTAGGCAAAAAAAATGAGAGGCACAAATACAAGATGGGTGACACCTGGCTTGAGAGCAGTACATGTGAAAAAGATCTAGGAGTCTTGGTTGACCACAAACTTGACATGAGCCAACAGTGTGACGCGGCAGCTAAAAAAGCCAATGCAATTCTGGGCTGCATCAATAGGAGTATAGCATCTAGATCAAGGGAAGTAATAGTGCCACTGTATTCTGCTCTGGTCAGACCTCACCTGGAGTACTGTGTCCAGTTCTGGGCACCACAGTTCAAGAAGGACACTGACAAACTGGAACGTGTCCAGAGGAGGGCAACCAAAATGGTCAAAGGCCTGGAAACGATGCCTTATGAGGAACGGCTAAGGGAGCTGGGCATGTTTAGCCTGGAGAAGAGGAGGTTAAGGGGTGATATGATAGTCATGTTCAAATATATAAAAGGATGTCACATAGAGGAGGGTGAAAGGTTGTTTTCTGCTGCTCCAGAGAAGCGGACACGGAGCAATGGATCCAAACTACAAGAAAGAAGATTCCACCTAAACATTAGGAAGAACTTCCTGACAGTAAGAGCTATGCAACAGTGGAATTTGCTGCCAAGGAGTGTGGTGGAGTCTCCTTCTTTGGAGGTCTTTAAGCAGAGGCTTGACAACCATATGTCAGGAGTGCTCTGATGGTGTTTCCTGCTTGGCAGGGGGTTGGACTCAATGGCCCTTGTGGTCTCTTCCAACTCTATGATTCTATGATTCCTTGAGGCAGCGGTGGCGGAGGAAGAGAACCACCTTCTTGTAAGAAATGGACAACGTCAGATTAATATGGATGAACACTGCTCTGGTTGCTAAGTTCCCTCAAAAAGAGTGACCGTGAACTTGTGACCAAAACCACAAGGTGTGCAACTACTCAAAAATGGCTGCTGTCATTCAAACTTGCTGTCCCGTTTTCTAGCTACTATAACATGCAGTGCTTGCAGGAATGTATGTGTTTGTTATATTTATATCCTAGTTTTCTTCCATGAAGCTCACTTTGGGGTACATGGGAGATCAAGGAAGCTCCACCCCTTGATGCTTTCAACCAGGGCCTGAAGATAAGCAGACATCTCACAATGTTACTCTCTGGTATCAGTCCCTCAGGCGAGAATGGACGCACTATGGTATCTCCAGCTCCCAAGCCACAGAACCAAATGGTTTCAAATACCATGGAGAAATCATGGAGATCCAACAGGGTCACTCTTCCCTTGTCCCTTTCCTGCATAAAGTTCATCAGTCAGGGTGACCAAAGCCATTTTGGTACCAAGCCCAGGTCTAAAGCCATAATGAAATGGGTTTAGCTAATCAGCTCCATCCATTCGAGTCATCAAAAAAGTTCACCAGGATTTTAGTGCAAACTTCTCCTAAAATTCACATTTTTGTATGCAGTTTTGCCTAAGACATACACCAGTGTGGTGTAGTGGTTAAGAGCAGTGGACTCGTAATCTGGTGAACCGGGTTCGATTCCCCGCTCCTCCACATGCAGCTGCTGGGTGACCTTGGGCTAGTCACACTTCTTTGAAGTCTCTCAGCCCCACTCACCTCACAGAGTGTTTGTTGTGGGGGAGGAAGGGAAAGGAGAATGTTAGCCGCTTTGAGACTCCTTAGGGTAGTGATAAAGCGGGATATCAAATCCAAACTCTTCTTCTTCTTCTTCTTCTTCTTCTTCTTCTTCTTCTTCTTCTTCTTCTTCTTCTTCTTCTTGCAAGGGATTTTCCCCGATGTAATGCAGATTTGCATGTTATTTTCACTTAATATATACACTTTTACACAAACATACCTCTAGTATATACATTTTTGTACACATTGCATTGCAAAAAAGTCGGAGGAATTGTGACAGCTGTATTTCTTTTCTTGTGTGGCTTTGTAAAAGTGTGAATTAGGTAGGTTCATCTTTAAATGTTAACAAAATCAACTCTCTGTCTCATCCCTACTCAAAAAAGAGGTATAAAACACATTGAAGTCTTTGTGGAGGGGAATAGCTGTTTAGCCATGGTATGTTCTGTTTCCTTTCTGATGCATTACACCTATTTTTTCTTTTCTTTTTGTCCCTCTGTGCCTTTGGGACAAAGGAGCTCGGAGTCAAATTGACATAACAGTGGCAGGTCTTCCTGTAATTCAGCAATCTATATAGGCAGAGCAGGGTGTCATTTCATTATATATTCCTTGAGGAGACCAAAAGCTGAGTCTAATAAAACACTGAAAGATAAGATCCCACTTACTCTGCCTATGGGGATTAGTAGTAGGTACCAAAGTGATAAACAGAATCCAACTAGCTATGTACACGGGGGGAATAATTGAAAAGCAAAAAAGAGAGCCTCCCCCCCCCCATGGCTGCAAGGCCTACAACACTGACTCGGGAGTTCTCCACGAAGCCACAGAAATTCTTGAGAAAAATGCCGCTGAGGCTGTTTTCAAATCCTGGAAGAAATCATTGCACGCTTCATGTTTAATGTTATTCTTTAGTCATATGTGGAGGAGCAATATCTTTGCCTTCTGGATATATCCTTCGTTTGCATCTTTCTCTTCAGTGTTCCTCCCATGTGGGCAAATCCAGCTACGTTTACGGCCTGGTGGGGAATCCACTGCCCTAATCCTTTGCCTGAATGACAACTTGAAATGTGGATCAGCAGTTGCATATGATTTTACCCATCTCAGAGGCCCAAACTCCTATTGGAAGGAAATGCCAGCACATTGGGATTTGCACATGAATGTGGTGCCTGATTTCTTCATCTCCCTAATCCATGGGTAGGCAAACTAAGGCCCAGGGGCCGGATCCGGCCCAATCGCCTTCTAAATCCAGCCTGCGGATGGTCCAGGAATCAACGTGTTTTTACATGAGTAGAATGTGTCCTTTTATTTAAAATGCATCTCTGGGTTATTTGTGGGGTATAGGAATTTGTCCATCTTATTTTTCTAAAATATAGTCCGGCCCCCCCCCAAGGTCTGAAGGATAGTGGACCGGCCCCCTGCTGAAAAAGTTTGCTGACCCCTGCTCTAATCCCCCACTTTTTTTTTAGCATGTTACAGAGAAAAGAGACAAGCAAAGAGTGCAGTGATCACAATGGTGTGTGTATATACACACCTGTCGATGGAAGAGATGTAGAGCCTCCATCATCACCAAGCTTGAGAGGCCAGGCATTCACCTCCATCACCTGTAACATGACAGCAGCCATTCCATCAAGCTACAGCAGAGAGGGCAAGGCTGCACTGTAGTCCATCCCTGTTCCCCTTTGCATACACTCCAACATTTCCCAAGAAGAAATCTGAACATCCTCCCGCCTCCATCTGCTGCCGCCGCCACCACTTGCCTCCTCACAACCGCCCCTCTCTTGCCACCGATGCCATTTGCTTGCCCGCCACCTTACTGGCTCATGCCTATCTGCCACTGTGTGCCACTGTGCACTGGTGCTCATCTGTGTGCAGCTGGTGGCCACTCACTGCCACACACCCTGTCAGGCTTCAGGGGATCCGATCCCCCTCCCTTACGGCAGGCTGCCAGTAATGGAAAGACAAGATGCCCTTACCAATGTGTTTTATTCAGTACAGTCATACCTCTTGTTACGTTTGCTTCAGGTTGCGTCCCGCGGCGACCCGGGAGTACCAGAAAGGGTTAGTTCCGGGTTTCGTCGCTCGTGCATGCGCAGACGCACAAAATGATGTCACACGCATGTGCAGAAGCAGCAAATTGTGACCCGCACACGCGCAGGTGTGGGTTGCATTCTGCTCATGTTGTGAACGGGGCTCTGGAATGGGTCCTGTTCGCAACCAGAGGTACCACTGTATTTACAGAGAGAGGCGTAGAAATGCAGCCTCTTTGGTAATGGCGTTGCTCCTGGTAATCTCCTCCCCCCTTCCCTTCTCAGTTGTCAACAGCTCTGCCCCCCTTACAGTGGCTGCCTAGGGCCAATTGTCTCTTAGCCCTCTGCTCTCCTACTTTCATTGCTTGCCAGGTTCTGGGAGAAGGGGGGTCTAGTGACAACACGTCTGCCAGCTGTTCCTGCTCTGCTTCTCCCATTATTTCCCAGCTTTGCCCCACTTCTCTCTTGGAACTGAGATTCTCTGCAAACCACTGTTGTAAATCTATACTGTCCTCTCCTGCTCGGGAAGGTTCAGGAGAAGGGGGAGGCGGTCTCTACCATTCCTCCTCCAATGTCCAGTCCCTGACACACGCACAAGGAGGGCTGTTGTGCTCTTACAAAGTGACAGGAACAAATACTGAGTTTCTTCTGGCTTTTATTTCACATGAGTTCATGCCTACTTTGCACACGTTGCCTTGATTTTGAAGGTCAGTTTGACGAAAAGGGCAACCAAAACAAATGAGGTTTTGGAAACTTAGCCTTATGAGGAGCGCTTGAAGGAGCTGGGCATGTTTAGCTTGGAAAGGAGGAGACTGAAATATGATAGCCATCTTCAAATATCTCAAGGGCTGTCACATGGAAGGGGGGACATGCTTGTTTTCTCCTGCTCTGGAGGGTAGGACTTGAGGCAATGGCTTCAAGTTACAAGAAAGGAAATTCTGACTAAACATAAGGAAAAACTTTATGACAGTGAGAGCTGTTTGATAGTGGAACAGTCTCCCTTGGGAGGTGGCGGACTCTCCTTCCTTGGAGGTTTTTAAGCAGAGGTTGCATGGCCATCTGTCATGGATGCTTTAGCTGAGATTCTGGCATTGCGATGGGTTGGACTAGATGACCCTTAGGTGCCTTCCAATACTAAGATTCTATGATTCTGTGAAAAGTAATGATGGTCATGCCCTGAGGGATAGTTCAGTTGGTAGAGCTTGAGACTCTTAATCTCGTGGTTGTGGGTTTGAGTCCCATATTGGGTAAAAGATTCCTGTACTGCAGGGTGTTGGACTAGATGATCCTTGTGGTCCCTTCCAAATCTACAATTGTGTGACTGTGATTCTGTGAAATCCACTGGTATTTCTTCCCAATCAAGAATCAATGACATCTTTGCAGAACTCTCCAGTATGAGGGACCCAAAGTATTTCATTCTGCATCTCAAAATCCACCAACAGCATACAAATCAATATGGCTTACCTGATCCAAAACACCCATCCACCCCACTCACACATGAAAACAAAGACCACCACAGCCAACCACAAATGAACAACCACACCCTAGGCCAACCCCAACCTCTCTCACCACCAAAGGAACACAAGCGAACAGCAAAGAACTGGCACAAGCAATGCTGGCACCAAACCCTACATATAGTAAGTGAAATAGAAACATCGCCCCCTGACCCCCCATCTCTCCCCCACACTTCTTTCCCCCTTTTCTTCCTAATGTCTCAACAAATGAAAATGATTTGTAAAAATGTTACATGGGGGAGGGGACACGAGAGAAAGAGATTGCACACTTTTGTAAATCAACAAAATCTTTAATAAAAAATAATAATAATTAAATATAGAAATAGAAAGAAAGAACAACAGCAGGGAGAATGAACTTGTGGCTCTCCATATATTGTTGTTGTCTTATCCTAACAGGCCTTTGGCCATAAGCAACTTCTGATGGCTGTTGCAAATACGTCGCAATTACCGGTACTTTAACTGTTTGTTTCTTATCAGTTTCATTGATTTTATTTATATGTTTCCCTGCCTTGTTTTTATGTATTTGATGGTTTGGCATTTTATTTCATATTTCATTGCCACCTAGTCCATAATTTTAGTGACAGGCCAGGACATAAATGTAATAAATACACAAATAAAAATAAATATAAGTGTGTCTAACAAGAGGACAGAGGTCTCTCTGTCTCTTGCATTTGTGTAGATGGAGAACTTGGCAGATGCAATTTCTTCAAGCACTGTGTTTCAGTGATCCAAAGAACTGACTGTCAAAATATTTCCATTTCCACGATAAATGAAGGTGTGGGAGCATTTTCTTGTACTAAATCTGACATCTCTTAGCTGTCATTTTGGAACCTCTGTGTGCTGACCCCAAACCCAGAGATTTGGTCTTGGTTCATCTGATACGGAGCTGATGACAGTGATCAAAGCCACAGTGAATCCTGGAAGAGGGCATAACACACCAGGCTGAACTATGCGAGGCATATATAAAATGTAACTTTGTGCTGTTTTGCAGCTCGTTAAAATAAATATCTCTGATATTAACGGACAATGTAACAGACGATCGGGTGCAGGAAGTAACCACATGGCCAAACCCTGCACCTGATCTCATTGTTTTGATGCTAATGGAGAAGGGTGGGGAACAACCATCAGAAAGTAGTAACCACCCAACTCCACCAAGGTGAGTACTGGCTGTAGGGAGGACATGCCAAATTGAGACCAGAGGCAGATTAGGATGCCATGATTAAATAGCAAGTAAGCCTGGTAGATGTAGAAAAGACCCTGATGCTGGGGAAGATGGAGGGCACAAGGAGAAGGGGATGACAGAGGACGAGATGGTTGGACAGTGTTCTCGAAGCTACCAGCATGAGTTTGACCAAACTGCGGGAGGCAGTGGAAGACAGGAGTGCCTGCCGTGCTCTGGTCCATGGGATCACAAAGAGTCAGACACGACTAAACGACTAAACAACAACAAGCCTGGTAGACATGTTGCTTGGACAATTCCAAGCTCCATCCACCATTTTTGCAGCTTTGAATAGCCAAGTCATAAACTAATCATAGACTCGGTGGGTAAGGGCTGTAGCCTTGTGGTGGAGCAAACTTCTTTGCATGCAGAAGGCCCCAGGTCATATCCCTGGCATCTCCAAGTTGGGCTGGGAGGAACCCCTGTCTGATATTCCAGGGAGCCACTGCCAGTGTAGACAATAGTGAACTGTATGTTCCTATGATCTACGGAGATAATAATGGATAGCAGTTTGTGTAGTAGCACAATGATCGTGTTCCCAGAATCAGAAATGTTAATTTGGTGAAGTAGGTAAGATGCTGATATGATCCTGTTCTCCTCCAATTCTCCATTGGCTTTCAGCTAAATGCAACAACCTCCTTTCTTCTTTATGTTCATCCAATCTGGGTTTCTGAGTCTGTGATGTATGTAAACAGACTCTCAGGCCGCTGTTTCCAATTCTGAAGGAACACAGACACAGTCCATATATGGTTGCTTCTATACTTGGGCAGTCGGCCGCAGTAGTGGCCCCAGAATTTTCACTTTCCGATGGCTATTCTTCATTAACTGTAGGTGACTAGGAGAGGAAATGGTCTTTAATCTCATTCCTCCTTCTGATGTGCATAAATCCCCACACTTAAAGACTTTTCACTGCCTCAATGTTATGCAACTCGGCCTCTGGGAACTAAAAGGAATTATGCTGGCCCCTTATGCACATACATTTTAATGTAATTAAAAGGACTTCAGTGGGATGCATTCATGTTTAGCCTTCAGGAAAGAACATAGCGTTGGCCCATAAATAGTGAAAATTTCATGATGAATCAGCAGCCTATGGGATCTGAGGAAAGGGCCACGGAAGGAGACAACTCCTCCACTGTCTTTAAGAGTTAAATAAGATTGATGCCATTATCTTTAATGCACAGGGAATCTTTTCATTCAGGCAAATCTGTTTAAAGTGTCCCATGTTTTCTTCTGCTTCTAACTTGGGTCTTAAGTCACAAGATACTGCTTTAAGTCACAAGATACTGCTTTAAGTCACAAGCGGCTGCTTTTATTTTACTGGAAAGGGTTTGGATCCAGGCATCATACTGTGAGTTCTGTGAACATAAGATTCCTGTGGGATCCAGCTAAAGGCACATCAAGTCCAGCATCCTGTTCTCACAGTGGCCTCCCATAAGCCATCAGGTCTTTACTCACTCAGAATACTTGTCAAAGAGTAACAGACACAGCAGCTTTGTTCAGATAGGCTTAAAATGGTGTGTGAGCATTGGTGCTAGATGTAGCAGATGTTTTCACATTTCTGGCTTGGTGATGAAGATGGAAAAGTAGAAAGAGAGGATGTGCCCAGGCAGGTAGGAGAATGTCAGGGCACTGTGGGAGCGTTTCTCACAGAGTTCTCTCTGTGAGAGTTCTCTCAGGAAAAGTCTGAGCTTCAGCTCCCATCATGTGCCTATCGAGCAATATATGAATCACTGGTTTGACTGCACTTTAAATATCCCACAACCACTGGCCTTCCATCTGGTCCAATTTAGCTGGTTTATGCAAGTTTGGTGATGGAGCAGCTTTCAAGGCTGAGGAGAGTCCTTCAGCTGCCTTCTGTGCGTGGGCTAACTCAGGTACCACTCGTGATCAGCTTGACACTGAATGGTAGCCATTTATCAGCTTTATTAATGGAAATAATAAAGCACCCAATGACCCACACCATGCTATGGAGTGGGTATATCTTGGCTAGTGAATTATCATATTGATATGAGAAATGAATACTCTGCAATTTCTATATATGTCCAAGCTGAATGTCCTGTAAGATTAGTTGGCATGGCATGTTTTTGTTGTTTGTTTTCTTAACGTTTTGAAGAATTGGATAAACTTTTTAAAAAGACGGTCACTCACTTGACCCATTGAACACTGAAGCTGTGATTATTGGGCTCGGCTGAAGCCAGAACACCTTCAAAGGCAAAGGCTTCTGTCCTAATCTTATCTCAAGCAAAAGAAGAGCCAAAAGGTGTTCACTGTAACAGCAGGCACAGCCAAGTGACTGAGGTGGGACCGCATGCTCTTTTTAATGCAGCCAGAATTTCCTGTGCAAAGAACCTGGCTCTGCTAAGTCCAGTGGCAGAAGAAGGTGGGTGCGGTGGGTACAGTCTGCCCTGGGTGCCATCCCTGAGAGGGGGTGACATTGCCGTGCTGGCCCCCTGGGCCGCCGCGTGCAGTACCCCCTGTGGGACACTGCTCGCCACATGTGGCACCCCCTGCCCCCGTGGGACACTGCTCACCACGTGTGGCACCCCCCCCCGGGGGATGCTCACCCAGCCCTCCGGGTGCAAACCGCTCCGGGTGCCTAGGTCTAGTTTCAGGAGGCAATAGGAAAATAAAGGAAAGGAGTCTTCCCTACTCATCCCCTCCATTTCCATCTCCTTTGCTTATTGCACGCAGTTCTCTTACAGCAGCGGTTCTCAACCTGTGGGTCCCCAGATGTTGTTGGACTACAACTCCCACCATCCCTAGCTAGCAAGGCCAGAGCTCAGGAATGATGGGAGTTGTAGTCCAACAATATCTGGGGACCCACAGGGTGAGAACCACTGTTTTACAGCAAGGGCACCCCTTAGGGAGGACGGGTGTGTGAGTGTGAGTTTCTCTGGATCTTCTATCTTTGTAGTCTGCTCATTCACTGAGTATTTAACTCATGTTGTGCACACTTTGGTGAGCTTTGTTGTGTGCTTGGTGCGCATGCCAAAAGTACAGCAAATCCTTTGAAAAGGCTGATAAACATTTTTCAGTTTCCATGGGCCACATTTCCTTCTGGTCAACTTTCTGGGGGCCACATGCCGGTGGATGATGGGGCCGGGTGCAAAAATGAATGGAACAATGTACTTTTTACTTTAAAAAGGATGCCCACTTTGATAACATTGGCTGTAGTTGTAGGAACGTATAATAAAGAAAATAAACACAGCTTGGGCTCTTAAAATATATTGATGTGTGTATGTTTGGGTGTGTGTGTGTTTGCTGTACGATTTGAAATATAATGGAATTAATCCAAGAGTGGGACATTGCTGAGTCTTGCCCCCCTTCCTAAAATCTCCCCCCCCGCCACCCCCGGCTGTCAATAGACAAATGGAATCTGAAATGCCACACCTGCTAGTTTAGATGGCAAAGCTCTTTCAACTCCAAGTTTCTTGCGTTTCCAGGCCTGGAATATAATAAATTGCAGTAGCATTATTAACAGATGGCTTAACTGGCATCTTTACAGATTGTACAGGCTCCCCAATCTAGTCCTCCCTGAGGTCTGATCTCCTTAATACCCTTCATTTATGGAGCCTTTGTAGCAGAGGAAAGCAAAGCCCTGAAGTTAAGGTTTGGCGAGCAAATTAGTTCGTATTAGTATTGATAGTGCCGAACAATAGAGTACTACCCTGGGTGTTTTGCATGTATTATCATCTGTCCTGCCTTTGTTGTAATCTATATGTGGTGTTGATGATGGAACCGGAGTCAATTAGCCGATAGTCAAACAAAACACACTAGAGAAATCACACCTCTATTTTTTCTCTCCCCCTTCTGGATATAAAACCTATGGCCACTCCATGCTAATTACACTGTATGGATTACTTGAGTGCTAATGTAAGCTGCATGAAAAAGATAACACTCAACCAGGAGATGAGTGAAAAGGATCTAACCTTCTTAGTCAAGGTCATTGATAAGCGTAATTATTCTGAAGTGTTTGAAGTAAAGATCTCATGCACTATCAAGATCCCCAGGACATTGGGCAGTACGGTGAAAGAAAAATTCCCCTCTGTATTAGAGAATAGAGGTTTCCAAACACATTCAGAGAAGATGTAACCCTTTGCAAACATCCAAAAGCTTGATTCGCCCGTGCTTGCACATTTCATGTTCGCTCGACACCTGATGACTGGCAGCTGAATGTGTAAAATGGCATGACTGAAATATGTTGCTTGAGAGGGGATGTGAGACAGCTAAGAAATAGCTGCCTATGGTGTTAGATGTGTAACGGTCAATTCACATTTGGGTTTAGCCACCTTGCAGGAAGGCTTTCCCAAACAGTGATAAGCACCCACTTTCATCAGTTTGGAGAGGAATGAACAGAGGGGAAAGTGTCCACCCATTCAGAGTGAGGGCAGTGCTTGTGCTCTCACTCTGAACTGGATTTGTGGTGCTGTCCTATGGACCAGGTAGAGCAAGGGCAAGAATGGATATAATAAACTTCAACTGGCTTCATTTGCTAGGGTTGCGCTTTAGTTTTGCCCAAAGTTGTTGAGCTACTTTTAAGGGGGGAAAGGAAATTGCCGTACGTCTGGGTTTTCCCAGACATTTCAGTGATTTTCGCCCGGACACTGTTTCTGATGGCCAAATCCTAGCTATGTCCAGGAAATTCAGGACGTATGACAACTCTACATTTGCTAGTTTACTCTGATTAGGGAATGGTAACCTCATTTTGAGTGGCGGGGAGGCAAGTGTGGCTCAGGCGAAGTCTGCAAGGAGCATCTGAATGCTACTATCACTTGTCACCAAGCAATTCAATTTAGACAATGTGGCACTTTGCTGTTCCTTATGTCCAGACTTGGCCAATGTCCCCATTCCCCTGGAAGTGAGAGATGCCCAACAAATTATGTACCTGATGGCCTGTTTGCACCAGTGCAAACTTTTTGTAAAAAAGGATGATGTGAATTTCTTCCTTGAAGCCAAAATATGGTTTTTCTCGACTAGAGACCACCTTCCCCATGACCCTGACCTTGTTTTAGGATCCTGCTTATTTAACCCTGTAGAAAGTTTATCGTAGGGCTTTAGGAGGAATTGCTCTTTTCTTCTCAACAAATGCCGAGTTGAAAAAAGATGCAGTGCTTTGATAATCCTTGAATTTGCAAAGGCCTTAATCTGTATTCACACAGTAATTACTTATGCATGCATAGC
This sequence comes from Podarcis melisellensis, assembly GCF_964234715.1. NCBI lineage: Eukaryota > Metazoa > Chordata > Lepidosauria > Squamata > Lacertidae > Podarcis > Podarcis melisellensis. The sequence continues at coordinate 16,160,166 of NC_138541.1, read as the reverse complement.
AGAGATGACAAAACGTAGAGTTTCAATGAACTTCAGCCTGGCTGCACTTCCTCCCCTGCCAACCCTTGAGGTTCTATAAATAAATGTTAGCATGTGGGTGACATGGGTTGCTCTAAAATTCAGGTGTGGAGTAGGGTGTCCACACATCACCTAGAGAGAGAGAGAGAGAGAGAGGACACAAGAGGACACAGATGCTAATTTATATAGGTGCAAATCTAGCAATTATTAAAACTGCTTAAATATAAATGTGATACATCTCACCGTAGTGGGGAAGACTGTGACTAAGTGGCCTGTATGCTTTCTAGGGATGCAAGGAGGCATTGCTTTCCATCCCTGCCTTCCCATACGCACTGCATGCAGCAGTGTTTCTGTTCTGCTGCAGTTCACCTTCCACCAAACACTGTTATTTATCACACTGCCTGACGTGGGTATGGATGGTGAGACATTTGGGGGTCCAATAGAAAAGCCCAAAGGACTGCATTTGGCCCCTGGGCGTAATGCTCCCACTCATGATTTACACAGTAAGAGAAGCAATTCTGAACAGGTTTTGTGCCATTTTATACTAATAAACATATAAGTCAAACAGAGTATTTCTTGGGGCAACTGGCTTCTAATCCTACATCCAGATATTTCACTGCCAGTGGCTCATCTGATCCAACAGATGCCTGTGGGAAGCCCACAAACAGGATTCTATTTCAAGGGCCCTTTTCCCTCCTGTGGTTACCCAGCAAGAGGTATTTGGAAGCACTGAATATTCAGAAGCACTCCAACTGTGGAGGCAGAGCATCGCCATCATGGTCCTCTCCTCCATGAATTTGTCTAATCCTCTTTCATCTAGGTTGGTGGCTATCACCGCCTCTTGAGGGACGAGTTCTATACTGTAGTTTAACTATGAGCTGTTATTTATTTTATTATGTATTCTATTTGTATACTGCCCATCTTCCAAAGATCACAGGGTGGTTCACAGCATAAAAATACTAAATTGGTTGCATGAAGAAGTGTTTTTTTTTTTGTCCTGAATCTTCCAATATTCAGCGTCATTGAATGACCATGAGTTCGAAGTGTCATGAGAGTTCAAAGTGTCCTCTCTAGGTCACCCAAGCAAGAACCTCGAAACCCACTTCCAAATAATGCTTCAGTCAAATCAAGTGTCAACTCTACTGTCATATAAATTAAGCCACTTTGGTGGTGGTCGGGAACCTTTAGCCAGGTTAATACGGTCACCCCCCTGAAGGCTGGGAGAAGATCCTGTCATTCTTCATTTACATGTAAATGAATTGAAATATATGCAAATGTAAAATGGCCTGTTGCCTAAATTTGAGGACAAGCAGAAAAAGAGAAGAGACAGGTGGTAAACAACCTGGCTAGGCCAGTTTCAAAATGTCCTCCTGGACACCTCTGTGCCAAAGCTTTTTCAAATTCAAAGGCATTTTATTTATAAAGGCGCAGACAGACACGCTGCGGAATATGTCTTTCATCTCCCCTAGGCTTCATTTCGTTAGGAAGTCCGCTTAAAAGATGACTCCTGTTGCACCCGGTGCTATTATGTGCTCCTTTGCTGGATAATTAAGTAAGAATTTTCAATTTTATTCATGCCTTTACTAAATTAAACTCTGCTCGCATTAGTCTGATCCATATGGTCATTAGCCTAGTTACATTTCATGCGTGAGATAATAAGATGGGATTTATTGTCCTCATCCTACAACTCTAGATATGGTTTCGTAGGCATGGCTTGAAAAAGTTAATTCCTCTTCCCTGGCCGTTCCTTCCCGGTGACAGCTTCTGCAGTTTGGAAGACAGGAATTATGTCAGTGTTGCCAGACGGAGGATGAAAAAGAAAAATACGGAAGGAGGGATATAATAAACCTCAACTGGCTTCATTTGCTAGTTTACTCTGATTAAGGAATTGTAACCTCGTTTTGAGTGGTGGGGAAGCAAGTGCGGCTCAGGTGAAGGGAAGGATAATAAATTCCCTGGTTCCAAACAAATGATCTTAATTGCACAAAGGCCTTATTATCATGTATCATGCTTATTATTTTCCCAAGCGATGGGTACTCCAATCTCTCTCCAGTTGAGAGGGGGACCAGAAAGGCAAGGTTCCCACACCTTGGACAGTTGCTGAGCAAAAGGAATTTGGGAAATGGTACCTTGTCATCTGGAAGGGCCGCAGGTGGCACTGTGGTCTAAACAACAGAGCCTAGGGCTTGCCAATCAGAAGGTTGGCGGTTCGAATCCCCACGACGGGGTGAGCTCCCGTTGCTCGGTCCCAGCCCCTGCCCACCTAGCAGTTCAAAAGCATGTCAAAATGCAAGTAGATAAATAGGTACCACTCTGGCGGGAAGGTAAAGGGCATTTCCATGCGTTGCTGTGGCTCTCCAAAAGGGGCTTAGTCATTTTGGCCACATGACCGGAAGCTGTCTGCAGACAAACACCGGCTCCCTCGGCCTATAGAGCGAGATGAGCATGCAACCCCAGAGTCGTCCGCGACTGGACCTAACGGTCAGGGGTATCTTTACCTTGTTATCCAGAATCACCATTGCCCACGTGTTTGGTTAGTTTAGTTCATTGAAATTCTGGATTGCTTTCCACAACAGACAAACCAAAGCAATTTGCAGGAATAAAATATAATTTTTCAGTAAGATTAAACCTGCTGAATCAAGCCAGTGGCACATATAGGCAAGCATCCTGTTCTCACCAGGTACCTATGAGAAGCCTGAAAGAAGAACCTCTCAACTCCTGCAGTTTCCAACAATAGGCGCCCACTGCTTTCCTGGTCTTTTCTGTTGTAGACCCTCACCCTCCGCAACCTTCCTAGCAAGCCAGACCAGCATAGTTGCTCACCGATGGGGAATTTCCCTCAGCTGTTGCGACCATGGGGGTGTTTCCCCCCAGCCAGTAAGGAGCATTCAAATGGGCCAATCAGGGTATAAGTCTTGGGGAGTCCCTTTGCTGGCTGGCTGGCTGGGCATTGGCCACAGCCATGGCCAGTGAGGCAGGAATGCATAAAAGGTCCGGCTGTGTGTGGCCTCTGCAGCGCAGCCGGCTGAAGGAACAAGTATGAAGAAGCATACTGTTTCTGTGAGTGCAGGTAGAAAACAGCCATCAGGGTTAGCAGCTTGTAACAGAAAATATGTGAACCTGCTATAAGTAAAGGTAAAGGGACCCCTGACCATTAGGTCCAGTCGTGACCGACTCTGGGGTTGCAGCTCTCATCTCGCTTTATTGGCCAAGGGAGCCGGCGTATAGCTTCCGGGTCATGTGGCCAGCATGACTAAGCCGCTTCTGGTGAGCCAGAGCAGCGCACGGAAACACCATTTACCTTCCCGCCAGAGTGGTACCTATTTATCTACTTGCAGTTTGACATGCTTTCGACCTGTTAGGTTGGCAGGAGCAGGGACCGAACAAAGCCTAAGCGCCACACCACCCAACGCCTTTATCATACAGCACCTCGCACCTCGCAGGCGGATGGCACCACAACACCGCAGAGCTGCCGGAACACAACATAGAGGTGCCAGAACTCAGTTCCAGTGAGTTCCAGCTGAAAAAAAGCCCTGGCAGTTTGGCTGTACAGTGGTACCTCTGGTTATGTACTTAATTCATTCCAGAGGTCTGTTCTTAACCTGAAACTGTTCTTAACCTGAAGCACCACTTTAGCTAATGGGGCCTCATGCTGCTGCCGCGCCGCCGGAGCACGATTTCTGTTCTCATCCTGAAACAAAGTTCTTAACCCGAGGTATTATTTCTGGGTTAGCGGAGTCTGTAACCTGAAGCGTATTTAACCCGAGATACCACTGTAATAATAAACATTCATCCATTCATCCATTCATTCATATTGTTTTGGAAAGCATGGACTATGGAACTGAGCTGAATTTCTCACCATCCCTACTCCCTAGTAATATGGTTGGAAACACTCTGCCGTGTGTGTGTGTGTGTTCCTGTATGTGTGTGACCTCCCTCCCAGAAATGGAGAAAAGCTATACCTGTTAAAAATTCCTCCTTCCACACAGCAATTCAAGATGCACAGTCCCTGTCATTTAGTTCTATTATACATCTTTTGCAACTGTTCGCCCTTTCAATTGAGCTATGGCAAGAAGCAGGTGCCTTCCTATGCACGCACCATCATCTCAATAACATTAAAGAAAAACAAAAGGAAGGTAGATTTACTTCCCGTCTGCAATCCACCGGCATCAGTGTTCAGTCCAAGTGTGGGTATTTTAGGCATTTTGCACAGCGGATGTCAAGGAAGCTGTAGTCATAGAATATTATCTTGTCACATCCATTTACGGGCTCCGTTATAAAAACTGGGGGAGAAGGAGAATCTAGGTCAGAATAGTTTATTATCCATCTATACCAGCAAAACACACACACACACACACACACACATATATATAGCGACTTCTCTAAGGTGAAAATGCATGTCAAAGCGAAAAAGGCAATGGAGGAATTTTATGATGATTGGGGCTGAGGGAAAAAATTTGTATTTGCAAACACCCGTTTCTCGCTGTCAAATGCTGAGACTCAGCTGGTAGCGCAAGTGGGTTAATAGAACAGAAGGAGAGCAAGAGAAAGAAGGGGTATCAAAGGGAGAGGATTAAGCAAATAAGGAGCCTCTCATAAAGATATGCTTGGTTATGCAGCGTGGCAAGCGAGCTAAAAACACAGGGTAAAACATATATTTGCAGGAGGCAGGCTGGATTTACCACTGTGATGAGTATGACGTAGCTTCGGAGCTCAGCTGAAATGAGACCTCCCATGGCGACAAACATTTTGGTACCTCCAGCTGCTGCGATGTGAATGGTGTGTGCAAGTTCAGGGGCGTCAGCGTCAAATAGGCTCAGATGCAGAACGCAAGAGGAGCCCTGCGGGATCTGGCCAAAGGACTATCTAGTCCAGCATCCTGTTCTCACAGCAGCCAACTAAATGCCCATAGGAGGCCTGCAAGCAGGACAGGGGTGCAAAGGCACTCACCTGCTTCTGTATTCCTGAGAAAGTGGCACGACGCCTCCATCAGTGGAGATCAAACACAGCCGCTGTGTTTAATCCAGGCTGGTGGGGAGGCAGGACTGGGCTTGGGTGCAACAGAAACGCAGGCAGGAAGCTGGTGAATGGATAGAAAGAAGGGCAGAGGTTTGGGCCAGGTAGGAAGGTCAAAGGAAAAATCCCCCAAAGGCTGAGGGAAATCAGAAACAAAGGTGCACAGAGGATAAGCCCATCAATGGCTACTAACTCTGATGGGTATGTGCTTCCTCCAGTGTGGAAGGCAGTGTGCATGAACATCAGCTGCTGGAAAGCTCAGGAAAAGTGCTGTTCCTCTTATGTCTTCATTGTTGGGTTCCCACGGGCATCTGGTTGGCCACTGTGAGAACAGGATGCTGGACTAGATGAGTCACTGGCCTGATCCTGCAGGTTTTTCTTATGTGCAAAAAGAAGCAGCCAAGGTAAGCTAAGAACCACAGTGTTATGTATTCAGTGGCCTGTGTTTGCCTGAGCTTGAGTCTGAACTAAGGATTCTCAGCCCCTGTGTTCTGATTCGATACATGATACCCAATCACAGAACATTTCAGGATTTGGGCCTCTGCCATTGGCCCTTAAACTCTGAGTCATGATTTGTAGCTTGGATGTTTAGACAGCCAATCACGTTGGGAGTGGGAGTGGCCCATTCAGAAATGTATATAAGCAGTTGCTTTGCCCCTGTTGTCCAGCTCTGTTAGTCCAATAAAGATTGTTGCTGTTCTCACTGTGTCTTGCCTCGTAGGAACCCACCTACAGTTCACACAGACCTCACAGTGATACACAATCAAGTCTCCTGAATATTGTAGAAGGGGTGATTTCCTCAAATGCAGGTTTCCCAACCAGTGCGAGACAAGCTGCGGCTATCAGAATTCCATGCAACAGTGAATGACACATGAGCCTTAATATTGGTTGGGTCCCAGCCTACCATTCAGGAACGGCAAGCCAATTAACCTCATATGTTGACACAGAGCTATTGACACAAGGTTCTTATGAAATTATCCCCGTCTGAATTTCTCTCTGGAGTCTGGGGTTTGTTTCTGACTTGTCTGACCTTGCTTCTGGAGCACCAATGCAACAACTTGTCAGTCTTCTGCTTTTGTTTTCTGGACTTGGTTGAAATCCCTGGCTACGCATGGTTTGTTGCGGTTTTCTGTTCACGGCTCTCAATGCCTTTCTAATGGTTTCTTTCTTTATGACTTATATAACTTTTAAAAAAAACGCCTCCCTCCCTTGTATTGCACAATATTGCTTGCATCAATTAAAACTGCAGTACCAAAATCCAACCACAACAGCAACAATATAAGAACCACAAATTAAAAGTCTGACAACAACATTGGCAAACATAGGCAGGAACAAGCACATCAGAAAAACACAGATTTCCACAAAAAATGTATGAATGACTACTAGCCACAATGGAGGACCCTCCAAGTGTCCCTATTTTCCAGGGACACCCTGATTTAGAGAAGCCATTCCGGTTTCTGATTTTATTCCTGAATGTCCCGCTTTTCCTTAGGACATCCCTGTTTCCATTGGATAAATGTTATTTTTTTAAAATAAAATTTTTATTCATTTTTCAAACACATAATAAAAAACAAACACATCACAAAACAAAAACATACACAACATTAAACATATACCGACTTCCCCATACCTCCCTTTCGCTGCATCCTTATTCCACAATTCTTTAGCAACCCTTTAGTCAATTTATCTATTTAGTTTCCTTTCATTAAATTTTTAAACTTATTAGTTACAGCTGTAATTCTCTACTTCTTACCCCTTGACATCTTAACACTCCTCAATTTTACAACAGTTTTTAAGATACGTTTTAAATTTCTTCCAGTCCTCTTCCACTGTCTCTTTCCCCTGGTCTCGGATTCTGCCGGTCATCTCTGCTAGTCCCATGAAGTCTGTCACCTTTGTCTGCCATTCTTCCAGAGTAGGTAGTTCTTGCATCTTCCAATACTTTGCCAGAAGAATCCTTGCTGCTGTAGTAGCATACATAAAGAAAGTCCTATCCTTCTTTGGCACCATCGATTATAGTGCCAGTCCCCAAGCAGTCAGTGGTGATATCTCTCAATGACTATAGACCAATAGCCCTAACATCTGTCGTTATGAAATGTTTTGAGAGATTGGTGCTAGATCATATTAAGGCTGGTCTTCCATCCACTCTAGACTCGTTCCAGTTTGCATACAGAAGAAACAGATCTACTGATGATGCTATTTCCATCGCTGTCCATACTGTACTGAGTCATCTAGAACGACAGGGAACCTACGCAAGGCTGTTGTTTGTGGACTACAGTTCTGCCTTCAATACAATTCTGCCAGACAGGTTATTCCTTAAAATGACCAATTTGGGTATACATCAGAAGATCTGTCTGTGGGTAAGGAATTTCCTGACTGATAGGCCGCAGACAGTGAGAATGGGACCTTACTATTCTTCTACTCTAGTATTAAGCACAGGAGCCCCTCAGGGATGTGTGCTAAGTCCCTTTCTCTATTCCCTGTACACATTTGATTGCACCCCACTGTATAAGTCCAACACAATCATCAAATTTGCGGATGATACAACAGTGGTGGGGCTCATTAGTGAGAACGATGAGACTGCTTATAGGAAAGAAGTACAGGGGTTAATTCAATGGTGTAAAGAAAACAATCTTATGCTCAACACCAAAAAAACCAAAGAACTCATAATTGACTTTAGGAGAAAGAAAAGTGTATTTTTACCATTGCACATAAATGGCGAGGAGGTGGAGAGGGTTGGTAGTTTTAAATACCTGGGCATTTATATCTCTGAGGACCTCTCATGGACTGCAAATATTAATATGGTTATGAGGAAGGTGCAGGGGAGGTTGTATTTCCTGAGAATGCTCAGGGGACTGAATCTATCTCAGCACCTACTTCTGTCCTATTATCACAGTACCATTGAGAGTGTCTTAACCTGTAGTATATTATCGTGGTATGGGAGCAGCTCTGAAATGGATAAAAAAGCTTTACAGAGAATAATTAAAATTGCCCAGAATGTTATTGGGCTCCAACTACCAACCCTGGATGAGATCTTCACGTCTCGCAGCTTCAAGAAGTCACACAATATCCTGAGAGATCCCACCCATCCTGCTCACAACTTCTTTGAACTGTTGCCTTCGGGCAGAAGATATAGGACAATGAAAACACGAACCACACGCCTTCTGAATAGTTTCTATCCAAGAGCTCTGATTGCACTAAATAATGATCTCAGGGCCAGTTGCAAGAAATAGCAAGCAGGGAGTAGGAAGGAATGAGATAGGTTTTAGGTTATGTTATGCCTTTAATAGGTTATGTTATATTTTGGATTATGTTATGTTTTATAGATTATGTCTGAATAGGATGAGAGTGTTGGAGATAGGTGCAAATGTGTATGTGAACCCGGTCTTTGGGTGTTTGATTTTCGTTGTTGTGTATACTGTGTATATACGGACAATGACAATAAATTTATCTTGATCTTGATCTTGATCTTGACCAGTTGGCCAACCATGCCCAGGAGAAAAGCCTCAGGTTTCTTAGGAAAAGTCCACTTAAGGACCTTCTTAATTTCATTATAGATCATTTCCCAAAAGGCTTTAATCTTTGGGCAGGTCCACCAAAGGTGGTAAAAGGTACCTTCAGTCTCATTACATTTCCAACATTTATTATTGGGCGAATGGTAAATTTTTGCAAGCTTGACTGGGGTCATGTACCACCTGTAAATCATTTTCATTATGTTCTCTTTTAAGACATTACATGCCGTGAACTTAACACCAGTGGTCCATAACTGTTCCCAGTCAGCAAACATAATGTCATGGCCGATATCCTGTGCCCATTTAATCATAGCTGATTTCACCATTTCATCCTGTGTATTCCATTTCAACAGCAAATTATACATTCTAGACAAATTCTTAGTATTGGGTTCTAACAGTTCTGTTTCTAACTTTGACCTCTCCTTCTGAAATCCTATTTTCCTGTCCTGCTTAAATGTCTCATTTATCTGACGGTAATGTAACCAGTCTCGAACTTTGAACTTTAGTTTCTCGTAACTCTGAAGTTTAAGCTTCTCACCATCTTGTTCTAGGATTTCACAGTATTTTGGCCACTTAGAATCCATATTAAGTTTTTTCACCGCCTTAGCTTCCATTGGTGACAACCACCTGGGAGTTTTACTTTCCAACAAGTCTTTATATCGAATCCAAACATTGTATAGTGCTTTCCTGACAATATGGTTTTTGAAACTTTTATACACCTTTACCTTGTCATACCATAAATATGCATGCCAACCGAAGTTATTATCATACCCTTCCAAATCCAAAATGTCTGTATCTTCAAGAAGCAGCCAATGTTTCAACCAGCAAAAAGCTGCTGATTCATAGTAGAGTCTTAAGTCCGGCAGGGCAAAGCCCCCTCTATCTTTTGCATCAGTTAAAATCTTAAATTTTATTCTGGGCTTTTTGCCCTGCCAGACAAATTTGGATATGTCTTTCTGCCACTTCTTGAAGCAGTCCATCTTGTCCAAAATCTGTAACGTCTGAAACAAAAATAACATTCTAGGCAGTACATTCATCTTAATAACAGCAATTCGGCCTAACAAGGAAAGTCTCAGTCTAGACCATATTTCTAAATCTTTCTTTACTTCTGTCCAACACTTTTCATAATTATCTTTAAATAAATTCACATTCTTAGATGTTAAGTTCACCCCCAGATATTTCACTTTTTTTGTTATTTCCAACCCTGTTTCACTCTGAAATCTCTCTCTTTCTTCCATTGTTAAGTTTTTTTCCAACTTTCGTTTTCTGTTTGTTCAGTTTAAATCCTGCTACTTGACCAAATGTCTCAATTAATTCTAATACTCTTTTGGTACTAGTGTCTGGCTGTTGCAAAGTTAACACTAGGTCATCTGCAAATGCCCTTAACTTGTAATTTTTGACTCTGACCTGAATACCTTTAACCAACTGGTCCCTTCTAATCATATTTAACAAAACCTCCAGGACTGATATAAAAAGCAAAGGGGATATTGGGCATCCCTGTCGTGTACCTTTTTCTATTGGTATTTCCTCCGTTACCACATTGTTTACAATTAGCTTTGCTTTTTGTTTAGAATATATTGCACCTATACCGTTTTCAAAACCTTGGCCTACCCCCCATCCCTTGGAGATTCTTCTCCATTGGATAAATGTTAGAGGGTGTGGAGTTATCTGACACCTGAGCTGTCTGAAGGAAATCCTGTATTGGGAAGGGTTTTTTTTTTAATGTTTAATGTTTTATTATGTTTTTATATATGTTGGAAGCTGCCCAGAGTGGCTGGGGCAACCCAATCAGATGTGTGGGGTGTTTTGAATTATGGTGCTGGAGGAGACTCTTGAGAGTCCCATGGACTACAAGAAGATCAAACCTCTCCACTCTGAAGGAAATCAGCCCTTAGTGCTCACCTCATGAGAAGAGAAGACTCCCTGGGAAAGACCGTGATGCTGGGAAAGATGGAGGGCACAAGGAGAAGGGGACAGCAGAGGATGAGATGGTTGGACAGTGTTCTCGAAGCTACCAGCATGAGTTTGACCAAACTGCGGGAGGCAGTGGAAGACAGGAGTGCCTGGCGTGCTCTGGTCCATGGGGTCACGAAGAGTTGGACACGACTAAACAACTAAGCAACAACAATTTTCATTGGAGAAATGTTGGAGGGTATGCAAATGGTTATGTTCTCTTTGAATACCAGCTCTTGGGAATTTCAAGAGGGGAGAGGTCTTGTGTTATTTTTCCTGAACGCAGGCTTCTTATAGAGACCTGATTTACCACTGTGAGAACATGCTGCTGGAGTATATAGGCTTTTGATCTCTCATCCAGCAAGGGCTCTTCTTTTGTCCTTAAAACCATTTCAGCCTGAAAAATTAAACCCCAGAAGAATATTTTTTTAAAAAAATAGTTTTCACAAACCACCAAAAGTCAATCACGGATGAAGGCCGCTGAGTTCCATGGGGCAAAGTGTTCTACGGTATAGCTAATGAGAATTCCCTATTTCCCATCCCAACCACTCCCACACTTTAGGTGGGGCAGAGAGAAAGGCTTCCCAAATAGATCTTGCTGAGCAAGCTGGTTGGAATGGAAAGACGCAAGCAATCAAGTTAGGGCTTTAAACCCTAAGAACCAACCCTTTGTCTAGTGCCTGGCAACAGTTCTTTTCTTCTAGGAAAAAAAGGTGCATGTACTGAATATCCTTGAACACCCCCAGAAAAAAAAAGCACTGCCTGTCAACAAGTTAGCAAGCAGCACAGCTGTTATTATTATTATTATTTATTAAATTTATATACCGCCACCCTTCATCTGAAGATCACAGGGTGGTTGGCAGCATAAAAATACAAAATAAGAATCTGAAATACAGAATGAACCTGTTAAGTTGTGGGTAAACATATCAGACGACACAGTGATTCTTCAAATGGCTCTTGTTTATTCACAGGCCGAAACAGAACTGAACTGATGGGTTCAGCCAGCCTGCTTATATAGAGCTCCAGCACAATGCAACTGTAACAACTTTCTGTAACTATCCAATCACTGAATGTCACTTTCAATCCCTTATTTGCATATGTGGACCTGAGTGAAAACTATCTTCAGTATCCCCCTGGTTATAGAGGAACATTTTTGCCTGATGCATATGGAGCTTCCCTGGGGAGAGCATTCCACAAATGGGGAACCACCACACAAAAGGCTCATTCTTATGTTCCCACCCTCCGGACGTCTCATGGAGTAGGCAGACAAAGACGTGTTGCTGGTCAACTATAATAAGATCCCATGAGCGATGGTGACTGTCCACTATAATCCCTGCTATCACATTCTGGGCCAAACTGTAGTTTCTGAAGACTCTATTTAGAAGTTGTTCCATATAGAGGTCACTGCAGTAATCCAGTCCAATCTAGATGTCGCTAGGGCATGTGTTGCTGCGTTTTCAGGAACTGTGAACACCAGGTCATAATGTACATTATTTTAATCACAGTGCGAAAGAAAAGAATCTCAGTGTGATCATACAATTGGAGCACAGAGATCCCTTTTTGTGTGCTGTGTGAGTCAGTCTGTGTGCATATGCTTTGGAGCATACCAGTAACCAGAAAACTAAGGGGCGGTGGGAGAGAGATAGACAAATACAAAACAGTAGCAAATTGCACCTGCATCAGTTCCCAAATAAATTATCCAAATTAAATGAGAAGGCAGGTGGATTGGAATCTGGAGCAGAGCGAATGCACGGAACAGGAATGGGAGGCGATTCAGTGAAATAGGCTCATTCCTAATTTATACCTTCCACAAAGCATCGGCAGTGCAGACCATTGTAATAAGTCATGGAGTGCGTGGAAGCATTTGTAAAAAGGGAGAGGGGAAAGAAACGGATTGTTTAGAATAGAAAAGGTCATTCCTGGCAAGGGAGCTGCATAAAGCAGCAAGACAGCAGCTCGCCTGTTTGGCTTCTGCTCTCTGGCATTAGAGACAACAACTTCCTGAATGCGGGTCTGCTCTAAAGCACTGTGCTCCCAAATCTGGTGCCAGCAAAAAGGCAAGGCATGTAATTATGCAACTCTGAACAGGTTGACACAGTTCCAGGGGATGCAAAGCTTAAATGGCTGCAATTTCTTCCGTGCCATTTTCCTTTCTTTGACTTACGGGAGCTGGTTTTTTTTAAAAAAGGGGTGTGCATGTGTGACTTTGCGCTTGCTTTTTTGCAATTTGTTCCTTTATAACCAGCAATTCTGGCAACTGTCTGCTTTTGAGTGAGACACATTCAAGCAAAAAGTGGAAAGAAGACAAAACTTGGAGCTGCTTATGTTATGCTGAGTTACGTTATGCTCAGTTACGTCCATGGTAGTGGCACAAACACTTATACACAGCAAGACTTACACATTTATGAGACTTTTACACAGCAGTAGGGATCCTAGCTGTGGGTAGAACTGTATTACTCCAGTGACCGTTAGGTGACATTTTGGAGAAAGGTCATAGCTCAGTAGCAGAGTGCATGCTTTGCATGCAAAAGGTCCCACGTTTATTCTGTACCATTTGCAGGTAGGGCTGGGAGAGACCCCAGCTTGAAATATTGGAACGCTGCTGCCAGTCAGTGTAGGTATTAAAAAGGTAGATGAACCAGCGGCCTGTCTTGGTATAATGCAGCCTGATTCTATATATCATTGATTTCAATGGGGCTCACCCCAAGTGAGCACCTCTAAGATTGCAGACTTTGACTTGCACCTGCCTTTCTATTATTATTTACTAATTTAAATGGGGACGCAGGTGGCGCTGTGGGTTAAACCACAGAGCCTAGGACTTGCTGATCAGAAGGTTGGCGGTTCGAATCCCCGCAACGGGGTGAGCTCCCATTGCTCGGTCCCTGCTCCTGCCAACCTAGCAGTTTGAAAGCACATCAAAGTACAAGTAGATAAATAGGTACCACTCCGGTGGGAAGGTAAACGGCATTTCCGTGTGCTGCTCTGGTTCGCCAGAAGCGGCTTAGTCATGCTGGCCACATGACCCAGAAGCTGTATGCCAGCTCCCTCGACCAATAAAGCGAGATGAGCATCTCAACCCCAGAGTCGGTCACGACTGGACCTAATGGTCAGGGGTCCCTTTACCTTTTACTAATTGAAAGCATTTGCATCCCACTCTTCAGCCAAAAAAGGCTTTCAGTGTACCTTGCAAATATTGACAAGGCAGTCCTTGGCTCAAGCTTACGATCTGAAAGGCATGAGGCCAAAGGAAAAGGGATTGGTAAGGAGGATAAAAGAAATTACCTTGTGATTTGGATGAATGATGGGAAAGACTTATAATAATAACAATGATACATACTTATACTTGGCTGCAGAAGGCAGAGTGAAAAGAAGACAGACTCGTAGTCAAATGTAGGCACTCGGGCTTGAGATGAGATGAGAGAGAAGGTAAAGCTGATTTCCTTTGAGGGAGGTCTTCCTTCTGGGTTTCAATCTGATCACTCACAGTCTTAGAAAGGAATTAGCAACAGTGGAGAGAAGACTCCCTAGAGGGAGGTTTACCAGCAGTATTCCTGTATCTTGTGTCTGCCTGACACCTACCATCAATCAGGATTCAGTGTTTGGGGGTGGCGGGGGGAGACAATCAGCCACGCATTTACTGACGAGGCCACAAGGAATGCCTCGGTAAAAACAACCACCACCCAGGAGACGCAATCTGGGTTGCTTAATTGTTCCAGTCTGATAGTATAGTGACAGGGTTGCATCACTTACTTCCTCTGGTTCAGCCAGTTGATATTTGAGAGAACTAGCAGCCTCATCCCCACTTTTCTTCAGGGATCCCAAGAAACAACAACAACAAAATCAGTAAACTTTTGAACCTGAAGGAGCGTCTCCACCCCCATCGTTCAAGCCAGACACTGAGGTCCAGCTCTGAGGGCCTTCTGGCAGTTCCCTCACTGCAAGAGGTGAAGTTACAGGGAACCAGGCAGAGGGCCTTCTCGGTAGTGGCACCCGCCCTGTAGAACGCCCTCCCATCAGATGTCAAAGAAATAAACAACTGTCTGACTTTTAGAACACATCTGAAGGCGGCCCTGTTTAGGGAGGTTTTTAATGACTGATGGTTTAATGTATTTTTTATCTTTTGTTAGAAGCTGCCCAGAGTGGCTGGGGAAACCCAGTCAGATGGGCAGGGTAGACATAATAAATTATTATTATTATTATTATTATTATTATTATTATTATTATTTGGTGGTTAAAATCAGAGTAGGAAGAAGAAGAAGAAGAAGAAGAAGAAGAAGAAGAAGAAGAAGAAGAAGAAGAAGAAGAGGAGGAGTTTGGATTTTATATCCCGTCTTTCATGCCCTTTAAGGAGTCTCAAAGTGGCTAACATTCTCCTTTCCCTTCCTTCCCCGCAACAAACACTCTGTGAGGTGAGTGGGGCTGAGAGACTTCAAAGAAGTGTGACTGGCCCAAGGTCACCCAGCAGCTGCATGTGGAGGAGCGGAGACATGAACCCGGTTCTCCAGATTACGAGACTATCACTCTTAACCACTACACCACACTGGCTCTCAGTTCAGTCCACCATCTTGATTCAAAATGGCGCCCAAATACATCTGGACATAAACCGAAACCTGCTCCTTGGTGCCAGAAACAATCATGCAATTCAATTCAATTCAATTCCTTTATTCGACCGATAGTCAGAAATAAAACACAGAAATAAAACCATCATGCAGAATTTGGTTAAAATCAGTGCAGTTTGGAAAGGTTCAGCCTACCATTTGAAAAGGTCCCTCATTGTATTTGAACATAGTCTGAAGCCTGCTCCTTGATCTCGGAATCATCATACAAAATTTGGTTATATCTTAAGAGGTGTCCAAATAAATAAAAATAAAATGGAATGGGAGATTTTTTACACACACTCACTCACCTAAAAGCAACCCTGCCATCTTGTATCATACTAAAATTTGAAAGAAGAAGAAGAAAAAAACAATTGGAAAAGTGGAGCAAATTGAAGGGAATGAAAATAAACATAGCAAATGGGTAACAGCTTGCAAGAGGAGGGGAAGAGAGAGGAGGAGGAGAAGCCTAATGACTTATTGCCAGCTAATAAGAGTAACAGCAATAACAGAAAAGCAGAAGAGAGATAACTGAGGAATACAGATACATTAATAAATGAAGTGGGCAATTGAATTAGTAAGTATTTCATATTAGCAGAACCAAATAAATGCTGTTATCAGCCACCTAGGAGAGAGAGAGGAAAAAAGGTAATTAAGGCAGAACTAATTGCTGCAAGACACGGGTCTCGTGCCCAAAAGGGCATTTCAAATATTGAGCTCCTTCCTCTGCATTACATCTAGTAAAATTTACCTCTGTGTCCTGATAAACACTGTGTGCTGACCCATCTCCACTCTGCATCCTTAGGTGAGAAGAGTGAGGAGACACACCATGTAGTGATGTCATTTAGGGAAGGGCCATAGCTCAGGGGAAGAGCTTCTGCCTTAGATGCAGAGTTCAGTCCCTGATATCTCCAGGCAGGGCTGGGAAAGACTCTTGCCTGAAACCCCCACAGCTTCTGCCAGCCAATGTATAACAATACTGAGCTAGAGAGACCGGAAGTCTGACTTAGAATATGGCATTGTCCTATACATCATATTGTTACAGATCTGGAGTTTGGGGGTGCAAAGGCACTCATAACTGCTAGAAATATATATATATAAAAGGTAAAGGTACCCCTGCCCGTACGGGCCAGTCTTGCCAGACTCTGGGGTTGTGCGCCCATCTCACTCAAGAAGCCAGGGGCCAGCGCTGTCCGGAGACACTTCCGGGTCACTTGGCCAGCGTGACATCGCTGCTCTGGCAAGCCAGAGCTGCACACGGAAACGCCGTTTACCTTCCCGCTAGTAAGCGGTCCCTATTTATCTACTTGCACCCGGAGGTGCTTTCGAACTGCTAGGTTGGAAGGCGCTGGGACCGAGCAGCGGGAGCGCACCCCGCCGCAGGGATTCGAACCGCTGACCTTTCGATCAGCAAGTCCTAGGCACTGAGGCTTTAACCCACAGCGCCACCTGTGTCCCCAGATATATATATATATATATATATATATATATATATATATATATATATGCAGGTTTTGGTGTCCTCGGGTGTCTTCCCGTGTAAAAGTTGGGGTGTCTAGGCGACGTTTCGACGAGGTCTCACTCGTCATCTTCAGGCTGGTGCTTTCGGCTTCTTGTTACTGGAACAGAGCAGGATCTCAGTGTTTGAGTTCCTATAAATACTGTTGAGGGGGTGTGGTGTATAGCCTCCAATGTTCTGGGCAGAGAGGAAGTTCCCAGGCTAGTGTGCCTTTTCTTCTTTTGTTCCTTGATTACTTGAGGGATATCTTGAGTGATTTCTTGAGTGATATCCTGAGTACCACTTAGGTGGGTCATTAGGTGTGGATTAGTTGCTAAAGTCTTTGTGTCTTGACCTCTTGAACTTTGTGAAGAGTTTTTCTGAGAAGATGGCTGTACTGCACTTAGTTGTGCTCTGGCTTGGCTTCGTGTATAGGGGCGAGCTGTGGTTTTGTGGCCTGTGTCAGCCAGATCTGTGTAGGGATTGCATATACGAAAGCATATATATATATATATATATATATATAATAATGTCCAGTAGCACCTTAGAGACCAACTAAATTTGTTCTTGGTACAAACTTTCGTGTGCATGCACACTTCTTCAGATACACACGAAAGCTTATACCAAGAACAAACTTAGTTGGTCTCCAAGGTGCTACTGGACATTATATATATATACAGCAGTACCTCTGGTTAAGTACTTAATTTGTTCCAGAGGTCTGTTCTTAACCTGAAACTGTTCTTAACCTGAGGTACCACTTTAGCTAATGGGGCCTCCTGCTGCCGCCTCACCGCCGGAGCACGATTTCTGTTTTCATCCTGAAGGAAAGTTCTTAACCTGAGGTACTATTTCTGGGTTAGCGGAGTCTGTAACCTGAAGCATCTGTAACCTGAAGCATATGTAACCCGAGGTACCACGGTATGTATGTGTGTGTGCGTATATATATATATATCTTGACTGTGTCAGACCAACACGGCTACCTACCTGAATCTATAACTGCTAGAGTTAGGCAATGTTAGAAATTAATAAATGGTGGGATTTAGATAATATTTGGAGTATTGCAGGGAAGATGCCGGACCAGGCTAAGCTTCTTCTCCAGGCCAGGACCTCACCTGGGATAAAAGTCTTTAAGAATGAGAAAAGGTGCAGGAAGCAAGTCTTTAACCCATCAATGGAAACCATCAGAGGTTGGGGAAGAAGGGAGAGAACTCTATGAACCGCTGTGAAGGCCAGAGCCATCTTGGCTGGCAGGCTGAAGGCAGGCTGGGAGAGAGGGATGGAAATTGATGGGAATCCAATGTTGGACTGCTGTGAAGGATAGGCTCCTCCCGAGATGTAGACGCTGTGACCTCTCTCTCCATTGAAAGCTTCTGGTGTAAATATCTGTAAATAAATAATATTTCAAAGACACTGCTCTGCCTCATTTCCCCCAAAGGAGCACAGACCCTGGTCGAGTACCAAGACCCCTTGGAATCTCATTCACTGCTTGGCAGAGATTGGGGTGGCTAGTAACAATATGTTACCTGTCAAGACATGGGGGCCACCTGTTATCACCCAGTGAAGTGGAGAAATAGGAGATTGTGCAGGCTGGTCCATTAGGGCCAACGGGACACTTCTCTGCCAGTCCACTGTTAAACTATGGCTGGCGGGTTAGCAGATCAGTGCCCCATTGGCCCTAATGGACCAGCCTGCATGATCGCAGGATAGTTGTCAGGATAAAATGGGGTGTGTGGGTTGGGAGAACCATGCGCACCAGCTTCTGCTCCTCGAAGGAAAAGTGAGATATAATATAATTAATAAGGGACCCTAACCATTAGGTCCAGTCGTGACTGACTCTGGGGTTGCGGCGCTCATCTCACTTTATTGGCTGAGGGAGCTGGCGTACAGCTTCCGGGTCCTGTGGCCAGCATGACTAAGCCGCTTCTGGCGAACCGGAGCAGTGCACGGAAATGCCTTTTACCTTCCCACGGGAGTGGTACCTATTTATCTACTTGCACTGGTGTGCTTTCGAACTGCTAGGTTGGCAGGAGCAGGGACCGAGCGGCGGGAGCTCACCCCGTCACGGGGATTTGAACGGTCAACCTTCTGATCGGCAAGCCCTAGGCTCTGTGGTTTAACCCACAGTGCAACCCACATCCCTCTAAAATACATGTTAATAAATCAAGGAAGTGATTTGATTGATGAAGTCCTTGGGCCAACTCTGTGCAAACTCTGCTCATATGAATGGGAGCAGGGTGGTGGTGGGGCTACTAGAAACCATGGGATTTGATGAGGTCACCCAAGGGCAGCATGGAGAGAGAGAGAGAGAGAAAGTGAACAGCAACGCATACATGTATCGAAGCCAGTTTGCACATACCTGTGTGCCAAATGAGTTTGACAAGCTACTCACCTGGAAGGAATTGCTACTTGCCTTGGGCAAGTGGCTAATTTCAAGACTGCGCTGTATCATTAACTCAGCCCTGCTCCAAGGTCAGCATGAAAGCATGCAGGGTGGAGGGGGAAGGGCGTATAGGTTCACAACAGAGAAGGATCAAACCAGGATATGAATATATTCTCGTTCCCTATATGCACAGGGAAGGAGGATGAAGGAATCGAGTTGAGCAATAAATGGATGGTTATTAGAGAAGAAATCAATGAGGATTATTTGAAAAGGAGTTTTTTCTTTTCCTTTCTTCTCCTGTCTGCAGTAGGCAAGTCATCAGTTTCTGATCAAGGTAAACTGTAGCATGAAAGGAGTCAATGGCATGTAATTGGTTCTTTTAGTAATATACTGTAGGGTAGCCGTGGTGCTTGACACTTATTAAAACTGAACACAACAATTCCTTCTTCAGTAGACACAGGTTTTATTTTTGAAAAGGCTCTGAATTAAGATATGGAACACGTGGATGCTCTTTTTAACATCCCCCAACACACACACACACACACACACACACAACACAGAGAGACATGCAAAAGTGGCACTGTTTTAAATAATAGATGCAGGAAACAGCAGAAAAAGGAGAAAGATCAGCATGGCTATTCAGAAAAGCTACATCTGCCAAGACATTTTCCACTGAAAAATTGATGGTCAGAGTTGTGATATAATTACGGAAAAGGACAATTACGCAGTTTAAGACACATTAGCTCACAGAAACATGTGAAATGTCAAGCCATTAATCTTTTTCTAAAACATGTTCAATGTAAGACATACTTATGTATAAACAAATCAGTAGCTGAATACAAATAGCTTCAGTAGCTGGAATTTAGTAGCTTGCAGAGATGGAGGGGGGATTTTTAAGGCTTCAGAACCCCTTTTCTTGAATGGTTTTCTTGAAAAACTGGATAGGTATCAGCCCAGAGTTCATGAGTTTGGCAGGGGCATAAATCAGAGTTCCTCTCCCAATTCTACAATTTAAAATCGGTGTGATTTTAAAATCAGTTTTGCAGATAAAAATAATAACATCACTATACTGTGTATGTTCACGAGACATGATTTAATGCACACCATATCTTTTTTATTTATTTTCAGGCTGAGGTCATTAATCAGCTGAAACCAGCAAATGAATCAGTTTGTGGTGCATTCCTGTGGATGTTGACTCAGAAGCAACCCCCATTGAGTTCAATGGAACTTGCATTGGCAACCTCAGTGCTCTTCTGTTGTCCTGCCTTGGCTTTCAAGTCCTTTGTGGGAGGCCCTTCTCTACCTCCCACTCTTTTCCATTTGTTGTAAAAGCAGTCTTTGGTTTTGCAAGTCGATTCTCAGCTGGAGTCGATTCTTGAGCTGGAAATGGTAGGGAGTGAAGTTCTGAGCTACAACCCACTCTTCAACATTTTTTACAATAGCTCAAATAATGAAGGAAAGGTGCACAATTCATAATCTATCTAGGTGACACGGTAGCTTCCAAAAACCCACTTCCACATTGAGGAGCTCCTTAGCTTGCCATCACACCATGTGCAATGGCTGATAACTCCAGCCTAATTCATGAACCCAAAAGAATGTGCATGACAGTCCTGTCCTCAACATTTCCATGCACTTCACTCCAACCTCCCTCCATTGAGCTTCTTCTGAAGAGGCTTCTGTCCACATTTGGCTTAGAACATCCTCTGGATCAGGAAACCTGGTTTATCAGGGCTCTTGTTTACAAAGATGCTTCTAAGTGCATCCAGCCGAACATGGTTAGAAGCCTCCTTCAGACACTCCAACTCAGGGTAAGAAGGATGGCATAGATGGCTATGGGGCATGCAAAGACATGATTGGGAGCCAGGGCACCCATTTCGCCCTACAGGGTTTATGCCCATGCATGTTCTTTTGAATGCACAAAGATTGTCAGGATTGTGTGGTTACCGTACATCCTTCACCGTTTGAATATCCTACCACTGGGAGGTGGAGTCTGAAAGTGTGGCAGTTTTTGCAGCTTCCAGAGTATATAGCTTAAAGGTTAATTGGGTTCAAGGGCGTGTGAGGTGCCAAAGCTGAGACTGAAGGACAGGGCTACACAGCAACACACTATCCACCCATTCAAGAGGTACAATGAAGACAACATCTATTTCTGCAGTTGTTGCTTCACAACAGAACCTTATGCATGTTTACTCCATTGTGAAATCAACAGGGCTTATTCCCAGGTAAGTGGCTATGCCACAAGATTGCAACCACAGCCTTTAAAAAGAGGCGGCTTGTCATTTTTACAATGCTCCTACATGCCTTTTCTAAAAGTCTCTAATAGCAACTCCTTGGAGCTTGAGGTGGCGACTTTAGAAAACATGCTTGAATTTCAAAGTGTCTTGATCCCACCTTTCAGTCACAAGAATTCACATTAAAAGAAGTTGTTTGAAAGCACAGTTAAGTGCTAGGAGGATATTTTTATATGGTGATGTTGAAACCTAAAGAAAAATTAAATTCAGCAAAAGCACTGGCTATTGTTTAAGTAAGAAGCATTTTCAAATGGATATCTCACTTTGGAGTGCTGCATTTGTTCTTCTCTGCAAAGAAAATGAAAAGTTACTGCTTCTTTCACGCTATGAGCGCAGGAACAAAAGAGAAGTGGAGGGTGGGGGGAGATAAATAGTTGGGATTTTCTAAGCCTTGCAAGATTTTGACTGACACAGGTTGCCATTCTTATCTGACCTGAAAGCATTGTGTCAGAAGATGCTCTTTGGAGAAAATGTCGTGATTCTAAGATGTGAAGAATAGCTGACCTGCAGGTCTCTGTTTTGCATTTCCTACCTGTACAGAGGCATTTCCCCACACCCCCCTTTAAAGGCAACTGGATAAACAAAGGAGATTATTCTATCAGAATTTATTTTCAATGTTGTCATCTCCCTCTGATCATCGTGAGCCTTGCTAAGGAGTGCACACACCCACTTAAACAAAATAGCTGTGGCAGCAGAATGCAATGAAACCACTTCAGAATCACATCGACATTCTCTCCTGCACCTTTCATCCCAGATTTATTTTATTTATCGGTGGGTGGTGAATTTTTGTGGCATGGGACATAGCATGTAAAAGGTCTCAGGGAGTGCTACAACAATTTAAAAGTCAATATTAAAACCAGTTTTATTTATTTTATTTATTAAATTTGTATACCGGCCAGTGTGGTCTAGTGGTTAAGAGTGTTGGGCTCGTAATCTGGTGAGCCGGGTTCGATTCCCCGCTCCTCCACATGCAGCTGCTGGGTGACCTTGGGCCAGTCATACTTCTCTGAAGTCTCTGAGCCTCACTCACCTCACAGAGTGTTTGTTGTGGGGGAGGAAGCGAAAGGAGATTGTGAGCTGCTTTGAGACTCCTTAGGGTAGTGATAAAGCAGGATATCAAATCCAAACTCTTCTTCTTCATCATCTGCAGATGTCAAGGTGGTTCATAAACCAATACCCCCCTCTCTCCCACAAATCAATCACGGGACTAGGATGGACTTAAACCACACACATTTCGGCAGTCACAGGCCAGGGTAAAATGCTGAGTCTTCTCTCTTTGCTAGAAGCCATATAGTGAAGATGTCAGATACACCTCTGTGGGCTGGGAGTTCCATAACTTGGAGATTGCCACAGAGGATGCCTGGGCCACCCCCTCCCCGGGGATTCTAAGAGTGGTGAAACTCCTCTGCAAGTCTTAACACCTGACGGGTTCTTTAGGAAAAGTGACGTCTTTCACATATTTGGAGCCTGAGTTGTTTATTGGCCCACATCCAGCCCATCACCATTTCCAAGCACCAGTTGAACACTTCAAACACATGTCCCAATTCAGAGAGAGAATGGGGTATCATCTGCACATCGATGACCCTTCACTCCCAATCTTCTGATAAGAAGCTGCCTTGTACCATTAGTCAATCTAACTCAGTCTTGTCGACACCGACTGACAGTGGCTGTGGCAATCACACAGGCTCCCCGGACGTTTCACTGTCTATTGATCCCTGTGCCACCACTTTATTTCTTGCTGCCACCACCCAGGCCCTACCTGTGACAATACTGAGTCCAGTCAGGGTTCAATTGGAACATAAACTTTTGTTTATTTATTGCAGTTTAACAAGTGTGTGGTTTCATAAACAGTATCAGTTAATTACATTCATGGGGTGCCTATATAGACCTATAACTTCCACTATCTGCTCTCACTCACTAAACCACCTCTCAGATATTTACTTGCCTGCCTAGCCCCTAACTGTTCCTGACTCTGCTTATTTCGCTACACTAATTCAACCTACCCACAGACTCTATGCCAATTCACTCCCACTCCAACCAACCAACCAACCAACCAACCAACTCCCAACGAACTCTCCCACGAACTCTCCCCAGAGCTGGTTTTATAGTCCCTCTGACTCCACCCCCCTGGGTTCTGATAGGGTAACCTGTTTAACTATTTCACCTCCAGCACGTCACAGTGGCTTCCCAAGGTTTCAGGCCAGGAACATTCTCAGCCCTACCAGGGATTGAACCTGTTACTTTCTGTGTGTAAAACTGATGCTCTGCCACAGTTCAATGACACGGCTTTGTTTGGTCCATCTACTCCTTGCATAAAATCCTGAATCTGCAGCTATGTTGCTGAAGACAGCCAGACAGCCATGTCGGGAACAGTGTAAAGCCATGATACCGCCTCATATTTACCAAGTCAAACCAATGGTTCATTTAGTTTAGGACTGTTCGATCAGTCCAGTGGGAGATCTCCAGTCACACATCTTTCTGGTCTTCCTACCTGCATCCTCAAGCTTGGAGATTGTGGGGACTGATTCTGGGACCTTCTGTATACAAAGCACAGATCCAACCAATGTGTTTTCTCCTTATGTGTTGCTTTATCTTCCTGGAAAGAAAGCGAAATTGCCAGAAGCTAAGAACTTTTGTTTCCGCTGTATGGCAAACTGGTGATCTCCTTCCCTTCTTTCACCCTTACCAAATCCTCTTTTCACGAAGAATTCAAACCATAGCCAAGTCCTGATTATTCTTTCTTCCAGCCACAATGCTCTTGCCTTACAAGCTTCTCCTACTTCTCTTTCTGAACAGGTTTTCGAAAGCTGGGTGGCGGGGCGGGGGGGGGGGGAACACACTCACACAAAACACACCACCCAAGCTAGAATCCAGTGCTTTCCCTCCCGGCACGTAATGTATTTATTGATCTCTACAGGAATCCTGATGGGAAGCAAATGAAAAATGCAAATAGAGCCACCCAAAGCATAATAGTGCAAGGCATTTCTAGGGGAAGGGAGGCCATTGGGTCACCAGTACTTGGTTTTACTTTTTCCAGCTTGCTGTCACCATGCAGCAGGGGGCTTCTGGCTATAATTGTCTCATGAATTATCTTGGGCTTTAATAACTTTGCTTTTTAAGCAGCTTTTCTATCAATCCTTCATTCCGTCCATGAGGGAGCCCTCCCTCCTCCGGGCGTTGGTGTTTACGCTTTGTTTTGTTTTGATTTGCAGAATCGTCTCCTTTCTAAAGATAGCATGTCATTGTCAAGCATATGCGCAGAGAGCAGACACAAACCATCACCAAACAGGTGACATTTTAATTATGGCTTTTGCACATAGACCTTCACTCTTCCCATTCAGCTGATTTCAAAGATTAGCAGAACGGGAAGGCTATAGATCCCTAGGGAGGGGCTTGCATCTACTCATGTGCAATGCATTGGGATGATGTGCCAAAGTGTGAATTAGAAAACTGCTTGGACCCATGCTTTCTAGGTCCGGGGCAAGTGTGAGTGGTAAGCTACAGTGGCCAGAATTATTTGAAGGAAAGAATATGCTTTAAATGTGCACATTTTTTTGGAAAAACTAATTTTGTTTAAAGGAGGAAGGACAAGGATGGTGTACTGGCTGCCTACTTCCAGTCACAATTCAGAAAACTCTCTCCTCCTATACTGGCCGACCGAGGAGTAATAATAATAACAATAATAATAATAATAATAATTTATATCCCGCCCATTTGGCAGGGTTTCCCCAGCCACACTGAGCGACTCCCAACAGAATATTAAAAACACAATAAAACACCAAGCATTAAAAACCTCCCTAAACAAGGCTGCCTTCAGATGTCTTCTAAAAGTCAGATAGTTGTTTATTTTCTTGACATCTAATGGGAGGGTGTTCCACAGGGCGGGCGCCACCACTGAGAAGACCTGGAACTGCCAGAAGGCCCTCGGAGCTGGGCCTCAGTGTCCGGGCCAAATGATGGGGGTGGAGATGCTCCTTCAGGTATACTGGGCTGAGGCCGTTTAGGGCTTTAAAGATCAGCACCAACACTTTGAATTGTGCTTGGAAACGTACTGGGAGCCAATGTAGGTCTTTCAGGACTGGTGTTATATGGTTTCGGCGGCCGCTCCCAGTCACCAATATAGCTGCAGCATTCTGCATTAGTTGTAGTTTCTGGGTCACCTTCAAAGGTAGCCACATGTAGAACACATTGCAGTAGTCCAAGCGGAAGAGAACTACAGCGTGCACCACTCTGATCAGCAGGGGAGACTTTCCTAGCAATTGCATTGCCCTCGGAGGTGCTGGCATGTGACAGGGCCTTTTCTGCTGTGGCACCCAGACCCCAAAACTCCCTATCTTTAGGTGTGTGCCTGGTGCCAGCTCTGTATATTCTTAGGAGGCTTACCTTCTCACCCAAGCTTTTTGGGATGTTGATTGACTGCTTACTCTTCTGTTGAGCCATTCTGTATTGATTATGGTTTTGGAAATTAACTTGTACTTTAAGAAGAATCTGCTGGATCAGGCCAGTGGCCAGCCAGATGACTGTGGGGAAAGCTGCAAGCAGCACCCAAACGCAAGAGCACTCTCCTTACCTGGCAACTGGTATTCAAAAGCATTGCTGCCTCCCACTGTCAAGGCAGAGCTGGTATACCACCCCAAATTTCACCACCTTACTCCTGCAATTTTCCAGTTTAAAAAGGCTACAAATGG
Source organism: Podarcis melisellensis (assembly GCF_964234715.1). NCBI lineage: Eukaryota > Metazoa > Chordata > Lepidosauria > Squamata > Lacertidae > Podarcis > Podarcis melisellensis. The sequence goes on along the minus strand of NC_138541.1, from coordinate 16,134,215 downwards.
ATTTGTGGGGGGCGGGCGGGAATCAAATAACGTGGAAATGAACACTGGCAAAGTTCACCTGGCACCTTCATTATACACCTTTAGGTGCCAGGCAAAAAAATGTTCCTTTTTAACCAATCCCTTGGTTGATTCGATTTACATCCCAAGCCCTTTTAAAATGTGTTTTGTGTGTTGCGGGTGTGTGCGGGGGCTGTTGGGTTGTAATTTTTATTTTTATTAGGTATGTTATAGTTTTCTATCTTGATTTTATTCTGTGAGCCGCCTTGAAACCCCTGGGTATAGGGCCAGTATATACCGTAAATTCTAACAACAACAACAATATTCATTTTATTCCATTATAGTGGAATATAGATGTGGCTTTTATGTCATGTGAAATCTCAAAAAATAATCCGAAAATTAACAGTTAGGCAAATGTCGGGGAAATGGGATAAACTACCACGCAGATGCAGCCTTAGTCCTCACCCCCACCCCATGTAAGAGAAAACTCAAAACTCTAATAAGGTTGTATTGTATTGCAGTTGTTCCACTCCTGTACTCTGCAGCTTTTGTTTCTGCGTTTGCACCTTTGACTGCTTTTGTCGGCTGCCTGAGGACTTTGATCAGTTCAGTCGGATTGGCTTAAAGATGCCTGCCATGCGTGTCTCTCAGAGCGCGCTCTCGTAAACACTTCCCACAGACAGGCGCAAGACGCACCCTCCTCCTCCTCCCCGCCTGAGTTTTTATTCCTTCCCCTCATCAAGGGCCATCCGCCAAAGCCGTGTTTAGATGTTTGGAGCGCCTGGTGCTCGAATGGCTTTCTGTTTTAACGAGGACGGCCGTGGCTGACTTTCTACCGGCGTGAATGGCCAATTAGCTGAGGTTGTCGAGATCAACAGCTCCTCTCATGCCATAGCAGCAATCCAGTTGTTGTTGGAGTGTGCCAAAAAAAAAGGCCCGCAAATGCTTCAGCGTCAAATTTATTCCGGAAAGGATGAGTGTAATTTAGTGCTGCTTGTTGAGGATGCATTTATGATCAAAGTGTGTGGAAACACTAGCTTTCCCCTTTTTCCTCTTTGAGACAGAGAGGTCTGACATCCATAATTTCTGAGTTGCACCAGTTGTTCAGTTCTGAAGCGCAGAAAAAAGCAAGCGTAATTACTTGCCTGGTAATAATAAAACTGTACAGTTGGAAGAGACCACAAGAGTCATCTATTCCAACCCCCTGCAATGCAGGAATCTTTTTTACCCAACACGGGGCTCAAACCCACGACCCTGAAATTGAGAGTCTTGTGCTTTACCGACTGAACTATCCTGCAGGCTCTTTGGTTTAAGCTCCCACACAGACAGATGACCACTTGAAAAGCTCTGTGTCTTTTGGGACAGCCAGTGTGGTGTAGTGGTTAGGGTCATTCACAGGGAAACCAAAATGCTTGTTTACAAAGCTATTGTTCTACCAACCTTACTGTGTGCTTGTGAAGCATGGACCACTTATAAACACCATCTTCAGCTTCTCGAAAGATTCCATCACTTGGGAAGACAGGCGAACTAATATCAGTGTACTGGATGAAGCAAAGATCACCAGTGTTGAAGCAATGATTCTTCAACATCAACTTCGTTGGACTGGTCATGTTATGTGGATGTCCGATGATCGTCTTCCAAAGCAACTACTCTATTCCGAACTTAAAAATGGAAAGCGTAATGCTGGTGGTTAACAAAAGAGGTTTAAAGACTGTCTTAAGGCAAATATAAAAAAGGTAGTATAAACACAGACAACTGGGAAACACTGGCCTGCGAGCGCTCCAGTTGGAGAACAGCCTTTACCAAAGGTGTCATGGGCTTTGAAGACACTCGAATGCAGGACGCAAGGGAGAAATGTGCTAGGAGGAAGGCACACTTGGCAAATCCACACCGTCATCAACTCCCACCCGGGAACCTATGTCCCCACTGTGGAAGGATGTGTAGGTCCAGAATTGGCTTCCACAGTCACTTACGGACTCATTGTTAAAACCATGTTTATGGAAGACACTCTTACTTGGCTACGAGTGATTGCCAAAGAAGAAGAAGAGTGGTTAGAATGTTGGAATAGGACCCAGGAGACCAGGGTTCAAATTCCCACTCAGCCATGAAGCTCATTGGGTAACTCTGAGCCAGTCATGGTCTCTTAGCCTAACTTACCTCTTACTCTTGTTGTGAGGATAAAATGGGGAGTGGAGGCCCATATGTGTCCCATGGTTCTTTGTGGAGGAAAGGTGACATATGAATGAAATAAACAAATGCCTTTTGGTATGTCGCAAAACTCATGTTCTACCTTGGACCTCTGTGAACACCTCTTTTCAAATCCCTGTTGAAGTACACTGATAAGGTTTTCCTTGGCATCTGGGTACCTTGGCATCTCCAAACTGGTCAGTCTCAAAAGCTAGCCTGTTCCATGCTCCACACTGCTATTTTTCAGATGCACCCAATTCACAGATTGTGGTGGGATCAGTAATGGTTGGCATGGAGGCTTGGTGGCCCATAACTGACCTCCCTCCACTGGTGTCGCTGTGTTTTACCAGGAGGGAGAGGGGCAAAGCCTCTTCTTGGGTTTTTTGGTCAGTCTTGCCATAGCAAGGGTGAGCTTTTAAGAACTTTCCGCCTCTAGTCTCTCTCTCTCTTATCTGCACAATAGCATCTGGGATTCTGACCCAAGCAATGTGGGGAGCAGCCTGTGTATTTATCAACCCTTTTCCAATTTGTTATTTTTGAAGGAGCAGTGAAAACCACAAATCCATTTTTTAAAAAATCTGTAATCATTTTATGCTTTAATAAAGATTGCAATTACAACAACAGTGCTGGTTATTGCAGACTCTCCACATATTGATTTTCATTGTTCATTACTAAAGCCTCTAAAGTAAACAAGGCAATCACAGCTAATGCAAACCTGCCCATAGCACACAAAGTTGGCACCTTACCCCAGATATGCCCACTCAGGCAGTTTTATCTACAGAACTGGCAATGTTACAGAAGCCCCTTAATACTAGTTCCACATTGGTAAGAAATCAATCTTTTGATGTTTCAACTCCCTGCCTATCAACAAAACACTTTTGTTTAGGCAGGCCTATCCAGACCTGTAGAATGTTGGCATGTGTTTTAACCTACTTTTTAGCTCATCTTTGGTTTTCATTTATTAAAATGTTTAGTTGTTTTGAACACCTTTTTAAAAAACTGCTAATTTTATTGTTTAAATCTCTTTGTAAACCGCTTTGAAGTTTTATTACAATCAAGCGGTTATATATAAATCTTGTGAAATTAAAAAAAATACTGTAAATGAAACAAAGATCAATACAAAGAGTTGTATTGGTAATTTCCCAAATTAGTGTTTTTTTGTATACATGCAAGATACAGATTCAGGGTCATGTGTGCATTGACACATGAAAAGATCTGGTAACAAGCCCCTAGGCCTTCACAAAGTAGCTCACAATATATAAAAGCAATACAGATATATTAAAAACACTGAAATCTAATAAAATAAACCATCACACCAAAAGGATATTGATGCAATCATTGTCATTGTTCATTTACTTATATATACTGCATTTTTCCTCAAGTAAATCTGTGCTCAAAGCAGTTCACACAAAAATCGAAGTCTAAATACAGGAATACAAGAACAAAACATAATAAATCACATAATCAGTTACTGTATATGATCCCATCAAGATTGCTTTGGAGGAGTGTTTTTCCAATATGCACAGGTACACTGGAAATGCTGAAGGCACAAAACGATCAAATGAACTGAAGCAATCTAAGAGTAAAGCAAACTGTGCACACATAATGCCATATACAAAATTAGAGTGTGTGGAGACAGAACAATGGGAAATTCCTAAATGCATTATTTCCACTTCAGGAATAAGACAGGGTAATTCAGAACTCCAAAATCTGGGGAGAAATTTGGATGAGAAGAGTTGGGAGATAATCCTTTAAAGGATGTGAGGTGCTCTGAACATTTGCATAAATGCTAGGTATTATTATTATGCTCAATGGGTATAGCTGGTAAAAATGTCAGGAGCTGTTATGTTGAGTCTTTGAGCCATTGGTGCATCTCTGATTCAGAGGAAACAAAAAGTAATTTCCCCCTAAGCTAGTCTCAGGAAAGCCTTCACGGTCCTATAGATTTATCTTTCATTTGCATTCAATTGGCCATGCAATGGCCATCTAATCAGCTAAATGCAGGGCAGCGAGGCCACCGTCCTGCCTAATCAGCAGATAGTCAGCAATACTCACGTGGGCCATGGGCTACACAAATGTAACAGGCTTTTGGTCAGGCTACAGCAATGAAAAATGTTTGTGAGACAAATGGGATATAATAAGGCATCATTTCCCGTTTCCATCCTATATTTGTTGCATGCAGCACTGTTTCTTTTCCACTGCAGTTCGTCTTCTGCCAAAAACAATGTTGTTCATCTCATGAGAACATTAGAAGAGCCTGTTGGATCAGGTCAATGGTGTACTTTGTCCAGCACCCTGTTTTTGCAGGGGTCACCCAGATGCGTGTGGAGCACTCTCTCCACCTGTGGTTCCCAGCAAATGGTATTCATACGCATTATTGCCTCTGACCTTGGAGGCAGTGCACAACCACTGTGGCTAGTAACCACAGCTAGCCTTATTCCCCTTGCATTTGTTCAGTCCTCTTTCAAAGCAGAGCAGAGCCATCAAAACATGATCTGTTGCTGACTGATCTTCCATGCCTTTCCTTCTAATCCTTATGCCTGTCTTTCTTCTTCTTCAGTTGTCTCTGAAACATGGTATGAATTCTACAGTCTGGACTCAACCTCTTGGCCTCCCATCGTATCTTGCAAGACATTTTCAAGGCTCCCAGCACATTTACAAGCACAATTCAAAGTGTTGGTGCTGACCTTTAAAGCCCTAAACGGCCTCGGTCCAGTATATCTCAAGGAGCGTCTCCATCCCCATTGTTCAGCCCAGACACTGAGGTCCAGCGCCAAGGGCCTTCTGGTGGTTCCCTCACTGCGAGAAGCCAAGTTACAGGGAACCAGGCAGAGGGCCTTCTTGGTAGTGGCAGCTGCCCTGTGGAATACCCTCCCACCAGATGTCAAAGAGAAGGACAATTACCAGACTTTTAGAAGACATCCGAAGGCAGCCCTGTTTAGGGAAGCTTTTAATGTTTAATAGACTATTGTGTTTTAATATTCTGTTAGAAGCTGCCCAGAGTGTTTGGGGAAACCCAGCCAGATGGGTGGGGTATAAATAAATTATTATTATTATTATTCACAGCTTGGCTTGGCTTTGGATGCCTTGGGCTAGTTTGAAAATTTAGGGGCATAGGAAGCTGCAATATACTGAGCCACATCCTGGGAAATGGCTTTGATTGGCCGGCGAAACCAGGTGACGGTAGCTGGTGGATCTCAAACCCTCGGTGACTTAGAGACTTGCTCCTGCATGAAAAGACAAGCTCCAGCAGATTGAGCAGATGAGACTAATAGTGACTCCAATGGTCAAGAAGGTGGTTACTGTACGTGCTGTAGAGGGAAGTGAGGGACAGATGGGGCTTCTCAACCTGGGAAGGGAGCCCATCTAGGAGAAAGAAAACTCTGACCCTAAACCTCCACTGCCTTGCAGGATATATTTGGGAGATGAAAAGGCTAAGGAGTAAACCCTACACAAATCCAGAGTGGAGTCCCTAAGGTGGTTGGATGGCACATTGTACACCTCTTTCCGGCAACTCCTGCAGCCAAACTGGTGCCAACCATATTGCTGTGATTTCATTTGGACCACATCAGTGAGACTGGAGGGTCTAGTCATCTGGACGGCTCAGGACTTCCATACACACTGCCCAGGCTTGCGCCTTGAGGGGGGGTCACTTCGGTGCTGCTAACACAGCGGTTTGACTTCACCCCTAGAGGTGCACTCCATTGTCTGCAGATATTGCCAACTCTCATCTCCAACTCCCATCTAGCTTAGTCTTGTCTAGACTGACCGGCTGTAGCTCTCCAGGATTTAAGAGAGGGTTCTCTCTTAGCCCCACCTGGAGATGCCCCAGATCAAACCTGTGAACATGCAACTGTGGCCCCTTCCCAAACTTCATGTTTCACATGTTCCATATTTCAATGTCTAATGACTGTTTTATTTGTTGTCAAAAGTCCTGCAGCAGCAGGAGAGCTTACCGTGTAAACAATTCAATGATTTTTATTTATTTTTAAAATCCTCCATACTTCTGATTGCACCTTTGTAAGACAAAGTTATTTGCAACGAGGGATCCTCAACGAGATATGTTTTGCTTAGGTTCATCAGTGTCTTGTGTCTAATATATGGCATGACAGGCTGGGATGTAAGTGGCTCTTTGCTGTTCATTGACATGATGAATTGCATATAGACATTTCACACAGTGCACTTATTTAGTAACCTTGAAGTCGGGCTTCACATTTATCACTTGGGCGAATGCTAGCTAGGTCTCAGCATCATATTGTCTTCAGCATTAGTTATTCTATTTCAGTTGGAATTAGTATTTTCTTCTTTTTGGTGGGCCATTCCATCTCTCATTACTCTTTCCCTCTTCTTTTTGGCATAAGCATTCCTGTTATTACAGTTGCCATCAAACTTTTGCTTGAGGAGAATCTGAACTGCCTCATTCAAGCCAAACATCTACAAGGAATGTTGAGGAGAACTGATACTTTTGATAGGATTGATGACATTTATCAGTAGCATTTTTCTTCTTTGCACATCTAGGGTTTTGCAAAAACTCTTCCTATTCAGAAACATGAAAGGTGATAACCAACCATACTTGAGTACAGTGGTGCTTCAGGTTACGTATGCTTCAGATTACAGACTCCGCTAACCCAGAACTTTGCTTCAGGATGAGATCAGAAATCATGCTCCGGTGGCGCAACGGCAGCAGGAGGCCCCATTAGCTAAAGTGGTGCTTCAGGTTAAGAACAGTTTCAGGTTAAGTACGGACCTCCGGAATGAATTAAGTACTTAACCTGAGGTACCACTGTAAAAGTGAGATGCAAGGGATCCTGCTCAAGCAGCAGATTGGTATGAATGTCAAGGAAAGATGAGTGTTAAACCCTGGGTGGTTTTTTAAATTAAAAAAATATCTCTAAATAAGATCAGGCAAGGGATCAGGAGCTAACCTGAGCTTCATGAAATGGATGACATCAAGGAATCATGAGGACTTCCAACTGGAGGAGGAAAAAGTAGATGCTCAAAATCTGGGTTAAGGGCCATTTTCTCAAAAGTCAGTCCAGGCTGATCTGAACACTTCCATGTATGTGCAAAGTGGTGGAGCCACCACCATATTCTTCCAGCTGAAAAAGATTCCTGACTGCTCCAACAGGGCCATAGTTCAGTGATAGCTTTGCACACAGAAGGTTTCAGGTTCAATCCCCACCATCTCCAGGTGGGGCTAGGAAATAATTCTGGAGAGCTGCTACTACTCAGCGTAGATGATATGGACCAATGATCTGGCTCAACATTTCTGTTGGGAACACACAGCCCCATGTATGTGCATCTTTTTGTCTCATTATGTGTTTTATCCCATTCTTGAATCACAGTCCTTTTCACCTGGCTGGTCTTGGTACTTTGAGCAAACATTACAGGAGGGAGAGGGAATTGGATGGCATTAGTGAGCCCCCGCCTACATGCACTGCTTAACTGCATTTAACTAGCACAGGTTTATTGGCCTACCACCAAGGGTGCCATTTAGACCACCAGATGAGATTTTTGGAGTGGTATCAACTGGTTTTGGCCTACTGCATGAAGATTAATACCTGTGTAGAAACCTAGGAATAATTTTCATCTTATTTGCAGTACAATTGGGATTTCCTCCTAAAGTTGCAGAGCTAATGTTACACTAGGGTATTTAAAACACAAGCAATCCTCCAACCCCTGCAAGAAAAAATGTGTCAGAGACCCCACGCTGCTCTGTGGTGTCCTTGTCCCAAGCGCCGTTAATCTGCACTGTTTGCTCCTAACGGGCTTCCTGATGCGCCAGCCCAGAGTGAAATAGATATAGTTGAGTAGCGCTAACGCATTGCGTTTCACACACATCCCCGCCATGTGTATTAATCTCCATGTTGGAGGAAGTAACGATGTGAGGCGGCCCTTCATTTCCTATTACTGGTGATCTCCTAAGCCTCCCATCCTTTCCAAAGGCACCGCTTTCTAATGAATACGTTCCACATTCAACATGATGAATGGTTTCAATTAAAAACAATCTTTGAGAAAATGTTGCTGTTGTATGGCAAACGAACATACAGCGTTATTCATTTATTCTCGCAGGCCATTGGAGCTAATGTGTCAGTTTTGTAAATTAAATGTTTGTGTGGATCCGGGGGGCTTCTGTGGTGGAGGTGGGGGCAGCGGAGGGGAGGCTTTGAGAAGAACCCTTTTAGCCTGAGAGCCATAAAGTCTAAAGAAAGCCAGCACGCTTCCCTTTTGACTAACAATTAAACAGAACACGGGAGCTCAGCGAGGCAGAGTAGAGTGAAAATACCACCCCGTTCCACGTGCCGGAGAGAAAATTGCATTGATATTTATAGAAGAAAAGATCTACCTGCGCTTAAGGCTTTTATAATTGTCAGAGGTGTCATTTGTAAAAGACAGCGAGGGCCGTGAATGCGTCAATGTCAAGAGAGCTGCGTGATCTCGGTAACTGCGAGAGGAAAACCCCACTGTTACTCTCACTTCTGTGAAGTTGCAAAGCCTTGCAAGGGAGGGCAGCTGTTGCAGGTTGGAGCTTTTAATTGGGAATTTCACTCCTTTCTTCCTTGGCTCAGGCGATTTTCCTCCTGTGGGCTTGCTGCAGCTGCCAAACCGCACACAAGCACCCAGTCGACCCAGCATTGTAAACGGAGGGCTTAATGCACAGGTCAGAGCATGCCTGCCAAGAGAATGGCTTCATTCTGTGAGCACCTCAGCTGCCTTGGGCCATGAGTGTGGTCCAAATTCGGCTGGCCAGATTCTTATTCTGCTTTTAAGTCCAACTGAGTGAATTGACTATAACTTATATTTTCCAAAAATGAAGGAAACTTCTACAGCAGTACCGTGAATGCATAATTCACCACAGTATCACTGAAGTTAATGGAATGGCTGCTGTTATTGAATTAGAATTTCCTTTTTCTGTGTTCAACATGTTTTGCAGCCTTTATTTCTTTCATCCTTGCAATGACAGTGTTAAGAAAGTCACTTAGGGAGCAACTCCATGAACAGTAAAGGGTAAAGGGGACCCCTGACCGTTAAGTCCAGTCGCAGACGACTCTGGGGTTGCGGCACTCATCTTGCTTTATTGGTCGAGGGAGCCGGCGTACAGCTTCTGGGTCATGTGGCCAACATGACAAAGCCACTTCTGGCGAACCAGAGCAGTGCACGGAAACACCGTTTACCTTCCCGCCAGAGTGGTACCTATTTATCTACTTGCACTTTGACATGCTTTTGAACTGCTAGGTGGGCAGGAGCTGGGACCGAGCAACGGGAGCTCATCCTGTTGCGGGGATTCGAACTGCTGACCTTCTGATCGGAAAGCCCTAGGCTCTGTGGTTTAGACCACAGCGCCAAGTTGGCGCAAATCAAGCCAGTGTAGAGTTACACCAGATCCAAACCCCACCCAGTGGTGCAGCTGCTTAATCTAAGCCTGAAAAAGGGAGAATAAGCCTTTAAAACTGTTCTATGCCAGTCAGCCGGGTCGCCTGACTGGGCTGAACAGGCTAAGGGTTCAGCCTAAGTCCTCCCTCTCTGGTATTACCCCTGCCACATTCACACAATGTCTCTTTCTGGCATTGGCTTGGCCGGTTTCAGGTGAACTGGGATGAGCAAATTACACCGGTGTGTCTTTGGCTGAGCCAGGGTTGGGGACTTGCTGCATATCCCTCAACCATCCTGATTTGACTGGGACATCACAGAATTCCCAGGATGTCCTGTTTTGGCTCCCAAGCTCAGCAAGAGTCAGCTGGCTCCCACCAGAGGACAGGATCAAAAGATGCATGGTTTTTGGTGCAGCACCCTCGCCTCACATCCATGCTCCCTCCTCTGCATCATATGGTCCAAACGGCACCTGCTTCCAGATGTTCTGAGTCCCACCACTCAGAACTTTGGCTGGGGGGTGGGCGGTAGGAGTCACTGCGGTCCTCGTGTGCATGCATGTGCATGTGTTATGGGGGGGGGCAGAAGGGCTGGTAAGCAACTGCTGGGGCAGAGAGGCAAAGTGGCGGTGGGATGACAGGATTGCCCTGAAATAATGGGACCAGATAAGTACTTACCTGGCAAGGGAGATACCATGATCACGAAAAAATGGGACCCAGTTATTCCCAATTTAACAACAGTGAACAGTGACTTATTCAAGGGCAATGTAAGTCCATAACTGAGATGCAATCTGAACCCTGCTCGACAACAAACTGTTCACTGAACTACAGCGCCTGTCACAACATTCGATAGAGATTTTTTTCTGAAGTCTGTGTAAGACATGATTCAGGATAGGAATTAGGGATTTTGCTAGCAGAGAATTGTCTTCTGAAATGCCAGGCTGACTTACTGAAGCTGACTTTGCTTCCTCTAGATTTCTACAATACACCAGCTGAGCAAATGGAGGTTGCGCAAAACATTGATAGCTTAACTCTATGCACATTTACTCAGAAGAAATCCTTGCTGCTTATTCCCAGGGAAGCGTACATAGAACTACAACCTCAGTGCAATTCTTACACACATTCTTCTTAGGGTCACAGTTGCAAAACTGCTTTGTCATCTTAAAGCTATATATGCAAAACTGTTGATGTTATGTAACTGCAAGCTAAATAGACCTGTTGTTGATCACCTGTTGACTACAAGACCTATAATGCAATGCAGTGTTGAGTTCAATGCGAATGTACAAAAACCACCTGAGATCTGAGGCTAAAGCAAATCATTGCAAATAAAAGGAAGTGTGGAAATACAAATTGTTGAAATTCGACTGGGCAGTTGGATTGACCATGAAAATTTGGACTTAAAGTTGGAATACCCCCTGACTGATTTATACTAAGTGGAAAAAAATGTTACAGCACTGTGACCTCTTGGTATGTAACCAGCACTGAATATTAATTCTCAAGCCCGCTGTTGCAATTAAAAAAAAAAATCTACATAGAAACTTATGGTATTAATATTTACCCAGTCAGTGGTGCATGATACATTCTTACACATTTTAATTTTGAAGTCACACTTCCCAGAATAAGTGAATTCTTCTATATTTGCCCCGCAGAACATCCTAGTGCTGTTTGGAATTGATCCATTCTCTAATATTCTTCCTCCATATTATCATATGTTGAATGTCAACACTGGATATCAAATGTCAACTTATAATGTAGCAAATGCAGACTGTCAAATGCCACACATTGTCCAAGTCAAATATGGGATGTCAGGTGTCAAATATCAAATATCGAAATTTCAAATGTTTGACAAACAGACAACACCAGAATCCACAGTAACAATGTCTAGAAAAGACTGGAGCTGATGGTGACAGTCTATCATTATAGGAGTTGCAGGGGAAAGCTTATGAACATTGGAAACTGGTCAGAGCAGAATGAGATCCCCATACAATGTGCCAAACTCAAAAGAGGCATGCAAAAAGTGGGTAATTTGGACTGGCTCCTGCACTGATGTCAGAACATGCATGTAAATGGGACACTAGCACCTCGGATAGCTCAGTTGGTAGAGCATGAAACTCTTAATCTAATGGGTTGTGGGTTCAAACCCCACATTGGGTGAAAAATTCCTGCACTGCAGGGGTTGGACTAGATGATCTGTGTTGTCCCTTCCAATTCTGCCTTTCTGTGATTCTATGCTAATGTGAAATGCCCTAGACGTGACATTCCGCCCCTTTGAGCCTCTGTCTTTTACGGCCTTGCCAGACAAACCTCTCTCCAACTGAGTGTGTCAATACGACCTGATGGATGGGCTAGCAATACTCCCCCCACCATCCCTCTTTCTGCTGCAAAAGAAGTTCAAGAAAATCTATGGATGTGTTTACACATACCTTACTGCTTAACTTCTAATTTCATTCCCATGGCAACTTCAGAAATGTTAATGTACATTGGTAGTCATTTTGCACACACAGTTCAATTAGGGACTTAACAACATCTCCTTTCCATGGTTCACCGTGGTGACTCCTGCATACAGTCAGAAATAATACTTTCGGTTATCACAGTATCCCCTTGTGGTATTTTTATTTGGAATACCACTGCCTGCATTGGAAATTTGGGCTCAGTTCTCCAATCTGTTAAGGTCATCTTGAATTCCGATTCTGTCTTCTGTGGCGTTAGCTACACCTCCCAGTTTGGTGTCATCTGCAGATTTGATGAGCATCCCCTCAATTCCTTCACCCAAGTCATTTATAAACACATATAATAATAACGGACCCAGGACAGAAGCCTGTGGCACCTCGCTTGTCACTTTTCCCCAGGATGATGAGAAACCGTTAATGGGTACTCTTTGGGTTCAGTCAGTGAAGCAGCTACAAATCTCACAGTTACCTCGTTCAACCCACATTTTACCGGCTTCCTCACAAGAATATCATGGGAACTTTGTCAAAAAACCTTACTGAAGTCACTATACTCTATGTCCACAGCATCCCCCTGATTAACCAAACCTGTAACTCCATCAGAAAAAGAGACGAGAGTCGCCTGGCATGGCTTGTTTTTGAGAAGCCCATGCTGTGTCTTCATAATCACAGCATCCTTTTCTAAGTGCTCACAGGTCGCCTGTTTACTTATCGGTTCTAGGACCTTTCCTGGATCTTCTCCCCAACCCCGCACTTGTTGAAGATGAACATTTGCCTGCTCTCCAAGAATTCTCAAAGATTATAGATTGTGGCATTGCGCTAAAGGATTTTGCTTAGCATGGGTGTCACAGAAATAACTTTATCATTTAGATGTTGACCGTGAAGACATTCATAGGTCCCTGGTGTCTGGGCTGGCAGGGTGAGGACAGGACTGCTCCATCCACCATGTTTCATGCTGAGTAATAATGCCAGAAGATGGGAGGGCATTGAAGGCACAGCAGGACTGAACTCAGAAATGTCCACATGAGTGGTAAAGCACTAACAATGTGAGGGAGCCATGAATCGGTTTTTTTAAAATATTAGTACTGATCATTGTTTATCCCAAGTAGCTTAATGTCAACCAGTACATTTGGGATAATACTGAGCCAGTGGCAGAAGTGTGAGAGGGACAAAAACCAATGGGGAATGATGAGCCCTCATTTGAATAAAGCAACACTAGAGATTGATTGGCCTTTAATTCATAGATAATAGGGAAGTCTTTAACCTGTAGAAATATACCCATGAATCATATCAGACAGACTGCCATGGATAGGTCTTTAGGTAACAGGCTTTGCAACTGAGAAATAGAATCATGTGAGACCTTCCTTAAACATACTATCAAACATACTCAAATTATTTTAACTTCTCTGAAAATTTTTCTAAAACGTTCCCTCTGCACAAGTCCAATATGCTCACCACTGAATAAATCTTCCAAAGGAATGAAATTGATCCATTTTTAGCAGGGCAACAAGAGCCATAAATTTAGCCCACTGGCACCTCCCCTCGATATAATTCCTGGCAGATATATTTTTTATGCAATAATGAATAATGAATAAAATTCAGTAATTGTCAGATAGGGCCTGCACACAACAGAAAACCAGACAGGCCTTGGTCAAGAGATATGGTATAAATATGTTGAGTCTATTTGCTAGAATTGCAGTAAAAATAACTTATAATCTCCATTAAGCAATGTGGTTGACCTATGGGAATTTAATTGCTTAATATCTTTAGTTTAGGAATGAGTAGTATTCTGTGGATTCTGGAATCTGTCCTCATGAAAGAATATTGCTAAATAAGTCCAATAAGTGTGGGAAAAGATTTTCTGAGAAGTGTTTATAATACTCCGCACAGAACCAATCTGGTTCTGAAGATTTACCATTCTTTGATTCCTTAATCGCATTTCAGAATTATTTCTCACTAATTGTGGCTCAGGATCATAATACATCAAGAACTGCCTCTTCCCCGTGAACCACCCTGGATCCTGCGATCATCACATGATGCCCTGGTTTGTGTGCCCCCTCCGCAAGAGCCCTGGAGGGTGGCAACATGAAAATGGGACTTTTCTGCAGTGGCTCCCCACTTTTTGAATGCTCTCCCTAGGGAGGCTCACCTGATGCCTTCATTACATATATTTAGATGCCAGGAGAAAACATTCCTCTCCTCCCAATCTATTACCTTTTAAACTGTTAGGGTGGGGGTATTGTTTATGTTTGTTAATATGTTATTTATTTCTGTGTTTTTATATTGTCTAGCGCTCTGAGCTGCAGATCTCTCACAGCAGGAAATGAAACCTGTGAACTAAGCCTTTGTTAGTTGATAGAGCCAGTAGCAGTAGATGCAAAATTCAGTGATGATGATTAAACAAGATGATTGCATAGGATCTCTCTCTGGGATCAGAAAGAGGAAAGTTACTGAACTGTTTTAAGGACTTAAAGAAGATGGGGCAGCATTGCTTACTTGTTTAAGCACAATGTGTTATTGTGTATCTTTGTAATGTTTATTTGTAACTATCTTAAGACTGTTTCCAGTACAGATTTGTAATTCATTCTTGTGGTGGAAAGCAAATTCATTTTCTACTCTGCACAAGGTCCAGATCAAGGATTTCGCTTGCAGCAACTCTAACATCCGCTTCTGCATAAATGACTTTATTCTGACCTTGTCCAACTGATCTCCCTCTTCTAACTTTTCAACCACACTCCCCTTCCCTTAGAAGCCTTGTCTTTTTCATTTGTGACTCTGATGGAAGGGCTTGTATCTCTTTTTATTTTCTATTGTTCTGAGCCATTTTGGGAGTACATATGTGTCTGCAAAGCGGGATAAAAGTAACTGAGCAAACACTCTGTTTCCTGCATCACTTTGGAAGAAGCAAGCCGCAAAGCAGAGGGCCGCCTAGATCTTCTGTTCTGAGACATTTGTTTCCTGCCGTTCCTAGAGACAATAACGCTACTGAAACAGATCCTGCTCATTTTGCATGTTGTCGCATTCGAGAGGCATTCAAAGTGCTTGCTCAGTGGCCCATTCATAGCTAACCAAGCAAGGAATGATATGAAGTCAGAAGGCATTAATAGAGGTATTGCATTTATTTTTCGTTACTGGCTATTGTGATTGAGACTGCAGTTCAGTGCAAGAGCACATGTCTTGCATACAGAAGGTCCTCAGATCAATCCCTGGTATTGCGGCTTCATAGGTTCTGAGATAGCAAAACCCAAGAGTGGCTTGCAAAACTGTTGCAGATCACAGTGGGTCAGAGGGATTAACATAATAAGGGGGCGTCATGTAAACGTAGGTGGAAATATATTTTATTGTATTATTTATATGATATTAGCCGCTCTGAGCCTGGCTCCAGCCAGGGAGGGCAGGGTACAAATAAAAAATTATTATTATTAATTTTATTTTTAAAAAAAGAAATTGCATTGATCACTTGCATTTGGTTTGGCATATGACATATTTGGGGGGATGCGGGTGGCGCTGTGGTCTAAACCGCAGAGCCTAGGGCTTGCTGATCAGAAGGTTGGCGGTTCAAATCCCCGCGACGGGGTGAGCTCCCATTGCTTGGTCCCTGCTCCTGCCCACCTAGCAGTTCAAAAGCACAACAAAGTCAAAGTAGATAAATAGGTACTACTCCGGCGGGAAGGTAAACGGCGTTTCCATGCACTGCTCTGGTTCGCCAGAAGCGGCTTAGTCATGTTGGCCACATGACCTGAAAGCTGTCTGCAGACAAACGCCGGCTCCCTCGGCCTGTAGAGTGAGATGAGCACGCAACCCCAGAGTTGTCTGCGCCTGGACCTAACAGTCAGGGGTACCTTTACCTATGACATATTTGATGGCTTTCTCAAATTATCACTTCAGCTTATAGACCCACTGTGAAGTCTTAGTATTCTGACTTCTTAAACTGCAATTCTATAGAAACCTATCTGTGAGTAAGCCTCGGTGAACAGGGAGTAGGGATAGGTGAATGTCCTTTTCTGTTTCTTTCTGTTTCTCATTTTTCCAGTCTTACATTCAGTTCTCCACATTTGTGCTTCACTCTGCTTTTTAAATTATTTTTAAAAAAGTTCTCATAAGATTGTGCTGTAAATCTGTGGCCAACCGAATTCAGGATGTAGCTTTTGCCCCACTGCTGCAGACGTCTTTCTTTGAGCACATACCAAATGCTGACTCCTGAGCAGAATTGTTACATGGCTGAGAGCAACCACTCCTCCCTCCGCCAAACTACAACAATGGAGTTTCCATGTATAACAGTTAAATAAATAAAGACAACATACAGTTGGGTGTGATTGTAATACATTTTTCTTATTCTTATCTCAGCATTGCACAAACAGTGTAAGCTACACCTGATGAAACTCCCTTTATTAAAAGTGTATGAGCCACTTATCTGGAGGAGAGTCCCACCTCTTAAAAAAAGGGTTTTTTTTGGCCTTGTTACTCTCACCTCTCTGACTATGAGTGTTTCAACATGACCTTCCCCCTGGATGGGGGTGTCCACATGGACTTAAAAAGTCTTGCAACTGACCACTTGCCAAGGGGGTTCAGCAGACGGAGGACAAGGAGCCCCAAGACAAGGTGCACAAGGTCCAGAGCCAGCATGAATACAATGTTCCACTATTCTTGGGCTTGGTTCTCATGTCAAAGCAAGAACTGTGGAACTGACTCTCCCTTATTTCTTTCATTGGGCGACTCTCTACTTGTGGGCTTCTTATCAACATCAGGGTTGCCCAGAGGATGTCAGACTAGAAATGTGCTTGGTTTGATCTGGCAAATGCTTCTTATGTTCCTTATACAGTGGTCCCTCGGGTTAAGAACTTAATTCATTCTGGAGGTCCGTTCTTAACCTGAAACAGTTCTTAACCTGAAGTACCACTTTAGCTAATGGGGCCTCCCGCTGCCGCCGTGCAATTTCTGTTCTCATCCTAAAGCAAAGTTCTTAACCCGAGGTACTATTTCAGGGTTAGTGGAGTCTTAACCTGAAGCATCTGTAACCTGAGGTACCACTGTATACCAACTTGACCTGATGATATTTGGGTTTTTTTTTTAAAAAAGAACTTCTTATTTGGCTTTTAGTACTGGGGATTGGCTTCATTGGACTCAATCTTCTTGTCGTGAAATTGTGCTTTTTTAATGCATCCTGTCAGTCATTCTGCCATAGGTCTCTCTCTCTAGTTAGTTCCTCTACATTTGGACTGCCACTAATTACTGTCGGAAATGTCCCATGCACTCGGCTGAAAGGCAAGCATTTTGTCCTAAATTACCCTCTGTCGGATCAAACCTCTCTAGGCCATTGCCAGCCACAAAGGCCACTCCCCTTTCCCTTAGTCCGACTGCAAAGGTTAAAAGAGGGGGCGTGTGTGCTGACTTCCTATTATGACCCCCAGTATGGTACCATTAAATGGCCCCTCTCTGTATAGGCTTAATTGGCCAATATATGATGGTTCCTATTGACTCTCTGTATTAAGGACACGGTGCGCTGTATTTGCAATGCATATAATTCATTATGTCGACGTCATTTTCACCGGCTGGTATTGTTCATCCCTTGCTGCTTCCCAAATTATTATTCCATGCGAATTTCCTACGTAATTAAGAGGTTGGGTTGTGGTTTCAAAGCAGAAATGACAAAAGGCAGAAATGCCTCCTGAAACCGGGTTGCATTCAGCATTGTTTGCCTAACCATTAGCTTAGGCCAGCAGATGTCAGCCTAAATTGAAAAATGGAGGTGGTGTGGATGGGAGGGGGAGAGTGAGGGTGAGTGGAATACTGTATCCTAATGTGAGCATTTCATGTGCCAGATGGGAATTTTACACAGACCGGCAGGAGAGGTAGCCAACAGTGGTTAAAATTCAGTGTTGGAAGTAGCTTGGTGACACGTCATATGCTGATAGCTTTTTTTGTGTGTGTGTGTATGTGGGTGGGTGGGGATTATAGGACTTAATTGTATCATAGATCAATGATACTTTAATTTATGAGGATTGATTTTGTTAATTCAAGCAGTTCAAAAGGCACTGTTAAAGCTTCAGTTCGTTAAATTGACACTGGCTTGTGCTTCGCTCAGGCTGCCAGAAGATGAATGACTGTTTGTACGTTTTCATTTTTCCTCTGTTTTATTTTAGCACCTGTCCCTTGCTGCGATTCACTTCTGAAGGAAAATATGGGAATCACATTGAACCCATGCTTCAGCATCACCATTGGCCTCCTGGCGCATTTCAAGGTACTGGCTTTGGCCTAGAAAGTCCTGAACAGCTTCAGTCCTGCTGACCTTAAGCTGTATCCAGATGGCATCTTTTCCCACTTATTGCAGCACTAAATCAAAAGTGAGGAAAATGTATCTCTACTATTCTTGTGGGACTGCAGTCACTGAACTCACCATTTCAAGTAGGATCTGCATTCCCCAAATGGCTTGAAGATATCAGGCACACATGTCTGTGTAATCTCAACCCCTCCGTTTTCTTATGTTGTAAGCAGCCCTGTAGTTTGCTGGTAAACACCTCCTGACTGCCTTCTCCTTCTATATGGCCTGCTGCAACTTCCCAGATCTGCTCTAATTATTCCCTTCATGCTTCAAGTCCACATTAAAGAGCACAGAGAGGGACACTTTTTCAGGGAGATCATTTGCAGCTGTGGTCCTTCATTTCCCAGGAGCCATGGAAGTCTCGTTCTCAGGGCTGGAGTTTGCTAACCAAGTTCAAGGATGAAGCTAAGGTCCAAGTGTTTCCCTTTTCTCTCCTTCCCCCTCTTACTCCCCATAAAAGTCTACTAAAGAAAAAGTCCAAGTTGATGTCATGCTCCAAGTTCTTTGCCCTCCTTCACTTCATTGGCAGGAGCTTGAGGGACAGGGGAAACTCGGGCCACAATGCTAAGATGGCAAATATTTTGTCAAGACCGGCTCTATCGTTAGGCCGGGTGAGGAAGCAGATGCTGGAGAGTGGTAATGAGATGTTGGAGTACAGAGCCATGTGTCCCAAGTGACTTAACCGTAAACCAGCCTCTTGATCTCTGGTGTGGTAGAAAACGTGGTTTCATCTCCAGTCTTGAAATAAGATTCAACTGCTACTATGATCAGCTTCAGTATGTGAAATGACTGGGGACCATCTTGTCCAGTAAATAAAATAACCTGGGTCAGCCCTGTGTTTTGTTTTTGCTGCCAGGAGAGACGTTGTGGAGTTGCTGTTTTCAGGGGTAGGTGGACAAACCCACATTTCCCATGACATGTTTTAAGCATATATGGGATCACTTAAATTTGATGTACTATATTCTATTTACAGTGGTACCTTGGTTGTTGAACTTAATCCATTCCGGGAGTCCGTTTGACTCCCGGAACCATTCAAAAACCAAGGTGCGGCTTCCGATTAGCTGCAGGAGCTTCCTGCACTCAATCGGAAGATGCGGTAGCCACGACAGACGTCCGGCTCCCAAAACATGTTCGCAAACCGGAACACTTACTTCAGGGTTCGTGGCAGGAACCAATTTGTTCATGAGCCAAGCTGTTCGACAGGTACCACTGTAGTGAGTATTTAATACTCTTAGTTTTATGTCTGAAATGTTGTTATCTGCCTTCGGCTATGGTTGGGTCATATTAGAAATCTGAACGTAAAAAACACTAGCACATTTTACACTACACCAGGGGCTCTTAAATCTTGTTGTTTTTTAAAAAAACACCAAATGGGCCTGATGGCATCACACTGGCCTTCCATTATCAAGCATATTCAAATAATTGTGTTTGGAGACTCTTAAAGATAGCATCCTCCTACTTTCTGATCTGCTGATGCCAGGCTGGAAGCAAAGACCTAGACTCCCTGTGTTTCTATAGCAAATGTGCCAACCAATGATCGATAATTTCACATAAGCAGGAAGACTGTTGGAAGAATGCGAGTGGTCTATTTGTTGAAATCATCTTGAAAATTCAACTAAAATGTAAGAGAAAATACAGAATACTGTATGCAAATGTTTCAAAGAGTGTGAAAATTTGATTGTCAACCTTTTAATTGCACCAAGGATTACCTTGGCACGATATTGGGAAAAAATTCAACAGTTCCATCTGTTAGAGAATGGCTACAGAAAGCATTAGAAGTTCCATGTATGAATAAACTAAGTGATTTAGGTAATGGTTTAGATAAGATATGGACAAATTATTTTTTCTTCTTTAAAGACATTGCTTTATTTTGGGTTGGAATAACCATTTTGAACTAGAGATTAGCTATTTCTGTATTTAGAGAATGTTGAATTGATTTTTTTTTTTTTCTTCTTCCCCTGATTACAGGTAGGAAATATTAAAGCATTCTATTTGGATAAGTTCTTGATTAGTAACATTATGTTTAAAAGATTATTAAGGGGTCAGGTTTTGTTGTTTGTTCTTATTCATTTTGTGATACAATTATGCATGCAGTTATGATAATAATAAATGAATGGAAACTATTTTTTATTATAATTCTCTAAAAGGGGTGGGGGTGGGGAAGAATGGCGGCCAGTCAATGAAAACTGATTAAGTGCATTATAGAATAAATCTGCCAGCCCCTTCATACTTAATAATTACATAAGCCTATGACTGTAGGAGAGATGGGAATGTATAGGAAGTTGTCAATAGTATGTAATGTTGTACATTTCATCTGGAACACCTGGTTCTGGACAGAGACAGGATACTGGGGGAAAGGCCCATTGGTCTCACCCAGCAAGGCATACAATACATTTCATGATAAGCTGTGATCTTTGCGGAAGTTTTTAAATGGTGTAAATTCTTGCCTGTTAAGCAGCAAACTAGGTTTATTTCCTGTTGTCCTTGCCCACCCCTCTTGAATCCCATAGTCTTTCCCCATTTTTCATCTGATTTGAGAAAAGCTGCCAAACAATGTTCTTCCTCTGTCACTTCCTGTTTTGCATATGCAAACCCATGGACTTTGCAATGCTCAGCATAGCGCAGTGGCTTTCATTGCATTGTTGGCTCTCTCCTCCGACATCTGTTTTCCGCTCTTTCTTGTTCTGGTGCAGATTTGTTGTCATTATTGTGTTAGGTCCTACAAAATGGGAAACAAGTAAGCAGATAGCTTTTTAGGAACTCAATTTCCAGTAAAAGGACTTGCCTAACTTCACCCTCTCTCTCTCTCTTTCCTTCACCTCAACTATTAATACCTGCCTTTTTTGGAGAAGGAATGCTTTGGGTCACGTGCAATGATATCTCTCTCTCTCTCTCTCTCTCTCTCTCTCTCTCTCTCTCTCTCTCTCTCTCTCTCTCTCTCATATATTGGGATAAGCAACCTGTGGCTCTCAGCCTCATTTTATGCAACGCCCAACAGAGTGGCAAGATACAAAAGAGGTCAGGGCTCTTGTGCCTTTAATGGTTGGTCTCTTTGCTAGATGATGTCAGATATGTGGCAGATAAAGGCAGAAAAGGCAGAAAAAGGGGTTTCAGGCACCACTGATCAGCTGATTGGTGGTACCTGCAAAGCCCATTGCAATGTATTTGAAATTCCGTTATCAGATTATTGTTGTGGCTTCAACATGCAGCAAAGGACTTTCTGAAAGCACCAACAATCAGCTGATTGTCAGTGCTTGGAGAGAGCCCTGCCCAGCTGAAACCCCCAACAAAGAACTGGAGGAAATTATTTGAATGCAAACCATTATTTATGGAAAAAGACCCCCCCTTTTTTCAGAGCACCTCTCTCTCTATAGATACTTCAAAGAGGCCTCCTATAACCAGTGATCAGCTGATTAATTTTATAATGAATGATTTTAGAGTGTTGTTTGTGCTGTACTTTTGTACTGTTTTATTGTTGTTAGCCGCCCTGAGCCCGGCTTCGGCAGGGGAGGGCGGGATATCAATAAAATTTATTATTATTATTATTATTATTATTATTATTATTATTATTATTATTACAGGGGGTCTTTTTGAAGATGCACTCCCAGCAAAAATCAGTTGATAAGCACTGAAAGCACATCTTCAAATGGATCCATCAGCTGATGGATACTTACAGCAAACTCCTTTGAACATTGACAGGTGCCAATCACCTGCTATCATCATGACATCAGCAGAATGACAGGTAGGTGGTTACACTGACTTGTCAAAACTGGCTCATGGAGCCTGGGGAGATAAGGATCTGGTCCGCCAGCCAGATCCAATTCTTCACTACTGCATTAAACTAATTTAAGGCCTCTTCCAGGTGCACATGGAGTTTGTGGGATAGTTTTGCAGATATCTGTGAGGGGAAATCCTCCAACATCATTGGAAGGGGTTAGGACAAGGGCCTGGGAGATCAGGGTTGAAATCCCCACTCAGTCATGAAACTCACCAGATACCCTTACACCAGTCACTCTTTCTACCTCTACCTTGCTGTGGGGATAAAGTGGAGAGGGGAAGAACCACGGGCTATATACCACCCTGCACTGCTTGAAGAAACAGTGGGATGGATATGCAAGAATTAAGTAAATGAACATGGGTACCTGAGTCCTTGGGTAAGAAACCCTGCATGGATGATCCTCCTTCACGACCAATTCACTACCCTTATTACCTGTTGCTCCTCTTCACCTCCTCCTTGCTTCTTGGTCCTATCTGCTTGCTTGACAGACAGAAAAGGAAGAAGAAGAAGAAGAAGAAGAAGAAGAGGAGGAGGAGGAGGAGGAGGAGGAGGAGGAGGAGGAGGAGGAGGAGGAGGAGTTTGGATTTGATATCCCGCTTTATCACTACCTGAAGGAGTCTCAAAGCAGCTCACATTCTCTTTTCCCTTCCTTCCCCACAACAAACACTCTGTGAGGTGAGTGGGGCTGAGAGACTTCAGAGAAGTGTGACTAGCCCAAGATCACCCGGCAGCTGCATGTGGAGGAGTGGAGATGCGAACCCGGCTCACCAGATTACAAGTCTACTGCTCTTAACCACTACACCACACTGGCTCAGAGATGAAATGAGCAAGCAGGCAGGGTTGTCTGCTCCTTCCATAAGAACCACCAATATTGTCTGTAAGAGAGAGAGGTAGAGGTGGGTGAACAAGCAGGTTGGAGAGCACTTTTGCCACTGTGCCTCAGCTGAGGTATTGTCCCTCAGCAGGTGCCCAAACACATTAACCCATGGCTCTGGCCGTGCTGCTGCCAATCGAATATGCATTCTATGCCCGTTTCTTTCTGTTCTGGCCCCCCTCTTCCCTCTCCACACAGCTCCAGCTGTAATCATCCCCCCCCCCCCGGCCGCCCAGTTTACATTCTTTGAGTTTGATGGTGTGGTGCACCCGCCTGCTATAAAGCACAGTTCATAAATCTCCGGGGAAGCGTCTGTCAGATTCGTCTGGTTGGTGATCATTTACAATTGTTGGCAGGCAGCATGTAACTGATCACAGAGCAAACGGAAAGCTGAGAGCCGGTGTGGTAGGGTGTAGCACAGCCGCTCCGAGTGGGAAGCAGAAAGCCTCTGGTTCAAATTTCGCCCCAACCCTGAGTTCATTCAATAGCAATAGGCAAAACTCCAGCTGTGTGGTGTTCCAGTCCTGCACTCCCAACCCCTGCCACAAGCTTACTGGGTGAACTTTGGCAAGTCTCTCTCTCTCCTCCCCTCTCTGGCCATCTGCTTAACCTACCTCACAGGGTTGTCGTGAGGTCAAAATGGACTGGGGAGAATGATGGCCAAAATGACCCTTTCATTTTGCCACCTGCAACTAGGGCAGCATGAGAAACAGGGCTGCGCTGTACTCAGAGTAGACCCACTGAACAATGATTAAATTATAACAACACAACAAGATGGAAGAAGTAAAAAAAAAGAGAGCGAGAGATCACACATGGGTGAAGGGGAACAGGCGGTATAGGGGAATTTGAAATATTATTTATAATATAAAAACTTTAATATAAAATTTCTAACTGTGTTGTATTTGTATACAGAAAAGAGAAGTTTAGAGTAATTAGGTATATTTTAATTTAGTTAATTATGCAATAGGTTTATGTTAGAAAATGAATATGGATGTTGAATTTGATGTTTGTAATTTTTCTTTATTAAACAACAACAGCAACAACAACTCAGAGTAGACCCACTTACATGAATGAACTTAAGTTTCCAATGTCCATTAACTTTAATAGGTCTACTCTGAGTAGGAAATTGTAGATTTTAGTGATTCTTAGAGAGCTTTCTTCGAAACATCTATTCACACCACCAGCTTATTTCCCCTCATCCCCTCCATGTGGTCCCACAAAACCCTTCCCTATGTGCTGCTAGTAAACCCCAGGATGGAAATTCACATTGACACCATTTCCTGGACGCTTCCTAGAAACTCCGAAGTGGAAACATTTTCAGACGTTTCTGTAAAGGTGATGAGAATTAACCCCTCCCCTCTCCACGTGCTGCAGCCCTGATCCTGTTTGGTCTCATTGAAGCTGCTATCGTGGGTCACCTGTGGCCCTTGAGATGTTGCTGGACTCCAACTCCCATCAGCCCTGGCTAGCATGGACAATGGTCAGGAAGGATGGGAGCTGGAGTCCAGCAGCATCTGAAAACAGACCTGTTATATGCATAACCGCATATAACATATAACCTGTGGCCCTTGAGATGTTGCTGGACTCCAACTCCCATCAGCCCTGGCTAGCATGGCCAATGGTCAGGAAGGATGGGAGTTGGAGTCCAGCAGCATCTGAAAACAGACCTGTTATATGCATAACCACATTTAGTGCTACCACACTAGCATTGCAGGTCTTTAAGCAGATGTTGCGTGGCCATCTGTCATGGATGCTTTAGTTGAGATTCCGGCATTGCAGGGGGTTGGACTAGATGACTCTTGAGGTCCCTTCCTTCCTGCTATCCACCCCTCCCCACCAGTACGTATATTAATATAATGTAATCAAATAGGATATATGGTATGGTTTGGTATAGCATGGTACTGTGTAAAATAATATATTACATACAATCCATGACTTGATTAATAGAGGGACACATTTAACCACTGCAAGTCTGCAGATATTATCAGAAGCAAGTCCTACTGAGTTCAATGGGACTGGTACCCAGGTAAGTGGGTACACGGTTGCAGAGTTTAGGACGCCCATGTGCTCCAGTCCAGCCTTGTAGCCCCCAGAATAATCACCAAACAAGCTATAACCCACAGTTACCAAAGGATCTCTGCGATGCTTTCTCAGTTGCAAAGGGACCTTATGAGAAAAAGTCTAGATGTGCTGCACAAAATAAGATTTCCTCCGTTGCTTTTAGGAGATATCAAGGTTTGTGGATGACACCGTGCCTACAATCAATACCATCACCGACAATAGACAAGCCCGGCAACGTCGAGGCTGGCTGCACGCTGTTATCAGCATACATGAGCTCATGATCGGAATGCAAGTCTGCAAAAGGGCAGCCTTCACGCTGGGGGGAGATCAAAACCCAGACAGAAAATTTCTCATTAAGGTTGTTAGTTGAGAAGCAGCTTTGTTTCTGGCCTGTCATTGTCAGCACTTTTTCCCAATGATTTTAACTAGAAGAGCAGCAAATTAGATGTCTTCTTTTTTTCTTTTTTTGGGAGGGTGGGGGCGAAGAAGCGGGGTGGGGGGAGAGAACACACCACCCAGCTCCAAATCATCAGCATCTCCAACCCTGGTAGCTTTGTACTTTATGTGCGCAGACCCATATTTCATTGCATCCTCTCCGGTTAGAAAATAATGCAATTCTATTTCATATATTTCTAAATGGGCCAGGCAACATTAAGACCAAAAAAAAGGGGGGGGGAGAGAATAAGTTTGTACAAATGGGAATGCTATTAAACATTAATGTGGTGTCGTCTGCATATTTAGAATCTATTATTTTTTATTACCTTGGACGCTGCCAGGCTGTTTGTGGTGGGATTCAGCCGTCTACCAGCACATTCAGGTTTTGCCGTTAAAATGGGTTCGGTGCTTTGCCCCAACAAACAGACTTTCGAAATCAAAATCTGATCTCTATGCATTGGGAAAGTGATGGGGAAATAAATTCTTCAGTTTTTCAAATATTGTTTCAGATTTGGGGTGCAAGGCCCGATTTGCATCATTGAAGTGGAATCTAGCAGATACCAAGCCTCCACCCCACGTCCCATTTCAGAGTTTGCTACTGCAGCCTACCACCAGTGAGAACCATCGGGAGGAGTTTACCATCTGCCGGGGCAAAGCTGGGGCCTCCGCCATGACACAGCTGCAGTCCTCTCAACAACAGAGGCCAACAAAATGGGTTGTGTACCAGCTCCTAATTCCCCCATTGGCTTCATGTGTTAGGTAAAGGTAAAGGGACCCCTGACCATTAGGTCCAGTCGTGGGCGACTCTGGGGTTGCGGCGCTCATCTCGCTTTATTGGCTGAGGGAGCCGGCGTACAGCTTCCGGGTCATGTGGCCAGCACACTCTGGCGAACCAGAGCAGTGCACGAAAACGCCGTTTACTTTCCGCCGGAGCGGTACCTATTGATCTACTTGCACTTTGACATGCTTTCGAACTGCTAGGTTGGCAGAAGCAGGGACTGAGCAACGGGAGCTCATCCCGTCACGGGGATTCGAACCGCCGACCTTCTGATCGGCAAGTCCTAGAAGGTCACTGGACACTAAATCCTGCAGTTTCTCTCTTGTTCTGGCAACGGGCGCTGCTCCCATTTCAAGGGCATTATTTAACTAGCAGAGCTCTTGTGTCATTGACATTTGCATGCAGTAGCTGCATTATTATACAATACCCTGGGGAAATTCAACAGGTGGAGTCCCCCCTCTCCTATCAGTGCATGTCTATGCAAGAAAATGCTACATCAATTAATTGGGGGGAGGGGCTGCCAAGAGAAAATGCGGCACCCCTAATTTTAAGGCAAATAGAATGTGTTTGCACACACACACACACACACACACACACACACACACACACACACACACACGGTATACAAATGCACACACTCCAGAGATACACATTGCCCAACCAATTAATTACCATGCCAATTATCTTTGTTCAATGAGCAGAAGAAGAGATATGCTGCAACTCTACTCACAATGCAATGGGCTTTTACCTCTACAGATTTATATCCAGCAGCCAAAAACAATGTTTTCCTTGCTTGTGCTAAGACATACGCTGTCAAAAATGTGTGTTTCTTTTTCTACAGAAGAAGTTAACACTTTTCTCTTTTTATCTTCTTTCCACCCCTCCCGATAAAAAGCATTGCATGTCTCCTCAGCCATCCACGTCTTGTCATTGAAAGGGAGAGAGAGAGAGAGAGATTCAGATTTTTTTTTTTAAGGAAGTGATGCATTGAATGGCAATTTTTTTTTTACCGTTTCAATTTTCCCCCTCTAGTGCTCAGTAAAAGTTCTTTATGTCTGTTGATCTATTATTTTCTTTCACTTCCCCTTAGCGTCTCCTTGTTGACGTCCTAATGCTACCTTCTGCTTTATTCATGCCACCTCTATTATGTTATTAGTGCAACTAGTCAGAGGAAAATAAACTGACTTTTAAGCTTTAAAGTGCAGTTGCACAAAAGAGTGGCCGTGGCCCAATGAAGTGCAGCTTTTGAGAAAGCTGTGGGGGTGTGAATGAGGAATATGCATTTAATGCTTGCAGTTGTTTGTTGTTGTTCAGTCATTTAGTCGTGTCCAACTCTTCGTGACCCCATGGACCAGAGCACGCCAGGCACTTCTGTCTTCCACTGCCTCCCGCAGTTTGGTCAAATTCATGCTGGTAGCTTCGAGAACACTGTCCAACCATTTCATCCTCTGTCGTCCCCTTCTCCTTGTGCCCTCAATCTTTTCCAGGGAGTCTTCTCTTCTCACGAGGTGGCCAAAGTATTGGAGCCTCAGCTTCACGATTTGTCCTTCCAGTGAGCACTCAGGGCTGATTTCCTTCAGAATGGAGAGGTTTGATCTTCTTGCAGTCCATGGGACTCTCAAGAGTCTCCTCCAGCACCATAATTCAAAAGCATCAATTCTTCGGCGATCAGCCTTCTTTATGGTCCAGCTGCAGTTGATAGTGAGGAAGAAATGCAAAGTCTGTAGCTTGGGAGAAAGCCTTCCTTCACCTTTGTGACAGCTGAGTCATAAAATATCCTTGTAAAAATTATTTTATATATTTATTAAAATGAGCCATGCTCAGGGAAAGTGAGGACACAGACAACTTGGTGCTGCCCTCTGTCATGGGGTTAAACGTTTTTTTCATTCTTTCTTTCCCTTTATTATTCCATTTATATCCCACCTTTCTTCCAAGGAGCTCAATGTGGCATACATGGTTCTCCCCATTTTATCCCCACAACAACCTTGTGAGATAATAATAATAATAATAATAATAATAATAATAATAATAATTTATTTATACCCCGCCCATCTGGCTGGGTTTCCCCAGTCACATTGGTCGGCTTCCAACAAAGTATTTAAATACAGCAGTCTGCTAAACATTAAAAGCTTCCCTAAACAGGGCTGCCTTCATATGTCTTCTAAAAGTCAGATAGTTGTCTTTCTCTTTGACATCTGGTGGGAGGGTATTCCACAGGGTGGGCGCCACTACCGAGAAGGCCCTCTGCCTGGTTCCCTGTAGCTTTGCTTCTCGCAATGAGGGAACCGCCAGAAGGCCCTCGGCGCTGGACCTCAGCGTCCGGGCAGAATGATGGGGGTGGAGACGTTCCTTCAGGTATACTGGACCGAGGCCGTTTAGGGCTTTAAAGGTCAGCACCAACACTTTGAATTGTGCTCGGAAACGTACTGGGAGCCAATGTAGGTCTTTAAAGACCGGTGTTATGTGGTCTCTAGGTGCTGCATTCTGTTTTTTGTTTTTTTTTATTAAAATATTTATTAAGGTTTTCAAAATGAATACATAAATAACTCACAATACAATATATGTCATAACATACTTTCACAACTTCTTTGGACTTCCTCATGTCTCCCGCTCCCATTTTCATCATTAAAAGTTTTTGTCAGCAATTTGTCATCTTGTTTGCATTTTTATGTCCCACAAACTTAATTTATACTCTAATAGTTCTCCAAAAGGTTTATACCTTCTCAATCTCACTTGTCTTCCTAATTCTATCTAGTTTAGTGGTGCTCAATTATTTCTGATTTAGCAACCTATTTAACATTCAACCAAATTACAATGTTTTTGTAAATAAATCTTGAATTTCTTCCAGTCTTCTTCCGTCCTCTCTTCTCCCAGGTCTCGGATTCTGCCAGTCATCTCGGCCAGTTCCATATAGTCTATCAGTTGCACCTGCCATTCTTCCAGTGTGGGTAGATCTTGGGTTTTCCAGTACTTCGCGAGAAGTATCCTTGCTGCTGTTGTTGCGTACATAAAAAATGTTCAATCCTTCTTTACCACCCCTTGGCCGACAATACCCAAAAGGAAGGCCTCTGGTTTCTTAGTGAAGGTATACTTAAATACCTTTTTCAGTTCATTATATATCATTTCCCAGAAAGCCTTCACTTTAGGGCATGTCCACCAGAGGTGAAAGAATGTTCCTTCACTTTCTTTACATTTCCAACATTTATTATCAGACAGGTGGTATATTTTTGCAAGTTTGACTGGGGTCATGTACCATCTATAAATCATTTTCATTACATTTTCTTTCAAAGAATTACATGCAGTAAAGTTCAGCCCAGTAGTCCACAACCTTTCCCAGTCCTCAAACATGATGTTGTGCCCAATGTCCTGTGCCCACCTTATCATAGCTGATTTAACCGTTTATCTTGAGTATTCCATTTTAGCAGCAAGTTATACATTCTAGAGAGTACCTTAGTCTTTGGTTCTAACAGTTCTGTTTCCAATTTCGATTTCTCCACCTGGAACCCTAACTTCTTGTCATTTTTAAAAACTTCTTTAATCTGAGCGTAATGTAACCAGTCTCGCACTTTATCCTTCATTTTCTCCAAACTCTGCAGTTTCCAATTGTCTCCGTCTTTTTCTAATATTTCCCAATATTTTGGCCAGTAGGCCTCCATATTGGGTCTTTTTCGGGCCTTAGCTTCCATAGGTGAGAGCCACCTTGGAGTTTTGTTTTCCAATAAGTCTTTATATTTTGTCCAGACATTAAACACTGCTTTTCGGGCAATATGGTTCTTAAAGGCCTTATTGATCTTAACCTTGTCATACCATAAGTATGCATGCCATCCAAACGCATTGTTAAAACCTTCCAAATCCAATACATCAGTGTCTTCAAGAAGTAGCCAATCTTTTAGCCAGCAGAAAGCTGCGGCCTCATAATACAACTTTAAGTCCGGCAGGGCAAAGCCCCCTCTATCTTTCACATCAGTTAGTATCTTGAACTTAATTCTGGGCTTTTTGCCCTGCCAGACAAACTTAGAAATATCTCTCTGCCACTTCCGGAAGCACTCCATCTTGTCCACAATCTGTAGTGTTTGAAATAAAAACAACATTTTTGGCAATACATTCATCTTGATCGCAGCAATTCGGCCTTAGGTGCTGCATTCTGGATTAGTTGTAGTTTCCGGGTCACCTTCAAAGGTAGCCCCACATAGAGCGTATTGCAGTAGTCCAAAGGAGAGATAACTAGAGCATGGACCACTCTGGCGAGACAGTGTACGGGCAGGTAGGGTCTCAGCCTACGTACAGATGGAGCTGATAAACAGCTGCCCTGGACACAGAATTGACCTGTGCCTCCATGGACAGCTGTGAGATATTTACAGAACCACAGAGTTGGAAGAGACCCTGACGATCATCTAGTCCAATCCCCTTCAATGCAGGTTATCTGAGAAAGTGAGCGGGAACAAGTTCACCTTAGTGGGTTTCCAGACCCTATTTTTCAGGGATAGTCCCAGATTTACAGAAGCCGTCCCGGTTTTTAATTTGACCCTGGAATGTCCCACTTTTACTTAGGGCATCCCTATTTTCCTTGGAGAAATATTGGAGGGTGAGGATCCCATGACCGAGTGGAGATTTGAACTCTAGTCTCCCAGCTCCTAGTCCAACACTCTGACCACTACACCACACTGGCACCACTACCAAACCCCACATGGTTTGGAAGTGTTGACATAGTGTTTATACTGGATTATTAGTAGGTTGGGCTTCTAAACCTTATTTCCACCTAAGTGGTTTAATTGGATTTTAATGACATGTGTTGTATTCTTTTTCTACATTTACTGTGGCTTTGGGAAGGATATATACATGATATATAGGATAAATGTATTCTTTCTACAGGATTAAAAAAAACAACAACTTGCACCATCCCTTTGAATTACTTAGATTAACATTAGCTTCATTCTCTGTCTCTGGTTTTCAACAAGAAATCCATTAATTACATGTATTTCTTTGTCCTGCCCCTTTATTTTGACAATGTGAAGCTTCATTAGAGTCATCTTAAAAGGAATATCCCAGTAAATTTATACAATAGGATATAAATAAGTTAAGACTATAAAATCAGATTGCCTGCTGATTAAAATGCCAGCTGAAATAATAATAAGAAAAGTCACTGGAAGTTCAACAGGGAGAGGATCTGTCTGACTTTGACTGGAAGGAAGTAGCATAAAATTGGACCTACAATACATGACTCCTAGTAGTTATAAGCTGTGCATCCCAACCATGGGGTACCATTAATAGTGATTCCTAAACTAGGCTTCCTCAACCTCGGCTCTCCAGATGTTTTTGGCCTACAACTCCCATGATCCCTAGCTAGCAGGACCAGTGGTCAGGGATGATGGGAATTGTAATCTCAAAACTGCTGGAGTGTTGAGGTTGAGGAAGCCTGTCCTAACCTAAGTTGTTAAGGGCCCTGTAAATTAATACAACAATCCTGGTAGAGGAGCATATGGGCACCTAAGTTTAAGTTTTTAAGCACCAGAGTTACGGGCTGGTGGCAGTCTGTTCCTATCAACAATCTAGGTTCAGCCTTTTGCACCAACTGGAGCAACTTGTTCTTCAGCTGAACACAGGGGTGCCGTGTCCCATTTTGTTACTTGTGGCGAAACAGGAAGTGCCGCCTTGCCCTGTCCTGCTGCCGATATTGCTTCTCTGCCCACCCTGCCCCCTCCACCACTGACAGAGAAGTGGAGCCGACTTCTGCACCAGCGACAGAAGCAGTGGGGCAGGTGGCGTTGTCTGTGGGGCTGCCGCCTTAGCCGACCCTGGCTGGACAAGGCATAGCCATCTTCCTGCAGCACAAAGAGCTTGTAGAACCCCACGATGGAAGAAGGAGCTTCAGAGTGCAACTTGGGAATCATAGCTTTGAATGCTCCCCTACGTTGCAATAATTCTCTGCAAGTAGAAAATTAGCAAAGCATGGAAAAGACCAGAACATGTCTCCCTGATGTCCTCACTTTGCTGCTTGCAGAGTTTCTTTCCCCCACGCGGTAGCATTTTTCACTCATGTAGTACCACCCTCCATCTTGCCTCAGGATCCTACCATCTCATTCTTCTGCATTTGTAGACCATGCTTGGATTGGGGTTGTTGTTTTTCTTCCAGTGACACTGCATAATGGATTCTCTGCAGTTTTGTGAAGGGAGATCTCACAGGAGGTGTTTCAGCCTCCCTGGTCCCTTTTGTTCTCGCACAGGGTAATAATGTTGGCATCACAATTGCCCTGTCTTATGGAGCTACGCCTTCCCTTCAGCAGCAAAGCAGGCGATTGAGGAGGCTGGCTAATCACCATCTGGATGTGCTTGTGCCTTGGCTGGGATGCCGTCATTTCTAAGAAGCATCCACTTGCCAAGGAATCTGTGCCATGGCTAATCTCTCGTGCGGCAGCTCCATATTGAGATTCTCCATGACAGGCAGTTCTGGCAGGGTCCGGAGTGCTAAAATAGAATTTGCAATGCGTAAGGTGATCTGATACTGAAGAAATGGATGCCAATCAAGTAGCTGCAGTGGGTATCTAAGGCATGCCATCATCCTATTAATAGGAGTTAATCTGTGCTCGCGGTATAGTCTTAACATATTTTAAAGGGAGGGTGGAGTGGTAGAGCATCAGTGGTGGCAGTCCTGGCCCACCCATGAGGCAAGGTGGGGCAGTTGCCTCAGACAGGACATCCAGTCTCTTCAGCCACCTCTCGCTAGCTCGTCGTCTACGCCTGGCCATATGGAACTAGGTGAACCAATGGTTTTAGTATAAGACTGTTTCCTATGTCCCTGTGACATCACACATGCTGAATGTTGTCAATTTTAGAGGTGGGGGAGTTCTTTCAGTTTGCATTTTAATCCGAACCTACAAAAATTACACTTCCCGAGCCTATATGCTAACCAAAAGGCAGCTCTTCAAAATTTTCGCTTCTCTGAATTTTACAGTGCAGTTCTCAAACCAAAGAATAAACAGAAACTTGCATGTATTAGTGGAAGAGGGAACACAAAAATGCATATATTTGTGAAAATAACATACACAAAAGCAAGAAAAAAGCCTTCTATGCTTGCAAAGATTATATATAAAGCAAAACTGCATGCAAAGATCTGTATGTTAGGAGTAAAGTGTATGAATTTTCATGTGCATTTTAAAAGAATTTACAAACCTATGTGGAAATGAGGCGAACTGATCTTAAGCCTGAAAATGAGAAGCTGAGAGAAATCAGACTTGGCAAATTTGTCCATCCCTCCTCAATGCCAATGAAATACACAAGTTGCTTCCCATATTGAATAAAGAATTTAGTGCTATATCTTGAGACTTAATAGGTGTTATTGCCTTTGGGTAGTATATAAGCAGAAAGCATGGCTATAATCATAAACAACCTCCCCTCACGTGCTTTTACATGATCTGAAAAATAGATAAGAACTACAGTAATGAGCCACTGAACTCTTCCTCCCCACCTCTGCAAGGCAATTTGCAGAGGTCAGATTGCTTAGATAGTGTGGAGAGTGATTCTCTCTCTCTCTCTCTTTTTCGAGGCGTCTATCAATTTTGTCATGTGAGTTTTTAATTGCTATCCCTCCTGCCTTTGCTTCCAGATAACAAGGTGGAAGGCTGCAGCTCAATAGAGATTTCTTCCCCATTCTGTAGCAGGTTTCCTTCTGGAGACAACTAGTGCCTTACCTTCAGCTAACTTTTCTTGAAAGGAAAAGTGGTGTGTGTGTGTGTGTGTGTGTGTCTGCCATGCTCCTTAGGCTCCTTCCTGAACCAGCAGGGCTGATATCCCAGGCCAACATGCGTGGGCATTTTAGGGTGGACCATATCGTTCTATGGTACCTACTGCCAACCTAGCAGTTCGAAAGCATGCCAGTGCAAGCAGATAAATAGGTACTGCTGTGGCAGGAAAACGGTGTTCCCATGCACTCTGGTTTCCGTCACGGTGTCCCATTGCACCAGAAGCGGTTTAGTCATGCTGGCCACATGACCTGGGAAGCTGCCTGTGGACAAACACCAGCTCCCTCAGCCTGAAAGCAAGATGAGCACGGCAACCCCCATAGTCGCCTTTGACTGGACTTAACCATCCAGGGGTCCTTGACCTTACCTTTTTTTACCTACTGACAAGAACTGTCCTGGATCTCCTATTCTCCACTGCCACCTTGGCATGGCCATTTGAACCTTCTTGTGTTGAATGGTGTTGACAAAGGGCCTCTGTGGAATCCTAAGTGATTCTGGGGAAGCTCTACACATATCCCAGTAATAAATGGAATAGTTTTTGAGATATGGTTTCACCTTCTCAGCAGCTGAACTTGCTGCAGACCTGTGCTGTCTGGAAAATGCTTCTTGTCAGAGGTGCCAACTTGGATAAAATGACATGGTGCCTGAGACACGGTGCACATACACCATTTAAATGGCAATGCCCATCAACTTTGGGAAGCATCCAGCCCCCTCAAATATTTTATTTGTGGGGCTGAAAGGACCTTGGCCCGTAGGAGTTGGCTCTTACGCTTCTTGCAATTGCTCAGGAATAAGGTCATCATGACTCTTCGATTCTGATCCAAAGAGGAGATTTCAATAGAAGCTATTTCTGACTCCCATCAATGGGAGCTCCCCCCAAGTGCAAATAGGAGGTCTAAATCAAGTTCACGTCAGGGGGTCAAAGGTCACCTACCACTATGCTGTGTTGACCTTGCCACTGCCACATCTCGTCCTTTCTCTTTCCCAGTAATTTCCAGCGATGCTGGTGACATGAAGTCAGGTAAGCTCTGCCACCTTTACCTACTGGCTGATGCTGGTATCTACTTAATCTGTGGGCCAACACAAGACAGATAAATTCAAGCAGTCCTGAAGCAACCAGGTGGCGAGAGCGCTGCAAAATGAATGAGTGAACCAACTGAAATGAGTTGCGTGGAAGGACTGAAAACTACGACAAAACTTCTCTGCAGAACAATAAATAATCTCAAGGTCTTCTTGTAATAGAGAAGAAAAGGGAAATGGGGGGGGGCATTGCTCACACGGGTGTTAATATCACATCCTGATTAATAGTCGGGGCTAGTTCCTGTTAACCGTTGGTTGAGGACAGGGAAAGCACGAAGCCGACATGCGTAAGATTAGGTAAAAATCACTTGGGAATTCACTTTCTGAAGTGTCGTACGTTTCACACCCTTTAAAAAAAGGGTTAATCAGGTCTTGGAAGTTGCTAGGTAACTGGGTGATACATTCATAGTATGATCAGTCGATGAGAGTTTGATTTTTACATTACAAGCTCATCAGGCCAGGAACCTGCGTCTTTATCTTTGTCTTGTAAAATGCAAAGTACCCTGTCAGCACGTAATTAACAATGCTAATATAATACTTGCTACTTTTCCCTTCTCCCGTTAGAGCTTTGTTGTGTATGAAGAAGAGATCCAAGGCTCGGAGAAATGGTGTCTTTCCTTGACGTGTTTGTGTTTAAATCGTGTCTGCTTTCGAAACGTTTCCTTGAAAGCACATAGAACCAAGTTTCTAATGGTGACTCAGGAATCAAATGGGGACTATTCACACAGTCAACCTTTCCTACCATCTTCCTGAAGCACACATGGAGAATAGGTGGACCAGCACCATACAGATACAACCAGCAGTGGTTTCCTTTAGCCACAGTTGGACGTTTTCGATCAGTGGGCCATCCTGTCCTTGAAGCCTCCTCAGCTGTAGTGTGTCATATCCAGTGTGTGAATAACTCCCTGGTTTTGCTAAGGTAGAAAAGGAGCATACAGCGGTACCTTGGGTTAAGTACTTAATTCGTTCCGGAGGTCCATTCTTAACCTGAAACTGTTCTTAACCTGAAGCACCACTTTAGCTAATGGGGCCTCCTGCTGCCGCTGTGCCGCTGGAGCACGATTTCTGTTCTCATCCTGAAGCAAAGTTCTTTTTTTATGTACACAACAACAGCAGCAAGGATACTCCTCGCGAAGTACTGGAAAACTCAAGATCTACCCACACTGGAAGAATGGCAGATGCAACTGATAGACTATATGGAACTGGCTGAGATGACCGGCAGAATCCGTGACCTGGGAGAGGAGAGGGTGGAAGAAGATTGGAAGAAATTCAAGATTTATTTACAAAAACATTGTAATTTGGTTGAATGTTAAACAGGATGCTAGATCACAAATAATTGAGCACCACTAAACTAGACAGAATCAGGAGGACAAGTGAGATTGAGAAAATATAACTTTTTGGAGAACCATCAGACTATATATTAAGTTGGCGGGACATAAGAATGTAAACAAGATGATAAATTGCTGGTAAAAATTTATAATGATGAAAGTGGGAGCTGGAGACGTGAGGGAGTCCAAAGAAGTTGTGAAAATTTGTTATGATATGTGTTATATTGTGTGTTATCTATGTACCCATATTGAAAATCTTAATAAATATTTTATAAAAAAAATAAAAATAAAATTCAGATTATGAACTCAAAAGGGCGGAGAGATGTCATGTCTTCCTTCCATTGCTTATGCCAGCTGAGTCAGTCAAAACTTGCAGTGCTGATGGTGCTACTTAATTAATTGACCCTCACAGGACTGGGCTGTAAAATGGGCTGTAGGAATCATTTTTAGGCACTGGTCCCTTAGCTGTGCTGCGATTCACGTAATATAAAAACACAAAAATACCTCCACATGCACAGTTTTAAAGGTCATAGATAAGGAGCCACAGCAGAAAAGACCCATTCTCAAGTTACCACCCTCTGGACCTCATGTGGAGGAGCCACACAAAGGAGAGCCTTGGATGATGAGAGCAGGGTCTGGGTCAGTTCATATGGGGAGGGGCAGTCCTTTCGGTTTTAGCAAATCATCAGACAGATCTGAAACATTCAATACTTAAGAAAGAGACAATCACCACCGTACCATGCAGCTTCTGTTAGGATCGGAGCAAGAATCCTAACAGCTTCTCCTCCTCTTACGTTCCGTGTAGACAATACTGATCTTAGATGGGTCAATGAAAATTCACATTGCCACTTACTCCACATCCAACTTGCTCCAACCATTAGTTTTTGAAGCCACATCCACGCAATGTTAGTCAATTACTCATAGCAACTGTGGAAGCTGCCTTCTACTGAGTCAGACCATTGGTCCTCCCAGCTCAGTGGTGTCCACACAAGGCTTTCCTAAACTTGGGTCTCCAGCTGTTTTTTTGACTACAACACCCATCATACCTAGCTAGCAGGACCAGTGGTCAGGGATGATGGGAATTGTAGTCCAAAAACAGCTGGAGACCCAAATTTGGGAAACCCTGGTCTACATGGATGGGCAGTGGCATCTGAAGATACCAGTGGGGAGTCAACTGACTACTTCTACAGCACTGAGCTAGAGCCTTTCCCTGTAAAAGAATAAGGAAGTGAACATCTCTATCTACACCTTGCATTACCTTACAATTTTTTATTTTTTCCTCTAACATTCCATAATAGCATGAATCTGTTTCTAAACCTTTAAACCAATCATTTGTCTAATGTACCAAATTGCCTGGCTATTTAGATTTTTGTAGTTTTCAGAATCCTTCGTTAAGTGCAGTCCATTTAATAATCAGTTCTGTCTTAAAGAGTCTTTGATTACATTTCCACGGTCTCCAGACTGAGTGCCGGCTGAGGGACTGGCACTTATTTTTACCCCCGGGGAGCAGACCTGAGTGAAGTCCTCAAGGGGCCCACTCAGCTCTGCCCCCCCCCCCCCGAGCATGCCCGTCCCCAAACCCGCCTGCTATTGGCTAATCTGCCGTCAGGCCAAATTCAAAGTTCCCCAGCTGGCGGGAGAGGATGTTGCATTTTCTGCCAGCTGAGGGACCCAGCTGTAAGGGTCAGTAGAGAATTTGGGGGCATCGCTGTACTGCACCCCCACATTACCGCTGAAGGTAAGTGGAATTTTTGCAATGGTAAGAATGCGTGACACCGGGATTTGTTTCCCTGCTGGCATTTGTTTCCCTACTCTTCACAGTGTTCTTAAAAAAATGTTACAAACATCCCACCAAGTTCATTTCAACTTTCACTACAAAAATTAGTGTTTCACATTGTCATCTATTTACTTGTCACAATCACAGCCTCCAGATTTTTCTTTCTTGGGAGGTTAGCTTTGTTATTGAGAGCGGCTCCACTTATTGCAATTGGCTCCATTCTTTCTATAGTTTTGTTGTTGTTTAGTCGTTTAGTCATGTCTGACTCTTGTGACCCCATGGACCAGAGCACGCCAGGCACTCCTGTCTTCCACTGCCTCCCGCAGTTTGGTCAAATTCATGCCGGTAGCTTCGAGGACACTGTCCAGCCATCTTGTCCTCTGTCATCCCCTTCTCCTTGTGCCCTCCATCTTTCCCAACATCAGGGTCTTTTCCAGGGAGTCTTCTCTTCTCATGAGGTGGCCAGAGTATTGGAGCCTCAGCTTCAGGATCTGTCCTTCCAGTGAGCACTCAAGGCTGATTTCCTTAAGAATGGATAGGTTGAGGGATAAATTCAGTGCAGTTTACATTTAAAGGTAAACCTGATCCATGCTTTCCAAAACAATATGTGAACCAAAACACAACCATCCAACAAAATTTGCACTTCTCTGACTTCTGAGATGCAGTAGTCCAATCAAGCAGTGCATACCAGAATGGGTATATCAAGTTAAAGTGTGCATACTAATGTACATACTAGTGAAGCTAACATATATGTGTGGAGCATCATTTATTTATTTGTCATGTATACTTTAGTTGAGATTCTTGCATTGCAGAGTTTGGTCTAGATGATCCTCAGGATACATTCTATGAATCTATATACATTTTTGGTGAGCATTTTAGGATGTTTATTCTGATTTTTATACTTGATTTTCAGGGTTGTTGTTTTTAAAGTCACTTTGAATTCACTTTTTTAGGAAACAAGCGACCAATAATAATAGAATTGCTTTGCAAAACATGTATATTAGGAAAATTGGATATGTGTATATGAGGAGAAATTTGAAATAAAATGCTGGTTAATTTTCAGGAGGACTTTTTTTTATTTTTAAAAAAGTCACAAACTGATCAAGAAATGTGGAGAACCGAAGAGTTGAAAAAGGAGAGATTAAGAGAAACTGAAATTGACAGATTTGCACATCTCCATTCCACGAAGGTAACCATCTGTCCAGATAACTATGTTCAAAGTCACCCATTCTCTTTCATTATTATTATTTTTTTTACTACTGGGGGCTTGTAAATAAAGTGTGCAACTGGTACTGTTAAGCCAGGGGAAGAGAATATCTTGCTTCTTGTAAAACCTGCAGCTTGCAACAAAGTGTTTGGAAAAGTGACGTGCTGACAAACACTTTCAAGGATGGCTCACTTGGCATAAGTGAGGAAAGAATCGTGCAAAGCGCCACGATAAATTGGATGGGCTTGTCAAAGCTAAAGCAGATAAAAATGTTGCCATGGTAATTGGGCTATCCAAATATACAGAGGAGGCAGCCTGCTATGTGCCGGATACTGGACTTGGCTACCGTTTTTTGAGCTTTGGGGAAGAGATAAGCGCTCACACTTGGATTATCGGGGAAAGCATAAAATGAATGTGCTGCAGGAGATGCTATTTGCACTTACGCTTAAAGAGAGTAGCAATGGGGAAGCTGGGAAGGTGGAGAGAAAGATCCGCAGGAAGCTGGGGTGATTGATTTCACTCTCTTCTGCATAATGGTTAGCCTGACCGATTTTATTGATCTGCAGCTATGGTCAATGACAAATGCTTCCTGAGACCAAGGTGTCGATAGGCCTAGTAGCCCTCCTCCCCTGTTCCTAGACTTGCTGTAAAGGTAAAAGAAGTGAACAGGAGTAAGGAAAGAAATGGGCTGTGGAGACAATCTAGGATGGTTCACTAGTTGATGGTACAGCGTTAAGGGAGCCACGTTTGCAGTTGGGTGTGGCTTGGTAGCAATGTTCATGGTCAGATATTTATCCCATTTTAAATTCAGGTCATTACATTTCTGCATCACTTTGTGGATTCTTAAAAAATCCTCCTGAAAATTCACCAGCATTTCAATGTGCCTTTCATTAATAGGTACATTTTTTTTGTATGTAACTTTGTCGTAATGTGCACATTTTTGCAAGCTGATTTAATGCATTTTCGGCGTGCTGTATTTCCACTTGAATGTCTGCATTTCCATGCATACTTCCCTCTAATAGAGATTTCTTCTTCTCCTTTTAGAACTGAATTGCAAAATTCAGAGGTGTGAACTTGGAAGGACAGCTGCATTTTAGTTCTTGGGAAGTGCCAATAGATGAAGTCACATTGAAATGTGAACTGAACCAAATTCCTCCCCATCCTTAATCATGATGGGAACAGGGCTGGGGACGATCACCTTTGCATTATGCTAAGGTTTATCCAGCTGCCACAGAGACAGCATTGCTAATGCATCTCTGTGCACCTGATGATGTGTGCTGCAATAGGGCTGTTTTAATGGGATTGCAATTGATGGGTGACACAGCAAGCTGGGCTTAGCTTACTGTTAGTGATTTACAATCTCCAATTAGTTCCTTCAGATAAGGGAACATCAGCAGACAAAAGAAGTTTCTCCTTGCAGTGTCTCTGCACTGCCAGCTGAAAATCAGCACAGAATTCAAGTCGAGATCCATTTGGGATACAGCAATGCTGAAAGCATCTATAATTTGCTTAAGAACAACAGACACCATCCCAGTTATTTTATTTTTTATTAATGGAGTTTTATTAATGGAGTTATGTATTGTTGCAGAATCACCAATAGATTGCAGGGACCATATTAAACTATAGACTTATTCAGGCTGTGCTTATAAGTTTCTCCCACTGTTAAGACCATGTTCATGGAAGAAAATCTTACTTGGCTATGAGTGATTGCCAAAGAAGAGAATAAGTATAAGCTTCTCATGTGCAGGGAACAGAAAATAACATCTCCTGCTGACCCCTCTTGTCGTTGTTGTTTAATCATTCAGTCGTGTCTGACTCTTCATGACCCCATGGACCAGAGCACGCCAGGCACTCCTGTCTTCCACTGCCTCCCGCAGTTTGGTCAGACTCATGTTTGTAGCTTCAAGAACACTGTCCAGCCATCTCCTCCTCTGTCGTCCCCTTCTCCTTGTGCCCTCAATCTTTCTCAACATCAGGGCCTTTTCCAGGGAGTCTTCTCTTCTCATGAGGTGGCCAAAGTATTGGAGCCTCAGCTTCACGATCTGTCCTTCTAGAGGGCACTCAGGGCTGATTTCCTTCAGAATGGAGAGGTTTGATCTTCTTGCAGTCCATGGGACTCTCAAGAGTCTCCTCCAGCACCATAATTCAAAAGCATCAATTCTTCGGCGATCAGCCTTCTTGATGGTCCAGCCCTCACTTCCATACATCACTACTGGGAAAACCATAGCTTTAACTATACGGACCTTTGTTGGCAAGGTGATGTCTCTGCTTTTTAAGATGCTGTCTAGGTTTGTCATTGCTTTTCTCTCAGGGAGCAGGCGTCTTTTAATTTCGTGACTGCTGTCACCATCTGCAGTGATCATGGAGCCCAAGAAGGTAAAATCTCTCACTGCCTCCGTTTCTCCCCCTTCTATTTGCCAGGAGGTGATGGGACCTCTTACCTATATCTAATTGCATGTTAGCAGAGACATCTGCAAAGGGGATGTTGTTGTCATGGACTGGCTGGATGCAGAGGACTGATGGGAGGCACTAGCTGGGGAAACCTCAACGGAGGAAGGCAATGAGTGGTCAGAAGGGGAAGATGGAGCAGACTGGGAAAAGAGTTGAAGATATAACATTTGTTAATAGGTGGTGTGGAGGAGGAGCCAGAAGCCAATTTGCTCAATATTCATTTTTTGGGGGGGATGCCTTAATTTGAAGGGGCCATTAATTAATCCTGGGGTCCTGGAGTTGTCCACAAATTGTGCTTGCTCTCTGTGTGTTCTGTACTCAAACCGACATGACAAAAACTGCAGACGTGGTGTTTTTTGGTTTTGTTAATTCTTGTTTATTCCAAAAGAATAATAATAATAAAAAGATGCATCCATAGTTTGTTTGTTTTTTGACGGCAGCAACAGAACTCTCAAAAGACTTGCATCGCTCTTAGAAACATTATGTTGTCTTAATATCCATCTGTTAAATTATTACTTGTAACCAACAAGCTTCAAGAGGACAACTATGGAGAAGTGTGTATATGTGCTATTTTTTCAATAAGCAAATTGGGTGTGGTTTTCATTATAGGTGTACTCTCAGTAAATGCGTTTATTTGAAAGGGCTATAGGTCAGAGGTCTGCTCTGGGGAAATGAAATTTGTTGGTATCAGGGAGGAAAATATACAACAAGAGAGCCTTATCAAGAAATGGACTTTAGAAGAAAACAATTAGCAACTCTGAAGATGGAGACCTGGCTTGAAGGATTAAGCAGGGAGGGCAGGAAGGGCAGTGAAAGTCATATTTAAAGAGAGACGCAGTCTCTGGTGGGTCATTTGAATTTCATCCGCAGACTAATTTCCACGCTATTTAGCCCTATCCATGGCAGGAATAAAGAGGGCTAAACAGGTTATTAAACTGACAAAGTCATACAAGGGGTGGGGAGGGATTTAGCCATGTGGGCACGACATTTGATAAAATTCAATGATACGCTAGGATAGGTTAGTGACAAATGGGGGATTTTAAGTATTTACAGAAAGATAAGGTGCAGCTGATGAAAGAAATGGTTGGAATATATATATATATATATATATATATATATATATATATATATATATATATATTCAGAGTTCATGGTGTGTTGGAGATTACTTTTATAAACAGAAGACAGGATTAAAAAAGCAAAGCATGAGCTGAGCCAGTGTTATTCTCAACAGCAGTTGTAAATAATATACAGTTCCTTTGACGCAGTCTCCCACCCAATTTTTTTTTTTTTTTTTTTTGCCTAACATTTTAGGCATCATGGATTCATTATCAGTGAATGTGACCCAGCAGGAAGTGAGGGGGATGAATGTGTTAACCCCTTAATTGGTGCTATTAATTGTCTAATTTACGAGCCGCAGATTAAATATATGGATTGTTGATCAGGTTTTCATCAAAGCTCTCCCCTGTGAGTGGTGTACTGTGTAATCCATATAACTCCCTTGAATTTGGCTATATATATATTCCCACCTCAACAATTATTGCTGCTATTTTTAAAGCAAGAGAAACTACCATCAGGGCCGGCCCTACCGTTTGGCAGAAGGAGGTGTACCCCTCAAGAAAGAGGTGCTGGGCAGGCTGCATGGGATGACACTATTCCATCACTAGTGTTAAGGTTCAAGTGGCAGCCCAGCTGGCTTCTGCACATGGACCAGGGAGCGGGCACTCTCTTGTCCTTTGCCTCAGGCACCAAAATATCTTGCCCTGGCCCTGACTACTTTCATTCAGTTGCCTCATAGCATCACACTTCTTTTAGTGCTCTGATTGATTTCTTAATCTGTTCAGTGTGTGCCGCACAATTTATTAAAAACTTATTG
This sequence comes from Podarcis melisellensis, assembly GCF_964234715.1. NCBI lineage: Eukaryota > Metazoa > Chordata > Lepidosauria > Squamata > Lacertidae > Podarcis > Podarcis melisellensis. The sequence goes on along the minus strand of NC_138541.1, from coordinate 16,090,508 downwards.
GAAGTTCGCAATTACAGAGAGGTTACACTTCCTGGAATTCTGCTGTTTAGATGGAATCTTTTCAAGGTAAAATGTGAAAACCTTACATGTCTACAAATTTTGGTATGAACAAATAAAAATGAAAGGGTGGTGGTGAGACTAAACGGAAGCCAATTAAATATATATGCAGGCATGGTTTATATCTGGCCTATGTGCACATTGCTTCTTCAACTATGTAACCAAATGAAGAGTGAAACCTAATGAAATCTGGCCATTTTGGACCCGGGATTCAAAAGCTTAGGTGCTTTCTAAGCAGGCCCCTTTCACAGAAGTAGACCCATTGGGTTGGGAAAGGCTCCCAGTGGTGCAGTCCCATTCTGCCGGTCTGTTTATGTGACCATTCCAATCACAAAGGTGGGCCCTTCTCAGCTCGATGGCACGCGCCATCCCAACAGCTTCCTCCCAAAATAGAAAATGGTGTCATCACGATCTGCCTAGTACATGAGCAAATGGCTATGCCAGGACAGGGTGGGCAGAAGGAATCTACTGAGTGATTTGCAGTAGACACTACATGTGTTTTGGAATCTCAGTAGCTTGACAAGAGCAACAACAAAAAAGGCTTTCCACACCCTGAAGTGCAAGGCTGAACTGAAGGAAAATGGGAGGGAATCCAGGAATGGATCCTTGTGTGACAGGGCTGTAAGCTCAATTCCAGAGTTAAGCATGAATTCAGAGGTCCCTAAAAACTTAGTGTATGTCTGCCCCCACTCTGAGCCACTATTGTACAACTGGCTGGTGGACCATAAAAGCAAGGCTTAAGTTTTACCCACTGGTGGCCTACATCACACAAACCCCAAAAGTGACTGAAATCAAATTCACTTAAACAATGGTGATAACATGCATAACTTCTTGTACATTTCTTTTATACTGGTGCAAAATAGCTGCATAAAAATAATGGACATACTGAAGACATTCAGCTGATGGGGTGCCTAGAACTATGGGAGACCTATTTACAAATACTTCCATTTTGCCAATCAAAGGTGCAATGGGACAGCTGGCTGTTTTCAAAATTTGACATTCAGGTAACTATCTAATGAGATAGGCCTCACCACCTATTTTCCACAAGGCCTCTCCTGCTTTTAACATCTGTGTGGCAGGCAGAATGTTGCTTCCTACAGAATGTTGCTGATTTGGAAAGAGGTTTCATGCCTCATGTCTGCCTATCATGCAGCTGTTAAAAGAAAAGATGGCAGCCTCAAACAAGAGTTATTTTTATTAGAAGCAAAGGAGAAGAGTTTCCACTGTGAGTGACCGCTTTCCTATAGAATGGAATTTATGTGCGGTACAATATGTAGCCAGTAAACGTAGTGACAGGTGGGTATTTGGCTGGGATAGAGCCTGTTGCCAGCCTGAGCCAGACTTCTTGCCCGTAGTTCAGTTCCAGTAAGGCATCTCCAGTAACCACTCTCTCCAGGTATTTGTTCTCCTTCGTGTTTTCAGACCGAAAGCCCAGCTTGTCTATTCCGTCGACCACTAGGTAGCCTGAGAGGAGCGGGCTGTTTGATTCAATGGTGTATTCGAAGACATAAATGCCAAGGTATGGCACACGGAACCGTCCATTTGCTGGGACATAGGAAGACCCATAGTTGACATCCAGATTGTTAAATCGAATAGGGCCAGGAGTATTCATTCCGTAGGTGTGCGAAGCAAAAAAGGCCACCATTGGTGCATATCTGTAAGATCCTTTTGTAAAATCTGCAAGGGGGGGGGACAAACATAATGCAAAGATAAGCAAAGATAAGATAAGCACATTTGCTAGAACCGTTGGGTGAAGCTAGATGTTATGGCAATCATGGGTCTGCAATTGAAATTGCGAGACCAATGTGTATTTCTTTCCTATAACAGCCAATGAAACTCAGAAATGAAGGTTGAGGAGACCTCGAAGTTGCAATATCCTAAAATTTCCTCTGACCCCCAGCCAGCATAGCTAATGGTTAATAATTATAATAATTTATTATTTATATGCCTCGTGTCTGACTGGGTTGACCTAGCCACTATGGGCAGCTTCCAAGAAATGATAAAAAACACAATAAAACATCAAACATTATAAACTCCCCTGAGCAGGGCTGCTTTCAGATGTCTTCTAAAAGTCAGATATAGTGGTACCTTGGGTTACATACGCTTCAGGTTACATACGCTTCAGGTAACAGACTCTGCTAACCCAGAAATAGTATCTCAGGTTAAGAACTTTGCTTCAGGATGAGAACAGAAATCGTGCTCTGGTGGTGTGGCGGCAGCGGAAGGCTCCATTAGCTAAAGTGGTGCTTCAGGTTAAGAACACTTTCAGGTTAAGAACGGACCTCTGGGATGAATTAAGTTCTTAACCAGAGGTACCACTGTAGTTGTTTATTGCCTTGACATCCGATGGGAGGGCGTTCCACAGGGCGGGCGCCACCACCGAGAATGCCCTCTGTCTGGTTCCCTGTAAGCTCACTTCTCACGGTGAGGGAACTGCCAGAAGGCCCTCGGTGCTGGACCTCAGTGTCCGGGCTGAGTGATGGGGATGGAGACGGTCCTTCAGGTATACAGGGCCGAAGCCATTTAGGGGTTTAAAGGTCACAACCACTCATCCTTGGTTTAGCTGTTTTATGCCTGAGTAAGAGTCATAAGACTTAAAATACGTTGGGCTGATAAGACACCTTCTCCCTCCTCTACCTCACTGTGAAACCTGTCCTGCTGCCTGCCCCACAGCAGCCAATAGTACAAAGCAAAAAGGTGAGGAAACCAGCACAATGCTGTCATGTTACGGAGCGAGTGTAAGTACAGGCGAGCAGGAAGATCTACACGTAGGGCTGCTATTTTCGACGTTCACCCCACGTCTGCCATAACATCCAGATCTGCCTTTTGTTGTTTTCTCCTCAAGCGGAATTGCCTATTTAAATGGGATCAACTCTGTATTGCAGACACAGGGGTGGTTGTAAACTTTCCCCCCAGGCCTCCTGTCAAGTTCTCAAGAAGCTAAAGAAGAAAAGCGGAATGAATTCTTAAGTACTGTATAGAAAGCAATTTTCTCCACAATTAGCGTCAAACGCACCAATAGGAAAAAAAAATGCTTCTTTTTTTCGGAAACAGCAAGGAAATTTCAGTCTTGACTGTGCTGCATTATTAAGAAGAAAAGCTTTCATGCCATTCTCTTCCCCCCCAATGGCTGTGTCACAGATTTTTGCAAATGTAACATGCTTGCATATGCCCAAAATTTTGCTCGCAAGCAAAGATTGGGGAGATTTGGAAGCTTAATAATAATAATAATAAATGGGGAAATAAAAATGTCCTTTGTTTCGTTTCCTTCACCCGTAGCATATAAAGCAATGCGTGCACCACTGTAAAAAAATGATTGAGAAACGACAAAATTGTGGCTGAGAGAGGCATCAAACACAGATTTCATGTATTCCAAATGCAAATCTCAGCTTGCTCATTTTTATAGCAAGCGTCACTGTGATGCCTCAACTGAACATTTGTGGCTGAGCAGAGTCTAGTGTTGGTGTGAGAGCTCAAACCCAGATTACAGTGGTACCTCGGGTTAAGAACTTAATTCGTTCTGAAGGTCCATTCTTAACCTGAAACTGTTCTTAACCTGAGGTACCACTTTAGCTAATGGGGTCTCCCACTGCCACCGCGTCGCCGCTGCGTGATTTCTGTTCTCATTCTGAAGTAAAGTTCTTAACCCGAGGTATTATTTCTGAGTTAGCGGAGTCTGTAACCTGAAGCTTCTGTAACCTGAAACGTCTGTAACCCGAGGTACCACTGTATTATTTTTGTTACAAATGTTGTAACTCGCTTAAGGGACATATCACAAATCACTTTGGGAGGGACACATCTAATAAATTTGGGGCGAATGCCTAAAAATGGAAGATGTGACTGTGATCAAACACAAGGTATCCCCACACTGGGCAAAAGATTCCTGCATTGCAACATGTTGGAATAGATGACCGCCATGGTCCCTTCCAACTCTACACTTCTATGATTCTACCCCCATCCCCAATGACTGCCCTGGGCAGCTGAGTCTGGGAGCTTCTCTTCTAATTTCCCAGAATGCCCCAGAATGACGCTTCATTGGAGTCACTGTGGGAAATGAAAAATGGCGGACCCATCGGAGGGCTGATGCCACTGACTGCTGCTTCTGCATTCAGGGACATTTGCCAGGGTTGCCAAGTGATGAAGGAGGGACCCACCTTGGAACTGACCCTGTCCTCATGAGACTGCCTGTGGCTCCCTATTGAGTGTCTGCTCCGAGCTGTTGCTTGCACACTGTGCAAAATGGTCCAAAGGAGCTGAGCAGGAGTGCCAGCTTGGCTCCATGACCGTGGGTGTCTGGGGACGTGTGTGCCATGCAGCGTGCATGGCTCTGGTGCCAAAATTTGTGGGTGCCAGGCTCCTTCATGGGGAATTTTGTGGGTGCTTGGGCACCATGGCCCCAGGGAGCCGGCACCTATGGTGCTGAGAACACGTAACAAGCAACATGGTGAAATGATTATATTTCATAGCTGTCAACTTACAGATTTGAAAAGAAGGGACCAGCAGCTTCGAAAATAAGGGATCAGCAGCCAAAATAAGGGATTTTCAGGACACAGGTATGTTCAGCTTCTGAGCCCCTCCGAGCCAAAGGCAGAAAGCCCAGCCAGCAACCAAACGAAGCCTCAAGCGGTGGTTCCCACAGCGCAGCAACCCAGTAAAGGGTATGCAGCAAGGAAAACCACCGTCACCTCTCCACTGGGAAGCGCTGACCAAAGGCGAGTCCCCAGACAACGCGGCCGGGCACAAGGCATGCAAGCTCCACCCCCAGTCATTCTTAGACTCCTTATTGGGTGAGCAACGCAGCCAAGCAGCACAGCTGGAGCCTCCTTCCTCCCTGGCTGTCAGGGAGGGAGGGAGGGAGGGAGAGGAGGTGCTTCCTTTGAAACCCAGGAATTTTAAGGGACATCATCAATAAGGGACAGCAGCGGGACACGGTGCTGGGATAAGGGACTTTCCCGCCAAATAAGGGACAGTTGACAGCTATGTTACATTTGTCTAATCCTCTTCTAAAGCCATCCAAGATGCTGGCCATCACTGCCTCCTGTCAGAGCGAGTTCCATAGTTTAGCTATGTGCTGCACGAAGAAGGGATGAGTCTTTTTCAGAAATCCGTTTTACGCAGATAGAGCCAACATGCATCTCATTGTACATAAACTAGTGCGATTCACACCTTTTCCTGAACTCATGAAGAACCACAGGCAAGAGGCACCAATTCCATTTTCTCCCCTCCTGAGGGAATGTGAGAAAGGAACTGCTGCCGCACACACAGACCTCAGGCTCGAATGTCCGTTGCTTATTTATTTATTTATTTATTTTTATTTTGAAATGGAAGGCGCAGCCTTACTCAAACGCGTAATTTCCCAATAATGCAATTTCACAGCCTCTGTAACAAAAAAATTGCCCGCTTGCTCTGGCCTATTTATGATAGCGCTGCTCGGCTGACAACCATCTTGTTCAATCCCTCCATAGGGCTGCTTGCTATTATTTTTTTTTATGGACAGGCTTGTGAAAGAAATCAAATTTTATACTTTGTGATGTGGGACGCATCAAAACGGGGGATTGCGGACTCTCATCATGAACCGAGTGCTTTAAAAGAGAGAGAGAAAGCCATGACTTTGCCACTGGGGAGCTTTTGTCGAGAGGAACTAGGAGAGAGAACTTGGGTCTCGTAATCTCTGATCTATAGCAGAAGAGGCCCAGGCAAAGGGATGGCTTAGGTCGCACTTATACTCGCCTATACTTGTAGGAGCGTTTTCCGCCACCATCTTCGTGCTGCAGTTGGCTCCTCCGAAAGGATAACGGCAAGCGCAGACAAAGCTCTTCCTCTCATTGACACAGGTCCCCCCATTTAGGCACGGGGAGCTGCTGCAGCTCAGATAATCACCTGCATTGAATGGGAGAGAAGGACATGAAGGCACAGAAGCAAGGAGCTTTGCAAAGACTTCCAGATTGCAGCTTCCTATGCCAACTCTTCCCTAGCTGTATTTGAATCTCAAGTTAGAGGCGATATGGGGAGAAAGACAACCACCATTGTTTATTTGCATATAAATTACACCATTTCCCAGGATTGTGTGGTAGTGGTGTTTTTGCTTAATATTATTTGCCACTGGGGAATTTAGTCAGACACTGCTTGCTGCCACTGACTGGGTCTCGACTGGCTAATTGCTCCTCATTTCTGCCAATCCAAGGCATGAGGGAAGCACTCAGTCCCAGCCTCCATGTCCAAACATACTGTCAAATAGTATTTTATCCCTCATTTATATGCTACTTAGCGCTTTACAATCCTGCTCCCATTTTACAGATGGGGACCTCCCTTTGAGTCGCCTGCCCCAGGCCATGCAATTATCCTAGGGCAGAGCTGGAAGCATCTTGAAATTAAAGATTGGGCAAAGGCTCTCCCAGGCATAATATGCCACGTGAGGTGGGCATCTGTACATACAGAAACCTGAATCATACCATTTGTGTACTTCAGCAGGAGGCTCTCAACACATGCAGGTGTCTGTGTAGAGCAGTGATGGCCAAACTTGGCGCTTCAGCTGTTTTGGGACTACAGTTCCAATCATCCCTGACCACTGGTCCTGTTAGCTAGGGATGATGGGAGTTGTAGTCCAAAAACAGATGGAGGGCCAAATTTGGCCACCACTGGTGTAGAGATAATGCATTAAAGATATGGCAGAGGTAAGTGTGCCACCTTACAAACTAGCAAGTACTAAAGAGCTCCTATTCACAGGCGGCCCACCCTCTTTTGCCACCTGAGAAAAAAGGAATGTACTGCTTCCTGCCCCCACACTGCTTCTATAACCTGCCCTCTATTTCCTCCTCATGCCAGAACATACACATGCTTGCCAAACTCGGTGAGATTTCCACAAGGCTTCGATGCTCACCTCTTTGCCCCAGGAGTGGGGAAGACGAGTGGCAACATGGTGCGTTGGAATGTCCCCTCCGCATCACTGAGGGGTGGGGAAGACAACGCCACACACTGGAACGCTTCCAGTGAGAGCGGGCATTCTGCTGGTGGCAGAAGTGGTGGGGCAGGTGGACCACCATCTCTTGCGCTTCTGCTGCCTGAGGCAGCTACCTCACCCTACTTCAAAGGCCGGCTGGCTCTGCTTCTATCTGTAGGCCAGGTGTGGGAAATCTTCCATATGTTGATGAACTACAACTCCCATCATCCTTGAACGTTGGTCATGCTTGCAGGGTCTGATGGGGGTTGCAGTTCATCAGGATCTGCAGGGCCAAAAATTTATCCCACCTTCCGTAGACTGAAGAGGTAAGGTAAAGGTAAAGGGACCCCTGACCATTAGGTCCAGTCGTGGCTGACTCTGGGGTTGCAGCGCTCATCTCACTTTATTGACCGAGGGAGCCGGCGTACAGCTTCCAGGTCATGTGGCCAGCATGACTAAGCCACTTCTGGCGAACCAGAGCAGCACACAAAAATGCCGTTTACCTTCCCGCTGGAGTGGTACCTATTTATCTACTTGCACTTTGACGTTCTTCCGAACTGCTAGTTTGGCAGGAGCAGGGACCGAGCAACGGAAGCTCACCCCGTCGTGGGGATTCGAACCGCCGACCTTCTGATTGGCAAGTCCTAGGCTCTGTGGTTTAACCCACAGTGCCACCCGCATCCCTACAGACTGAAGAGGTACAATCACAGTAAAACTTGATTATCGCTTGATTCTATGCCATGGATAAACCGGCCTGAAGTGTGAGGGACAATTCCCCTTTCCCCTTGAACTGTCCACTGTAAATCACAGCTCTCTGTCATCTGGGGATTAGACAAATTGAATTGCCGGAGACTATTCAACAATTCCAGCTCTTAAGAGTCCTACGCAGTGACAATAGGGGTATGCACATTCTTGCGATGAGATTGCCAAGTGGGCCAGCCTCTGAAACTTGAAAGAAAGAAAGCCCAGGAACGCTCAAGAAGCAGGCTAGGTGTGGGGTGATGAAAAGGGTGTTTCAGAATAAGCGCTGATTGCCGGCAGATGTGTGGAATTGCCTCTTTTCACAGGCACTTCATCGGCACTCTGAGCTATCTTTAATTTCCAGCCCAGTCATTTCAGATGCCATGGCGCTCCTCGGTCGCAGCACTTTGACGGTGATGGATTTGAGCTTGCCAGGCTGAATGCAAAGCTTTGTGCGCTTTGTGCAAAGTGGGGGGGGACCTCCCCCCACAACACACTGCTCCTGGGGGTAGACAGATGAGGTTTATGGACTGCAACACGCCAAGGAGTTTCTGTCCGACTTAAGTAATTATTTTCTCTCGCCGCTTTCCCCCCGCGAACACATTGCATCTCATCTATCACAACAATAAGGCTCAGAATAAAGCAATGTAGGAGTGCAGTTTGAGTGCCAAGAGAAGAAGAGGAAAAGCTGCCCCACTTAGCTTCATATTTAGGGTTTGCCCAGAGATTGGAGGAAATCAACATACACACCAGGTGCTACTGCATGTTCTCACTGTGGGGGCAAACCTAGGTTTGGACAGCATGGCTTCAGGCCACAGGTAAAGGTCACATAAATGGGAGATGCCTCATGTTAGCCTTGACCAAGCTATTCCCTTCCAGATGTTTCAGATTACAGTGGTACCTCAGGTTAAGTACTTAATTCGTTCCGGAGGTCTGTACTTAACCTGAAGCTGTTTTTAACCTGAAGCACCACTTTAGCTAATGGGGCCTTCTGCCGCCGGAGCACGATTTCTGTTCTCATCCTGAAGCAAAGTTCTTAACCTCAAGCACTATATCTGGGTTAGCGGAGTCTGTAACCTGAAGTGTATGTAACCTGAAGCGTATGTAGCCTGAGGCACCATTGTACAACCCCATCAACTCCAGCCAGCTAGGGTTGTGGCCCAAAACATCTGGAAGGAAAATGCTTGGTTAAGGCTGCCTGATAACAACAGCAGCAGCAACAAAAATCCCATCACATTTATGTATTTATGACATGCATATACTGCCTTTTCCTCCAAGGAGTGCATGGTTCTTGCCCCCCTCGTTTTATCCGCACAACGACCATATGAGGTAGGTTAGGCTGAGGGGCAGTGGCTGGGTTGGACTGTCCTCACCTCACTGGCTGAAACTGTGGTCTCACAGGCCCTAGTTTGGCACTCTAACCACTACACAACACTATGGGGAAAGCGTAAGCTAAATTATATCTCCTTGACATCATTCTGAGTCCCTTCTTCAGCTTATCCCCACTACTGTGACCTGTAGGACAGTCTTCCCTTTGAAGGGCTGTCCAGCCCAAGTCTGGTGTAAAGAAGAAGTACCAAAAGAAAGAAGTGTGAGGACTTTAGAACTGAACTGAGCAGGCACATAAGCCCCCTAGCCGCTCTCTTCCCCACTACGGAGATGTGCTGTATTTTACTCTCTAAATGACAACCATCATTTCTAAGTTTGTAGCTATGCCTATACAGAAATAACTTTCTAAATTGGCTCCCACGCACATAGATTAGCATACGCATTTTTAATGTAAATATCCACCCTCTTCACCAGCGATGCATTTCCTATTTTGTTGTGATACATAAATGTGCATTCTAGTCTCCTGCAAGTGTTTTCGAGTGCATGGATGAAGGAGTGGGGCAGGGACAACATGGTAAGGTGCCCTCTCTCCTATGAATGAATGAATTTATTAATACGGTCACAGACCAGCTCTCTCCTATGAAATAGGCCAGTATTTAAATGGATTTACAGGAATAGATTTTCCCTACGTCCAGTGCTAGAGACACGGGAGGAGATGATGTGCCAATGGGTGGTCCAGCTTTCTCCTTCTTCTTTCCCTCCACTTACTTGAGCCAAAAGAAAGACTCACTGCTGATGCTCTGTGAGTTGAAACCTCAACGTCTGCGTCTCAGAAGGGCAATTTTCATTTCCTTTCCAGGGAATTTGTTACACACAGAGAGATGGTTGCCCCTACACAGAGTTAATTTGCCTTCTATTTTAATGTGGGTGGGGACAGAAAAGGAAAAGATAGACCACCCACTGGCCACCTTGACTAGCAATAAAAATCCTCCCCCTACCACCTGAAGGGAATCACAATGTGCGCCCTATTTATTTTGAATTTTATTAGTGGGGTAATGATGTGATGATTGAATTGAATGGGGGTAGTTAATAAAGGGAAATTGATTTCAGATTGATTTCTGGATGATCTCGGTGATAAATTAATTGAGTAAGAACTTATTTGGGTGATCTTATTGGGGTGCAAATCAATTTAAAGATTTGAGGGGAGTGATTTGCATGGGTAAGTAATTGGCTTCCCTTCTGTGAAATTCAAATTCTGCTAATTATTTTCAAATTTGCATTTAGATGCATATAAATTAGCACATGCAAATTCTATGCAGATTGGTGGTCCTCTTTTACAGTAGTGCATATCCTCTTTTCGGGTGGTGTGTCAACTGCCACCCTAGGCAGCGCCCTAAAGCCACACCCCTGGCACTTGCAACTTCCATATGATAAAGAGATGAAGATATGATGGAGATAAAGAGGAACCCAAAGCAGTTGTCTAGTTGTCTCTGTGGACAGAGATTTATTGTATACAATAATGTGAGCCCCATGTGAGCTTCTAGCTCAGTGGGGATTTGAACCCTGATCTCCCAGGTCCTAGTCTGACACTCTAACCACTGTACCACACTAAGGTGAATTTTCTTTACATTTCCTTTACATCATTTGCAGCCCTCTTTGGCCTATCCTCTCTAGTGTGATCATGTATCCTGCTTTTCAGGGGGAGTGAGAAACCAAAAAGGGGGTGGGGAACCATATCTCAAAACAGCCCAATGAAGATTGAGCATGCTTAGCAGCCATAGAATGCTATTGGCTGTGTGTGTGTGTGAGAGAGAGAGAGAGGGAGGGAGAGAGAGAGAGAGAGAGAGAGAGAGAGAGAGAGAGAGAGAGAGAAATGGATGGGTTGGAACAGGAATGAAATAAAGTGTCTGGGACACAGTCATTGTGGATTGACTGGAACACTGATCATACTGCAACATTTTGTTGCAGGACCCACTTGTTCTACATACAAATAAGGAGTTTATCCTCTACATAGAATCACAGAATTGTAGAGTTGGAAAGGACCTTCCAGCGGTTCTCAGCCTGTGGGTCCCCAGATGTTGTTGGACTACAACTCCCATCATCCCTAGCTAGCAAGGCCAGAGCTCAGGGATGATGGGAGTTGTAGTCCAACAACATCTGGGGACCCACAGGTCGAGAACCGCTGAACCTCCTGCAATGTAGGGATATGCAGCTGTTCCATACGGGGATCGAACCTGCCACCTTGGCATTATCAGCACCACACTCTAATCAACTGAGCTATCCAGGCTCAAATGGTGCCATCCTCTTTAGTGGTGTGTGTGGTGGGAAATGAAAAGGGATGTGTGAGAGAGGACAAAGGTAATCCGAAAGGAGCTCAGACAACGTGGAATGTTGCCTGGTTATTGGGGGTGAAGTAGGGTTGCCATATTTCAAGAAGTAAAAAATTCAGACACAAAAGTTGAGCTTTTTGAGGGGATGTTGCGGGGTATGCTATGTGCATTGTGTGACGATGCCTTGAGGCCAGCAGTGTGCCACATATAAGCTCTGTGTAAATAAAAGATCCACATTGCCTCTGTCTCAATAGTCTGTGAACCAATGTAGTAATGATGGGAAGCTATTTCAATTCGTTTCAGGATGGCCGAACGGCTTATTTTTGTCCATCACCTAAAGGGGACCTAAGGACTGAATGAGCAGGGATGGCCTGTACTGCGCTCTCTCCCACTGACAAGAGTTCGGTTTGGGGAGGGCCGCTGGCACTGCAGCAATAAGAAGTTGCTGCTCTTGTAGCTCCTCCATTTTCTCCGAGACAGAGTCAGTGCTTTCCCTCTGCGCTAAATTGCAAACAACAACAAAAAGCCCTTTCATCTGTCTCCTGCCCTATTGCACTGAATATGCAAAGTTGAAGCATGGAGAGTCAAACTGAATTAGGGTAACGATCAATCTCTCGCAATTAAAACTCAGAGTGCAAAAGACGTTCACAAAGGAGCTTTGGCACCGAACGACAACAAAGCAACAGTGGACGCCTCGGTGTTTGGGATGCCACCGGATGCGGTTGGCGTTTACAGCTAAACATTTTTGAGAGCTGGTGTGGCCTAGGATGGTGGGAGACCAGGGTTCGAATCCCAACTCAACCACGAAGCTCACTCAGCCAGGCCAGCCTATAATCTACTTCGCAGGGGTGTCATGGCAAGGATAAAATGGAGAGGAGGAGAACTCTTTTAGTGGAATAGTGAGGCACAAATGTAAGAATGAATAAATATTTTGTGGCCTCCATTTCCCCCAGAAGGCTTGTTGGGCTTCTAGAGGCTCAGACTATGGGAGTAGAAGGGGGGAAGGTTTAGGGGTCAGAGCAGCAGGTGGTTTAGAAAGCCTGGAGACAAAAAAAATTTGGAAAAAGAAAACTCAAGCCTCTCCCTCGCACTGACCTCCAGTTGCTCTTTCTCCCTATATGTCCACCTCTCCTTCTCTCAAAGAGAAATAGACTAATGCTGGAAAATGGGCTACCTTAGAGATGGGAGAGAATGTAGATAGGCAATTAGAGTGTCCATTTTGGCCTCACCAAAAGAGAAGACACCAATTTACATAAAATGTGCATGTGCTAATTTATATCTATCCATGCAAACATTAGACATAATGTACTAGAATTTAAATAGAAATACACCTCAGCATAGCAGGAAAGTTTGGACCTGTATGTGCCTGCTCAGTCTGCTGCCCAGGTGCAAGCTGTTGATGGGAAACTTTAGGGTCACATTCAGACCATACATTTAAATCACTTTGATGCCACTTTAAATAGTTGTGTCTTCCCCGAAAGAATTCTGGGAGCTGTAGTTCATTAAGAGTATTCACAGAAGAATCTGAAGAAGTGTGCATGCAAATGAAAGCTTATACCCAGAACAAACTTAGTTGGTCCCTAAGGTGCTGCTGGACAATTTTCTTATTTATTTCGACTGTGTCAGACCAACACGGCTACTACCTACCTGAATCTAGAACCACAGAGTTACAGTTTACAGAGTGGTTTAAGAATCAATCCCCCTTCACAGGGAATTATGAGAAGTGTAAGGTAAAGGACCCCTGGACGGTTAAGTCCAGTCAAAAGTGACTATGGGGGTATGGCGCTCATCTCGCTTTCAGGCAGAAGGAGCTGGCGTTTGTCCACAGACAGCTTTCTGGGTCATGCGGTCAGCATGGCTGGTCACTACTGGCGCAATGGAACACCATGACGGAAGCCAGATGTTATGTACTGAGTTGAACACTTTGGTATAATTCCCCAGAGTGCACAGAAACACTGTTTACCTTCCCGCCTAAGGGGTATCTATTTATCTACCTGTACTGGTGTGCTTTCGAACTCCTAGGTTGGCAGGAGTTGGGACAGAGCAACGGGAGCTCACTCCATTGTGGGGATTCGAACCACCGACCTTCCGATTGGCAAGTCCAAGAGGCTCAGTGGTGTAGCTCTGTAAGGAGAATAGTGTCTTCTAACAACTCTCAGCATTCTGACCAAACTACAGCTCCCAGGATTTTTTTTGGGGGGAAAGGCATGGCTGTTTCAAGAGGTGTTGTACCAGAAGCATTACTTGTGCCCAAGATTGGGGGGCCCAGCACGTGTCGTGTGAGTGTGACATCGTGCGCATAATGCTTGATGCATCTGTGATGTTGCATCGGCGGAAGGGATGGGGAGCGCAGAGAGTGTGTTTGCAGGCGGGAGGCTGGTGTGTTTGGAGCCCTTGATATTGGGATGGGGGCTTGGCCCCCTGCCAGCAAATATTGAGGTGGGCAAAGCCCCTTCTGTCCCTGCCTCCTGCTTCAGCCCACCAAACCATCTCATGTTTCCCTGAACCCCCATGGAATTTCTGCTCCCCTTTTCATTTCTGATGGAATCCTCTGACATCTCTATCAGGGCAGTGCACTGCTTATAATGCCAACTGAGTCCCCCCCCCCCCGGGGTGGTGGGGAGCCTGATATCAGTTCCTACCATGTAGTAAAAGTGGGAGTGGGAGAGTGTCAGACCGGCTGAAGAGAGAGGCGGTTTCCTTTGCCTTAAAGCTTTTGTTGACCCATTGAGGGCCGGTCCCCTCGCCTCCCTGCCCCCACCATCCCCACAGCAACACCACCTATAGCAACAGCAGCAGAGCGTTGGAGGAGATCACCTCCTCCCCTCTCAGTTTGCCAAGGTAAAGCTCGGAATTGTCATCGGAGAGGGTTCTTTTTATTCTCTGCTGCCGTTGCTGAAATTTTTAATGCTGCATTATGCATTCTACTTTGTGGTTTAGAATTGTACCTTTATATGGTTTTTTTATTGTTACCGTAAGCTGCTCAGGGTACTTGGTTAATGGGTGGCACATAAATACTATTAATTAATGAATGAATATGTAAATCTCGGGCTGCTCTCTGCTGGCAGTGTGGCTGGCGAATTAGAGTGGAAAAACGCTGAGGGGAAGGGGTTGGGAGAGAGAGAGAGCAGAGAATGGGGAATCTCCACCTGTTTAAACTAGGCTAGGTGTTGTGATAGGCAGCAGGTGTCTGTTGAAGCGGGGGAGAAATTGTTCAGGAAGGACCCTGAGTGGTGTGTTCCTCCTGTGACAGTTTCTTCAGGTATAGCCCTGCTGCAAGAGACAATGGAGAGGGGGTGGCAGGAGGATGCTAAGATTGGAGGGGTTTTCACCCACTCTTCCCTTTGTCTGAGAGTTCTGACTAAAGCCCAGAGAAAGCTGGAAGTCTGGTATAAGAATTCCAGATTGATAATTTGGCAAGTCTGGTATGACTTGTTGTTGGCATCTGTCTGTCTCGAGTGCCCATGGAGTGTGTCTTCAGGGGTAAAGTCAAACAGCTGCGGTAGCAGCACCGAAATGCCCAGCCAGGGGTGCAAGTGTGTATGAAGGTCCTGGACTTCCCAGATGACTTACGGATCTGGTCCAAAGGAAAGCAGAGCAATATGTCTGGCTCTAGTTTAGCTACAGGAGTTGCTGGAAGGAGGCTTACAAGGTGCCATCCAACCATCTTAGGTAGGTGCACTCGCTCACAGAGTTAGAGACATAGCAGCAGCAGTCTGCTCAAAAGCATATAGCATTCTTGAGCTCCACCATGACTGCCTATTGCTAAGGTAAAGGTAAAGGGACCCCTGACCGTTAGGTCTAGTCGTGACCGACTCTGGGGTTGTGGCACACATCTCGCTTTATTGGCTGAGGGAGCCGGCGTACAGATTCTGGGTCACGTGGTCAGAATGACTAAGCCGCTTCTGGCGAACCAGAGCAGCGCATGGAAACGCCATTTACCTTCCCGCCAGAGCGGTACCTATTTATCTACTTGCACTTTGACGTGCTTTTGAACTGCTAGGTTGGCAGGAGCAGGGACCGAGCAATGGGAGCTCACCCCGCCGCGGGGATTCAAACTGCCAACCTTCTGATTGGCAAGTCCTAGGCTCTGGCTAGCCAGCTCCAAAAGCTCATGGCCCTTTTCCCTTCTCTGCCATTCAACCTGCATTCAACCTGCTCCTTTCAACCTTCACCTTGCAAGTTAGTACAACTTTCTTCCCCAGTGGGCCATGAGCGTTGATTAAGGAAGCAACAATAGGTAACCGTAAACCAGGAGGCTATACAAGAACATGGGGCATGGGGGTAAGCAATGTAGATATTGTTGAACTCCAGTTCCCATCAGTCTCAGCCAGCATGGCCAATGGTCAGGAACGATGAGAGTTATAGTCCAACAACATCTCGAAGGCACTGTGTTGGCTCCCCTGACCTAGAGAAAAGAACACATTCTTTTCACTTGGATGGCTCAGTTGATTAGAGCATGGCGGTGATAAAGCCAAGGTTGCAGGTTCAATCCCCGTATAAGACAGCTGCATATTCCTGCATTGCAAGGGGTTGGGTCCCTTCCAACTCCACAATCCTATGAATCTATGAACAGAATAGCATATTCGATAAACACTGTAACAATTCATTGGGCCATAGATCATTGATGAAGTACATGGCTTTCAAACAGAAAAGCACAGATTCCACCCCTGTCATCTCCAGTTAAAGAATGTCAGGTATCAGTTGTGAAAAAAAGACTCCTACATGAGATCCTTGAAAGCCAATAAGGAATACTGAGCTAGATGGACCAGCGGACTGAGGTAGCTTCATATTTCGACTCCCACTTCCCACTGTCCTGGAAATAATCTTTGTCACATATATGTGTTGAATGTAATACTGCCTGTTGTGAAGGAGCAGCTTTGGCTGGAACACGGTAAAGTTTCGCATGGAAAGATGCTGTTCAGCCCACAAAAAAGGCCGAGGCACTTTATCCACACAGCTGCTGACTTCTGCTGTTTCACTGCTGCGCAGAAAATGCTTCCAGCAGTTTAAGGCAGAATGAGTAAGCAGCGAGATATGAAATAAAGTGGAAACATTATTGAAGCCCCAATCCACTTTAAACTTCCTGCGTGCTTGATTATCAGATGAACTGCAAGCACTTGACTCGAGGCATGTCTTGAGCGTGTGCACCGAGGTGGAAGGAATGGAAATAAAGAAAAAGATGACGGGGGACATAAAAGAATAAAAATGCCTTTGCCGTTCACCAATTTACCTTATTGTGCACAAAACAATGTCATTTTGTCAAAGGCTTCTCTCCTGAAATATCGTTTTAAATTTGATCTCAGATTATTTGGTCGGTATAAAAACTAGTGCTAATTTGGTCTGGATTGACCTGGATTCCATGTTTCCACAGTCCTCTTGCAAAGCACACTCAGTCCTTTCCTACTAAATTAGGGACCTGGATGCAAATTCCATCCTTACACTCTATAACAATTTGACTAGATTTCCCCAGAGCACCATGGAACAATGCGCTGTTCAGCCAGTGAATTAACTGTACGCTGTTCCTTAAGCACAACCCACCTTGCACATCCTCCACTTCCTCTGTTCCCTTGGCGAGACCCTTCTGCAGGCTTACAGAGAGCTAAATAAAACCCCACAAACAGCAGTTAATTTACCAACCCCTGTGTGAAGCCTAATTTCTGCCGTCACCATTCAACAGAAGACACAGGAACAGAGATTCCCTGGTGCAATGGGGCGACCCACAGAGTTGCCCTCCTGACAGCGATGCCAATGTCACACGCAGGAATTGTGGGCCCCCCACCTTTTCACCATTCCCATAAGTGACAGTGATGGCAGCTCTATGGGGCTACCTAGATCTGCTGGGGATTTGAACTTGGGACTTAACTGGATTCAAAATGGTGGCGGCGGCGTGATGTGCTTTATGTGTACTAGTTATGGCCTCTGCCAGCTAGTTCCAAGTGGACAAGGGGGATGCAATGTTTTTACGCCCTCCTGGGAGGAAAAACATTTGCTCCCAGTGCAAATTACAGCTTTGGCTTCCAGGGCTCTCTGCTCACATGCAGAATCTCATTCTCCACACCGAGAGCTTTTGAAGAACATAATAGTTGATTCTTATAGCATCCAAGCCATGCAGTTGGGAAGGGCCATGGTTCAGTGGCAGAACACAGGCGCTGAATGCAAAAGGTCCCAGGTTCAAACCTTGACATCTCCACATGGGACTGAGAAGGACCCTTGCTTGAAACCTTGGACAGTCAGTGTCAACCAGTGTCAACAATACTGGCCTAGTTGGACTTCCCATAAGGCAGTGGTTCTCAACCTGTGGCTCCCCAGATGTTGTTGGACTACAACTCCCATCATCCCTGAGCTCTCACCTTTCTAGCTAGGGGCGATTGGAGTTGTAGTTCAACAACATCTGGGGACCCACAGGTTGAGAAAGGCCATCAGACATCTTCCTATGTCCCTACACAAATCCGTGTGGATAAGTTGCAAGGTTGGGTAACGCCACTAGTAGTAATATTTAAAAGCCTTACCTGCTTCTGAAGCAGTGTCTGTGTTTCTCTGCATTCGTCCAGCCTGGTTTGCAGTCGTGCTCACTGGGATCTTTTTCACTGGCGGTGGCTTTTTAGAAACAGGAGGAGCTGCCTTCAGACGTTTGGTAATAGTGTCCACTGCCTCATCTAGGGACTTGTCTACATACCAGGTTAGATTGGATAGGATTGTTCCTGCTTTGACCTCCAGCATGGATTCTGTGAGCTCTTGCAAGCCTTTCTGAAATAGCAAGTTGTCTGGATGAGCGGCTTTCATTAACCTGGGGATGCTGGCATTCATTCCCTTCAGGCTTCCGGAGACAACCTCACACAAGCTCCGTGCTTCATAGGCAGTCTTGTTTAACACAGGGATGGTCACAGAGAAGCGTATGGATTTGGCTTCTAGCGCCCTGATTCTGGAACTCAAGGCCTGAACCTGAAGAGAGATCACTTTATCCTTTTCCGTGGAAGCAGCTTTGATGTTTCTTACTGTGACACAGTTGTTTGCTAAAAACTTGGTTATCTTTGCTTCCACTGCCGCCAGGCGACCTTCATAATCTCCATGTTCCTGAGTTGAGCGTGACCCCTTTCCATCCAGGTGGCCAATGTCATGATGATGCTCTTGCAGGTTTAATGTTGCATTTAGATTATGTCGAACTATGCTGAGATCATCAGATGATGAAGCAGAAGAATGGATGGCATTTGAAGTAAAGACACCTTTCCTGTTCTCATTGACTAGCACCTGAAGGGATTCATTCATCTCTTGAAACCGAGGTATTAATGTCAATATGCTTTCCATCTTCTCAGCGCTACTACAGCAGGCCTTCGTTTCATTCTTCATGGTACTCAATGTTTCTTTGAGCACATAGTTATCCTGGATAGTATCAATGGCACTGTTGATAACCATCATGGTCTTGTTTAAGCCATCCTCCATTAAAATGAAACATTCATTAATACGCCTCTCAGAGATTTCATTGTAAGCCTGAGCCTCATCTTTAAGCTCCTTCTTGCTTTTGACGAGTTCTTCAGTGGTGGAACTTAGTCCTGCCACAACACTGGTTAAATTCTCCAGCTTTCTGCTTATAGCTTCCATTGCAATCTGTTGCTCATATTCCGATGTAAGGCTGAAGGGAACCCCTTGCTCAATCAAAGGCTGGAGGATCTCCATATCGTAACAGAGGTCGTTAATTTGCTCGTTCATCTTGTCCATCTTATCATCCAAGGGAAACACAAGGTTTTCCATGCTTTTATTTAAGGAGTGCATGTTCTCTTCCATGCCCTTCAGTCGTGTTTGGAAGTCCCGCCGGCATTTGGATAATATGCTGCTGCACTCTCCATGTAAGTTATCTCTCTGGATCTCCAACGCTATGGTGAGGTTACTGATCTTGCTGTCTTGGACTCTGAGGTCATCATAGAGCTGCAGAACCATCAGACTCTGTGTTTTCACTTTCTCGTGAAGACCAACCATGTAATCTGTAAGGTTATCGGTTATGGAGTTCCCTGCTGTTGGGATGTTCTGGTCTGAGATCCGTTCAGCTGTCAACAGCTGTTCATGCACTTCTTTCATTTGAGTCAGGGTCCTGTTCAGAGATTCATAGTATATGTTGCTCCTTGAACTTTGATGCTCCAAGGCTGCTTCTATTGACCTCTGATGTTCCTGCAGGTCTTCGATTGGCTTCTCACATGTAATGCTTATATCCTCTTCAATATGGAGGATCTGGGTCCTTATATCTAGGATTTCTACCCTCGTGGGCCTGCTTTCTATCTCCCCAGCCAATTTGTTGTGAGAAGCATTCAAGCTTTTGATCATTTGTTTGATGTTCTCAAGATCTGCAGACAGACCAGACGTGATCTTGAAAATCTGGGCCATTGTCTCTTGTGTTTCACTCTGGGATGCTTTTACCTGCTCTCTTACAATTTCTTTGACTAGTTCAGCAATGCTTTTGGACTTGAGATCTAGAGGGGGGGAAGACACAATGCCTTAATAAATAAAGAGCAGGTTGGAAAGAAAGGGAAGCAAAAATTCAATACTTAAGCATTATGTATGTATCTATGTTTGTATAGCAATCACACTCTCCCCACCTCTTATGCAGTGGATTATTTCAGCTGCTGAATCTCAAGAGGGTTCTGTGTTTGAATAGTGCTTGTGCTAGTTGCTCTCATCCTTTTAATCAGTTTTGCTGTCCTGAGGGAGAAGCCATAATATGCTGTTCCCTGCAATTATAGACTACTATGACAAGGTGAAATGTAACCATGGCTTCTAGCCTAGTAGACCATAGATTTAAAAGACCTATCACTCAGGCAGATAAACCGTTAACTTTCCAGGAAAATGGTGGACTGTCAGGAAGACAGCAGAGGCTCTCAAGATATTTTAATTGTCAGCCACCTAATTAGCACTGAAAGCACCTCCTGAATTTTGTTATTTCGAAGTGAAAAAGAAAACAGAGCTAGTCTGCCCTGCCTTTTTCAAGAGGGTGCAAGTGAACTTTTTTTTTTGGGGGGGGGGAGCATGCAGTAGCATCCTGTAAAGGCAGACACATTTTTTGTGGCCCAAGATTGAGTAGGCTGGAATCCACTTATTAGATCAGGTGTCACCAACTCAGTGCCTATGGACCCCATGGTGTTGCCAAACTCTTCCACTGTGCCCCTCAGCATGTGCCCCAGACTCTGAAATTTCATATATATATAAATAAATAAATAAATAAATAAATAAATAAATAAATAAAGTCTCTAGCTCTCCTAGAAAGAAAGTTATGAGCCAAAATGTGCAGGCACCTTCTAAGCAGTGATACTGGTAGTGAATACTGAGGAATGCTCCCTGCTGCTGTTGGACAACAACAGCATCAGTCTGCATGCACACATGTGTAAAATGAATATTTTGTGATCTCCACAAGCAGGACCAGCAGGTCACAGCTGACTTCTCAAGGTGAGCATAAGGTTGTCGGTGACGTCTGTCTCTTTAATGTCGTGTGATGCCACCACTACCCCAGCTGCAATTTTGTGGCTGGCGCCCCCAGTACTCTCTCAAAATGTGCCCAGCATTCCAAAAAGGTTGCCAACCCCTGTATTATTATGATGAAGCATGTTCCAGACTACAAAAGGCTGTGACCCAATAAATTTCTTAAGATGCCACAGCTCGCAAGCATGAATAATGTGCAAGGTAAATTGTAGCCCAACAAGATATGGTGGGCACTACATTGGCATATCCTGCCATACCACAATAACTCTCCACAGGAAAGTGGCAATGAAGCAGCAGTGGCAGGAGCAATATTATCCCCACACCTCCAAAGGTCAACAACTCCATACTGAAGAATTAGAAAGCCATATTAGAAGGAATAATGGATGAGCACTCAGCACATTTCACTATTCCCTTCTACGTGTGGGCTGAAACAGGGGGCAATGACTGTAGCCATCTTGAATATTTAGTTTCTGAGTATGAGTGACAAGCACCTGGAGTGCTCATATTTAGTTAAATGCAACAAAGCAGTGGCAGATGTATGTATTTATATACACTTTTATCCACCCTGTGTGAGAAAACCCTCTTCAGTTAGCATACAGAGTACACAACAAACAAGTATAATTTAGATGAATTAGCTTTGATTTAGAAAGGCATCTGAATTCAATCTATTCAGCTGCATCTTTAATACCAATGATTATGGGTTAAAGTGACAATATGGTTGAATAGCAGTTTTTAAAATTAATAATAATAATGAATATGCTCTATCACATGGAAAAGAAAATGCAGAACAATGTATATCCATCTATATCTTTTATCTATGATCTATCTCCCTGTCTATCTAGGCTTTGTACTCTATCTAGGCATTGGTGTACAAAGCCATATACAGCTTGGGACCAGAATACTTTAAATATCCTCCCACTCCCAACATACTCAACTGATTGCTGCATTCTGCAGTACAAAACACCCTTCATAATTCCGCATGATACCGAAATTGGAACTTTTGGAACTCCCTTCCACTTTATATCAGACAGAAGCATTCTCTATTGCATTTTGGCATCTGCTAAAGATGTTCATCTTCTCAATGGAGGTCTATCCCAGCTGATATCTAAATTTGATTTTATGTAGATGCTGTTGTTTTATTTGCTTTGGGGTGTTTTTTTTAAAAAAAATGTTGTTATAGATGTAACTGTTTAATATACATTTTAATTATACTGTAAATCACTTAGGGATGCTTCGTGGGAAATATTCTACAGTACACTAAGTAGAAATTGAGGTTTTAAGCTGGTATAATCATTAGTATAACAACATGACCAAAAAAAATCGCAAACTTTTATACCTAACCTGAGGCAGAAAAAGAAAAGGGGAAGAAAGAGAAGGTTTAACTAATCAGAATACAAGGAGGGATTTGTGACAGGAATTGCATGTGACCACATGATGTCGAAACAAAGACTTGTCTTGTGGGGGTCAATTAAAGAATTCCCTCATCTCTTGCCAAATCCTAAATCAGTGCTAATTGGCTAAAGAAACTTAAACAATCACTAATTGTTTAACAGAGTAAAAGCCACCCTGAACTAAAATGAAATAATCTCCTCAGAAGATTATGTTTCTGTGGGGCTCTACAGGCAGAAAAGCTCTGAAAGATGAGAAGAATTACATTAAAACCCATAACTTTGTACTTGTTTACTTATCCTGCTCTCCTCTAACAAAGTGTTCAGTGTTTAGACAGCCTAGATTTATAAGACCCTTGGCCCAATTCTCCTTATTCCGAAACATTAACCCGAATGCAAGTACAGCAAAATATTTCAGCTGACAAGTGCAACAAAGCGCACAAAGGAAGGCAGGAAACTTTGAGCTCAGTGTCTGAAAGGGAAGCTTCATGGTGCTCCAAGGGCTCCAGGCACTTCACCTCAGTAATTCTTACAGCAGCTTATGAAGTAGGCTGCTGTTCGTGCCCCCATATAGGCTGAGATAAAGTGGTTTGCCTGAGGCCACCTACTGAGTTTGTAGTTGAGGTAGTATATGAAACAGAACTCCCCAGACATGTTGGGACTGAGATGATACTTAAGGTATTCTGGACCCAAGTTGCATAGGGCTTTGTACACCTATCTGTACACCAAGGAGTTTTCTCCATCTGTAGACCAGCAGTAGACTCCATCTGTAGACTATGGAAGTGAGAGCTGGACCATAAAGAAGGCTGATTGCCAAATAATTGATGCTTTTAAATTAGAGGAGACTCTTGAGAGTCCCATGGACTGCAAGAAGAGCAAACCTATCCATTCTGAAGGAAATCAGCCTGAGGGCTCACTGGAAGGACAGATCCTGAAGCTGAGGCTCCAATACTTTGGCCACCTCATGAGAAGAGAAGACTTCCTGGAAAAGACCCTGATGTTGGGAAAGGTGGAGGGCACAAGGAGAAGGGGACGACAGAGGACAAGATTGTTGGATAGTGTTCTCGAAACTACCAGCATGAGTTTGACCAAACTGTGGGAGTAAGTGGAAGACAGAAGTGCCTGGTGTGCTCTGGTCCAGGGGGTCACGAAGAGCCGGACACAACTAAACAACAACAGACTCCAGCAGAGGCAGAGCAGCTTGGAAATAAGACACCCCCTCCACCACTACCACCCATATCAGGAGATACCTAGACTTATTTCTGTGCCAAAATGAATTTGTGTTCTCTGCCCTCTCCCTTTCTCTAACACACTGACAACTCAGCATGTGACCAGGGCCCCTTCTACACCATACATTTAAAGCACTATGATACCACTTTAAAGAGTCATGGCATCCCTCAATGAAT
Source organism: Podarcis melisellensis (assembly GCF_964234715.1). Classification (NCBI taxonomy): domain Eukaryota; kingdom Metazoa; phylum Chordata; class Lepidosauria; order Squamata; family Lacertidae; genus Podarcis; species Podarcis melisellensis. The sequence continues at coordinate 16,066,849 of NC_138541.1, read as the reverse complement.
TCTGGGAGCTGCAGTGTGTTAAGGGGGCTGAGAGCATGTCATCTGAAGCATGTGGCAATGGAGCAAGCAGCCATGGAATGGCAAGGATCAAAGCCAGCCTCTTTTGTTTGTTTCTTGCAGGTGGCAGATGTGCTCCTAGATGGCATCTTTTGGAAAGTCCTGAGGTTGCTGAGTTTTTTTTGAAACAACAACAGCACAGTGATCTTCTTCTAATAAATGTATCTGCATAAGGGGCTGCTGCACTGGAAGCAATAATAGTTGTTGAAATGCAGTTGAGTTTTGAGCACTTGTGTATGTTTCTGTTTGAAAAAGCAGCAAAGCCAAAGAATAACAGCAGATTTTTAGGAAAAGGGGGTGGGAGAGAAGTCAGTCTTGACATGCATATTGCATCTTGTGAAATAGCCCAGCAAACTCTTCTGCTGCTTAGATGAAGAGGTTGCCAGAGGGTTTTCCAGCTGAGTAATATAATGGGAAGTAGGTGGTGGAGGAGGGTGATTTTCTTAAAGATGCAATTTCATAAGGTGGCACCAGCGTCACTTGGCCATGTACTCATTCATTTAAAACAAGGTGGATTACAGGCGTTTTCGTATTTTTTTTAAAAAAAGCAAAGAAGAAAATCAAAACAGTTGCCACTTCTCTCTTAATTTCCATATGAAATGGAATCACATATTGAATATTCTCTTAAACTGCCAGGGCATTCCCTTCTTCCTTTCTTTTTTGCAAGAAAACAAGTGAGAGATTCTATGACTAAGGTCAAGCTTACATGGCTCTTTCATTCAGCAGCAACCTCATTGTTCTTTCTGCCTAGCTATGTATCTTCATTGAGTTTAATGGTGGCGTGTCACAGCTAGACATTCATCCTCCTGCCACCCACCAAGGCTCGCAGAAGTCATCACCCCTCTCTCTCCCAGCTCGCCTCAATTTGACTTTTAATGGAAGGGTGGAGAGGAATGAGGACGGTTCAGAGGTCCTCTTAGGTTATGCAAAGGTCATCTCTGAAAATAGGGTGGAAGGTTGCAAAGAACAAATGCAGAAGGCGGGACAGATCCGGCATAAATCTAATACAGGCAGAAAACAGGAAGGTAGGAAATAGAAGGGCACTCAAGTAAATAAAGTCATTGAGGCCTCCAAGCTTGACTTAGACTACATTAGCTTAGGCTAAGCTCTCACAGAATCTTAGAATTGTAGGGTAGAGTTGGAAGGGATAGGGAGAGTCATCTAGTCCAACTTTCTGCAATCCAGGAATCTCAGAATCATGATACACCGATTAGTAAATTCTATAGATACAGTGGTGTGATTTGAAGAGAGGGAGAGAGTGCCCAGAATGTCAATTTACTGGGCCATTTTTTAATTTAAAAATTTACTATTAGTTTGTTTCTTTCTTTCCAGGAAAAATCCAAAAGCAATTTAACAATAAATCATGATTTAATCTCTGCTGAATCTCTATTGTCAGGGTGTTCCACAGGACTGGGCCGATGACACTCAAGGCTTGAATTCTCACTATTGTCAAATGAGCCTCACCAATTCTGGGAATGACCAAACACCCAGGCTCTGGACTCCAGCTCATTAATATCAGGCACACCTTGCATTTGTACCATTTCTGATGCCTGCTAAAAACACTCTTGTTCAGGCAAGCTTCTCCAGACAGGTTATTTCACCGTGTATATCTGCTGTTAAACTCTGTTGGTTTTACCTATATTTTGATCATTTTATTTATTTTATTGGCATCTTCATATGACCATTTTATGCAATTTTATGTAAACCACTTAGAGGTTCATTCATTCATTTTTAGATTGAGCACTCTATCAATCATATTCAATAAATGAATGAATGAAAGAATGAATTTAGAACTCATAGATGAGCAGGAATGAAGAAGAAAAAAAGACAAAATAAAATAGGCTACATTCTAGAGGCACACTCTGGCCAAAATGAAGGATGGGGAAGTGTGAATAGTTTCAACAAGGAAAGAGTGAAGCACATATCTAAACCTTGGGACATATGCCTAGAGAAGTGGGCATTCCCACAATGGAATACCCACTATTCTTTTGGACTCCAACTCCCATCAGCCCCTGCCAGGATGGCCAATGGTCAAGGAATGATGGGGATAGGAATCCAGCAATATCTGAAGGGCCATAATTTACCCATCTCTGTTGTTGCAGGATTGCAGGATTCTATTTTGCAATCATGCTAGGACTGCATGAAAATTGAAAGTAACCACTGGACTGTAGGGGCGGGCATAAAGATGGAGAAAGAAGAATATAGAGAGGTGGAAATAAATCTTCCTTTGGGGGATAAGGAGCTGGAGAGAAAGAGATGCTGAAGTTGGGAATCAATCAAGAGTTGCACTGCAAGACTGGCAGAACAATGCAGAGAGCAGTACCCAAACATGCTACAGAAAAAGGAAACCTTTTCAAAGGAAAAATCGCAATGCTACTTCACTAGCACAGTCTCCATGCGCGCACACACACACACAAACACACACACACGCACAGTGTGCACTACTAGAAGGATCGAGTCCCGTCAAGTCCCCAGGCTTATAATGAAAAGCTAATAAAAGAAGCTAATAGTAGCACTTTCATAAAACAAAGTGGTCAGAAGGATAATGCAATTTGTAAATAACTCACATAAATCAAAGAGAAAGCCAGCAGACAGGGAGTGGATCCGAGGTTAGCCTGGGACGAGGCTGATGTAACATGGGAAGGAAATTTCATTTTAAAAGCATCTAAAGCAAAATGCTGACTCTGTGGGGCCAGTGATACAAATCTGTAAGGAAGTTTGGTATCAGTGACTGATTTAGGAACACAGAATGCTGGGGCACTGCTGAAACAAGTGGGTGTGGAAGTGATCTGTGTTTGGATGAGAGAGGCACATAAACTGTGCTAAGCCTTCCATGGAAAGGCTGGAAATATGTCATAGAATCATGGAGTTGGAAGGAACCCTGAGGTTCCTAGTATAACCTCCTGCAATCCTGGGGGAAGGAAGATAAGGATGTAGCTCAGTCAGTAGAGCATAAGACTCTTAATCTCAGGTTCATGGGTTTGAGCCCCACGTTGGGCAAAAGATTCCTGCATTGCAGGGGGTTGGACTAGATGACCCTTGTGGTCCTTTCTGACTCTACGGTTCTGTGTTTCTTTGATGGGGTTCCAACAATTGACAGAGAGAGAGAGAGGCTCTTTCTAGCATAGCAGCGGTTCACAGAGGGATTGTGAATTTGGGAAGTTGTTCAAGTAGGTCATGTCTTGCTGTCTTCAAAGGGTCAAATGGATTGGGTTTCATATGATCATAGTAATTTTCTTTTGTGTGTGAGCACAGAACCTTACTGTGCAATTGGCAATTTAAGTGAATCCAAATGCAGCAAGCAAGTGGGATAAGATCTGACAGTGGTTTTTCCAGAGGTACACGTGCAAGTAACAGATTAACCCGCAGGGAACACAAAAAAAATGGATGGGAAGGAAGCTGACAGGAAATGGAAAATGTTCGAAGCCATATTGGACGTATACCCAAGGGTCAAGAATGCCACATAGCAATAAAATGCACCAACACCGGGGGCGGGGGGGGGGAACAGGATGGATGGGAGAGGTGGTCTAAATATGACTGGGAAAAGCAGGGCTATTTGAGAGCAGTATCCAGAGCTCAGAAACTGCCGAGGCAAGTAAGGAATGGACCTGCAATGCATGGAGATGTCTCCAAGGGGCTTTTAGAGGCTCAAAGGTATGCTATTTCTGCATTACTACTCAGAGGCAATAGACATTCAAACACAATATGCAGCACAACAAAGACCCAGGGACAAATTTCAATCGACGACAAACAAAGTGAACTGCTGAATGAAGATAGAATGAAAATCCAGCACGTTACTTGAGGCTTTTGCAGATGCTAGGTGCCCGCTTGCAATCACATGCATGGCAGGACGTTCTTCTAAGCTGAGCTTGCCGTCCGGACTGTGGATTCTTCCCACTCATGAAATTGGGTGGGCAAGAAAGTGGGGCATTCCCAGGGGGCGGACCCAACTGGGCCCACAGGCTTCTCTTGGGTCCGCCCCCTGTGAATAAAAAGGGCCCCACCTCCTACCTCAACAGCCACTTCGTCGTCGTATCCCCCACCATCCCTCTCTGTTCTGCTGCTGTGTTTGGTGATGAAGACCTTGCTATGGATTTTGTCGGCCGGGTAGGAATTTTCCCACTCGGCAAATTGGCACCAACCTGGTGGTTTTCACCTTCTTCATAGCAACCATCACAACTCTGAAAGAAAGGGGGTGTCCCATTAAGGGGGTCCAAGGGAGCGGCTTCTGTCCAGATGCCCAGATGAGGGCTAGGGCACTCCCCAGGTGACAATCCAGTGAGGGAGATGGTATTTGATGTAGATCATAGGACACCCTCACTTCCGGTTGACCCCAGTGAGTGTGCAGGAAGTGGTGGCTTTACCCAACGCCTATACCAAACCTCTTTACATCTGTAGTCAATAAAGTTGTAGCCTGATTTGACCCAAATACGCCTAGTCATGTCCCTTTACTTACTGTTTTAAGATGAGAGGGGGCACTTGCTCACACAAGTACAAAAACTCTCTGCAACCTGTTCGACCAGGCATGGGATGAGCATCCACGACAGGAGCGCTAATGGCTTTATCATTCCAACTTCAACACTTTGGGTTGTGGAGTACGCCCAATCACCCTTTTCTTCTTTCTTTTTAAGTAACAGAACAAAGGAAAACGTACTTCCCTGGCAGAATGTGGAATAATGGAACAGGACAGCCTAAGTCCATTTCTAATAGTTTCTTTCTCTCTTTTTCCTCCTCTTTCTCTTTCCCTGGCACTTTTAACTGGGTGAGTGATTGCATTAATTTCTTTCTTTTACCTTTTAGAAAAGCCTGGAAGTCTCTGCCCTTATCTTCATTGATTTTGCCTTCCAGAGAGGAGAGTGTCTCGCTCACATCACTCACGACGGCAGAAATGTTGTCAACCTTCTTCTGTAGCAAAGTCAGTCTCATCTCCTGGCTGCTAATCTGCTCATTCATTTTTTGCGCAACTGCTAGGTCAGGGTTAGTGGGAGGGAGAATGGAATAAAAGGAGAGGGAAGAAAGTCACTAAATTAAATCGCAAAAAAAAAGCAAGCACAGAAACAAATTCCACGAGCGATTGCCAGAAACGAAAAGTTTCTGCAGTCATTAATAAGAATGGGCCATTCTGATTTTTGTCATGTATCTTCAGCTATGAGTGACATTCATACAAGCACAGCAGCAAATAATTGCTGAATAATCCATATTCATTATAGAGTAGTTATAATTCCAGGAGAGTATATGGAATAGTTAAGAGAAATTTAATGAGCCTAAGTGGAGCTTTCTTCCACCTAGTTAGTTTTCTATGGAGGATTCAGTTTTACTTTTTAAATTAGGGATAGGGAGCCTCCCCCCCCCTTTTGCCTGCATTCCCTCATGGGTAATCTTCTGGGGGCCACAAGCCCATGGTGGTTGGGACCTGAGGAAAAAATGGGTGAAGCAGCAGCTAAGACTCTTTCCTCTGTACAGTAAAAACCAGAGACTTTTGCATACACCAAGCCTACATACAGCTCCCTATTCTCCATCTAGGCAAGCAAAATGCATTATCACAGGTCAAGGACATATCCACTGTGCAAAAGCACTTGAGGAGAGGGCACAGTGAGGCTATTGAGGAGCATAGCCAGGGGTTTGGGAAAGGGACATGGCCTAGGAAGAATTCTGAGGGCCATATTTGGCCCCTGGGCATGAGTTATCTCAACTCTGGTTTAAATAAATGCATTATACTCCTGCATTTTACCCCCCAAAATTGATCTAGCTGTCTTTCTGCGAACAGTAGATTGCACCACAAAAAAGCATAGCTTGTTATCTCTGGACCAATGGAATCAGCTTGGGGGTCCTTTTGGGTCCTTTGCTGTTGTTGAGACTCAGATAGCCTCAGTGGCATGGAGTGCCTTCCATCAGCTTCAGCTCGTGGTCCAAGTGCTCCCCTAGCTGGACAGGGAAAGCCTAACTTCTGTTGTCTATGTTCTCTAGGTTAGATTACTGCAACATGTTCTGCATAGGCCTGCCTCTGAAGATGGTTTGGAAACTTCACCTGGTTTCAGCTGCAAAGTTTTTCACCAGGGCAAGACAGATGGAGCAGGTTGTATCAATCCTGGCCCAACTGCACTGGCTGCTGATTAGTTTCTGGGCCCAATTCAAAGTGCTGGCTTTGACCTATAAAGCCTTAAATGGCTAAGAACCACAGTACCACAAGGAGTGCCTCTACCATGTGCACCATTCCAGACTCTATCATCACCATCTGAGGCCTTTCGTGTGACTCCTCCGCAAGAGAGGGTGGCAACGCGAGAACGGGCCTTTCTGCCGTGGCTCCCCATTTGTAGAATGAGCTCCCCAGGGAGGTTCAGCTGGTGCCTTCATTTAGGCACCAAGTAAAAATGTTCCTCTTCAACCTGGTGTTCAGCCGATTCACATCCCATACCCTTTCAAATGTGTTTCTGGGTAGGGGCATGGAGGGGTTATTGGTTTGTTTTGTTCTTGTTTTTATTATGTATTTCATGTTTTTTTTGTCTTGTATTTTTATGTTATGAACTGCCCTGTGATTTACGGATTTAATAAATAATGGTAACGGTAACCAGCAGCCAGTGCCCACTCCCAGTTTTGCAGGACCCTTGGTCCAGATGCCCTCACCTTGCCACTGTCACCACTACCCATTGCATTCTCCCCCAATCTGCACCAGAACCCAGAAGGAGAGGACAAGGCAAGCCGAGGGCCTTGCTCCTTTCTGTTATGAATGCCCATTCATTGCTCTGCTCATGGATTTGCATCTGTAGCCCTGCCCGCAACCTTCATACACCTGGAGAGAACAGACAGAGACCTCAAGGGGAAACACACTTGGCGTACCCTGTTCGCTGGCTGCAGTGTAGGCCTGATTATATGAGCCCTTGCCCGTGGCCCTGGCACCAGCAGCAGAAAAGATTGGCCATTAGCAATCATTTAACATATGTCACCGGAGCCCCTGACTTTATATTGCTTTTGTTGTTCCTTATCGGGCTGTTGTATCCAATAATGTTGTCCCGGAAAATGAATTTCCCACCAAGTGCGGCGGTGCCCGTGTAAGCCCATTCTCTATCAATATTCTGTTTTGCCCCCTCACCTTTCTGAGCAGACCCCACAAAGGAAAACAAGATTGCAAGAGACTCCAATGCTTCATCACATCGCTTTCAGTGGCCGGGGGGATTTCTTTTGTTCTGGTTTTAATAAATAGTGTTGACAATGATTGTGTTAGGGACTGCAGTAATTACAACCGCTGACCTGGGTCGCTGGGATCCTGCTGCTGCTGCTCTGGGCTCCCTGGCGTCCCCCCGCCGACAGCTGCGTTGCTCTCCGCTTGGTTGCTGTGTAGAAGCAATTGATCCTGTTGGGCTAAAATGGGGGAGAAGAATAAGGGTGAGCGAAACATTCGGCGTGACTAATTCACCCAGTACGCGGCAATATCATCGCCGGTGCACTCCGGTGCCCCCCAGCTCTTAGTCAGCTAAATCCTAATCGTTTGTGCTGATTCCCGAGTTAGCTGCTTTGCCCATCTGGACCACATGCTATGCCACCATATTGGCGGGGGATAGTGAATGGCTTTAATTCTTACCAGAGAGGATTATAAGTGTCTCCTTCAGGTTGCAATTGATTGTGATTTGCAGGAGCTCGTGCTAATGCAAGGTTCGCCCTCCCTTATCATTAGGAACACTTGGAGAGCGGCGAGATTAATGTTGAAGTGGAGGCTTAAAGAAGGGCATAGAGCAAGCCCCACATAGTAATTACATCGTGCCCATTGCTCAGCTCCAGTGATCATGGGGAAGAGTAATCCAGGTAATGGGCCCGTATTAGGAATGCCATGGAAGTGTGTGAGGTTTAGATCTGGAATTCAACTATGCCCTCTCACAATGCTCAACGGATTTCTGAGCTACTAGATGTAAATCTGCAGCACACTTGGGGGTGGGGTGGGGGTGGATATTTGCTGGAATTTGGGGGGACAGAGAGACAGAATCTCACTGAGGCTCGGACTAATCTAGCCGACCTTTCTGTTGTCTGTGAAACGTTCACTATGGGATTCAGGTTCCACACACAGATATGGAAAACTGAGTGGTTTATTTAACCAGGTTATGTGCCGCTCCCTGGCTGATGTCCCAAGCACAGGCCCACAGCAAGGTTTCCCCTATTCTAAGAGAAGACATGAAAAGGGGAGTCTATATTTAAGAGGACAGTGTATAGTTAATTCAGCATTCCTGAATATAACATACTTTCTATGCATATATAGAGAGAGGGAGAGAGAATTTGGGAACCTGAAAATCCCTGTGATTTGAAAACTCTGGTTCTCATTGTCATTGAAGGCTGAGGACACACCTCTGGAAGATAGATGAGAACTCTATTATCTCTCTTCTTAAGCAAGAACAGAATTCTGACTCTGCTCAGATGCATCTAAGTCCAGTGTCACCCAGTGACTAAGCTACAACATGGCACTATCCACCCAGTTGCTAATGCAGGACAAATAATGTCAATTTTAGTTTGATTAAGTCAAGTTGCTATTGACTTGATTGGCAGTCCAGTCCACGTCCAGTTTAAACTTGAAGAGCCCTAACAAAGGAGAGCATCAGGGACCTTGAAGATGTCTATCAATAGTCAGTACCTGGACAGCAGACCAAATGGGCACACACAGGTCACCTGGTCCCAGTGCCTGTCATCCCTTCTTTAGGGAGATACATTATAATCTCTCATCGTGGGACTAGTAAAGCTTCCGGTGACATTGTCAAGTGTGCGATGGAGCCCAGCTCGGAACAGAATCAAGCTAAAGTGATGCATTTCCTATAATTTATCCAGCAATCTTGAAAATATATATAGCATTTTACTCAAGCTCATTCTGAATTGAGACAGGGGGAGTTTGCCCATCATCACTAATAATATCACTCTCTGTGCTCTAGATAAGAATGAAGAATAATTAAATCTGTATTCAGCAGTTACCCAAGGGGCATGCAAGAGAACCATATCATTTTTAATAACGAAGGAACAAAATTGCACTCCAGATACTTGAGAATACTCTGAACTGATCTCTTCAGAGAGGCCCTTTCCAGTGAGTGTGAGCAGCAGGGATTCTACAGTAAATTGCCACAGTGTTGGCAATGCGTTTTCTGTTTTATGGAAATGGGTTATCATTTATTTGTGCATATACTATTGCACTGTTTACACAGCACATCTCACTACAATGGTAAGGATGACACCAAGCTGCAATACTTGGGATTTCTGTATTGCCAGTTGAGAAGTCAAGGTGCATGTTGTATCCAGCAAATCAGAACTCAACTGTTATAGCTGTTTCGGGATACTAAGAGGAGGGTGAGGCCAGACTCAGTCTGAGGGATCTGTTGAAATAATGCGCTTTGGTAGGTGCCCACAGACCCTGAAGGACTTATCTGGTAATAGGCAATAGCAATGCTCCAATGAGCACTGGGCAGGCAGCTTGGAAACACCATATATTTCCCGCAATGCCCTGGAGCAGGGGTAGGGAATATTTCGCAGCCTGAGGGCCGCATTCCTTTTGGGACAACCTTTCAAGGGCCATATGCCAGTGATGGGCAGTTTCTATCTCATTAACTAGCTCGTTCTAAGCTGACTGGCAGCAGTTCTCTGTGGCTTCGGACAGAGATGTTTACCAGCCATATAAAGACATACTAGAGATTGACCTTCAGACCCTTTGCTTGTAAAGAAAACACTCTACCAGCGAGCTGTGAGCCACCTCAGCCACACACGCGGGACATTTCTGAGCACATTTGTTGTCCTGGGGGCAAGATATCCTTCTGTAAATATATCCCCATTTGTAATTTCATCAATCAAAGTCACACACATTTCAGTTGAGAGTATGTAGCTGGCTTTTGAGAAGGCACCAGCAGCGGCTGCTGGCTCTGAGCACCGAGAAGGATAAATGCGGAGCCATAGATCCCAGCTGAAATTAGGAAAAGAGGAAGGATTTCAAGTGAAGGGGTCTCGCCTCATCCTAAAAATGAGCATTACATCCCGGCAAAATCAGTATCATGAGCCACATAGTTTTGAACCTTGGCCATCTCACTAGCTTGTGCTGTCATTTAAAATGCTATGTTCTGCTCATGGTAGAAGAGTCAGATCACTCATTTGTCACAGGCAGAAAGCAGCCCCCATGGGTGGGTCAGGGGAGAAAAAGCTGTCACTGTGAGAAAAATTATATTGTGCACTAGCCTAGGGGGTGGAGGGAAAGTCATCCAGGGCAGATACTAATGTGGACCTATCTAATTTGTACGTTCTGAACCAGGATGCAATGCAGCTATCCTATGAAATAAGCACGTCTAATCTGGAAATGCACACTAAATGTGTACAGATTTTCATTCAGACATCTTTTTTGCTTTTTGTTTTTTTAAAAAATGCAAATGGGTGTGAAAATGAACCAAAAGAAACTTAAGCTCGGAAAGCTGAGAAGCTGAGAGAAAGTGGAATTGGCAGATCTCCTTTGAATGATCAGAGCAGCAGTTCTCTTGCTGGAAGCAGCAGGTAGGAACATTACACCAGTCCTGAAAGGCCTACATTGGCTCCCAGTATGTTTCCGAGCACAGGTCAAAGTGTTGGTGCTGACCTTTAAAGCCCTAAACAGCCTTGGCCCAGTATACCTGAAGGAGCGTCTCCACCCCCATTGTTCTGCCCGGACACTGAGGTCCAGCTCCGAGAGCCTTCTGGCAGTTCCCTCACTGCAAGAAGCCAAGTTACAGGGAACCAGGCAGAGGGCCTTCTCGGTTGTGGCGCATGCTCTGTGGAACATCCTCATATTAGAGGTCAGGAAATAAACAACTATCAGGCTTTTAGAAGACATCTGAAGGCAGTCCTGTTTAGGGAAGTTTTTAATGTTTGATGGTTTATTGTGCTTTTAATTCTGTTGGGAGGTGCCCAGATGGGTGGGGTATAAATACTGTAAATTATCATCATCATCATCACCATCTGCCTTTTCAGTTCTACTCTGCATTGCCTACACTGAATGGCAGAGACTCTCCGGGCTTTCAAAAAATGAGTCTTTTTCAGCCCTGCCTGGAGAGGCCAGGAAATGAACCTGTGAATTTATGCATGCAAGGCAAATGCTCTACCACTGAACGTCTTTCTGTGTCACCATGCCTCTTCTCTCTCAAAAAAGTTACAGTGTACAGCATCCTGCCCAACTTCTGGTACCCCAAGTCCAAGGCAAACACACAACCCCCGATATAAATTGCCATTTGCTAGGTGCCTGAGAAGCCTTCTCTTCTTACAGTCCCAAGCAGTGGCAAAGGCAGAAGGTTTGAGCCCCTGGAGAACCACCATTCATGGTGAGTGAACAGTGCTTCGCTTGGTAGGTTGCAAAGCATACAGCAACATATTTACACAGAAGATTGCTAAATATTAGAGCCTAGTGAAACAGTTTGCTGGGGGCTCGGGAGGAAGAAGAAAGAGAAAAGTCACCATGGGTCTCAGCTATGACCTTAAACTGAATTTAAATAAAGAGGGGGGGCCTTTCTCTAGGTACAAAAGGATTAAGGAAAATAGTTTGACTCTCCATCCCTGCCCTCTTATCTTAGTTTCAACAGATCCACTGGGCTCGCTGCTGTTTGCAGATAAATGCCTCGGGGGTCACAGGGTTGCCAGGAAGAAAGAGACTAGGGAGCTGAGGTTTGTCGCTCGGTTGACTTGATTTCTAACTCCTACTGCTGTTTGTTATAGCAAAGGCAGTTTAATATCGGGACCCAGTTCAAAAATCTAGTATCTCTGTCACCTGAAGGATCAAGCAGTTCCAAAGAGGATATTTTTAAAGCTCTGATTCAACCAGCATTTGTGCATTTCCACATTTCGAAGATGTGGACCTAGCTTTAAGTTGCCGGAAGGCACCCCACATTTGCACTTTTTCTGTCTCTGTCGCTTCCTCCTCTAGTACTTTGAATATATGTGGCAATGCCTTTTACAGCTGGTCCATCTTGCCTGCTGTTAGCCACTCTAACTGGCAGTGCTTAAGAACATAAGAAGAACTGGCTGGATGAGGCCGAAGGGGCCTATCGGGTCAAACATCCTGTTCTCACAATGGCCAATCTTGTGGGGAACCCTTAGACAGGAGCCGAGCACAAGAGCATTTTTCTCTCCTCTGGTTTCCAGCAACTCCAACTGTGGAGACAGAGCATAGCCATCACGGCTAGTAGATGTTAATAGCCTTGGCCTGCACAACTTTGTCTAATCCTCTTTTAAAACCATCCAAGTTGGTGGGCATCATTGCCTCCTGTCGTAGTGAGTGTCATGGTTTAATTATGCACTGCATGAAGAAGTACATTCTTGTATCTGTCCTGAATTTTCCAACATTCAGCCTCATTGGCTGTCCATGAGTTCTGATGTCCCAGGTTGAATCCCCAGGTAGGGTGGATGGCAGAGAATCCTGTCTGAAATTCTGGAGAGCTGCTGCCAGTCATTGTAGATAATACTGGGCAAGATGGCCCAGTGGTTTGGCTCAGGATAAGGAAGTTACCGGTGTTCCTATTGTGCTGGGCCAAGGGGTAACCCGAGTCCTGAATCCAAGTCCGGTCCTGAATCCAAGGGTTCTGCAAGGAGTCAGTCCGACAGGGCCAAGGCAGGACATGAGGCAGGAAACTAGGCAAGGTCAGGCACAGGATCACAGGCAGGTTCTGGCAAACAGCAACCTGGGGCAGGGTCCAGCAGCCTTTTATCTCTGTTAGGGTAACGGCCGGTCCTGATCCTCTGGTGACTCACCTCCCTGTCTCGCCTAAAGGCAAGCACTTCTCCTGGAGGTCTCTCCTTCTCTCAGACCTCAGTCTCTGCAGCTCAGGAGACGTCAGTGGGTTACTAGACCCAGGGGCCGCCTCAGCCTCTCCCGACCAAACCGGTAGTGGAGCAGCTGTAAGTGATGGCCCAGCTGAAGGCAACGAGGTAATCCCCACATCTGGAGCCAGGGCAGGCTCAGGCCCCTGACTTGGCTCAGCTGGTGCTTGTTGCAGGGGAACCTGTGCAGACTGGGGCTCTTAAGAATCAGACGCCAGACCAGGTTCAGCTGCTGCCTGAGGCAAAGGATCTGGTGCAGACTGAGGCTCCTGTGGCTCCGAGTCTGAGCCCGAGTCCCAGGCCATCACACCTATGCCCCTCGATTTTTCATCCCATGTGGACCCTTCCTCCTTAGGAGACTCCTGATTACTAAGGCAGCCAGGTGGGATGAGGGGCCAGGAGGATGCAATCTTGTGGCAATGAGGCTCTTTAGGCTGCCTTTGAACCACTGTGGATTTCTCCAAGTCTCTGTTGAAGTGGGGCTCTTATTAGGGCCCCAAGCCTCTTTCTCAGAAGAGGTGTTTTCAGGGTCTTGTTCAGACAAGATTTTGGCAGGTGTCTCCTCGCTGACTCTCGGGCATCTCCCAGGCTCACGTCCTTCCTGACTGACAGATAGTATGACGCTATCCAAAATGCAGGAGCCCCAGGATGAACAAGCCTTCCAGATGACACAAATACATTGCAGAAAGCAACAATTAGGTGCTCCACAGGAGCTTGTGAGATCTAGCTGTCCTCAAAGCCTATCATAGCAGCAGTCAAGGCTGCAATGTAAGCTGGAAGCTCGGCTCACATTCTCAGTGGCCGCTGTTATCTTCATAAGGCCGTAGCTGTCAACAGGAGTTAAATACTTGCATTCATCCCAATTAATTACATAGGATTTATCAGGTGGCAGCGTGACGATACAATCTGTGACGGGGGGAATCAGTTACTCTCCGGTGATAAAGGGCCACCTGATGGATGTCCTTTTATTCTTCCGCTTACCATTCTTTTGTTCCCAAATATACGGGCTGCCAATGTGAAGGTGCTTCCCCCGCCCCCCAGTAAATCCTTGCAGCACCCTCCTAATTAAATCAGCTAGGTGGTTGCTTTGAGATATGATGCAGATTTCACAATCCCCTCTCTTCCTTTCAGCTCCATGCGTACCCTTTAAAGGTGGACTATTTCACATAATACCCAGAGGGAAGCATGGGTTTGCCACTGAGTGTACAGTTAATAGCTGCAGCCAGTCGTGACTCTGGGGTGAGCATGCATCTGATAAGTTCCTCTTTGTATCTCTTGTGCTTCGTGTTTTTCAGGTCCGCTCTTCAAGGAGGTGCCAAAGCTCACAGAAAGAGTGCCTGCTTTGCGTTCTGTAGTCACCGTTTTAAACCCCAGCATTTCCAATTCAAATGACTAGGTAGCAGGAAATATCCCTGCCTGAAATCACGGAGAGATGCTGCCGTTCAGAGGAGACGATATGGGGCTAGATAGAGGAATATATGTTCTACAGCACTTTCCTATATTCCACTTAAAATATATTAGGCTGTACTACCTGGGATAGCGCAGCTGGTAGAGCATGAGCCTCTTAATCTCCAGGTCGTGGGTTTGAGCCCCATGTAGGGCAAAAGATTCTTGTCTTGCGGGGGGCCATCTAGTCCGATGACCCTCATGCTCCCTTCCAACTCTACAATTCTATGATTATTCTATCGGATACATTTAAAGCACTAGGATACCACTTTAAACAGTCATGGCTTCCCCCAAAGTGTGCTGGAAAGTGGTGTTTTGTTAAGGGTGCTCCAGTTCCCAGGGTGGTTGAACCATCCATCCCTCTTCCTGGAGAACTCTGGGAACTCTCATTCTGCAACAGTGACTGAGAATGGGGAGCACACCTAAAAGCAGTGTGATTCCTCTTAGGAGTCGTTTCATTGATTGCTTACACCGGTTTAATAAATCCCCAATGAATTTTGTAGACGGGCTTAACTCTTAATTCTTTTCCTTTGTCTGCTGCTCTATACCGCAGTTGGCCTCCTGTTATTGTGAACATTATACAGCCATCTACTGGGAAAAGTCTATAAATGTTGAGCTTTTCGTCTTCTGTTTAGAATTAGTCGCAGGACTGAAAATTCTTTGCACCTGACAAAAACAGGTTCTGTTGAAAGGACTCCCACGTGGGTTTTCAGAAACATTTATATTTAATTAGTTAATTAGTTGCCTTTTATATGGGTCCCAAGGCAATTTGCAAAAATACCGCAAAGACAACTAAAAAAACAGTTTTTTTTAAAATGTGCAAACAACTGAAGATTTGGTTTAAAAACAACACAACATGAACCCCAAAGGCAGAGACTTTTTCACTGAGCTCAAAAAACTTGTCAAAACAAACATGTATTCAACTGTACTCAGTAAGTAGAGGAATTCTTTTTCACAGAAGTGGGATAGTCACACAGAAAGCCCCACTCTGAGTTACTATGGAGCAGACCTCTGAAATTTTGGGAAGCCGAAGGAGAAATTCTTCCGTATTGGAGCTCAGATGTTAGACTCCAACTCCCAGACGAAGGTGATTGACTACATGGGACTGGCTGAGATGACTGGCAGAATCCGTGACCAAGGAAAAGAGACGGTGGAGGAAGATTGGAAGAAGTTTAAAGTTTATCTTAAGAATGATTATAAAATTAATGAGTGCTAAAATGTCGAGGTTAAGAAAAAAAGAGGATTACAGCTGTAAATGATAAATTAAGTGAGGATTTGCTGAAAGAAATTTGGAAATAGGGATGCAGAAAGGAGAGGTACCGGGAAGTCGGAGAAGTAATATTTATGAAAAGAAGGTTGTGAAATTATATCTGTGTGTGTTTATGTGTATGTTTGTCTTTGTATAGTGTACTGTATAGTGCTTAATATGTGTTGGAAAATCAATAAAAATATTATATAAAAAAAATAGACTCCAACTCCCAATACTGTAAGAGGCAGGAAACATTCATAACACATTTGGGCTAGTAACATGCATTTATGTTTTCTGTAGATCCCAAGACAGAACCTTCCCAAGAAATTTCACTTGTCTTACTGCAGCTTTTCTAGTTCCACTTGAAAGTTTCACTCGAGCAGAAACTTACAAGCCTGCCTTGAGATTTTGCTTAAATAAACTTTGCTGGCTTTCAGAATCCGATGGCCCGTTGCCATTTGGAATTTGCACATGGGTAAGAGAGAGAGAGAGAGATGCCAACATGGTGGGTGAGAAGAAAATTTCAAAACTGGGGCACGGTGCCTTGACAAAAAAGAAGGAGGAATGCTTCATCAAAGAAGAGGGCTTTCCTAAAATTTCCATACCCTGATTTATATGCACAAATGCAGCTTTAGAAACTATATAATTTAAATAGAAATTCAATACCTCTTACTATAATGAGGAAGACTCTGACTAGCTGACCTGTGTGCGCCTGTTGAGGGTTCATTCAGATGCAGGGAATATCACATTAGTGTTCCAGTTTGTTAATAGGTGGATTGTGGGCCAGAAAAATGGTTGAAGGGGAGGCATATTAACCTCAGGAAGATGTACTAGGAAGATGTCCCAAGCAACCACATTGAAATGTGTGCTCTTCCATACCCTTGTGGAGCCCTCATTCATTTCAGTGGGCCTATTCAGGAGTACTGTGACCTTAGACTTGTGGTCCTCCCGATGTTGTTGGACTACAACTCCCATCACACACCCCTTGACCATTCCTCACACTCGCTGGGGCTGGAAGGAGTTGTAGTCCTACAACATCTGGAGGACCACTGGTTCTGCATCCCTGTCCTGTCTTAGCCAATCAGAACCTCTGAAGGATAACCTCAAGTTCATCAATCCCAATAAAATTTGCCAGCAAGGCACTGCTTATCTACTGTGGACATCACAGTGGTTGCTGTGGCTTGGATAAAGCACATCCCTTCTGTTAAGGTAAGCAGGCCTTCCATCCTGCAGAGCACATGGGAGTGAAGCAAAGAAATGTTATTTTCTCTGGTTGCCCCTTCGCTTTGGACTGGCCCCTGCAACTTCCCATGGGGAAGGGCCTTTGCTCAGTAACAGAGCACCCGCTCTGCATGCAGAAGCTCCTGGGTTCAATCCCCAGTATCTCTAGGTCCCGGACCCTAAGGAAGTTAGATTATCCTCCACCAGGGCCAGTGATGGCTCCGACCTGGTGGAATGCTCTGCCCCGTGAGACCAGGGCCCTCAGGATTTAACCTCCTTCCACAAGGCCTGTAAGACAGAGCTATTCCGCCTGGCATTCAACTTGAACTTAGCCTTATCTTTTATTCCCCTTCCTTCCCTCCCCGTCCCCTTTTTATGAAGATTACCCGCTCTGGGATCCCACAGCTAATTCTCCCCTGGTCTCCACGCTGGCCCAAATAGGACTAATTTAGCCAGCTAGCCCTGATGATCATCTAATGTTGGATTTCCCCCCTAAATTGATTTTTAAATTCTGAATTTATTGTTATTTGTGTTTTATACTGTATTATATGCTGTTTTTTGTTGCATCAATTAAGTGTTTTAAATTTGTTGTTAGCCGCCCTGAGCCCAGTTTTTGAACTGGGAAGGGTGGGATATTAAAAAATATATATATATTTACTATTATTTATTATAGGTAGGGTTGCTAAATATGCCTTCCTAAAACCCATAGAGCTGCTGAGATGGATGGAGCAATGGTAAGGTGGTTGCCTATGCTCCTATTTTCTTCTGGATTATCTCCTAACCCTTCAGAGTAGGCTTTCCTTTTGGGTTGGGGGGGGGCAAAAGGGAAACCTGAGGCCCAAGATCAAACTCATGCTCATGGAACTATTGTCCAATAATGACAAGAGCAACAAGTCTCCTTCCTTGGAGGTTTTGAAGCAGAGGTTGGATGGCCATCTTTCATGGCTACTTTAGCTGAGATTCCTGAATTGCAAAGGGTTGGACTGGATGATCCCTGGGGGTCCCTTCCAACTCTACCATTCTTTGATTCTATGAAGCCTTGAAAACATTTTAGATCCATGTTGCCTGGGATCCCAGATGTAAAAGCATGACGAACAAACAGTCCCCATTAGAGTTAATCCAAAACATCTACCTTCTTTCAGCCATGTATAAGAGAGACTCTTGTTTCCACGGGGGATTCCCGTGCCGCCGCCGCCAGTATTAAGATTTCCTTCTCTTAGATGCGAACGGCAGTGACTTCTCTACATTTTTGCCCATAAATTTTTAATCACAGCCTCTTCTCTACCGCCGATGATTGAGTTCCCTACCGCAGCTAATGGCATTTCTTGTAATATTCATCCATTTAAAATATGTATGTGGATGCCATATCTTATTTTTCAAGGGGAACTTGTATAAGGCCACGAGCAAGTAATAGCAGTCGCAAGCCTGTTAAACCACGACACACTTGCCATATGTTTGATCACGGGCGCAATCGTAAAATACAGGACTCCCTGTCTCAAGCAGGCAATGTTTCACACAAGGTCGGTGCAATAGTCTGTGTGGCATTTTGCCATCTGCCTCAATCTTAATCCAAATGAAGCCCCGGCTATAAATTTGCTTTGACTTCAATGGGAATGGGATTGAGTGTCTAAATGTATGCCCTCTGGCTGAAATACATTCAGAGACAGCGTGCCTTAAAAAGTCAGGGGGGTCAAGCTACTCTAGGTGGATTAATTTTTAAACAAGAGGCATTTGCTGAGTAATTACTTTATGAAATGGTTCTTTGAACCAGACAGGCTTCTTCTGCTAGGGCCAAACTAACCACCGTACTAACCAGAGGCACCATCTTCTCTGGATGATTGAGGGGGTCCAATGCAATGTCCTGTGGCTGACATCACATGACGTCCTGACATCTTGTGCGTGCCGTCCTGAGGAGCCAGGGGGTGGAGCTGAAAACCCTCTGAACATTGAGGGGGATCAGCTCCCTCAGAAAATAGTATATGTGCTGCTGAAGCGAGCACCAGCTCCCTCAGAAAATAAATTGGGATGGGGCAAAGGTGCCTCAGCCCCTAGGAGTTGGCGCCTGTGATACTATACTGAAGATTCATTCCTTTGCTGTGCCTGATTTATTAGGATCAGCTGGGATTAAGACCAGACTCTTCCTTGTTTGTCCAAGACTCCCGCAGAGCCAATCCAAGACATTCTGCTGCCTTAAACATCCAGAACCCAAACAGACCAACAGCATTGCTAATGTGACAGCATCTTCCACTGTACCTGAGAAGCATGGGATGATGGGAGTGGGCCAGAGCTTCCCAACACCTGATCTGGAAGGGCTTCCATTTCCACCTCCTGCAAGCAGATTCCCTCCCTCTTCCAGCCATTTTGTAGCCAGGTCACATTGCTTGCCAGGAAGGGTTAATATTTCCATCGCTTCCCTTACCTTTGGGCTGGCACGTTGCTCCGCTGTATCCGGGGCAGCACTTCCAGTCCAGTGATGTCACTATCATATGTTTGACCCTGTAAGCTTGGCGAGTCCTTGACTGGGAGCTGCAAGGTGATTTGGAAAGCAAACGTTAGCAGGGCTCTGTCTCAGATGAATGGACATGATACAGGATGATACATCAGTAATAGGCCACTGAGGGATTATTTTTGAAGTCTATTGATTGCGTCCTGTACAAGACCACAAGCAAACGCTTTTACAGAACAGCCTCGTGTCAAACCTAGTGAAAATAAAGACCTCAGGAGCACAGCTGAAATTAACAGTTGAGGAGGCAGGGGGTGGTTTTATTTATTTATGTAGGCATTGATTTAAAATACTTCTTAGCCGCTCTTCAGCAAAAGATTTTGGAGCAGCTTCCAAAGTTGGGCAATGGAACGTTAAAACCAAATTTTAAAAATAAAAAAATCCCACAAAGATAACAAGAGACAACAGAGCAATAACACAGCAATATAAACCCACTAAAAAGATATCAAGTTATTAGAAGGCCTGGGCTGCTTATATACCGGTAGGTTTTATCTGACCAAAAAATAAAATAAAATAAAATAATGAAGGGGGTGTCTCTAGGGAGAGCCTTCCAGAGATGAAGAGCCACAACTGAAAAGGCCCCGTTTCCTGTCAACATCCACCCATTGACGCCAAAGAGATTAAAAGCAGAGCCATGGGGGCTTGTCTTAATGCTCAGGCACATTCATGAAAGAAAGGGCATTCCTTCATGTCCCTGGAAGGCAGAAATTTGGGGTGAATGGTAGATGTCAGCATCTTATATAATGTGGAAACCAAATCCAGAGGATTCTGTCAGGAGCAGATGCCAGGAGCCAGTCAGCAATAACTCGCACAGTTTCAGTGAAGTTAACTCTTTATTCAAAGAAACAAGACAGCTCAGGATGCCAAGCCCAGAGAGCACAGCAACTCTTCCCGTAGAAATTGCTCTTATGGCAGTAGCCAAGACTAAAGGTTCCCGCCTCCCAATAGCCAGCTATGTCTCCTCCTCTCCAGGGCTTTCCCCAAGCAATCGGAGACTGTGCCTGCGAACCTGTCTTTGCTCCTCCTGCTTCATGCTCCTCGCAGCATGGGTGAGACACCTGTGCCTCCCACAAGCATGCCACCATCCTCTCCAGCCTCCACTACTGCCTCTGGTTCTAGACTGCTCTCTGCCACAATCTCCCTGCTCATTAAACCCTGTTGCCTCTTCAGCTTCCGACACCTCCTCCTCCCTCTTCTCCCTCTGGCCACTCATTGTCATCCCAGCGCCAGCCCCCTGGCTCTGAGCCTTCTCACCTTGGGGGTTCCCCAGATGGTGCCTCCCATTGAAGAAGAAGAAGAAGAAGAAGAAGAGTTTGGATTTGATATCTCGCCTTTCACTCCCTTTAAGGAGTCTCAAAGCGGCTAACATTCTCCTTCCCTTCCTCCCCCACAGCAAACACTCTGTGAGGTGAGTGGGGCTGAGAGACTTCAAAGAAGTGTGACTAGCCCAAGGTCACCCAGCAGCTTCATGTGGAGGAGCGGAGACACGAACCCGGTTCCCCAGATTATGAGACTACCGCTCTTAACCACTACACCACACTGGCTCTCACATTGCTCCAACTCCTGCAAGTCCACTTTAACCCAAGTCTTCCCACACCGGTTGCTTTTACACAATAAAACCTAAACCCTGCAAAACGGAATAGCCCAATGTGCACTGCCCAAAATCCAGTTTCATAGCCACCAACCCCTCTTGTTAATATGCTCAGTGATTTTGAATCTGGGAGGGCAAGAAGCAGGTAGGAAGCAAGCAGGGTCAGTAAGGGTGTGCGGCTTGGGGAGAGTCCCAGGGGCCACAGAGAGGGCTTAGAGGGCCATCTGTGGAGCCCAGGCCAGATCCCTGGCATGGATCATGTTCTGTTGGTCTGACTCGTCCTTGCTCCAGTTGCTTTATGAAGCAGAGAAAGGAGGATACAGGTTCTTCCTTGAGAAACCAGAAGACCGTGACAAATGCCATAGGAATGGATGGTGCTCATTCCTTACTTGAAGGAAAATCTCATTAAAAACGAAAGGAGGGAAACAACAACTTAAATTAAAAAGCAAATTACATAAAAAGCCATCCTATTTGTAATCCTTGCCATAGAGGTTTCTGTTTGAATTTTCATTCCCTTCGCGGGGGCAAAAATGAGTGCTTGGGAGTGCAGTGGGCTAAGGGCAAACTGGGTAAATATTCATTTTTAAGTAGCTAAAATTATGCCTTGCGCTTCAGCATGACTATGAA
Source organism: Podarcis melisellensis (assembly GCF_964234715.1). Taxonomy (NCBI): domain Eukaryota; kingdom Metazoa; phylum Chordata; class Lepidosauria; order Squamata; family Lacertidae; genus Podarcis; species Podarcis melisellensis. Next base: position 16,045,360 of record NC_138541.1, on the reverse strand, counting down.
TAAGCAGCCCAGCAAATACGTGTTATTAAGAGCATGGAATTCAGTTCCAAAATATTCATGTCCACTCAACGCTTCTGCTCAAGTGAGTCCCCGGGAACCTTCTTGGTTTTCTAGAGGAACACATAATTAACGTGGAGATTTCTGAAACCCAACTGCTTCCTAGGTGTCTTCCTACTTATTTCTTACCAAAGGGGTCTGCTTAAGATGGCCTTCGATGCAGAAGCACACACACTTGTGGCGTTGACATCTGGAATGCATGGCAAGGAACTTGCAGGACATCAGTCTGAACCTACTGCCTTATAGTGCCCATGCCAGCGATAGTCATCATTGTGTTCTCCAGATGTTGTCGGACTTCAGCTCCCATCAGCCCTGGCCATGGGTCATGTTAGTTAGTCTGGAGGGCACTTAGTTATCCCTGGTGAATACTGAAAGGCTATAGCTCTCCAAGTGAATCTCACAATGCAAAACACAAGTTGTGGGCACCTGATATCCACACATCTCGGTGTGTGAGTTATGGCTTTGCACTCAAGTAATACAGCAGCAATGTTTGTTTGGAGAAGGCACTGTAGCTTAGTGGAAGGGCATCTGCCGTCCACCGAGAACCTCTGCCAGTCAATGCCTGTTATACATTATAATCCATTTTATCCATTTATGCTGAGCCTGATTAAAAACTCAAACACACAAAACTTGGCCTTAGAATCCATGCTAAAACCACAGCAGTAACCTCACAGCAATTATATGCTGTCAGTAGGTTTTCCAGCTGAATGAAAAGATCTGTGCCTCAGGCATTTGTTTTGTATGTTTTTAAAAACCTCTGTTCGGTTGCGCTTGTACCGTTTGTAAATTATTTTGGCTGTTTCTAAGGATATGTCTGTAATAGGGACATATGTGTGGAAGGTGAGTCACAGAGGTATTATTACAATGTGGCTTCTGTGGAAGAAGGTGGGGTTTCATAGTGATGGCTGGGAGGCCACTGGGCTGGCAAGAAAGTCTTCACATGGGCAGAGGAACAGGACCTGGAAGGCTCACTTGCTGCTGCTGCTGCTGCTCTCCCACATAAGCCCTGTTGGATTGGGGCTTCCCTTTCCCTTATTGATGAAACACTTGCCTGGAAAAAAAAAGCCATCATCTTTATGATATAAGCACATGTACATCACATAGAATCGTGGAATTGTAGAGTTGAAAGGGACCCCAAGAGAAATCTAGTCCAACTCCCTGAATGCAGGAATCACAGGTAAAGAATCCCTGTCAGATGGCCATCTGTTTAAAAGTCTCCAATGAAGGAAAGTCCAGTCTAATTCACACATTACCTAAAAACACAAGCAGAACAAAGCATAATGTGCAAAGAGGGTCCTTCTTAGATGTGGTTGTTCCTGCATTCGGATGTAAGAAATAACCCCACCGCCATGCTTGAACTGAGTGTTGGTTTTGATGCTGAAACTCTTGTTGAGAAACTCCTGACTACCATGTGCTAATGAGTAAGCAAAAATGTACTATGACATTGTAAAGAGAAGTCGTTTGCCAGCTGAGCATTTCAAAGGTTTTTCCTCATCATGGCTTAAAGTCCCTTTCACATATATATTGCTCTGCAAGGATAAATAAGCAGTTCAGGTTGCCTTGGGTTGTAAATCTGTTATACTGCACTCAGCTCTTTAAGTTAAAATCTGAGCTAAAACTAATACTGTAGCCTGACTTGACTCAAAGAAGAAAAGATTCTGAGACACAAATCCATGCCCAGTTGAAATACAGAATGTCTCTGGAATCAATCTCTCTCTCTCCTTCTCCCTCTCCCTCTCTCTTCTCATTCTTGGTCAGAGAATATCTCAGATTGAGCAAGAGAGACTTGAAAATTGAAAAAAAAGGCTATGAGTTTTATGAGAGGAGATGGTATGGATTTTAAATTGCTTCAATGCCTCTGTTTTTTCTTAGGTATATGCAAACCTGCCACCTAGTGGGAAATGGTGAGTGTTTGGAACAGGGGGAAATTCACCAGTGGTGCAGTAGTAAGTTTTGAAATGCACAAGGAATTCATCATGGAGTCAGGCTCACACAGAGAGTCTGTAGGCAGCTGTGCCGATCTTCTCTCTCTCTCTCTCTCTCTCTCTCTCTCTCTCTCTCTCTCTCTCTCTCTCTCTCTCTCTTTCTCTGTGTGTGTGTGTGTGTGTGTGAGAGAGAGAGAGAGAGAGAGAGAGAGAGAGAGAGAGAGAGAGAGAGAGAGAGAGAGAGAGAGAGAGAGAGAGAGAGAGAGAGAGAGAGAGAGAAGGAGCATCTGAATTCTAGCTGCTGGAATTACAAGAGGGGAAAGGGCTTTCCTGCTCAAGTGCTATAAGCATCTGCTTGGCCATCATGAAAATACTATGTTGGACTCAATGGCCTTTGGCCTTTGACTGGATAGCCCAGCTGGTTAGAGCATGGTGTTGAAAATGCCAATGTTGCGGGTTCGATCCCTGTATATGGGATAACTGCATTGCAGGGGATTGGACTAGATGCTCAGGGTCCCTTCCAACTTGAGAGGTCCCTTCCAACCCTTCCAACAGGGTCCCTTGAGAAGGATCCAGCAGGCCCCTTCTCAAGTTGTTACATGGCAAAATACCCATTTTATTAGGATCAGCTGAAAGCCACACAACAATTAGCTGGCAAAGGATTGTGTGGAGGTTCGTACATTGAATGTTGGTGAGGGATACATGGGTTCTCATCCGTCATGAGCCATGAAGTTCAGCTGGATGACCTTGGGCCAATCAATTTCTACCCGATAAAAGGACTGTGTGCTGCAATGGACCAGTCCTCCAATTCATCACTTTGCAAGCTTATAAAAATCAGAATCCATTGGGACGGGTAGGGTGGAAGACAAGTATACCTTGATCCGCAGGGTCCTGCAATCCAGGTGCATGGCTTGGCTCTGCCTGATGCATACGTTTCTATGTTGTCAACCACGATGGTGGGCTGGAGTCTTGTGTGAACGTAGGCACACCAGTTCCTGCGTAAATAGGAGGGAGGGAAAGCAAAATTGTACACAGTTGATATCATAAATAAAAAAAAGATAAATGGGAATTGGGGGAACAGTCCATGCTGTGACTGTCTGTTGCTACATATACTGTAAGTGTCATGGACAAGTTGCTGGTCCTCACTGTGCTCTGAATTCCACCTACAAAATAGGGATAATGAAACGAGGTCAACAAGCCTCCCAGAGGCTCCACCCTCGATGCAGCTGTTTGCTGAGGGAAGATGTGTGTCCTTGTTTACAGAGGGCAGTCCTCTATTTGAAGGTTTGGATAAAAGATAAGAGGACCAAACGAAGGGAAAGTCAAAGGAGACTTGAAGTTGCCCATCAACAGTTATCACCTGGGCAAACTAACTAGGTGGGCATGAGGATACCTGGTCACTGTGTGGGAATATGTATTGCATTTCTAGTTAAATTCTACAATTTTTTTCCAAATTTGCATCTGGAGATCTAGATAAGCAGTTTGCATAATTTTACGCAAATCTGTTTCCTTGTTGGTGACGCATCTCCCTTCCTTTTAATGCGATACATCACACTGCAGCGATGGGGCAAGCATAGGAAGGTGCCTGGAGAGCATGGCCGTCTCTCGGAACAACCTGTGATGACTCTGGTGACAATAAGCAGACGGAAAGAGTTGGAGGTACCAGTGTGGTGTAGTGGTTAAAAGCGGTAGACTGGTAATCTGGTGAACCGGGTTCGCATCTCCGCTCCTCCACATGCAGCTGCTGGGTGACCTTGGGCTAGTCACACTTCTCTGAAGTCTCTCAGCCCCACTCACATCACAGAGTGTTTCTTGTGGGGGAGGAAGGGAAAGGAGAATGTTAGCTGCTTTGAGACTCCTTCGGGTAGTGATAAAGCGGGATATCAAATCCAAACTCCTCCAAGACCCCATTCAAAGTCGCCATGAGATCGAAGGCAGATTTAGGGCAGCGCGACCTGGGTGCTGAGCCTAGGGGGCGCTGCAGGGCTTCTCAATGAAGACAGAATAAATTGAGCAGAACAAAAGGTGAGAGGGTGCTGAACTTCAGCCTTGGATAGGACATCCCTCAAATTTGAAAGACTAAAGTCCACCCGACCTGAGTTTGTCCCTGGAATGCAAGGATACTGCTGTGCTTTCACTTTCTGACAAGGTCGCTCTTCAGCTATTGAGTAATGGCTTTCAGAGCCAATGCATTTCCCCTTTAGTCCCTTTAATGTTTCTTTTTCCATTCTTTGTGGGGGCTCCAGGGGATCTGCAGCAGGGCAATAATTCTTTTTAATTGGTATGCATGTATATAAAAATCAATATTTCTGTATGAATCCTTGTTTGGGTCTTTTCCCTGCAGTAAACCTATAGATGTGATTTGAGGGCAATTTTCTTTTCCCCTGTCCCTTTCGCTCCTTTTTTCCTTCTGGCGTTGTCAGGAAGAAGCAATTTAAGTGAAATAAAAATGTGCTATAATAATTTACCGTTGTTGTTATTATCATCGTCTTCATCATCATTATCATCAATATTATGAATATCACACCACTGGGGTTGCATTTCAGAGAAAGTTCTAACATTGCAGCAGATAAGATGCACACACACACACACACTTTCTATGTGTTTAGCTGGGAAGGGAAGTAGGTAAATATCTCTCCCTTGGAGTTAGAAAAGGAAAAGGGGAAAAGCATATGACCATTTAAAAATTATTATTATTATTATTTTGCTGGATCAGGCTTGGAATAAATGAATCATCTATCTAACACTTTTAACTCTGTTCACTATTTCATCTTACTTCCACATTGATCTGAATTCTTTTTTAAAAAAGAACTTTGTATGAAAACGTGCATTTAAACCCACATTTAAATGTGTATATTCAAACATATTTTCTTACAAAATAACTTTTCCAAATGTCTTTTCTCTCAAGAAAACACATTTTCAAATGAACTTTGAAGCCTTTTGTTTGAGGTTTCCACATGCCTGCTTTAACCATAATGCTTCCTCTAAGGAGTTTTGGGCATTAAACATTGTTTCACCACCACCGCAACATCGTCCTCACAACAGTCCTGTGAGGTAGGTCAGACTGAGACACAGCCTCAGAGTCCCCTGCGAGCCTGACAGCCAAGCGGAGATTTGAACCCAGGTTCTCCCCAGTTCAAGCCTAACACTCTGCCTATGAACCCCACACGGCTGGAAGCGGCTGCCTCCGATCTTCCTGGGTACAAAGTAAAAACGGATGACGGTGTCCTGATGATGGGTCCTTTGCATTGGCCAGACTTCCGTGCATATGCCAGAGTTGGCAAGGCAGGCATAACTCATCGATTACATGCTGACACTGATGTGTTTTGGAGCAGCTGCCTTGGGGCCTTGGCAAATGCCTTGACCAAATCACCCCATGGAGCCAGCCTTGATCATTCATAACAATGATCATTTGGGAAAGCAAGGTGATGAAGGAGGGGGGAAATAACCAACAACCCATATCCTTTCTTTTTAAAAGCAAGCTTGCAAGGATAGGGGGGAAATGAGATAATCTGAATGCTCATTAGCAAAAGAATATTAGGAGGGCGGGCTGTGGTGCTAGAATCCAAAGGGAGTGTTGTCTGCTGGCTTAAGGGGTTGGCTAGACTTTTATGCCTTCTGTACATATGGTGCAGTTGGCAGCACAGGCCCTAACTGGGTACAAGCTGGTGTGTTTTGGAGCCATCGATCTCAGCCTGCATCCCTACAGCATCCCTGGACCACCCTGGCTGAGTCTGGCTGGACGCCCCCATTCTCTTCATCTCCCCACCACTGCGCCAGTCATGTGAAGTTTTATTAATGCGAAATGAGAACATCTTTCACCAGATTTATTAGTAATAGTAGCATTATTCTTGCCAAGAGCAAATGCCTTGAATTCCTGCCTGAACCTGCGAGGGAGGAAAAGCCCGACTCTTTCCAGCTTGCAGGTCTGAAGGGGAGCCTACCATATCCAAACTTTCCAAAACAATATGAACAAGAAACAGCCTTCCTTCAAAATCCACATTTCTTCCAGTTTCGCAATGCAATTCTCCAAGCAAACAAGGTGTACAAAAAATGCACGTTGTTACAGGTTTGGTGTAGCAGAGTTTGGGGGGTGCAAGGGTTAGAATGTTGGGTAATGTTAGAAATTAAGGGAAGGTAGGATTCAGGTAGAGGGATGCGGGTGGCGCTGTGGGTTAAACCACAGAGCCTAGGGCTTGCCGATCAGAAGGTTGGCGGTTCAAATCCCCGCGATGGGGTGAGCTCCTGTTGCTCGGTCCCTGCTTCTGCCATTCTAGCAATTTGAAAGCACGTCAAAGTGCAAGTAGATAAATAGGTACCGCTCTGGTGGGAAGGTAAACGGCGTTTCCATGCGCTGCTCTGGTTTGCCAGAAGCGGCTTAGTCATGTTGGCCACATGACCCGGAAGCTGTACGCAGGCTCCCTTGACCAGTAAAGTGCTGCAACCCCAGAGTTGGTCACGACTGGACATAATGGTCAGGGGTCCCTTTACCTTTAGGATTCAGGTAATATTTGGAGTATGGGAGGGACAATGTCAGGCCAATGAAAAATACAGGCTAAGCTACTTTTCCAGGCCTAGGTCTCACTTGGGATAGAAGTCTTTAAAAGTGACAAAAAGTGGGGGGAACAAGTCATTAATTCATCAGTGGAAACCATCAACCAGGTAAGAGGCTCTTCTGGTGAGGAGGGAGGTTGCCAAGGAGGCGGGTGTGTGTTGTGAAATTTCGAGGTTGGGGAAGAAGGACTCTGTGAGCTGCTGTGAAGGCCAGAACCATCTTGGCAGGCAGGGAAAGAAGCATGGAGATGTCTGAGAATCCAGTGCTGTGCTGCTGTGAAGGATGTGAGATGTGAGAGATGTGAATGCTGTGAACTCTCTCTCAATTGAAAGCTTCCAGTATAAATATGTGTAAATAAATCGTATTTCAAAGACACCGCAGACTCCACCATGCCTCATTTCCCCCAACAGAACACAGACCCTGGTTAAGTTCCAAGACACTTTAGAATCTTGTGCACTGCTTGGCCAGGAGCCATACAATGTGGTAAAGTGTGCAAAAAAAAAATGCATATAGACACAAAAATCGCATAGAAAATGTGTATCTTAGGAAAAGATACACATTGATGCATTGAGATGCAGATTAATTTTCATGAGGAATTTTTAAATTTAAAACAACAACAACGCAAAGAAGAACTGGAATTTAAGACTTCGAAAATGAGAGGAAAAATAGGGAGTCAGCCACACAGCTGCAATTATAACATTATGTGTGTTACAAAAATGTGACACCAGGTGGCGGTGTAAAGCTCAATGGCTAATTGCATATATATATATTTTATAGTGGGTTTTCTTCCATAGCATTTCCATAGCGTTTTTTATATCTGTGTAGACCTGGCCTAAGAGTGATGTATTTGCCCAGCCCTACGCTCTATCAACTCATATCCATCATGGCAAAACACACAGAGACCCACCCACAGCCATATAACATGAGGGCCTCTGAACCCCCCCTCATTTTTGCAGGAGACAAGTGACCCTGCAAAAACGGGGTGGTTTCGCCCAGTTTTACTTCAGATCATCACTTCCCCCTACTTTCTCTCAGCAATTCCTTATGACTTCCCACTTATTATAATGTGTGTTGAAGCTCCCTTTATGGATTTGCACTAGTTGCTGATACTATTGTTGATATTCTTTCTCCTCCTCCTCCTTTTAATTTATTACCCACCCTAAGTCCAGAGAGTGAGTTCACAGCAACTTAAAACGCAACATTAAAACAGCTTTTAAAGTTTCCAAATTACAGAGAATGCTACCACAAAATATGGGATGGGTTCCGAAAATATACAGCTCAGGTGTCAAAGGCTCCGAGCACTTTTGGAGCATCTTTTAAAAGTTATCAGGCTCGTCTTTTTCTAGCATGCAGGTGAGGTAAGTGGTGGGGAAAGCTTCGTGAGCCTGGCCAGTCTTTTGTAATGATAAATACTTACCGTATATTTTGCTCTATAAGACTCACTTTTTCCCTCCTCAAAAGTAAGGGGGAATGTGTGTGCGTCTTATGGAGCGAATGCAGGCTGCGCAGCTATCCCAGAATCCAGAACAGAAAGAGGGATCGCTGCTTTCACTGCGCAGCGATCCCTCTTGCTCTTCTGGCTTCTGAGATTCAGAATATTGTTTTTCTTGTTTTCCTGCTCCAAAAACTAGGTGCGTCTTGTGGTCTGGTGCGTCTTATAGAGCGAAAAATACGGTGGTTCCTGAGCCAGGTCACAGCTTCACACGCTATTCATATCTTAAGACAGGATTTGTGAAGGAAAAGACAATGGGGAGGCTTTTCCATTTTCCTTTGACCTTGCAGAGAAAACATTTGCTCAGTTTGGGAATCAAAATGGTTTCAGGTTGGTCTTCCTGTGCTGATCTATGTACGTGCTTGGTTGGTACACTTATGAACATTTAACATATATCCAAGACCTCAAAATTCCTATCACAGCAGTAGCTCAGTTGGTTAGAGTGTGGTGCTGATAATGCCAAAATTGCAGGTTAAAACCCCATATGGGACAGCTGTATATTCCTGCATTGCAGGCAGTGGCGTAGCGTGGGTTTTCAGCACCCGGGGCAAGGCAAGTAATTTGCACCCCCTAACCCATGGATTTGCGCCCCCTAACCCATGGATTTGCGCCCCCTAACCCGTGGATTTGCGCCCCCTCACCCTAACCCCCAGATGTTGCACCCGGTGCGGCCGGCCCCCCCTGCACCCCCCACGCTACGCCACTGATTGCAGGGACTTGGACTAGATGATCCTCAGGGTCCCTTCCGACTCAACAATTCTATGATGATTCATGGTTCATGTGTTCCTAAAATTACCCAGCAGATGGCAACCTTCCCTAACACACAATCATATCAGTCTTTCAATATTCTTATATTAGGCTCTGCAAAAAGTTCTTATATTTTAATTCTGTATTTAATTCTATAATTCTATAAATTTATATTCAATAATAATAGCAATAGGAAGTTGAATTATGGTGTCATATTAGTGTTTTATAGAGCTATTTCTCCTTTTGAGTTCTCTGCTCCCACAGCATCGGAACGCGATTAATAGTACCTCCACTATATTAGACTCTGTATGCTTCTGAATACCAGTTGCTGGAAACCTCAGGACGGGTGAGAATAGGATGCTGGACTAGATAGGCTGCTGGCCTGATCCTGCAGACTCTTCTTATGTTCTTAGCAGGAGAAACACCAAAGTCATGTTTACAGTGGTGCGATGCAATAACCCCCAGATTTCTTGCCTGCATGCAAGTTGATATTGCATGTCATGCAAACACAGGCAAATTTGCAAAAAAAGCAAACAAGTGACAAACAAACCAGGTCCTGTAATCCCTGCATCTGCGGAAGACCTAATGGCATGCTAAGCGCAGTGATAAATTAATAGTGTGCGATGGGGCGGCTGAACTTGCTGTCTGAACAGCAGCAGAGATGTGGGAGGAAAGCACGGTTTTTAATGGATAAGCAATCCATGCGCCGTTTGTCTCCTGCTGTGCTCTGGATGTGTGTTTGCCTTGAATTTAATTGCTGAGCTGTTTTAATGCACTGGGTTTTTATATATATACAGTATACTGTCTTATGCAATTTTATTGTTCACACAGCTCAGAGAGAATTCTTTCTCTAAGTGGTGAACAAACATCACCGGATGAAAGTCGCTGTGGGGAGGGCTGCACTGGGGGGGGGGATGCCCCCATTGCCTATCACAGGGGCAGGGAAACTTTTTCCGATCCAAGGCTGCATTCCTTTCTGTGCAACTTCCCAAGGGCCACAAGGCAGTGGTGGACAGGGTTGGAGCCAAAAGTGTTTGGAGCCAATTATGAAACTTTTAAAGGTAAAGGTAAAGGGACCGCTGACCATTAGGTCCAGTCATGACCGACTCTGGGGTTGCGGCGCTCATCTCGCTTTATTGGCCGAGGGAGGCGGCGTACAGCTTCCGGGTCATGTGGCCAGCATAACTAAGCCGCTTCTGGCGAACCAGAGCAGCGCATGGAAACGCCGTTTACCTTCTCGCCGGAGTGGTACCTATTTATCTACTTGCACTTTGACGTGCTTTCGAACTGCTAGGTGGGCAGGAGCAGGGACAGAGCAACGGGAGCTCACCCCGTCGCGGGGATTTGAACCACCAACCTTCTGATTGGCAAGTCCTAGGCTCCACCCATGTCTCACCCATGAAACTTTTACCTTTGCACAAAAGGTAGGCTACTTTCTACGCAAATGCTCTCAAACACCACTCTGGATTAGAGTTCAAAGACAGCTCCCACCACCCAAAAACATTTAGGCTGCAAATCAGTGTCGGGTGTGTGTGTGGATTTGCTCCCCAGGCTGCAGGCTCCTTACCCTTGATCCATTAGAAAATGTAGCCAGGCTTTGCCACTGTTTGATGCACCGTGTGATCGCATTGTGTCTGGGGCAGGCGCATGCCCCCTTGCTGGGGGCATGAGGTCAGCCCTCAGTGCTAAAGCTGTGCTCTAAACCACTGAGCCTCTTGGGCTTGCCAGTCAGAAGGTGAGCGCTTTGAAACCCTGCAATGGGGTGAGCTCCTGTTGCTCTGTCCCAGTTCCTGCCGACCTAGCAGTTCAAAAGCACACCTGTTGAAGTAGATAAATAGGTACTGCTGTGGCGGGAAGGTAAATGGCATTTCCATGCTCTCTGGTTTCCGTCATGGTGTTCCATTGTGCCAGAAGCGGTTTAGTCCTGCTGGCCACATCACCCAGAAAGCTGTCTGTGGACAAACGCTGGCTCCCTCGGCCTGAAAGCAAAATGAGTGCTGCAACCCCAAAGTTGCATTTGACTGGACTTAACTGTCCAGGGTCCTTTACCTTACCTTTATACCAAAAGCATACATGCTTTTGAAATGTAGTGTGGTTTCCAAAACTAACTCAAAATGGGCTTTCAACTGGGCATCTCCACACTATGTGGACAAGGGGTGCAGTTTCTGCTACGTATTTTTTTGTAGAAGTATTTAAATACTGCCGTATCACAAAATATTAGGGAGGGGGTACAGCGGCATAGACAAAACCCTTTAAAAGCAACACGGGACTACAGCTAAAAGACCAGCTGCAAAAGAATTATTATTTTTTAGGCCTGCTGGCTTTTAAAATAAATGAAAAGTCATCAACAGAAAGTAAAAGCGAGGGTAGCAGCATAGGACCGGTGACATTAAATGCCTGGTTTCTGGTTTGGGTCAGTTGGACTTTATTAACACAATAAAAATCTAGGAGGTCTCATCTGGAAGATCTCACATTGAGAACACCTCAGAACAGGCATAAAAATTTGCAACGGGACCTCTGTAGCATCCAGCAAAAACCTATTACTGTACAGTGGTACCCTGGGTTACATACGCTTCAGGTTACAGACTCCGCTAACCCAGAAATAGTGCTTCAGGTTAAGAACTTTGCTTCAGGATGAGAACAGAAATCGTGCTCTGGCAGTGCAGTGGCAGCAGGAGGCCCCATTAGCTAAAGTGGTGCTTCAGGTTAAGAACAGTTTCAGGTTAAGAACGGACCTCCGAAACAAATTAAGTACTTAACCCGAGGTACCACTGTATAACTTAAATGGCCTTTATTGCTTTAAATGTTGCTTAGAGAACCAAACCCATCTATCCCTCATATCTGACAGACCCAGTATGAGGCAGATTAGGAATACCAGGCTAAACCATAAGCAGTGGTTAAAGGTTTCAGGTATGAGTCGCCTCACAGGGTACCCTGCCAAGAATGTGCTTTTCTGCTCCAGAACAGGTTGTACTACATAATTAATAACATGGAAAGGAAATAACATGTGTTTTCTGCAGGATTTGAGGCCTTGACACTTTGTACTGCATTGTGGCAAACGCTTCTTTTCTCTCATCACTTGTTCCCTTTGTCCATGCAGCAGCTATAATGTTTGGACGGTGAATCATCTGGTTCCTGTATCCAGCATGCTGTCATTTTATTTTATTTTATTTTATTTTTAAATTGTGGTTACTTTACCACCCAGGGCGACATTTTCCACCGCATGACAAAAATACAGGAGTCCTGCTGCATCAGGCCAAAGGCCCACCTAGTCCTGCTTCTTGCCCTCACAGTGGCCAACCAGAGGCCTCTTGGAAGCCTTCAAGCTGGACATGAGCACAGTAGCCATCTTTTGCTCCAGCAGTGGTGACCTTGGAGACCTCGGGGTCTCAGATTTCAGTGGCACTCTGTGTGACACCAAAATCCACCCCCTGTAACGCCCAAGAAGCTCTGCACCCTGTGTGGCCACACTGGTTGTGCTCCCCTAGACCTGCCTTCCACCTGTCTTGAATGTTCTAAAATTCAGCTTCCTTGGTGTTATGTACTGAGTTGAATAGAATCCAAAAGGCAGCAGTCTGATTGGTCCTAGAACAATAGGATTCAGAATGCAGCAGTCTGATTGGTCCTAGAACAATAGGATCCAGAATCCAGCAGTCTGATTGGTCCACAGGAGCCACCCAATCCAGCTCCAGGTGGAAGGGAATCCGCAACCTGATTGGCCTACAGGAGAATCCTGGAATTAGCCAATCACGTGGGGGCCATTGTGTAAATAATGTATATATATATAGCAGACATTCTGGGGGAACTTCCATTTCTCCTTACCACTATGAGCAGAATAAAGAGCATGAAATCCACTCTTGACACCAAGTATATTTCCCTTGGGTGGGTGACACAAGGGTCCAGTCTTATGAGCTTCTCTCTGTCCACTTTTCCCACGCCGTACATAATTTTATATACTTTTTATCAATTCTCCCATAACCCATCGGCTTTCAAGATTGAAAAGCCCCCAAATGCTGTTGCCTTTCATCAGAGGATAGTTGCTCCATCTCCTTGATTGCTATAATTGCCATTTGGTTCCAGAAGAGCCTGCTAGACAAAGATTTGTCTAGCCAAGTATCAGGTTTTCACACGAGCCAACCAGATACCTATTGGCAGCCCGCAAGCAGAGCATGTGTTCAACAGGACTCTTCTGCTTGATCTCTAAACAATGGGTATTGCTCTTGATACCTGAAGTATCAGTGCTTAGCTATCAAATCTCTTTACTGTTTTCAAGCCATTTCTGGAGTCCTGTATTGGACTCAGTCTAGCCCCAAAGAACAAGATTCTTAGAGGTACCTCTTTTGCTAAGGTTTGTGTGAAGATGCTCCTCCTGTTTCCATCACCTCTGGAGCAACTATGGCAATAGAGCTGGAGGCAGCAGATCCCATTGCAGGACCCAGCCTCAACAGTGGGACTCTGAGCACTTACTGGGTCTTCATAGTACTTTGCTGTTGATGCGACAGACATAGGGTGGTAGGCAATGAATCAGATCTGATAGTGCAAGGATTTCCACTTGTGCAATGAAACCTCTCCTCCGTCTTCCCTCCCCATGTACCCCCAATGCCCTCCCCAAAGCTACTCCAGAGGACTGGGGGAAACCCAGAACAGATTTAGAGGTTGCAAGGGGAGAGGAGAACAAAAGAAAGTTGCACTGCACAGCCAAAAGTCTTTGCACTGGCCGATCTACTTCAATGGGTCCCACCCTTGTATTGTTTTCCCCATGCAAGTGTGGACAAGGGAGGGTTGATGGAGTCAGGACAAGGCAAGCGATGATCTTACAGCCCTGGCAAAGTCGCCCAGTGCTTTCCTTTCATTTTGTATTGCATTGTGGAAATTTAATATAGCAGCCACCTGACACTGCCATGGAGCCATTCACAGGGCGACTGTGATGCTGGGTGGGAGCGAGTGATTGTAGGTTTCAGCATTGACAGGCTCGTAAAAATAGAGGAACAGCAGTGGTTTGAGCGAAACTGAACCCACCATGTAAACAGAGCAACAGGGAATTACTTTACTGCTAAATTTAATGTGGGAGTCAACCACTGCTGTTTTCGAGACAAGTGCGCACACATGAAGGGCGTTTAAGGCTGAAGCTTTGAGAGAGTGAATTGGCATGCAGGTTTTGAGCTAATAAATGTTTTTATTTACTCGATATTTATTTTTTAAATACTCTTCACTGTAATGATCTTAGGATATGGTACAATGTCTAGTTAGTGATTTACTTTATACAATTTTATTTGTTGGTTAAATATACGTACGTTCTTTCATTTGAGGACCACAGAGCAGTTTACAACAATTTACTGCTTGATTATGAGGGTGGGAGGAAATCAAATTACAATTTTGCACTTATATGAAACACAGAAACCATAAGGACCACAAATTACAGAAAGAGCAGGTCATAAGGGCACCCGCTTCTCTTTTCCAGCGCATTCTCAGGCTTGCAAGATCAAGGGGAGTTAATCTGGCGATTCCTGTTCAGGGAAGTTTTTAATATTTAACGCTGTACTGTTTTTAACACTTGATTGGGAGCCTCCCAGAGTGGCTGGGGAAACTCAGCCAGATGGGTGGGGTATAAATAATAAATTATTGTTATTGTTATTGTTATTGTTATTGTTATTGTTATTGTTAGTGTTAGTGTTAGTGTTAGTGTTAGTGTTAGTGTTGTTATTATAGCAGAGGGTCTAAAATCAGCCAGTTATGAACTTAGAAGACTTCTTCACCTGTTCAAGATTCCAGGGCCGGAGTAGGATGCATTACTGTCACTCTGATTTGGCTTCAGCTATCAAGGCATGATGCTCGCTTGAAGCCAAGCAAGAGAAAGAGTTATTCGCCTTGGCACTCTGGACTTATTATTAGGGGCAGAGCCATAACTCTGTGGCACAGCTTCTGCTTTGCAAGCAGAAGGTCCCCGTTTCAATCCCTGTCAACTCAGGGTAGGGCTGGGAGAGACCCCAGTCTGAAATCCAAGGGAGCACTGCCAGTCAGTGTAGGCAAAACTGAGCTGGACAGATCAATTGTCAGACTTAATAGAAGGTGGCTTCCTGTGTTCCTGCGTCAAGTAAGGAAAGGGGAGAAATTCAGTTCAGCTTGCACTCTAATGCAGACCTACCCGGTTTGCACTTCCCATTACAATATGTGGACAGAAATGCCGTTATCCTGCAAAATTTGCATTTCTCAAAAATTTACAGGGCGGTTCCCGAGCAAAAAAAAGTATACACAAATCTGTATATTTGGGGAAAGCTTGCATTAAAATGTGAAAATAACATCTCCAAATGTTCCATATTAGGGGCAATTGCTTGTAAAAAAATAAATGCCTACCAAAATGTGTGCATTAGAGGGGAAATGTACCCTAAGATCCTAACTAATTTTTAATGAGTTATTTTATATATATATAAAATCGCAAATGGATTGAGAAATAGGATGCACTGATCTTAAATGTGAAGCTAGGAGAAGCCAAAGTCAACAATTTGCCCATCCCTAGTGACAGGACCACAAAACAGGCAATAATGTGTGTAGGCAGATAAGGAGGGGGCTTCCTGAATCTTTGGCCCTCCCCTCTTGCATCCTCACTTTTTGAGACAATAAAATTCTAAAAGGACCCTCCCAAGCCCCTTGTAACTGCAATTTGTTTTAACTGATTTTAATACTGAACTTTAACTTCTTGTAATTTGGTTCTGGGACCTGTTGGCGAAGGACAGGTAATAAAATTATTATTAAAGAGGATGATGGAACTTTTAGCTCTAAGATGTGCGACTCCTAACTAGGAGAACATGCACAATTTGAGCTCCTTAGCATGAAAAATTCCTCTCATCTTCCAACAGGTGGCAATGTAAGAAGCTACTTCTCAGAAGATAAGGATGCACCTTGTCGCATTTCCTTTTCAAAAACCTTTATCACAGGCCTTTCTGCGCATTGATTTTTTTTTTGGAGTGTTCATTAAATTTCTTATCTGTGCGATATTCGTTATGCAAATGGCGCTGGATGAGGCAGGTGCGTCTTCTGTCTTCTGCAAAGCACAGCAAGCAGGTGTGCGGCATCGCTAGAGTCGAGGAGTTTGGAACAAAAGGCCTTGCCTTCACTGGCATTAGGATACCTTGTGTGAATGGAATGGAAGCGTGTGTGCAGAAAAGTTCTTAAAGTTTGCAATTTGGTGCTGGAAGTGAAGCAAGAAGAAAAGTAGGAACACTTCTGGCAGCTTTCAGAGAGAAGAGTTCTCTGCTATCATGTTAAACGGCAGCACTTGGGAAGATGGCAAAAACAAACAAGCAAAAAAAAACCCAACACAACCCACTGCCAGGCTTCTATTGATGGTCCAGATCAGAAAGAAATATTTCTCCCCCTGTGATTATAATCTCATAGCTAAGCATCACCTTCACAGTCAAAGGAGTCTTGAGAGACAAATTAGATTCTTGGCTCTACATTTCTCACACTGTTCAACAAGCACACAATGTCACGATGATACCCAGTAATCTTCCCTGCATGAGGGAAGCTGGGAAAACATGTACTTAGATTTGGTTGTGTGTGTTTTGTAAGCCACCGGGTGTATGTTTTCTGCAATTAACATCCTTTTTTATAAAAAAAGCAAGCTCTGGTTTATCTGTGGCTGGTTGTATCGCACCTCCTTCTCCTTTCGCATGAAAAGGTGATGAAAGGAAAGGCTGTCAGATTACCTGGAATGTTTGTAATGTAATTGCACCTGAGTGGTCCAAGGGGCCTGATTGCAGCCTGCCCCTGTCTGGTGCTTCCCAGAGGTTTTGGACTACAACTTCCATCAGCCCAAGCCAACATGATCATGCTCACTGTGGCAGTTGCAGTCGAAAAGAGCTGGAAAGCACCTGCTTGAGGGAAGACTGACTTATTCTGCGCTTAGCAGGGAGACAGAATAAACTAAACTAAACTAGGAGCAAAGTTCTAGCAAAAAGGCTCCCAGGGCAGCTTTCGAATATCAACGAGAAAGTCCTTGCCCTCACAAAAGGAAAAGGGACTGGGGAGGGAGGAGGGAGGAAAAAAATGCAATCTCAATCTTTCACTCATAGTTACAGAAGCTTTGTAGGCAGCAGCAGTGGACATATTTGGAAAGAAGTCAAATATTTGTGGCTTTTCAGCAAAGCTGATGGAAGGCATGATAACAGCATGATAATAGATCATGGCTAGTAGCTCTTAATAGCCTTGGCCTCCAAGACTTTGTCTAATCCTCTTTTAGAGCCATCCAAGTGGCAGGGAGTTCCATAGTTTAACACTGTGAATAAATTGTTCTTTGATCTGTCCTACACACCTAACAATAATCTCCATTGGATGTCCACAAATTCTAGCACTATGAGAGAGGAGGAAGAACTCGTCTCTACTCACTTTCTCCATTAATCACACTTTCCCCAGTCAGGGGCTAAAGAAGTTGCAGTGACCAAAATTTTTGTTCTTTGTACCCCAACTTAACACCCTGCACTGCATCTGTTTCCCTGTGGTGCCTACCACAGCTCTACAAAACATGGGAGTGTGCAAGCCGTGGGCTTCTGCTCCTTTCTGGAACATTTTAATATGTTTTCCAAAGCTGGATTCATCTCCAGGCTTATAGTCCTTTAATATCCGGTCTGGTTCATAGTGTTAAATTTATTTCTGTAATATAATGCTATTATTTCAGCAGGCAGAAACAGCAAAAATGCACATGGGGGAAACACTAAGCATTTCAATGCTCTTATAATTTGTACACATTGTCCCTGCACATACCATCTGAACAAATGGCTTAATTTCGCCACATAGTCATTATTCATGTAATTTGGGCAAATGCATTCCAAAAATAAAAAAGTGGGTGATTAGAATGGGTTGCATCCATCTTTCTTTGGAGCTGTTCCATGCATGTCCAAAGTAGATCCCACTAGGTCAAATGGAATGTACTCTCCAGGAAGCATTCATTGGATCGCTGGCCTGAGAGAAGCTAAATGACTCAGATTTTTAAACAACTTAGAATTAACACCCAGGAGTGTGGTGTAATGGTTAGAGCAGGGGTATTCAATGTGGTGCCCTCCAGCTGTTGTTGGACTCCAACTCCCACAAATCCCTGACCATTGTCCGTGCTGCCTGGAGAGGATGGGAGTTGTAATCTGACGATGTCATCTGTCTAATTCTAGATAGGAGCATCTGTTCAAACACCCCACTCAGCTATGAAGCTCACTGCATGATTTTGGGCCAATCGCCACCTCGCAACGTAATCTACCTCTCAGGGTTGCTATGAGGATAAAAGCTGGGAGAGAGAGAAATAGACAGCCATGTGTATCATATCTTAAGTTTCTTAGAGGAGAGAGGGGTTGCTGGCATCGATCTGTCTTGAGAGACAGTGGAGTGTGCCTCTGAGGGTGAAGTCAAACTGTGGTGTTAGCAGAAGTGACCTCTCTGAGGTGCAAACCTGGGCCGTGTGTATGGGCTGCCTAGACAACAAGACCCCCCCCCCTCAGCCTCACTAATGTGGACCAAAGGAAAGCAGAGCAATACGTTTGGCACCAGCTTGGCTGCAGGAGTTACCAGAAGGAGATGTAAGGCTAAGGGACTCCACTCCAAATCTGTGTAGGGTTTACTCCTTAGCCTTTACTTCTCCCAAAGATGTCCCTCAAGGCAGCAGAGGTTTAGGATCAGAGTTTTCCTTCTCCTAGACTGGTACCTTCCCAGGGTGACAAACCCCATCTGCCCCTCACTACAGCACATACAAAAACCGCCTTCTTGACCATTGGACCCACTATTGGTCTTGTCCACTCAATCTGCTGGAGCCTGTCTCCTCATGCAGGGGAAGAAGAAGAAGAAGAAGAGTTTGGATTTGATATCTCACTTTATCACTACCCTAAGGAGTCTCAAAGTGGCTAACATTCTCCTTTCCCTTCCTGCCCCACAACAAACACTCTGTGAGGTGAGTGGGGCTGAGAGACTTCAGAGAAGTGTGACTGTCCCAAGGTCACCCAGCAGCTGCATGTGGAGGAGCGGAGATGCGAACCTGGTTCACCAGATTACGAATCTACTACTCTTAACCACTACACCACACTGGCTCTCAACTCTAACTCACCGAGCATTCAAAACCCATTGCCTATCTTCACCTGGTTTAGCCGGCCAAATGAAGCCATTCCTGGGGTGGGCTGTTGTCGCATGCAGGCAGCTTCTGGGAGCCACAGATGAGAGCTGAGTGTCAGGTGGGGACCAAAGATCAACATATCCAGAAGGGGCACAATGTGTGCCCAATCCCTACTACCCCTCCCTGAACACCCCATACACCCCAGGTGGAGAGATCCTCCACTCAGGTAAGCAAGAATATGTATTCAAGTCAGGCAAATACAGTCAAGAGTGCCAAGCAGGGCTTGTGAGGGGTGTGGTCAATGTGTGCATAACTTGGCCACTGTAACTTGGATCTAGGATTCTAAACCATGGTTTGTCCTCAAAACAATGGCTTGCTGTGTTCTCTCTGTATGTTGTCAATGCAACAATAAAGCATTTGTCAATTACCAGGTGCTGCACAGGACAGGACATTCCTAAACCCCTCTTCCCCTTTACTAAATTTCTGGTTTTGTTTTGTTTTTTAATACTGCAATACCTTGCACTACAGACTCTCGCTGAAATCCTGCACATATCAGCTTTATCTCCCAATGAAATCAACAGGATTTAAACAGTGGCAGGATCACAGCCACTCCTCCCATCACTGCACTTTGTCAATTTGGAGCAGCCAACCCTCTTTAGCTATGACCTTACAGGACACTTCCAGGCCTTTATCCCAGGAATTCAGGCCAAATTGAGCACAAGAAGGAGCCTTGCACAGGATGCCACGAGTTGAGTTGGGTTCTCTAGGTACAATGAGCAAAGAGGAGGGGGGAAAAGAGTTAAACGGTTCTGCTTACTTTCCTCTGGTGGTTTCGAAGCTGGGCTTTTTGAGATCTGCATTCTGCTTGCTGCTATCATCTGAATGTCTGGAAGACCTGCTCACCGTAGTCCCTTGGTTTTTCTCAGAAACTTCCTTTGGAGGAAGGCGATTCCAAGGATGGTATGGTGGAGGAACCCCTGCATTGCTAGGCAGGATGAATCGCTTCCCGTTGGGAGAACCGCCGTCACTGTTATTCCCTGGGCTAGGAGTTACGGTAAGGGCCAAGGGTGTCTTCTGCTCTGATGGAGTTTGCAACCCCTGTGCCTCTTTCGTGGCTAGAGGAGAGCTGTGCTTTTCACCTTCCTCTTGGCTTGCATTCAGCAAAGCATCCGGCTTCTCTGAAGTAGGAGGCAGGGAGGTTGCCGATACATTTCTGAGGTCCTGCGTCTCAGGTGAAGTCAAGCCCAGGTGGCTGCTCTCCGCTTCGCTCTCCACCGCAGGTGCGCTGGTTGCTTCAACTTCAGCAGTGCTGCACCCCAAGGCCAGCAAGCTCAGCAGCAGGAATACCTCCCTCATTCTCTTGGCTTGTGGGAACTTTGCAGCGACTCTCTCATATATAGAAGACTGTGGATGCTTCCCTGTCTCAAAGCCGCTGCTTTCACAATGAACCTGCAGTGAATCCCCGGTTGGGGATTTTATTTGTGGCGGAGAGAGGAAACAGGTTTTTGAGTGTTTGAAGCTGGACCGAGGAAGCTCTCTTTCCTGTTTCGATGGATTCCTCTGTGACCTGTGACCTCTTGGAGCTCTGGAGCCAGTATGTTGTAGGGGAAAGCAAAGAGGGCTGCCTTTGTTGGAGCTACAGGATGAGGAATAATGGCACAATGCGAACATGGAAATATACTGTCCATGAAACCGCTTCAAGGGGGATGGGTGGGGAATAAGAAGTGCTGAGTAACTTCCTTTTGACGTTGGTTAGCAGCAAAGAACATGAGAGACCTGCCCAATATGATGGAATCCTAAAGTACCACATCCCTATGCTGAGTACATGCAAAATAGTTCCCAAGCAGCACTCTGTTCTCTCTGCCACAATACCCCAGATGCAGCCCTGCTCACACTGTAGCTATTTTTGCACTCTTTTGAGGCCAGAGTGGATATGCTTAAAAACCTCCAGTGAAGTACAGTCCACAACAGGACTGGATTAACCATTAAGCAAAATATGCATCAAGGGAAAGGGGGTGCCACAGAAATTTTCCATTGCCGAATTCACCATAGACCACATGGTGCAGCTGAACCAAAAAAAGGCTCCCACAATAATAATATTTATTAAAATTTTGTTTAAACAGTAAGAAAACATACAGAATAACATATAATTTTTCAATATCCACATTTCATTCACCTCATTGGACTTCCTCACAACTCTTGTTCCTGCATTCCAAAATCTCAAACTTTACCAGCAATTTATTACCTTGTTTCAATTCTTATAATATAATTTTCCAATATTATATCCCTAATTTTAGATAATTTAGATCCCGGTTTTAAAAACTTAATTTTAACATAGTATTTATCCAAAATTTATCTTTTCTTTTAATTACACTTATCTTCATATTCCTTTTAACTAACTTCTTGGTGCCGTATTGTTGCTAATCTTACATCTTTCTTAACATTCATACAATTTACAGTGTTTTTGTAAATAATCCTTTAATTTCTTCCAGTCCTCCTCCACAACTTCTTCTCCCAGGTCACGGAAAAAGGCTCCCACAATAAATGGAGTTAAAATACAATAAGGTAAAGGTAAAGGGACCTCTGACCATTAGGTCCAGTCGTGACAGACTCTGGGGTTGCGGTGCTCATCTCTCTCTATGGGCCGAGGGAGCCGGCGTTTGTCCGCAGACAGCTTCCGGGTCATGTGGCCAGCATGACTAAGCCACTTCTGGCGAACCAGAGCAGCGCACAGAAATGCCGTTTACCTTCCCGCCAGAGTGGTACCTATTTATCTACTTGCACTTTGATGTGCTTTCGAACTGCTAGGTTGGCAGGAGCTGGGACTGAGCAACGGGAGCTCACCCCATCGTGGGGATTCGAACCGCCAACCTTCTGATCAGCAAGTCCTAGGCTCTGTGGTTTAACCCACAGCACCACCTGCATCCCAAAAAATACAACAATAACAAGTAAGTTAATAAATAAAGTGGAAGTATACACAAATAACAATTATTTTCCATCATACTGTAGGTTTTGTTTCATTTGGGGGGGTATTTTACAGTTTATTATTGTTTATATTTTGAATTAGATATATATGGGGGGAACCAAAATCTTTTCAGTGTTTAGGGCTTCTAAATCTGGCCTTGGTCTACAACCTCCTGACGGAGTCCACTCGATTATGGAATGGACTCCCACAGGAATCTCCTTCCTTGGAGGTCTTTAAGCAGAGCTTGGATGGCCATCTGTCATGGATGCTTTAGTTGAGATTCCTGGATTGCAGGGGGTTGGACTAGATGGCATTTCAAACTCTACGATTATATGATTCTGTGACAGCGTCCCACCAAGTCGGGGCCAGTACTGAAAAGGCCCTGGCCCTAGCTGAGACCAATCTAACCACCTTGCGACTTGGGACCTCCAAAATGTTGCCATTTGTGGACCTTAAGGTCCTCCGTGGAGCATACCAGGAGAGGTGGTCCCGTAGGTACGTGGAAGCAGCCTTATAGTGAATCAGACCATTTGGTCCATCTAGCCTAATCTTGTTAACACAAACTGGCAGCAGCTCTCTGGGGTTTCAGTCAAGGGTCTTTCTGGAGATGCCAGGGATTGAACCTGAGGTTCTGTGAATGCAAAGCAGGCACTCTAGCACTGAACTATGGAGGTTCCCCAAGCTGCATCCCACTGTACAGCCTGGCATTGAAGTGAAAACACCAGAATCTGGCGCAGTGATTCAGAGAAGCTGGCCTTTTTGTTGCAGCCTGCCAAAGATTGTGGAGCGCACGGACTAATTGTAACTGAAAGGCAGTCATCTTCTCTCTGAGCAAGTCTGGGCAGCTGCTGAAATGGCCTCCTGAATTATCCGCCGCGAGTGCAAGAGGTTCCTCACATCCCTGCAGCTGACAGCATCTCATTAGCGACACTTCTCAGGAATGGGCGAAGGCTGCTGAAGACATAAACAACTCCGATTAGCTGGGCAGAGCTGCTGTGCTAAGTTACAGCTGTAATGGTCGATAATGTGCTGGGCAAGTCGGGAAGGAAGCCAGGACAGTGACAACGGAGCCAGATGCCCCATATTCCTCATGCGTATGTGGCCTTGTGCTTTCAGAAGCCAGACACTCAGGTTTCTGAGCCTGGAAGACACCTCCACAAAAGGGTAGTTGCTATGTAGGTAAAAGTAACAGGGCAGTCTGGAGGGGGGAAAGCAGGATTTAATAGGTGAAATATACTCGGAGTCAAGAGTGGATTTCATGCTCTTTATTCAGCTCATAGTCGTGAGGAGGAATGGAAGTTCCCCCACAATATCTGCTTTATATACATTATTTACACAATGGGCTGCACGTGATTGGCTAATTCCGGGATTCTCCTGTAGGCCAATCAGGTTGTGGATTCACTTCCACCAGGATTGGGTGGCTCCTGCGGACCAATCATACTGCTGCATTGTTCTAGGACCAATCAGACTGCTGCCTTTTGGATCCTATTGTTCTAGGACCAATCAAACTGCTGCATTTTGCATCCTTTTGTTCTAGGACCAATCAGACTGCTGCCTTTTGGATCCTATTGTTCTAGGACCAATCAGACTGCTGCATTCTGAATCCTATTGTTCTAGGACCAATCAGACTGCTGCATTTTGGATCCTATTGTTCTAGGACCAATCAGACTGCTGCATTCTGAATCCTATTGTTCTAGGACCAATCAGACTGCTGCATTTTGGATCCTATTGTTCTAGGACCAATCAGACTGCTGCATTTTGGATCCTTTTGTTTTAGGACCAATCAGACTGCTGCCTTTTGGATCCTATTGTTCTAGGACCAATCAGACTGCTGCATTCTGAATCCTATTGTTCTAGGACCAACCAGACTGCTGCATTTTGGATCCTATTGTTCTAGGAGCAATCAGACTGCTGCATTTTGGATCCTATTCAACTCAGTACAAAACAATAGGACAGGGGAGTAAAAGCCCAGACGCCTGCATTTCAGGGTGGCTGATTGGCAGTCGAGGCTACAATCAATTACCCTTCGTTTCAAGCACACCTCAAAGTAGATGCCATAGCAATCTGAACTTATGTGCAGGGGACAGAGCTTCCCCCAATTTTAGAAGGGAAGGGATGGAAATTAAGCCCACAATTAGAAATCCAGAAAAAGAGGGGGGAAGGGGTGTTTGGTGTGTTGTGGGGACGGCATATGTCTCCTAGACATGGACCTGACATGGAGACGATGGCCAGCTTGAATACTGAGCTCAACGCTCTAGGATCCCACCCTGCAGTTTTGGTGTCAACCTTTCGACACCAGTGTGGTGTAGTGGTTAAGAGCAGTAGACTCATAATCTGGTGAACCGGGTTCACGTTTCCGCTCCTCCACATGCAGCTGCTGGGTGACCTTGGGCTAGTCACACTTCTCTGAAGTCTCTCAGCCCCACTCACCTCACAGAGTGTTTGTTGTGGGGGGGGGGAAGGGAAAGGAGAATGTTAGCCGCTTTGAGACTCCTTCGGGTAGTGATAAAGCGGGATATCAAGTCCAAACTCTTCTTCTTCTTTCAAAGTCCCTGCAGAGACTCTGTGGGTTTTGAAAGAGATGAGGAACAACAAGGGAATCTGTGGGGCAGTTTTGATGTTATTTCATTTTCTCAGCCGTTCTTCATTGAAAATGCAACTTCACAGCAGGTCACACCTTCTTTACTCACCTCAAGGTTTCGGTATCACATAATAGGGTAGTCATGAGGAGGAACACAGCTTTGGTTCCTTTCAGTACTAGGATCTCTCAGCTTTGCATTGTTCAAATTTTAAATTTAGTTCACATTTCCACATCAATTGGCAATTTTTTAATAAAAAAAAGAAGTCGTCATGAAACTTTTCTTGTCACTATGTTTACATGAACATTTTTGCAAAGCATTTCCTTCTAATATAATGCATTTTGGTGTTATTTTCACCAACGTATAGTCATTTATTTGCATTTTTGGTACACAACACTTTCTGGAGAACTGCATTGCAAATTTCAGAGATGGGTTTTCCAGCAACTAGTATTCAGAAGCATTGCTGCCTCGAACTGTGAAGGCAAAGCACAGCCATCATGGTTCATAGGCCTTGATAACCCTCTCCTCCATGAATTGATCTACTGGTAATCCTCTTTTAATACAGTGGTACCTCGGGTTAAGTACTTAATTTGTTCCAGAGGTCCGTTCTTAACCTGAAACTGTTCTTAACCTGAAGCACCACTTTAGCTAATGGGGCCGCTCGCTGCCGCTGCGCCACAAGAGCACAATTTCTGTTCTCATCCTGAAGCAAAGTTCTTAACCTGAAGCACTGTTTCTGGGTTAGTGGAGTCTGTAACCTGAAGCGTATGTAACCTGAAGCATATGTAACCTGAGGTACCACTGTATATGGATATGCACAAAGAGTTGGGGGAAAGTACCAGGGCTTGTTTTTGTTGTAATATGTTTTGTAATATATTTTGGTAATGTAATACCTCCCCCCCCCCTTCTTATGAAAAGAGAAGTGAGAACATTTTGATGTTTGCAGGAGGTTTAGAAAATAGATAGTATATAGATGAACACCATTGCAACACTCGAAAGATAAAACACAGGATTTCTTAAGACGATGGAGTTACTGCTTACGAAAGGGAAGTGAATGCAAGCTGGTGCAATAAGTTTCTGGAAAGGGTTTTGGGGTTCCCCTGTCCTTCCACACCCAGCCTGGATGGGAACTGTGAAAAGCGCCAACGTCATTTCTTAGTACCGATGACTAGAAATGAAACCATATGTTTGGAGAAAGGAGGGAGTACAAAAAAGTTGTGTATTAATTGAAGCTGGGTTCGAAGGTCGTTTATAAGATGGTAATGTATGGGCCACAGTTCACAAGAATCTAAGAAGAGTCCGGCTGGATCAGACCAAAGAGCTTTCTAAGCCACCATCCTGTCTCTCACATTCTGGGCCTTTGGAAAGCCCAGAAGCAGGAAGTGAGCAAAAGCAACTGGTATTCAGAGGCATGCTGTGGTTGCCAGCCTTCAAATAAGCCAAGATATTAAAGCACAGTGTGAAGCTAGTTTAAACATCCTGGCTTTTTCTGAAGCTGGCAACTATAGTTTCCTGGTTCCACCAGAACAGGAAACTATGGTTAATTAGAGGCTTCCTGGTTTAATTGTGGCTTCTGCAAAGAAAGGGGTAAAGCAACTCTTTGGGCCAGCAAAAGATGAGATATGATCCTCCAAACTAGCTGAAGTTATTGGAAAGGGCCCATCATTTAGCTTTCATATTGTTACAAGCCACCCCAATCTCTGAGTGGTGTGAGATTCCAGGGGTACCAGGCATGTTTACCAGGGGCTGAGTTTCCTTTTGGACAATGAGGCACAGCGGAGACTGTGGTGTCTTTATGATATATGGTTTATTTGCACATATATACAACCTGACTCTACAATGGAGAGAGTGCAGAGCGTTCACATCCCCACGAGGGCCCTGTTCCTTCCATTGCTGCAGCCTCAGATTCCAGGAGACCCCCAACATCAGGTCTGACCCTCTCTGCAACATAAAACAGAAAGCCCACCTGATGCTCTGCTTGCCGCCCCCTCCGCTCCAGCTTGCAAAATGCAACTATTTCTCCTTCTGCCTACCTGACTGCCAGTGGCGTAGCGTGGGTTGTCAGCACCCGGGGCAAGGCAAGTAATTTGCGCCCCCTAACCCATGGATTTGCACCCCCTAACCCATGGATTTGCGCCCCCTAACCCTAACCCCCAGATGTTGTGCCCGGTGCAGCTGGCCCCCCCTGCACCCCCCACGCTATGCCACTGCTCACTGCACACTGCAGTTCTGCCCCTCCCTCCTGAAACTCTGTCCTTTTGTCTCTGCTAACTCAGGGAGGGGTTTTTCCCCTTTGCTTTCTGAACCAGAGAGTCTCTTCATCAGCCATTTCTTTGTGCTCTTTTAATGGTCCATCTCTCCAGGCAATGATTTCATCAGAAAGCCAGCCTGGGTTATAGTTTAACATGTTAAATTCAACATGTCTGGCACCCTGGAATTAGAAGCGTGGCCCAGAATTAGAAGGGGGAGTCCAGACACCCCACAACCTTAACAACAATATGTACACACAATCCTGAAATCAGTGCTAACTTTCCAAAGGAGAGGAGTGAGGATGCTGACATCAAATAACATCAGAAAGATGAATAGCACTAATAAAATGGAATAGTCCATCAAACTTTATAAGAAATAAGTTACTGTTGCCTATGCTTGGCAGTGGAAGGATAACAAGAGTAATTGATCCTCTCCCCTCCCCTCCGCTGCCACTGCCCTTCTCTGATTTGTTACTTCTATGATAAAATATGCCGTAAGTCTTTCTTCTGGACTATTCTTCATTCACCACCTTTCTCAATCATATTTAATGGAGAAACAAATGCTGGCTTTGAATATGACCAGCCTCAGAAGCACAGAATGTGGGAAAGTGCAGTAGATACCAACTATTTGGCTGCTATTCCTTTGCATAATAGACAAGCTCATTCTTTGTGCAATATTGTTTCTAATATGGTTCAAGAAGGCTATGTAAAGTCAGGCCTCAGCTGCACTATCGAGTTAAAGCAGTATCATAGCACTTTAAACTGTCATGACTTCCCCCAAAGAATCCTGGAAGCTGTGGGGTTTTCTTAGGAGTTCTGAGAATTGTTAGAGCTAAAGCACTTTCAGTTCCCATGAAAATTCACCAGCATTTTAGTGTGAATTTCTCCTAAGCACAATTTTGTATGCAATTTTGACTAATGTACACATTTTCGCAAGGAATTCCTCCTAATATAATGCATTTTTATCTTTGCGAACACAATCATTTTTAGGCACCCTTTCCACTAATATTTGCATTTTTGTGAACATTGGTTGAAAAACCGCATCACAAAATTTCAGATATGTCCAGGTTTTTGAAGGATAGCTTTCTTTCGGTTCCCATATTGCTTTGGAAAATGCAAATTCGATAGATTTGGTTTTAAATGTGAACCAAATTAAATTTCTCACGCATTCCTACATCAAGTTGATGGGGGAAATAAGGTTTTTTATTAAGAAAAAGCTCACACTCATGTTTGTTCATGGTGTCTAATGTACTTCAAGCTCCTGCCCGCCATCAGAGGCAGTGATGCCTTCTGCTTTGTGTCACAAGAGATGCTGCCAGGCTCAGGATACCCACTCTTCATCTTTAAGCTTGAGGCAAAATAATTCTCTCAGAGAGCCAGTGCGGTGTAGTGGTTAAGAGCGGTAGTCTCATAATCTGGTGAACCAGGTTCGCGTCTCCGCTCCTCCACATGCAGCTGCTGGGTGATATCAAATCCAAATTCTTCTTCTTCTTCTTCTTCTTCTTCTTCTTCTTCTTCTTCTTCTTCTTCTTCTTCTTCTTCTTCTTCTTCTTCTCTCGAGCTCATAAAAGGAAAAGATTGGAGGGAGGAGCTACAAACAGAAACCCCAGTTTCTCACATGGAAAGCAGAGTACAATGGCGACTCCTCCTTTTCATTATTCATGAACTGGCCATTCTTCTTTCAAGCAGGTGAAAGCACATTCCTCCTTAGCAAACAGCACGTGATTTCTTGCTACAATCAAGCGCATTGTGAAGTAGATCCTATTTGTTCTGCATCTGGATTTACTGATGGCCTCTCTACATATGATTTACCAGTGTCCATCTTCTGACTGTGGAGAGACAGTAGAAGAAAACACACATCTCACTAAGGGCTGGTGGGATTGTGGCTGGAAGCATGTGAGGCTTCATAAAAGATGGGGTTGTTGCGCTGGCATGGTTACGGCACTTGTTACCAGACACATAAATCAGGAACCATATTATAGAGATTCTGGCTCTCCCAAGTTCCATATATCACTGTCTCCCACTTCTCAGTATCACTGCGAGGAAGGCGAAGAGCCTATAAAAATCAATATTTTTGGTCTAGCAGGAAACCTTAGTTGCTTTTTATTTACTAGTTGTGTCGAACAGCACACACTCAAGAGGATGAGTACATATTAAGCCTTTACGTCAAAGAGTCAAGGATGTCTCTTTTTCTTAACTAAGCACCCTCCATCGAAGGGTGAATATTGCAAGAAACATCTGACAGATCTAATGCTTTTTCTCATAACGGTGAGATATAGGAAACTGTCGGATGGAATAAATTTGCAGGTTAAGACGCTCTCAATCAACAGAGTCTGAAGACGATTGGGATAGGTGGATGGCATTTCTGAGACAGATTGTTTATTATACTTACACACATGATAATCTGTCCACGATGCCACAAGTTGCCAGCAGAAATGTTAGGCAGTGGGAAGAAAGCCTTCCATGTTGATTGGGGATGACCTGTAGAGTTCAAGGGGAGGGTTGCCCTCCAGACATTGTTGGACTACAACTTCCATCAGCCACAGCCAGCATGGCCATTGGCCAGCAACTGGGAGTTGTAGTCCGGCAAGAAGGGAATCATGTTGGCCATGTTGCCTCTTCACGGCAACTGGATCGCAAGACATTGCCCATCATTATGTTCTGAGGGGATCCCATTTTAGAAAAATAATGAGGTCACTGCTGAATGACCTAAATCTATCACCTAGTTGTCTATAGCCATAGTGCCAAGGATTAACTGAAATGTCCCAATAAAACTGAGTGAGCCGCTGCAATAAAATAATTTAACAATGAAATGTCAAATGCAATATGCAAGCAAAATATCCTCCCCTGCCCAATAAATTACTCTCCGTTTCCAGAAAAGCTCCGCTTTGAGACCTCAAGTAAAATGTGTGCTCAGTTAAGTTCAGGGCTGTGATAA
This sequence comes from Podarcis melisellensis, assembly GCF_964234715.1. Taxonomy (NCBI): domain Eukaryota; kingdom Metazoa; phylum Chordata; class Lepidosauria; order Squamata; family Lacertidae; genus Podarcis; species Podarcis melisellensis. The sequence goes on along the minus strand of NC_138541.1, from coordinate 16,015,763 downwards.
AATGACGACAGTGAGCTTATTAAATGAACCTGCTCCTTGGTATTTTTAAACCTCTCTCAGTAAAAGCTGAGGACAAAGGCAAAGCACAGCATACGTTGGTTTGTACTCCTACTCGTAAGAAAATGATGAAAGCCCTCCATTTTATTTCAATGGTTCACACTCTGTTTTTTTCTGCTAGGAGCTAGGAGAAGCTGGATGAACACATGAGATTGGTTGCCCTGAGCCCTCACATTTTGGGTTCCATCTTGACACACACAGGCAGAGAGTTTCTGAACAAGGGATCCTTAAACATTGCAAAATTAATAACAATGATTTCATTTGCAAGTGGAAGGTGCCTCTCAAACACTGAAGAGAATGTTAATGGGAGAAGGACTGTGATACAGAAGATGGTCAGATTTAGGCCCCATCTGCACTGGTCATTTAAAACAGTGTCATGCCACGTTCTGATTCAAGAAGAAACTTTTCCCCAGCGTCTTCATGGTCTTTCTCCAAAAGACTTAGGGTGAAGTGCAGGTGAATGGGGATGGAGACATTGCGGTACCCTCAGAGACCAAGAAGCAGCCACAGTACAGCTGGGACCAGCGGACCAAGTTTTTAATTATCTTTCGTGTGGTCTAAACCACAGAGCCTAGGGCTTGCTGATCAGAAGGTCGGCAGTTCAAATCCCCACAACAGGGTGATCTCCCGTTGCTCGGTCCCAGCTCCTGCCAACCTAGCAGTTCGAAAGCACAAAGTGCAAGTAAATAAATAGGTACCACTCCAGTGGGAAGGTAAACAGTGTTTCCATGCGCTGCTCTGGTTTGCCAGAAGCAGCTTAGTCATGCTGGCCAGATGACCCAGAAAGCTGTCTGTGGACAAATGCCGGCTCCCTCGGCCAGTAAAGCGAGATGAGTGCCGCAACCCCAGAGTTGTCCGTGACTGGACTTAATAGTCAGGGGTCCCTTTACCTTTAAGTAGTCAAGAAGGCAGTTTCTGCATGTTCTGTTGAGGGAAATGTGGGGCAGATGAGGCTCACCAACCTGGGAAGGTGACCCAGCTAGGTGAAGGAAAACTCTGATCCTAAATCTCCACTGCTTTGTGGCCATACTTATTCAAGAGAAAGTATGTTGTTGTTGTTGTTGTTGTTTAGTCATTTAGTCATGTCCAACTCTTCGTGACCCCATGGACCAGAGCATGCCAGGCACTCCTGTCTTCCACTGCCTCCCGCAGTTTGGTCAGACTCATACTGGTAGCTTCAAGAACACTATCCAACCATCTTGTCCTCTGTCGTCCCCTTCTCCTTGTGCCCTCTGTCTTTCCCAGCATCAGGGTCTTTTCCAGGGAGTCTTCTCTTCTCATGAGGTGGCCAAAGTATTGGAGCCTCAGCTTCAGGATCTGTCCTTCCAGTGAGCACTCAGGGCTGATTTCCTTAAGAATGGATACGTTTGATCTTCTTGCAGTCCATGGGACTCTCAAGAGAAAGTATATTTAGAAGTAAACCCCACTGCTTTGCGGCACATCAACTTTTAAGAAAAAAAGGCTAAGGAGTAAACCCTACACAAATCCAGAGGGCAGCCCCTAAGACAGTTGGATGGCGTCTCATGTGCCTCCTTCCTGCAACTCCTGCAGCCAAGCTGGTGCCAAATGTATTACCATCACCTGTGTGGAGCCTCAATCATTAGACAAATTTCAGCAGCCAACACATGGTGTCAGAAGTGGGATTGCTCCACACAGACCAATACTCCCCAAAAAGTGCAGCAGAATAAGAAATAGAAATGGAAATACCGCAAAGAACTGAGAGAAGTGAATCGAGCTGTACAAAACCCTTTTATTAAACCAATTAATTTGCCAATATGGTTCAGACCTTTAATTTAATAGTTAAAATCCAACCGACAACGCAGGAGACAATATGTGAAATAAGCTGGTATACGTGGCTTGTTTTCAGTTCTGATTTTCGGCAAGCTAGTTCATGCTCTAGGTTGCCAGTGTGTGTGTGTGCCAGCATGGAAATTTAATTTGAATTGCCCCCTTTGAGCATCACCTCCCAATTTGCTCGGGAGGACATGAAAAGACGGCCTTCTACCATCAAACTGAATAAAACTGCAGACATAAAAGTAGCCAGCAGCTTGGATGTAGCAGTTTATTAGTTAAACTGGGTAATCAGATTTGAAAAGACACTATAATTGAGATCAAGGAGTGGAAATGTGCTGCATTAGGTTGTTATGGTAACTGGGGGCATGCATGGAGATGGAGCCTTAAAGAGAGAAGGCTCTGGGAAATGCTAAGTTCACAATGTGATGAAGTTACCCAGGGGGAAAAGGCAGACACTACAGAAGATTTGCACCATCCCATTTGGAATACCTAGGGAGCCTCTGCAATCAGGTGTCCCCCTTATAAGTATGTCTCTAGCTTTATGTTGGTCTTGGCTTTGGGGACAAGATCCAGGAAGAGGGGTGGTGGATATGGTAGTGTATCTCAAGACCTTGCCGTATGATATATAATAATATTATAGCGTACAGTGGTACCTCGGGTTAAGTACTTAATTCGTTCCGGAGGTCCGTTCTTAACCTGAAACTGTTCTTAACCTGTTCTTGGGGTGAAGACATGACTGCTTCAAGTAGTATGATGCTGCTTTAAATGTATACTGTAGATGAGTCCAGAGAGAAAACATTCCTGCTGGCTTTTGCCATGTCGGTGGCCAGTATGTGGGCCCTTACAGGTAGCATCTGAATACGACCCTCAACATTAAATAAATAAATAAAAGCAACCCCAACAGTAGATGGTTGTAAACCCACCTTTGCTACCGACTATAGATTTGACTGGTGTGTTGACCATACCAAATTCCATTTTCTGTTCAATGCACTTCTACGAATTTTGCAAATGTGAATTTGCTGCAACCGCACTTCATGCATTCAGATACAATACATCTTCAATGTACACCTTAAGATGTAATGCTTTATTATTTAAATCTACGGCCTTTTAAATTGTTGAGGGGAGAGTATAACTCTGTGTTTTTATATTTTAAACTGCCCTGTGATCTATGGATGAAGGGTGGTATAGAGATTTAATAAATATAATATTTATGCTATTAATAATATACATTTTATTAAATGAAATTAAAAAATGAATGAAATATCAAAATAAATTCTTGATCCAGGCTGCAATTTCATTGTAAAACACACCTTTAAGCTTTCCTTTTTGGAAACAATAAAGTACTGCTAAAGCAGCTCATTCCACGGCATTTTTTCATAAATGAAAGTAACAGTTACAATGCATATTTGGCAAGGAAACTGTAACACAGGTCACACATTAAGCAGCTTGTGCTAATTTCCAGAATGATTTATAGTTTTATTTTTAATTTAGCCATCAGCTAATTTATTAGATCGGTATTAGGACAACAGAGCAGAACCAACAGGATTTATAAACAGATCAATCACAATTCTCTCTCTTCAATAACACAGATTGTCAACAGAAATGGGTAAAAATTGTTATGTATGTATATGTTTTAATTCATAACCCCTACCTCCCCAAGAGATTTAGTGAAATTTAACCATAAATAGCTTAGAAGGAAGCTTTGGTTTGTTTGTCTAAATTAACCTTCAAATTCCATAGAGTGGTACCTCAAGTTAAGTACTTAATTCATTCCAGAGGTCTGTACTTAACCTGAAACTGTTCTTAACCTGAAGCACCACTTTAGCTAATAGGTCCTCCTGCTGCTGCTTCATGATTTCTGTTCTCATCCTGAAGCAAAGTTCTTAACCTGAGGTACTAATTCTTGGTTAGCGGAGTCTGTAACCTGAAGCCTATGTAACCTGAAGCCTATGTAACCTGAGGTACCACTGTATTTCAACCCACTCATCTGTAGCCACCAAAATGCATATCTATTGCTGAAACCAGATGTTTGATCCAGTGGTCAGTTATAACCTCTGGACTTCCTCGTCTTGCAAAGGGGACTCTTGAGATGGGAATGTATAGATAGTAAATCTATTTTAAAGTATGGCAAACCATCAGCACTGCATTTTGGGAAGGGCCGTCATTCTGTGGAGTAGGCCCCCAGACTTCTGCCCCCCACAACGCCTGCCCTGATGACACCTCTGATTTGGTGGCAAGAAAGTAACTGGAAAAACAGGTTGCCCCTTCTATGCTTCAAAGATGTCAAGGTTTTTATGAATAATTTGCACAAAGGTCATAGTAAATGGTGTGTGTGCTTAAGCTTTCCCCAGATGGACATGTCAGTTGGGGAAAATGGTGGACAGAAGAATGGATAAGTGCTCACCTCCTTCAATTTCACATGAAGTCCATCGCACCCTTTGAAACAGGTATCGTTTCCTTTTTCTGATAGCGTCCCTCACAAAACACTGCCTAATGTATTTTGCCACCTGATGTCCATGCAGAGTTGTAATGTCTGAGCAGGGTATACATGCATAAATTCCTCTGCATGTTGGCTCAGATTACTTGATATCCTAGATAAGTCCCAGTTTTGTTTTAAAATATGAAGTGTGTGTGTGTGTACTGCAATTTAAACAACTGTAGACTTACCTAAGGGACGCAGGTGGTGCTGTGGTCTAAACCACTGAGCCTAGGGCTTGCCAATCGGAAGGCCGGCGGTTTGAATCCCCATGACGGGGTGAGCTCCCATTGCTCTGTCCCAGCTCCTGCCAACCTAGCAGTTCGAAAGCACGTCAAAGTGCAAGTAGATAAATAGGTACCACTCCAGCGGGAAGGTAAACAGCGTTTCTGTGCGCTGATCTGGTTTCTCCAGAAGCAGCTCAGTCATGCTGGCCATATGACCCGGAGAAACTGTCCTTGGACAAACGTCGGCTCCCTCGGCCAGTAAAGCGACATGAGCACTGCAACCCCAGAGTCGTTTGTGACTGGACTTAACTGTCAGGGGTCCTTTACCTTTACCTTTTTGGACTTACCTAAAAGAAATGGAATTGTTTAAAAAGGCTGTAAAATATGATATAGCAATCTGCTGCTCTAGCATCCCAGCCTTTGCTAAACAAATTCTAATGAGTCCATCCAACCACCTTTCAAGACAATCTGTTTGGTGGTGGACTTTGGGCTTTCAAATTTCAGCAGCATCATACGCAAAACCAAAAATCGGTGCCCCCACCCCACCTTTCGCCTTCCATTTTACATCATTGTTGTGGCACCCCCTGCAGCGCCCTCTCAGCTCAACGGCCAATGTGAGCAAACTGGTCACACTCCCCCAGACTCCCCTCTGGTCTGTTCCACTGTCAAACATCTCACACCACCCAGATGTTCTTCCAAATTTTGTTTACCATCCCCTTTCTTTAATTTGATCCCAATGGCCTACATCCTCTTCTCCACAGCAACACATTTGTCAGAGGGTCTTTTTCTCCATCTCTGCCAGCCCATTATTTTTAATCATACTGGTTTGGAGCAGACAGAGAACCCTTCACACAGCGCTTCCCAACCCCTTTAAACTATAGGGACTCCTTTAGGCATTCTGCACTGCACTCATCATGCACTATCCCAGATTTAATGAGTGAACTCGGCCCCAGTAGTCAATGCCCCATATGCACACCCCTAGAATTAAATCCTCTAAAATCCCCTGACATGGCTGGAAGCCATGCAATTAGTGTAACAGATGCTTAGAAGAAGGCAAAAGTGAGGGCAGAGATTAGTGGCTGGCTAAGGAGAGTAGCAAGAAGGGAGTGGGTGCTTTGTTAACTGGGGAAAAAATGAAATACATGAAAGTAGGTTTGTGTTGGTCTGGGGCAGGGGGAGTTTCTGCCATGCATTAGAAGGTTGTCTGTTGGAACTAGAATGGAAGGTAGTTTTGGACAAGGTCCAAAGGAAGGAGGAGGAAGGAAAAGGGGCTGGACCAGTTGCCATCTCAAAGCCTAATGCAGGCATCCCCAAACTTGGCCCTCCAGATGTTTTGGGACTACAACTCTCACCATCCCTAGCTAACAGGACCAGTGGCCAGGGATTATGGGAATTGTAGTCCCAAAACATCTGGAGGGCCAAGTTTGGGGATCCCTGACCTAATGTGTCTCACAGGATTGTAGTGGGGGTAGAAGTGGAGTATTAACATAATAAATCAAAGCAATGGAGCACCAGGGATAGCTCAGTTTGGTAGAGCATGAGGCTCTCGATCTCAGGGTTGTGGGTTCAAGCCTCACGTTGTGCAAAAGATTCCTGCCTTGTAGGGGGTTGAACTAGAAGACCCTTGTGGTCTTTCCAACTCTACAGTTTTATGATTCTATGGTTACTCGTTGCAGCAACCATATTAGGAAATGTGAAGCTGCCTTGGATCAGAGCATTTGCAAGCAGACTCCACTGATATGTGCTCAGAACATACTGTACCGTGAAACCCTGTGCATTTCTGCTTAGAGAAGCACACAGAATTCGGTGGGACATACTCCTAGTGTGATGGCCTGGGAATCTGATTCAGAGGCTGAACCGGAGGAATCCCAGCCTGCATGGGAGTCCCCGCCTCCATGGCCGGCTGAGCCGGGGCAGGGCCTTGACTCTGAGGCACCTGCTCCTGTGCCGGATCCTCAGGAGCAGACACCAGATGAATCCACTCTGGCTCCGGGGGTGATTGAGGACACATTGCCTGCAGGTGCTCCTCTCCCAGCTCTGTCAGGAGAAGGTGAGGCTGCCTCTGGGTCCAGTAACCCTCCAGCCTCTCCTGAGCTGCAGAGGCTCAGGGCAGAGAGGCAGAGGGAACTAGGTTCTCTCAGGAGGAGTGCTCGCCTTAAGGCCAGAAGAGGTGAGTCACCTGTGGGCTGGGACCGCCCTAGGCCCCAGACGAGATAAAGGCCAGTCAGCCCAGTCCCAGGTTGCGGGAGCAACAACATTAGAAACCTGTTTCTGCCAGCACCCAGACCTGTTTTTCCGGAGTTCCCGACCACACCCGGCTTCTTGCTTTGGACCCCGCTTCGCCCTTGGTGGACAGTCTCCAGACCCTCGGCCCAGGACTGGACTCTGACCACGCCTCACGGTACCCTCCCCCCGGGACCAGCACACCTAGGTAAAAGACTGTGGCCTTCAAAGATCTGCCATCTTTTGAATTTATAGCTGCTTCTGCTATCTGTCTCCTCGCCACATAGTGGAAGTGAAACATAAGGCTTAGTTTGGGTGAAAAGGACCGTTGAGCAATGTTCAGGCTGAAAAGATACAGCAAGTGGAGTGAATATAGAGAATATGCTTCAGGTTCATTAGGATGGAATCATAATTTTCTGCAGTTATCTGAACTCTGGGGGGGGGGGGAGTTCTCAATGAGCCACACTTGGGGCTAATATGTTCACAGAGTGGCTTGTTAGATCAATGGTTTGCAGAGGGGCATAGTTCGGAGGGGGGGAAAGCTGGGAAATACTGGGTGAGGAACAGCTAGAAGAGGAAAACACCAGGGGAGAGACAGCTGGCAGATTCAGTGTCCTTGGACAGCATTCTTGACCCCCCCCCTTCGCCTAGGACTCAACGGGCTCTGAGAGGGATGGAACAGAAAACGCAAAGACAACAAGCTCAGATTACCAGACGTAGGAGTGATGTTGATTAATGGGGACAAAAGGGGTAAACCTTTACTGGGAGCAACACCGTTTTTAGAGAGATATGCATCCCTTTGTCTCTTGCTGTGATTATTAAAGAAACTATCTGGTAAGAGTGCTCTTTTCATTTGATTGACTTAATTACTGCCACAGGGGGAGGGATTCGATTCCCTGAAGCAAAAAGAGAATGTGCCCACTATGGAGGAAAATCCACAATGTGGGCACCATGCCAGGAAAAAAATCCTATATTCAGAAAGCAAAGGTACCAAGAGTAGAGTTGTTGATGACTTGGGCACTACTAGTGTCAGAAGAACTTCATAGTTTCCTATAAATCTCAGTATCTTGCCTTCCAATCTGAGTCAGAGAAAAGTTTCTCCCAGCCTTCTTTCCAATTACTTGACTGACAGAAGCAAAATGTCCTCACCGAGGATCCATACAAAGATCTCAGGTGCCATGGGAAAATTGCAGGTGCCATAGGGACATTTGATTTCCCATGGTGTCTTATGTCTGAGACACGAGTGTGGTTTTTTTTAAAAGAAAAGGTGATAGTTTTGATGTTGATTAGCGTAGCAGTGCTGGGGACAGAATTAGTTGGTTAATCACTTTCCCATGTGTCATTTTCCTAATTTAAATACCCCACCCACCCAGAGCTGCTATTAGCTCTGCTGGGGTGGGGAACCGGTATGATAATACAAGTATCTATTATTCCTACCCCTTCTGCCCTCCCTCCAAAAAACCACGGGGCTAATAGCAGTTTCAGTAGGAAATCTGGGTTGGAAAACAATGCCAGGCAGCGGGGAAGCTAAGCACCACCTTCTGAAGCAACAATGCTCTGTTCAAAATTGGAACTCATTGCAGCTGCTTTTGAGTTAAAAGGGGTTGAGAGCCCAATCACGGATCTGCTGTACCAAATTTGTTCTGGTCCTTAATCACATCATTCTGGCGGCCCAAGAAAGTTTATTTATGGAAGGACTGTAAGGTCGGGTGGGGAGGATTAACACATTTTAGCTACAATCCTATGTAATCAAGGTTAGGATTTCAGCCTTTGACCTTTATTTCTCTGGTATTTTGCTGGTCCTTCAAATCCATTATGGTAGTTCACTACATCACGGCTTTAAAAGAATCAATACTCACTTTAAAGGAGTCAATTTTAAAGCCTCCCTGGAGAAACTTTCCGTTCACTTGAAGTATCTTCATTGTTGTTCCAAGAAACTCTAGGGCGTATCTCTCAATCAGAGCCTCCAAAATGAAAAGATCTATTTACGAAATTTCCCTGTCTGTACTTTCAGACCTGTTATGGGGGGGGGGGCGCCGGTTTGCTTTGAGAATTTCCTGTGGGGAAAATAAGATGAACAACCTGACTAGTCAGATTGACCTTTATTATTGTAAGAGTTTTACAATTGCAGCCACGTAGGATTTTTTTTTTGGGGGGGAGGGATATTGGGCTTCATTATATACTCAAGTATACTCACCGAAAATGTTGCATAAACTGAAAATGGAACTATTTTGGATATTTTAATTTTGTTAAAACATTATGGGAATTTCAAGGGGATCCAAAATAAGGGGTGTTCCACATAACACTTCTGCTGCCACCAGATTTCACCAAAAGTCAAACGTGAAGCAAATTTGAAGGTTTCTTTTCAGGTGAAACATTTGAGGAATTTAAAAGGAAGCTACAAGCTTGACAATAAGATGAGCAAATGTTCTCAGAGATAGCAAACAGGAGATGGTCCACAGATTCAAAATCTGCATCTAGACATATAAATTAGCAGGTGCACATTTTATACAAATCCATATCTTATTTTATCCTCCGCTTTTAGTGATGCAAAGAAGCCACCCTAGATCTGATGAACTTTAAGAGGAAACAAAAAACACCCTCTCATAAGACTATTGAAATTTCTTCAGGGTGGAATTACATGTTGTCTCTATTTCAGCCTATTTCAATTAAAACAGATGGCTTGTTCATGTGTTATACTGAATGCAGGTACAATCATTCTCTTCATATGTTTGTGTGAAAGAGTGTACACTTGTTGATGTGTACACCTCAGCTATTGTGCACAAACTGTACACTCGTTACATGAGATAATAACTGCGTGAGTATACGTTTCTGCTACTGGTGTACATAAGTTCGCACACCCGTTGAACGCAATGTGTGAACTCCCTTAATGTCTCCCTGAACTCCCCTTCTCTCTTCCTAGCTGCTTCTGCTGTTCTTAAAGTCATGGTCTGGGAAAGACTCCTAGGGCTGGAAAAAAGCCATTGCTTGATGGCCAGCACAAAGCCTCTCAACCTTCGCAGTCCTTCCTCAGAAAACAGCTCTCTTATCAAGACTCCTAGGGCTGGAGGGTGAGGCATGTCAGGTGGGAAAAAGCCATTGCCTATTGGCCAGCACCAAGTCTCTGCTGAAGTAACTGGCAGCAGCTCCCAAGGGTTTAAAATTGGGCTCTCCCAGCCCTTTCTGGTGGTGCTAAGGGGCTTCCTATGTCATTGTCATTCTGAGCATCAGCAGCACTCATTTTAGAAACCAGGAACTGTTATGTTCTGCTCCATGACTATTCTCTTCATTTGGATGGGTATTTGGGGGGAGGTGAGCATTCACCAGCAAAACCGAGAAGAGGTTTGTCTGGTGTTTTATCCTTAGCACATCACTCACAATAGTCTCCCTGACATGCTTTCCTTACGCACTTGCAAGGCTGTCATTATTTCGAAAGGGCTGGACTGACTCCATGAGAATGATTAACGTAAATCACAGAGCAACATCCTGGCTGGGGTGAGCGGGGTGAGCTTCAATGACATCAACGATCTAATTTTATCTAGTGCATCATGGGGGAACCGAATCAATATTTTACAACGCAGGGTCAAGTTGGGGGTGGCTTGATTTATATCATCAAGCAAGTTGGCTTGGGAATCAATAAGGGGCAGAGCAATCCTATGCTCCAGTTATCCCAGAATGCCAGGGAGAGAGCGCTGGCATCCCATACTTCCTCAGCCTTCCGGGAGGGGAAAGGAAAGACACTGAAAATCAGAAAGCAGGGGGGAAATAGCAGGCATGCCATCACCGTACTGGAAATATGGGCAAGTCGGAGTAAATATACGAACTATTTGAAAAGTAATTGTAATGAACAGATTACGCTAGTAGGACTGCAAGAAGTTTTGTAACGAGGACTATTTGAAATATTGCAAGAAAGATAATTGAGAGTAGTAATTAAAAATGCAGAATAATAATAATAATAATAATTTATTATTTATACCCCGCCCATCCGGCTGGGCCTCCCCAGCCACTCTGGGCGGCTTCCATAAAAACCAAAAATACAGTAAAATATCACACGTTAAAAACTTCCCTGAACAGGGCTGCCTTAAGATGTCTTCTGAATGTCAGGTAGTTGTTTATCGCTTTGACATCTGATGGGAGGGCGTTCCACAGGGCGGGCGCCACTACCGAGAAGGCCCTCTGCCTGGTTCCCTATAGCTTTGCTTCTCGCAATGAGGGAACCGCCAGAAGGCCCTCGGCACTGGACCTCAGCGTCCGGGCAGAATGATGGGGGTGGAGACGCTCCTTCAGGTATACAGGACCGAGGCCATTTAGGGCTTTAAAGGTCAGCACCAACACTTTGAATTGTGCTCGGAAACGTACTGGGAGCCAATGTAAGTCTTTCAAGACCGGTGTTATATGGTCTCGGTGGCCGCCCCCAGTCACCAGTATAGCTGCCACATTCTGGGTTAGTTGTAGTTTCCGGGTCACCTTCAAAGGTAGCCCCACGTAGAGTGCATTGCAGTAGTCCAAGCGGGAGATAACCAGAGCATGCACCACTCTGGCGAGACAGTCCGCAGGCAGATAGGGTCTCAGCCTACGTACCAGATGGAGCTGGTAAACAGCTCCCCTGGACACAGATTTGACCTGTGCCTCCATGGACAGCTGTGAGTCCAAAATGACTCCCAGGCTGCGCACCTGGTCCTTCAGGGGCACAGTTACCCCATTCAAGACCAGGGAATCCCCCACACCTGCCCGCCTCCTCTCCCCCAAAAACAGTACTTCTGTCTTGTCAGGATTCAACCTCAATCTGTTAGCCGCCATCCATCCTCCAACCGCCTCAAGACACTCACACAGGACCTTCACCGCCCTCACTGGTTCTGATTTGAAAGAGAGGTAGAGCTGGGTATCATCCGCATACTGATGAACACCCAGCCCAAACCTCCTGATGATCTCTCCCAGCGGCTGCATGTAAATGTTGAAAAGCATGGGGGAGAGGACAGAACCCTGAGGCACCCCACAAGTGAGAGCCCAGGGGTCTGAACACTCATCCCCCACTACCACTTTCTGAACACGGCCCAGGAGGAAGGAGCAGAACCACTGTATGACAGTGCCCCCAGCTCCCAGCCCCTCCAGACAGTCCAGATAAGTGATAAAGAACAAAAAATCATCAGAGGTGTTGACGGAAGTCTAAAACATTGTATAAGAGAAGAAGAAGAGGAGGAGGAGGAGGAGTAGTTTGGATTTGATATCCTGCTTTATCACTACCCGAAGCAGTCTCAAAGCGGCTAACATTCTCCTTTCCCTTCCTCCCCCACAACAAACACTCTGTGAGGTGAGTGGGGCTGAGAGACTGCAGAGAAGTGTGACTAGCCCAAGGTCACCCAGCGGCTGCATGTGGAGGAGTGGAGACGCGAATCCGGTTCACCAGATTACGAGTCTGCCCCTCTTAACTCTTAATCACTACACCACACTGGCTCTCTTATAATTTTTCAGTGATCAGGCTTTTTTATGATCCAGCTCTCACACAAATAATGCAAAATGATATAAGTTGCCTCTCCTGTAGGGGGAGGCTAAGGGTAGAGAGGGGTTAAGGGTAGAGGTAGTACACCACATGATGTGCTGATGTCATGTGCACACATTACATGCTGTACAGGCACATTGCGTGCCATGCTGATGTCAGTCATGCATGTTATGCAAAATGCTGACATGTCCCTCCTTGCACCAATCAAATTAATTTCAAATGAACAAGTGGTCCTGCCCCCTTACTCTTTCCTGCCTTCTGAGGTTTTTCTTGCAAATCTTTATTTAGTGCATACTTTTAAGCCTAGAATCAGAGGTGCTGGAAACTTGTGTTTTTGCAAAATGAAAGCTGAGCTTCTAAGGATGTTAGATACTCTGCTGAGTACCAATGTTCATTTTCTGTGCCTGCATAGAATCACAGAAAGTCACACTCTTTATACTTTATAGTCCTAATCTCATTCATTTATCCACCAAAAACACCGAACTCTTTCACATTAGGGATATTTGAAATTCAAACCAGGTTTCTGAAAACCAATTTAGAAGCCCAAGTGAGACCTCCCACACCTCCTGGCATGTGAATAAAATCAGGCTGAGAAGCATCACTTTCATTTCTTCAAAACTATCAATTTCCCCGGACAGCTTTAAACACAGAGCCAGCTTTCTGTTCTGTCTGTCCATAGTCTACTGATCTGGAACAGAGCAGGCTATGTGGAAATCATGAAGGCTCCCTCTGGGATCACAAGAAGCTGCAATCACGGGGGGGGGGGGGACTTTTTTACTTTCCTTCTATGTGATTTACAAGAACCCCTCATTAGAATCATCGGTTGAACTGACCCAAGCAGGATGATTAAGGTCTGTGTGGAGATAAACCTTAACCAAAAGTATGCTTTATGGAGATCGAGAAGCAATAAGAGCTTTTGGAATGGCACAGCAAGTAATTTGGAGTCGCCATCTTGCCAAAGGATTTATAGCCGAGAGAAGGAATGGGCTTGTTTTCAGACTCCATTCCTGGTGAATCTCCTCAGAGGTTTTGAGAAAGGAGGCAGATTGGTGAAGATTAATGATGCTAAGACTGTTTTGATGTATGGAAGTGATGTTACATGGAAAACATCTGGATATGGCTACTGGATAAAAAATAATAATATCCACGCAGGATTACAAACTGTCTAACCAGCTTGTGGAGACTATCAGAGGTCACAAAGAGAAAGGAAAAATATATGAAAATAACAACAAGAGATGTGGAAAAACAAGAAGAAAGGACTGGATAGTACTGTGAACATCAGTACTAAGAGAGAGAAACAGCAAAGGGAATGGAAGCAACAATAGAAATAAAGAAAGGAAAAAGAGGAAGAGAGGAGAATAAAATATAGAAAACAACAGAAAAAGGAACATTAGCAAAAGATTAAAAAAGTAACTCTTGGTTTTTCATCTGCCAGTTACATGAAAAAAGAAAATATGGTTATTTAAAACCTTCTGTCCATGTGAACATCCATCTTCTCCACTTTCAGTTAGACAATATTTAAGTCAGGGTGCCTCAGAGTCATTCATTTGTTTTTCCTACAAAAAGTCCAAGATTATTATTATTATTATTATTATGTTATTTGACCATATTTCTTTCTTTTTAATTTTGCTTCTGTTAATTCCCACCACCATTACTCCATACTGAATAAGACTAAATTCTTCCATCCATGTTGATATTAAAGTCTATGATCACACTTTGGGTCTGTATTCCATTTTTTGTTTCTCATTATATATTTTCTAAAGCAGCGATGGCCAAACTTGGCCTTCCAGCTGTTTTGGGACTACAGTTCCCATCATCCCTGACCACTGGTCCTGTTAGCAAGGGATGATGGGAGTTGTAGTCCCCAAACAGCTGGAGGGCTAAGTTTGGTCATCACTGCTCTAGAGGGGAAAAGCTATTACCAGTATATGAAGCCTAGTCTTAGCCCCAGCTCTGAGAACGACCATTCCTGTGGGTCACAAGGAAAGGGGACTTCTCTTAAAGTTCTCATCAAACTCAAAGAAAGGGAAGCAGACTGGCTGGGCTGTTTGTCATTTGTGATCTGCTTTGCTTTTAACTTTGGCAGAATAGCCTGGATTTTTTGAAGAAAGGTCATATGTCGAGCTTGGTTGCCAACAATTTTTGAGAGAAGTTGGATTTTCTTTTGGTCAAAATCAGCAGTATATTCACATATTTACATAAAAACCTAGTAAGTCTGATCCATGGTCCATTTGGTTCAGTATTGTCTATGGTAGCGGTTCTATGGGATACCAGAAAAGGGTCTCCAGTCCTGCCTGGAGATTGAACCAGGCAAATTGAACCAGGCAGAATCAGGGATTGAACCAGAGACCTTCTGCATGCAAAGTGTTGGTGCTGACCTTTAAAGCCCTAAACGGCCTCAGTCCAGTATATCTGAAGGAGCAACTCCACCCCCATCATTCTACCCGGACACTGAGGTCCAGCACCGAGGGCCTTCTGGCGGTTCCCTCACTGCGAGAAGCCAAGTTACAGGGAACCAGGCAGAGGGCCTTCTCGGTAGTGGCACCCTCCCTGTGGAATGCCCTCCCACCAGATGTCAAAGAGAACAACAACTACCAGACTTTTAGAAGACATCTGAAGGCAGCCCTGTTTAGGGAAGCTTTTAATGTTTGATGTGTTACAGTATTTTAATATTTTTTTGGAAGCCGCCCAGAGTGGCTGGGGAAGCCCAGCCAGATGGGCGGGGTATAAATAATAATAATTTATTATTATTATTATTATTATTATTATTATTATTATTATTATTATTATTAAGCGAGGGCCCTTGTACACTCAAAAGCAAGGTTGTTGAAGTTTAGCTCCAGCTTAGCATTTTGCTCACTGCTGCAAGATGAGACAGCAGAGCACATGCATTACCTCCCTCAGTCAGCAGCCACCCACCCTCACAGCTGTGAGAGAAGAGTGGTGGTGACGGAAGAACGTGGCCACCTCAGACTGGCAGCTGGGGGTTGCTCCCCAACCCACTTGCCTGTGACGCTTCCTATTTTACAGCAGAACTCAAGCTCAGCACATCCTATTGTTAAGCGCCAGCTTCAGGAGCAAAGACAAAGCTCTTCCTATGAGTTCTGCATATATCAGAAAGTTTTTGGTATCCACACTGCTGCTATGGAGTCCACTAGGATTCACCCCATAACCAGCTTCAGGTTTCCCCCTAAAGTTCTGCTCATGGACCAGAATTTTTGAAATGAAAAGTTGGCATCCCTAGGAAGCTGGCGCTGTGCAGACTATTGGTCCATCTAGTTCAGGGTCATCTATACTGGGTTCTTGAGATAACCAACATGGGGCTTCCTAGCTGTTGTTTGACTACAACTCCCATCAACCCCAGCCAACGTAGCCAATGGCCAAGGATGATGGGAACTGGAGTGCAGCAACAGCTATGTTGGCTACCCCTGGTCTACACTGGTTGCAAGCTTGATTTCATATTAGAATATTTCTTGGAGATGCTGGGATTGAATCGGGGACGTTATCTATGTGCTTTGCCACTTTACTGCACATTGTTGTGTAGATATGCTCCTGGTGTGCAGGAAATATGGTGTACATGCATTCATGCACATCTTCGCAGGGCTCGCCCAGCACATTTGCCATGTATGTGGTTTTGGATGGCTTTAACAGCACTTCACATTGTTTTTCATATGTTTGAATATTTCATCTACTGTTTTATGCAGAAGTTACAGGCCTGGCTTGGACAAGGGGTATTACAAGCACTTATCTATATCTAAATCCTAGAATCTGTATGCGCAATCTAGATTTCTCTATTGTACTATGCTAAGGAATATGCTTCCCCTCCCCTGAGAGAAGAACGCTGAAAAACCAGTGAAGTAAATTGTTCTCTCAGTTCCCTAGAGATCTTGTTAGTTGAGAATAGAATTCAGCAAAAAAGAAGCAAATCGGCTTTCTGGCGGCATTTAGGGTTTTCAGTTAGGTAATTGTTTAAAAAAGGAGGGGAGTGGTACTGTAGAGTTGGTGGAAGCACGGCTGCAATCCTGTGCATACTTGCTTGGGTGTAAACCCAACTGATCTCAATAGAACCAACTTCTGAGTAGACATGAAGAGGCTTGGGCTATCCATCCCTTATGCATCAGTCACACAAATTCTCAAAGAGTTATTGGGAATTAAGGGTCAATTATTTCAGAAAGAGATCTACCTTTTTGTAGGTCTCTTTTCTTGCCCTTGTGCTGGCCACTGCTGCTTTCTGCACAGCTGGAGCAATGCAGCCTTCACCAACTGGGTGCCTTCCAGCTACAACTCCCACCAGCCTGGTGACTTGAGATACAATTCCCGTCAGCTTCAGCAAGTGCTCTGCACACTTGAGCTCCACAGCCACTGGCACTCAGAGACACCTTGTCTCCAACTGTGGAGGTAGAACACAGTCATCTTGTCTAGCAGCCAAGGATAGGCTTTTCCTCCCTGGATTCTCTAAATCCCTTTTAAAGACATCCACAGGGGTGGCCGGTCAGCAGTTCAGCCTACACTCGAGTAGGACCCTGGCAGAGACACATGCCCAACTGGCATGTTCCCTCCCTCCTGGTCGATTGTTCGGGAGCTTCAAAAGCTTTCTACAGCCCGAACATCACAGCGACCGATGCCAACCGACACCGGCACACTTAAGGATCCGCAGAGTTTGCGCAACTTGCGTGATAGACCTCAGCAACTCAGCATTTTGGCTAATCTACTTTATTTACATATAAACACAAATGGAGCACTGCAACATGGCTCCCTCTCTCTCTAGCATCAGACAGCAAAGAGAAAAAGAACAAAGGACAATAGTCCCACTTCACGGAACACAGTAACACAAACATCCTGTCTTCGTCACTTCCCACTCTGTGGAGTCAAAACATATATCGTCATGTGAAAGACAACAATCCCATGACTGCAATCATGGAGCAGGAATTCTAACATGGCCATCAGTACCCCTTGTGATAGCACAGTTGCACAGTCTTCACTATGTGCTGTGTGGAGAAATGTTCCTTTCTGTCTGCCCTGAATCTCTCACTATTCGGCTTCTTTGCATGACCATTGGTATTACAAAAAAGGGAGGGGGGAAATCACTGTTGGCTTTCTCTACACCACCTTACACATTTCTATCCTGTTCGCCCTTATCTCCCCCCCCCCCAACTAAAAAGCCTCTAATGTTTCAACCCTCCTGCCCCAGAGAGTTTTTCTAGCCCAGTGATCATTTTCTGAAACTTTTCCAGCTCTACGGCATCCTCTTTGAGGTGTGGAGACCAGAACTGTACACAGGATTCCAAGTGTGGTCACACCACGTATGGTGATGGTTGCTGAGACTATACAAAATGGACACATTCACAGAGGATGGGTATTTCAACAGCTACTGGCCATGATAAGGAATCGGGTGTTCAAAGGCAGCACACCTCTTATGAACTGAGAGGTGGGTTAGTAGAGGCTTGGCTGTTGTCATCAGGACTTGCTTCTGGTCTCTTTGGGGGCACCTGCATGACCGCAGAAGGAAGCCGGATGTTGGACAAAATGGACATTTGGACCTCTTTTTATGTCCATGGAGAACAATAGCACTAGACAGAAAGGTAAGTGGAAATAGAACCTGCATGCTGTAACCTGTAAACAGATGCCATGCAGCAATGGCACTGGAGAAGGGATAGACCTCAGGCACATCCTTTATGTGGAAAAGGTCCCCGGTCCAATTATTGGCATTTCCAAGTTGGGGAAAACCCTTGACTGAAACCTGGAGATCACTGTAGTTCAGGAGTGTGGAACACATTCATGGAAGATAAGACTATCAGTGGCTAATTAACTTGATAGTTATGTTCTACCTCCACAGTGAGAGACAACATGCTTCTGAATATCTGTTAAGAACAGCATCCTGTGGTCATCCTGTGGTCACCCAGTGGTCACCCAGACATCTGTGGAAGCCCTCGAGTATAGGGTTGAACACTAGAGCACTCTCCCCTCCTGTGGAGAGGCCACTAATAGCCTCTTTGTACTTCTTGAAATTTCAGGTGCTGCTTGTGGGCTTTCCAGAGAGCCAGTGTGGTGTAGTGGTTAAGAGCAGTAGGCTCATAATCTGGTGAATCGGGTTCACGTTTCCGCTTCTCCACATGCAGCTGCTGGGTGACCTTGGGCTAGTCACACTTCTCTGAAGTCTCTCAGCCCCACTCACCTCACAGAGTGTTTGTTGTGGGGGAGGAAGGGAAAGGACATTGTTAGTTGCTTTGAGACTCCTTCGGGTAGTAATAAAGCAGGATATCAAATCCAAACTACTACTACTACTACTACTACTACTACTACTCTTCTTCTTCTTCTTCTTCTTCTTCTTCTTCTTCTTCTTCTTCTTCTTCTTCTTCTTCTTCTTTTTGCATCTGGTTGGCTGCTGTAGGCCACTGGCCTGATCCAGTAGGCTCTTCTTACAGCTGGTGGCCCCTCTGGATGTTATTGGACTGCAACCCTCATTAGCCCCAGCCAGCACAGTCAATGGTCATTTGGGGGAAATGGATGGGAGTTGCAGTCCAGCAACATCTAGAGAGCTGCTGGTTCCCCATACCTGTTGGAGATGATGCTGAATTTGATGGACAAAATCATGATTTGTAATAAGGCAGCTTCCTATGTCAAATCAAGTGGGAGGTGGGAGGACTGCATATTTTAGTTGCATTTAAATACATTTTCATGGCCTGAATCTTGTATGGTTTTTAATAAAAGAGAACCATCTCCCACGAGTTAGGGATGCTATCTGGAAGTACCAGGCGCCAGGGAGACTAGCTATAATTACAGTCTAGACATTCAACCTTTCTGAAGACATGAGGTTTTGTGAGCACTGAACTTTAAATAAAATGTAAATTAAGCTGAATTGTGGAGATATGCTCCTCTCCCTTTCCCCCACCTCATATTCCAGAATGGAAATCGCAGTTTAAAACTGTTCAAGAAAAATAAGTATGCTTCACCCATAACAGTGTGATCCTAGGAACGTCTAATCAGAAGTAAGTACCACTGAGTTCAATGGTGTGACTTATTCCCAGGTCAGTGTGTATAGGCTTGAAGCCTATATCTGTCACACACTGAAGTTTCCAAGCCATCTTCAGAGGCAGCCACACATATAACTCACTGCAGTAATCTAACCTTGAGGTTAGGGGAAATTGCTCTGCAAAATGTGTACATTGGGCAAAATTGCAGAGCAAAATATGTAAGGTGAGATTCATACAAAAATGCTGATGAGTTAGCATTAGGACTCTTAAAACAAAAAAAGTAAATCACAAACTGATGTGGAAATGTCAAGAACTGAACTTAACATTGGAAAAATGAGAAACCAAGAAAAACCAAAAATGACAAATCCACCAATTCCTACCGTTTTGTCTAATAACCACCAACAAAAATTACAGTTCTTATCCTTTCTCTTCCCAGCATGTTAGAGAGACATGAATATTCCCTCAAACTCTTTCCCTTCCTTTGCCTGATGGTTGAGCTGCCTGAGGGCCAGATGAAACACATTTATGTAAGACAATTGCTTTAAAAACACAGAGAGGGCTACAGGAGGTGGTTATATAAAGCTTGAAAGATTAGTCGCTGTGCTCTACCGGATGACTTTGTTGTCGGGAAGAGAACTTGCTTTGCTTAAAAAACAGAGGACAGAAGGAACATGGAGAAGGAAACCATAGAAAACTTTGCTGAGTTCTTTGGAAAAGAGTTAAACTTTGTGTGATGTAGAAAAGAGCATGACTGCTTGCTTGCAATGCGAAGAATTATAATCAAACAGTGGGGGAAGTTAAAGAATGTGAGTGGTATTCAATGAAATAATTGCACAAGTGGAACTAATTCCATTTACACTATGGGACTTCCATTTCTCTCCAGACACCCCATGCTATCCCCCAACCTGCTCCAGAAAGTCAAGAAAAAACTAGAACAGATTTGGGGGGGCAAGGGAGGAGAAGGGGGAACCAGGGGCAAATGAAGGATGTTTTGACACCCGGGGTGGAGCGTCTCTACGTAGGGCACATGTGTGGCATCGCTACGTACAACGCATGCGCCGTATGTAGCAACACCGCACATGCACTGTACATAGCGGTTTGCCCGCGCCAGCGCTCCAGCGCTGTATGGACGGTGCCAGGATCCTCTGCTGGCAGTTGCAGCCACGAACGGAGGATCCTCTACAGGCGGCTGTAGTGGCAATGGAGGGATCCCATTGCCGTCTATACAGTGCGGGAGCGGAACCGGTGGCAAACCGCTATGTACAGCGCATGTGCGGCGGCGTTAAGTACAGCGCATTTGTGTGACGCCGCACATGTGCTGTACATAGCGGTTTGCCGCCGGCACCAGGATCCTCTGTTCGTGGCTGCAGCTGCAAACTGTCACATGCAGCTGTGGTGGCATGATGGCTGCTTGTGCTGCCGTGGCGGGGTGAGCCCCAGTGGGGTGCCTTCTTGTCACCCGCCCCCCAGACATGGCACCTGGGGCGCACCGCACCCCTGTTGCAACGCCACTGGGGGAAAGAGGTCTGTTGCCCAAGCAGAAGTCATTCTGTTTTTGCAATTATTCAGTTGAATATCTCACCTAATTAATAATATTATTTGTTTACCAATAATCAAGACAGGAGGTGCTTTAGCCCTGAAGTGATATGCAGTATCATCACTGAAAATATCTGATGGCCTTTGATGGCTACTAATACATCTGACCTGGTTTGGTCGTGCAGAAGGAGTCCGTTTAATAGTTCAGCGTGATGCCAATGAAGGAAACAGAAGATTGATATCTCTAAGTACCTGACAGGGGGGGGGGGAGGAAATACTACTGAGGATCTGTCCTCCCATCCTCAACCTGTATCTTTTTAAATAAACAGTAAAAATAACAATTGAGGGCACAAGGAGAAGGGGACGACAGAGGACGAGATGGTTGGACAGTGTTCTCGAAGCTACCAGCATGAGTTTGACCAAACTGCGGGAGGCAGTGGAAGACAGGAGTGACTGGCATGCTCTGGTCCATGGGGTCACGAAGAGTCAGACATGACTAAACGACTAAACAACAACAACAAGAAGAAGAAAAATAACAAATCCTATCAGTGCTCTCTTTGTTGTTGTTGTTTAGTCGTTTAGTCGTGTCCGACTCTTCATGGCCCAATGGACCAGAGCACGCCCGGCACTTCTGTCTTCCACTGCCTCCCGCAATTTGGTTAAACTCATGCTGGTAGCTTCGAGAACACTGTCCAACCATCTTGTCCTCTGTCGTCCCCTTCTCCTTGTGCCCTCCATCTTTCCCAACATCAGGGTCTTTTCCAGGGAGTTTTCTCTTCTCATGAGGTGGCCAAAGTATTGGAGCCTCAGATTCACGATCTGTCCTTCCAGTGAGCACTCAGGGCTGATTTCCTTCAGAATGAATAGGTTTGATCTTCTTGCAGTCCATGGGACTCTCAAGAGTCTCCTCCAGCACCATAATTCAAAAGCATCAATTCTTCGGCGATCAGCCTTCTTTATGGTCCAACTCTCACTTCCATACATCACTTCTTGTGGAAATGGACCCTGTAAAAAGTTGCACTTCAAACTTTGTTTTGTTCATGGAAATGCAAAGAACAAAACTATGAGTTATACTTAGGAAAATTGTGATATAAATGTTGCTATGTGCCCAAAGCATTTCCCATCAATTATCTCAGTGATCTGTACAACAGTTCCTTCGTAAACCTGGAACCTTCCACCTGTTCTTGAATTTCAGTTCCAAGCCAGCATGACCAAAGCTTGGTCAGGGATGATGGGAGCTACAATTCACCCCGGTCTTAAAATAAGGCAACTTTTCCCCATTCTGCAGATTGGAGAGTTAAAACTGAGGCTGGGAGAAAGCAGCTTGCCTAAAGTAATTCAGCCATAAGCTCATATGGCTTGGACTAGATGACCCTTGGTTTATTAGCTCTGTATCATTGGACAAACAGGCAAGCCCATGCCTTTGTGTATTTCCATTCACAGCTTTGGAAATCAGGAATGGGGCAATTTGGGTGGCATAAAAGAGCCAAAATGCACAAATCAAAACTGCCACGTGCTACAGCTCTTGCAGGGCTCCACCAGTTCAGACCACAGGAGGCATCTTTGAATGATCTCCATGCAAAGCACACCCCTGACTATGTGACGCTAGCACGGGCTGGGAAACTGTTCTCCGTAGACCTATCTCGCTGAGGTGCTTTGTCTCCGCAAGGAAGCTTTTAATATGGGGCGCACACATGCCGTTAACAGGTTACCACATCCATTTGCTCTGTTAGATTTTCTGTCCGCGGTGACTTACTTATGCATGCATTTGTTTTGTAAGGAAAACCAACAACAGGATGCGGAGGTACAAGTTCGCGTCCCCCTGATCTGAATGTTCCAGGAACACCTTCATTCAAGAGGGAGCCTGGCCCGAGATGGGAAGGAGCAGGGAGCAAGAGGGCGTGGGGAAGGGAG
Source organism: Podarcis melisellensis (assembly GCF_964234715.1). NCBI lineage: Eukaryota > Metazoa > Chordata > Lepidosauria > Squamata > Lacertidae > Podarcis > Podarcis melisellensis. Next base: position 15,993,062 of record NC_138541.1, on the reverse strand, counting down.
GAGGGGTGGGGCTACAAGACCATCAAGACCTGCATAATACTCCTCCACCCCCCCCCTTTCCACCAGGAATGTCCCCTTCCTGCTCTCAAGGCTCCCCCACTTGTTGCCATTGCAATCTCGTTCCCTCCAGCCGCGAAGATGCTTCCTATCCCTTCCTCATCATGCAAGCGCTCTCTGTCTCTCTGGAGGAGGCTGCTCGTTCACGGGCGGAGCCACGAGAAGATGGAGAGGCAGAGGGAAAGAGGGAGGGCGGGGAGGGCGGTGTTCTCTCCCTGGGCTGAGCTCGTGGGCGCTGCCTGTCTTCTTACCTGACAAATCAGGCGGAGAGGAGAGGCTGCGAAAAGGAGAGAGTGAAGCTTTGCTCCCCCACCCAACACACACACACACACAGCGATACACCAGGCGCCTTGGAACTGGAGGGCAGGATCTCTCGCCCCCCGGTCCTTTCCCTCCAACTCCTTCGAGCTTTGCGGAACTGGGACCACCTGGGTACCACTAGACGCGGCTGGACTCTTCTTCTCTCCTGTATCCTTCAGCAGCCATGTACTGATCAGAGCATCCTTCGGAACTCTCCTCCTTTTTTTGTCGCTCTCGCTCTTTCTGGTCCTCCCTTTACGCTTCAAATTCAACAGTTCTAGAGAAGTATCGAGGCAAGGAGCAAGAGGGTAAGTAACCTGGATGAAATTTCTATATCTTCGTTTTCCTATGGTGGTGAGGCGGTGGAGGGGGTACATGATGGAGGAGGACTTTTGAGGATGTGGTCCTGTTGCACGCTTAGTAAATCGCACTGGACCCAACGAGGTTTACTTCTGCAAAGGCATGGGCAGAATGCTAAGAGCTGATGTCATATGTAGGTTTTCAACTCGGAAGTAAGTTCCCTTGTGTGCTTCTCTGCAAATGTTCAGAAGCTTGTAGACTCCTATGCCTACGCTTGCAGCCTGTGCATGCTTACTTTGGAGTAAGCCCCGTTGAAATGAACAGGACTCACTTCTGAGTAAATATACATTAAATCATTCTATAAAATATATCTTGTTTACGCACATACACAGATACACGCACACTCCCCAAACCCAGAAGCTTGGCTTTGGGGGAAAGGGGAAATTATAATTTCAATAATGAATATATTTATGTGTCTGTCATTAGCTAAGCAAGAAAAACTCCTGTATTAGGAAAGGTGGGACAAGGAGGCAGCAATGGGAGCTGTCTTGTTGTGTTTCTTATGGACAAAAGAGAGCAGGTGTTTAGCATAGAAGCTTTCCTCTCTAAGCAATTGTGTGGCTCTTTAGATGTTGTTGGACTCTATTTCCTGTCAGCACAAGTCAGCATTGTCCAAAGGACAGGGATGATGGGATATAGTTTAGCTACCCCGATTTAAAGAGATATGCACGTATAGGCATGGTGCTGGACTACAAATTCCCTTGTCCCTGACCATTGGCCATGTTGACAAGTACTATCGCTTCAGAAAATGGTGAAGTCTGCGACTGTCCCCAGATGTTGTTTTTTTTTGGGGGGGGGGGTGGACACAAAAATGTGGAAAGTGCTCAGTTGAGAAGGGGACTCATCCTAAAAGGAGAAACCATGTCCAGAGCCTGCCTCTGATAGAACAGAAATGGAACAACATCCATTCTAGAAGAATTTGCTGCCTGCTAAATCTCCCATACGCAGACCATCTCCTTTCTGTTTCCAAACCATTAAACATGGTGTCTACTGTCTTAGTACTCCTCCTCCCACAGACTAATGGTTTATCTTCCCTTGTGTAAGAGACTGTGTGTGTGTGTGTGTGTATGAGAGAGAGAGAGAGAGAGAGAGAGCGCAAGAACACACACCATGTGCCTTTGTATGCAGGGATCTACCTTCCTTTCATTACCGGGGAATTGGATGCCTTTATTGACAAGTCCGATGAAGTTTTGGCCCTTGTCCAGGGATTAGCTAAGATCGCGGTGGTTCTCAAGATTTGTTTACTACATCACCTAGACTATGAATATACAAATAGACTAGACTAACAGCACTGAGATTGTTGTTTACCCAATGATTAAGGGGGAAAGTCAAGCGTGTGTGTGTGTGTAAGAGAGAGAGAAATTGAAATCAAATTAAAGTGAAGAACTTGGCAGTGGTGTTTTTTCAAACTATGCAGCCGTAAACAAAAGTGGATCAAGGTCAGCCAACATGTCACAGAGATGAACACACCACTTCTTTGCAAACTTATCCTGGTGCAATTCCATGATCGATTGGCATTTTCCTGAACACATTCAATATGCAGGTGTTTTTAAAGAAAATCCTGTGCAGGGCTGGCATGTAAATGAACATGATCTCAGGGGCTAATGTTAGCATCTTCAGATAAAGACAGCTTCATGCTCCTCCCCCTCACCTCCCTCTCCTGGGTTTGCTGGATATAGTATATTTCCCAGGACTTGGTAATGAAGATTCACACTCCTATTTTTAAATAATTACTCATTTCTTCACGGTTTGGGAGGACTTGTTGCAGTGCTCAGCTGTGGCTATGAGGTTCCATTCTCTCTGATGTTTGAGTGTGGCAGAAAAAAAAGGTCTAAATTGGTTTAAAATCTGGTTTAAAAAGGCAAGTTGGCTGCAAGGTACTAACAGCTTTAAAAGGACAATTGGGAATTTTGTGTTCACTGATAGACCTTGTTCTTCCCCAGCAAGGTAACTCTCACTTATTTTTATGCTAGCTTCCTGGGCAAATGGACCTCTCAAGGCAAAGGAGGCTTATCTGTTAGGGCAAATGGCACATTGCCTACCCAAACTCATTCGTGCCCTGAGTCAGCTTCTGCCTGCCAGACTTCTTTCTTAACCCCAGTCCAGTAGGTGGACCTGACTGTCAGCTTCCTCCTCCTTAGTCTCAGTTTTGTCATTCTAGGACATTGAGTGATTGGTCTATTTATTATATTTATACACTGCTTTCCATTCACATGTATCGCAAAGCGGCTTACAAACAGACAATAACAATAACATAGTAGAACATCACAAATACAATATAGATCACATAGAAGAATTAACCAAACATCAGTAAAACAAGTACAAACCATCAGTAAAACAACTGCAATCTATAAAAGACTACTGTATTAACAAAACTGCTAAAAAAATTAAGCTAAACAGCACAATAACAACAACAAACGTTGTTTTTGTTGTTGTTTAGTCATTTAGTCGTGTCCGACTCTTCGTGACCCCATGGACCAGAGCATGCCAGGCACTCCTGTCTTACAAAAATCATATTATTAAATACAAAAATCATATTATTCTTATTTGTTCTTATTTTCTTATCATGTATTTGGCGTCTTTAATCTTGTATTTGTATGTCGTGAACTGCCCAGGGATCTACAGATGGGATGGTGGTGGTGTATAAATTTAATTAATAATAATAGTAATAAAATAATAATAATAATATAGGATTTACCAAGTACTACAGCATTCATAATCGATAAAACCATTCTAACATTAACAAGATGGCAATTAAATAATAAACTAAATACTGCTGAATTCATACACAGGCTCTCCTTGACTCATCATCTTCCACTCTATTCAGTTCATTAAAAGACACATCCACACAATGCTCCTGGCAGCATCTTCTTTCTGAAGGCTCCTAGGACTGGAGGGTAGGGCAAGGCAGGTGGAAAAAGCCACCCCCTGACGGCCAGCACAAAGTCAGAACCAGAATCAGTTGATTCCACCTATGATTGGTTTTGGCTCCATTTACTGTCAGCCTGTCTGCCTCTCGCCCAGCCACCACCGCCTGAAGGTGATTCTCAAATCAGATCATTGCACAGTTTTAGAGATAAAGCATGACTCATTGTGACAACAACACACAACTATACCTTTCACTCCAAACCAGCAATATTTAGCAGCAACATTAAAATGACAGTCTAAAAAACGAAGACCAGCAACATCATTTGACTAAAAGTGGATATACTCAGACAGGTCTTTTTTAAAACAACAACAACATTAAAATCAGTTAACAGATAAGCCAAACACACTTTTCATGGGAGGGTGTTCCATGGTGATAGGCCCATCACTGAGCAGGCAAATTTACCACTGAGCTTCAACCCTTCCTGTATTGGGTTCAACGGCCATGATCCTGTTTCCCTTATTGTGCCTTGATTAGCGCCATATATTTTTGTCTCCATGGATTCATATTGCACTGTATGAACAGGTAGGCATCAAATGCGGAACTCTCTCTCTCTCTTCTCTCTCTCTCTGCCTTCATTTAATTTGTTTTCTTTGTCTTTCTTTCCAGGGCTGGATATTGATATTCTTTAGCCATGGATGTATTCATGAAAGGATTTAACAGAGCCAAGGAAGGAGTTGTGGCGGCAGCGGAAAAGACCAAGCAGGGCATGGCGGAAGCAGCAGGGAAAACGAAAGAAGGAGTTCTCTATGTAGGTAGGTGGGCAACAAGATCTAAACGGAGCCAGTCGTTTTTTTCTTCTTTCACTGGTTTAGAAACTGGGTGCCTACAACCATTTTATTATACATATTGCCATACATTATTATTACCACTATTAGTAGTAGTAGTGGTGGTGGTAGGGTGGTAGTATACCCCTCCCATCTGGCCAGGTTGCCCCAGACACTCTGGGTGGCTTCCAACACATATGTTGTTGTTGTTTAGTCATTTAGTCATGTCTGACTCTTCGTGACCCCATGGACCAGAGCACGCCAGGCACTTCTGTCTTCCACTGCCTCCCGCAGTTTGGTCAAACTCATGTTTGTAGCTTCGAGAACACTATCCAACCATCTCGTCCTCTGTCGTCCCCTTCTCCTTGTGCCCTTCATCTTTCCCAACATCAGGGTCTTTTCCAGGGAGTTGTTCTCTTCTCATGAGGTGGCCAAAGTATTGGAGCCTCAGCTTCAGGATCTGTCTTTCCAGTGAGCACTCAGGGCTGATTTCCTTAAGGATGGATAGGTTTGTTCTTCTTGCAGTCCATGGGACTATCAAGAGTCTCCTCCAGCACCATAATTCAAAATCCAACACATATAGAAACATTATAAAATGTCTTCTAAAGGTTGTATCTTTATCTTTATCTCCTTGACATCTGAAGAATACAAGATAAAAAGTGGGGTTGTATGTGATCGTGTGTGCGCACACAAGCACCTGCTTAGAGCAGGGGTGGGGGAAATCTGGCCCTCCAGATGTTTATGAACTGCAACTCCCATAATCTCTGCCCATTGGCCATACTTGCAGGGGCTGATGGGAGTTGTAGTTCAGCAACATCTGGAGGGCCCATTGCTCTCACGCCTGGTTTAGATATTCCTGTTGAAATATAAAGCTGTATGCAAGTTTTGAGGACAACAACAAATATAAGTTTACATTGCTGCTGCTGTTGTTCATTAATAGATAACATTATTATTGTTCTTTTATTTCATTTATGTACTGCTTAATGCGAAAGTAGGCTTCTATACTTGATGTGTGTGGTAAGATTCTCCTTGCCACTTGGCAAGTCATCTAACAAGATGACCAAGGTTCTCCAGAAAGGAGAACTCATGGATGTTAGGATTGTCTGCCCTGTCTCAAAGACCGATGGGAATGGAGGGAGATAGGAGGGGAAGACCTATCCAAGCATAAGCTGTGAACATTTGTGTGAAACAGGGATAGGAGTTGGAGTGCAAACAGCATCTGGAGGACACAGACCCCCATCCCTGAGGAACATTCAGAGCTTTTACCTCTTCAGTGCCCAACTCTCAACTTTCTTTCACACTCTACAAAAGCTACTACACGTTTGAAAGAAAGTTGAGAGTTGGGCACTGAAGATATAAGGATATTCAGCAAGAATGAGAGTTGTTGTATTCTTTTGCAGATGCGAACAAACCAAGGGTGTGTTTACACTACACAGTTATTGGATTCACACCATCTCAACCATCATAGCTTCTCCCAAAGATTCCTGGGAATTTAGCTCGGCTGAAGTCATTTTTTGCCTGATAGACACCCCCAGCTTGCTTCAAATAGCAGCAATTCCTAGGGTTCCTTTGGAGGACAGAATTAACGTTAGACTAAATTTAGAGGCACAGCTTAAGGCACTTCTGGGTGACCTGTTCAATGAGCGTACATCCTGATTTGTTTGTGAGAAGGTTGGGTGACATTGCATAATAGAGAGTGTTATTGCACACTGTCCAGTGTATTTCACCATCATTTTCCATGCTGCAAAAAGTCGAATCTTTTGGAGAATCATAGGGTCCAACCTCCTGCAATGCAGGAATATGCAGCTGTCCCTTACAGGGATTGAACCTGCAACCTTGGCATTATCAGCACTATTGGGCAACTTGGATTTCATAGAATCATAGAGTTGGAAGAGACCACAAGGGCCATCGAGTCCAACCCCCTGCCAAGCAGGAAACACCATCAGAGCACTCCTGACATATGGTTGCCAAGCCTCTGCTTAAAGACCTCCAAAGAAGGAGACTCCACCACACTCCTTGGCAGCAAATTCCACTGTCAAACTGCTCTTACTGTCAGGAAGTTCTTCCTAATGTTTAGGTGGAATCTTCTTTCTTGTAGTTTGGATCCATTGCTCCGTGTCCGCTTCTCTGGAGCAGCAGAAAACAACCTTTCTCCCTCCTCTATGTGGCATCCTTTTATATATTTGAACATGGCTATCATATCACCCCTTAACCTCCTCTTCTCCAGGCTAAACATGCCCAGCTCCCTTAGCCATTCCTCATAAGGCATCGTTTCCAGGCCTTTGACCATTTTGGTTGCCCTCCTCTGGACACGTTCCAGTTTGTCAGTGTCCTTCTTGAACTGTGGATTTGTTGGTATGTGATTGAATCCCACCTAAAAACAGCGGGAAGTCTGGAAGTGCCCTCAAGTATATGCCCAAACATTATTATTAGTTGCTTCATACAACTTTTTCAGAATTGGTGGCTTTCGTGAAGCAACACTGCAGGTGACTAAAGCAGCCAAGGAACAGCCGGAGCCTGGAAACGGTTCCTTTTTCTGTGAAATGGCTGTGTTTCACAGCAATGAAACTGGCAGCTGTTGCTACTGAGCACCAGCCATTTTTCACCCCTGCAGGCATGACTATTACACCCATGCTCCTCTGGAGAAGGTGTCTATATTCATTATCATGGACACTTAGCAGATAATGACTCATGAACTCACTACTGTATGCTTATCCAGATCCCTTCCACCGTTTTTTCGAGACCATTATGTAGTACTTCATGTGAATTTGGTTTCACTGGTGCTAGATAAAGCGCTTCCTACTTTAAAAAAAAATGTTTAGGAAATATTGGGGGGGTTGCTAATACTAAAATACAGAGCAGCAAACCTTCTACACTGCCTGGCCTTCCTGAACATCCCATATCTTAAAAGTGGGGAACCTGCAGGGAGAAAATGAGAAGGACTAAGAAGGGGGAAGGGACACAGGTGGCGCTGTGGGTTAAACCACAGAGCCTAGGACTTGCCAATCAGAAGGTCAGCGGTTCGAATCCCCGCGACGGGGTGAGCTCCCGTTGCTCGGTCCCTGCTCCTGCCAACCTAGCAGTTCGAAAGCATGTCAAAGTGCAAGTAGATAAATAGGTACCATTCCATCGGGAAGGTAAATGGCGTTTCCGTGCGCTGCTCTGGTTCACCAGAAGCGGCTTAGTCATGCTGGCCACATGACCCGGAAGCTGTACGCCGGCTCCCTCGGCCAGTAAAGCGAGATGAGCGCTGCAACCCCAGAGTCGGCCACGACTGGACCTAATGGTCAGGGGTTCCTTTATCTTTAAGAAGGGGGAAAGGTGACAACTTAGGATCAGGCTCCCCAATTTCTGCCTCTCCTGCACCTGAGCGACTTGGTGTTCTTACTCATTGATAGTGGCAGCACCACACTTGTTTCAATGCCCTAATTTGAACATGTGGGTGATTCATAAAGTCGACCTAAGCCTTGCTTTCTAAGCATTAAATTCTGAGTACTCTGAAAAGTAAGAGTCCTCCAATTAAAGTATTGCAGTTCAGTGCCCAGGTTGGAGATATTGATTAAAGAGGGACCATCATTCAATGGTAGAGCCCGTTTTTTGAATGCAGAAGACAACAGAGAATTCTGTTCATCACTACTGGGGTAGTGATACTGCTGGAAATGCAAGAGCAGGGATCGTTCAGTTTAATGGGTTAATTAATAAATGGTTAATTCTTTAACCAGGAAGTCAACTAACAATGCTGGGGAGGGAAGAGATGTTGCTTAGCAACCTGTCAGAGTTTCATGATGTTTGATGAAGTAACACATGCTCTGATTGGCTGTGTAGTTCTGAGGAAGTTTTTCTTCTGTATGTTTGGTCAAATGTCTCCTTGCTATGTATAAGGTCTGAAGGAAGAAATACAAAACACCTGCTTATTTCTCCATCTGCATTACTGAATTGACTTTGCTAACAGATTCAACTACCAGTCCAGTTCACTTCTGAATAGTGTTGGCCTCCAAAACAACTCAGTAACTAGGTTCTGTTCCTGTTCTTCATTTTCCACCCCCTCCCCCAGGAGTACTCATTTTAAACTGTGTATCTTGCCTTTCCTAAAATTTCTTTTGTCATGAAGAAAGTACATATGGTGGTGTACATATGCTTCTCCCAGGTAGTCACACATCCAGGTCCTGGCCAGGCTCAGACTTGCTTAGTATTCGTAAGGTGATGGTCTCATGTCTTCAGACCATAACTATACAGTGGTACCTCGGGTTAAGAACTTAGTTCTGGAGGTCCGTTCTTAATCTGAAACTGTTCTTAACCTGAGGTACCACTTTAGTCGATGGGGCCTCCTGCTGCCGCCGCCCCGCTGGAGCACGATTTCTGTTCTCATCCTGAAGCAAAGTTCTTAACTCAAGGTACTATTTCTGGGTTAGCGGAGTCTTTAACCTGAAGCGTCTGTAACCTGAGGTACCACTGTATATGAAAAGTGAAGATGGAGAATTGGCAGCACTTGCCCCTTGCCTCTAGGTATAGGGAAGCTTGATCACATTCAACCATCTCTCCTCCTAGACCACATCTCTTGCTTAGAGATCATTGACGTTGGTCAACAGAACATAGCAGGAGGCAACCAGAAGCAACCCAGCCGCTCTCTGCATTGCTGCACCCCGGGTTCCTTCATTTTCTGGATCGTGCTCCCTTGGGCTGCAAGGGCACGGCAGAACTGGATGCATATCAGATTCCTACTTGATAATACAGTTTAAGAACAATCAAGATTGGGTTGTGATCAGTGCAGAGCCAGTTGATTCCCCCCTCCCCCCAAAAAAACCAAAACCCGTGAGAGATTGCATGATTCATAGCTAGTGTGAAGCAGCTTTTCCACAGAAGATTTGGTTGAGAACATGCATTTTCTCTGAGTTTTATTATGCCATCTCCCCCAGCCTCCCCTCGCCATCTGGTGTGCAAGCAGCTGAAAAGAACTGGAGAGCTTCTTAATTGATTTGCCTTGAGGGGAAGTGCTTGGTCCTCCCTACTACCAAGTAGGAGTTTGTGGTTCAGGGCCATCCTAGAGCGTCCCTCCAGTCGCCAGTTAAAGAGCAATGCATGCTTTCACTGGGGGAAAAAAAAAAGCAAAAGCTACATCGGTGTTTCTCCCACAGATTATTACAATAGTATATTGGGGGTTTTTTTGTCTTGGTATAATCTGTTTTCTTTCTTTGAATAAGCAGCATTCCAGCTTTTTACTCAAGATATTATTGATTTAGATAGATGATAGCAAATCAAAGCAATGGAATTTGAGTGTCGCTCTCCCCACCCCAGCAAATAAAAACATTGTTAATTTATTTCACAGCTATCCCAGACCCTCTAAACAGGAGCTTGCTCTCCACCCCCTACAAAGTTCTCACTCTTATCTTCCAGCATATCACAGGTTAAAATAGGAATGAGCCTCTGATGACTCTCCAATTCTTGTCCTGAGAATTGTTGCATAAGCCTAACCCCCTCCATCATTGTGGCCCCCCATCCTTAAAGGTAAAGGTCCGGTCATGGCCGACTCTGGGGTTGCGGCGCTCATCTCGCTTTATTGGCATGACTAAGCCACTTCTGGCAAACCAGAGCAGCGCACGGAAACACCGTTTAGCTTCCCACCAGAGCGGTACCTATTTATCTACTTGCACTTCGATGTGCTTTCGAACTGCTGGCAGGAGCAGGGACCGAGCAACAGGAGCTCACCCCGTTGCAGGGATTCGAACTGCCGACCTTCTGATTGGCAAGTCCTAGGCTCTGTGGTTTAACCCACAGCACCACTCGCGACCCAGCCCCTCATCCTTACCAATGTGTAATTGAAGCTGGTTAGATGGGCAGCTGGATCATCCACTGTTGATGGGCCAGCATCTTCCACCACACCAGAGAAGGTGAGTTTAGGTGACTGTAGAGCAGGTCATGCAGCATGCAGCTCTGTCCTCCAACACTTCACTGTCACTCCTTGCCACCTGTAACTGCTGTCTAAGGCAGCTGCTTCTCTTTGCCTAATGGCAGGGCCAGCCAAGCCTTTGCTTTGCTTTCAATAGCCTGCCCTCCACTAGTTTAAAAGCCAAGAGGGTAATAGGCCCAAATAATCTACTTGAAAAGTTAAGTTTCCATAGACTCCTTAGCCATTTCAACCTACCTCAGCAACCGTAGGATGTAAAACGACGCCTTGGCGTTCATGTACATTCGTTTACATTGGGATTGGGGAACATTTATTTGGCCTGAGAGCCACATTCTTTTCCAGCCAATCTTCTGAGGGCCACATATCATTGGTAGGCAGGGCCAGAGGCAAAAATTAGCAGAACCACAAGTGCATTCCCCTCCCCCCCCCCGGTGTATTGGAAAAAACATGCCAACCCCCTTTTTTCCCCACAAGAAAGCAGCAGGCATTGGGGGCACCATTACCTCACTTGGTTTTGTGTCACAATTCCCCCTCCCCCCAAAAAAGTGCTTTTTCAGGGTCACGAACTTGTGTGGTGCCCCAAAATGCGTGTTTTTATGGGCACAGTGCCTGAATAAAGCACTGTTTTCATGGGGCTATCGCAACACAAAATCATGCAAGATCATGGCGCCCAAAATGGCCAAGGTTCTCTCTCGAAAAAACAGGAAGATGGCATCCCAATTTTACTTTTGTATAGTGAGCTAGTTTCTGGACACACTCTCACATCACTCTACCCTCCATCCACACAAGGAAGAAGCATGATCAGAATTCAAGGACATGGTCCAGCGAAAAAACACTCAAGGTGTGGAGCAGGACCAGTGAAGGGGGCGGCCTAGGAATAGTTACAAGGGTCAAGCTACATTTCACCCCTGGGACTCCCCACCCCTGATTTACATGGATATATGTGCAAAAGACAAGGGTGCACCCATTCCTCCTTCAAAGATGTTACTTCACTTAAGAGTCTCTGCGAGGGCAGTTGAATCCTGGAGAATGACAATGCTAGCAATTTGTACAAATACAAGACTGGTTTTGTAGCACCTCTGCTTGTGGTTAACGCTTAGCTGGAATGAAATATTCAACGCAGCAATAGAGAAATTAAAATATTAATTTATTTGTCAGACAAATAAATGAGAGGCACAGTGGTATATGGTTACCAAGCTCTGGCCTGGCCTCCTGCCATTCTGGCCAGCACTTATATTCCCTTAATCCAGCCCCCTTTGCTCCTCCTGTGGCTGCCTCTGTCCAATCAGCCTGGTTGGAATTCCTATTGGCTGTTTGGTAGAACCAATCACAAAAGATACACCCACAAAAGATACACCCATTTCCTTGCCCTTATAAGGGAGACAAAGAGCTATATATATGACATATAAGTAATAATATATCTTACATGGAATCTTAATTACCAGCTCACCTCTTGCCCTATTGCCTTCTAAAACAAATGTTTAATCTTACATTTTTATGTTCAACAGATGTCAAGGATCTTGAGTTCACATCAACATTGAAAGATTTCCTTCATTTAAGGTTTCTAAACAAATGCCTGACAACTATATATCAAGAGTGCTTGGATGGCGTCTTCTGTCTGGCAGGGGGGCTAGGCTGGTGGCTGACTTAATTTCAGGATAAATACAACTCTTACAACCATATCAAATAAGAATCTAGCATTCCTTAAATCCTTTGCATAATTACATTTAAGCCAATATATTTAAGCTAATATATTTCATACATTATCATAGGTAGCCTCTTAAAAGAATAAAGCTTCTCAAAGTAAAAAGGAAGGAACTCAGTAAAAAACAGCTTTTAAAAGAAGCCTCTTTAGTTTACACCCCTCCTTTCACCCCCCTTTCCAGCCTAAAAATAAAGTAGAAAGAAGCTTCTTCTCCAGCCAAGCCAGTTGCCTTTCCCCAACATTTTATTGCCCTTTTTAACTCTCTCAGTTTAAGAAAGAAACAGCTTTAGAAGATTTCCTAAAAATGTTCTCCTTTTTCTGTCAGCTAAATGTTTTTTTTTTCATTTGCTCCTGGCCTTAGAGAATTCAGCTCAAGGTTTAACGTGAGGCCCATTGGTATCATTTTACTTATTTACCCATTCTTAATAGTGTTTTTTCAGCCTTGGGGCAGCATATGTAATTCTCCCTTTTTATGACTTTGAGAATTGTTTTTCTTCTATAAATCAATGGGGCCCTCTTGTCTTAGGAGAAAACCTCTTGCCAAGGTTTTTTCTGCCTGGCATGAAACATTTTGAAAATCTAAGCCCATTTAATTTAGGAACCTGATCAAGATATAAGCCAATATAAGTCTTGATTAAAAATGCAGTCTATATTCAGATGCCACATTCCCCCCTTTCAAGCTCAAGGACCTTCATCCCAAGTGTCCTTGATAGCTTGACCTTCATCATATTCCTGAGGTAAAGCTCTGTATAGGGCCATGATATGAGGTAGAGTTTCATTTGAAACCATCTTGCTAATTGTACTTCTAAAACATGAAATGATACATGGCATCATACATAAAACCATTACCACTACTGTCAAGAAAAACAAGCAAGACAATAGTATCCCTTTGAGTCCTGTGACATTAGGTAACCAATTGGTGAGCCATCCCATATCCCATCCTTCCCATGTTTGTACTGGGACATGTGCTATATTCTCCATCTTTGTAGCCAACACACGGATTGCCTCACCATTATCTGAAATGTTAAAGCAACAGGCATTCCCTGTCAAGTTCAAGACTCCACATAAGCCTCCCTGCCTGGCAAGTACATAATCCATTCCCATTTTCAGCTGCAAAATGGCGGCTCTACTTTCATCCAACTGTTGTGCAATAAGTCTCAAACTCTGGGCCGTTGCATTGGTTACAAGTTCCACTACTGCTTGCAATCGAATTATTCTATTTAGATTATAAATAGGATCCCGTGCCCCTTGTATGAGCTCACCAGGATTCCAGGAGGCAGGATCATAATAGGCTATAATGCGCTCTGGCGGCCAATCATCAGTACCGCTCCAACTTTGGGTACTTCCTCCTGCTATATGAGAAATATCAGCGTTTCTTCGTGTACGCTTGGCCGAACTAGTGGGCATAATCCACATTGGTGGTAATACCCAACCCAAGAAACAAGTCCCACTCCATTTGGAAGGGAGTTTCTTGTATGCCCATTCTCCACATATCCACCACAACCATCGGGTCTGAGGTTTTTGGTACGTGGAGTGCATAAGGCGAAATATCAAAAGGGGTAGAGAGTTCACAGTGCAGTATGTTAGATTGCCTTTTTCTGTCACAGTTATGTTCCACACCACTTTCCATGCATGAATAAAAGGAGGTGCACAGGGCAAGGTATTCCGAGTTCGATACGTAGTACCGTTTGCCCAGGTTTGACTATTCTTAATATAATCCCAAGTATAGTGACAATGAGAAGAGCCTATCATGGTAGGATCAGCTGCATCTGATGATTTATGCACACAGATTTCCCCTTGCACAGGTATAACTTGTATTGGTTTAGTTGAGTTCCATCCGGGGAAATTCTGTACTTCTGTTTGGTGTGGCATTTCGCTTACCATACCAATGGCACTTAATGGTATTGGTAATAAGGGCATACCTCCCTCTGAATCATCTGGCCCAAGAGAGCAAACAAGGCAATTAGTCCTATTTGCAACATTGGCTACCATCTCAGCTAAGCCTACCCACATATTGTGGTCATGGCGGAATCCATATTTAGCAAATTTGGTCAGATTCATGGACCCTTCCCCTTCCCAAGGGATCAGGATTAATAATGAAATCATGTTGATGTCTAGCATATGCATTCCTTCCACAAAAGATTACCTTATTGTGATAGCAAATAATTATTAGCCCCAATATAATTCCCCCAATGACAGAAATGGGGAACCACCAAGACCAAAACATATATCCCGAGGATCCCCAATGAGTAATATCACTTATAATTGTTCCACAAGGGGGCAGTCAATCGATTGTATAAGAGAATCTTCCCGTTCACAATCGCTGGTTTAGACGCTCCTCAAGCTTCAGGCGTGCGCAGGTCAGCCAGCTTCCAGGTTGTGGCTGCAGCAGGCCGGTCGTCAAATGTTGCCCGTGACCTAGCCCGTTTCCGGTAGGGCTAGATACAGGGGTTTTTGGAGAGAGTTAGTTTTAAAGGATTAGAGGGGTCACCTTTGCATGTCCAACTGCCTTCGGACTTCTTCAAACGAGAGTGATGAATCCAGGGGGTCACCTCAGCTACCTTCACCGCTGTTGGAGTAGAGAGCAAGACGGTGTAAGGTCCACGCCATTTAGGTGCAAGTGGATCGCGTTTCCACTCTTTCACCCATACGCTATCGCCAGCCTGGAACTGATGAATCGGCTCAGCAATGCTGCACGGCGTGCGTTCGAGGGCCCACCTGTTAAGAGAAACAAAAACACGGGAGAGAGATTGCACTTGTCCCTGTGTCACATGGTCTCCTATTTGTTTAAGGTCAGCTGGAATATCCTGAACAAAGGAGGGCGGTCTCCCATACAGGAGCTCAAAAGGTGACAACTTAAGTCTTTTTGTGGGTGCACACCGAACACGAAACAGTGTTATGGGTAACACATCTACCCATCCCAATCCCGTTTCCTGGGTTAATTTTGCCAATTGGGTTTTCAGAGTCCGATTCATTCTTTCAGTTTTCCCTGAACTCTGAGGCCTATATGCTGCATGCAGTCTCCATTTTACTTGTAGGACTCGACATACTTCTTGTACTACTTGATCAATGAACGCTGGCCCATTATCACTTCCAATGCATCTAGGTAATCCAAACCTCGGGATCAATTCAGTGAGGAGTCTCTTAGTTACCTCTCGTGCCTTTTCAGTTCGGGTGGGAAAAGCTTCAACCCATCCGGTAAGAGTATCTACAAACACAAGGAGATACTTGAATCCCTTAGAAGGGACCAGCTCTGTGAAGTCCACAATTAGGCTTTCCATGGGGACGTATCCCACATGCTGAATTCCAGGAGGTTGTACCGGTCCCTGCCTGGGATTGTTTTTAGCACAAAGAACACATTTCTGTGAAATGCAAGTTGCTAATTGTGATAGGTTAATAATATACAACTTCCGACTGAGACTCTCTCTGGTTGCAGTACCGCCAAGGTGAGTAGATTCATGATAATTTCTTACAATTGTGCCTGCTAGATGATGAGGTACATAAATCCTATTGTCCGGCAGGATCATCCAACCGTCCTTCACAACCGCTCCTTCCTGTTCAGCCCACTTCCTCTCTTCTGGGGTATAGTGAGGTTTAACTTCTTCTGGAACTACCTCTGGTATGAGGGCTGCTATAAATCCTCCCACAGGCTTTTGGGCTGCCTCTCGGGCTGCTTTGTCAGCAGCATGATTTCCTCTGGTTATTGGATCCCTTCCTCGTCCATGACCTTTGCAGTGCATTACAGCAATCTGTTCTGGAGCCCATACTGCTTCTAACAGGATTTCTACTTCAGGTCCATATTTCAAGGCCTTCCCGTGGGCTCCGATTAGACCTCTTTCTTTCCATAGAGCTCCATGTGCATGCAGGGTTAAGAAGGCATATTTAGAATCAGTATAGATGTTTGCCTTACATCCAGCTGCCAACTGCAGAGCTCTAGTTAAGCCTATAAGTTCAGCTTTTTGTGCTGAGGTGCCAGCAGGCAAAGCTTCAGCTTCCACAACTTCCTCATTGGTGACCACAGCATATCCTGCTCGTCTGGCACCTTCATGCAGGTAACTGCTACCATCCGTATAATATACAACATCTGGATTTTTCAATGGCTCATCTTTCAGATCAGGTCTACTGGAATAAACTTCATCCATTATTTGGAGACAATCATGTGATTCTTCATCATCTACCTCTGGTAGGGGCAGCAGAGTCGCTGGATTGAGCATATTCACTACTCGTAGATGAATCCTGGGATTTTCACACAATAGGCCTTGGTATCTAGCCATCCTTGGGTTCGTTAGCCAATAACTACCCTTATATTCCATGAGTGTCAGAACAGCATGAGGTACATTCACATACATCGTCTGGCCAAAGGTAAATTTATCAGCTTCTTTGACAAGGCTTGCAGTGGCCGCTACTGCCCTTAGGCATGGAGGCCATCCTTTTGCTACTGAGTCCAATTGTTTAGACAAATAAGCTACTGGACGGTTCCAACTTCCTAGTCTCTGGGTCAGGACTGCCGCTGCAATCCCATTCTGTTCATGTACATACAGCTGAAAGGGTTTTTCCGAATTAGGCAATCCAAGGGCTGGTGCCTCCATAAGTCGTTGTTTGATAACTAAAAAGGCTTGTTTCTGCTCAGGTCCCCATACGAATGGGTCCTTTTCTGCACCTCGAGTGCTTTCATGTAAGGGCTTGGCCAGACTGCTGAAATCAGGTATCCATAGTCTACAAAACCCTGCTGTTCCCAGGAATCCTCTAAGTTGTTTTCTTGTGGTAGGTTCCTTGATAAGGCAAATAGCTTCTTTCCTCTCTGGTCTCAATGCTCGTTGTTGGTGTGAGATGTCAAAGCCCAAATATTTGACCTTTTCTAAACATAACTGTGCCTTTTTCTGGGAAACTCGGTAGCCAGCTTCCCAGAGCAAGTGGAGCAGTTCCTCTGTCCCTTCTTTACAGGTATCAAAATCCTTTGCCGCTAATATAAGGTCATCTACATATTGCAGAACCACCTTTTCTCCCGGTATTGAGGGGTAACTTGTTAGATCCCTCGCCAAGGCAGTGCCAAATAAAGTTGGGGAATTTTTGAATCCTTGGGGCAATCTTGTCCAGGTTAGCTGGCCTTTTGTTCCTGTTAAAGGGTCTTCCCACTGGAAGGCAAATATAGGTTGGCTCTGTGGTGCCAGCCGGCAACAGAAGAATGCATCTTTCAAGTCCAATACAGTAAAAAATGTTGCTTCTGGTGGGATCAAACTCAGCAAGGTATATGGGTTTGGTACATTTGGGTGCAAGGTCTCGATAGCCTGGTTTACGAGCCTCAAGTCCTGCACTGGCCTGTATTCATCTGTCCCAGGTTTTCGAACAGGCAAAAGGGGTGTGTTCCATTCTGATTGGCAAGGCTTAAGCAGACCATATTTTAATAGGCGGTCCAAATGTTTCTGGATGCCCTCTGCTGCTCGCCGGGGTAAGGGATATTGCTTTACAGATACAGGGGTAGCCATAGGTTTTAGGGTTACTACAATTGGAGCTATATTCTTAGCCATTCCTGGTGGGCTATTTTCGGCCCATACTCCTGGTGGCACCTGTAGAGTTCGGAGGAGCTTGTTTAATTCTGTATCCAATGTGGGTTGGACTTGCAAGGGTGACATTAGTCGCCATGATTGTTCCTTAGGTACTGAGAGGGTAATTATTCCTGCTGCTTTTGATGGCAGTTTCATTTCTGGACCTCGAGGAGTGAAGGTGATTTGGGCCTGCAATTTGGACAGCATATCTCTGCCTAAGAGAGGTATTGGACACTCAGGTATATACAAAAACTGATGGGTTAAACGATGTCCCGCAATCTGGCATTCCAAAGGTTGGAGGAAAGACCTCTTAGCTGACTGTCCAGTGGCACTTTTAATGATTACACTTTTGGATGCCTTTTTCTGCAATAGTTCTGGGAGTACTGAGTATTCAGCCCCAGTATCAATCATAAAGTCTATTAAATGGCTCCCTAATTGAATCGTGACCGTGGGCTCCTGGAAGCCTAACTTTATGGAGTCCGGTCGTTCCTAGTCTTGGGTAAAATCCTCTTCTGCCAGTCCAATGAAATTGTCTCTACTCCGTCCCTGTCCTGGTCTCTGATATCTTCCATCTCGGATCATTCCCCGTCCCCGTCCCTGGTTTCTTGGGCCGGAGCCTGGGCCTGGGCCTGGGCCTGGGCGTACTTCTTCCAACCTCAAGGGTTCAGGACACTCCCGCTTCCAGTGACCCTCCTTCTTGCAATTTGCACATTGATTCCTTCCCAATGGTGGATTCCTTCCTCGCCCTCTCCCTCCATTTAAGGGGCGGTGGTCTTGCTTCACTGCTGTGGCTAGCATCACCATCTTTTCCTTCTGCCACTTCTTCTTCTCTTGTTTCTCAGCCTCATCCCTATTCCGATAAACTCGGCGTGCAATGGCCATAATTTGGCTCATCAGCATCCCTTCCCATCCTTCTGATTTCTGAATTTTCTTACGAATATCAGAAGCGCACTGGGCCACAAATGTAGCAGTAATCATTCTACTGTTTTCAGGGGCTTCAGGGTCAAAAGGTGTCCATATACGATAGGCTTCCTGCAGCCTCTCTAAAAAGTCTCCCGGACTCTCATTTGGTTTCTGTTCTACTTCTGAAACTTTAGACATATTAGTGGGCTTCTGACATGCCCTGCGGATACCTTGCACAAGCGTCTGGCGGTAGGTGGTAAGTCTGGTCAGGTGAATTGCATTGTTTGGATCCCAATTAGGATCTTCCAAGGGAAAGTTGTCTTGGAGATGACGGTCAATATTAAAAATATTTCCCACTCTGGCCTGCTCACGCAAATATATCTGTGCCTTTTCAATTATGTCTCTCCTTTCCTCAGTGGTGAAAAGAGTATTTAGGAGCTGGCGACAATCTGTCCAAGTAGGGCTATGAGTATTTACTATTGAAGTCACCAAGTCCATCATAGCCTGAGGTTTTTCTGCAAAAGATGGGGTGTGTGTTTTCCAATTCATCAGATCTGTAGTTGTGAATGGAATGTACTGCAGGGTCGAAGTTCGAGGTGGCCGTGGTCCGGGTTGCCCGTTAACCAGCGCAGGCTCCTCAAGTGCATCAAATACTCTTCTAAGAGGGGCTACTACGTGACCTTTCTCTTCACTTTGCTCTAGGGGCCTCAAATCATAAGGGATGGTATCTGTTCCAAGGCGTTCTTTTAGCAGCTTTATACGCCTGGCTGTATTGCTTGCTGACCGATTAAGGTCTCCCTGTAACTTCTGTAATATTTCTCTGGGACTTGGATGTACAGGGGTTTGGGGTGGGCAATCAGTTGTTCCACTAAAGGAGACTTTAGATGCAGGTCTATTAGGAGTCACAGGTGGAATAACCACTTCTGCTTGGGCTTTATTATAGGACTCCAATGCCTCCTGAAGATATTTATCATAATCTATCAAGGAATCAAGCTCTGTGACTCCACCCCCATTATTCATTCCACTTTCTTGCCTCGGGGTTACAACTGGTGGAGTGTTTGGATTAGGCTCCCTTCGATGTGGAGCATAGGGGGGAGGTGGAAGCACCTCTTCCTCTGGTCCCTCAAAAATGGGTTTAAGTTTATTTGGCAAGATTCCTTTCCTAGCTTCAGCTTTTACAGCCAATAATTTGCATCGTTGGACTTTGCATTCCCTTATCCATGGAGGATTTTTATTTAATGTGCTCAGCCAGGAATCTATATATGGAAATTGTTCTGGGCACCCTCCAGTTTCTTTGGCGATATCAGTCCAAAGTTTGCTTACTAAATTTATATCAAAGGTTCCCTGGGATGGCCATCCAGTACTTTGTTTTGGCCATTCTAGTTCACATAACGTTCTCAAGCGCTCTGGCGTCATTTTGACTCCATATGCCCCTGAGAAGGCTTTCTTAAAATTATTTAACATACACTCAAGAGGTGTATTTTCCCCCTTTGAACCCCCAACTCCCATTGTATGGCCCTGTGAAGTATCCACTCAGTCACTCACAGACACGCTTTGTGGGTTTCCTTGCCTAGTGAAGTCGCCTTACTAGGAACCGAAGTACTGCCCACTCCACACTCAGGTCAGCTACAGATTGCTCTGTACTTTCTCACACATACAATGCGCTGGATACTTCACCACACTCTACCTCCCAATTTTCCCTTTTCCTCCACCAGACCACCATCTGATGTACCCAACCACCTAGCGTACTCAGTTTCCCCTTACTGAGACGCAGAAGTTTGATCAAGACTTCTCTTCCTCCTAATTAATTGGAGGGCCAAAAATCCCTTTGTGCACTTACCCTTGGTTGGTTCCCTGTTTCCCCCGGTCCGTCGCCGCCAGTGAGCAGGGTATCAGACAGACGAGTCTTCTGCGTTCCCCCTGGAAAAATTTACCAGTGCGCGCTTTGGGTAAGCAGTTGTCCTCTCTCTTGTACCCTGCCCAGTAGGGCGAAGGGGCTGCGTTCCAGCAGACCACTTATCCGAGTCACAGGGCACCATAAAATGTAGCACCTCTGCTTGTGGTTAACGCTTAGCTGGAATGAAATATTCAACGCAGCAATAGAGAAATTAAAATATTAATTTATTTGTCAGACAAATAAATGAGAGGCACAGTGGTATATGGTTACCAAGCTCTGGCCTGGCCTCCTGCCATTCTGGCCAGCACTTATATTCCCTTAATCCAGCCCCCTTTGCTCCTCCTGTGGCTGCCTCTGTCCAATCAGCCTGGTTGGAATTCCTATTGGCTGTTTGGTAGAACCAATCACAAAAGATACACCCACAAAAGATACACCCATTTCCTTGCCCTTATAAGGGAGACAAAGAGCTATATATATGACATATAAGTAATAATATATCTTACATGGAATCTTAATTACCAGCTCACCTCTTGCCCTATTGCCTTCTAAAACAAATGTTTAATCTTACATTTTTATGTTCAACAGATGTCAAGGATCTTGAGTTCACATCAACATTGAAAGATTTCCTTCATTTAAGGTTTCTAAACAAATGCCTGACAACTATATATCAAGAGTGCTTGGATGGCGTCTTCTGTCTGGCAGGGGGGCTAGGCTGGTGGCTGACTTAATTTCAGGATAAATACAACTCTTACAACCATATCAAATAAGAATCTAGCATTCCTTAAATCCTTTGCATAATTACATTTAAGCCAATATATTTAAGCTAATATATTTCATACATTATCATAGGTAGCCTCTTAAAAGAATAAAGCTTCTCAAAGTAAAAAGGAAGGAACTCAGTAAAAAACAGCTTTTAAAAGAAGCCTCTTTAGTTTACACCCCTCCTTTCACCCCCCTTTCCAGCCTAAAAATAAAGTAGAAAGAAGCTTCTTCTCCAGCCAAGCCAGTTGCCTTTCCCCAACATTTTATTGCCCTTTTTAACTCTCTCAGTTTAAGAAAGAAACAGCTTTAGAAGATTTCCTAAAAATGTTCTCCTTTTTCTGTCAGCTAAATGTTTTTTTTTTCATTTGCTCCTGGCCTTAGAGAATTCAGCTCAAGGTTTAACGTGAGGCCCATTGGTATCATTTTACTTATTTACCCATTCTTAATAGTGTTTTTTCAGCCTTGGGGCAGCATATGTAATTCTCCCTTTTTATGACTTTGAGAATTGTTTTTCTTCTATAAATCAATGGGGCCCTCTTGTCTTAGGAGAAAACCTCTTGCCAAGGTTTTTTCTGCCTGGCATGAAACATTTTGAAAATCTAAGCCCATTTAATTTAGGAACCTGATCAAGATATAAGCCAATATAAGTCTTGATTAAAAATGCAGTCTATATTCAGATGCCACAGTTTAACAAATGGCATTCCCTTTTTACAAGAAACTCTAGGAATTGTAGCTCTGTGAGAGGAATAGGGGCCTCTCAACACCTTTAACAAACTACAGCTCCCAGAATTATTTGGCGGAAGCCACGACTGTTTGATACCACTGTATTATAGTGCTTTAAATGTATGGTGTAAATGTGGCCAAAGACTCAGTAACTATGGTGGTACTGCTACTCAGTCTAGATGTTTTGAAATTAATGGACCTTAGCCATGTTCATTAATTTCAATCGGTCTACTCTTTATTGCCTACAATGTTTTTAGAAAAGAGAAGGAAACTTTCTGTGTTTTTTCCCTTCCTGGGTACCATAGCTGTAGCACTTATCATTTTGTTGGCCCTTTCATATAGATAAGCTTGGAAGTTTTGTTGGAATCAGTGCAGCAGAGTGTAGAGCAGATCATTTAACCACATGGCATAATTTTTAAACACATTAATCATCCAACTGACTTCAAAGTACCGAGCAGGGTCTCGTTTTTATTTATTTGATTAATTTTCTTAACATTCATTAATAGTCACTTTTCATTAATTGATGTTTTCCCATTAATTATAATTTTAATTATTCCAATTCATTGCAAGTCATTTAATAGAAAGATGGGAGGGATTAGTAGTGACAAAGGTTGCAATTCTATATTTGCGCTTACCTGGGATTAAGTCCTATTGACTACAGTGGGGCTTAAATATGAATAGACAGGTATATGATTGCAGTAGTAGAGTGTGATGATGTACACATGGCCATGTCATTATACAAAAAGTTTCAGAAGCAAATCAGGAATGATTCACACAACAACTTTCTGGGGGTTCTTGTGTCTGAGGGAGGAACGTGTTGATGTTGACCTGGGTAGACTTTGTAGCCTCCACCTTTGCAGATGCCCATCTTAAGGGTTTTGTTTTCAATCCCTGATATGTATATTGGGCCTTAGCACCTATTTTTGAAGGTGATTTTATTTTATTTGTGCTGATCTTTTGTAGTGGGTGTTCCAGATTGGCGCTTTCTTCATATGCATGTGTTTTGAAACCTCGCAACAGTTGTGGGTCCTGCATTGTGGGGGAAGAGGGGTACTGAATGAGATGACCCTTTGGGTCCTTTCCTGTGTTTCTATAGAAGCAGGACAACTGTGGGGAGTCACACTCCAAGGTGACTATATGAAACCGCACAAAAGAAAATAACAGCATCTCCAACTAGGGTATCCAATGTGGTACCCTCCTGATATTTTTGTACTCTACCTACTCTATCGTCCCGCACTAGCATAGTCAATGGTCAGGGATGATGGGATCTGTAGTCCAGCAACACCAGGGGTTCCCACACAGGCTTGCCAGCTGGTTCTGCTGGTCTCTCAGCCTGAAACCATGAGACCTTCTGTATTGTATTGTTACAGAAGTTGGGTGCCACCCACACTCTCTGTCAAGCACTGGCAAGATGCCAGGGAGTTCCGGGCTCTCACCCAGGGTTTGGAGAATTGAAGACACAGCAAATACTGTTGTAGCTTTCAGAACCAGGTTTTATTCACATATTTACCCCTTCAAGAGAGGCTTGTTCCCCACAGCAGTGCAGCACTGGAGTGCAAGGCATCTCTCCCAGCCTTCGGCCAGCCTGCCAAGATCCATCTCCCCCTTTGTTCTCCCTTTCTTCTCCTTCCCAACACATCTTGCTCTAAAGACTTTCCTATAGATCCCAAGATTCCTCCTATATGGGCCATCAACACCTTTTGTCATATGAATGCCTTCATCCCAGGTGAGGCCCTGGCTTAGCTTACACTTTTCCACTGGCCTCCAATCTTCCCCTCAATACCCCCCAAATAATCAAAATCCTACTATTTATTAATTTCTAGGGTTTAAGGCAGTCCCCCCTCCTAAATCTGTAATAGTATACCTAGGATCATCTTACAATTCTATGATCATCTCTGAAAAAATATCCCTTGGTAACCAGGAGGGAAATATGGAAATCAAAAACCGGATTATTTAATAAAGGCATGGCTGCTCTGCCTTTGTCATGTGAGATGACCTCATGCTTGCTATGGAACCGTAAGGTAGCCTGCTTAGTAAAGATGCCAGACTGTCTGTAGGAGATCGACCCCCTGCTTGCAAATCGGGGAATTGGCCAACCATCAGAGCAAAGGACAAAGAAATCCCTTTATTTCTTCTTCGACTGATTTGTAAGAGAGAGGAAAATATGTCAGGCAAATCAGTGGGAGTGTGTGGGAAAGAAAGAATGAATGAGGGTTCCTATTCTTTGGATGTGGTTGGGATCATCACCCTGGGGCAGATGGTTGGGGTCCCAGTGTCTTGCCAGGTCCTAGCGCTGTTACCCACCTGCCCTCCCCTTGTTTTATTTTTCCTGGCCCAGAACTTGGACTATCACCAGATGGCTGGGTCTAGGCCATCATTCAATTCCCTGCAAAGCTCCTTACCTAGATTTTCTCTGGCACATGTTGTAAACAAAATGTGCCCTTTTCCCCTTATGGGGTATCCAAGAGCCCATATAGAGTCCTTACATAGGTTTCCTATTGGTAGGAGAAAATAACAGGCCAACCAGAGAATATTGAGAAGCAAAGCAGCTAGTAAGCCTGATCTTTATTGATCTGTTGCAACAGGGTGCTCCCTCGCACGCAGGAAAGGAGGAGGAACCCAAAACAAAGGTGTGTCCGCCCTTATATAGACATTTTAAATTGCCCTGCCCTGGAGCTCAAGACCACCCCTCCATACATCATACCTACATCACAGAAGTGGTGTAGTTCAAGACCACCCCTCCCAGATACATCATACCCACATCACAGAAAGGACGGTCTACAGCAGAAATCTGAGTGCGTTGTTTATCTCATCTGACAGGTTACCTGTTAATGCTCACTTGATTTGATACCCTAGGAAGCCTGGCCAGTCTTTTGTAATGATAAATACTTAGTTCCTGAGCCAGGTTACAGGCTCACCCCATTCAAACACAGACAGACATACCCTTAAGACAGGATTTGTGAAGGAAAAGACAATGGGGAGGCTTTTCCATTTTCCTTTGACCTTACAGAGAAAAAATTTGGTCAGTCTGGGAATAAAAAATGGTTTCAGGTTGGTCTTCCTGTGCTGATCTATGTACGTGCTTGGTCGGTACATTTATGAACATTTAATATATATCTAAGACCTTAAAATTCTTATAACAGTGGGAAACTGAAAGGCAGACTAGACCTCGCTGCAGACTTCTATCTAGAGAGCAGAGCCACCACCAGGATAGCCGTGTGCCCCAAACAATCCCCTATTTGGAAGGGTTATCAGAAAGCAGTCCTCCATTTGAAGGAGACCTCTGTTTGAAAGGCTGTCTGGTCCAAATCTGGGTTAAAGATTTAGAACCTTGAGAAGGAAGAGCAGGAGCCTGGAAGCTGCCCATCAACAGCTAGCACCTGAATAGCAGATGGTGTCAGTGTGAGAGGTGCTGCGATCCAGTTTAAATAACAGCAATCGCTGCTAAATTTGCATCTATATAAATTTAGCATATGCACATGATGTGCTGGCCTGTGTCCTCTTTCTTTTCTTCTTTGTGATGCAGAACTGGCCACTCTAGCCCACTTCACCCAGGTAAGCCCACCTTGGCCCACTGACTCAAGAAGTTCCCCCGTCAGTTTGCCTCAGGATGCCATGACTTTGCAGGTAGCAAAAATATTTTGTTTATTTATGATGTTTCTAGACCACCTTTCCTCCAAGGAGAACAAGGTGACAGACATGGTTCTCTTCTGTGCTTCATACTCAGGGCAACCCTGCGAGGTACGCAAAGGTCAGAAACATCAGCCAGTGATCTGAACCCTCGGGTCCCCAGTTCAGTGCAGCATCCTGACCACTGTATCAAATGCTCATCTTGCTGTTCACTATTTCTCTTAAGTTTCATGACTTACTGTCAGGGAACTGACATCGGAGCCAGGAGTGGAGGCAGGGCTCCCAAGCGATGCCGGAGAGGGCCCAGCAGGGAGAGAGGAGACTCAGCAGCTGGGGAAGGAAATCAGCGTAACACCAGGGATAAAGGGGGGGGCGGATGGGGGAATCGGAGAGAGGGCTCCAGGACTCTTCACTGGAGACCAGCGGGGAGAACACAGGTCCTCCACTACCCACACCCACCCTGCGCAGAAGACTTCCACGCAGGGAAAGTAGGCTTAGACTTGGCATCAAAGAATTTCTTTGCTGGAAGAAATTCAAGAAACGCCCACTGACGGATTCTGCTAGCGACTGAACAGCCACGAAGTGAAGGGCTGTCTAGCCAGGAAAGGTTTAACCAGGCCACCTAGCCAGGAGTGGTGGCAACTTACGCATGAGCAACCCCATATAACCATTACACTTACGTTCATTTCATTGTAAAGGACACATCTAAACAAGTCATTAACTACATAACATTTGCAGGTTTTAAACCAACAACAATATGATTGAATAGTGATCGCATTCGCTTGACTGATATCCATTCCTGAAGGCAGATGAACACACCACCTGCAGCAATTACCACTTCCTTACTCACTTTTATTGGAATTTCCATAACATCCCTAATAATAAACCAGGAATTATGGATTGTTTTCTCGCAGTATGAAGTGGGGGCAACGAAGTGGTTGTGATTTGCTTGTCCACAGCAAGCCATCGTTTATGGCCTACCATGATGTGCAAACATAGCCAATGTGTGCCCCTTCAGCCCAGCTGTAGTAAAATATTATATGGATGCCTTTTAGAAAACAATTTGTCAGATTCTTTTACCCATACACTACTATGTTCTCACTAGAAAGGTATTAAAATGATACATGGCACACCTCTGCCAGTCTTATGGATTGCAAAAGATTGCTCTGCCAGGATTTCGTACCTAGAACAGTAACTGCATCTCTCATGGCTGATTCACATATTGCTTTTTTCCTACATTTTGTAGACACTAGAATCATTTTGATGTTTTCATTCTTGGCACCATGGTGTCTGCAGAAAGTGGTAAACACAATGGCTCTACCCCGCAGTCACTATATACCATATTTTTTGCTCTATAAGACTCACTTTTTCCCTCCTAAAAAGTGTGCGTCTTACGGAGTGAATGCAGGCTGCGCAGCTATCCCAGAAGCCAGAACAGCGAGAGGGATTGCTGCTTTCATTGCGCAGCGATCCCTCTTGCTGTTCTGATTTCTGAGATTCAGATTTTTTTCCCCTTGTTTTCCTCCTCCAAAAACTAGGTGCGTCTTGTGGTCTGGTGCGTTTTATAGAGTGAAAAATACGGTATATTAGGCAGAGAAGGAAGGACCATAGAAGCATAGAATTGTAGAGCTGGAAAGGACCCTGAGGATCATCTCATTCAACCCCCTCCAATGCAGGAATATGCCGCTGTCCCTTGCGGGGATCAAACCTGCAACCATGCCATTAACAGCACAACACTCTAATCAACTGAACTATCCAGGCTAGCAGGTGACAGGCGTGTTTCACATACAGAAAATCTCAGTTTCAATCCCTGGCATCTCTGGTTGAAACAATCAGACAGATGATAATCTGTTTGAGATTTAGAGAGCTGCTGCCAGTCAGAGTAGACTAGACTGGGCTCAATGGGCTCAATGGTCGGATCTGGTATAAGGCAACTTTGTATGTTAATGGTGTTGTATAGGCCTTCCCCTCCTGCCTGCCAAGGTAGAGCGAGTCTTTAATCTGTAAAACGGAAGTTATCCTCTTTGTGCAAAATGATAGCTCAGGGCATGAAACACCATGTTCCCTTCTCTCTTGCTAGCCCACACTCTCTCAGTCTTTTCCAGGTCACAGAACTACAAACAGCCCTACTTTATAGCACTATAAGCAGACTTCAGGTATTGATAGCATCCTATGAAACTAAGTTCTAAGGATGCTTCCAGACAGGTGTTGTGGGGGCAGAGGAGCTCACGCAGAGAGGCTTTTCACAGCATGCGCATGATGTTGTTGGCATCAAAATGCCAGCTTCCATTCCCTCCTTCCCCAATTTAACCCAATTACCCCTTCTGTTGCAAATCAAGTCAGTTGAAAACAACAATCACGATCCTGTTGCCAACTTCTTTCTGACATCTGAAAGACCTACTTGCAATCTTAAGCCCCCTGCATCTGAAAGCAACCTAACATTATATTATCATTACAGTTGCATGAAACTGTTATATCTGGCCATCAGCCAATCCTTTTCTAGGAAGACGGCTTGTTTAATGGCTCAGTTGTGAGTGCTTGGTGTTTTCTCAATCGGAGCTGAATGCTTGATAGATATATAGAGATTTCTCTTGAGTGTTTGGCCATCATAGCTTTGAGAGGGTGATCTCCAAAGCAAACAGTAAGGGGAGAAGCTGATGCAAGGTGTGTGTGAAGCACTCTCTTTCCTCCAAAGGATGGCGTGAGCTGGAACTTCTCACCATTTGGGGCAGGGCAGAGCACATATGTCTTCCTGTTTAGTGATTGGCCACCAGTTACTATGGTTGTTGTTCATTGGTTTGTGTGGAGTGCAAGCCACACCCTTCTTGTCTGAGTGAGAACCAAAGAAAACCGTTTTCCAGTTTTGTTGAAATTGGTTTTGAGGGACTTGCTTTGTTTACATGCAAACAGAAGAAGCAGTCTCTGTGGGTGGATTGTGGGGGGTTGCCGTTGGGCTTTGGGGGAGCGACAGTGCATTTCGACTTGAAGGAGCGTCTCCACCCCCATCATTCTGCCCGGACGCTGAGGTCCAGTGCCGAGGGCCTTCTGGCGGTTCCCTCATTGCGAGAAGCAAAGCTACAGGGAACCAGGCAGAGGGCCTTTTCGGTAGTGGCGCCCGCCCTGTGGAACGCCCTCCCAGCAGATGTCAAAACGATAAACAACTACTTGACATTCAGAAAACATCTTAAGGCAGCCCTGTTCAGGGAAGTTTTTAATGTATGATATTTTAGTGTTTCCTGGTTTCTATGGAAGCCGCCCAGAGTGGCTGGGGGGGCCCAGCCAGATGGGCGGGGTATAAATAATAAATTATTATTATTATTATTATTAGAAGCCAGTCTCATTGAGTTAAATAGGACTTGCTCCCAAGTAAATGTGGATACAATGTGGTACCTAGAGTTAAGTACTGTACTTAATTCGTTCCGGAGGTCTGTTCTTAACCTGAAGCACCATTTTAGCTAATGGGGCCTCCTGCTGCCGCCGCGTCTCCAGAGCACGATTTCTGTTCTCATCCTGAAGCAAAGTTCTTAACCTGAAGCACTATTTTTGGGTTAGCAGAGTCTGTAACCTGAAGCGTATGTAACCTGAAGCGTATGTAACCCGAGGTACCACTGTACTGTGACTCTCTGCCTGCATGTTTACTAAAAACTGTTTTACTGAGCCCCGCTGCTTATTAATTCTTCTCCTTTTTAATATATTTTAAAAAACAGGTTCGAAGACCAGGGACGGAGTTGTTCATGGGGTTACAACAGGTAAGCCCATCACTGTATCTCTGTTTCTAAATCCATGCTAAACCTCCTACCTATCCCTTCAAGAGAACCTTATTTCTGAGTAGGCCCTGATTCATGGAGGCAAGTGGGATAAAATCAAGCATGCTGGAAAGCACACAACTCAGTCTTGCTGGGGAAGAAATGTGCCCGCAGCTATAACTTTAGCACAGGCAGAGAACCTTTTCTCTGTCAATGGCTGCATTTCCCCTGAAACAATCTCCCTGGCCTATTGGGATGAGGAAGAAATTCAATTCAGTTCATATTTAAAGGCGAGCCTACCTAACGGACGCTTTCCAAAACAATACATGAACTGAAACACAACAATTCACACTTCTCTGCATTTTGCAATGCTCAGTAATGTATATTAAAAATGCACATGCTAGGATAAAGTATATCTAAAAATGCACATTTTAGTGAAAATAAGATGTAAAGAATGTAGAGGAAAATTGCTTTGCAAAATTGTGTACATTAGGCAAAGTTGCATATGCATTTCTTAGCAGAAATTTGCACTAAAATGCTGATGAATTTTCAGGTGGACATAAAAAAGAAATCCTGCATTCTTCCCTGCCCACTCCTCACCCCCTTTAGTGCCCAGCTCCATGCATGGGGAAATGTTAATGGGGCTGGTAGCTGATCCTGTCTACTCTCACTTCTCCTGCCCCGCAAAGCACAAAGTCCTGGGACAATGATAGGAGGATTGCAAATCTTTGCCATCTAGAGAAGGCTAAAATATAACATGCATAACATATTTGCTCATGTATTTCCCCCTCCCCCAGCAGTTATTTAAAAGAAATACGGTTGTATTCAATGGAGCACAAAGCGAAATGCTCCTTCACTGCAAGGATTTCTCCTTCTGCAAAGGAACTTTTTCTTCCTTTTTCTGCCCCCTATGCACCCGCTAAGTCTAACATAAATCCCAAACCTGTTTGGAAAAGTGCAAACCTGGAAAAATGAGAAACCAAGAGAAATGCAGGAACTGTGGGTTAAACCACAGAGCCTAGGACTTGGCGATCAGGAGGTCGGCAGTTTAAATCCCTGCGACGAGGTGAGCTCCCGTTCCTCAGTCCCTGCTCCTGCCAACCTAGCAGTTCAAAAGCATGTCAAAGTGCAAGTAGAGAAATAGGTACCGCTCCAGCGGGAAGGTAAACGGCATTTCCGTACACTGCTCTAGTTCGGCAGAAGCAGCTTAGTCATGTTAGCCACATGACCCGGAAGCTGTACACCGGCTCCCTCGGTCAATAAAGCGAGATGAGCGCCGCAACCCCAGAATCAGCCACGACTGGACCTAATGGTCAGGGGTCCCTTTACCTTTACCTTTGCCTATCCCTAGAGGTTCCACATGCAAAGTTACATGCTCTGT
Organism: Podarcis melisellensis; assembly: GCF_964234715.1. NCBI lineage: Eukaryota > Metazoa > Chordata > Lepidosauria > Squamata > Lacertidae > Podarcis > Podarcis melisellensis. Next base: position 15,962,454 of record NC_138541.1, on the reverse strand, counting down.
CACTGATTCTGCAACCCAATGAAAGGTAGGGTTCAGGCCAGCAGGTCTGGACTAGGGGCTGCCACAGCGTGTGGTGCTGGGGGAGGGTCCCACACACCATGGAGTCTTGTGGAGAAACCTTCCTGAAGGGAGACTCACGCAGAGCCAACTTGCTTTTATACGATGTTGAGAGCTGCGAGCAGGCCAAGTTTACCTCAAAACCGAAACCTGAGGGGATTTGCCTTTTGCCTTTTCCACAGTGGCAGAGAAAACTAAAGAGGGAGTGTCAAACGTAGGAGGAGCTGTAGTGACTGGCGTCACAGCCGTGGCACAAAAGACAGTGGAAGGTGCCGGAAATATCGCCGCTGCCACTGGCTTTGGCAAGAAGGACCAGTTGGCCAAACAGGTTAGTTTACCTACTGTAAATCTGAGAGGGATGGATTTTATGCTGATTTTTGTTGTTGTATTTTTATGCCTTTTATGCATAAGCGGGGAAACCTGTGGCCCTCCAGATGTCATTGGGCTACCGATCCCATAATACTTGACCACTGACAACACTGGCTGGGGTTGATGGGATTTGGAGTCCACAGCCTTGTTTTAAGATTATCTACAACTTAAGCCCCCACCCCATCCCATTTTTTACTACCTGTTTTTGTTGTTATGTCCAGGTAACTGCTGAACATATGATGGGATACCATTCTATTATGTGTTGCCCTACCCCTCACTTCAAAGAACTGTGTTAAGCATTACCTCATCCCACAATATACTCTGTCTGAGTCAGCACAATACACAGCGCTATGACAGCCAACCACATGTTTTTTTAATATTTCACGCTTTTATATCTCACCCTTAAAGTAGATCAGGGCAACACACACGCTTCTTCTCTGTCCCTCTGCCCTAGTTTTATCTTCACATCGGTCTCTGTGAGACCAATATAGTGATTGGCTCACCCACACTCAGAGGTGAGCGTCGTTTCTGAGTGTGGGTTTAATACAAAGTGTGCCCAGTCTTAGACCCCATAAGCACTATACATTGGTTGTTGTTGTTGTTGGCATCTGTCTGTCTTGAGAGATAATGGAGTGTGCCTCTGGGGCCAAAGTCAAACTGCTGGGGAATCACAGCCTGCAAAGACCAATCACTCATGATGGCAGCCTCTCACATTGTTTTTGCTGACTTAACAGCACCAAAGTGGCCACCCCAGGGGTGCAAGCCGTGGCAGTGTGTATGGAGGTTCTAGACTGCCCAGACCACAAGACCCTTTTCTCAGCCTTGCTGATGTGGCTCAAAGGAAAGCAGAGCAATACTTTTCACAGCAGCTTGGCAGAGAGAGGTGTACAAGGCGCTTTGCAACGGTCTTAACGACTTTACTCTGGATTTGTGTAGGGTTTACTCCTGGCCGCGTCCTGCCTTAAATAGGGCAGGCCACACCCCCAGAGCCAGCCAATTGGCTGGCCAGGGTGTGACACGGCTGGGAATCCCCCAATCACGCGGGGCTGGGCTCCAGCTGCAGCATGCATGGTGGGGCCGTGAAGCCCACAACCCCACTTCCTCTGTAGGGTGGAAGTGGCTTTCTTCTCCTGAAGATGACCCACGAGGCATTTAAAGCAGGACTATACCACTGTAAACAACTTAAGCTTTTGCTAAACAATCCTAGTTGTCAAGGGTGCTGAATGTAGTTAGGAGACTCACTGTTCATCTCACAGAGCCGCAGGGCTCAGACTTCACTGGGAAGAGAGATGGATTGTTAAGCTGCTCTGAGAATGTTAAACTCCATTTTCAGTTTCTTGTCTTCTATAAAAGCTTTGTTGTAAGTAACTTCTCTCCAGAGAAATTGTAGTGGCCTTTTTTTTGCAGTACTTCTCCACTTATTATTATTTTTGATAAAGGAAACTCTGTTTTACCGTGCATTTGGTTTAAGCTCTTTTCTAATGCCATTTTCCAACATTTACAATGAACAAGCTACAAACCACTAGGGAACCTGGTGGTTCGCGGTTAAGAAGAAAGCCACTCTCTGTATTTTTTTATTACTTGTGCATCTTTCACACAAGTAATACTTGAAATTATGTTGGAATCAGGAAGGATGTTCTTATTCATTCTATGTGCATGGCTCTCAGAAAACATACTCATGTTGGTATAGTAAAGAAATAGGAAGACAACAGTGTGTGTTTGTGAATTGCTCCCTCATTTTGCCTCACTCTCGTGGTCAACCTTCACTGGGGCTCCCTGTAGGATGGACTCCCCCAATTAAAAGGAAAAGGGAACATTTAAAAAAATTCCCTCTGCTTAGAAAACGTGAGTTTCTCCCCGACTTTCCAGTATGTCTTCAGCAAAGAAGTTTGCATGACTGTTGATCAAAATTAGCCCTTTTAAGGCAGGTTTTGGGACAGCTAAATTAATTGTGCTACTATATCATTTTTGGCTCTTCTGATCTGATCTTCTCCTGGCTATTTTGTTGTTGTCGTTTTTGGCTGTGATTTATTGTATTTAGATTCTGCAATTGTGAGCCATTCTGAAGGTTGTTGGGTTTAAGCCAAATCTTTAAACAAGCTGACGTGGTAATAAAGAAAATTGGGCTGAAATTTGCGTTTGCAATATGAAGACAATTTAACAGCAACATTCCAAACTATTGGCAACTTGGAAATCAGAGTTCTTTTCAACATCTGACAGCTGCATCCCACAAGTTGGTGGGTGGATGGTTTCTGGATGTTGTTGCTGGAAAGGGTGCAGAACTTTTGGGAAGTTCTGTCATAAAAGTATGGCAGACTACTGAGTTCTCCAGAGATCTTCATCGAGCAAGCTATTAACATAAGTGGGGAATGTGCAAGTAGAAGAAAAATATTAAAAATGCAAAGAATTAGGTTAATACAGTAGCCATGAGGGCACTTCGTATACACAAACAATGTTTGAGAGACAGAGCTGTAGTCTGGGAAGTTCCCACTCAGGGCTTGCTCCTGTTCTGAAATGGCAAGGTGGCTTCAAATCATTATTGTCTCTTATTCCTCCCACCCCCTCATCAGCAACATGAGAATTGTAATACCGCTCAGCCTTGCGGGGGTGTTTGAATAATTATGTGCTTAGATACAATATATCTGTATATTACCTCCAACATCTATATGTAGACAAGAAAAGTACAAACTGGGGAGTCAGGAAAGGTAGAGAAGGTATGTTGCTTTAGTCCCATCACTGATAAAATCAATCTTAAATGCAACTGATTCCCCCTCGAAACATTGATTCATTATCCTTATTTAAGGATTATACCAATCTTCCATTAAATACTTGTTCAACCTACGTCGGGATGAATTCACGAGGTGAGTCAACAATGCAAGATAAATGCATCCGCCTCTAACAGCTTTTGCACTCACATGTCACAATAGCTTAATTATTTGGTCGTCTGCTAGATCCCAGTGGACAGTATTTTCATTGTCCAGAGCTCTCAAGGCATAATTTTAAAAGAGATCAGATCAGCTTCTAATATATACACAGAACGTCTGCCTTGGGGGGGGGGGAGAGGGGGAAGGAGTTGAAAAAGCACGAGAAGGATTTATTACAGAGTTAGAGAAGGATTATTTCCAGACTTTGAGAAGATTTTGTTCGTCTTCCACACCCCACTCCAAACAGCTTTAAAAGGGCAGTCCCTGTAATGGTGATTCAGCCGTGAGACAATTGGCATGATGTTCAATAGATGGAAGAAGAAGGATTATTATTATTATTATTATTACTATTACTATTACTATTACTATTATTATTACCACACCCAGCAATACTTCAAATTGCTAGGTTTACAATTGTGGAGGCTCAAGTGTGTTCTTCAGCTTGATCGGTGGTTGTATAACTTCTCTCTCAGAGTCTATTTAGTCCCCAGGCATAGCTGCTGGCACATTAGGCTGCAAGAGAATCCTGGGTCCTTTCATGCGATATTCCTGTTTCCACAGAAGGCTGGCAAAGAAAAATAAGCCCCATGCTCCATCCTAGAAGAAGAAACAGCATTTCAGTGTTGTATTATCTGCAGGTGGGGAAGTGGATCTGACCAACAGGCCAGATTCCACCCTCGCCAGGCCTGACAGGTAGGCAGGGTCACTCACCTGGCAGATGCTTGGCATCATTCTGTCTGGTGACCTGTCTTCCTTTGCCCATTGCAATCCAGCATTTCTCAACCACCAGCACTTTCAAAGTCAGCACCTTTGCAAGTGTCTATGGGGAAATAAGTGGAGAATACCAATTAATCCTGAAGTCCCATGTGTGGAGGGAAACCACAAAAGAAAAAGGAAAATGGCTGCCTGAATTCAAAAAGTGCAGGGCTTGACTCACTCTCTAGAGATTTCCACCAAAGGACTGTGACCCTGCATCAAGCGAATCTGCTCATGCACCCTTTCACAGCGCATGCTTTGATAGAGGTTGGGTTCTGCTGGAGAAAGGAAGAACCTGCTTCCTGATTCAGAACCACAGCGGGCTCAGCCCTCAAGCTATTAGCATTTTCAAAATGGCGGCCCACAAGCTGAACCATGGAGAAGCAGAGCGGTCATATCTACTTCAAAGTGGATGGCTCTCCCCACCAAAGAATCCTGGGAACTGTAATTTAGCCCTTACTGGACTACAACTCCCATCACGTTTAACAAACTACAGCTCCCAGGATACTTTGGGGAAAGCTATGTGCTTTGTATGTATGGTGTGGATGTGACCAGAGTACAGTAACCCTAAAGAGCTGGGCTGCCCATAAACCAAGGCCTGGAGAGACACCCTTTCTTTAAGCTGCGTACAGCATGTTATTCAGTAAATTAGCATATATTTTTAGGGCATGTTGTGTGAAGAGCATTCACAGGATTGAATGCATATTTAGCACTTTTTCTTTCCACCTCCTACACAAGCTATGAGACGAGCTTTCTGAGTTGCTGGAGTTCTCTGCAAAGATGGGGGGGTGCTTAATTTTTCAGGCACGTGACTTGCTCTCTGAGATCGAGTGAGAACTGATGGTGAACTGCAGAGAGAACTCTAAACGAGGGGAGGATGACCTACACTCCAGTAAAGACCACGAGAGTCGGATTAGGGGAGAGGGCAGCAGGGAAGTCAAAAGAATAGTGCCCTCTCGTTTTCAGATCACACATTACTTGGGAAAACTATTATGTGTTTATTTAATTTTTTAAAATATATGTAGCACATGATCCGTAAAACAACTGTCTTTTTTGCAATTTGCTATCTAGTATATTAAGATTGAGAAGTTTTCCACAGCTATGTTCTGTAGGTTCTCGCTTTGACATTTCCCAGTCTACTTCCATGGGGAATTGTGTGCTTTGTGTTACAAGAGGACCTGTCAACACACACCTTGCAGGCCCACATGTTTGAAGCTTGTAATTTCATTTCAGCGGGGCTCTTTGAGGCTTAAAGTCATTGGGAGATGGTAAGAGCAGCCTGGCAACGATATTCTGGAGTCTCTTCGGAGAGTGTTTTATTTCCTGCACAGAAGAATAGTTGACGTAACTGTGTTGTCCATGGCTGACTTCCAATTTTCCATGTTCAGACCATTAGCAGTTGCCGCGTTGCAATATCTTGTTTGCTATCATCTCTCCCTACTCCTTCAGACTCCAAACATAATTCAGACAAGGACAGGCGAATTGTATTAAGCTGTTTTGGGTCGCCTTAGGCTTTCCAGTTTCTTCAACACTGTGGCAGACATGTCTTTAGGTGTAGTCCTGGAAATATCTTTTCAAAATGTCTCTCATATCTGGGTTGTCTCTTTTCTTCCTTCCTCCCTCTTTTCCTTGATCTTGGCTACTGTTTTGTTAAATGGTTGGGCTGGATCATCATAGAAACTGCCATTTGCCACGAAACAAAGCCCATGAAGTAGACTCAGGAGAATGGGATTACCAAAACAAGGCAAAGTCAGGAAGTCAATTTTCATAATGTGAGGATGTATAGTGTCATTTTGGAAGTATTTTTATCTTGGAGTCAAATGCCATTAAAATGTGCATCTTATTGTACGATTAGCTAGTCTGCTCAGGAACTGGTGCGTGTGTGTTTAAAGTTCATGTAAAAAGTATTATTCATGCCCGATTATAAGCTACCTACTATTAGTAATGTTAAATATATATGGCTAGAGCAGTGACAGGGAACTTGTGTCCCACTTATATATTGTTGGACTACACCTCCCATCATTCCTGGCCATTGATCATGCATGCTGTGGCTGATGGGAAGAGGAGTCCAACAAAATCTGGAGGACCATAGTTAAGTGGCCAAGTCTGTCTTTCTAATAGTCACTCCTGAGGGTCAAGTTACACTTAAGGGGGCATTTTTCAAAGGCTAAGTGTTGCATGTGGGGTAATTTTTGTTGGAATCAAAGCTCTCCTTCCCTATATGATTTGATCCTGATGTGGTCCTGCACACTATGCATTTAATGTAATGTGTAGTTTGACCCTGAGTCAGAGCTGATTCAATGCTATTACAAAGAAAAGGGAAAAGAAAAATCAAGAATCACCGAATCTTCCTCTTTTTTAGTTTCCACAGAGAATAGAAGACACTGATTTATAGGAATTTAAGGTCACTTTCTGTGGAAATATGCTGTGCTGTGTTTTCCAGTATTTTCCACAATGATTTCACACGGACTTCATGTTCAAATGATGAGGTTTTAATTTTATTTTAAAAGCTATGCCGGCAATTTTCTAGCATGGGAAAGATGTTCCTTCCTTGTGAGAAATTTTGTGCTTCTCTGTGGCACAAAGGTTGGTTGATGAATGAAAATGTCTTAATATAAATTGAAAAAGTGCACAGTTATGAGGGCTAGGATTCATACAACCAGGAATGTGTTTTCACACATCCAAGAGGGATTTGGAGTGGTTCAGATTTGGGGAACCTGTGTCCTTCCGGATGTTGTTTGACTCCAGTTCAGATCCTTCCCAGCCCCTATGATCAGAATGACAGGAACTGGAGTGCAGTACAATCTAGAGAGACACAGGATCTGCATTCCTGCAGCAGACAATGATTATCATCTGGTGCCCCAGATGTTGTGGAAGGTGTTGACACATCCAGTGGCGTAGCGTGGGGGTGCAGGGGGGCCAGCCGCACCGGGCGCAACATCTGGGGGTTAGGGTTAGGGGGCGCAAATCCATGGGTTAGGGGGCACAAATTACTTGCCTTGCCCCGGGTGCTGACAACCCACACTACGCCACTGGACCCATTCTAGAACCTGCTTGGAAGTTTTGGGTTGTTTTGGTATATAAATGTGAGGTGATGTGAGTTGTACAACCTCTGGAGGACACTGTATTGACTACACTTGCTAGACAATTCTGAGGTAGGTGGTCCAGTGGTCTGACAATGGTATAAGGCAGCTTTCTGTGTAACTGAGGAATACACCCCACTAGGAGTAGTTGCAGTATAATAATTAGAGTGCCTGGCTGTGACCAAGGAGATTCGGGTTCTAATCCTCATTTGGTCATGGAACTCACTGGATGATCTTGGACTCTTTCTCAGCTTGCCACTCAGAAGGTTGGGAGTTCGAATCCAGTGATGGAGTGAGCTCCCGTTGCTCTAACCCAGCTCCTGCCAACCTAGCAGTTCAAAAGCACGCCAGTGCAAGTAGATAAATAGGTACCACTGTGGTGGGAAGGTAAATGGCGTTTCCGTGCGCTCTGGTTTTCATTACAGTGTTCTGTTGTGCCAGAAGCAGTTTAGTTCTGCTGGCCACATGACCCGGAAAGCTATCTGTGGACAAACGCCCTCAGCCTGAAAGCGAGATGCGCACAGCAACCCCATAGTCATGTTTGACTGGACTTAACCTTCCAGAGGTCCTTTATCTTTACCTTTACCCTCATGAAGTAAGCTCCTACCTTTAATCTCTAGTGTCTGCATTTAAAAGGATCTCATGGAGAAGTTATGGCAAAGACCTTGGTGATCAATCTCTATTCAGGGTATGAAGTGAACCAGATAGACTTTGCATAAGGAAGCACTTTCTGTTCCAAAAGTTGCTGGAAACTGCAGGAAGGGAGAGTGCTCTTGCATTCAGGCCCTCCTCAGGGTCAGCACAGTTGATTGGACCAGATGGGCCATTGGCCTGACCCAGCAAAGCTCTTCTTGTATTCTCAAAAAGCACCATGTTTTCTGAAAAAATAAGGTCTCCCCCGCCATTGGGTTATTAAACCACTAATTCACCAGACGCCGCCAGAATGGAACAAGACATCAGTGAATAAATAAAGTCCTACATCCTACACAGCTGAATGCTGCAAATAGCCAATATTTTCCCCCTTACAAAATTACACAACAAAAAAATAACAAAAGGCCACTGGAGGGTTCATTTCAAATGCCCTCTTTGTCCATTCAGGACATGTTGCTGTGTTCCTGTTGCAAAGGAATGTCCAGTGTTCTGAATGCTGCATTGTACAGTTTATCACGAAGACTTCATTTCATATCTAGTATATTAAGGCATAGCATCTTGGCCAATGAACTGAGCGCTGGCCCTGCAATATCTGGGAGGAGAAAGTGTAGCTGCCAGATAGTGGAAACACTGAGGAAATGGAACCAAAGCATTTCTTTTATTTGGTTCACTATCAGAAAACTGGTTTTAAGAAAAAGGTTGTCAAGTAAAGCAAATGCAATTCACTTTTCTTAAACCCCACACAAGTTAATTTCACACAGACACACAGAGAGAGATACACAGCCTTCTTTTTTATCCAGGCGTCCCACTGAAAGAGATAATAGCAGGTTGCACAGAGACCTAAACAACTTGATACACTCTTCCTACTTAGTGACTAACCCAGATAAGTAATTATTGGGCTTTGCGTGCTATAAAGACCACTTCTCTCTCTGAAAAGCCTGCTGAGAGAATGAGAGAAGGGAAGGGGTGAGCACTGAGGAGTAAGGCCAGGACAGCTGCAGCCCATGACTAAGGGCCACGTCTTGCGTGACGTGGAAGGGACAGGCCACAGCTGATCCATACATTTAAAGCACTGTTACATCACTTTGGGCTTCCCCCCAAAGAATCCCTGGAGCTGTTATTTCTTAAGGGTGATGAGAGGCTGCAATCCCCACAGTAGCTTAACAGTCCTTCTTCCCAGAGAACTTTAAAAAATATATATGAATGCGTTTTGGATGCCCTCCCCCCCTTGTTTTGTTTTTATGCTGGTTTTCAAGTATGTGATATTTATTTATTGCTGTGAGCAGCTTTGAGTGGCTTTTGTTTCTTTTTTAAAAAAGCAACTAATAAATATAGTCATAACTCAGAAGTCAAACGGAATCTGTTCTGGAAGTCCATTCGACTTCCAAAAGCCGCAAAAGTTGCATCGGACGTCCGGGTTCCAAAGGACGTTTGCAAACCGGAACACTCACTTCCAGGTTTGCAGCGTCCAGGAGCCAAAACGTTCAACTCGCAAGGAGTTTGGAATCTAAGGTACGACTGTACTAAATAAAAATAAATATAACATGTTTTAAAGCAGATGCTGCATGGTAACTGATCAGGGTTGGCACAGCGGTGGATTTCATCCAGTGGTAGGGAGCTGATTGGATTATAATTCAGGTCTGGTTCCACTTCTGGGATTGTACGCACTTTGCTGCACTAGCAAGCAACAAATTAGCTAAAGATCAGCCTTTAAGAATAGATAGGGCATCCTAGGTGGTCAACCAGCTCATTCTCTAAGCCAGATTTGTTAAGTATAATAGATTTAATTGAGATATATGTGTATCAATGAAGGTTTAAAGTGGAAAATGGCTAAATGTGTATTGCTAACATTGGGGGTTTTACACAGTAGTTTTCCCAAGGGGCTCTAAGCTCCTAAATGGGTTAGTGATTACCTACCAATTGTTTTCTAGTTACAGGTAGGTAGCCGTGTTGGTCTGCCATAGTCGAAACAAAATTTTAAAAATCCTTCTAGTAGCACCTTAGAGACCTCAGATACATGTGTATCTGAAGAACTGTGCATGCACATGAAAGCTCATACCAATAACTAACTTAGTTGGTCTCTAAGGTGCTTCTGGAAGGAAAAAATTGTTTTCTGTTACTCTAAACTGTTGTCATCTTAGATCAGGTGACCAAGGTACTGAGTTGCAAATTCGCCATCTTGAAAGGGTGGTGGCAGTTAGTTCTTTCTCTGAATGCCACAAGGAACAGAAAATGTAAATGAAGCTCTTGAGGAAAACAGCTCCAGGGAAATGGATGCTCTTAAAGAGAGAGGAAACTTTGCTTATAGGTCTGCTGAGCCTGTGCTGCACAGCACAAGACATTCTAAGGATATCTTGGCTGTGTCTTTGATGCTTATGTTTTGCTTTGAAGAGTTCTGCCAGTAAAAAAATTTGAAAATTGAATAATATTTTTGTGGGCATGGAGAAAGATTTCTTCCAACAGGAGTCAGTGCTTCCAGTCACTTCGAACAACACAATATTGAAATCTGCAACAAGTTTCTCATGCCACTAAATTGCTATCTTCATTTTCTTTCTTGGTTGGCCTCTGTGAGAACAGGATGCTGGTCTAGGTGGGCCACTGGCTTGATCTAACAGACTCTTCTTACGTTCTAAAATAGTTTTGTCTCTGCCTCTAATGTTTGAACTCTGTGGCACAGCCAGTGACGCTGATTAGCAGCAGGCAACAGCAGCCAATTTCATTTATATGCCAGCCTGAGACATCCAAAGGGTATATATGATCCATATTTTTTTAGGATGAGCTTCAGTTCAAGAGGTCCTGCCAGCATCATCAGAACATTGTTATACTACTTCACACTCTTGATGAAGTTCCTGTTGAGGACTCAGCTGCTTTTTCACCATCAAGGGGGAGGAAATGTCACAAATGAATTGTAGGTAATAGGTAATCACAGAGACAGGAGATCCAACCGTTGTGTGGCTCAGTTATGGAAATGCTCCTGTCTTTTGCTTCCCTAAATCCATTCTTCTGCCTTTCAGAAATTGCTCTTAAATGCCAAATATTTTCCCGATTCCTCACTCTGTTTCCCCCCATGTAGGAAGAGATGAGTATGGCAATCAAAAGCAGTAAATCTAGCTTCCCACAAGCCATTATTCAGATGCTCCCTTTCATTGCAGGGTATAAATTGGATTAGTAATGATAGTTTGGGGAAACTTTGTACTTGTTCCTCTTGCTTTTATGCAGCAGGAGACCTGAATCCAAAATCTCTCCTTCTGATACCTACATTTATTATACTTCTCTTTTACACCTATGATCTCCACCAGATACTTCTTGCAATGCACAGCTGAACATCTGCTGCCCTTATGTGACACCCAGAATCAGCTGCCTGATGTGGCCTCCTCCCTTTGCCCAACAGTAGGATCAGCTCCAGCTAGAACCCTGGTCCTGGGATCCTCTCATCTCTCTGTCTCTCTTAACAGCAATGCCAGAAGTGTGATAATGTAGGTCAGGACTAGGGCACAGATGGAGTGTTTAGCACTTTGCCTCTGTGTCATTTCCCTGTTGACTTCCCCCACAAAACTGTTTGTAGGAAATAGCAGTGTTGGAGGTCAATAGCACATGGAAGGAAGAAGCTTTCATTGGGAAAACAGAAAGCAGAAAGGGCCCAACAATCACAACTGTATGTTTCAATCTAGATCCTGTTCACAGAGCACAACCACATCAGCTGGGGCTGATGGGAATGTAGTCCAAACAGCTAGAGGTCATTAAGTTAGTGAAGACCAGGCTATGGATTAATGTCAAACTGTTCAGTGAAGCCAATGATTGCTTCTCCAAAGGGTATTTCTAAGACAAGAAATTTTTCAGAAAAATGCAAGCTGCTGTTTTTGTTTTGTTTTGTTGTTGTTTGTTAAAATACCCTCCAGAATATTGTACACCATCTCACCATCTTGTTTGAAGACCCACCACAGCAAGGTATTGACTCAGAATACACATTCCATCACTTAAAAATGGAGATCTTTGGGAGAGATCATTATTATTCAGGAAATATGCATATGCACCAGAGGCAGAATTGCAACAGCACAAAGAAGCCCGTGTGACAGCTCTTGACCTTTGAGTCCTCTGCTGGATGCCTTTGTTGTACCTGGGAAGGGGAAATTCCACTTGGTTGAAACCCAGCAAGCTGACCTGCGCTGATCCTTTTGCTCGGAATTGACTGGAAAAGTGAGAAGGTGTTCATATAAGCAATAAAATAATTGTGAAGGAAAGATGGCAGTGAATATCTTGCTTGACATTGGCATTCACCTCCCAGAGGGTGGCAGTTTTGGAAGACAGGGGGAGGATTTGGGCAAGATTGGTTCTCCTCCTTTAGTGAGCCTAGTCTCCTCACTGATAGCGTAGCTGTTGGTAGTTGTTGCTCCTCCAATACATTGTCATTTCCACCTTCTGCTGTGCCCAACAGAGCCAGTGAGTGAACAGGGAGTAGCAGATATTACTCCCAGTTTTTACTACTGAAGGTCCCTGTTGTGATGGCCTGGGACTCGGGCTCGGACTTGGAGCCAGAGGAGTCTCAGTCTGCACTGGATCCTTTGCCTCAGGTGGCAGCTGAACCTAGTCTGGGGCCTGATTCTGAAGAGCCCCAGTCTGCACAGGTTCCCCTGCAACAAGCACCAGCTGGGCCGAGTCAGGGGCCTGAGCCTGCCCTGGCTCTAGATGTGGGGATTACCTCGTTGCCTTCAGCTGGGCCATCACTTACAGCTTCTCCAGGGAGAGGCTGAGGCGGCCCCTGGGTCTAGTAACCCACCGACGTCTCCCGAGCTGCAGAGACTGAGGTCTGAGAAAAGGAGAGACCTGAGTACTCGCAGGAGGAGTGCTCGCCTTCGGGCGAGACAGGGAGGTGAGTCACCGGGGGATCACGACCGGCCGTTACCCCAAGAGAGATAAAAGGCTGCTGGACCCTGCCCCAAGTTCTGGGAGCAATGTTGCTGTTTGCCAGAACCTGCCTGTGATCCTGTGCCTGACCTTGCCTGGTTTCCTGCCTCGTGTCCTGCTTTGGTCCTGTCAGACTGACTCCTCGTGGAACCCTTGGATTCGGGACTGGACCTGGACCACATTGCTCAGGTTACCCCCGGGCCTTCCCACAGCTCCCTAAGTCTCCTCCTCCCCTGGTTCCTTTCCAGGTAATCTGAGGCTCCATCCTCTTGCCTGTCATACCTCTTCAGGTTATGGGAGACCAGTGGAGGAGAGGAGCTGGTCGCAACAGGAGTGGGAAACACCCATGTCTCTTCTCCAGCCTGACTCATCTCTTGCCTCTTGCCACCTCCTCCCCACACCCTACTCTCCTGCTGCAGATTCTGATTCTGATTCCAGGCTTCTCTCTGCCACAGACTCTTCCTGATCACTAAGCCCTGTTACCTCTTCAGCTTCTGACACCTTCTCCTCCCACTCTTCTCTCTCTGACCACTCCTTGTTGTCCTACCAATCCCTGGACTCTGAGCCTCCTTCCCTTGGGGTTCCCCAGCTGGTTCCTCCTACCATTCCTCTGCGCCCAACCGGTCCGTAGAGAGAAAAGGAAGCCTGTTTCTGTATGTTGTGTTCCAAGCACAATCAGTCACTGGCATTGCTTCGGAATTATGTGCAAAGCCACCCGTTTCTTCAGTTATATCTCTCTTCCCTCTATGCAAATGTGAGAGAACGCACACAAGTGGAGTCCTGTATCAGCGCCAGCATGCTCTTAAAAGCTGGTATTGCTACATAATTCTAGACAGCTTGTCATTATTCATTAGCTCAACCGCAAATGTTACTTGTGGGAGGGAGAGTTGTGATTATTATCCTCAGGCTGCTCCTACTGTACTTGTGGTCTGCGTAGCCTAACTTCCTCTTTGGTTTTCAGTCATATACCCTCAGCTGATGGAACCCAGCGATCATCTTTCAGATTATGTAATGCCATCAAATAATTGTGGTGAACCCAGGAAAATGCCTTCTTGGTCTTGCTGCTGCCCACAGCATGTGTTTTTTTAAAAAAAAAAATCATGGTTGGGTGTGAAGAGCAATAATGTGTGATGGACAGTAGTGTGCAGTGGCTGTGGAAAAAGCAAATTCCTTTGAATTGAAAATAAAAACTTCCAAGATCATAATGCAGCTATACAAACTGTGCAACCACAGTTGGAGTACTGTGTATAGCCCTGGTCACCTCACCTCACAAAATATATTGTAGTAATAATAATAATAATAATAATAATAATAATAATAATTTATTTGTACCCCAGCCACTCTTGGCGGCTTCCAACAAAGATTAAAAATACATTAAAATGTCACACATTGAAAACTTCCCTGAACAGGGCTGCCTTCAGATGTCTTCTAAATGTCAGGTAGTTGTTTATCTCTTTGACAACTGATGGGAGGTCATTCCAAAGGGCGGGTGCCAGTACCGAGAAGGCCCTCTGCCTGGTTCCCTGTAGCTTTGCTTCTCACAGTGAGGGAACCGCCAGAAGTCCCTTGGCGCTGGACCTTAGCGTCCAGGCAGAACAATGGGGGTGGAGACGCTCCTTCAGGTATACTAGGTAGAGTTGGGAAGGGTTCTATGAATTGTCTTATTTCCTTTTAAAGCTATCTTAAGTTTATGGTTGTCTCACCACACCTTTAATTTAACTATGTGCGGTATGTGCAGAAGTATATTATATTACTTTCCTCCAAGAAGCTTAAGGTGATGCACATGGCTCTCTATCTCTCCATATGCGGTAGGCTGGCTTGAGCGGCAGTGACTAGCCCAGAGTAACCCAATGGCCCCATGGCCAAGTGGGGATTTGAACCCTGGTCTCCCAGGTCCTATTTCAACACTCAAACCAGTACACCCCACTGTCTCTCTATGCCAAGAAGAGGAATGGAATGGTTTTATGATAACATAAAAAAAGCCTAGTGGCTCTGGAGCAAGAAGACTGGCGAAGCCAATCATGCACATCCTTCAAGTTAGTAGCAGATGTAACCTGCACCCTTAAAGCCAATAATAAGGTTTTGCCTGCTTCCGGAGGGTAATCAGCTAAGCGAAATGCTTGTTAGCCTGCATGCTCATCTTCTTGAATACAGTGGTACCTTGGATTAAGAACTTAATTCATTCTGGAGGTTCGTTCTTAACCTGAGGTACCACTTTAGCTAATGGGGCCTCCCGCTACCACTGCACTGCCGGAGCACAATTTCTGTTCTCATCCTGAAGCAAAGTTTCTATTTCTGGGTTAGCAGAGTCTGTAACCTGAAGCATCTGTAACCCGATATTACCACTGTATTCATACTTTACCCTAGTAGTTTACCAATGCTGGGGAGAATCCAAAAAGCTTTCATGTTCTAATCATCACTGCAGGTACTTTCTCCAACCGAGTGATGCCTTTTTCTTTCAACTGGAAGAAATGTTAAACACCATCCTGGTAGATGGACGTTAGTGTATGCATTGTACCTAAGGGCGCTCTTGAGAGAGAAACGCACAATGTCAATAACTGCAGAGCAACCACTTCAACAACAGCAAGAGTCTTTTCTTAGGTGTACTGCAGATTTTCAAACACAGTTTGTGGCTGTTACTCTCTCCTTATACAGCATAATGTTACAGTTCAGCTGGGAATAACGCTCAAAGTGCTTGTTGGCTCCCCTACCTCATGTATCTTTGGCCATAATGGACTTGTTCAGCCTCCATGGTCAGAGGTAGCAATGTTTCTGAATGCCAGTTGTAGGAAACTGCAGGATGGGAGAGGGCTCTTGTGCGCTTCCCACAGGCATCTGGTTGGCCATTGGGGGCCCAGGATGCAGGATAGATGGGCCACTGGCCTGATCAGGCAGGGCTATTCTTATGCACTTATCACTGCCCTTCTCTCTGTAATGAGTCATGCTAGGTGAAATAGCGATCACTGCAGATGGTGACAGCAGTTACGGAATTAAAAGACGCCTGCTTCTTGGGAGGATAGCAATGACAAACCTAGACAGCATCTTAAAAAGGAGACATCACCTTGCCAATAAGGGTCCCTATAGTTAAAGCTATGGTTTTCCCAGTAGTGATGCATGGAAGTGAGAACTGGACCATAAAGAAGGCTGATCGCCGAAGAATTGATGCTTTATGGTGCTGGAGGAGACTCTTGAGAGTCCCATGGACGGCAAGAAGATCAAACCTCTCCGTTCTTAAGGAAATCAGCCCTGAGTGCTCACTGGAAGGACAGATCCTGAAGCTGAGGCTCCAATACTTTGGCCACCTCATGAGAAGAGAAGACTCCCTGGAAAAGACCCTGATGTTGGGAAAGATGGAGGGCACAAGGAGAAGGGGACGACAGAGGACGAGATGGTTGGACAGTGTTCTTGAAGCTACCAGCATGAGTTTAACCAAACTGCGGGAGGGAGTGGAAGACAGGAGTGCCTGGCGTGCTCTGGTCCATGGGGTCATGAAGAGTCGGACACAACTAAACAACAACAACAACAGGTGAAATGGCATGGGTGGTGGTCAGGAGCCTGACATTTCGCACAGATGAAATGCCCAAGAATTACTGCACTAAGTTTCCCGTCGTCATCACTGCTCGTTTTTTAAGGCTCCCCTCTGTTTATTATACACTGTCCTTGTTCACACAACACAGCAAGCCAAACTATGGCTTACTATGTGGTGTCCCAGATTGAAGCCACTTTGCTGTTGTGCTAAGTCAAGGTTTGGCACAGTGAACCAGGACTTGTGGTTAAGTTCTCTCCTCAGTAACCATGCCAAAACCAAGATTAAAATAATAGAATCATAGAGCTGGAAGGGACCCCAAGAGTCATCTAAGCCAAACCCCTGCAATGCAGGAATGTCAACTAAAGCATCCAAGACAGATGGCCACCCAACCTCTGCTTAAAAACCTCCAAGGAAGGAGATCCCACCACTTCCAGAAGGAGTCCATTCCACTGTCGAACAGCTATTACTGTCTGAAAGTTCTTCCTGGTGTTTAGTCGGAATCTCCTTTCTTGTAGCTTGAAGCCATTGGTTTGGGTCCTACCCTTCGGAGCAGGAGAAAACAAGCTTGCTCCATCCTCCATGTGACAGCCCTTCAGATACAGTGGTGCCTCGCAAGACGAAATTAATTCGTTCCGCAAGTTTTTTCTTCTTGCGAGTTTTTCATCTCGCGAAGCACGGTTTCCCATAGGAATGCATTGAAAATCAATTAATGCGTTCCTTTGGAGACCGCTTGCCAGGCTGGTGATGCGGAGAAGGGCTTTTCTCCCCACCGCAAGCCTTCAGGACAGGTACTGGAACAGAGGGGAAGGCGCGCAGCGCTTCTCCTCTGTTCCCGGGGCTTGCGGTGGGAGGAGGGTTTTTCCTCCCCACCGCCAACATTCAGAACAGCATTCTGCATGTTGGCGGTGGGAAGGAAATCCCTCCTCCCACCGCAAGTCTTCAGGACAGCCATCCGAAGCCTGGCGGCGGGAGGAGGTCTCTCCGCCCCACCGCCAGCCTTCGGAGGAGGTCCGAGGACAGTGGGGAAGACGCGCTGCGCTTCCCCGCTGTCCCGGAGATTTCCCTATGGGCTTTCGTCTTGCGAAGGAAGCCCATAGGGAAATTCGTTTTGTGAAGCGCCTCCAAAACGGAAAACCCTTTCGTCTAGCGGGTTTTCCGTCTTGCGAGGTGTTCATCTTGCGGGGCACCACTGTATCTGAAGTTGGCTATCATATCCTCTTTTCCAGGCCAAACATACCCAGCTTCTTCAACCATTCCTCATAAGACTTGGTTTCCAGACCCTTGACCATCTTGGTTGCCCTCCTCAGCACACATTCCAGCTTGTCAATATCCTTCTTAAATTGTGGTGCCCATATTGTCCCAGAACCACCATGCCACCATCCAAAGGCACCCTGAGAGGGACCTGCCCTGGAAGGAAGACTGAGAAATTAATAGGTCCTTTTGCACCAGGTCTGCTTGGGGCTTCCAATTTCCTCCAACCTCTCCTTCCCCTCACCAACCTGTCTTCAACTGGTTGAAATTGCCTATGTTAAATGCATGCAAGATGGGGGTGTTGCTGTGCTCAATCTCCTCTGGTCCTAGAATAGAATGTTGTATGTATGGAGCCCCATAGCGCCAGCCTTATTCACAGCAGTCTGGTAGCAAACCCATCTGGATCCTAGAGGACAGGACTCATCCCTGAAAAAATATAGCCTTAGGCTAGAAACTCAGATAACATTTAAAGACAGCATCTGCAAAGGCAAAGATGGGGATAAAATTGGAACACTGATTTTATCCCTAGAGGTACCAGAAAACAGAGACTGCGAACAGTTCAAGAAGGTGTAAATAGTATTTAAATACTACTACATTTTTTTTTTAAAAAAACACCATTTCTGTGCAATACACATTTCATGTTCTGAATAGCTAATCATGCCAGGCAGCATAAAATGTGGGTGTTTCTAGTGACATTAATAAGCACGTAATCAAGAATACAATCCTCCCTGCCGCAGCCTAATTTAGCTGAGGTTACAGCATTTTCTTCTACAAAGGACTGCCCTCCATTAATCATAGGTAAGCACAATTACAGTTCTCTTACCTCATTTTGAGAAGACAAATAATGCACCCAGAGAGCATGAGTGTTTGTCAGTCCTAGCCACCCCTTAGTACATATTTATTAATGTTTCATCTGGAAATTGCATTTGTCTGAGATTATACATGGAGTAAGTGTTGCATGTTAGAAAATACAACTCACTCGCTTATTTGTAAACACTGAAGTCATTACTGTGCCTGCATATATGCGTGAACAATGATCTAGTTAGCATAATATGCATAAGCCTCAGAACTCATGTTCCCTCCACCCCCTTCAGCATGGCCACGATGAGGAAACTGGAAGCTTTCGCTTCCATCTTCAACTAACCACAATCACTTGTTTGTTGTTGTTGTTGTTTAGTCGGTTAGTCATGTCCGACTCTTCGTGACCCCATGGACCAGAGTATGCCAGGCACTTCTGTCTTCAATCACTTGTTACACCCCAACAAACTGTGGTTAGTCTTAACTGGCTTAGAAAATAACTCAGCATTTTTAAATGACCCTGGGTACCAGTTAAGACTAACACAGATTGCACATTTGGACAAAATGAGGAACTGCAGTTAGTCAAAAATGAAAGTGAAAGCTTCTGGTCACCCAGGCTCATCCCTATAGCACTAAACCATGGTCTGATGCTAACATGAAAATGCCGGTTGCTGTAAACCACTGGAGGACTGTTGTGCTTGGTTCCTTCTTGAGGGTTTTCTGCAGGCATCTGGGAGGCCACCATGAGAACAGGATGCTGACCAGGAAGTGACCTCTCCAGACAGCAGAACAACTCTTCTTTTCTTATCTCTGTGTCTGCAATCTCCTGGGTGACACGGAGACTGTTAGGCAGTTGAATGCACATGGATACCCACATGACCTGAAGGTGCTGCTGTGCAATGCCAGGTCAATGATTCATAAGACCACTGCCATCCATGACTTGATCATGGATGGAGGACTTGACCTGGCATGTGTAACAGAGACTTGGTTGGATGAAGCAGATGGGCCTGTCCTTGCCGCTGCTTGTCCACCAGGCTTCTCTTACGCACAGCAACCCAGGTCATGTGGGCGGGGAGGGGGGGTTGCAGTGATTTTTAGAAAGTCATTAGTTTGCACCAGGCGTCCTATTGGGAAGACCCAGTTTTCTGAGTGCATGTTCTGGAAGTTGGGCAATAGGGGCAGTACAGGATTCCTTTTGGTGTACCGACCTCCCCGCTGCACCAAGGATTCCCTGCCCGAGCTGCTTCAGGTCGTGGCGGATGTTCTCCTGGAGACACCTAGCTTGGTCGTCCTAGGGGATTTTAACATCCATGCCGACACGACCTTACAAGGGGCAGCTCGGGACTTCGTGGAAAGCATGGCCTCCATGGGGCTGTCCCTGAATAAGTCTGGCCCAACCCATAGCCGCGGACATGCCTTGGACCTGGTGTTTACCTCTATGGATGTTGGTGATCTGACACTAAGTAAAAGTGAAACAAAAGAAGTGCCATGGTCAGATCACTTCCTGGTGCAACTGGACTTCTCTGCGACCCATCCCCTCTGCAGGGAGGTGGGACCAATTCGGATGGTCCGCCCCTGCCACTTAATGGATCCAAATGGTTTCCAGAGAGTGGTAGGGGATGCTTTATCCCATGTTGATGGCCTTTCAGCCGATTCCCTGGTGGCCCGCTGGAATGTGGAGCTAACCAGGGCTATTGACTGTTTGGCTCCGAAGCGCCCTCTCCGATTGCATGGAGCCCGGAGAGCCCCGTGGTTTTCCACGGATCTGAGGGCAATGAAACAATCGTTGAGACGGCTAGAGCGCCGGTGGCGGATAACTCATTCCGAATCTGACCGGACACAGGTTAGAGCTCAACGTCGAGCCTACCAAGTGGCGATAGCGACGGCGAAGAAGAATTTCTTCACCGCCTCTATTGCATCTGCAGAAAACAGCAGCAGGAGACTTTTTCAGGTGGTTCACAATTTAGCGGAACCACCTGTAACATCGGGGCCCAGTACGGGCCACATATTCTCCTGCAATGATTTTGCAAAGTTTTTTGCAGATAAAATCGCTCAGATTCGGGAAGAAGTAGACTCCACCGTGGGAGCAGGGCCGGGGCGGGAGAGTGCTAGAGCTCTGTCTAGTCAAGTTGAGTGGGATCAATTCCAATCTGTTACCTCCGAGGATGTGGACAGGCTGCTTGGACAAGTGAAACCAACCACCTGTCTCCTGGATCCTTGCCCATCCTGGCTTATAAAAGCTAGCCAGGA
This sequence comes from Podarcis melisellensis, assembly GCF_964234715.1. Lineage (NCBI taxonomy): Eukaryota > Metazoa > Chordata > Lepidosauria > Squamata > Lacertidae > Podarcis > Podarcis melisellensis. Next base: position 15,941,881 of record NC_138541.1, on the reverse strand, counting down.
AGGACTGGGCGATGGGCTTCGTGGGGTGGTGAATGCTTCCCTCCGTGAGGGAGCCTTCCCAGACCCACTGAAAGAGGCGGTTATTAAACCGCTTCTTAAAAAACCATCTTTAGATGCGGCCACAATGGCCAACTATCGCCCAGTCTCAAATCTTCCATTCTTGGGCAAGGTGATAGAGCGAGCGGTTGCTGAACAACTCCAGGCACGTCTGGAAGAAGCGGACCATTTGGATCCCTTCCAGTCGGGATTCAGGCCTCATCATGGGACTGAAACTGCCTTGGTCGCACTGGTTGATGATCTCCGGCGGGCTAGGGACAAAGGTGAGAGCTGTTTCCTAGTTCTGCTGGATCTCTCAGCGGCGTTTGATACCATCGACCATAACATCCTTCTGAACCGTCTTGAGGGGCTGGGAGCTGGGGGCACTGTCCTACAGTGGTTCCGCTCCTTCCTCCTGGGCCGTGTTCAGAAAGTGGTGGTGGGGGATGAGTGTTCAGACCCCTGGGCTCTCACTTGTGGGGTGCCTCAGGGTTCTGTCCTCTCCCCCATGCTTTTCAACATCTACATGCAGCCACTGGGAGAGATCATCAGGAGGTTTGGGCTGGGTGTTCATCAGTATGCAGATGATATCCAGCTCTACCTCTCTTTTAAATCAGAACCAGTGAGGGCAGTGAAGGTCCTGTGTGAGTGTCTGGAGGCGGTTGGAGGATGGATGGCGGCTAACAGATTGAGGTTGAATCCTGACAAGACAGAAGTACTGTTTCTGGGGGACAGGAGGCGGGCAGGTGTGGAGGATTCCCTGGTCCTGAATGGGGTAACTGTGCCCCTGAAGGACCAGGTGCGCAGCCTGGGAGTCATTTTGGACTCACAGCTGTCCATGGAGGCACAGGTTAAATCTGTGTCCAGGGCAGCTGTTTACCAGCTCCATCTGGTACGTAGGCTGAGACCCTATCTGCCTGCGGTCTGTCTCGCCAGAGTGGTGCATGCTCTGGTTATCTCCCGCTTGGACTACTGCAATGCACTCTACGTGGGGCTACCTTTGAAGGTGACTCGGAAACTACAACTAATCCAGAATGCGGCAGCTAGACTGGTGACTGGGAGCGGCCGCCGAGACCATATAACACCGGTCTTGAAAGACCTACATTGGCTCCCAGTATGTTTCCGAGCACAATTCAAAGTGTTGGTGCTGACCTTTAAAGCCCTAAACGGCCTCGGTCCAGTATACCTGAAGGAGCGTCTCCACCCCCATCATTCTGCCCGGACGCTGAGGTCCAGCGCCGAGGGCCTTCTGGCGGTTCCCTCATTGCGAGAAGCAAAGCTACAGGGAACCAGGCAGAGGGCCTTCTCGGTAGTGGCGCCCACCCTGTGGAACGCCCTTCCAGCAGATGTCAAAGCGATAAACAACTACCTGACATTCAGAAGACATCTTAAGGCAGCCCTGTTCAGGGAAGTTTTTAACGTGTGATTTTACTGTATTTTTGGTTTTTATGGAAGCCGCCCAGAGTGGCTGGGGAGGCTCTCCCAGGTATCTGAACGTAAGAAAGAGAAACACAACTGAGAATATTATGTGTCCATATTCAAAAATTCTGTTGGTCTTGTTTAACAAGATGGTCTCATTAAGAAAATGCTGAACTTGTAACCGAATAAAGCTGCTAAATATTTCATTGCATACCAGTCAGTAGTAACCGGAGACAGGAAATTATTATAAACTCTGCTGATTAAAAGAGGTAGATTTCTGTAAGCTTAACAGGAATAATTATGCTAATTCTGGGGTCTTAACTGAAGAGAGAACAGGCATCTATCTGCCTGTTCAGCACAGCATCTTAGTGGAAATAATCATCCTAATTCACTATTACCTTTTGTTGAGGATACTTTAAGAAACATCGCACTGCTCAAATGATACAATATAAAAAATATAATCTAAAATATAGTATGCTAAAATGATTGTTTGCTAGATAAACATGTTCAACAACAGGTGTGCTGTATTTGCTTTCATTGATGGTCAGAAAAACACCCAGCTTTTCTCATTAAAGTTAATTGGCAGCAGAGAAGCTTACTTGGGGAGGCTCTATTAGCACGGATAAATAATTGCAGAAGAATAAAGGATGATGCAGCTATTGGGTTTCATTCTTTAAACAGTGTCAGGAGCTTAGCGAACAGGTTGGAGAGTGCACTTAGGCATGGATCCAAAAAGTCAAGATCTGGGTTAATTCGGTAATTGCTAGTTTAAGGAGCAAGCAATCAATGAAGGTCAGTATTGCTAGACAGGAACACAACAGAAGATCAAACTGTGTGAAAGTAGGGGTGGGAAGACCTGCCCATTTCAATTATCTCAGTTCCTCAATATTTCAAGCCTAAAATTCAGTTCTCCACATTTCAGCACAATTTGCGGGGGTTTTGTTGTTGTTGCTGCTGCTGTTGGTTTTTTTAAAAAAAAAACTCATGAAAATTCTTCAGCATTTCAATATTAATTTCTCCTGATAAACACATTTTAGTTTGCAGTCTTGCCTAATGTACACACTTTTGCAAGCAATTTCTCCTAATATGAATTTTGCAAGTTATTTTCATGAATATATTCATTTTTTATGCACACGTTTCTACCTAATTTAAGTCTGGTCTTCAAGGTGCATCAGAATCTGGTCTACAGGTACTGTAATCCAGAGCTGGTAGCATGGAGTGTACCACTTCAGGCTGCATGTGGGGGATTCCATTTTTGAATATTCCCCCATGTGCAACAAACTGCCTGTTACAAGTTAAAAAAAAAAATCAGCAAAACAAAGAGAGGTTCAAGCCCAGCCTTTTTGCATCTCTGCTAGTTTTACAATTGCGGGGAGCTTTTTCTGTAAGGGAGCATTCAGTAATGTGATTATCTCCTCTCTGAAGTGACACATTTTACTGCCTCAGAATGCTACGACCCTGGTCATTTTGCTTTGCTCAGTACAGACCAGTCCAGAATAACCTGTCAGGTAGCTGAGGCGTATGTTTAGAAAATCTAGTGGGTCCCAGTATTTTATGATTTTCTGCCTGCAACTCAGCCAGCAAAAAATGGTTCTTTCCATTTTTACTAAAGTCAGACGCCTTCTGCTTTCATGCTACAGACGAAGGCAGACATGTTCTTTCTTGTGGAACCTCAAGAGTCATTGATGAGTGGGTTTTGCTTGACACACTTTTCATTCCCAGCAAGCCAAAAGGAAAGTCTGCTTTTTAAAAGAAAGGGGAAGGCAGACACAAAACGTTAAGCTCGTGATCAGCACAAACCTCAAAGTCAATATGCATTCTGATGGAGAGTAAAATTACTGAATACTCCCAACTCTTAATAGGGGGGCTGTTTTGCGTCTTATTTTAAGTTATTGGTATCTGTAACCTTGGAGACCAAATTCTTCAAATTTACCCACCTTTGGGATAATTTTTGCCAGGGGTTTCAAATGGATGCAACATGACTAGGGCAAAAGTAGCTTTTCACCACAACCTCTGTGAGACTTGCCTCTGAATAAACGGGCATAGGATTGTGCAGCTTGTGGGGGAAACATCAGGAATTCACAAATGTTTCATTATTATGGGTTCAATACAGACTAAATTAAGGGACATGGGTGGCACTGTGGGTTAAACCACAGAGCCTAGGACTTGCCAATCAGAAGGTCGGCAGTTCGAATCCCCATTACGGGGTGAGCTCCCGTTGCTCAGTCCCTTCTCCTGCCAACCTAGCAGTTCGAAAGCATGTCAAAGTGCATGTAGATAAATAGGTACCACTCCAGCAGGAAGGTAAACGGCATTTTTGTGGGCTGCTCTGGTTCAGAAGTGGCTTAGTCATGCTGGCCACATGACCCAGAAGCTCCCTCGGCCAATAAAGCGAGATAAGCACTGCAACCCCAGAGTCGGTCATGACTGGACCTAATGGTCAGGGGTCCCTTTACCTTTATCTTTACAGACTAAATTAGTAGCATTTAGTTGCCTTTGAAATCAGTGAGACTTAAAGTGCAATTAACTGACTTTACATCCAACCCAACATATATATTTTTAAGGAAAACTATAAAAATAATAATCAATAAAGCAGATGTTAAAGTGGATAGTGTGTGGAAATGAAAGTTAATTCATCTGGTGTTATTTTTTAAGGAACAGGATATGCAGTGGTCATAAAAAGTCAAAAGATGGACACTTTCAAAGAGTGGTCATACACACACCTTTGCCACAGTCACCTCCAATAAACAGGTTTGGTAGGATTTGTATTGCTCTGGAAGCATTTCAAATCTATTTAACCAACCAGGGGCAACAGCAGATGGAAGGAAGGAAGGAAGGAAGGAAGGAAGGAAGGAAGGAAGGAAGGAAGGAAGGAAGGAAGGCTCTATCAGATCTTAACTTTCAACTCACTTGTCACAGAAAATGTGCTATGGACTGTGCTATATATAGCCGTAACATGATTATAATTCTAAAACTTTCTAGTGCAGCGGTTTGACTGAATTCTCCATAGGTGAAGTAGTGATGCATTCCTTTGGTTCATGTCCTTTTATATAAGAAAAGAAAGTGAATTATAGCATGCATGATCTTTTATTTGCAGCTATTGCTTTGCCCACCTACATGAACACATGGTTGCATTTTTTATGCTGTACTTTCAAAAGTACTCAAAGGATGTTTGTTTGCCTCTCCTCTGCCCATCTCTGGGCTAATTGGAAATGTTTGGGTTGCCATGCCCCTTGTAGGACCATTGCTGGTAATAGTTTAAAGTGCTTTTTTCCTTTAAAAAAATGTTTAGGGGTACTCTCATTTTCCTACTCATTTTGAAATGCTGCCCCTCAATAAGGCCAAACTTAGACTCACAAAATGTTTAGGGGTACGCGTGCCCCTGCGTCCCCCCAGGGAAAAAAAGCACTGGTTTAAAGCCATCTCATCTCATTTCAATTGGCTTAAGGCAACAGTTTTAAGAGCAGCAGCTTCAAATACTTGTAGGAGAAACCAAGCCAGCCAATTGGCAGAATTTAGAACATAAAACTGAAACAGATGTTGCTGCCGAAGTTCTTGATCTAAATTAGAATTAAGGTCGCCATCAGAAGACATTGCGAGACAGGTCAATCAACCAAGTATGACTGAGGACTTGCTTGCATGCTGCCTGTTTTATATGTCAGTGACGGATGTTGCATCTAGTAGCTCATTAGGTATCTCAGCCCAGGACGAAGGGACCACTTTCCCATAATTTCCCTGTTAGCTCTGTTTACTCCATCTTGACTGTCAAATATGTCTTGGCCTACCAGTAATTGCTGCTTTCGAATGATCTATGGCTTCCTACATCTCGCAAGCCTGGAGCTTGTTAAAGCTGTTAAGCAGGGAATCATAGGGTTGCAACGTACAGAAAAGGTGATCTAGTCCATGGTTAAGAACATCTGCACGCTACACGGGCACACCAATATCAACCCATCTATGCCAAGGCAAACAACAATGTACCACCAACAGACTACGTTTGCAGTAGAAGAGCAGCTTATGAAGCACATACATGTTCATGGGGTACACGCACTAAGTATGCATGCTAGGGCAGGGAGACCCATTAGATCTGTTAGGAAGCTGTCTTATACTGAATCATAGAATTGTAGAGTTGGAAGGGACTTTGGGGATCAGTCCAACCCTCTGCAATGCAGAATTATGGGTCTTCCTAGCTCAGTGGCACCAGACAAGGAATCTTTTTCCTGGAGATGCTATAGTGAATCTGGGACCTTCTGCATGCAAAGCTCTACTACCAAGATGAGGGCCTTCCGGCTGTTGAGGAGGGGGAGGACAAAATTACTTCTGCTGGCACAAATATACCTTTACAAGCATTGTGAGTAAGAAGGACTGTGTTAATTTTCATGATGGATTTATAATTTATATGGAAGCCTGTGAGAAACAACAGCTGCACCCACATTGCCACTAGCCTTCCGGGTTTCATTAAATATCTTTGAAACGTTTACCAAAATTTAAAATGGAAAAAATGAGGAGCAGTTCTCCTTTTAAGGGAAATTTCTGTCTTCCACTTTCTCTGTGGCACCGATGGAACATTTTATGTTCAGTACTCCATTAACCAAACTGAGCAACAAATAGCTTTATTGGAAGTGGGAAGTGACGGGTTGCATTTCAAATTAAACCAAGAAGAAATCTGCCATGCTATTGTTTCCTCCTCTTGTTTACAATTGCAGAATGAAGAAGGCCTCCCACAGGAAGGAATGATGGATAACACAGACATGCCAGCAGACCCAGAAAACGAGGCCTACGAAATGCCTCCTGAGGTAAAATCTTTCTTTGATGGGTTCTCACAAAGTATACTATTAATGGGCACCTCATGATAGACGTCCTGGTCACTTATGCTTGAAGTGTTGGGAGAAATTTAGAAACTAGTTTGTCAATAAATATGTACTTCACTCACAGAAGAAACCTGTGGGCATCCCACATGCTGCCACCCATGGAGAAACAGTGCCGGCAGTGGTGCCAGTTTCTGGCAACATCTTGGCAGATCTCACTGAAATCTCGCACGATCTCATGAATTTTTTGTGGGATCTCACTGGAAACCGGTGTTGCTTCTCCATCAATGGTGGAGTGGGTGGGTGTTAGGATGCTGTCAGTGGCTCCCATCTGGTTGCCCAGGAAAGTATAAAGACAAGGAAAAGTTTATTACAGTCCTTTCTTTATTTCAACCTTTACAGAGAGAGGCTATAGAACTCAGTCTCTTTGATAATGGTGTTGTCCCAAGTGAATTTCCACACACTCCATCTCTCCCACTTCCTCATTCATTGTTCTCATCACCCCCTCTGTGGGTGCTGCTAGGTGCCCTCTGTCTCTGAGCTCTTTGCTTGCCTACTTTTAAGGCTCGCCAGGTTCTGGGAGATGGAGGGTCTAGAAAGCTTTCTAATGACAACATGTCAGCCGGGTGTTGCTCTACCTCTCCCATGATTTCCCAACTTTCCCCTCATCTGCCTCTGAGCTATGACCTCCCTCAAACCTCTGTTGTAAATCTATACTGTCTTCCTCTTCCTCCTCCCTGGAAGGGTCAGGATGGGAAGGCGGTCTACACCTCCTCTGCCCAGTCCCTGACAGTGGGGTGACCACAGGCATGCTTCTTCTTCAGTTTCCACCACCTGAGGCAGTGGATTCATCGCACCTCATGGGTGGGCAGGCCCTGCCCCCACTGCCCTGCCCCTTTCCACAAGACCACACTACTTACTGCTCCAGCATGGAATAAAAACAAACATGCATACATACATACTTGCATACACACATACATACATAATTCCATGCACATTTATCTAGGTGTAAACCCCACTGAACAAAGAGATACTTAGTTTGGAGTAACCTAAGGTTACGCTGTCGAACTGCAAACCCCCACGATAGAAGGAAAATAACATGTATTAATGATGAAATTTTTTAAAGAAAACAATGCCCCCTGAGTACTCCTGGGGGAGCCACCTTCTTTGTGATTTATCTTATAATACCAGTAAATTCAGTGTAAGGACTTTAATTTCAGATCCTAAACCAGTACCAAAAAAACCACAAACATGATTCATATTATTATTCACTGTGAAAAGACACACACAGGCTGCTTCCTCGGGCACACCATTTCTCAAAAGCCGTTTTAGAATTGTAGATTTTTGTTCTCCCTGCAAAACACTTTCCCCTCTAATAGCTTGCGTTCTTCAGTCAAGTTCCTACGGATGTATACCTACTTAAATTTAAATACAAAATTCTAGCCTTTAATGGACTGTGAATGTCACTGCATTACAGAATTTTCTAAAGAACTGTCTCCATTAAGATGGTGTATTTGCCATCATGCAAAGTAGTTCCCATAAGATTTTCCCACTCTGTGCATTAAAGTGATGCCGAAGAACATGACAAGATGCTTCTCCTTTCAAAGGGAAGAGGCTGCTATTGCATACACTCCAACATTCTGCTGATAATGGAACAGGGGCTTCTGCCTCTTTCCTAAAGTCCAGGATGCTTCTGCCCAGCTTAGGGAAGAAGATGTGATGCTTAGGGAAACACCTGAAAACATTCTAACCCATACATCCCTAGTGAGCAACAAGCTGAAACTAAGTACCAATTTAGTGTGAACTAGCACATCATATTGGGACGCGGGTGGCACTGTGGGTTAAACCACAGAGCCTAGGACTTGCTGATCAGAAAGTCAGCGGTTCAAATCCCTGGGACGGGGTGAGCTCCAGTTGCTTGGTCCCAGCTCCTGCCAACCTAGCAGTTCGAAAGCACATCAAAGTGCAAGTAGATAAATAGGTACCGCTCCGATGGGAAGGTAAACGGTGTTTCCGTGTGCTGCTCTGGTTCACCAGAAGAGGCTTAGTCATGCTGGCCACATGACCCAGAAGCTGTACACCAGCTCCCTCGGCCAATAAAGCGAGATGAGCGCTGCAACCCCAGAGTCGGCCACGACTGGACCTAATGGTCCGGGGTCCCTTTACCTTTAGCATATCATATATTGAGATGTTTTCTCTCTCTTCTTCTTCCTCCTCTTCCTTCTTCAATGTTGATGTTGCTGTTCCCAACAGGAAGAATACCAGGATTATGAACCTGAGGCTTGAATTCAACTCTCTTCCTTCTGTTAGCTGCTGGCAAAGACATCCTGTCCTGTACAAGTGCTGAGTTCCAATGTGCCCAGTCGTGAACTACTTTTTATAGTTTGTACAGTGTCTTTTGAAGTCTTCCATCAGCAATGATCGGAGCATCTGTAACTGCGTCCAGTTTTCGTTTCAGCGACCGACCTCCCTCTGAAACGAAGGTCTGGGTCTCAGAGCCATTGTTGTCGTCTGGATATTGTGGCTTCAAGTTCTAAAAAGTCCGAAAGCAGTTTTTTAAAATAAAATAAAAAACACCTAAGTGTCTACTCCTTATTTCTAATGCTGTACATGTTTTGTTGACAGGTTGTCGGTAATTTGGTATTGTTTCTGACACAAGGTTTTTTTAACTGTTACCTATGATCTTTCTTTTTCTGTCAAAGGATAACATTATTGTGAAAGTTGTTAATATATTTCTATACATATATACATATATATAAAGTAATTGAGCATGAACTATGCACCTATAAATATTTACTGTGGGATCTTACTTGTTTTGTGAAACGTTTTACTAACTTGTATTTGTAAATACCGGTGTCCGACTGGAATAAATAAAATGTTATCTGTTCAAAACTGGTGTTAAATAATTATCTCCCCCTTTTTCACAATAAATTCTCATGTTGGGGTTGTGCCACATACTAAATGACAGCAAATACATGTTTTCAGCTCCCTGAAAAGAACCAGTGATGGACACTCTCCCCTGTCTTGCCTTGGGGGGGAAATCAAAACTCGGTGAGATTGCTGAAATCCCTATCAGTCTCTCTTCTTCCAGGCAAACTGATCCTTGTGACAAAGGTGGGTGTAGGAAATTAATCCTGAGGCTATGCAAAAGCTAGTGTTGCTAATGTGGAATTGTGGCCCTTAAGGATTTACCTTGACATCGGCAAAGCCTCTGAGCCCCACTGCCTTGCCTCTTCCTCTCTCCTGCTCAGTAAACAGCAACTCAATTTTTGGGAGGTCAAGTGAGTGCCACTGCCCAACCATGCCATCCACAGGGAAACATTGCAAAATCCCTCTCATTTCACTGTCTGCAAAAGGGCAGCGAAACAGGGGCCATTTCAGGTGTCTAGAGTATTGTTGGCATCTGTCTGTCTCAAGAGGCAATGGAGTGCACCTCCAGGGGTGAAGTCAAACTGCTGCATCAGTGGCACCGAAGTTACCTCCCCGGGCACAAGCCTGTATCCTGGGCTTCCCAGATGACAGGATGATGTGGTCCAAAGGAAAACAGAGCAATGTGTTTGGCACCAGCTTGGTTAAAGGAAGGAGGCATAGAAGGTGCCATCCAACCATCTTAGGGACTCCACTCTGGATTTGTGTAAGGTGTAGTAGTGTAGTGGTTAAGAGCGGTGGACTCGTAATCTGGTGAACCAGGTTCGATTCCCTGCTCCTCCACATGCAGCTTCTGGGTGACCTTGGGCTAGTCACACTTCTTTGAAGTCTCTCAGCCCCACTCACCTCACAGAGTGTTTGTTGTGGGGGAGGAAGGGAAAGGAGATTGTTAGCCGCTTTGAGATTCCTTAAGGGAGTGAAAGGCGGGATATCAAGTCCAAAGTCCAAACTCCTCCTCCTCCTCCTCCTCCTCTTCTTCTTCTCCTCCCAAAGATATCCCACAAGGCAGCAGAAGTTTGGGATCAGTTTTCCTCTTCCTCCATGGGCTACCTTCCCAGTTGATGCCCCTCACTTCCCTCTACAGCATGTGGAAAAGCCACCTTCCATGACCAGATGACTTGTCTGCATGCTTTGTCTGCTGTCCAGCTGTTAAATGTGGATGAACAATTTTCAGGCACCTCCTGCTCTCCCTTCTTAGTTTTGTTTAGCTTTAAACTGGACTTGGACTTCAACTACAGGAGGGTGCCTTCAAAATAAGAGGGCTTTGCTCTGTAAAGTAGGACCTCGGTTTTCACGCTTGGTAACAGGAGACCTCTCCTTAGGCATGCACCCCCCCACACACAATTAATGTATTTTTCATAGATGTGCATGAAGATGTCTTAATTATTTATCGCATTGTGTCAAGTTGCCATCATATGGTGCTTCTGAACCACTGTCCTTGGAAAATATTAAGTGCATAAATTCATCTGGAAGCAGTGAGTCAGTTGTGTTGGTCTCTTCCAGCTATATTTCCCTCCTTCTTGTCTAGGTTCACATGAGCCAAACCACTCGCAGTTTGAGGCAAGCTGCAATAACACTGTGAGAGTAGCCCCCAGTTCACATGCCTGCCGAAAAACCTGCCCTCAGATGGCCAGAAAGGTAGCTGCCCATAGGCTGTCATGGTTTCCATGGCAACCATGTGAGAAAGAGCGAGATGCTGCGAACGAGTAATAAGCTGCATTTCAATGAAATTCCTCTAGATCCTGCACAGCCGCTCCCCCCCCCCCAGTAGACAAAACACTTGGGGAAAGGGGGCCTTTATTGCTTGTGGAACTACAGAAGACAAAATTCAGACTTCAGGTATCGGAGCTGAAGCTGACCCTCGCGAAACTGAATCCTCCAATGATCAAATGAACAAGACGCAAAGGGCTGACCAGAGTGGCTGTGCTTTTGTTTTGAAAGCAACCAGAGGCTCTGTGCAATAAGGAAAGCTGCTTAGAGAAGAATAACTGAGCCTAAGTCAGGAAGCAAGAAGCAGAAATGCTCGTTCCCAGTTTCTCTCTCTCTCTCTGCTTGGACATGAACTTAGCAACCACTAATTTTTCCAAAATTTGCATTCACCCGCTTGGAAATCTAGTGGGACACGAATCCTCCTTTTAACCACACGTCTGCAGCCAACATGTAGTGAAATCATCCCAATCATTTGGCAGACAATATAGCTGGCCCAGTATCTTATATGTCCAGAGCTATCAGAGCTGGAGCCTGTAATGTCCAGTCCTGCCTTGTGCTACCCCATTTTTGTTGCAGTGGGGGGTGGTGGCAAGATCTGAGTCCTGCGGCCTGAATGTGGTGGCCCTCCGTGCCTCTCTCTGGCCCTCAAGACATACCCTCCCCAGCCACACCCTCTCTTCTCAGCCTTCATTGGCCCTGCATCACACCCTCCTTCTGTGTTTTTGCCTGCCTGGATTGTGTCCTTGAACCCACATAATGCCTTTTGCTCTGTTCACCCACCTCAGGTCCCCATTCCAGACTGAAAAGATCTCCTGGCAAGGATGTTCCCCTCCCCCACGCTAGAGAGTGACCTTTGGCTTTCCCCTCATGTGTTTGGGCTGAAAGCTTCCTTGACTATGCCTGCCTGCCTGCCCGCCCTCACTTGCTCTGTTGCCTGTCTACCTGCTGATTACCCTCACACCTTTCTGATTCCACTTATAGATCAGCCTTACAACACTGGTGACTGGAATCATTGATCAGAGAATACATGCTCCGTCAACTGGTTTATGAAATGGTTGCATGCACACAGTGATTATTTACCAATTGCCAGGTGCCCGTCTGTATCCTCCCGCTATTATCGTACCAAGTGGTAATGAGAATTTTATCACACCACGAGTGCAGACAAATGGGGGTTAAATGGTTGGCTGCACCTCCCTCTTTCTTCCCCACTTTTCTCTCTCCCCCCCCCCCAGCCCTCTCCCGAATGATGTGAAATATTTCAATGGAATGGGAGTGGGATTCATCCCAAGTTATGAACAGCTCCTACAGGACTGAAAGCCAGCAAACTTTCCTCAAATCAGCAAGAGCTAATAATAAATTATCCCACTATTCTTCCTACATGTTGCATCCCCCCCCCCACTCTTTCAACAGCTTTAATTGGTGTTCTAGTGACTCCTAATTACATGTGTTAAAATCAGGCTTTTCTTCTCACAGACTGGGATGTCATTTAATATTCACAGCTGAAGGGTTTCTATGTGGTACACCATGAGATTTAAGTGTTGTGCAGAGAGGAAACACAGGCATTTCCCTGAGGTAAGATTTCTGTACCATAACTGTCCCTCTAGATCTGGTGTTCCAAAACTGGTGGCCCATGACACATCCATGAAGAATGAGAGGAACAGCAACTGCTCCATTGTTGCATGTGGAGCTCATTTCCAGCTTCTACTCTGCCCCCAGAGCAAGAGAAGCAATCCACATTCCCCTTGTCTCACTTTGCCTCTTCTTTCTAAAGGCCCCTTCATACCTCAGCTTAATGTGAATTATGGCCCATGTGGCATTTTTCCTCCAGCTACTGTTGTCTCACACTTTCTCCTGCCTAAATCCAGAGATTCCCTATGTTATGTCTTCAATGGTCTGTGTTTGCCTGAGCTTGAGTCTGGACTAAGGATTCTGAGCCCTGGGGTTCTGATCCAATACATGATATCCAATCAAAGGACATTTCAGGATTTGGGTCTCGGCCATTGGCCCAAAACTCTGAGTTATGATTCGCAGCTTGGAACTTTGGACAGCCAATCATGTTGGGAGTGGGAGTGGCCCAGGCCTTCAGAAATGTATATAAGCAGTTGCTTTGCCCCTGTTGTCTAGTTCTGTTAGTTCAAAAAAGGCTCTTGTTATTATCACTGTGCCTTTGTAGAGGTCAGATGGGATTACCATGAGGAATTATAAAATATACATCAAGCCATCGTGTCCACGATGAAGACATTGTGTTGACTGGGTTTGATATATTGACGATAATTTCTGATTAAATCCCATAAGATTCTACATTCATGCCCTTTTGATGCCCTTTTGCCTCTACTGCCCATTTCTCTCTCCTCACATGTCACGTACACAGCAGTTGCTTCACCAGGCAGGCATCCTGGGCCATAAAGATAGTGGGCAAGTTTCTTTAATGTATATTAATCTTAGGATGTTAATCTTAGGGCCTGGAAATTGTTTCACAGGAAGGTGATAAGATGCCTATCTCCTTGCCATCCTTCCATCCTCTCTTGTTTACTCCTCTTTGTGATCTCTGGAGTTTCTCTAGTCCTCTTTTATTTACTCTCAGATTATGCATGCATGCTCAGAGTAGTAGTCTTTGTAGTTAAAAGAATTTCTTTTGATCTAACTTTCTCCCCACATGGGTTTGTGAAAATGCTCAGAGGAAATCTGATTGGTTCTTACAAACACTCTGTAAAAGTTCTTTTGTGAATAAAATGGCCTGGGCTGGGGGGCTGCGGGGATTGGGCGGACAAGCACAGAGAGACACGATTATACGCACCCTTCCCAGAGTCTTGCTGGTTCAAGCCTCTGTGTGTATTCTTATTAATCAGAGTTTAATCCTTCCTTTACTTTGCGAACGCAACATGTCTTGCCTTGTGGGAACCCACCTATACTTCACCCTATGCTTTGAGAATCCAAGCAGGAGAGCTACATTGACTGCACAGGAAATCTCCAGGTTTAAGGGAGCAGAAAGTGTGGGACAGCAGGAACTGAAGGAGAACACCACGTGCAGCCTCTTCTTATGTTCTTACAAGAGGTTCACAATCCACATTAAATTTAAGTATGGTCCCTAAACCTACTTCAGTTTGGAGGTGTGGATTACTGGATGTGAAGAGGCTGTGAGAGTGGTAAACAATGCCTTTTTTCCAGTCCTCCTGCCACTGCAATTAATCCAGAATGCGGCAGCCAGACTGGTGACTGGGAGTGGCCGCTGGGACCACATAACACCTGTTCTGAGAGATCTGCATTTGCTCCGAGCACAATTCAAAGTGTTGGTGTTGAACTTTAAAGCCCTAAACGGCCTCGGTCCTGTATACCTGAAGGAGCGTCTCCACCCCCATCGTTCAGCCCGGACACTGAGATCCAGCACCGAGGGCCTTCTGGGGGCTCCCTCATTGCGAGAAGTGAAGTTACAGGGAACCAGACAGAGGGCCTTCTCGGTAGTGGTGCCCACCCTGTGGAATGCCCTCCCTTCAGATGTCAAAGAGATAAACAACTACCTGACATTCAGAAGACATCTTAAGGCAGTCCTGTTCAGGGAAGTTTTTAATGTGTGACATTTTAGTGTATTTTTGGTGTCTGTGGAAGCTGCCCAGAGTGGCTGGGGAGGCCCAGCCAGATGGGCAGGGTACAAATAATAAATGATGATGATGATGATGATGATGATGATGATGATGATGATGCAAGAAATCTGCCTCTCACAATTGATGTCCATTCTGGTGTCCCTTTCCCACCCTATCTGTCTTCCAATGTCTATGCATGGAAGAACAAGGTCTTGGCAAACTGTGCTCTTCTTTTACTACCACAATTGCTGTTCTTCCCTGCTCTTACAGTAGCACCTATCCCCAGTCAAATGTACTGTAATCAACTCAGGCTCCCCTAGGTCCCAGCTTCCTCATTCTCAGAGTTCCCCTGGGGTTGACTTTCACACCTAGCCATTAAACCAGTTGCTGACCACCCCACAAACCATCGGTGACAGTCTGCGTAGTGATGCAATCTGCGCAGCTTGAGAGCCACCTGAAGAAGTAAACGCTTCATTGGCGGTACTCTACACTTTGTGAATTTTCTTGGAATACACCCACTCCTACTGCGCCAAATAATTTTAATCAATACCATACAGCAGTGATGAGCAATCTGTACCCTTAGGGTCGCGCGCAGAGTGCGGCCTAATTTTATACCGGTGACAAGGAAGGGGCAAAGGGAGTGGAAAATAGAGAGAGGAGGTGTGCTAGTTAGAAGGAGGGAGAAGGGGGAATCGCAGAAAGCTGTTCTGGCCACGTTAGACTCTAGCCCTATCTATAGCTGGCATATGGCCCCTGACAGATTATACCTGAAGGATTGCGTCACTTGATGGAGTAACGTCTGCCATTAGCTCCCCAGCAGCCAAATGCTCATAATTCTTGTATGTCTTCCCGGATAACCTTAGTAACACAACCAAGGGATGTAGATTAATATCCTCTTTTACAATCAACTCATTAATTCCAGGCATGGAAAGTGTGATGGTATAATGATTTCTGTGGCATGAGAGGCTCTTATCAGACTGAATTCAAAGAAGTCCTTAAGTGGGGGAGGGAGGCCTGATTATTCAGCCCTGGAGTCAAACACAGAAGGAGACATGAAGCGCATTACAAAATGCTACCTGGTTCTCATCTGCCCTCCACAGACAGACAATGCATGTGTACACATGTGCACACACAGGGAATAACGAGAGTTGACATCACAGTGGTACCTCGGGTTAAGTACTTAATTCGTTCCAGAGGTCCGCTCTTAACCTGAAACTATTGTTAACCTGAAGAACACTTTAGCTAATGGGGCCTTCTGCTGCTGCTGTGCTGCCGGAGCACGATTTCTGTTCTCATCCTGAAGCAAAGTTCTTAACCTGAGGTACTATTTCTGAGTTGGCGGAGTCTGTAACCTGAAACGTATGTAACCTGAAGTGTATGTAACCCGAGGTACCACTGTATTGTATTAGATGGACTTTCAGTCTGACTTGATGTGAGGTAGCTTCCATTAGGAAGTTTCTCCACTTCCATTAGGAAGTTTCTCCTGACAGGAGCGAACCAGCTGTTAGTAAGTGGAGTTAATTCTGTATTAGGAAAAAAACAGGATCTGCACAGGAGTGTCGGGACTAAAGAGCACACAGGTCTTGCCCCCATGAAGCAGTTGTGGCAACTGAAGATCCCTGCCTCCTCACAGCTGCCTAAGTCAACTCCTCTTCAGGGTTTCCCCCAAGCAATCTGAGACTGCGCCTGTGGGACACTAATTGCTCCTCTGCCCTCTTCATGCCTCTCCTGGTTCTGGGAGATCAGAGGGGAGCTTGTCACAGCAGGAGAGAGAGACACCCTGGCTTCTTCACCAGCCTGACTCATCTCAGCCTCCTCCATCCCACTCTCCTGCTTTAGCTTCTGATTCTGGACTGCTCTCTGCCACTGACTCTCCCAGCTCACTAAGTCCTGTTACCTCTTCCCAATCTTCTCTCTCTCCTCCTTCTGACCTCTCATTGTTGTCCCACCACCAATCCCTGGGCTCTGAGCCTCTTCCCCTTGAGGGTTCCCCAGCTGGTTCCTCCCACCATTCTGATGCATCCAACCAGTCCCTGTCATCATCCAACCTGAATATTTTATCTTGGTAATCATGCAGCAAGGGTGCATGTGCTAGGACCCTAATATTATTTGTAGCCAGGGGTGGTGGCTGGTGCCCTTTAGGGTTAGTGGATCGGAAGCCAGGAAGAAGGTGGCACCAGAGCCAGGGTGTGATGGCCTGGGAATCCGATTCAGAGGCTGAACCGGAGGAATCCCAGCCTGAACAGGAGTCCCCGCCTCCAGGGCCAGCTGAACTGGAGCAGGGCCTTGATTCTGAAGCGCCTGCACCTGTGCTGGATCCTCAGGAGCAGGCACCAGATGAATCCACTCTGGCTCCAGAGGTGGTTGAGGACTCAGTGCCTACAGGTGAGTCTCCCCCTGGGCCCAGTAACCCTTCGGCCTCTCCTGAACTTCAGAGGCTTAGGGCAGAGAGGCGAAGGGAACTGGTTTCTCCCAGGAGGAGTGCTCGCCTTAAGGCCAGGAGAGGCGGGTCTCCTGGGGGCCGGGACCACCCCTGGCCTCAGAGAAGATAAAGGCCAGTCAGCCCAGTCCCAGGTTGCGGGAGCAACGTCGTTGTTGAGTACCTGTTCCTGCCTGGACCCAGACCTGACCCTCCAGTGTTCCTGTCCCCGCCCGGCTTCCTGCTTTGGACCTCGCCCCGCTCCTTGTGAACTGTTTCCAGGCTAGTGACCCAGGACCGGACTTTGACTACGCCAACGGTAACCTTTCCCCCGGGACCAGCACACAGTGACAGGTTGAGCCAACTAATTCTCCACCCTTCTCCTTCCTGCTAAGTTCTGCAAGGGGCAACCCTGAGACTATGGAGGAGGAGGAAGCTCACAGCCAATGTCACTGGACTGGCTGTAAGTAGCCAAGTGGGCAGGTGGGAGTTGGCTGAGAGCTTGGCAAGGCAAGTGCCCCACTTGCCAGAATAATAATACGCCACCTATTTGTCTGCTAATGGACCAGCCTCCATTGTTTGCAACAAGGGCTGAGATTCCCGATCTTCCATCCAAGCTGCAAAGTTCCACGCTAGGTGCCACATTCCATAATCCATGGGCATGTCAAGGCCACATGCATGATTTAAAGTGTCTAATCCGAAGCTTTTCATTCAATCCCAGCATAAAGAACAGAATGGAGTCCTTATTCAAGCACACCTTTCCTTTAAGAAACGAAAATAACATGAACTTAAAAGTGGGCATAGCCCCTTTGTGCTGCGCACCTGACATTTAGCAGAATTCAAGGAAGCTCCTGTGATCTAAAAATGCCTAGCAGATGGGGAAGCAGTAGGTGGGATGAACAGATGAAATAGCCAAAAAGACAGGAAAGTAGGTCAGACGTGAGACCTATCATTCTGATAGAATTCCACGAGGGAAGGAGGAGGAGATACGGTGTTAGTTTGACACAAAAATAAATACCCACCTTCACTGAACATAAAAACTGTCACGTTTCTCTTTGCTTCTGTTCTCTGTTTAACAAGGGGCCTGTATGGTTCACTCAGTGGCGTAGCGTGGGTTGTCAGCACCCAGGGCAAGGCAAATAATTTGTGCCCCCTAACCTGTGGATTTGCGCCCCCTAACCCTAACCCCCAGATGTTGCGCCTGGTGCGGCCAGCCCCCCCTGCACCCCCCATGCTACGCCACTGGGTTCACTTAAGACTGGAGACAGATCCTGGTGGCTGCTGGGTTTTGACACGGGGGAAAGAGCAGCCACTAGGGGTGTTTCTTTGCCTCGGCAATCCTGAACCCATAACACCTGCAATCCTAAACCCATTTAGCTGGAAGGAAGCCTCAGTGGGACATCTGAGCAGACATTACAGGATTGTGCCGTAAGTCTGCAATTTATTGCTGCTCTCTGTCTTAAGACTGCAATTAAATTGTTATCCTAAGCCTTTTATCTAAGCACGCTTCCTTGAAAGCGAGTTCAGCGGGAACTGGTAGGATTTATTCACAAGTAAACATGCTTACGTTTTTAATATAAGAGGTCAAGACATAGCCAGAAAGCCAAAATCTCAAGCCTAACAACTCACTGCAGGCAGTATTCATTCTAGTGTCTAGGAATGGGATATAAAACAGGTAGGTAGCAATTGATGTTGGGACACTTCTGTTGGTATGGAAGAGTGTGTGTTTGTGAGATATACAAGAGGCAGGGGGACTTTTTCAGGCTAGCAGTCAGATTTCCTTCAGGAAAGCCATCCAGGGGCCACATAATTAAAATAAAATTAAAATAAAATAAAATTGGGTGAAGCAACAGGTGTAAAATTTACTCTTTTTTTACCGTGGACTAATTTCTAATTCTAATTTCTACACTTTCAGTAATTTCCAGTTCTCACTCAGGGCTGATTTCCTTCAGAACCTATCTATTCTGAAGGAAATCAGCCCTGAGTGCTCACTGGAAGGACAGGTCCTGAAGCTGAGGCTCCAAATCACGAGAATAGAAGACTCCCTGGAAAAGACCCTGATGCTGGGGAAAATTGAGGGCACTAGGAGAAGGGAAAGACAGAGGACGAGATGGTTGGATAGTATTCTCGAAGCTACGAACATGAGTTTGACCCAACTGCGGGAGGCAGTGGAAGACAGGAGTGCCTGGTGTGCTCTGGTCCATGGGGTCACGAAGAGTTGGACACGACTAAATGACTAAACAACAACAACAAAATTTCTATGCACACTCAAATACTCCGCATCCTCCATCCAGGCAAGCAGGCGGCAATGTCAGGCTTCGAGGACACAGCCAGTGTGGCATATTGGTTAAAGTGTTGGACCTGGACCTAGTAGACCAGGGTTCAAATCTCCACTTGGCCATGGAACTCACTGGGTGAACTTGGGCCAGTCACTGCCTCTTAGCCTAGCCTATATCATAGGGTTGTTGTGGGGATTAAATGAGGAAGGGGAAAACCATGTTGGCCACCTTGAGCTCCTTGGAGAAAAATGTGGGAAATAAATGCAACATGTTGTTGTTGTTTAGTTGTTTAGTCATGTCTGACTCTTCGTGACCCCATGGACACCAGGCACTCCTGTCTTCCACTGCCTCCCACAGTTTCCTCATGCTGGTAGCTTCGAGAACACTGTCCAACCATCCATCTCGTCCTCTGTCGAAATGCAACATACATACATACATACATACATTGCATTGAGGCAAAAACTCTCAAAGAAGGTTCAAAGAAAGACTGGTGAAGGGTGTAAGCTAGGGAGAGAGGATGTGAGTGAGGAGGAGCTGTAGCTGGAAAGGGTCCTGAGGAGCTTGGAGGGCTGCCCTTACCCCCCACCCTGGCCTGAGGTTTCCCACCTCTGAGTCATACAGAACTCTTCATTAGCTGAAACACTCTGTAATGTTCAAACGTTTACATGTGCCGATTTCAGAAGCAGAAATAGGCTCCATTAAAGCTATCATGCCACCTGTTTTGCCCCTCAAACCAAGAGCGGCAACTGAAAGCTATAGTTGCCAATAACCTGGCCTCTCCTCTGCCTTTCCAAGAGCATTGAAATAAATGTGATCGCCTCTAATTGCTGCAGTTCACACTTCTATTAAAAGGTCCAGATCAAAAGTTGGCAGTCCGTGGAGGGGAAAAAAGCCACTTGTTTCATTAGAATAATTATTTAAAGTAAATAAGAGCAACACGTTTCATTAGGATAATTATAATGAAATAGACCTGAACCACCCTTCATCTTTCTCTTTCCTGCAAAGTCAACCATGACGACACCTTGCTTGTTACATCCAATTATATTGCTGAAAACCTTGTGGGAGAAACACACGAAAGAAAAGAGCACCGCCACAATCACACGCAAGCACACAAAGAAAATATTGTTTCATGCTACCCTGACCTCTGAGCGGTGCAAGATTCCAGAGGTGTCAGGCACACTTACTCAGAGTTCGTGTTGCCTTTTGGAAGTGAGGGACAGCAGAGACTGTGATGTCCTTATGATGGATGGTTTATTTACACATATATACAACCTCGGCCTTCAGTGGATGGTTTCCCACCATTACACTCCAAAAGGGTCTTGATAGCCATGGTGCTCTCTGATTGTATCTCCAGCTCACTACTTTCCTTCTGTGTCACACCACTCCTAAATCTCTAAGCTTCTAGCTCACACTGCTTCCCCTCCCTACTTCTCTAACCTTTGGCTTTATCTATAGAGTGAAAGGGGCTCTGCGCTTTTGCTGTCTCACACAGCAAAATTGGCTTTTAACACATGCTGATTCCAGAGGATTCCGAAGCGCCCAGCACACAGCCTAATACACAGCGCCCACCTCCCACAGGAGACTAGCCTAGCTTTTGGCACCCCGAGCCTTAATTAAATTCTACTGGACCCAGAAATTTAGGGGAGTCTAGCACCCACAAACTCATAACAACATGTTCACACGTTTTGTAACCAGATGGGCATCCTTTGCAACAGACACCTGGCTTGCATGTTTCCTGCTAACTGTACCTGTTGGAAGTCTGCCAGAGCTTTATTTGGAAACGTGCAGCTGGAGAATGAATGATATTTCAAAACCGTTGTCTTTCAGCTAGCTCATCTTTCCATAACAGGGGCTTTAAACCTTATTACTGTATATGGAAAACTGCTTTGCGCCATGCAAGATAACTGACCTGCATCTAATTCTAACTCAGTATTGTCTACAACAGGGTTTCCCAAACTTGGGTGTCAAGCTTGTTTTGGACTACCATTCCCATCATCCATGACCACTGGTCTTGCTAGCTAGGGATGTTGGGAGTTGTAGTACAACAACAGCTGGAGGCCCAAGTTTGGGAAACCATGGTCTACAATTACTGACAGCAAATTTCCAGAGTTTCAGACAGGAGTCTTAGCCCTGTCTGGAAGAAGAAGAAGAAGAAGAAGAAGAAGAAGAAGAAGAAGAAGAAGTGGAAGAAGAGTTTGGACTTGATATCCCGCTTTATCACTACCCGAAGGAGTCTCAAAGCGGCTAACATTCTCCTTTCCCTTCCTCCCCCACAACAAACACTCTGTGAGGTGAGTGGGGCTGAGAGACTTCAAAGAAGTGTGACTAGCCCAAGGTCACCCAGCAGCTACATGTGGAGGAGCGGAGATGCGAACCCAATTCACCAGATTACGAGTCCACTGCTCTTAACCACTACACCACACTGGCTCTCTGGAGATGACAGAGGTGGAACCTGGGATGTTTTAACCCTGAATTATGGTTCTTCCCAAAGACCTCCTGCTCTCAGAGAATTGTTTCCACACTATTTTTTGCCTGTTGAGGAGCCTTGTGTGTTTTATTTGGAGATGTATTTGGGTGCATTTTCATGGGAAGATATAGCTACATAAAAGACTGGTGGATCAGCTGTAGGCATGCAGGTATCTGCATGCCTTGCTTTTGCTCCACAGACATACTCTATAAAGCTTCCTTATTTTTGGTCACACCACTGGTCCATCTAGGCAAGTATTGCTTCTGACTGGTGCTGGCTCACAGGCCAGGATCTTCTCCTAACCACCTGCTGCATCAGTCGTTCAGTTCTCATTCTACTTTCCATGCTGTACCATATAAGGCATTGGGCAGCATCCCAAAAATATTCCACTAGCACAAAGGCTCACTTGGAATCATAACAATTCTAAGGAGCTACCTTTCCTTTTTAAAAGGACTTGTTTGTCCCAAGGGAGAGAGGTCATGCTTGTCCCATCCTTGGTTTGAACCAAGAGTGGATCTACACAGAAATAAAAAAACACTGTGAAAATGCGTTAAAAACAAACACCATTGTAATATATATATGGAATTTGCCATTAACTCATCAGCGCCATCTAGTGTCACATCTAGTGTATAATGCATTTAAAACGTTGTAGCTGAATCCTAAGTTAAATGATGCCCTAGGCAACAAAGCAGAGGCTGGTAGGATCACAATCTTGATCTATTTTCGTCTGCTGATTTTCATCTATTGCAAAGAGCAATAGATCAGAATTCAGCACGGCAAGCCAATCATTGCTTGTTTTTTATGCGAGAAATGAGTTACCAATCGAAAGAGCGTGCTGAATCGCCAGTGGATTGTAGCAGAGTCTAGTCCTTTAGCGACCACAGAATCATTATTCATGTCCCCTATGACATGGGCAGATGAGATAATTAGGACGGAGGAGATTGCTTTACAAGGCTAACCCAGACCCCTGCACACGCAGAGAATGCACAGAGAGATAGACACAACCATAATAGTGTTGTGAGTTTGGTGGGTTAGTCGCTTGCAATTCCTGGGGACCAGGATCCAGCAAGGGTTAAAATCTTCTTTTTTTGAAATAATTTTTATTTCATTTTACAAATTCATTCACACAAGTCATATTATTACAAATTTTAAACTTTACCCAAGATTCTTCCAAATCTCAAGACTTCCCTCCTCCCCTCCGTGGGTTCTTTAAATAACTTTTTAAACTGTATGTTATAAATCCATATAATTTATCATCCTCCATTGTATCCAAAGTCTTTGCAATAGTTATTTAAAGCCTACCAAAGAGTTCAAGTGTTTACAGTGGTCTTTCAAGTACAATATATATTTGTCCCATTCTTTGTTGAAGTTTTGATCCTCCTGATTTCTGATTTTCCCAGTTAACCTTGCCATCTCTGCGTAATCCAAGAATTTCATCTGCCAGTCCGCCCTAGTAGGTATGTTGTCTTTCCATCTCTGGGCAAGAAGCATCCTTGCAGCTGTCATAGCATACATAAACATGCATCACCAGATGGCGCCAGAGAGCAGGAAATTTAAAAAACACAATTTACGTAGGGATTTTTTTCTTTTGTTAAAGCGATATAATTTCTGATTTATTTGTAGCATTTCCCCCCTGTGTTTAGATCCACCTATTTTTCACTGTTGTCAAAGGGAGATTCCCTTCACCTCAAAGCAAAAAGATGACTTCAGAGGAATGATCTTCTTTTGGACTGCAGCTGGGGAAGACAATGTCCCCCCACCTCCAGGCCTGCCCAAATGCTCTGTGTTGTGTGTGCCCACAAATGATAAGTCAAGTAATTTCCTAAACCTCCGATTGCTTTGGTTCACACTGGCCTTATCATGTGTCATAGTTCTCATTTCAGTATAACACATACACACACACACACACACACACACACACACACAGAGAGAGAGAGAGAGATATTAATTGAATGTGTGAGGATAGCAAGATGTTCGGTTACATTCACTTGGAACATTTAATGAGCCCCCAGTTCATTTTCAGACTGAGTAGGCTTATCACATCCTAAATTCAGTTTAGTAAATTAAACTGAAATACATGGTGCAAGTATTTTCATTTTCCAGCTGGATGAAAAGGTCTCTGCCTCAGGCATTTGTATCGTGTTGTTTTTAAACCTATATTCACTTGTTCTTGTACTCATATCCCATCAGATATCAAAGAAATAAACAACTACCAGACTTTTAGAAGATATCTGAAGGCAGCTCTGTTTAGGGAAGCTTTTAATATTTGATGAATCATTGTATTTTAATATTCTGCTGGAAGGCGCGCAGATGGGCGGTTTATAAACAATAAATTATTATTATTATTATTATTATTATTATTATTATTATTATTATTATTATTATTATTAAATTGTTTTACCTGTTTCTAAGGATATGTCTATCAATTGCCTTGGGACATAGGTGTGGAAGGTGAGTCACAAATGTATTATTATTATTATTATTATTATTATTATTATTACTATTGTTGTTATTCCTATTGATATAGGTTTTTTTTAAATGTTTTCTAATCGATCACACCCTTCTTTATTGTAATAACCAGATGGACATCAATTAGCACCGCTGATGAGTCTAAATTTTCCAGATCTCAGTATGGCCTGAAAATGATTCTTGAGCAACTGCTAGATATTTCTGGAGGTAGGGAATTCACAATAAATGACAGGATACCATTGCATTGACAATGCCAGCATTCCGAAAAGAGATGCTCAAAAGGAAATCTCTGCACACCTCTCAGGAGTTATGAAAAGGTTGTGTGAGGACCAAAAGTCTGTCTGTTACAATAAAAGAGTCAAGGCAAGCAGAACAAAAGGAATTCATTCTTTTTAGTACAATGCAAGGCAGAAGGAAGAAGCAGTCATGTCTTTAGAAGAATTAAGACATATAAATAGGACGAATGAAGAAGAATATACATTCTCTTGGGAATGTACCGGTATATACATTCATGGCATCTTTGGGTTTACAGCGGAACCTCGGGTTGCAGACATAATCCATGACGGAGGCAGGTCCGCAACCCGCAGCATTCACATCCTGAAGCGCTGCACCTGCATAGGCGCCGGCACGATTTGGTGCTTCTGCGCATGCGTGAGCGGCAAAACCCGGAAGTAACCTGTTCTGGTACTTCCAGGTTTTCCACAGCCCGCAACCCAAAAACACATAACCTGAAGTGTCCGTAAAATGAGGTATGACTGTATTTATTTTTTACCTTGAAAGATGGGACTGTAGTTTTTTAAGAGTGCTGAGGGGTGTTAGGAGACCCCTGTTCCCTGCACAGAGCTGCCATTCCCAGAGTTCCCTGGGAAGAGAAGTGGACTGTTCAACCACTCTGGGAATTGTAGTTCTCTGAGGGGAATAGGGGTCTCCGAACCACTCCTAGCACCCTTAACAAACTACGGCTCCCAGGATTCTTTGGGGGAAGCCACAACTGTTTAAATTGGTATGATACTGCTTTAACCTTCTCCCAATGGCCAAGGGAGGGAGGACTCACCCCAATGAGATTTTCAATATGAGGGGAAAGGGTTTAGAATCTAGACCCCAGATTATATTTGTGCCTGTGGTGCCTGATAATGTCGTGCCTGACGATACCTAAATATCCAGAACCAGATCAGAGAAGGAAGATTTTTTTCTATGCAGTAAATGTTGACCTCTGCCCCTGCATACTGAGTAAATGGGGGGGGGGGAACAGTTCCTTTAATAAGCTATGCCTTTCATTTTCAATTACAAGCAACAAAACTACATTTATAAGTAAAAAATGATATGGGAACATTGTAAAATATTGTAAACTGTCTAGAACAAATAACCCATGTTTCAGCTAAAGCTAGTGTTAACTATTTTAGGGGTGTTTTTCTAACTCCAGTAAGAAACCTGCAAGAAAGCTGGAGCTTAGTTAACCCAGGCACAGAGAAGAAGTCTAGAAGGGATGCTGTGAGTATTTGAAATTGGGATGCTAAAAAAAGCTAGCATCTTTGAAGGAACGCTCACAAGCAGAATAGAGATGAGCTGGGCCTGGGCTGGCCAAGTGTCCTGTTTCAGTGAACTGGTGTCGTGAAGCCAGCGCTGGGGGCAACTAAACATTTCCGAGCAACCCTTACAGCTGACAGGAGCTTGTCCTACACTCGAGTAGGACCCTGGCAGAGACACATGCCCAACTGGCATGTTCCCTCCCTCCTGGTTGATTGTTCGGGAGCTTCAAAAGCTTTCTTCAGCCCAAACATCACAGGGACCAATGCCAACAGACATCGGCACACTTGGGATCCGCAGAGTCTTTGCAGCTTGCATGACACTCCTCAGCAACTCAGCGTTTTGGCTAATCTACTTTATTTACATATAAACACACACGGAGCACTGCAACATGGCTCCCTCTCTCTCTAGCATCAGACAGCAAAGAGAAAGGACAAAGGACAATAGGCCCACTTCACGGAACACAGTAACACAAACTTCCTGCCTCCACCACTTCCCCCTCTGTGGAGTCAAAACATATACCATCATGTGAAAGACAACAATCCCATGACTGCAATCATGGAGCAGGAATTCTAACAGCAGCTGCCATTTTAAAAAATGCTAAAGCTCCAACGAGTTCTGAAACGTAACAGGGGATTTTTCCTGTAGTTTATTAAAACCTAAATCTAGAATATTAAACAGGCTGGAGAACAAGCCTCAAGGCAATGAGCAGAAGAACAAAGAGGTGTCTTTGTGTTGTTGTTGCTGCTGTTGTTATACAGGCACAGAGATTGAATTATTCACACAGTCCACAGGCCGCAGTCCTTGCCAGTGATGTTGATCACACACATTCTTGCAGTAATAACCACTGCAAGGTGGAAGGTGCTCAGCAACAGATATTACCAAGGGTCCTGAGCACCGTAGATGGAACTCGCTGAGCAGCCTTCCGCAACTCATTGCAAGCGGAGGAAATGTTTATTCAGAACATTGACCATTATTATTGCTGAAATGACTGCTTTCAATACAAATGGGACCCATGTTGTTGCAGTGCTGAGTGCTGTCATTCAGGATTCCAGCCACTCCATTCCTCAGTGGCGGACCTACATTTGAGGGGCCTTGAAGCTTGAAATGTTATGGGGGTCCCTTTGCAACCAACAAGGTCTGGGTAACCATTGTTATCTTCTTCAATTGAGTTGTTCCACGACAGGTCACCACACCTTCACAACATCTGTGCTACTGACATTCAAACTCTGGGATTGTTGAAATATGTGCAACAAAAAACAACTCAAATCGTGTCTCCTAGAAACAAAATTTTAAAGAAATGTAGACTAAAGTTTAAACACACACAGTTTAAAAGGCCATAATTAGCTAAAGGCCCAGGAAAAGAGGAATGTTTCTGCTCGGTGCCTAAAGATATGCAATGAAGGTACCAAGCGAGCCTCCTTGGGGAGAGCATCCCTCAAACAAGGGTCACACCACAGAAAAGACCCTTTCTCATGTTCCCACTTTCTGGATCTCTCATGGAGGAGGCACAGGAAGAACGGCCTCATATGATGATCACAGGGTCCAGTTCAGTTCATATTGGAAGGGACAGTCTCCATAGGAATACTGCTTACTGTTAATAGGGTCAGTTACATATTGAAATCCTTTTTGGTATGCAACGTGAGTAGCGTTTAAGCCGGCATTGCAGGAGGTTGGACCAGTTGATCCGCACGATCCATTCCAACTCTACAATTCTATGGTTCTAATGAATTATATCTGTGATTTCGGTGGTTGCCATTCTTCAGGGTTATCAGGGAAGTATTTTTAAAAAGGATGCCAATATTACAACAAAATCGTCTACATCATTTAACGCAGGCATAGGCAAACTCAGCCCTCCAGATGTTTGGGGACTACAACTCCCATAATCCCTAGCTAACAGGACCAGTGGTCAGGGATGATGGGGATTGTAGTCCCAAAACATCTGGAGGACTTAGTTTTCCTATGCCTGATTTAATGCATGTAATATTTTGTTATTTTTTCTGATGCAGCAACTGACCATATACTCTGTTTCCAGCAAGAAATACACAGATATTCTCATCCTTCCCAAATCTGTGTCACTAGTAGGTGTGCCTGCTACAGGGCTGTTTGCTTTATGGCCTCTTTTGCAAACTAATAATAATAACACCATTTCATAATACTGGCGGTAGCTCTTCCGCTACATTTATTGTTGTCTTGCCCATTCAGTTAATGAGCTTGTTGATTGTTTGAGAAGGAGAGGAGTTGGGAGATACAATAAAAATCCTGGCTTTTAATATAAAAGGTAATTAAAGATTCATTGGTGGAGAACCGGGTTGCTTGGGGAATCAACATAACTGATATTGCCTTTCATTTTTGCAAGCATTGGCTATAGCCTGGCCTGAACTAAGAGGTGGCTGAGATCTTCAGTTTTAGTGGACGGCTGCCTAGAGGCCCAGCCAGATTATGACAGGAGGGGGACCTGGAGCTAAGTCGAGTTTAAGCAGTCACATTGCATGACCCCCAAAAACATGTGTTATTGTAAAGAAAGGACAATAAAAATAGAAATAGTAAAGATTTTTATTTGCAAATATATCGATACACAGACAAGGAGGCAGCTAAAAACTAAGGAGTAATTTTTTGTTTTTAATTCAGAGACTCATCACAATGGAGAAAGCAGAGAGAGAAAGGGTTTACTCCCTCCATCATAACACTAGAACACACAGACATCTAAGGAACCTGGATGGTGGTGGAAACCAACTCCCATCATCCAGAACAGAATAGTCAATGGCCAAGAATGATGGGAATTTATCTTTTTCTTAAATAAATTATTTACACTTTTCAGATATATACATTTCACTGATTTTACATTCGTTTTAACATTTTAAAACTTTACTTCCTTCCCCCTCTTTCTGCGGTTCCTTCAATTTATTTTTAATATCTTCTGCATTTCCAAATTAACTTAACTTGTTCATTTATTCATCATTCATATATATATAGTTACAGATAGGTAGCCGTGTTGGTCTGCCATAGTCAAATATATATATATATATATATATATATATATATATATATGCTTTCGTAGATTTTCATATATATATATATATATATATATATATTCATTCTCTCTCTTATATAGCTGCAGGGTTTGACAATAATCCTGTTTTTATCTTTTTACAATTTATCTATAAATCTTCAATAAACCATTCCCATTCTTTATAAAAAGGTTGTTATCTTGATTTCTTATTCTTCCAGTAAGTTTCGCCATTTCTGCATATTCCATAAGTTTTTGTATCCATTCTTCCTTTCCTTGGACTTCTTCTTCTTTCGATTTTTGGGCGAGTAACATTCTTGCTGCCGTAGCCACATACATAAATAAATTTCTATGCAGTTTAGGTAGTTCTATCCCTATAATTCCCAAAAGAAAGGCTTCTGGGGGTTTTTTTACAAACATTTTTTTAAACATCCTTTTCATTTCATTATATATCATTTCCCAGTAAGCCTTAAAACAAGACCACCAGGAGATGATGGGCGTTTATCAACATTTGGAGGGCCACAGGTTGCTCATCTCTTTTAGAAGGAGACAGAGCCTGATCTGATATAAGGCAATATGTTCCTTGAAACTTGATCTTTCTAAGCATACAAAGAGAGTTATTGCACTCAATAAACTCAGTAAATATGACCAGCTGTGAATGCCATTTTTTTCTTAGCATGGTTGCTTTGCTGATAGTATATGCATGACAGGCAGAGATCCATTGATGCCATGTTTCATAGCACAGAATTGAAGCACTATGCTTGTTGATTTTCTTCTGTTGCTCTATACAGCCAGAGGAAAAGGTGGCAGCAACCACCTGTTTATTCTGTTTCACTTTTGAATTATAAAGATGCTACTATTAGATTTTCAAAAATTATTTCTACAGAAAGAATAATTTAAAAAAAGAGCCGATAATGTTTCTCATGTTCTGTGGAAGAACAGGAACAGATGGTTAAACATGGCACACAATTTATATTCAATTAAATGGACACCACATACAGATTTGACGGAGCAAAGTCAAATGAAAATTTGTACATTTCTCTTCTGACTGCAGAGAATGGTTACTTTTTACTTTATTTATTAAATGTGGATGCTTTGTTCTGACACCAATGTCCCAAAAGGGACTGGACATCTTTCAGAAATCTTCCTTTCCATCTGAGAAGTCTTACGGTGCAAATCTGTCATATCATACCAGGAAGGTGATATGGCTGTCAGCAAGTTTGGTTCGAGATGGCTGCATTTAATGCCAGGCACCTGGTAATATAAGCCTGAAAGCCAAGGGCAACTGTGCTCCATTATCTCCCAGTGTATCCCTATTATGTTTTATGATTTTCCTGATATTGTAAGTGAGCCGGAACTGGTCTGTGACTGTAATAATAAATCCATCCATCCATCCATTATCTCCAGATTCAAATCTAGGTGGTGAGAATGATGCATTTGATTTCTACAACTGTTAAAATGTGGATTGATAAAGGGTGGGAGTTTGCTGCAATGGTCAAACTAACATACCACATTGGACTAAAAGAACAAAGACTCTTTGTTCAGCATCCAACCACCTGCCGATTGGAACTGGCTCCTTACAAGAGCTAAATGAGCAAAGAACTGAGGGAGAGAAATAAAACTGGACAAATTATTCAATAGCAAGGAAATGATCAACGCAACTTCCCCTCTGAATGTTACAGAACTGATAGTACAGAAGGTTCTGCTCCGCAACTCATCTACGTCACACAAACAATGAGAATTTATATCTCCCCTATTCAGAGTGATTTGAATCTTCCCCTGGTATCCAGCTGTCAAAATGCTTCTGGTCTTAAAATGAGAATCTCATACCCCACAAGTGTCCCAGAAAAACAACAATAACAACAACAGAACACCCTGTTTTCTCACACATACAGCAGCCATTTTGGGTGCCGTGATCTCACACAATTTTGCACTGAGATCTCACCCCGAAAATCCCGTGTGGTGCCCCAAAATGTGAGTTTTTGGGATGCCATGCAAGCGTGACCCTGAAAAAAATGCATCTTTGGGGTTCTGTGATCTCACGAGGGTCACTTGACTTGTGTGTTTCAGATTTGGGACTCAAGAAGCTGGATTCTATCAAAGCCTCATCTATAGCAAAATGGTTTGATACATAGGACATATTTATGATGCATAAAATTTTGGCATAGATTAAAGGGAATTTGTACCGACCAGAAAAGAATGGCAGGCTAAACTTATGGAGTATGCAGAGATGGCGAAACTGACGGGGAAGATCAGAAACCAGGAAGATCAAGTATTCCTAAAAGACTGGAGTAAATTTTCAATATATTGAAAAGACCACTGTAAACAGTTAAAATCGTTGGCAGGATATAATGAAACTTGTATTGTGGAATCAACTATGGTAACTATGGGTATATAATAGATGGATAAGGGTAAAAGATGCAGAATACTTTATTTTAAATACAGAACCCATGGAGGGAGGGAAGGAGGTCCGAAGGTCTGAATGAACATTTTATTTTAATGTTTGAAATGGTTAAAGTTAAAATGTGTTACATTATGTAAAACCTATAAAAATTATAGATGATAGATAGATAGATAGATAGATAGATAGATAGATAGATAGATAGATAGATATAGATAGATAGATGATAGATAGATATAGATAGATAGAGATAGATGATAGATAGTTAGATAGATAGATAGATATAGATGATAGATAGATAGATAGATAGATAGATAGATGATAGATAGATAGATAGATAGATAGATAGATAGATGATAGATAGATGATAGATGATGGATAGATAGATAGATAGATAGATAGATAGATAGATAGATAGATAGATAGATAGATGATAGATAGATAGATAGATAGATGATAGATAGATGATAGATAGATGATAGATAGATAGATAGATAGATAGATGATAGATAGATAGAGATAGATGATAGATAGATGATAGATAGATAGATATAGATAGATAGATGATAGATAGATAGATGATAGATAGATAGATAGATAGATAGATATAGATAGAGATAGATAGATAGATAGATAGATAGATAGATAGATAGATAGATAGATGATAGATAGATAGATAGATAGATGATAGATAGATAGATAGATAGATAGATAGATAGATAGATAGATAGATAGATAGATAGATAGAGATAGATAGATGATAGATAGATGATAGATAGATAGATAGATAGATAGATAGATAGATAGATAGATAGATAGATAGATAGATGATATAGATAGATAGATAGATAGATAGATAGATAGATAGATAGATAGATAGATAGATAGATGATAGATAGATAGATAGATAGATAGAGATAGATGATAGATAGATGATAGATGATAGATGATAGATAGATATAGATAGATAGATAGATGATAGATAGATAGATGATAGATAGATAGATAGATGATAGATGATAGATAGATAGATGATATAGATAGATAGATAGATAGATAGATAGATGATAGATAGATAGATAGATGATTAGATAGATAGATAGATAGATAGATAGATAGATAGATGATAGATAGATAGATAGATAGATAGATAGATGATAGATAGATAGATAGATGATTAGATAGATAGATAGATAGATAGATAGATAGATAGATGATAGATAGATAGATAGATAGATAGATATAGATAGATGATGATGATAGATAGATAGATAGATAGATAGATAGATAGATAGATAGATAGAGATGATAGATGATAGATAGAGAGATAGATAGAAAGATAGATGATAGATAGATGATAGTTAGATAGATGATAGATAGATGATAGATAGATAGATAGATGATAGATAGATAGATAGATGATAGATAGATAGATAGATAGATGATAGATAGATAGATAGATAGATGATAGATAGATAGATGATAGATAGATAGATAGATGATGATGATAGATAGATAGATGATAGATAGATAGATAGATAGATAGATAGATAGATAATAGATAGATAGATGATAGATAGATAGATGATAGATAGATAGATAGATGATAGATAGATAGATGATAGATAGATAGATAGATAGATAGATAGATAGATAGATAGATAGATAGATAGATGATAGATAGATAGATAGATAGATAGATATAGATAGATAGATAGATAGATAGATAGATAGATAGATAGATAGATAGATAGATAGATGATAGATGATAGATAGATAGATAGATAGATGATAGATGTTGATAGATAGATAGATAGATAGATGATGATAGATGATAGATAGATAGATGATAGATAGATAGATAGATAGATAGATAGATAGATAGATAGATAGATAGATGATAGATCTTTCTTAATTTTATTAGAGGTAGAAAGAAAGATTCCAATGGGCAAGGAAAGTTTGGTTCCATCTTTATTTTGTAAAAATACACACAGGATTAACACCTGTTATTATCAATTAACCGACATATCTGAACCTCTGCATTGCGTCTGATGTTTGTATTTCTGTTGTTGTATTGTGGAAAACTTTATTACAAATTTCCAAAAAAAAATATATTATCTCAGCCATTTTCAAACGCTTGTTTTTATCTGGCAGAAGAACAATTTAATATAAAAGTTGTAGCACCAAAGCCCACAAAACTCCAGAGGTGAATTGATCTCAATGATCTCAGGATTAATTGCCTGACATACTGCTGTTAAACAAACCCTTTTTCATAAATATTTGGTACCCAGCAGATTCTTCCTTATCATCAATCAACAGAGTGTTCAGGTACACAAGAGCCATAGTGTAATTTAAAGACTTTCCACGCCAGCTGGAGAAGTCCATATATCATCTTGTTCTTTCTTATATTTCAGCACCCTTACAGACATGTATAGTTCTGAGAGAAGCTAGGTCTTTATCCCTCTGGATCTTGTTTCATTTGGATTTATGGTCCATGTGTATTTGCCCTGAATGCCTGAAGAGGACTAAAGACAATCATGAGGCCCTGGACCTGGGTCCATCCGGGATCAACTATTTTGATAACCCTTTTCAGAATCATGGATGGAATGCAGCATTGTGTGATGCATACCCTCCAACACATTAAGGCTGCAAACCGGGACGTGCATCTTCCTGTCCATGCTTCTGCACGAATTATGTGACCCGCATAGGAGCACAGAGCCAACATACATAACTTTTGGGGCTATGAGCTCTTGCATGAGGTCATGATCTCGTGCGTTCTTGGGCTCTGCGATCTCACACGATTTTGTGTGCCGTGCTGAGACCACAGCAGCCAAAAACTGGATGTCCCAATTTAATTGGGGCAGTTGAGGGGTATATTAATAATAAATTTTATTTATACCCCACCCTCCCGGCCATAAGGCAAAGGTAAAGGGACCCCTGACCATTAGGTCCAGTCGTGACCGACTCTGGGGTTGCGGCGCTCATCTCGCTTTATTGGCCGAGGGAGCCGGCGTACAGCTTCCGGGTCATGTGGCCAGCATGACTAAGCCGCTTCTGGCAAACCAGAGGAGCACACGGAAACGCCGTTTACCTTCCCGCCAGAGCGGTACCTATTTATCTACTTGCACTTTGATGTGTTTTTGAACTGCTAGGTTGGCAGGAGAAGGGACCGAGCAACGGGAGCTCACCCCATGGCGGGGATTCAAACCACCGACCTTCTGATCGGCAAGCCCTAGGCTCTGTGGTTTAACCCACAGCGCCACCTGCATCCCTTCCCTGGCCATAATGGGGGGGGGGAACCAATTTAAAATACAGGTTAAAATGCAATTTAAAATGCTGCCTCATTTTAAAAGTAGCCCATAGATCAAAACCATAAGGGGAGGGAAACATAAGGGTCAGATTGAGTCCAAACCAAAGGCCAGGCAGAACAGCTCTGTCTTGCAGGCCCTGCGGAAAGATGTCAAGTAACGCAGGGCCCTAGTCTCTTGTGACAGAGCGTTCCACCAAGTCGGGGCCAGTACTGAAAAGTCTCTGGCCCTAGTTGAGACCAATCTAACCACCTTGTGACCTGGAACCTCCAAAATGTTGTCATTTGTGGACCTTAAGGTCCTCCGTGGGGCATATCAGGAGAGGCGGTCCTGTAGGTACGTGGGTCCTAGGCCGCATAGGGCTTTAAAGGTCAAAACCAGCACCTTAAACCTGACCCTGTACTCCACCAGGAGCCAGTGGCATCATTCTGTCGGTGCAAACCTTTCTCCTTGCAAGACAGAACCATAGCCCTTCTCTTTCCCCCCCACATGCTGTTCTAGGGGTTCTCCCACCCCACCCCCGAGTCAATTTGGTGTGGGGGGGAAAGAGGAGAGGGAAAAAAGCCCCATTGAACTAGCAGGTGGGGGCAATCATTGTGCTGGTTCCCACTAGTGTAAGTGTTTAATTGAATCCGGCCCCATGTTTCCAGACCTATGTCTTCCTAAGCTCACTTTGGAAAGGGAGGACAAAATGTCAGCACAGAATGTTATGCCAAAGGAGGCCTTCAGCCTGAGTAAATACTAACAGAATCCAGCTCGAGGGAATTTGGAATGTGGTTCCAATGTAGCTTGATATGTGTGACAGCAAATGTCTTCAGCAAAGCTCCATCTGTCCTGCAAATGCGACTGATATTGGTGTAGACATCCTGGCTACATGATCTAATTGACTGCATGTGTGACAAAGCAGAAGGCTATTTAACAACAGGGGGCAGAGAAGTCCTAAGATGGTGGGACAGATTTTCCGCCTTCCCCCTAAAAAAAAGATCAATAGCCTTGGCTTCTGTTTTATATCTCTGCAATAAGCCCTGTCCAATTGCTCCCTCGTCCACGTTGAATCATTCATTCTTGTTTAAGGACCATGTCCTCTCTTTTCTCTCCTTTCTTTGTTTCTCACCTATCTACTGCTGATACCAACTCAGCCAGTCATCTGAGGTCATGTTTAGAGGGTGAAGGCAGACTTAAGGAGACAGAGTTACTTTGACACTGTCAAGAGACATTCAGCCTGGGAACATAAGGGCAAATATCTGTAGACAAAGGATCAGGGATATGTACATCAGACCTGCTTCCAATATCTCCATACTAGAGATAGATGAATACATGGATTTCTGCTTTTTTTCATTTCTCATTTTACCAACTGAAACTTCAGTTCACCTAATTTCCACTTCAATTCACATTTAATTAAGGGGGGGGGGAGTTTGCATAGAATTCTGTAAGTGCTTTGGTGTGCATTTCCCCTAAACTGTATATACTTTTGTCTAATGTATGCATCTTTATTAGCAATTTCCCCTAAAACAATATACAATGAAACCTCAGTTTTCAAACGTCTTGGAAGCTGAACGATTCGGAACCCGAACGCCAAAAACCCGGAAGTAATTGCTTCCATTTTCAAATGTGCCTCAGAAGTCAAACTGCTTCTCCTATGCGTTTTTCCATTTTTTTCCAATGGATTTTGCTGAACCGATTGTTGATCCTCAATTTTCAAATGTTTCAGAAGTCGAACGGTCTTCCGGAACAGATTACGTTCGAAAACCGAGGTTCCACTGTACAGTGGTATCTCGGTTCTCAAATGTAATCCATTCCTGAAGACCGTTCGACTTCCGAAACGTTCGAAAACTGAGG
Organism: Podarcis melisellensis; assembly: GCF_964234715.1. Lineage (NCBI taxonomy): Eukaryota > Metazoa > Chordata > Lepidosauria > Squamata > Lacertidae > Podarcis > Podarcis melisellensis. The sequence goes on along the minus strand of NC_138541.1, from coordinate 15,905,683 downwards.
TGCAAAGGACTGGCTGCAAATGCAATTGAGAAAATTGAAAAACACGCAGTGGAAGCCATTCAACTTCCAAGGCGCATTTGAAAACGGAAGCATTTACTTCCGGGTTTTCGGCGTTCGGGTTCTGAAATGTTCGTCAATGGACACATTCGAAAACCGAAGTACCACTATGGATTTGTATGTTATTTTCACAAGCATATGCATTTTTTGCACACTATTTTTGGTAGCAGAACAGCATCAATATTTGGGGATGTGTTAAAGGACAGGTGTGTTTGGGTTCACTTTTTGTTTCAGGAAGCACGAACAAAGTGAGTTTGAATGAAACAGCAAACTGAAATTCTCCTCCATCCAGGCACCATTGCTCCGCCACTGATCTTGCAAAGGCCTGAAGAGGGCTTGTGAGCTTGTTCATGCTTGCAAGCCTCCTGGTGTGAGGGAAGCCTGATAAAAACCCTGAAAGCGTTTTATGAGTTTGTGGTGGGGGAAAGTAGACCGTTTACTGAGATTCTTTTAACCACTGGATCCAGCAAGTGTTAAAACGTAAGCCAGGCTAGCTTCCCATGCTGAGGTGATCACATGAGTGATGGGCCATTACGGGAAAAACAAAGGAAAGTGGATCTATAGGGTGTGCCATTTTAGGGGGTGAAACTTAATTTTTTTGCAGATTTTTTCTGTGAGGTGTCAAAAATACGTTTTGGAGTGTGAATAATTCAAATCTATTATTTTTTGTGATGGGACAACATTTAGCATGGTAAGTCTATGCTTGATGAAGAACCACATAATCTGCTCTTGGAAAACCGAAAAATTGTTTTCTAGCTCTTAGGTTGTGCCTAAGATGACTCTATTGATTCTCAACACTCTTGGTGGTGCACTGTCACAGCTTACACCACCAGAGAGACTTCTCTATGGTTAGGCCTCTGATACCTGGAGCTTAAAATCATTTAATTATAGGGTCATCTAGTTGTCTCACAGAAAACAGATTAAACAGATTACGACCACGGGCATAGGGTTGGCCCCCCCCCCAAAGCACACATCTCAGGGGTCAAAGGCCAGGGTAAAGGGGTGCTTAACCCTCCCCTCCCTTGTTTTGAGGTTCTGATGAAAAACCCTCCTTTGAAAGTGCAGTTTGCCTTTAGAGGAAATCCCTTTCAATGAGTAGGATTTCCCCTCAGTACAGAAAACAGCTTCAAAGAAAAGATTTTCCTCAGAACTGCAGCAGATGCAGATTTTTTTGTGGTGGGGGAGAGGACTGCTTGTTGAATGCAAACCCATATTTAACATCACTTCTAATTTGGCCTTGTGTCAGCTGAGATGAAAACATCAGTCATTTAAAAGAACTAGCTTCCCTTTCAACTGATGGGGTTCATCTTTTCCACAACGGTACCAGAAAGCATAAATGTGCCTCGGAGCTAAAACTCAATCTAACCTGAGAACCGTGCTCATGAATCATAACATAATGGTGTGCCAACAGATAAGAAAAAAGCAAGTGAATCTATTTCTACACCCATTGGATTTCTAAACCAGGTGTGGCGGGGAAGAATATTTCTAACTACCAATGGCCATGAACAAGATGGACCAGTCAACTATAATTATGTCATGTTCATCAATCAGTATATTTATCAGTGAAAGGCCAGAAGATACAAGGATGAGGAAGCTCTTCTATGAGCCACTGTACTATCATATGAAGATAAAGCCATTGATGGCTCCCTTTCTGCTTCTTTCCTTGTGACCTTGTGAATGCCAACCTTCTAGGAACGGGGCCATCATTCAGAGCAGGGGGGGGGACCTCAAGTCTAGGTGATAAATGCAGTCCTCCAGACCTCTCTGTCTGGCCCTTGAGACTCTCTCCAGGCCCCACCAGCTTCCTAGCTTTTTCCTAGCTCTTTCCCCACCCCTCAGCTGCCTGGCATCACATCCTCCTGGAATGTTTGTGCCCAGCTGGGATGCATCACTGAAATTTGATAATACTCTTGTTTTCCTGGGTGGAGAACAGAGAGGGGCTTGGGGGTTTTAGCACTGCAAGGTTGCAATTCACAAGGGAAGAAGCTAAGGAGATCTGGACCCAAAAGGAAGCTTTAGCAAAAAGGCCAGTTGTTGTATTATGTGTGTGAATTAAAGCCAAATGAGGACACATCCCACTGTGAGGCTGCTCTCTACCCAAACAGCAATGTTGTAGATGAGAAACATGTTCAATATCACCAGGATTTTTAGGTGCCAGGATGAGCCCTTTGTTATTTTGCAAAACACTTTATTTAACTTTGTTCTCATCTGAGGCAAGTGGGATAAGTTGTTTTATCTCAGGCTTTGTCTGATGATCTTCTGCAGATCTTTTTTTCTCTTTCTGCTATTTGGTTGTTTTATATGCTGTTGGGTTTGCTCTTTTATCTGTTTTTGCTGCTTTATCTGTTCTTACTTTTAGTGCTTGATGCTGCTTTCAGAGCCTCAGTGTGGACCTGCTGTTGTATCTGGTAGAGCTCCTGTTTGATTTTGAACAGATCCCATTGTGCGCTACTTTGCAAACTCTTTAAAGCAGAAATCGTAACATAATAAGGTATATATCATTCCTCTTTTTATATAATTGATATATACACATCCTGTCTACATTCTCTTGCAGCAGACGATGCATACTGTGTATGGATGTGGGGACCACATCTGTTTGCAAGCAAGTGTGGTGGCAGAAATTAGCTGTAGCTCTCCGTTGAGCATACACTCCAGGCCAAACTAGACAATACATTAAAATGCATGATTCCATATGAAATGTCTCATTTTCCTTTTTATATATAACAACCATTGTGAAGTGTGGGTGCTCTGAGGTGAGGCAAGACCAGAATGGGCAATAGGCAAATTTCAGGGTAAAGGCAGGGCAGGATAGGGCTCAGTCTGGATGCAAGTCTCAGCCTGTGCCTGGTGTTCCTTTTGATCGCTATTCCAGCTCACTGTTGCTGTTCGTATCAAACACTCAGGCTAATTTTGATGGAATTTTGTGTTGAATATATGCTATATGGTAATTTATTCACCCAGTAGGTATATAAAGCCATTTGCACATGCAGAATGTAGGCACCCTATATATCACCATAAACCGTATTTTTCGTCCCATAGGACGCACCTAGTTTTTTGGGGGGAAATAAAGGGGGGAATTTCCTTTATTTTCCCCCCAAAAGCAGGTCGGGGAAACCGAACCAGGTCGAGGAACAGCAGGATGGTGGCGCTGCGCCTCCCTGCTGTCCCCCGAGCTTGTGGGGCTGGCCGATGTCTGCCCGGCGCGAGGGGCGCTCTGCTTCAGGGCGCCCCGCCCGCCGGCGGCAGGCTGCAATCCGCAGCATGGGGAGCCCTGCGGGGAACTCCTGCAGGGCTCCCCACGCTGCAGATGTGTTCCCGAAGCGCTGGGCGCTCTGCTTTCAGGGCGCCCAACGCTCCGGGAAGCAGGCTGCTATCCGCAGCCTAGACATCCCTGCGGGACCTCCCGCAGAGCTGCCTAGGCTGCGGATGTGTTCCCCAAGCACCAGGCGCTCTGCTTTCAGCGCGCCTGGCGCTCTGAGAAGCAGGCTACTATCCGCAGCCTAGACAGCCCTGCAGGAACTCCCGCAGGGCTGCCTAGGCTGCGGATGTCTTCCTGAACCCTGGAGAGCGAGAAGGGTCGGTGCGCACCGACCCCTGTCGCTCTCCAAGCTTCAGTGAAAGCCTGCATTCGCCCCATAGGATGCACCCAGATTTCCCCTTCATTTTTGGAGGGGAAAAAGTGCGTCCTATAGGGCGAAAAATACGGTATATAAAAGGTAAAGGTAAAGGGATCCCTAATCATTAGGTCCAGTCATGGCCGACTCTGGGGTTGTGGCGCTCATCTCGCTTTATTGGCCAAGGGAGCTGGCATACAGCTTCCGGGTCATGTGGCCAGCATGACTAAGCCTCTTCTGGTGAACCAGAGCAGTGCATGGAAACGCCGTTTACCTTCCGCCAGAGCGGTACCTATTTATCTACTTTGACGTGCTTTCGAACTGCTACGTTGGCAGGAGCAGGGATCGAGCAACAGGAGCTCACCCCGTAATGGGGATTCAACTGCTGACCTTCTGATCGGCAAGTACTAGGCTCTGTGGTTTAACCCACAGTGCCACCCATGTCCCTATCACCCTATATATAGAAATGAGCAAACCAGTGATATTTTAGGGAGCAGGCTAGCAGGCAGGGCACATTACTTTACATCATAGGAAACACTTTTGCTGTATGTAGGTTTTATTTTATTTGTTTTTTAGCTTATATTTTGGAAATGTACATCCAGTTTTTTTCTTTAATTTTTTTAGGGGGCCCCAATAAAGTTGGGCCCTAAGCTATAGCTTGCTTAGCTTATGTGTAAATCTGGCACTGCTCATATTTGCTCCATGAAGGAAGCTGGCATCAGTGGTAATCCTGACCCCTTTCCCCCCAACTCCACCCTGCAGCTGTAGTTTAAAAGAGGAGCATAAAATGAGCCACAAATGCAATCACACATTCAGCCTAGCATTTAGTTTGGGCCTTAAGCATGATACTTGGGTTGCCTCTGTAGAAAGCTAAGTAAAATGACCCTGGATGAACCCATGAAAATCAATGAATGAAATTAGCAACAGAAAATACAGCAGATTTACTGGAGAAGATCTATATAATGCATGCAGAGGAGAGTACGGCCACTTGGTCAGCGGTTTTTATCCAATTCCCAAGCAAGCCTTATGTGTGTTGCAAATATTTTGTTGGATTGCCAGTGAGAGGCAAAGCGACATTCTTCTGGGATGCAGCACAGTATTGAAATAGAAAGAAAGAGCAGTGTGTCTGTTTATGTTTCCTGTAGAAATTCCCCAAGCCTACTTTCTCTTGAGAGAGAAGGAAACAGCTGTGGAGCGTAAACGCTGTGAATTCCCCCTGCCTCTTTGCTATGGAGCAGAATGCTCTTGCTACTGATTTTTAAAACAAAACGCATTTGTCAATGAAGTGTTTGCAGAACATCCGCAAAACCACAACCCAAGTGGTGATTCAATTTGTCAAAATCCACTTGTTCCTCATTCCAGGTGGTGATATTGCTTGGTGGTGTTGACTTTCAACAAAAAAAATAAATTTAAAATATCATGGAGGCACCCTCAGTTGATCTACCGGCACCTCTTAGACTATGTAATTGTCCAAGCTGAAGATCGCTGCAATGTGCTCCCTATCAGAGCTATGACGAGTGCCAACAACTGCTGGACAGATCACCAATTAATACATTCCACGATGGCTGTCAAGATTATACCTCAATGCAGGCTTCAAGGAAGGAAACCAAGGTGCAAAATGAATACTCAAGCCCTTCAAGATCCTATTAGGCGGGATTGCTTCCAAACAACTGTTAAGAACCATCTACTTTCAGAGTTCCATGATAACATCAAGGAATACTGAACCAGGCTAAAGACATCCATTATTGCAGTCTGTGAACAAACTATTGGATACCAGACCAAGAAACACTAGAAATCCATCTGCCGTGCCACAAATCCAAGTGAACGGTGTAATGTTGGAAAATGTTGATCACTTCTCTTACCTGGGCAGCTATCTTTTCACAAGGGCTGACACTGATGCCGAAATCCAGCATCGCCTGAGCTCTGTGAGTGCAGCTTTCTCCTGATTGAAGTGCAGAGGGTACTCACTGGATGAGGAAACATTGTGGTAGGTCTGCCCAGAAACCAGGAAGCAGCAAGAGTCAGGAGAACTTCATTTATTTATGAACAAAAGATAAACAACTCAAAATAGCTGCTAGGACTTGCTGCCCAGCTAAGGCTAAAGTTCCATCTAGTTCCCCCTGAGCTGTGGAGGGAAGCACACCCAGAGCTCACATTTACAGATCAGGTGTCATGAAAACCCTTAAGCCATCAAGGCCTCTCACTTTGTCACACAAAGTCCTGAATTCCCATCTTTGTTGAGGTATGCTAGCCAGAAATGGTTTCCTCTTGGAGAAAGTAGGGAGAAGAGAGAATTGCCTTCTGATGTCACTGTGCTCCTCCTCCTCCTCCTTTGCCACCACGTCCAGGAGTCAGAGAAGATGTGCTGGAGGAGTCTTGCGCCAGGTCCGAGGGAGGGAGCCAGCCGGTGGAGTAGCAGCAGTAGCAGTAGCAGGAAGAGGAGAAGGAAGAAGGGGGAGCGAGACAAGTGTCCCAGCCGGGAAGCTGCAACTCTCCAGCCTGACCATGCCAAATAGAATCAAGAAGGAGAAAGTGAGCCTGAAGAGAAAATGGCAGCTGGAGGAGACCCTGGGTAGGAGCAGGCCCTGGGGTGCTGGACTGGTAGGGAAGGGTGTAGCTGGCAGGGTGCAGGCAGGCCTGCAATGGCTGGAGTTTGAGGGGTGTGTGGAGGGCAAGGAGGTTATGGGGGTTGAGGATGGGCACTGGAGCTAGCTGGGCTTGGGGAGGGGGGTTGTCTGTAACATGAAAAAAATCCAATTTAAGGTTTCCATGGTTTCATTTTCTTACCCATCACATTTTAGGGCTTTGCACTTTTTGCATGAGGGTAAATATGGCACAGCTGCATGTTATGAAGGAGGAACGCAACATTTTCTGTGACAGCCCCATGTCAGTCACACGGTGCCAGTTTCACACAATAATATTATTTAACAATATTGGGAAACTTTTACATTAAAAGGCAGTTAGTTTCAATATTAAATAACTGCACTTCATCTCCACCTGGTGGCTACACGGGGTGGTCCCTTCCTTATTCATTACTGCATTTTCTGTGAAACTCATACAAAATGATGATGATGATGATGATGATGATGATGATGATGATGAAAATGTGGTGGCCCTTGTAACCAATAGATAAGCAAACCCCACAGCAATGGCTTGAATGAAGCAGCTTACACCAGCAGAACATGGAGGCTGCCATTTTGGCACAGGGGAGCAGTTCTCCCCTGTATAAATACAAAGCCCTAAAGACTAGACAACCACAAGGGCATAAAAGCATGAGAAGATCCTAGATGGATCTGACCCAAGGTTCATCTAGCCTGGCATCCCACTGTTCTCACAGTGGCTGCTCCCCAACTGCAGTTCCCAGAAAATGGTATTCAGAGGCATTACTGACTTCAACATGTCGAAAATAGCCATCCTAGCTAGGAGCCATTGGTCATCATATCCTCCATGAATTCATCTAATCCACTTTTAAAGCCATCCAAGTTGGTGGCCATCATGACCTCCAAAGTTTAGCTATGCGCTGTGTGAAGAAGCACTTTCTTTTGTCTCTCCCGAATCTTCCAGTGCAAAAGTGGAGAAACTCTTTGGAAAAGAAACCAAAAGAAATTCTGTCTCATGCAAAGATGATGCCCAGCGACATATTCTAACCATCCTTCTTTGACAGTCTCTTTTCTTCTTCTTCTTCTTCTTCTTCTTCTTCTTCTTCTTCTTCTTCTTCTTCTCTACTTTGCCATCTGTGAGTTTGTTCATTTGGGGCTGGATTGGAAAGAACTATGTGGCATTTGATAGGCTGTTAGTCACACCAGGGCTTTATTTTGTGAGAGGTGTCACCACAAAGGATGTTTTCAGAGTTCAGCCTCTTAAAGTGTGCAGTAAAGAGCAAGACCTGGCCTGCTGAGTGACCACTATCAATCCGCCTTCCTATTTAAGATTAGAAGAAGTACTTCTGTGTGGGAATTTCCAGGGAGCCTTGATCTCTGGTGCAGCAATTTGAAGAACCTCTTCTTATTGTGGAATGGAGCAGGATCCAAACCTTAAGGTCCCAGACTAGTGGGTGGGTTTTGCAGGTGTATTTCCCAACATTTCATTTATGCAATAATGTGATGTTAGTGATATGTTGTTGCATTATTGCCATCTGGAGGGGCACTCCGGCACTAGAGCGCAACAAAAGTGGGACAACAAAACCTGGCATAATTGTGGCATAAAAAGTTACAGGATTTAAGCAGGAAATTATGAGGTGTTCACTGGCTGAAGGCTGTATGTCCACACACCAACTTTTATGGGCTTGAACAGTATTGAAAGCAGCACTGTACATGACCAGCTTGATATTATCATGTGCATAAATCATTGTAGATGCTCAATAGAAAGGATGTCTGGAGGGGGCCTTAGACCTTCTTTTCTAGTTCCTTTCTGTTCCTTCCTGGTATTATACCAGCCACAAACAGCCTGTTTTGTTAGCCTGCCAGTAAAGTGTGTAGGAGTTTTATTTATGTATAACATGTGTTCCTCTCCAAAACCTGTTAGCTCTCCTTTTAGAAACGAAGCCTTGATCATACGTGTAATCAACACTCCTGTCTTGAAAGTGACAATTAAGCTTTTCCTTACAACACCAATAAAGTTCCAGAAATCAAGAGAAGCAGTCTCATCTATAGCTGGGGTGGAGGATCTGTGGCCCTGCAGATGACGTTAGACTCTGACTTCCATCAGTGCCAACCAGGACAGCCAATGGTCAGGGATGGTGGCAGCTGTAGTTGTCATTTCCTGTGAGGCATTTGTATGTTTTTCCCCCAGTGAGGATAAATAGCCACTTTGGATTTAGGATGGGAAAATGGGGTGAGGGGAAGGTTTATCACCCCTTTTAAAGGCTGGGGGCGGACTGGAGTGAAGCCTGCTCCACTATGGTCCACTCCCAAACCCCGCCCATCCAGTGAGGCCGGATTGGCCAGAATTCAAATATTGGGTGGCAGGAAAGCCCATCACAGCTGGCCCCAAATGCTGGCCACTTAGCCCAGTGCTGCTCCCTGGGGGATGGAGCCTGCTGCTGCAGGGCCGCAACAGCCGCCTACATCAGGATATCTGTTCACAGATCTCTGTGGCCTGTTTGGCCTTCAGTTGTAATGGAGAAGAGCAAGGAGTCTTTTCATGTATTGTGTATACATTCTACTGTAACGTTCATGAACATTCTGGAATGGCAGAGGCCAGTTGCCACTGAATGAAGAATCCTAATCTAGTAGGTACAGTTATTCCAAAGGACCAGAAAAAGACTTTTTATGTATGCAACAACAGCCGTGCGGATGTTACTAGTCCAGAGATGGAAAGAAGATAAAGTCCTGATCTGAGAGGAATGGCAAATCAAGCTGATGGACTATGCCAAAATTGCAACACTGACCGGAAAGCTCAGGAACCAAGAAGACAAAAGCTTTAAGAAAGAATGGGAGCAATTTATAATTTATTTAGGAGACCACTGTAAAGCAGATGAAAACATTAGCAGGATTCTATAAACACTTGTAATGTAACAAGTTATGTGGACAATATAGATTTAAAATACAGTAGTACCTTGGTTTAAGAATAGCTTAGTTTATGAACAACTTGGATTAAGAACGCTGTAAACCCGGAAGTAGGTGTTTTGGTTTGTGAACTTTGCCTTAGAATAAGAACATGTTCCGCTTCCTGTTGAGTGTGTTCTATTTGTAAATTGAGTCCCCCGCTGCTATGGGAAAGCACGCCTTGGTTTACAAACGCTTTGGTTTAAGAACAGACTTCCGGAACGGATTAAGTTCGTAAACCAAGGTACCACTGTGTGGATTATGAAATAATATGCAGTTGAAAACTCTGACAGTAAGACCCAAGGAGGGGATGGAGGGTATCTAGAGATTGAAAAAATCATAATCTCTAAATGTGGGTATTTATTTGGTATTGTTATAACTCTACACTTGTAAAATCAAATAAAAATTATTTCCGAAAAAGGAAAAAAGAATCCTAATCTAGCCCATTGACCAAAGGCCAATAATAGATGACAGAGAAACCACTGTGCATTGTTGAGAGAAGCCACACTCCACTTTGGCTGCTGATCTTAACAGCTAGGGAAAGGTTCTTTTATTATGTATTACAGTCACTCTGTGTTCCACTGTCATCTGTCCCCTGTGATAACAGCCGGTGGAGCGGGGAGCCATAGTGCCTGCTGGCGTGTTGTACATTACATTGCAAAATACAGTTGCTTACTGAGTGGTAAGAATCAGGAAACATTTGCCTCTCTGGAGACGTAGCGCTAAATTTGGCTCGCAGTGTTTTGCCTATAGCTGTTCTCGGGGGCATGCTACAGCTATAAACATCCTTTGTCAGCGCGGTCCAGTGTTTATCTTAATATGTCACCGTCTTGAGCTGAAACACAAAGCTGAACAATGTCTCACGTGACCTTGGGGAAATCGCAAGAAAGGGAATCCCAAACTTAACCTATTTGTCTAAGCAGCATCCCTGGAGAGGCGGGAAATGGTCTATTGTAAAGACACAATGCGAAGAAAAGCATCCCAGAGCTGGCTAATTCTAGACTGCAATGCAGACCATGCTGGGGAAGAGAAACATGGGCAGGTTAAACCTTGGAAATTCCTTGGTTACTATATTCTACTTAACATATCCTGTACCAATTTCCTTGCTAGATGTACCCACCAGCTGGTGAGTACCAAATCTGTATCTAGCAGTGGAGCATATTCTCCAAGTAAGGATAAATGGATCTGTCAGTTTTGATTATCATTGAGGATCAGTATATACATGGCTATTGTATCAGGATAATTAAATGGAACCCAAACAAATGGAAGCCGTATACCTGTGAATATCAGCCATTTTTATTGTAATTATTGGTATGCTTTAAGTGTGTGTGTGTGTATTCTATCCATGTTTAATTGTATTTTAATGGTTGATTCTTCTATGTTTTTAGCAGTTTATCTATAAGTGGCCTTGAGTCTCATCAGAGGAAAAGGTGGTGTATAAATAAATATATCATCATGTGTGGTTGGTGATTTACTTTTGGAACCTCTATTTCAGCAAAATGTTTTGAATGCTGGGGGGAATGGCCAAGGGTGAAGTTATGACGAACTAAAACATTCATCCGGATGAACTTCAACTGAACTATATGGCTCCATCAGTACAGCATGAGACTCTGAATTCAGGATTGTGGGTTCAAGCCACACTTGGGGCAAAACAATTCCTGCTTTGCAGGGGGTTGGACTAGAGACCCTGAGACCCCAATCCAATCCAATCCAATCCAATACCCTTGTGGTCTCTTTAAACTCTACAATTCTATGATCCCATGATTTTGTAAAAGCACAAAATTGCACTAGTTTGTTTAAAAATAAACACTCCAAGCTAGTGGTTTTTTGAGCAGACATATTCTGCAACATGTAACTGACACAGTAATCACTGTTGGATTTATACTGTATCATTCTGCTATACCTCGGTTTTCGAGCATCTCAGAAGCTGAATGTTTCGGTTTTCAAATGCCGAAAGCTGAACGGCTTTCACTATTATTTTTCAGTTTTTCCAATTGAACTTGCAGCAAGTCCTTTGCGCCTCAGTTTTTGAATGTTTTGGAAGTCGAACAGTCTTCTGGAACAGATTACGTTCGAGAACCAAGGTACCACTCTATTAGTTGTCCTGCAATGCCTTCCCTGGGTTCCTGTGTAGTATGGCTGTCTGGAGGGTCATTCCTGCCACCACACTGGTCCTGAAAGACCTATATTGGCTCCCAGTACCTTTCCGGGCACAATTCAAAGTGTTGGTGCTGACCTTTAAAGCCCTAAATGGCCTCAGCCCAGTATCCCTGAAGGATATCCCTGAAGGTATCCCTGAAGGAGCGTCTCCACCCCCATCATCCAGCCCAGACACTAAGGTCCAGTGCCAAGTGTCTTCTGGTGGTTCCCTCACTGATTGAAGCAAAGTTACAGGGAACCAGGCAGAGGGCCTTCTCAGTAGCGGCACCCACCCTGTGGAACACCCTCCCGTTAAGGAAATAAAAAACTATCTGACTTTTAGAAGACATCTGAAGGCAGCTCTGTTCAGGAAAGCTTTTAATTTTTGATGAATTATTGTATTTCAGTATTTTGCTGGGAAAACCCAGCCAGATGGGTGGGGTATAAATAATAAATTGTTGTTGTTGTTATGCTATAGGGCAACAAAAGCAGGCCATTCACTCACAAACACATGAAACATTTGTGATATAACAAGTTTCAAGGTTTCAGCAGGAACTTATGGGACATACACAGGCTGGAAGCAACACGTCCCCCATGAAACTTTTGCAGATGCTGGTAGCATCGAAAGCAGGATCACATGCATCTGCTCCAGTACCACTGTGAGCACGCAACAAAAAAGGGCATCTGGAGGACCCCGGTATAGACAGGAAAACGCCTTGGGCCAGGCTTGACAGCAATGCAAGGCCTAGCCCCCTGCCTAAGAAGCAATCAGAGGTTCGCAATGTTGGGAAACATTAGCAGAATGTTAATAGAATAGCAAACTGCGTTGCACATTCTGACTATTTATAGAGCAGTGATCCCTGCTGCTACATTATTATCATTAGATCATTTACTACTGGTAATTTAGAATCTCATTCTCCTCTCCCCCCCCCCTTCAAAAGCTTGAATTGAAATAATTGAGCAACTGTGCCAAACTAAAGAACTAGGAGAGAGAACAAGGCAAGATTCTATAAAGAATATTATCCCCCAAGGACACCTAGTGGTGGAGAGATGCTGTGACAAAGCTTAAGACCTACTAGGGTTTTAAACAAGAGTTTCTGGAGCGGTGGTAGCAATAGAATGGTGCTCAGAACTGAGTCAGGTATTGAACCTAGTAGTTCTGTGGACTCATTCAATGTTATGGACACTTTATCAGTGTGTTTGGGAAATGGGCCTTTTTGCAAGCGTGGCCGTCGTCACGTGGACCAAAGTTGTCGAACTTTTTTTTTGCTGGTTTCCACCTGGACACTGCTACCGACTGCAGTGTTCCGGGTATGTCTGGGAAATTCCGGGCGCATGGCAACCCTAGGCACAGTATTGGAAAAACTGAAGGCATCACACAATTGATGCATGTACCAGCTTCGTCATCCATCTCTCTGCAATTTGCCTAGCACTGGTGTGCTTGGAAAGCAGGTCTGGGCTACAGTTCTGCTGTAAGTTCAGAGAACGCCTTCGGGGAAATCACTTCTCTGCTTAGCGTCAGCTTTCCCGTCTGTGAAATGGGAATAATTTATCTCACCGGCATATTGTGCAAGGTCAAAAATAAAGAGTTTTTAGTGATAAGTTTCCATAGTGCTGTGGTGGGCAACCCAGTCCCCCTCCAGATGTTCTGGACTCTTAACTCCCATCATTTATCATTGATGCTTTGGTTGAGATTCCTGCATTGCACGGCGTTGGACTAGATGGCCCCTGAGTTCCCCTCCAAATCTACAGTACTATGATTCTATGATCAGCCCCAGCCAGAGTGGCCAATGCTGAGGAATGGTGGAAGTTGGAGTCCAGCAGGCCATGCATTGTCAGAGAACCTGAAATCTGCAACTGGCTTGCTCCAGAGCAGCCGCCACCTGCAAATAAACAGTCCTTGGGATATGGACAAGCACGTACCTCCTTTGTGTACGACTGTATTCACCTGTGCAAACATTTTACTTACTAACAATGGGTGCAGCTGCATGCGTGCTTAAGATCCAATTATGCAAACAATCCCTTGGGGGGGGGAATAACTTAGCGGCAAAAATGTGTTGCTAATGATAGTGGAATCCAACAATTTTTAATGGAAGGGATCCATATTCAGCCCTGGTTTCAAGGCCCTGAACTCCTCTAACCTCAAACATATTGCAGCACAATTTCAAGCACCATAAACTGTGTACCTTTTGAACTGCCATCACCCCAAATATCAGGGGAATTATTTTCAGCAATGTGTTGTGGATGCAATACACACATGCATAGTCACATGTCAGTTGGTCGCGCATAAGTTGGTTGTCGTCTATAATGCATGAATAGGGGCTGTCTTTAGCCTTCGACTCCAGTTCTCCTAACTCCCCCTGCCTCAATACCCATATAAAGTCAGCACTTCTTTCAATAATAATAATAATTTTATTATTTATACCCCGCCTATCTGGCTGGCTTTCCCCAGCTACTCTGGGCGGCTTCCAGCAAAATATAAAATTTAAAAAGACGACACCTGGCTACACTATTTGGGTTGGTCTCCTTTATTTTTTCCCCAGCAACAACAGTTTGAACTTGATTGTGTGGTAAGTTCCCAGCCCCCCCCCCCAGGTGGAAATAATAACACATGACACAATTATTAAGGTTAATGGGCCACAACTTTATTGGTTACAGGTGATGAGCGGTATTGGCTTAGGCATTGGTCCTAACCGACTATATCCAACTCCAGCCTGTCTGCTTGAAGTCCGGGAAGGGTTAACCACCAGTAGGTGGAGTCCTGCTGATGCACATCAACTAGGAACTCCCCCGGGGTCACTGCTCAGGGGCGTGCCTTAGGCCCTCACCTCCTTAGGCTTCGGAGAGGGCCACGCCCCCTGGAATCCTTTATCGGACTACCCTTCAATATGCGGGGCAGGTGATAGCACTACCTCTCTTCTGCCATCTACAGAACTATACCAATGCCTAACTGCCAATACCCAGAAAGTTGTGACGATTTGCTACGAGGTAGGCGAAAACCAAGTGGCTGGTGCCAATTTGCCAAGTGGAAAAATTCCTACCAGGCCCCTCAATGGTGACCAACCAAGGTCCATAGCAAGGTCAAAGGACGAAAACCTTATAGGGCAGGAGGGTGGGAAAAATAGGAACAGCTGGCCAGTGGCAAAGAGGGAGATCCCTGGCCGTGTCCTGCCTATATAGGGCAGGCCATGCCCCCAAACCAGCTGATTGGCCAGCTAGGGGGTGACATGGCCGGAAGTTCCCCCAATCGTGCAGGGCTGGCCTCCACCATGAAGCCCGCAACCCCACCTCCTCCTTAAGGCGGAAGTGGCTTTCTAAGCATACCTGTTTTCATTCCTTATGTGTCACACTTGCCCAGCCAAAGTGTGTTCATCACCGTGTCATTCTCCCGCCCCCTCCTGACAGTTCATTTGTTGCTGCTGTGTGTTTTCAGCAATGCAAATTGTAACAATGGCTTCCATTAAAGAACAGGCTACATTCTTGTTCAACAAAGCTATCATTTGGCCAAACGATGAGTTCCAGGTACTGTGTGTAGTTTTTTTGTTTTTGTTTTTGCAGAGCACAATATTCCCGGCAGAATGATGGCTAAGCTGTTCAAAATGCAGATTATAATTAAAATGGGAACCACTGAGAGAGATTTGGATTGTTGTTTCCTTATATAAAAAGATTCAGTCACTGCAAGCTTCAGTAATTGGATAGATAGAATTTCAAATTGGAAAGTATTGCAGTCATTACAAAGAAAGGTTTTGATTATACATATTTATTCTGTGAAGGTCACCAAGCCAGGGAAAGGAGAGTGGACTTTCCCTATTGGATGTTACACATGGTGGATAATAGAAAATTTAAAGTATAATTGTGATTGATAGGTGACATTCAAAAAGTCCTTTACCAAACTTCAGAAGCTTGGTTTTCCAAAGGTCAGGGTTTGCTTGTTTTTTACCTTTTCCTAATTGCTCATTTAGCACCAAAGGGATTTCCCTGTTCCCAGTGCTGTTTCCATATTGGAACTTTGCCTGTTTCCAGTTGGGAATCTTAATAAGCTACACACAGTGCATAGTTAGACCGTGGAACTTGCTCCCACCATAGCTGTCAATTTTTCTTGTGAGGAATCCTATTTGGAATAAGGGAATTTCCCTTAAAAGGGGGGGAAAGTTGACAGCTATGGCTCCCACAAGAGGAAGTGATGGCCGCCAACTCTGATGTCTTTAAAAGAAGATTAAACAAAACCATGGAGGGTAAGGCTCTCAGTAGCTGCTAACCTTGATGGCTGTGCTCTGCCTCCACAACTGGAAGCAGTGTGGTTCTGAAGACCACTTGTTGGAAAAGGGCAAGAGGGGAGAGTGCTCTTCTGCTTGTGAATTTCCTGCAGACATCTGGTTGGCCACTGTGAGACGATGGTGGTTGACTAGATGGGCCATTGGCCTGATCCAGCTTGCTCTTCTTACATTATTATGTGGGGGAAACTTTACCCTCTTTTCCTAAAGAAGGTACACAGATGCCTCCCCCTGATAAGAAGCCTTCAGGTGACTGTAGCAGCTGCCAGTTCTGTCAGCTGCTACTACTACAGACCTTCCAAGTGTCCCTGTTTTCCAGGGATAGTCCCAGATTTACAGAAACCATCCCAGTTTCTGATTTGATCCCAGAATGTCCCAATTTTCCTTAGGATGTCCCTATTTTCAGTGGAGAAATGTTGGGGGGTATGGCGTTATGCGATCCCTGAGCCAAGGAGATAACTATACAACCTTTAGAAGACATCTGAAGGCAGCTCTGCATAGGGACTTTTTGTGTTTAATGTTTTATTGTGTTTCTATATATGTTGGAATCCACCCAGAGTTACTGGAGCAACCCAGTCAGATGGGTGGGATATTATATTATTATTATTATTATTATTATTAAATAGGATGTCCCCATTTTCATCAGATAAATGTTGGTGCGTATGCTTGTGGGGTATAATACATATTCCTATTGTTATTGTTTTCCCCAAAGTGTATTCTAAGTGATTTACAAATATAAAGCAAGTTTTTAAAAAACCAAACACACACATAATTATAATGTACAATAGAACAATTCCGAACATTACAATAGGTATTTCCGCAACTTAGGAACTGCAGAAGAGAACAGCATTTCCTGAACCACCATGATCTGGAACTTCTGAGGGTGCTAGAACTACCGAGAGGACCTCCTCTGTTGTTCTTAACACCTGATAGGCTCTGTAGAGATGGAAGGCTGTATTTAAGGTTTTCGGGTCTGGGTTGTTAGGACTTGACCAACCTGCGCCCATGTCTTTCCTCGTCTGGCTCATATCTACATGAAGACCAATCAAGTTCAGAGATATTTTTCAAATGCTGGACAAAATAGCCCAGAATCACATTTGGTATACAGCCACATGGGAACGTGAAGTATGAGTCAACAGGTAGAAATAACGAGCAATTAAAATGTCACTCCCTTGATCTTCTTGACCCTAATGATGATTTGTGTGTCAGCTACACGGCCCAGGTGGCTGCTCTGTCAAGTGTGGCATTTTAAAGCTCTTTCTCTCTGGAATACACACTCATTGCCCTTTGCAATGATAGAATCACCAGACAATCGAGGGTGGGTGGGAACAACAAACCAAGAATGCTTCATAAACACCTTTTGTGTGTGTGTGTTATCGTTATTGGTTTTCTGGCTGCAAGGAAGCAAGTTTGACAGATATATCATAGTTCGAGGGAGCATTTCTTTGGATTTCTCAGGTCTCAGTATTAATCTGCACCAAACCAAGATGCTCAGTGCAATCTGTGTCCCGTTGACCTAGCTTATTATCATTCACAATAGATGTACCATGGGAAGGAAACTCAGGTCTTGAAGCGATAGAATGGGTTCCCAGAGACCACCAATTTTTGCTGGATCAAGTGGTAAAGCCTGGTCAACTTTGATGTGCTGATGGAGAAGCCTGCAATGCTATGGGGGTCAATGGAACCTTAGATTTATCCTGCAGCTCAAAATATATAATTTATTCAACAAATTACCAAACCAGAGGCAGGTAAAATAGGCGACAGGTAGCAACTCCTAGTATACACAAGACTGGAAAAAGGAATCCAGCCACATTTATCCATGTCCATCCATTTATCCTGGATTTTATTACATCCAGGTTAGACTACTACATTGTACTCTACATGGAGCTGCCCTTGAAACGCCTTTTAGTGAAGAATGCACCAGCAACTTGGCTGCTAACTGATCCCAGGAGTAGACAACGTCTCACACTCTTATTAAAATTACTTCGCTGGCCATCTGCTTTAAGAAAGATTTCAAAAAAATTGCCTATAGACTAGGGCCCTGAAGAACCACCTGTTCCCACAGTGACCTGCCAAATTGTTGATGTCTTAATCAGAGGTTACTCACTCAAAATGGGTGATGAATAGAAATGGGGTTTTTAACTTCAGTGGGTCTAAAACCTGGTTGAATCCCATCCATTATGTTCATTTCATGTCAGTTAATATATAATGGCTTCTCCCAAATAACTCTGGGAACTGTCATTTGTTGGAGCTGCTGGAAAAGAAAAGACTGATGAGGGACATGTCCATATTCAAAAGCATCTACTAGTTTGCGGTGCTGCATCATAAAAGCATTTGTTGAACCCAGTCTGAGCTCCAGACATCCTTCCTGTGTGATCACCAGTAAATACACTATGACAGCCATTCAGCTATTTTTCCTATCTGCTCAGATGGCAGCTGTCTGGGAAGAATCAATTCAAATTGCATGCTGATACTGATTCCAGCACATTTCATCACCTTCCTTACCACCTGCAGCACCTAATCAATTTATCTCAGCTATTGGTGGAAGGTCAAATGGTTATTCACTATGGCTTCAATTCCACAATACAGTGGTACCTCGGGTTAAGAACTTAGTTCATTCTGGAGGTCCGTTCTTAACCTGAAACTGTACTTAACCTGAAGCACAACTTTAGCTAATGCGGCCTTCCACTGCTGCCACCGTCGCCCAATTTCTGTTCTCATCCTGAAGCAAAGTTCTTAACCCGAGGTAATATTTCTGGGTTAGCGGAGTCTGTAACCTGAAGCATATATAACCTGAAGCGTATTTAACCCGAGGTACCACTGTATGTGATCTAAGGTGTCCTGTCTCAAGATTGCAAAGCAGGTGACCCAATTCCCTTTGCCGCTGGAGAAATATTTCTGAACATTTGCAATGTTCCTGGGGAGGGTACCCCTCCTTTTTTAAAAGCATCCCCTCTCATTTCTATATTGCCTCCTATGGAGCAGGAGGAAGGGTACCTCAGTCCGCAAAATGTCTTGGGCCAGCCCTGCTGTCCACTATGCATGTACTTTCTCTCCTTCTCTCCCCTAAAAAATGGAAGGCTAGGATTGTTTTGACAGGCTGACTTATTTTATGAGTACATGCCAGAAAGCAAGCAGCTGGGAACATGCTCTTCCTACCAATGAGCCTGGAAGCAATGATCTATTTCTTCTACTATACACAACTGCACAACAGGCTGTGCATCAGAGTCAAAGCCCAGTAGCCCTGTCCTTTAGCAAGGGGCCCGCACTTAATTTGGCTGGACCAACTCAGGTCTGTGTGGTATCCAATGGAGAACCCATGGAAAACTCACTCTTTAATGCTAAATCAGAGCAAAGATCAATCCAGAAAAAACCTGAATTGCCACTTCCTCCGATTGAGCACTAAAGAGTGGGCTTTCCTAGGGGAAAGCAGCAGGACAAGTGGAAATGTGGATAAATGAGAACTTAGGTTCATTCACTTTGACTCAGAAGGTGTCTCAGAAACAACACCTGCAATGCGGCAGCTAGACTAATCCAGGGAGCGGCTGCTGGGACCATATAACACCAGTCCTAAAATAATTTGGCTCCCAGTATGTTTCTGAGCACAATTCAAGGTGTCAGTGCTGAGCTTTAAATTCCTAAATGGCTTCAGCCCTGTATACCTGAAGGAATATCTCCACCCCCTCATTCAGTCCGGACACTGAGGTCCAGCTCCAAGGGCCTTCTGGCGGTTCCCTCACTGAGAGAAGTGAGGTTACAGGGAACCAGGCAGAGGGCCTTCTCAGTAGTGGCACCTGTCCTGTGGAGCACCCTCCCAGCATATGTAGATCTCTGCACCTTTCTTGAAATGGAAGGGACACACACCTAAAGCAAGAATTTCAGCACAAGTCCTTGTTTAGTGTCATTCACCTTAAGGCAGGGGTTGTGACTCTGTGGCCCTGCAATTGTTGCTTGAATCCAACTCCCGTCAGTTCAGTCGGTGGTTGGGAATGCTGGGACTTTTAGCTCAACATTGGGAGGGACATTGGTGCAAAGGATACCCCTTAAAGTTTAGCTGCCTTAATTACATAGTCGTGAAAAAGAAACAACCCCGTCCCCAGTTACACCTGTGGCTTATATTGAAGGTCAAGCACATGTTCTGCCGTTCTCCATTTCCACCTTCCCTTTCCTTCCTTCAATTGAAAACAATGGGAAATTCCATCTCTAGCCTAAGGTGACCTCCTTTTTTGCTTTGTTTTCTGTTGCTGTAATGCCGGGATTTATGTTCCTTACCATTCAGCAAAGGAACAATGAGAAAAGCAAGTGCTTTTTTTATAAAAAAATATGCTTTGTTTCCTTAATGGTTAGCCTTTTGACGAGCTCATTTCTGAAAATGCGTCCAGGGCCAAATGCATCCTGGGAACTCACACTTAGCTCCAACCCACCCCGCCATGTGGGAATCACTTGCCAACGACCGCAGTGCTTAGGACAGACAGTGACCAGAAGAGGAATGACCACTGGGAGGAGCGCAGAGAGAAGATACGCCGTGGTGCATCTGCCGCAGCACAACTGGACTCCTTCATCTGCTTCAGCTGCAACAAAACATGTCTCTCCTGTATTGGTCTCTGGTGCTGCAACCTTCCAACTGTTTGACTTCACCCTCAAATGCACACTCCTCCATTGTATCCTGAGACAGACGGATGCCAACAATATGGACACAATCCATTCAAAGTGAAGCACATGAAGGCTGCAATCTCAGGCACACTTACATGGGGATGCAGCCCATGGAACTCAATGGGACTTGCTACTTCTGAATTAGACTTGGCTCCACAACCTATTGGTTTCAATGGGAAAGACTTGTTGGATATAATATAACTCTTCTACTGGAACCCATGGGAATTCAGGGGGGGGGGTTATGTTTGGGTTGGATCACATCCTATATTAATTGCTAATATCAAACATTATTATTATATTTATTTATATCCCACTTTTCCACTCATGATAGAAACACAGTGAGAAATATCTCTGCCTCTCAGTTGCTCTTCATTAGCAATCATTATTTAAAGGCAGCAAAAACACTTGCTGCCTCTTTCCTTTACATCCCGAGACTATCAACAATGTCTCACGTGAACAAGCGGTCATAGCTGGAAATAAAATGCCTCTTTCGGCCAGCGAAGCTGAACAAGTATAATTAAATCCCGAGGACCTTCCGCCAGAAAGCCATGGAATTTATTTCCTACCCTCAAGGTCAGTCTAATGAAATTCATTGGCTTTTCCGGATCAGGCTGCCTGCAGCACTGCTGTGCATACACAGTCTTGCAGCCAAACCAAACGCCATTCGCGTCCTCTCCCTGTTCTCCCTCTCCTCCCCCAAATTATCTCGAAGTCACTAAGGTGCAGAGAATTATATAACCCTCAGACCTCCGCTGGATCGGGCCGGTGGCCCAATCTGGTACAGTATCCTGCTCTCACAGTGGCCAACTAGGTCCCATGAAAAGCCCATGAGCAGGACCTGAATACAACAGCCCTCACCCCCACTGTAGTTTTCAGCAACTGGTATTCAGAAGCATACTGCTTCCATCAGTGGAGTTAGGACATACCGTACTTTTCTGTGCATAAGACGGCCCCATGTATGAGACGCCCCCTATTTTGGGGGACTCTGATTTAAGAAAATGGGGGGGAGGGCTGCCCAGAGCTACTGAGCTTTATTGGGGCGGGGGGTGAAAATCACTCACCAGACTGAGAAACACACGCGTCAAAAAAGCAACAAAGCGTCTGCCTGATTGCCAACAGAAGCTGGCAATTGCCGCAGTGGAAGCCAATACAGTGGTACCTCTGGATGCGAACAGGATCCATTCTGGAGCCCCATTCGCATCCTGAAGCAAATGTAACACACGACTGCGCATGCACGGGTCGCATTTCGCTGTTTCTGCACATGCACGTGATATCATTTTGAGCGTATGCGCGAGCGGCAAAACCCAGACGTAATATGCTCCGTTACTTCTGGGTCTCCACGGAGCGAAACCCAAAAATGCTCATCTTGAAGCATATTCATCCTGAGGTATGACTGTATACACAGCAGCCCTTGGCGCATCCAAAAATCAACAACACAATTGCCGCAGCAGCAGCCAATCCAAAGCAGTCCTTGCCGCAGCCACAAATCACCCACCCAATCGCCACTGACAACCTCCTGGTCGCCCTTTCCCCACTCTGCACTATCCATGTATAAGACCATCCCCGATTTTGAACATTATTTTGGAGGGGGGAAACCATAGTCTTATACATGGAAAAGTACAGTATGCATCAGGGTTAGCAGCCACTGATAGCCTGACCTGCTGTTAATTTGTATAATCCTCTTTGAGGGCCATCCAAACTAGTGGCCCTCACATCACCTTGTGGCAGTGAGTTCCAGGGTTTCTACACATGAATCACAGAGTCGGGAGGGACCACGAGGGTCATCTAGTCCAACTTCTTTGCAATGCAGGAATCATTTGCCCCACGTGGGGGTTGAGTCCACAACCTTGAGATTAAGAGTCTCATGCTCTACCAACTGAGCCATCCCAGCTCTGTAAAGTAACCCTGGGATGAGATGGGGCTAAATAGAGCAGAGATGTAATGAGCAGAGATGTGCCAAAGCTGCTGGAAGTTATAACCTTGTTCCAAATGATTTGTGGGATTGGGTGTTTTTTTTACAGAGGCGGGCATTAGAAGTTCGTTTTGAGGATCAAATTTTGATTGTTTTCAGTTAAATGCATCACGGGGGGATATGGGATACTAATGCCAAAATGGTGATTAATTACATTCTGTGGAAAATTCCTCATCAGACAGTGCTGCCAAGAAGTGGTGTGTTCTTGATGACAATGTCAGTCTATATCAATAGAGGACATATTGATTCACTCCATCTATCAAAGCGGTGGCTATATTATCTGTGATTCATCCATCATCCATGTGAAATTTCCGTATTGTTTGTCGGGATTTCGTTCATGAGGAATAGCCATCAGTAGCAAGCTGTATGAATTATGGATGCAATTCCACAAACTTGTACGATCCCAGTGCCTACAGGACAGAAGAAGGGGTTGTCTACCATTTGTGATACTCCCTTATTGTTATAAGGATGGGGGTGAGGCATAATTTGGCTAAATCTGAATGGTGGTAGGGAGGTTAAGGCAGGGATTTGGCTTGCATTGTAGACCCTGAAACGAGGACACACCTTTCAAGAATCTAAACAATGACTTTATTGTCACTTGAACAAGGATAGGACTGTAAAAGGAAACTCCTAACTACAAACAAGTCCAGTGCCACCTAGTGACTAAACTGCATAATGACACAATTTCCACGAAGACATCCCCCCCTTTTTTTCCAACCACACTTTTAAATATTATTATCCTTAGTTCCTTTACATTTCTGCTTCAGTAATGGACTCTACATGGGGCTGCCCTTTACAGCAGCCTGGAGACTGCAGCTAGGGCAGAAAGTAGCAGCCAGATTGCTAAGTGGTAAAAGGTAAAGGTAAAGGGACCCCTGACCATTAGGTCCAGTTGTGGCCGACTCTGGGGTTGCGGCGCTCATCTCGCTTTATTGGCAGAGGGAGCTGGCGTACAGCTTCCGGGTCATGTGGCGAGTATGACTAAGCTGCTTTGGAAAACCAGAGCAGCGCACGGAAACACTGTTTACCTTCCTGCCAGAGCGGTACATATTTATCTACTTGCACTTTGACGTGCTTTCGAACTGCTAGGTTGGCAGGAGCAGGGACCGAGCAACAGGAGCTCACCCTGTCGCGGGGATTCGAACCTCCGACCTTCTGATCTGCAAGTCCTAAGCTCTGTGGTTTAACCCACAGCGCCACTAAGTGGTATTTCCCCCCAGTTCTCAAAGATCTGCACTGGCTTTGGGTCTTTTGTCATTAGGCCCAACTCAGGGTGTTAGCAGTGCTATTTTTCTAGAAAAAGAGGTGCTAGAACTCACCCTTGTTCTCTTATAATGGCAATGGCACCCACCTGAGAGGTGCCGGAACTGAGTTCTGGTGAGTTCTATGGGGAAAAAGCTCTGGGTGTTAGTACTGACATGCAAACAGCTTATGACCTGGGCACCTGAAAGATCATCTCTCTACACATAATCCTGCCCAGGCTCTGAGGTCAGCTGGAAATGTTCTTCTGGCAGTGCTATTGTTACATGAGATATCGGAGATCTGCAGATCACCAGAGACACACCTTTCTGAGCTTTGGCTGGCTCCAAACTTGGCTGTTTTTCAGCAGCTGCTAAAGATTCTCCTCTTCTTGCAGACGTTCTGAACGGGCCATTATGTGCCCAAAAGGCTGCATACATACAATACTTTCAAAGCACATTCTTTCCCTCTTATAATTCTGGGCACTCTGCCCCACTTTTTGCCTTTGACCTGACCCACGCTTTGCCTCTGGCTGAATCCCCGACATGTATGTGGCTCCAGGAAGGTTTTCCATGAGGGGATCTGGCCCTCAGGCTAAAAGAAAAGTTCGCCACCCCTCTTTTATGTAAAGTTGTCGTCCTAATCTTTCAGCTTCTTCCTTCAAAATAGGAATAATAAGAGCTCAGTGAGAATTTTGTTGTGGCTTTACGAGAATTATGCCGTTGCTTTCAGTGAATGTCCTGGAGGCATCCCATCACATCCCTTATTAGCTGGGATAATTGTAAAATGAAGCTAAGACTTTGGGCTGAAATGGATTTTTCACGATTTATCTGTTCTTTCTTGCTGTGGGAGGTGGAGGTCGTAGGGCGGTAGATTTCCATTGAGCTGCATTAAAAACAACACATTTCCATTACCGTAGAAAGAATAATGGAGCCATGCTCAGGATTGGAAAGGGAGCCAATATGAACAGATTTTCTCTTTGTCTCTAGAGCAGCCTTTGGCAAGAGGCATCCTTCTGCTTCCTGAATCCTCCTTCCAGCTGCCCACATACATCACAAACATGCACATATCATCTTAGCAGGCCCGCCCACAGATTTTTATCCACCCAGAATATATACTTCTCTAGTACTAAATACAGTGGTACCTTGGTTCTCAAACTTAATCTGTTTTGGAAGTCCGTTCCAAAACCAAGGTGAGCTTTCCCATAGAAAGTAAGGCAAAATGGATTAATCCATTCCAGACTTTTAAAAACAACCCCTAAAACAATTTAACATGAATTTTACTATCTAACGAGACCATTGATCCATAAAATGAAAGCAATAATCAATGTACTGTACTATGCAATAATTAAGACAGTATTGTAGATGATAAAGATAAAAGTTTAAGAAAATATTCTTACCTACACTGATGATAATCATTGGATGGGGGGGGGGCTTTTATCCATTTCCGCAGTCACACAATCAAGCAATCAGTAGCTGGACTGAGTTCCACACAGTCACAAAAACAACCAAAAAAGCCTCAAAAATACAAAATAAATAGCAAAAACTGAAGCGCCAAGCTTAATCCATTCCGGAAGTCCGTTTGACTTCTGAAATATTCAAAAACCAAGGTGCAGCTTCTGATTGGTGCAAGTGCCCTGCAAACAATAGCCGACAGCCACATTGGATGTTTGGCTTCCGAAAAATGTTTGAAAACCTGAAAACCGGAACACTTACTTCCGGGTTTTTGGCTTTTGAGAACCAAGGCATTGAGTACCAAGGTGTTTGAGAACCAAGGTACTCCCGTACTACTTTTTTTTTCTTAAGCAAGAGTGGCTAGTTCACCCTTGTCTCTTTTTGCTTGATGGAGCATGTTTGGCACAGTTTAACGCAACCTTGATTAATTCTAAACATGCACCCACAAACCTTGCACCCGCAAACTCTGGAACCCAAACACATAACAATATGAACCTCCCAGCATATCAGCAGAGTTTCCCCAAGCTTTGGAAAGACTTACTTACTGCATCTGCTATGCTTCCAAAGCTAGCAAGAAGATAAATTGAATTTTCAGAAGTAACAGGTTAACACAGGATGGAAAGGGCAGCAGCCCGGGGTAACCTTGTATCCACAATGGAGTGGAATGGGATTTCCAGAACAAGAGGCAAAGCTTGACATCTAAAACGACAAGCATCAAGGGTCAAAAGGAGTGACATTAAAGGTTGCAACTGTAGCATCGCCTGAAGGCATCTTTGAGAAATCACTGGAGAAGCTCCAGTGAATTAATGCTTTTTGAAAACAGCAGTCATCAAAACTTAGCCAAGCATCAAGAAACACAAAGCATGGTACTGACACAGGAGCTTACCCAAAGAAACATTAGACAATTCTGATTTTTAAGGTCCTACCACCTGATTGATCTCACTAAAAAAAATTAAGGAAGGGAGGGGAAGAGATTGCATTTATTTATCTCATTTATGAATCAGTTCCTATGAAATACTGTGAAGCCATTTCACAGGAGGAACATCAGCATTAAAAGCAACTGCAAAATTTTGTATAGAAAAATAACTTTAAGAATTAAAAATATATAAACACTTTCACGAATGGAAATGCTTCCATACGTAAAATGAAAAAAAGCTTTGAATCCAATACAGACACAGGCTGGGACAAACATCTCCACTGATATGACTTGTTGAAAAAGGAAGGTCTTGAAGAGCTGTATCGGCTTTGTGAACCACAGCCGAGTGAGGAAGTCAACTGCACAGCCAATTCCCTGTAGAAAGCAGACTTGAAGTCACCACCCATCAGCTGATCATGCTCTGAAAACAATCGTCACCTGTTGTCATGGTGACATCAGGTGTTTGAGAGGTGAGTGGCTCCACCCACCTGTCAAATTTTTCCAGTGATGGACAGGGGAGGTAGGAGTCTGGCCAAATCAGGTTCTCCACTGCTTGTCACGGTCCGGTTTATGGGTGGTTGAAGTCCCAGCTGAGGACGTCAGGACCAGGGACAAGATGGCAGGGTGGGAGCAGGAACGAGAGTCCAGAAGCCAGC
Source organism: Podarcis melisellensis (assembly GCF_964234715.1). Taxonomy (NCBI): domain Eukaryota; kingdom Metazoa; phylum Chordata; class Lepidosauria; order Squamata; family Lacertidae; genus Podarcis; species Podarcis melisellensis. The sequence goes on along the minus strand of NC_138541.1, from coordinate 15,879,163 downwards.
GGTCCAAGGGTGAGGAAGCAGGGAGTCACAAAGTCAAAGGTCCAAGGGTCGAGAAGCAAGGAGTCAAGAAGCCAAACCCAGCAAGGCAGGAAGCGTGTTGCTGTGGCAAAGAGCCGAAGGGAAATGCTGACCTTATATCCCTTCCCGGCTCTTGCCACCAGGTGCAGTGAGTTACCAAGCGGCCTCACCTGTGCGGCCACGCCTTGCCTCTCCAGAACAAACTTAGGAAGGCCCCAGTCCTGCGAAGCCCTACTGGTCACAGGGCCTGGATCCTGCGCACACTCCTGACACCTCTGCTCTACTGAGCCAGAGTAGTAATTGGATTGCCAAGGGTTGCCAAGGGTTGCCAAGATGGCACCATTTGTACACAAGAGAGATAGATGTATTGTCAGGGATTGGACTCAAGAGGGCGAGCTGGAGGAGGTATGCTGGAGATCCACACCCTTCTCCTAACGCTGTAGGAGAAGTGGAACGCAGCCTTGATTTACAGCAGGGCTTTGAGGAAGGTCACAGCTCAGAGATAGACGAACAGAAGAGTTGGGAAGTGTTAGAAGAAGGTGGGGTGAGACAGCGGCAGAGGAACCAGCTGACACGTTACTGGAGAGTATTTCTGATCCCCCTTCTCCCAGAGCATGACGTTCGTTAAGAGCGCAGGAACAACGGACTCAGAGACAATTGGCCACCATAAGCCACCGTAAGGGAAGATGCTGTTGCTAGGAAGGAGGGAGGAAGAGCTCAGTTGGAGCAACCCCATTGTCAGAGCTTGTCGCGTTCTTTTGTATCTCACTATTATGAACAAATATACTCATTAAAAAGGACTTGAACTTGTTTTCTCTGCTCTTGCTGCAATGAGGGGAGGAATAGCTTTCCTGAAGCCTTGACGTGTATCAACAACTGCAGGGAAATCCCAAAGTTTGCAGAGACAATATGTATCACACAAAAGGTCTTATCCACACTTCCCAGGGGGAAACCGCTTGGACCCTGCCAAGTGTGGACATGCCCTAAGACAACCTTTCCCAACCTGTGGGTCCCCAGATGTTGTTGAACTACAACTCCCATCACCCCTAGTTAGCAAGGCTAGAGCTCAGGGATGATGGGAGGTGTAGTCCAACAACATCTGGGGACCCACATGTTGAGAACTGCTGCCCTAAGAGGTGGCAAAAGGAATTTTAGTTGCCCTTTCCCATTATTTCTCCAGCGGTACACAAAAATATTTCATGTTGTGTTTGATTGAAGCCATCTGCACTTAACCTGGGGACAGGTTTTGAAAGAGGGAGTCTTAATTCCTTCCTTTATCGCTGCCCATAAGTCTGCCACAATACCATTTTTTAAACTGCCTGAAAGGAAGTCTACAAATAGATTAACGGTCAGTTTAAACGCCTTTCCTGATTTCAGGCTATGCCCTTAATCTCACTTTTTCCTTTCCTCGTCCCCCCCCCCCTTCTGCATGCCTGCTGCAAGGGCAAATTATTAGGAGGCTAAGGAAGTAGAGCTCTGGCAACGTCGTGCAGAGATAATTTTAGGGGATTACACTATTTATGTAGTTAACTGCTCATGCTGGTCAAAGATTATTAGTGCTTTTAAAAGCTTAATAAATAGAGCTTGTCAGGAAATGGCTTGACGGAACCTTCCTACTGGGGCAAGGAGGTGTCATCTAGAGTTGCCACTGCAATTTTGCCCAGAGGAAAATATATTTCATTAAGATGATAGGCACGTGCCTCGTTGTCAAAAGAAGAAGTAAAGAGGAATTGTGTGAGCCAGTAATTTTCTTCTGTGAGACCAAAAGAGGCCTGCTCCCCACATTACAATGGAGGCATCCTGTATCCCCAAAATAGAGCAAACTCCCCCTGCCCCCCCCAAAAAAATCAGAGCTGGCTCAAACATTTATTTGTGTTGTTTCTCAAAATCCTAGTTCATTATTTCTTAACCTATCTAGAACTTGAACTGGAAGATGGTCTAGATAAATATTTCAGGTTACATGGTGGTTCAACTAATTTATTTATTTCGAAAATGTATAAAATGACTGCTTGCTCAGAAAAAGTTCCAAGCAGTGTACGATTCCAATTAGTATGCAGGACATGACTAAAATGCAGAAACCAATTAAAAACAAGCATACATAAAATCATAATTAAAGAAAGATAAAATCAATAGGGTTCCCTTCAGACTGTGGGTATATTTTTCCAAAGGAATTACTCCCAATATAAAGAATTTTTGGTATGTTATGTTCACGAATATATGCATTTATGAGAACTTTAGGCTAATATATGCATTTTGGTATAAATTACATGACTGGAAAACTGCACTGCAAAAATTCAGAGAGGTGCCAATTTTTTAGGGATTATTGTGTTTCAGTTCGCATATTGTTTTGATAAGTGTAAATTAGGTAAGTTAGCCTTTAAAGGCAAACTGACTAGAAAATCTTCCTCCATCCCCAATAATAGCCAAGGCTAGTCCTTAGGATAGCCTAACTTCTGTCGTTGATGCTCAGATAACCTCCAGGTAATATGTGGGGCTGCTTCTGAAGATGGTTCAGAAACTCCAGCTGTTACACTGGTGCAACACAGTTTGAGCATATCACACTGCTCCTGGTCTGACTGCAGTGGCCACCAGTTAATTTCTGGGCTCAATTCAAAATGCTGGTTTTGACCTATAAAACCTTAAATGGCTCATGACCAGAATACCTCAAGGACCACCTCTCCCCATACGAACTGCCTCGGACTGTGCACTCGTCATCTGAGGCCTTTCTTCATGTGCCTCCTCCAGGACAGATCCGGAAGATGGCAACAGAGAATGGGCCTTTTCTGTGGTGGAATGCTCTCCTGAAGGAGGCTTGCCTGGCACCATCATTATATATCTTTAGGTGCCAGGCGAAAACTTTCCTCTATAACCAGGCCTTTAGCTATCTGTGGCCTTTTAGAAGTGGGTGGGATGTTTCTAATGCATTTCTCCTTCCTCTAGGTCTTAATGTATCTATGTGGGGTTTGTTGTCTATTTTATTGGTGGTAAGTCACTTTGGATTGCCCTGGGCAAGATAAAGCAATTAACAAATTCAATAAATAATGATAGCAATAACAGTCCGTTTGTTTTGGCGCTTGATAAACACAAAATCCACAAGCGCCTCTCCCTCTCCCTGGAAGTAAAAATACAACAATAAAACAAATAAGTTGCAATTTCCTGACTTTTCAAGAAACTCTAAATCTGCTGCCTGAAGTAGCCACCTCACTGTCTAATGGTAGGACTAGCCCTCCTAGCAGACTTGACCCTTGTTCATATTCTGAGGGCACGCAACTCTGCCCTTCCATAGAATCAGAGCACAGCTAACCTCCAATCCCTTCTAACATCCTTCACTCGTCCATGGGGCTCTCTGGAGAGTCTTGGCCTTTCAAACTAGCCTACTTCACAGAGCTGTTGGGGAGATAAAGCATTGTGAAAGGGCAGCGCTCACACACTTTTTGAAATACGGTATTTTAAACATAGTATTCCATGGGCTTTTGGTTGGCCACTGTGAGAAGAGAGCCCAGGGCCTCTGGCTTTCTCCATTAGGGCTTTTTTTATGTTCTCAGTTGCAAGATTCCTGCACTTGGCAAGAGGACTGGAATATATGACCACCAGCACTCCAGCATCCCTTCCAACTCTAAAATTCTATTATCCTGTTTTGTGGACTGTCCCATCAAAAGAATTATTCTCTTTGACTGCTACACTTCAGCTGCAGCCGGAAAAACAACAACAGACCAATCTTTCCAGAATTGTAATAGAAACTCCTGCATTATATAACCAGAAGAGCCAGCCTTAAACTATGCTTTTATCCTACTTGCCACATAAAGGAGCACACTAGCCTTACCAAACTGGCTGTAGCTCATGCAGATCTTCAACGGTACAGTGCCACCTACGGTACACTCTGGAAAGTGCCATAAACAAACCTGCTTTTCTCTGTAATGCTTTCAAATGTGTCTGGTGGCGCCATTGTTGCAGGTGTGGGATTTTAACTACATTTACCTGTAACAGCTCAGGGAATGTGGAATTTTGTACGCATAACCTGGCTGGAAGACTGCATTGCAAAATTTAGAGAAGGGTTGTTGTTTTTGCTTTGAACATGTTTTAATTTTATTATGATTTTACTGTCTGGTTTTATGTTTTTATATTGTTGTAAACCATGGTGGTATATTTTTATGATACAGTGGTAGACAATATTCTGGAGAATAAATAATAAATCTGTGGTCTGAACCAGCTGAAGTTTCAAAGATAGCCCCACATAGAGTGCATCACAGAATCCTATCTTCACGCCATTGAAGTATGTGTCAATCATCCCCTGATAATCAAAGCCAGGTCTAGTATTATTCCCCTCAAACATGAGTTTGCAAAGGAAGTGCAACTCTATCCAAGGCAGGCTGCCCTCCCCATTTTCCAGCTCTTAGCCTGACAATTGCTAAACCTTACTGCACTTAAGGGCTTTGAATTAGCCAAGATGGCTGCCCAGGCGTTTATATAAAAATTGAAACTTTTGCTTACCATTATAGCAAACAAAATGTGCAAGTGGCAATTTCCCCAAAGAGCACATTTCCTTCCAAGGTGCGAAAATAAAATAAACACTGCATTTTGCAGAGTGCCATTTTGAAAATTGTCCCAGTTGCCGTCTCTGGGCATGGAGCCATTTAAGAACTATTTGGTCCACATTTACCCATGTAATATGTTTTTCCCTCCCTCCCTTGCTTACACAGAGAGAGGGGAGGGGGAGGGAGAAAGGGAGGGAGGGAAAAAAATAAAGTAAATCAAGGAGACAGAGGGTGAAACTCACCACTTTGCACAGCTTACAAGAGTGGACAAGTATTGAAAAGAACAGCAAGGCCAACTTAAGCCATTAGACACCAGCCCGTTTAACTCTGAAAGCAGTGAGGTGTTTCTTTTTTAAAATGGGAATATGGTTTATAAAGCATATTAAGTCACAAACAGTGATAGAAATACAGTGTTAAACTAGACCCTTCCCCAATTACGTATGAGTAACTGAGAAGCCATCACAGCCTGCTTATGATGACATGTGCTCCGTACATTTAAAGCACTGTGACACCACTTTAAACAGTCCCAGCTTCCCGTTAAGTATTCTGGGAGATGTAGTTTGATAAGGGTGCTGATATTGGTTCGGAGACTCTTGTTCCACTCACAGAGCCACAATTCCCAGAGTGAAGATGCATTGATTGTTAAACCACTGTTTAAAGTGGTGTGGTGCTGCTTTAAATGTACAGTGCAGATGGAATCAGTAAGTGGTGTAGCAGATAGCGCGTTGGACCCAGGCGTGGGAGACCCAAGTTCAAAAGTGACCACCCGGCCCTGAAGCTCAGTGAATCAGTCTCTCAGCCTAACCTACCTGGCAGAGCTATCGTGAGCATAAAGTGGGGGTGGGGAGAACCACCTATAACCCTTTAAGCTGCTTGGAGGAAAGGGGGGGGTAGAAATGGCATAAATGAATAAATATAAAGAGGAGAATGCAGATTCACACCCTGTTACAGGAAGTTCCCTCTTCTTCATTCTCTGTTTGCGGTTCAGACTGGGGGGAATTCACAATGCAGATGCTAGACCAAGATTAAAATAGCCTAAGTCCCACAGAAGTCAAGGCAGTGATGTCCGTTGGCAATGAATGAGAGATCAGTACCAAGATGGGTGTGCAAGCATTTAGCAGATCCTCTTTTTATCACAACATATGGTCCCAAATCTTTTCTTGTGGTTTTCGAGTTTTCTCTGTCTTACAGTTAAGAGATGAGTCATGAGTTAAAGAATGAGTCATTAGCTCACTTGCATTTGGCATTTTATTTTATTTTTTGCAAGTTAGCTGCAGCTGGCTAGGCACTGGCCGGTTGGTTTCCTATTTCCCATTGACATCTTTTCCTGGAAGCCATTGACTGTGAACCTAAATAATCCTGGGGGGAAAGCATGAGAATGAGCTCGTTTAGCATTCCTTCCCTGATCCTATGATATGACCCAACTGTCTGGCTGACAAACAAACAAAATGATTCTGGTAGCATCTGAGGGTCATCATGATCTGAACACCTCTGCTTGCCACGTGTTTGAAGAGCACATGTTCCAGAAGGTAGGTGCAAGGTGAGTGCTGGAGTAGACCCCTTTGTGCCCTGCAACAACACCTTTGGGGGGTATTCCTTCATCACTTCCAAGGCTCAGTGGAGCCAAGGTTGATGTCAACTTAGCCTCAGGATCTCTTATCAGTGCTGGAAGGTAAAGGTAAAGGGACCCCTGACCATTAGGTCCAGTTATGGCCGACTCTGGGGTTGTGGCACTCTTCTTGCTTTATTGACCGAGGGAGCTGGCGTACAGCTTCCGGGTCATGTGGCCAGCATGACTAAGCTGCTTCTGGTGAACCAGAGCAGCGCACAGAAACGCCGTTTACCTTCCTGCCGGAGCAGTACCTATTTATCTATTTGCACTTTGATGTGCTTCCAAACTGCTAGGTGGGCAGGAGCAGGGACCGAGCAACAGGAGCTCACCCTGTCACGGGGATTCGAACCGCCAACCTTGTGATCGGCAAGTCCTAGGCTCTGTGGTTTAACCCACAGCGCCACCCACATCCCTATCAGTGCTGGAAACAAGCTGGAAACAAGGGCGTAATAATGCACACATTTTTAAATGCCTGTCTTTCTTAGCAGATTCAAAGCAGACAACCACAATAACTGGCTACTATTGTCATTAAAAACAATTGAGATAGCAGAAACACCACAAATATAAAATATGGTATGTTACTGTCAGGGAACTGCCATCTAAAGCGCCGGGGGCGCAAAGGCTCACTGAGGTTGAGAGAGGAGTAGCAGCGGAAGAGGGAACCAGTAGAGGGCGAGCAAGAACTCCAAGGGAAAGTGAGTCGGAGGGATGGCTCAGAGACGCTTCCAGCGAAAACAGTGGGGAGGTCTCAGGACCTCCTATAGGGACACCCACACCTCGCCGGAAACTGTCACGCCGAGAGGCCAGACGACGTGTTTCCGTTAAAGAGCTTTTATGTTGGAAACGATTCCGAAAGCAGCCACTTTCGGATTCTACTAGTGATTGACGCAGCCATGCTGGAGGGGCTCCGTCACAGGCAGAGGTTTGAAAACCTGATCAAACTCTGAGGGACTTGCATTTTACGCACAAGCAGCTCATCGTCCCATCACAGCAATCCGAAAGTCACCGAAAGCCAGCTTGTGCAGGGAAAAGCATCATGAGCAACCCAGCCGGAACCGGAGGAGCAGGAGCAGCTGGAGGGGGTCCAAGCCTGGAAGAAAGGTACAGGGCGTTGGAGATCCAGTTGGCGCTGCAAACGGCGAGGCTTGAGGAGAGGAGGGCTCAGGATGCAGAAAAGGGAAAGGAGAAAACCACCCCGCTCGCCAGAAAGGTGCCAGGATTGGTGCAGAAATTCGGGGGGGATCCCAGGAACTATCATGCCTTTAGAACAGAGATGCAATACGCTCTAAACTTGCAGTTTGATGACTTCCCCGACGAGGAATCGCGAGTGGCTTTTGTGATTGGCCATCTCGAATCCGGGGCGAAAGATTGGGTTAGACCCCTGATGGCAGCGAATAATGAGATCCTAAAGGACACGAGGAAGTTTTTTCGTGCCATGGACCTGATGTTTTCCAGCGATATTGAGCAGGGGGTGGTGCGAAGGCAGTTAATGGCTTGCCAGCAAGGAAGCAGATCTGTCCGTGAGTACTGGACTGAGTTTACTATGCTGATTCATAAATTGGGGTGGGACCTATCGGCGGAGCCCATCCAAATGCTTTTCGAAGAGGGGCTTTCTTCAACCGTCAAAGATGAGCTTTCCCGGGGGCCCAGGGCGGAGTCTATGGATCAGTTAACCAAATCTGCGCTGTGCATAGGAGCGCGCCAGGAGGCGAGGGCTTTGGAAAAGCGGGAAGGGAAAGGAGACCGTTGGAGGGAGTTCCGCATTCCAGACATTCCAGAGCCACCTTTCCCGCCGGCAGAGCCGATGGAAGTTGGAACAGCGCGGGCGCGCGCAGTTTCAAATCCCAGTGAAGGGCGGAAGAAGGAGGGAAGGAGCGCCAAGAGATGTTATCTCTGCCAACAGCCAGGGCACTTTGCCAGAGTCTGCCCACAAAGAAAGGAATGGCAAGGGATGGCAGGAGCTGTTGGGGGAAAGGAAGAGGAAGGCAAGGAGCAAGTAAAAGCCAACGCCTGGCTGCCACCGTCGGGGCACAGCAGCCAGGCCAAAGAGCAGTGAAAGTGCCCATGCCGGAACCTCCCAGACCCGCTTTAGTGATAGAGGTGTTACTAGAACTGCCAAACGGACACCCACTAAAGATCAAGGCGCTTTTGGATTCAGGCAGCTCCTGTAATTTCATGAGTAAGGAGTTTGCAGCTGAGCACCAGATACAGACCATCCCTTTAAGTAACCCCTTGCAGGTGACTACGATTGACGGCAGAGAGCTGTTGGGGGGAGAAGTTAGCCAACAGACTGTCCCGATGATAATGAGGGTGGCAAGGCACACCGAACAGATAGCGTTTAATGTGGCCATCCTGGGAGGAGCGCCCATCATTTTGGGGATGAGCTGGCTGGCGCTACACGATCCGCTAGTGGGCTGGCATCAGAGGGTGGTCTCCTTTGGGTCAGCGCATTGCCTAGAACACTGCAAGGAGGGGAAGGTTTCGGGAGGAGACAGAGTCACCCTAGCCGGGATGGAAGTAATGGACAAAGGGAAGGTGCCCCCGCAATACGCAGATCTGAGCAACGTATTCAGCGAAAGGGAAGCAGACAAACTGCCACCGCATAGACCCTTTGACTGTCAAATCAACCTACTCCCTGGGGCCCAACTCCCAGTAGGCAAACTGTACGCCATGTCAGACAGGGAGATGCAGGAGCTGAGGGAGTTCATTGACAAAAACCTGAAGCGAGGTTTCATCAGAGAGTCCCGAGCGGTGGGGGGCAGCCCAGTGTTTTTTGTGGACAAAAAGAACACAGACAAACCGAGACTGGTGTGTGACTTTAGGGCCCTCAATGCAGTGTCGGAGCCCCTGGCTTTCCCTATGCCCCGAATTGATGACATTTTGACCAGAGTAAGGAAGGGAAAGATTTTTACAAAGCTGGACCTGCGGGGGGCGTACAATCTGATACGCATAAGGAAGGGAGATGAATGGAAGACCACCATGTTTACCCCTTTGGGAGCCTTTGAATACCTCGTTATGCCCTTCGGTCTACAAGGGGGCTCCGCGTGTTTTCAAGCTTTTATAAACCACGTTCTGGGACCTTTGCTCTACAAGAATTGTGTGGCCTTTTTAGACGACGTGTTGGTGTATTCGGAAGATGAGGAACAGCATGTGAGGGACGTTCGAGAAGTGTTGGGCAGGCTGCAAGCCAACCAGCTGTGGGTGAAACTGGAGAAGTGCCAGTTTCATACCAAGGAGGTGGAATTCCTGGGGTACCGCTTGTCAGACAAGGGATTGGCCATGGATCCAGGCAAGGTCCAAGCGGTACTGGAATGGAAGACACCGAAGACCAAGAAGGACGTGCAAAGATTCTTGGGGTTTGGGAACTTTTATCGGAAGTTCATCAAGAACTTTGCCCACTTGACGGCGCCCATCACCGACTGCCTCAGCAGCAAGAAGAAATTTGTTTGGACGGTAGAGGCGGATCGAGCCTTTGAAGAACTGAAAAGGGCTTTCGCCTCGGAAGAACAACTTCTGCATGTGGATTTACGAAAACCCATGAGAGTGGAAACCGATGCATCCGACCGGGCGGTAGGGGCGGTCCTTCTTCAACCGGGGAGGAGTGCGTCGGAGTGGAGACCGTGTGCCTTCTTCTCGCGGAAGCTGAATAAATCCGAGAGGAATTACACGGTGTATGACAGGGAACTACTTGCCATTCACGAAGCATTCCGGAGGTGGAGACATTTATTAATTGGGGCACAACACAAGGTGCAAGTGTGCACCGACCACAACAATTTAGAGTATTGGAGAACAGCTCGAGTGCTCAACCAACGACAAGTGAGATGGGCACAGGAATTCTCCAAATTCAACTTTGAAATTTGTTATGTGCCAGGCCCAGAAAACGTCAGGGCGGACGCGCTCTCACGCAAACCAGAGTATTGGGAAGGGGAGGGGGTGATCGAAGAGAGACATGTCATCCCTGAGGACCGCTGGGTGTGTGGGGCGGCGCTGGTGGGGCAACGAGAACTGGTAGAGGAAACGGAAAATGATGAATATGCCCAGGATAAGCTCAGAGGTCTCAGGGGGGAGGGCGAGAGCCCCGGAGGTTTTGAGGAAAGAAATGGGGCATTGTATTACAAAGGGGCACTGTATATACCCGAAGGTGAATTGAGGGGGAGAGTACTCAAGCAGTTGCATGATAGCCCCACGGCGGGACATTTTGGACAACACAAGACCATGTGGTTGGTTACCAGGGAATTTTGGTGGCCTAAGGTGAGGGAAGATGTAAGGGAGTATGTAAGAGGGTGTGACCAATGTCAGCGAGCCAAAGGGGAAAGAAGGGCGCCGGCAGGGTTATTAGAACCATTACCCACACCAGAACGGCCTTGGGAAGCGATATCAATAGATTTTATGACGGATCTGCCAAAGTCCAAGGGGAAAACAGCCATCATGGTAGTAGTAGACCTGTTAACTAAGATGTGCCACTTTGTAGCATGCTCACATGCAGTCACAGCGGAAGAAACAGCGAAGTTGTTTGTAGAACACATCTTTAGGTTGCACGGGGCTCCCTTGAGGGTGATCTCAGATCGCGGCAAACAATTTACTTCCAGGTTCTGGAGGAAGCTCATGAGCTTGCTGCATGTGGAAGTCAATTTTTCAACTGCCCGGCACCCTGAAACAAACGGGCAGGCGGAAAGAGCAAATGGCATTCTTCAACAATATCTGAGGTGTTATGTCAATGACAGAGAGAACGATTGGGTCGAAAAGTTGGCGTTGGCAGAATTTGCCTACAATAATGCGGAGAATGTGTCCACAGGGATGAGTCCCTTTTTGGCAAATTACGGGTGTCACCCCAGGGCATTTCCAGGGGAAGGAGGGGAGAGATGGAGCGTCCCAGCGGCTGAACATTTTGTAGAAGAGATGGAAGCGATCCATCATCAGCTCCAGCTCAACTTAGAAAGGGCTAAGGCACAATATAAGAAGCAGGCAGACAAGAACAGAAGGGAAGGTGAAACCATAAGGGTGGGGGATCAAGTGTGGTTGTCAACCCAAGGGTTGCCGTTCAAAGGGGGTTGTAAGAAATTGAGGCCCAGAAGATTGGGACCCTTTGAGGTCATTCAGCAGGTCAACCCGGTAGCTTTCAAACTCCGATTACCCAACCACATGAAATTGCACCCAGTGTTCCACAGGTCGTTACTGTCACCATACAGGGGGGGACGTGAAGGGGAGTACGTCAGGGGACCAGCCTTGGAAGAGAGGGAACGCCGCAACCATGTAGCGGAAATCCTCGATTCCAGGTGGAAGGGAAATCAGGTGGAGTATTTGGTGGCGTGGGAAGGGGAACCGGAGTCAGAAAACACCTGGGTGAATGCAGAGGAAGTCAATGACGAGGTTTTAACAGAAACGTTCCACCAAAGGTTCCCGAGGAAACCTCAGCCGATAGCAAGGTTTAGGAGGGAGTATTTCGGCACCACCGATGAGGAAGAGGAAATGGAAGGGTTCGCGGAGTCGGAGTTGGAAGAGGGAGTGGACTCCGATGACGAAGATTACCGAGAGAGTAGGAACAGCAACAAGTGGAGGGAAGTGTTCGCGACGTCGGAAGACGAAGGAGGTTCTTTCAGGGGTTTTACCTCCTCACCGCCAGTAGGGGAGGAGACGGGAGGGGGTGAAGGGGGCCCTGGAGGGGAGGTGGATGTCAGGGAACTGCCATCTAAAGCGCCGGGGGCGCAAAGGCTCACTGAGGTTGAGAGAGGAGTAGCAGCGGAAGAGGGAACCAGTAGAGGGCGAGCAAGAACTCCAAGGGAAAGTGAGTCGGAGGGATGGCTCAGAGACGCTTCCAGCGAAAACAGTGGGGAGGTCTCAGGACCTCCTATAGGGACACCCACACCTCGCCGGAAACTGTCACGCCGAGAGGCCAGACGACGTGTTTCCGTTAAAGAGCTTTTATGTTGGAAACGATTCCGAAAGCAGCCACTTTCGGATTCTACTAGTGAATGACGCAGCCATGCTGGAGGGGCTCCGTCACAGGCAGAGGTTTGAAAACCTGATCAAACTCTGAGGGACTTGCATTTTACGCACAAGCAGCTCATCGTCCCATCACAGTTACAGACTTAGAACGTTCTTCTGTAACGGTAGTTCTATGAAAGGCAGGAACACCTGACAAGACCCATTATATCCAGATTTAGGAATTCAAATATTTGAGCATATTTCTAAATTAACAAACCTGATTGTCCCCAGAGCAAGCCCTTCAGCTCTTCTCTCTGTTTTCACTGGCTCAAAATTCCTCCATAAAGATCTTATTAATTTCCGGTTGGTTGCAGTCAGATCATTGGTACCTGGTAACTGAAAAACATCCTCTGGTTTATTTTTTAATGAAAATTGGTATAAGCACAGGGGCATAGTGGGGGTTGCCTCAGGCACATTTTCCTGGGAGGATGTGCTGCCCTCCCCAAGCCAGCCCAGCACCGCCTTGCAAGGCAGGGATCTGATCAGATCCAAGCCTTTGCAAAGCGGTGTTGAGGCTGGGATCAGTCCAGCCTCACAAAGCAGCTTAGGGCTGGTGTTACTCCAACGGCGAGGGCTGGGCTGGCATGTGGTGAGCTCCTTTTTGCCTGTGCGTCTGGGGCCATTAAAACACAATCCACCGCTGCATGAGCATGTTTCACACATAGCTGTCAACTTACAGATTTGAAAATAAGGGACCAGCAGCCTCAAAAATAAGGGATCAGCAACCAAAATAAGGGACTTTCCCAGCACAGGTATGTTCAACTTCTGAGCCCCTCTGAGCCAAAGGCAGAAAGCCCAGCCAGCAGCCAAATGAAGCCTCAAGCGGTGGTTCCCACCGTGCAGCAACCCGGCAAAGGGGATGCAGGAAGTAAAACCACCGTCACCTCTCTGCTGGGAAGCGCTGAGCAAAGGCGAGTCCCCAGGCAACACGGCCAATTTGATCGGCACAAGGCATGCAAGCTCCACCCCCCCAGTCATTCTTAGACTCCTTATTGGGTCCCTCCCAGGAAATTTAAGGAACATCATCAATAAGGGACAGCAGCAGGACATAGCACTGGGATAAGGGACTTTCCTGCCAAATAAGGGACAGTTGACAACTATGGTTTAACATCCTGCTCTCATGGAAAAAATAATGTGTGATATGTTTAGAGTAGACCTCCAAGTGTGACTTGAAGTCTCTAGATTTGCCTGGGGGGGGGCTCAAATCCCCAGGTGGGCGAGAGTGCCAATAAAAATTAATAAAATAAATAAAATAATAAAGCAAAACAGAACAAAGAAGACTTTGCATACAGTTTGCAAGCTCAGCCCAGCAGGAGCTGGCTGCAAATAATAGCATTTTAGGCAATCGAGACAGGGGTAGTCTGCCCTTCTCCACTCCCCTCTCCCAATTAACCTCCATCTCCAGGGCCTGCCCATGTGACTTCTCCAAGGGTTACCCCTAGGTTTCAGGTTTGAGCCCTGAATTCTCAGGGTCTGGGATGCTCCTGACCTGGCAATCCTGGTAGAAAGCAAGGAGCCAAACTGCATCTAACCAATCTGGAACGGTACAGTTTCCGCTCCTAGCTTTCATAAATACTTCTCTTGAGAGTTCACAACCTTCAGTGACGCACGCTGGGTTTCGGAGGGGGCTGCATCAGATTGTTGTTTTACTTGTTGTTTATCTGATTTTCAGTGCTTATCACTTCTTCCCAACCATATATCGTAACAATGACACACGAGAAATCTGTAATTGTTTGTTTTGCTATCTTTGTCCTCTAGTGTGCTGCAAATTGCAGAATAAAATTATTTTCCGCTGGAAAAAAATTGATTTGCGATGCCTTGTGGGAAGCGGTTCATAAATCAAATAAGTAAATAAATAATCCAGAAATATCTGGATTCCCTAACCCTGATTTAACTGATCTACCTAAACATCACATTCTGTGCTCATCATAGACAGCAAGCAAGGAGCAGGCAATTGATCGTTGATGCCATAGATCCCTGTAGACAAGAAGTAAATAATTATTCTGTGGCTTTCTTCTTTGTCCTTTGACCGTAAAAGCTTTGTATTTGTTTTGCATTGCAAAGGAGCCCATAAGTTTCAATCAGTAACAGAAGCAGAGTTGCATTAGCTGCTGACTTCGCTTCTTTGTCTTAGTATGCATCAAACCATCCTGTGATCTTTTTCCCCCATGTTAACCTAATTTGCCCGCAAAGAGCTTCCTGAATTACCACTGCAACATTCTGCAGACTGGTCTTCCACTGTGTTCTCTACCAGTAGCTTTTTTTTCCTCCTGCCCTCTTTTTTTGTTTAATATCAAGCCCAAGGAAGAGTTCTGTGAAGTTCAAAAGCTGACCTTGGACCATAGGAAGATGCCTTATGCTAAGGGTGGATCTACACACAGGAGAAACCCCGCTATAAATAAGCCAGAAATTAAATTGTTATAACAAAAGGGAAAACAGCCTATGTAAAAATTGCATAGAAAATTTGCTTGCTCTCTGGTGCCATCTGGTATGCTTATAACACATTCAAAGCATTGTTTTTTGACTAATGTACCTGAGCCCTGCATCACCTTGCCAACAAAGGTCCGTATAGTAAAAGCTATGCTTTTCCCAGTAGTGATGTATGGAAGTGAGAGCTGGACCATAAAGAAGGCTGATCGCCGAAGAATTGATGCTTTTGAATTATGGTGCTGGAGGAGACTCTTGAAAGTCCCATGGACTGCGAGAAGATTAAACCTATCCATTCTTAAGAAAATCAGCCCTGAGTGCTCACTGGAAGGACAGATCCAGAAGCTGAGGCGCCAATACTTTGGCCACCTCATGAGAAGAGAAGACTCCCTGTTTGTTGTTTAGTCGTGTCCGACTCTTCGTGACCCCATGGACCAGAGCACGCCAGGCACTCCTGTCTTCCACTGCCTCCCGCAGTTTGGTCAAACTCATGCTGGTAGCTTCGAGAACACTGTCCAACCATCTCGTCCTCTGTCGTCCCCTTCTCCTTGTGCCCTCCATCTTTCCCAACATCAGGGTCTTTTCCAGGGAGTCTTCTCTTCTCATGAGGTGGCCGAAGTATTGGAGCCTCAGCTTCAGGATCTGTCCTTCCAGTGAGTACTCAGGGCTGATTTCCTTCAGAATGGATAAGTTTGATCTTTTTGCAGTGCAAGGGTTATGTAGCTATGTATAAACACTTCACAGTAATGAATATCAACTCTACCACACCATAGTCAACTCTAATTAAATTAAATACAGTCTTTGTCTTCAGACCAAACTGGGAGCATGCTATCGCAAAACCACTAAGTGGCACTGCATTCCAGTGTTGGTTAGTTTGTGAATGCTGAAAGAATTCTCCTGAATTTAGTCCCCATGAATTATAGGGACATCCTGTTACATATCCTCCAACATTTCTCTGATGGAAAAAGGGGTGCCTAGTGCTATTTTTCTAGAAAAAGAGGTGCTGGAACGCACCATTAATGCCTTCCTTGTTCTCTCATAATGGCAATGGAACCCACCTGAGAGATGCTGGAACTGACTTCTGGTGAGTTCTGGCTCGGGAAAAATCCCTGATCCTAAGGAAAAGCGGGACATTCTGGAATCAAATCAGAAATTGGGATGGCTTCTGTAAATCCCAGACTGTCCCTGGAAAACAGGGACACTGGGCAATGGCGTAGCATGGGTTGTCAGCACCCGGGGCAAGGCAAGTAATTTGCACCCCCTAACCCGTGGATTTGTGCCCCCTAACCCGTGGATTTGCGCGCCCTAATCCTAACCCCCAGATGTTGTGCCTGGTGCAGCCGGCCCCCCTGCACCCCCCACGCTACGCCACTGACACTGGGAGAGTCTGTGTTATGCATTCTCTTCAACTTCAGGTAACAAGACTGAGAATTTAGTAAGAAGGAGCAGCTAGGTAAACACCATTTTATTGGTGATAGGTAATATGGGGGTGGCACTGTGTGAAGGACAGAAACAAAAAGGCATTCATATTAACAGTTGTGCTGTTTTGAAGTTAGGAAGGCTTTTGTCCGTGTGTGGTGGAAAGTTGGTAATCAGTCCTGAAGCTAGACCCACAAGAGCCTGAAATAGCGCAGCCATTTCCTATTACCAGTATATTCCAGTCACATCGTGCATTGATTAGTCCTGCCACCTCTCTCTCACTTTGAAGGCAGATCCGTTAAAAGAAGCTATGTCACTCTCCCTCTTCAAAATACCATCTCCTTCCTTTTTTCATTATTCTACTCAATTTCATTTGCAGTGATGTTTCCCAAATGCAGTTGGCACACTCTTTGCAAGAACACATTTTGCAAATAAGCCCCACTTTGCTCCCCTCCTTGGCAAGCTAATCAGCACTTTACAACCCATCTGAGCCTCTTTACAAGCTAATTGATGTTTTGCCATGCATGTCACCTCCTTTCCCAGGCTATTTTTTGCACCAAGGATGGAAAAAAAATTCCTGCTCAGGGAAGATGCTATGACATTTTGGTTGTTGTTGTTGTTCAGCTGACATTGTCTTGTTCAGCTCTAAGAAACTATCTAAAAGGAAGCCCTCGACTTAAATGATGACAGAAATGCCAGGTAGACTTTTTGCTGACTTTATTGATGATAGAACATGCATTTCCCCTGGCATTTCAAGGAGTGCTCTAACAGGCTTGGCTAGTACCAGAAATGGGTGGGCAGGGGATTGGCAGACCCAATAGTTCATACCTCCAGCTCACTGGCATTAGTCGACCTTTGTGGAAAGGCACTTCTTCACATACAAATTATAACTGAGCAAAAACAACCTGCAGGTCACATTAAAAAAGCTACAACGTATTAAATGTAAGTGCATTTTTAAACTATTGTCACTACGTGGGAGAGTGCAATCCAGGTCAGGATCATAGTACATGGGTTTAGCTCATGGGTAGGCAAACTAAGGCCCAGGGGCCAGATCCGGCCCTATCGCCTTCTGAATCCAGCCCACGGATGGTCCGGGAATCAGTGTGTTTTTACATGAGTCGAATGTGTCCTTTTATTTAAAATGCATCTCTGGGTTATTTGTGGGGCATAGGAGTTTGTTCATCCCCCCCCAAAAAATAATAATAGTTCAGCCCCCCACAAGGTCTGAGGAACAGTGGACCGGCCCCCTGCTGAAAAAGTTTGCTGACCCCTGATTTAGCTCTAAGCATGCTCACTTGAAAGCATGTTTTCATCCAAATCTCCCCCAAAAGGATAGTGGGACAAAAGGGGATCAATGGTTTATCAGGGACAACACCAGGGTAGAGATGGCAAACTGGTGGACCTCTAGATGTTGCCAAACTACAACTCCCAACACCCCTAACCAGAACAGCCAATGGTCCGGGGTGATGGGAATCGTAGTTCAGCCGTATTTAGAGAGCCACAAGTTAGTCAACCCTGGAATAGGATACAGTTGTACTGAATGGAGAGAGGCTGCTTCCGACTTGCCTTGGCTGCTTTTTAAAAACACAACTTTTAAAGGGCACCCACTCAGAATTAAGTAAGTGCAGACCCGTTGATTTCAAGGCAGATTAATTTCCCATTGGAGTGTTGCCAGCCATTCTGAAGACCTGACTCCTGTACAAAACAAGGAGCTTCTCCAGGAAAAATGTAATTAAAAGCTAGTCTTGGTGGCATGTTCACCATCAGATGCTCAATAGCAGTCGGGCCTGATTTGCCTTACTCTTCTGTGCTCTGGCGCACATTTAAATCTTAGGGAAATGTCTGTGGCTTTTGTTCAACCCAAGGGAGCTTGCTGGAGGAAATAAGTCAACTTAAGACTTCTGGGGCTAATCCTGGGGTCCCTCAGAGAGCCTCTTCCTCTCAGCTTGATGTGGTGCCCTAAGGGGTCATAAAGTAAGCCAAAAAGATGTGGTGTCTTTTGTTTCTAGCTGCACCCACCAGAATTAGGGTACAGTGCTAGCATTTTCTTCAGTCAGGGTGTTAGGAATAAAATAATTTCTCTAACAAAAAGCTATTTTTATTTCTTGCTGCTGCTCATTAGTAATTCTTCCCTTTTAAATCTTTTTCAAGAAATATTTTTCAGGCTCTACCGAATGACCAGGTACTTTTAAAATCACTAGTTTGATACAACGCTGTGCAGTAAATTTGATTTTACTACATGCCTAGCAAAATCGGGAAGGGCCTTAGCTCAACAGTAGAGCATCTGTTTTTCATGCAGAAGGTTCTAGGTAGAGCTGGGAGAGAACTCTGCCTGAAACCCTGATGAACCAATGGTCTGACTTGGTGTAAGGCAACTTCCTGTGTTCCCTAAGGCAACTTCCTGTGTTCTCTATGTCCTAACACTAGACTATCAGGAATAAATGAATAAAGGAGTACGCAAAGACTATCAACAGCTGCCATAGATAGCACATAATGTTCTGCATTTCCATCCCTTCACCATGACTCTTGTTTTGGCTTTTCCCTTCTTACAAAATTGGGAAATGAAATTAAAAATTCAATACTGAACGTAAACACAGCATTTCACTTACACTTTGTTTGCCTGTGCCTCGTGTTTACTTTCCCGATAGAAACCTTCCTAGACACCGGATACTCCTGGCATGATAAATAAATATTATCTTTAAATAGAAGACCTACATCACTGCAGACGTAATACAGCGAAATAAAGAACACCTCATATAATCACCATAAATAACAAATAGCAACTTATCAGTACAGGCCTGTCAATCCAGCAAGACGCTTTCAACTGCCTAAGTGGAAACGTTTCAGCCCCAAACTGCATGTAAAAGCAGAATCTTCTCAGATGGCAGATAAATCTGATTTAAAAGGAATCTGTTTTTGTGCCTTTTACTCTGTTTGTAGAGTCCCTGTTTCTCCAAAATGAATCCCCAAGGCTCTCTGTCTCTGGGTTATAACTAGAGATGTCATGAAGAATCCAAAAGGGCTACTTGCAAAAGCAAACAGCCCTGTTCACCTCCTCACAAGTAGGACCGGGGTGATAAAGGGCTCTGCTCAGTGCCTGCCTTATGCCCCACCAGCTTCGGACCTGACAGCAGATGCATTGACCGCATCCATGGAGGACCACACATTCAGTGTCTGTGTGAAGAGCAACTATATGCTTACAGTGAGAACAGTAGGAAACTGCCTTAAATCAAGACAGACCATAGGTCCAACTACTGTTGTGTTCCTCAAACTTGGATCCCCAGACATTGTTGGACTGCAGTTCCAATCATCTCCTTCCCATGGACCACAATTCCCATCATCAGCTTAGCCAATGATCTAATAAGAGTTGCAGTCCAACCACATTGGGAGCTGTAGTCCAGCTACCTCTAGGAACCCACTGGTCTACACTGCCTGGCAGCAGCTCTCCAGGATTTCCCCCCGCCTTATTTGGAGATGGTGAAGACTGAACATGGGACCTTCTACATACAAAGCAGATGCTCTACCACTGAGCTGTGGCTCTTCCTCTAAATTGTAAGCACACAGGGACTCCTTCTCCATTGCAACAGGAACTCTGATGGGCTAAAGTGAACTATGAAAATCTACATGTGGGACTGCTTTCACACTAATGCCAAATGAATGACCACCTAGGGACATGTTTAGGATACACAGTCCTCATATCCTGCATGATATATCTTTTGGACACTATTAGCGTGAAGTGTGCTGAGGGCAAGTTCGTGCATGCATGCTGTAAACCTAGAATGGTGAATCTGTGGCCCTTCAGATGTCCCTGGACCATTGCTCATGATGGAGGAGGCTGATGAATGTTGTATTTCAACCAATGCTGGAGGGCCACAGGTATGCCAATCTGTGCTCTGAAGTGCCTAGTCAAGGCAATGTACATACAGTGGTAGCTCAGTTTATGAACTGGAAATCCGTTCTTAAGCCAAAACCATTCTTAAACTGAGGCACGCTTTCCCTAATGAGGGCTCCCGCCACCAGTGCCCTTCCACTGTTTGGATTCTGTTCTTAGACCAAAGTAAAGTTCACAAACTGGGACACTACTTCCGGTTTTGCAGAGTTCGTAAACCGAATCGTTCGTAAACAGGGCTGTTCTTAAACCAAGGTACCACTGTATATATGGCCTGCACACACCTGGACACAGTCTAGCAAAGCACCCACTGAAAAGACTCCAGTATGAATTGTACAAAGCTACATTTTCCCAACACGCAGCTGCTACTTAAAAGCCAGTCGCTAAGAACCAAAGAAAGAAAAGGGCTAAATTTTCACTTACAAAGCAATATCCTACTCAGCTTGTCCGAGCTGCAGTTCTAGTACGTTTAACCAACTCAGCATAGAGTAGTATGCCAGTTATCATGCAAAAGTAAAAAGTTATTCATTTTTTCTCAACAGCTGTGGTTGAAAACTCCCAGATTCTAAAAGAATATGCGCTGCTGATAACGATCGTGGTTTCATAGGAAACATGTGGTGTTGTGGCTAGAGACTTGGACTTTGTAGAAAATAACAGTGGCCTCGTTGGAAGGGTGGGCCTGGATATCAGTTCCAAAAAAAAGGTATAAGGGAAATGATCCGATGGAAATAATCTAATCTTTTGAATGAAAAGCAGTGTAATTTACGGTGCTGCAATTTAAATATCAGCTGTCATGGAGGATGCTAAATAAATCTCAACGAGAGGAAGTGGAGTGATGCTGTTCCCTTTTCCACTCCAAACCTTTGCCCTTTCCAGGATGTCTCAGGGTAGTGTGAAAAGTGGGGGCGCTTGTCAGCTCTCAGTAATTTCAGTCTATCCACTTGGAACTCTTATTATTTATGTACTACATAGATGAAATTGATGCTTCTTGGGAGAAAAGCAATGACAAACCTAGACAGCATCTTAAAAAGTAGAGACATCACCTTGCCAACAAAGGTCCGTATAGTTAAAGCTACGGTTTTCCCAGTAGTGATGTATGGAAATGAGAGCTGGACCATAAAGAAGGCTGATCGCCGAAGAATTGATGCTTTTGAACTATGGTGCTGGAGGAGACTCTTGAGAGTCCCATGGACTGCAAGAAGATCAAATGTATCCATTCTTAAGGAAATCAGCCCTGAAAGGACAGATCGTGAAGCTGAGGCTCCAATACTTTGGCCACCTCATGAGAAGAGAAGACTTCCTGGAAAAGACCCTGATGTTGGGAAAGATAGAGGGCACAAGGAGAAGGGGACGACAGAGGGCGAGATGGTTAGCTAGTGTTCTCGAAGCTACCAGCATGAGTTTGACCAAACTGCAGAAGGCAGGGGAAGACAGAAGTGCCTGGCGTGCTCTCGTCCATGGGGTCATGAAGAATCAGACACGACTAAATGACTAAACAACAACAAATTTGCCAAAATGTCTCCTAAGCAGTTAAGTGACTTTGAAGCCATTCTAGCCGTCCCTTCTGACTTCAACCTGCTGTGTGTGTGTGTAAGACCACACCTAAATATTAGTATAGTAAGGATAGAATCTGCTCTTGAGGCAGAACCTAAGACGGAACATAACAACCCAGCCAAATCTGATGAAAGGGTAGGGATTGATGGCTCTGCCGTTTTCCGGTTCTGCCCATTTCTCATTTTTGCAGTCTTAAATTCAGAACTCCAGATTTCTGCAGCAATTTCCTTTTAAAAAAAACACCAACCACCTTATGAAAATTCTTCAGCATTTTAAGAACATAAGAAGAGCCTGCTGAGTCGACCCAATGGCCCTTCCAGTACAACATCCTGTTCTCACAGCGGCCAACCAGATGCCTGTGGGAAACCAGTGGGCGGGACCTGAGCAGAAGACCTTCCTGTGTTTTCCATCAGATGGCATTACTGCCTCAGACCGTGGAGGAAGAACATAGTTCCCATGTCTAATCCTCTATTAAAACCATCCACCTTGGTTCCTGCCACAGCCTCCTATGGAAGCAGATTCCAGAGTTTAACTATACACTGTGCGAAGAAATACTTTCTTTCTCCTGTCCTAAATCTTCCGACATTTAGTTTCATGGATGTATAAGAGTTCCTTTTCCCATCACCATCCACAACCCTTCACCCCACCTTTGTGCTAGACTTCCAATCTAAAGTAAAGGTAAAGGTACCCCTGCCCGAACGGGCCAGTCTTGACAGACTCTAGGGTTGTGCGCTCATCTCACTCTATAGGCTGGGAGCCAGCGCTGTCCGCAGACACTTCCGGGTCACGTGGCCAGCGTGACAAGCTGCATCTGGTGAGCCAGTGCAGCACGCGGAACGCCGTTTACCTTCCCGCTGGTAAGCGGTCCCTATTTATCTACTTGCACCCAGGGGTGCTTTCGAACTGCTAGGTTGGCAGGCGCTGGGACCGAACGACGGGAGCACACCCCGCCGCAGGGATTCGAACCGCCGCCCATGCGATCGGCAAGTGCTAGGCGCTGAGGTTTTACCCACAGCGCCACCCACGTCCGACTTCCAATCTACTCAATTGCAATTTCTTTCCACTTCTATTACTTTCTTTCACACACCTTTAACCTAATTTCATGCTTCTTTTTCTATTGCACATTGTTATCCATCTTATTTAGTATTCCAGTATTTAAAACGGAACTTGTTTATTCTAATAGGAGTTCTGATTTTTCAATATGGTTTTGCAAGTATCCTTTAAACAGCTTCCAATGCCTGTCTATCTTCTCTTTTGAGATCCTTTCAATTTCTCCCATTATTTTGGATATATTGTAGTACTCCAATAATTTGGCAAGCCACTCTATTTTTGTCGGTATAATACCACTTTTCTAATTTTTCGCAATCAATAGCCTTGCGGCTACTGTTGCGTATAAATATAATGTCTTGTCTTCAGTTCTGAACATCAGAGCCAGAGTTGCCATGAGGCAGTGAGAGTCCCAGGCCTCAGCCGGTAGCATCTGTAGTACTGGGGACCGAGGGTGAAGTGTCTGAAGACAAAGCTGTGTGTGTGCTACAAAGGTTGTCCTTTGCCTCCTAAGCTCAGGTCCAGAGGAGAGCACTGTTATGTCACCAGCAGGGATGGAGGAGAAATTGTATTCAGTATTCATTTTAAGACAAATCAATCAGATGTGCACTTTGTGAAACAATATGCGAACGAAACACAACCTTGTTTCAAAATTCGCACCAATGTGAATTTTGCAGTGCAGTTCTCCAACCAGTGCTTACAAAAATGTAGAAATTAGGTGTGCCTAAAACTGAATATATTGGTGAAAGTAACATTTAAGAATGCATTATATTAGGACAAATTTCATGCAAACTCAAAGCTGCATCTAAAAATGTGTTTAGTAGCACAAATGATGAATTTTTGGCAATGTTTTTTTTAAAAAAATATTGCAAATTGCTGCAAGGTGTGGAGAACTGAATTTAAGATTTGAAAAATTGGAAACTCGGAGAACTAAAATGGACAGATCCTTCCATCCCTAGTCATCACCAGTGTCAGGGGTAAGATTCATTTCTCAGTCTGGTCAGTATTTGATGAATGGAAGGCAGGGAGGACACTGTCTTGCCCATGGGTAGGCAAACTAAGGCCCGGGGGCTGGATCCGGCCCAATTGCCTTCTATATCCAGCCCGCGGACGGTCCGGGAATCAGTGTGTTTTTACATGAGTAGAATGTGTCCTTTTATTTAAAATGCATCTCTGGGTTATTTGTGGGGCATAGGAATTTGTTCTTTTTTTCTTCAAAATATAGTCCGGCCCCCCACAAGGTCTGAGGGACAGTGGACCGGCCCCCTGCTGAAAAAGTTTGCTGACCCCTGGTCTTACTCTTTGAACAACTCAAAAGTAAATCCCACTGTGTGTGATGGGGTTATCTCCTAGCAAAGCACACACAGGACTGTGACCTTAGAGACCTGGAAACCTTATTTGTTTAAAATGCTTACTATCCTACCCTTCCATCTCACAACTTTTCCAGGGCAGTTCACCATCAATATTCAAAACAACAACAGCATGGAAACTAAGGTGCAATTAAAATGATGGATCCAAAGGAAATCAATATGGGAAGACCACACAATGCAATTAAAAGCAAACATCCCCTCCCCACCCTCTCCCCCCCAAAAACTGTGATACCCCTGACCTACCTTACAAGGCCATTGTAAGGATTATCATGAGAAAAAATATTTGTAGGGTGACATTTTATTTTTGTAAACCTTCAATCCTAAACCTGTTTACCTGGGATGAAGACCCACTAAATTCAACAGAAGGCTCTGAGGTTACTGAAGCCAGGGCAGCAAAAATTTGTTCCAGCTGTTCCACATTCCAGATCGGCAGGGCTGGGTTCAGGTGCAAGTGCCGCCAGTGACTCAGCAAATTGCAGCGTCATTTCACACACCCATCTAAATCTCAGATCATATGGTTGGCAGTATTCACAAGCCTACAATTATTCAGCCCTGCACAGTAATGTACCTGTGGGAAGCTAACAGAAATAGACTGAATGAAACAGACACATGATCTGAAGAAAAGCTTGTCCTTCGGAGCATATTTCATCTCATTCTACCCTCTGCAATGGACTGAGCAATGACACAATTAGTTTTTGACTCTCAGAAAGTTAAGTAATATAGTGTTTAATTGTTTGAGGCAATTAACACATTCATATTTTTACTGTATATATATAAATGACACCTAATCTTAAGTATCTGCCATTGGAAACTTTTTTTTCCAGCTGCTTGGCTTGCAAGCTTCCTTCTCTCTCTCTCTCTCTCTTTCTTTTCTTTTTTTAATTTGATATATCTTTATTAATTTAAAATAAATACATTTATGAAAAACAGACGTACATACAAGTAAACAAACATACAATCAATTGGTACTGCATTATTATCGTTATGAAGCATTTATTGTTTCAATAAAATTGCACAAGAGATAACTCTAAAAGTAAATTGCAGATATGTTTAAAAATCCACTGTTGCACCACCACAAATGCCATTCAGTCTGACATATAGAAGGAAACTTGCAAATCTTATAGTGTGGTGGTTTGTTTGATTTGCAAGTTTCCTTCTATATTCCAGGCTGAATGGCATTTGTGGTGGTGTAACTGTGGATTTTTAAACATATCTGCAATTTACTTTTAGAGTAATCTCTTGTGCAATTGTACTGAAACAACAAATGCTTCATAACGATAACAATGCAGTGTCAGCCATGTGTTTTCGAACATAATCAAAATTGACAGGTCCCTGTCCCAGTGGGATTGCAGCCTGGATTTTGACACTGCACAGAGAACATGTGAGAAAATATAGCTAATTGAATACAAGACCTGAGCTGTACTTTCAGATGCCAAGGTCCTTGTAGCATTATGCACATTCTGTTTCCCAGCATAAGCAAAAACGACCTATTCCCACCCCAGTGGAGCTGACGTAATCATCTTATGCTGGAAGAAAACAAGGGATGCATTTGAGAAAACGCAGAAAGACATGTTTATTTTAAAATGCTAGGATCCTTCCAAGTATGTGTGACAGTTGTTGTTGTTTAGTCGTTTTGTCGTGTCTGACTCTTCGTGACCCCATGGACCAGAGCACGCCAGGCACTCCTGTCTTCCACTGCCTCTCGCAGTTTGGTCAAATTCATGCTGGTAGCTTCGAGAACACTGTCCAACCATGTCGTCCCCTTCTCCTTGTGCCCTCCATCTTTCCCAGCATCAGGGAGTCTTCTCTTCTCATGAGGTGGCCAAAGTATTGGAGCCTCAGCTTCAGGATCTGTCCTTCCAGTGAGCACTCAGGGCTGATTTCCTTCAGAATGGATAGGTTTGATTTTCTTGCACTCCATGGGACTCTCAAGAGTCAGTAGATGTGGGCATTTCCTTAGCTCTAGGAGAAAAGATCACTCACTAACCTGTCACCCTTTAAATCAGTTCTGGAGGGGATTATTGGTCCTCCAGATGCTGCTAAACTCCAACTCCCATCATCCCCAGCTGTTGGCCATGCTTGCTGGGGCTGATGGGAGTCGTGGTTCAACAACATCTGGAGGCCTAAAGGTTGCCCACATCAGCTTTGAATAGCTCCCAAGGAACTCCTGGCTGCTACAGTTATATTGCAATCCTACATATGCTATGAGAAGTGGGTTTTGCTGCTGTGCAAACATGCGTTGGAATGCACCTTTAATTCCTATTTATCTCATTCAGAAGCTAGTGATTTTCCATTTGGTCTGTGTATCTTCCGTGACCCACTAAGCTGAATGCCAGTTAACAGCAGCCATGTGTGGCTCACAAACCTCCTGGTTTTGCTGTCTGCAGTACATTGCAGAAATGGGGGCGAGTGAGTGGCTGTCAAGCACTTTGAAGACAGCTAATTCTCCCCTGGCCTCCTCGCTGGCCCAAATAGGACTAATTTAGCCAGCTAGCCCTGGTGACCATCTAATGTTTATTGGATGGATTACCCCCAAAATTGATTTTTGAACTTTGAATTTATTGTTATTCATGCTTTTATACTGTATTTTATGCTTTTTTTGTATCACAATTAAGTGCTTTAAATTTGTTGTTAGCCACCCTGAGACAAGTTTTCTGAACCAGGAAGGGTGGGGTATAAATAGAAATTATTATTATTATTATTATTATTATTATTATTATTATTATTATTATTATTATTATTAGCAGGTAGGCTATTTAGTCCTGCAGGCCTGCTTTAAGGAGAAAGCCCCTTCCTGTGCATGGCCGAAGAACGTTACAGGTGGATGAAACTGTTCGAAGCTATTGATAGTTTAAAAGAGGCGCAAAAGTAATAATCTGTCATTGCATCAACTCCACAGCCATTGGGTTTGCTGTAGTACAATGTAAGTATGTGTCACCCACCCACCCACTTCTGGTTCTCCTGTTACAGTTCTCAGAGGTGGGAAGAGAGAGTGATGTGTGTTTCTCCAGTGCTAAAATAGCCTTGCACGAGTAGGAGGAACTAAAACAAATTTCTTGTTATAGTTTCACCAATACTTTTTTTGCAAAGGACAAGTTTTGTGTTGTTGTTGTTTTTTTTAAAAAAAATGAAATGTCTTTGGCAGGAGACAGAGCTTCCAGGAAAAGTCTGAGGCCACTTGAAGTGGCAACCTTGCTACAACAGCGGCAAGAGTCTTGATAGCACAAGGGTGGAAGAATGCGGAAATCCCAACGAAAGAACAGTGGCAAGAAAAATTGATGAGCTATGCAGAGCTGGCTAAATTGACTTACAAACTGCGAGACAAGGACTTTAAGGAAGAATGGGAACGTTTTGCAAATTATCTAAAAAGACAACAAAATGAATTGGACTCCTCGGCAGGTTTTGAATAAACATACACAAATTTATTGGTTGACAACATGATAGATAGATAACGTAAGGATATGTATAATTTTATAGCATGCAGAGAATGATATGTGCTGAGAAATCAGAGAGAGGAGCTGAGGGAAGTATCTGGTGGGGGGGGAGGGATGGAAGAGGGGAAAATAATGGTTATATGGTTTGATAATTTGTTATGCTGAAATTGCTTAATAGTTTATTTATTTTTAAGTAGAAGTGGCAACCTTGCAGGAGCTAAGAGCAGGTCTCAATCTAGTAAGGGTCTGGATCTATTAAGCCTCTCTGAAAGTTAATGTAGTAAAGTTAGGCTTATTTAGAAATTATTCTTTGGTCAAGCAAAAGGGAGTGAGGCCTTGTGGGAACTCCATCAGCCATAAGGGACCCTGGGAAAGAAGTTGTGTCTCTTTAAACTCCAGACTAACTGGCTCCGTGGTGTGAAAGGTTTATTAGAACCAAAGAAGTTTGATTTAATGAAAGACCTAACACCTGAGTCTGATGGTGTAAACATCCCCCCCCCCCCCCCAGTGATGCTATCTGTCCTTGAATTGCTTGGGAATGTGTATCTGGCTAATTTCCACGGAAGGGAGGAAACCCTTTGATTTAAAGTTTAAAATTCCAAATTGCCCCAGCTGTCAAGAGGTAAATTGATTGACCAGCAAGCCGGTCATTGGTGTATTTGAAAATAATTTAGGTCTTATGATTGGCTTGAGAGTTACAACGCCAAGTGCGAATTGTGAATAAAAGATCAGGGAAATGTTTTAGAATTTGCTCTCTGCCATTGCTCTGCAATCAGCATAGATGCCCGGCTGTATTGTTCCAACCTAATAGCCTTCGTTCGTCTTTTGAAATGGAGATCTTCAAAAGCTTTCAACTTGCAGATTCCTAAAGGACTTCACTATCCTATTTTGTGTTAGAGCTTGTGAGTATGTAGAGTTAGCTATACTATGTAACGTTGTTATTTTGCTTATCTGTAACATTCAAAAGAAGTGCCTGCTATTCTAGCATGTTTCTTATGTTATTTTAAAATAAACCTTTTAAGAATGAAACTGTTTTAGTTTGTGTGCCTTCCCGGGGGAATAGCTAAGTCCTAGCCTTACGCTTGGTTACGCTATACCGTAGAACTTCTGTCTGCAAGTCTGTGGATACAGCTTGTAGAGTGGGGGACAGCCAGGATAACGGGTCGCAGCCTTCTCCCTGGGTTGTGATTTTGGGTCCCCTGGAAAAGAGGGAGTGGTGGCAGCCCTACCGGGTTGTGTTTGTTCTGTTCTTGCAAAAAGTAATACGCCTGCCAACCTTGCCCTGGGCGTCCTAGTCTGGCCGGAGAGCAGAGACAGGAGAAGGGAGGGGCAAGCGGTTGGGGGCGAGCATTACTACAGTTAACATCAGATATTGCCCGTGATACTGTCCATATCAAAAGAAAACAGGAGTCCAAAGTGAAGCATCCTATTCGCAGAGTTGCCTGGGAAAACTACTAGGATCTGTGTCCTAGCAAACATACACAAGGTTGCGCTGCATGAAGTACTGGATCGATGCCAAGCCGTGAAAGGGTCTGCAACTGCCAACAAAAAGGATGTTGTTTCTTCCAAACACACCCCTGGGAGAAAGACAAGCTCACTGCAGGAGATTCTGGCCACCAGATCCAACAAAAATAAGCAAGCAATTACAGTGCTGTATTGCAAACATTAAAAAAGAAGAAAACTTGTCTGTAAAACTCCTAACTGAGAGCTAGAAGTTCACCTCCCCTACTTCGTCTTACAGAAAGCAAGAGAAAGTCTGTACAGAACTCAGATTCAACTGTTTCAGCAGGTATTTCAAGTTGTTTTGTTGCCTATGTAGGGAAACAGCATCTGGTTGGCCAATGTGAGAATAGGATTCTTGAACTAGTTGAGCCATTGGCCTGGTTCAGAAGGCTGTTCTTGTGTTCTTACCTACGGTTTTGTTTGTTTTATAGACTGTATTATTTGATTGGTGAACTGTTTTGATTGTTGTGTAAACCTGCTGTTATGTGTACTGAGTTGAATAGGAACCAAAAGGCAGCAGTCTGATTGGTCCTAGAATAATAGGGTCCAGAATGCAGCAGTCTGATTGGTCCACAGAAGCCACCCAATCCAACTCCAGGTGGAAGTGAATCTGCAACCTGATTGGCCTACAAGTGAATCCTGGAATTAGCCAATCACGTGGGGTCCATTGTGTAAATAATGTATATAAAGCAGACATTCTGGGGGAACTTCCATTCCTCCTCCCCACAACAATGAGCTGAAAAAAGAGCATGAAATCCACTTTTGACTCCCGAGTACATTTCACCTGCTGTGGGATCTACAGTGGTACCTCGGGTTACATACGCTTCAGGTTACATACGCTTCAGGTTACACACTCCGCTAACCCAGAAATAGTGCTTCAGGTTAAGAACTTTGCTTCAGGATAAGAACAGAAATCGGGCTCCGGCGGCGTGGCAGCAGCAGGAGGCCCCATTAGCTAAAGTGTTGCTTCAGGTTAAGAACAGTTTCAGGTTAAGAACGGACCTCCGGAACGAATTAAGTACTTAACCTGAGGTACCACTGTGTAGTGAAAAGCGGAGTTTTGTGGTGCAGTTGTCAGCTCAAAAATGCACCGGAGAACCGATCGAAAAATTAGAAACTGAAAGGAAACCGAAATTTTGCCTATGTGAGGTTTGCCTTGGAACAAGGGAAGGCACCGGACTAACCTGACTTTGTAGCTGACTGAGGCAGGGAGAGTGGAAGCTGTTTACTTTGAGGGGAAATAAGGCGGCTTTGCAGTCTGACACTGTCTGTCTCAGGGATTTTGCCTACTCCCGCAGGCCTCCATAACTATATTTGTAGATAAACAGATTCCACTAAAATGCCATCAATCGCCAACACTCGCCTCGCAGGGGAACTGACCCTGTGAAACTCCCTACCGCTTGGGAACAGGCGGACTGTCATGAACAAGAAAACAATATTTTTTTTATTTTGCCTCATCCTGCTGCTGCTATTAGAACAGTATACGTTCCAACTCCCAATTTACTAGAGGCAGTCCCTCTCCCCTGGACAATACTTGCTCCTATTTGTGTGTGTGTGTGTGTGTGTGTGTGTGTGTGTTTTGAAGATGCCTTCTTTTCTTTTGTTTCACTTTTTCAGTTGTTGAGAGTGAGCTGCTAGATTTGAATAGAAGAAGAGTTTGGATTTGATATCCCACTTTATCACTACCCAAAGGAGTCTCAAAGCGGCTAACATTCTCCTCTCCCTTCCTCCCCCACAACAAACACTCTGTGAGGTGAGTGGGGCTGAGAGACTTCAGAGAAGTGTGACTGGCCCAAGGTCACCCAGCAGCTGCATGTGGAGGAGCAGGGAATCGAACTCAGTCCACTGCTCTTAACCACTACACCACACTGACTCTATAGGGCGGGTGGAATGCATTTTGTTGCTTGAGAGACTGCATTTGCCTGGTGCCACTTGGAGGTTCCCCATTCTAGTGTGTGTATCTATCTATCTATCTATCTATATCTATCTATCTATCTATCTATCTATCTATCTATCATCTATCATCTATCATCTATCTATCTATCTATCATCTATCTACCTATCTAACCCAAAGAGCCTTTGCCCCGAGGTGGCTTTTAAATCACTGCAGGACAAGCTAGGACAGACAACAAACCCTTTTGTTTAGGGTGGGTGGGTGGGTCATAGCTGTCAACTTTCAGATTTGAAAATAAGGAATCAGCAAACGCGAAAATAAGGGATCAGCAGCCTCACCTGTCCTGAGGACAGTCTACAGGATATCTAACAATCCGGGATAGCCTCGGGAAGCAGCGAGAAACGGCGCTGGAATAAGGGAATTTCCTGCCAAAAAAAGGAAGGTTGACAGCTATGGGGTGGGTATCCAATCCTGGTACAGTGGTACCTTGGGTTAAGAACTTAATTCGTTCCGGAGATGCGTTCTTAACCTGAAACTGTTCTTAACCTGAGGTACCGCTTTAGCTAATGGGACCTCCCGCTGGCGCCGCGCCGCAGCCACACAATTTCTGTTCTCATCCTGAATCAAAGTTCTTTAACCCGAGGTACTATTCATGGGTTAGCAGAGTCTGTAACCTGAAGCGTCTGTAACCTGAAGCGTCTGTAACCTGAAGCGTCTGTAACCCGAGGTACCACTGTATTCTGTGAAATGTTGGCGTGTTTAAGGGCCTGTGTTCAATGTTGTTGTTGTTTAGTCGTTTAGTCGTGTCCGACTCTTCGTGACCCCATGGACGAGAGCACGCCAGGCACTCCTGTCTTCCACTGCCTCCCGCAGTTTGGTCAGACTCATGTTGGTAGCTTCAAGAACACTGTCCAACCATCTCGTCCTCTGTCTTCCCCTTCTCCTTGTGCCCTCCAGCTTTCCCAACATCAGGGTCTTTTCCAGGGAGTCTTCTCATGAGGTGGCCAAAGTATTGGAGCCTCAGCTTCACGATCTGTCCTTCCAGTGAGCACTCAGGGCTGAATTCCTTAAGAATGGAGAGGTCTGATCTTCTTGCAGTCCATGGGACTCTCAAGAGTCTCCTCCAGCACCAGAAATCAAAAGCATCAATTCTTCAGCAGTCAGCCTTCTTTATGGCTAGCGAATTTGAAAATCACTAGACAGGATTGATGGAAGTCTCAGGCTAAAATAGCGAAAATGAGGATGATGTAATGTGATATGAAGTTTTGTCTGGAAAACATATGCAATGTAGCTGAGCAGTGCAAAGAAGAACTGGCCAGGAACAGAAAACGCCATCATGCTTTACAAGACGTTTTGTAAGGGGGACTATATAAATTATTGTAAAATGATTTAGGCAGGAAATAATTATGAAATGAAGTTTAAAAGCATTAATTAGAATAATAAAATGCAAGATCAGATAGCGAATTTGAAAATCACTAGACAGGATTGATGGAAGTCTCAGGCTAAAAAGCCAAAATGAGGATGATGTAATGAGATATGAAGTTTTGTCTGGAAAACATTTGCAAAAATTAATAAAAATGATATGAGAGAGAGAGAGGGAGAGAGGGAGAGAGGGAGGGAGGGAGGGAGGGAGGGAGGGAGGGAGGGAGGGAGGGAGGAAGGAAGCTCTGCCATGCATTGTGAGGTTGGGAAGGGATATTTTTCCGAGATCTTTCATGGGCCCTATAGGAGGTACAGTGGTACCTCAGGTTAAGTACCTAATTCATTCCGGAGGTCCGTTCTTAACCTGAAACTGTTCCTAACCTGAAGCACCACTTTAGCTAATGGGGCCTCCTGCTGCTTCTGCAGTGCTGAAGCAAAGTTCTTAACCTGAAGCACTATTTCTGGGTTAGCGGAGTGTGTAACCTGAAGCGTATGTAACCTGAAGCGTATGTAACCCGAGGTACCACTGTACTGACAAGCAAACAGAAGCCCACGGGCACCGTGCTAGTGACCTGTGAAGATACAAATTTCCCCCCAATATGATCTCTCCCACATGCAATCTATTCTAGGCACTTTCGGGCTGTAACACCTCATTCTGCTGCATGTGTAGTTCTGCTGTTTAGTTGCTAGTCCTGCAAAAGGCAACACTTGTGTGTGTGTGTGTTTTAGGGAGGGGGGGTTGGCTGCAGCCTCCAATATGAACCCTCTTCCCCACTGAATCCCTTTGATTGCGTTTTTATAATTCCTCCACCATCTCTTAACGATTTGCCAATCCCAAACCACCTGTAGTTGCAAGTGAAGGGGGTATTGCGATCGGTTTCTTTCTTTTTTGTTAATGAATTGAAAAATACAGGGGGGGGGGGAGAGAGACGTGCACCGGAAGCTTCTCCCCGCTTTCCGTGAAGCCAGACAGTTGCCTCAGACGCCTCCTTGCTTTCTCCCACTCCATTTGTATGCAGCAAAGCTCACATGTTCACGCTCTTCAGCGTGTGACCTACACTACAGAGAAAAAGAGTGAGAGAGACCAGCCAATTGCTGGACTGCCTTGAAGGGGGAAGGCAGCCAATCAGGAAGCCCATGCTCAGTGTTTCTAAATTAAGCAACAAAACCGGGGCCAGGACAGACGTGGGAGCTGAGCTTCATAAATCAAATTTCCCTGCAGTGATACAGCCGTGATGCAATTGAGGAGGCAAGACGTATCCCTCATGAATCCATTCACATGTTTTGGGCCTCGTGTCGATGCTTCTCAGCGCACGCCCCTCCAGAAACAGGTGCTGCTGCTGCTGCTACAAATTCCACAAAGAGAATGTAGCAGATATATAGGATTAACCCCGAGTTCTTCATTCATGCTGTATCCTCAGGCAATGCCTTGGCTAGACATGTCTTTGCCTGGGGCTGGATCCTTCCTCCTGCGGGATGCGGCGACACCAGCAACGAAAAGCAAAACACACTATATTAGCACTTTCTGAGGACAGTACCGGATTCAGTTCCGCTAAGAGCAATCAGACGCATTGTCTGAACACCATTAAGCTATAATCAGTGGATGAATGCACAGTCGTTGCAGACTACAAATGAGATCCTGAGTCCATGAGAGTGAAGGCAAACGTGCTGACCAAAATTAGGCTTGTGGTGAAGATCTATTCAGAGCCTTAAACTGAATGAGAGCTGTAGCTCAGTGGCACGCCATCTGCTTTCGATGCAGAAAGTTACAGATTCTTTCCCTGGAATCTCTAGGTAGGGCTGGGAGAGACTCTGAAGATCCTGGAGTGCCTCTCTGGTCGGTGTTAAAATATTGATCTAGATGGACCAATGGTTTGGTTCAGTATAAGGCAGCCTTAAAGGTAAAAAGGTAAAGGTACCCCTGACCATTAGGTCCAGTCGTGACAGACTCTGGGGTTGCGGCGCTCATCTCGCTCTATGGGCTGAGGGAGCCGGCATTTGTCCGCAGACAGCTTCTGGGTCATGTGGCCAGCATGACTAAGCTGCTTCTGGCGAACCAGAGCAGTGCACGGAAACACCGTTTACCTTCCTGCTGGAGCGGTACCTATTTATCTACTTGCACTTTGACGTGCTTTCGAACTGCTATGCTGGCAGGAGCAGAGACCGAGCAATGGGAGCTCACCCCGTCGCGGGGATTCAAACCGCCGACCTTTCGATCGGCAAGCCCTAGGCGCTGAGGCTTTAACCCACAGCGCCACCCGCGTCCCTAAGGCAGCCTTATGCTCAGTCAAACTGCCGAAGTCGAATGCTCTGCTTGTAAAACCTTTGATGCAAGTTTCAAAAAACAAAACATGAAACAACAACCTGTCTTTGCTTCAATTATGAATCTAGAGAAGCTTCCAGATGGGGGCTTAACTTACAAACATGTCATGGAGAAAATGGCAGCAGGTCATTGGCAACTAAGGGGGCTTCCAGACTGTCACTGTTTTTTGTTGTGATTCAGTAACAGACCTGCAAATTCAGATTGCACAATTGCAGTTGATATGGTGCTCTTGTAGGGGACGCAGGTGGCGCTGTGGGTTAAAGCCTCAGCACCTAGGACTTGCCGATCGAAAGGTCGGCGGTTCGAATCCCTGCGGCGGGGTGCGCTCCCGCTGCTCGGTCCTAGCGCCTGCCAACCTAGCAGTTCGAAAGCACCTCCGGGTGCAAGTAGATAAATAGGGACCGCTTACCAGCGGGAAGGTAAGCGGCGTTTCCGTGTGCGGCTCTGGCTCGCCAGATGCAGCTTTGTCACGCTGGCCACGTGACCCGGAAGTGTCTCCGGACAGCGCTGGCCCCTGGCCTCTTAAGTGAGATGGGCGCACAACCCCAGAGTCTGTCAAGACTGGCCCGTACGGGCAGGGGTACCTTTACCTTTACCTTACCTATGGTGCTCTTGTACAAGAAACCTACTCCCCCTTCCATTTTTTTATTTTTATTTTTTACTTTTTGCAATAAAGAAAGTGCGCTGGGAATTGTGGGATTTCAATTGTTTGGTGCAGTATTGTATAACCTCACTGCACACGAATCAGAACAAATTATTGATGTATAGCTGACATCGTCTAACCTCTCTGCAAACTTTGTGCAAACAATCCAGGGTGGGTGCTCAATGAACAGGTTGTCTAGAAGTGACCTTTCCAGATATTCCCCCAAAAAGTTAAAGCCAGATTAAACTAGGCGTGGGGTGGGGAATATGGACTTTGATGCATGTTTGAACAAGAAGTATCATCCGTAAGCAGCACTGACTCTACAATAAACACCTACCTATAATAACTCTAGATTTAGAAAAGTTTTTATACTATTGGCCAGCCATCTGGCAGTAAAACAATTTTTCCATAACCAAAGCACTGCATTATTTTTTGTTTATTTTTTGGCCAGCAAGGAGAGAATAATGATCAGGAGACATTGAGCAAGTATCCTGGCAACAGCATTAATGTGTTTGGGAATGGGATGTAAATGTAAGCAATTTCCCTTCTGCACGGGCCCCTAAGGTTCTCCTTTGCAATGTGCAGAAAAGCAGTTTGCCGCTTTTCACTCTAATTAAAGGGGTTTCAGTGAGAAGAGTCCTGCTCCCCATTCCTCTTGTGTTGCGTGGTCCTCAATTTGTATGCATTTGCCAGGACAAATTATCTGCATGGACTCTCAGCTGTGAACTAGGCTGGCTGAAGATAAGTGTCCTTTGGTGAGACCCCTTCTACTTCCATGTATCCCTTAGATGAGCAGTAGCTGTGCTCTTATTGGTGCTGGATGGCTGCCATTTTAATTTCCCACAATGCACCAGAAAGATGCTACATTGTGGGCACTGTGGGAAATAAAAATGGCAGCTACCTGGTGCTTATCAAAGCACTGATTTTCAAGAGGCTCCAGGTCAGGTCTAGTCTAAAAAGCTACCCAGGAGTGCCACATAAAAAACAGTCTCTGGCTCCTCAAGGGAGCCAAAATGCTGCTCTTAATCCGGTAGCTGTCATTTATCCTGGTAGTTTTTGCTGCTCTTTGTCTGAAGCCTACTCATTAAGAGAATCAGGTTTTTTTAAAAAAAAAAAAAAAAAAGACAAGGTCGGATCAATGTTATAGGGTTGATAGGCTTCAGAGCATCAAGGTAACATCCTGTGATTTGAGAAAACAATGAACTGACATCCATTCATTTCCAAACATGTCACTTAGGATCTGAAAATGTATCCATTCAACCAAAATGTCTCCATTCCACAAGTCACAGTTAAATAAGTAGTTTTACATTCCAAGCAAATATTCTGTTCCAGAACCCTGTCAGAGAGCGCACCCAGAATGAAATGTTACCGTTTGTGGGAAATCCTTTTGGTACCTTAGGGCTACCTCATAGTTACCGTTCACATCATTAAGCACAGATAAATCTTCCTCTCATATATAGCTGGGGAGTTTCTACGTTTCTCCAGCTACTTCTTGCAGGAGTATTCAGACAGGTTGCATTTATTTATTGTTCATTGTATTTATTTATTAATTTTCTATGCTGCCCCTCACTGTTGGATCACAGGGTGGTTTACGACATAAAAGCACAAAAATGCACACCATAGGAACAAAGAAAAACAATAACCCCCAGTATACACGTCGTAAACAGTTTAAAAGGCCATAGATTGCTTAATTAGCCAAAAGGCCCTGGGAGAAGAGGAATGTTTTTGCCTGACGCCTAAAGATATGTAGTGAAGGTGAGCCTTTGTTTGGAGTAGACGGTAATATTCCGTTAAACAAAATATTCCTCTTTCTTGGATCTGATCTGACTTATGTGGCAGACAGGGTCACACACACATAAACCAGAAGCTGGAATCCAAGAAGCTGGAATCCACCAATTAGCAGGGCTGAACCCAGCCCGCCCCCTCCTTCCCTCACAATCACCTCACATATCAGAATCCAAATTGTACTTTTGCTTTGTACTTGGCTATGTGTGTACAGCTGTGCCTACCATTGTTATGGAGCATTGTGGGAAATTAAAGGGGTGGCCCTGCCTGGACTGCTGCCAAACCTGCAAGATCAGCTTGACAGCTTGACAGGGTCAACTGATAAAGGAGAGGCCCCATCAAAGGAAACTCAAGATTCATACAGTCCAATTGGATGTTCCCAAGAAGCCAACAAACTGGGCATGCATGAAATAGCTCTTTCGCACTCCTGCTTCCACCTCATCCATGGGTATTCAGGGGATGCTGCCTCTGATACAGCCATCAATAGCCACTGATAGACCCGTCCTGTGTTTCTGATAGACCTGTCCCTTAGCCTCCTAGCTAATCTAAGCTGACGATGGGTGGTGAGGACATCTTGCTTTCATAGAGTGTCCCGTACATTAATTCTGCACTGTGTGAAGACGTCCCTTCTTCTCTTATCTGCCTTTCTTACAGTGAAAGATTCAAAGTGAGTCCTGAGGAACAAAGAAGGAAAGAAAGTAAATAGTTCCTTGATAGTTTTGAGGATGTATGGTTGTTATTCTGCATGCAAACGGCTTAAGATGTCATGTGGTCTAGTGAAGCAGGCAGAAATGTAACTTTTAAACATTCGCCCATATGCACAGAGTCGCCAGAACACACCTAACCAGAAACAACCGGTTTTTTGTGCAAATTTAATGAGATTTACATTTTTAAGGATGGAAGTGCAGTGATAATTGCTCTGAAACTGTTAGCCTGGCTCTTTGCATTGCCTGTGAGAAGCTATTAGTTGGCAAAGCCATCAAGCTTTTTAATTTTTTAAAAAAGGTACTCCAGGATAAGAAATAAGAGGCAACGTTCACCCTCATGATGAATAAAACCTATTAGTGTGATTGGATAGACAAAGAGGGCAAATGTGCCTGTACCTGTACTGGGTGGAGCCAGGGGCAAAAGTGGGCGGAGTAATGGATGTGACTCTTACCTTACTTTAGCTAGCTACCTTCCAGCTGTGGCAAAGTCAGAGGTTTACATACAAATCTCCACCCAGGGTAGGAAGCAGCAAGAACATGGGCCAGGGCCAGGGAGGGATGGTGGCTTCAGGTGACTCCTCAGCAGCAGGGAGATGCCTGGAGGGCTCCTTGGTGCCAACTTATAATGCAGCTATTTTCCCAGTCATTTGCAGAAGACTAATTTGGCCCAGTCTTGGAAGAACAGAGCTACCTGCAATATTGAAGGCAGTCCCCTCCCCCCGTACAGTATATTATGTGGGGTGGGGAGAATCCTTGCCCAGGTCCCCCTCCATTTTGGTTGAATGAGACAGACACGAAAAGTCCCGCCAAATTCTTTGATCCACAAAGAGGAAGGCAGGGGGAATCCAGGTGCTTATGAACACCAAGATCACTGGTTTCCTCTGATCTCAGGTGCCAAGACCCGCCCTTACCTATGAAACATGGCATGAGGTCTGATTGATCACTGAAGGACAACTGTCACACAAACCAATGGGAGAGAGAAAGAGTCCTTAAAAACTGAGCTGTCATATGCACACCAGGCTCCATCCCTACCCTAACTCCAGAATTGATAGCTGACCATCAGGAAACTTGCAAGTGACCATCCTGGTTGTGTTACTCTTGAGCAGGGTTGCCATATTTCAACAAGTAAAAATCAGGACACCCTGAAAATAGTTTAGCTTCTTAAAGGAAGACTCAAAAGTTGTGGAGCCTTTTTTTCTTTTACAAAAACGCCCAAAAAACTTGACTTGCCTAATATCCAGAACAAAGCGTCACATTTCAAAAATCCCCCCAAGGACGACAATTCTACCTTTGAAATCCCGGTAATGTCCAGGCAGCCCTACTCTTGAGGAGACCAGCTTAGGATCTGTCAGGTTTGAGCCACAGAGCTCATTCAGTATTCTGCTTTTGTCCATTTGCTTCAGTCTTCCCTTCCTTCTGCCCTTTATAAGGATTAAGAATTTGGTGCTTACCAAACTCAGGGATCTTTGCAATCTCCCACTCGCTTAAACTGGGACACTCTGTGAATATAGGATTTGGCTGTTATAGAGAATCACACTCTTCTGATCTGTGGGAGAGACAGAGAGAGAGTTGGGTGCTGGCTTTAACCTCAAAGTGAGCTGAGAGGGATCGACTGGAAAATACAGGCTCCATTGGTTCAGGATCCCCAGATTTCTTCCCAGCTGGAGAAGACTGTAAGTTCAGAGGGAAGTGTTGGCAGTGACTACCAAGTATGCGGGTGGAGCTGTAGGTTAAACCACATAGCCTAGGACTTGCTGATCAGAAGATCGGTGGTTCGAATCCCCATGACGGGGTGAGCTCCTGTTGCTCGGTCACTGCTCCTGCCAACCTAGCAGTTCGAAAGCACATCAAAGTGCAAGTAGATAAATAGGTACCACTCCAGCGGGAAGGTAAACGCCATTTCTGTGCGCTGCTCTGGTTTGCCAGAAGCAGCTTAGTTATGCTGGCCACATGACCCGGAAGCTGTACGCCGGCTCCCTTGGCCAATAAAGTGAGATGAGCGCCACAACCCCAGAGTCAGTCATGACTGGACCTAATGGTCAGGGGTCCCTTTACCTTTTTTTTTACCAGGTAAAAGGCACAACTGGCCTACTCCACAGGGCCATTGGGCATAAAAGGCTCTCCTGAACATCTGTCTTCTGCCACATAGTATATTTAAAATCATTGGTTCACTTGTGGTACTTTTGTCTACTTTGGTCTGTTTGTAATATTTCATGTTTACATTTTTATGTTTTGTAGCCCACCCTTGGGTCGGTGACATTGAAGGGCAGGCCAGAAACATTTCAAATAAATATTGAAATAAGAGTATTTGCTTCACTTTAGGCATCCAGAACCTCTGCAGTGCTGTTTCATTGCAGAAGACAGAGATGACACCCAAAATATTTGCATACTTTGCATTAGCATAGCATCCATTATGTACCTTAATGTTTTTCAATCCAAAACGAGGGAGGGTTTCCAACTACCTGGAACAAATGCTTTTCGTTTCCTCTTCGATTCAAGCCCGGTGACACAAAGGTGCCGTTGTTTAGCCAGAATCCAGATCCATTTGTGAGATACCTGAAGCACTCAATTAGGCAAGGTGGAAAGAAGAGGCACCGAAACAGCATGTGGAATATTTGCTGTATTCAGGTCGCATGGAGAGAGTGCGTGATCAGAGGGAGTAGGAAATGCACACAGGCTCCGCATCACTTTTCTTGCTTATTTTATCCCCAATGCAGCTGGGTCTCTAATTGTACAATTAGCCACATCTTGTGAGGGAGCTGTGTAATCTGAGTGGACTCTGTCATCCGCTGAACCCAAAGGCCGGGGGGAAGGTGGCTCATTTGTTTGCCTGTTTTTTCACTTTGCTCAGGGGTGGCGTGTTGCAGGCTATTAATAAAATGATAACCTATCATTCTAATTGCCTGTTCTTTGGGAATGTCTGCATCCGTTTTTTACAGTGGGGTTTTGTGTAACGACAGCTGCCGATGGCCATCCTTTGCGGGTGAGGCAGGTGGCAACCAGGAAATAATGTTTGTTTTGTGCCGGCATCCTGGCTGTGAAATCTCTTCCCGAGACAAGTTCTCCTTGGGGTCATCATTGTTATGACTTAAATACCAGGCTGAAATATTTTCCTCTGTGCTTTAAACAGCAGCTGATGGTTCATTCAGACATTGGGATCATTGTGTTAGGTTCTCCTGGTTATAATGCTCATGCACACACACACACACACACACACCAGTTTCTAATGTTCCTTTTACACCACATCACCTGCGGCATTATGGAACGGTGGCTTTTTTTATCGATATACCACCATGTCACACTAAATTACATTCATGCCAGTGTGTGTGGTGTGCCAAGACAGGCATCATTGGACATATTGCCAACCTTCTGCCCCTTTATACCCCCCAACAGACACCATCTTCCAGGTCCAAAATCCTGTGCCAGTCACATGACATCCTGGACCCAGAAAAAGCACACTGTCAGGTATGGTACCCAAAACACACTTTTGGGGGCACCGTGCAACATCACAGACTCCAAAAACTTTTTGGGGGTGGGATATTGCAACCTGAAATGATTGTCGTACTCTCGCAGGGGGGAATGGGATGTTCCGGTTTTCCTGGGGCAGTTGTCCTTCTGTTTCTGCATGGTTCATGTATGAAAGCAGTGGGAAAGAACTGTATGCAGGGTTCGCACCCCAAATTTCATCCCTCAACTTTCCAGGTTAGTGGTGTGCCATTCCCCCCCCCTCCCCCCGGAAGCAATGAACCTGGAAATAAGCACTAAATTCAACTAGATTTTCCAGAAGTGGCTTCTATGCCATATGAAAAACCACATAAAATGTTGAAATTATTGGGTAAGGAA
This sequence comes from Podarcis melisellensis, assembly GCF_964234715.1. Lineage (NCBI taxonomy): Eukaryota > Metazoa > Chordata > Lepidosauria > Squamata > Lacertidae > Podarcis > Podarcis melisellensis. The sequence goes on along the minus strand of NC_138541.1, from coordinate 15,837,753 downwards.
ACATTGGGAGGGGAATAAATATGCACTCTGAATTGTATTAAGCTGTTAGTGCTTCATTTCATTCTTTGTAACTGTGGCTTAGCATTACATGCGAACCAGGTCAATGTGTGAAAATATTTTCTTTGGCAGGAGGTCGGGGGGGGGGGGAACCTATGTGTCTCCAGCTGCAGTCAGCCAAGTCTCAAGCTGGGAGGCCTCAGCTGGCAATGGGTTCATGGGAAAGGTAGATTTTGAGCTGAAGAAAGGGAGAAGTGAAATCCTATTCTGGGAGAGAGTATCAGGAAGAAGGGGCACCGGGGAAGATGACTGAATTTCTACAAGCAGAAGCTCAAGAGAGAAAGGGAAATGAAAATATTCAAAATGAGAGACCAAGACAGGCATAGGCAAACTCGCACCTCCAGATGTTTTAAGACTACAACTCCCATCATCCCTGACCGCTGGTCCTGTTAGATAGGGATGATGGGAGTTGTAGTCCCAAAACATATGGAAGGCCGGGTTTGCCTATGTCTGGACCAAGGGGAGGTGAAGATGTCAAAAGTCACCCTGCTATGAGGCTTTGAGAAATCAATGTGCTTTTGCAGAGCCCCCAGTCATTTCTGATAACATTTCTGTTTTTGTGTGAGGTGAATTTTCCACTTACGTTAAGACAGGCTTGCAATTTCCAATACTCTCTCATCCACAGGAAATCAAATCAGAGGAGCAGTGACAGTGGAGCTTCTCAACACTTGGAGAAATGGAGACCATGCCAGAATAGAAATCCTTCCAGAGAAAATTCATTTGTGATCCGACCCAGCAAGCCAAAATGGTCCCGTGGTATTCTGCCTTGCGTGTCTTCCCATACAGCTGTGCTTCTCAGTCGTCGATCACCAATTGCTCTCTTGAGGCCTATCAAACAACAGCCCAATTGACCTGATACGGTTGGTAGAATCCAGTTATTTCCTCCACCACCCTGTCAGCGGCCAAGTCCCAGATCTCATTTCTGGCAAAGCCACCTCTTGCCCTGACTTCTTGCAGCTTAGTGTGATTGTTGGAATTGCAAAGTTAATCTGTCCATGCCCCGCAAATACCAAATACAGCAAGACTTATCAACATGCTTTCACAAGTTAGCTATATTTATCTTAAGAGCGCAACGTCGGTGTCCCTGTTCCCGTAACTCTTCAAAAAAAATCACTATTCTTTTATATGTATTTAAAGTTCTTTATTTAGGACGTTCCTGCGGTAGCGGCAGGGGAGTCCTAACAAAGGACTTGTGCAGAGGCAACTAGCATATAATTTGTAAACATCAAGCAATAACAATATTATGTTTTAATCGTATGTGTGTGGATTTTACAGAAATGGCACTACAAACATTAAAAGGGAGCACCATACCCACCAAAGCTCTGTCTTTCAGCCTGCCACCACAGAACCTCTCCACTTGACCTCAGTATATGCATTTTTATAGGCATTACTTGACTGGAGTAGTGCATTGCAAAACTCAGAGCATTGCAAACTTTACAGGATGGCTGTGTTTCTGTTCTCATATTGTTTTGGAAAGCTCACTGGGAAGAAAGGTGTGATATAAACATAAGTAAGTAAGTAAGTAAAATACCCTATTGTAAACAGGTAACTGTTTACAATCACCCTATAAATGTTGTTAGCGTCCGTCTGTCTTGAGAGACAATGGAGTGTGCCTCCAGGGGTGAAGTCAAACAGCTGTGCTAGCAACACGGAGGTGACCACTGTGGGGTGCAAGCCTGGGTAGCATGTATCAAGGTCCTGGGCTGCCCAGATGAGAAGACAGTTGAGATTTCTATTCCACCTTAAGGAGCAGACGTGTGGAACCGTTGCGTGTCACATGTCTGTTCACATTCCAGCACAGCTTGCTGGGAAGTTCCGTTGTGTGTACAGCTCTTGCTTTTTCCAGTTCTCTCCAAAGAGAGAGAGACGACATGTTTCTTTGTCCTGATTTATGCTTAATAAATCTGTAGTTGTAGTATGCTTTCACAAGCTTCACGCCTATTCTGTGTGCGCAGTTCGATCAGCTGATAGTGTGCCCTGGCTCAGAAGCCCGGGTCACTGATTTACGTCGGAACAGAGGCTGATGGTCTCTGCAGTGGGACAGCTGGAAGGAGACGGCCCAGCTGGGGCTAGCCAGCTGGCCTCCCGGCCCTCTATATGTCGACAAAGACATTCCCCCTTGACCTCGCTGATGTGATGCAAAGGAAAGCAATATGTTTGGCACCGGCACCTTTGCATGGTTTCGGGGTGGGAATGTTTTTCAGCCTTGCCTGCAGATGCCTGGGACTGACACTGGGCCCTTCTGCATGCAAATATGTTCGACTGTGGAGCTACAAACCCTTCCTCACTTTGCCCCGGTGGATAATAACTCCTGAAACAGAGCCATACAACCCGAAGCCTAAGGTAGCTGAATACAAGTTCTGACCATAGCAAGACCTGAGCCTTCTCTTAACTGCAAAGCAAGCCAGAAATGTGCCACAATGAATAAACTTTATGCCTGGCTCCAGATGGAGAAAAACTAGGTTTTACCAGACCAGGCTACACCAGCCTGCAATTTTAAACACACATATCAAGCACAAATTGCCATTGAATTCAGTGAAATTAGCAAGCCAGGCTGCACAGTTGCAGTTCTAAGACAAGTCCCACTAAACCTGCTCAGGATTGTCTGAAATTCCATGCACACTTTATTTAACCCAGTTTGGCACCCACCCACTCACGCATTTGTGTACACACACACACACACACACACACACAGGCTGGGAGCCTCAGTGGCACCCCTCTGGAGGTTATACCCGAGGCAAAAAGAAACCCAGTTAGCCCCCCCCCCCCGGTAGCTATGGCTCTGGGCAAAGCTTTACATTATACAGTGGTACCTTGGGTTAAGAACTTCTTAACCTGAAACTGTTCTTAACCTGAGGTACCACTTTAGCTAATGGGGCCTCCCACTGCCGCCGCGCTGCTGGTGCACGATTTCTGTTCTCATCCTGAAGCAAAGTTCTTAACCCGAGGTACTATTTCTGGGTTAGTGGAGTCTGTAACCTGAAGCGTCTGTAACCTGAGGTACCACTGTATTGCCAGAGAGGTTCCCAAACCCATGTGTGCAGAGGAGTGTGACAATTTCCAGGATAGAAATGGGCAAGTAATGTGGGGCTGCTTAACCCTTCTCTCTACCTGTCATTCCCCCAACCAACCCATCTTCCCAGCTGTTTCACTGCAGCCTGACTTATTTCTGGAATTGGGAGTCAAGGGGATGTGAGCAAAATAGCTAGGCGGAATGGGGAGAGTCAATGGGGAGAGCTGTAGACTCCATCCCATCTGCTGCTTCTATTCTGAAAATATATCTCACGCCCATTGCCCTGCATTTATGGCCCTCATTTATGAACGTGTCCAGAGGAGGGCAACCAAAATGGTCAAAGGCCTGGAAACGATGCCTTATGAGGAACGGCTAAGGGAGCTAGGCATGTTTAGCCTGGAGAAGAGGAGGTTAAGGGGTGATATGATAGCCATGTTCAAATATATTAAAGGATGTCACATAGAGGAGGGAGAAAGGTTGTTTTCTGCTGCTCCAGAGAAGTGGACACGGAGCAATGGTTCCAAACTACAAGAAAGAAGATTCCACCTAAACATTAGAAAGAACTTCCTGACAGTAAGAGCTGTTCGACAGTGGAATTTGCTGCCAAGGAGTGTGGTGGAGTCTCCTTCTTTGGAGGTCTTTAAGCAGAGCTTGACAACCATATGTCAGGAGTGCTCTGATGGTGTTTCCTGCTTGGCAGGGGGCAGTGGCGTAGTGTGGGGGGTGCAGGGGGGGCCAGCCGCACCGGGCGCAACATCTGGGGGTTAGGGTTAGGGGGCGCAAATCCACGGGTTAGGGGGTGCAAATTACTTGCCTTGCCCTGGGTGCTGACTGTTGGTTTCTGCTTCCCTCACTGAGCAGCAGAAGTGCTTGTCACAAGACAGGTGTTTACATTCCACACAGTCTGTACTGTTGGAGGTTTTCCCACGGGAACGGGAGACTGGATGTGACGTATACTGGTTTCCTGTTTTTTCCCTGCTCTTTGCAGTTTCAGTTTGGTGATTCTCTCCGTGCTTTAGAGGAGAGATGACGCTTTCTCTGCTCTGGCAGAGGGAAGATGTTTTTCTGTAACTTACCAGCTTTGAACTGTAAATAAAGTAGTATAGAGCATGTTGGCTCATACTTCTCATCATTCCGCTGTGCACTGGATACTGCTTATCAACAACATTTGGTTCCGGGCCCAGAAAACGCAGTGTTTTGAGAATGGACTTCACAAGTCGGGCTCCTGGCGAAGGAACAAAGGAGCACAGAGATGAAGTGCCGGCAAAGCATCGGAACAGCGGCAGAGAGACGGAACTCACGGTATCTGCTCTGCGCGTCAAAATGATTGATGAAGGTATGTGCTACTGCTCCGGGCAGCCTGCCAGCTTCTAATTAATGGCTTTATGGCTGGACTTTGAACTTTTATAGCCGGTTTTTGCCGCGGCACAGGCAAATGGCTCAAAGGGACGCTATGCTGGGGGAAAACGAAAGTAAAGTGCAACTGCAGCTCTATGACGCAGCAAGAATTTAGCACAGCATAGGGAAAGGCACTTGGGGACTTTCACTTTTGAACTTGCTTTTGGAATGCAGTTTGAAGCAGCTGCAGATAAACAAAGCATATAAACAGAAGAGCGGCACAGGCTCACATGCAGAGGCTGTTTTGATTTTGCCTTTGGATTGAAGCAGCTGTACACAAAAGCAGCATAGATGACGCAAGAGGCAAATGCCAAAGCAGTCATGATGGCTAGCTGCAGAAGGCTGGATGAGGCAAGTGGGGAATTTGATACCACTGATCAGCCAAATGCTCAACTCACAGTAGCTTGTGATACTGCCATGGTTCAGAGTGAAGCATATCGGCGGGGTGCTGGCTGCATGGGAAATGGGGAGACTTCACAGACGTCATCCCATAGTGCAGTGGAACCACCAGATGGCGCCAAAGCTTTGAAGGCAGTGAAATGCTACTCGTGTGGACGTCTAGGCCATATGAAGAGGGAATGCAAATATCCCAGGGCCAAGACAGAGCAGCGCAGCGGAAGCTCATCGCGTGGAAAAGGCCAGAGCAAAGGCAAAGGTCCGGTGTCCAGGACAACGCAGCACAAGGCAATGGTCTCACGCTACGCTCCAAAGGTTGCAGAGGTTGCAGAGGTCCAGAAGACGTCTAGATCTTTCTTCGTTGTTGATTCGGCTGCAACGCATCACATGTGCAACGATAAGCGACTGTTCGTGTCTTTTACACCGCAGGAAGGTGCGATTCACCAGGCGGATGACCACACAATCCCCAGTAAAGGCTACGGAACTGTTGTTCTTCACAGTTTGGACTTATCGATACAGGATGTGCTTTATGTGCCAGATGCGAAACATAATCTGCTCAGCGTTGGACAGCTGATTGAGAAGAAAATTGACGTTTCCTTTAAGAACAATAGATGCATCATCACCAAGAAAAATGATTATCAATTGTATGCTGAATTTGTTGATCGTTTGTTTGTTTTGTATTATGATGATGTTGTGCAGGATGACACTTGTTGCATTGCAGGTTCTAACAAAAGTTTGCATGCAGAATGTATTCACGATTTTCACAGGAAATTTGCTCATTTGCATTTTGAGGCAGTATCTAAAATGCCTGCCTTGGTTGAAGGTATGACTATTAAACCCTGCAGGTACCACATGAAGTGCAAGGCATGCGCAGCAAACAAGGTGAAAATGGCTGCGAAAGGTAAGGTGTCTAGTAGGCAAGCTACAGAACCATACCAAATTGTTCATGCTGATTTGGTTGGACCACTAGTGCCCTCTTTGGGTGGAAATAGGTACTTCATGGTTCTCATTGATGCATTTTCCAGGTATATTTATGTGTACAATCTCAAGCAGAAATCAGAGGCTTTTCCTAGGTTCAAGGAATTCTGTGCTTGGTTGGGAAATGTGCATGGTAAGAAGATTAAGATTCTTTTCACCGACCGGGGGGGAGAGTTCACTTCTCAGCAGTTTAAAGCTTTTCTGGCTGAGAAAGGAATTCAACACGATTTGTCTAGTCCTCGCTCGCCATGGCAGAATGGGCTTGCGGAACGAGCAAATCAGACATTGCTTCAAGGGTTAAAAACCTTGCTGCATGATGCAAATCTTCCAGAGAGTTATTGGGCCGAAGCTCTCTCATGTTTCACTTACAGTTATAATCGCAGGTTATCTTCAGCGATTGGTTGTACCCCCTATGAGAAGATGTTTGGCAAGAAGCCATACATCAAACACATGAAAATTTTTGGTTCGGACATGTGGGTTCACTCACCACAAAACTCCAAGTTAGACAAGCGTGGATTGCATGGTATCTTTCTAGGTTATCAGAAAGGGTCTTACAGAATAATGATGACTGACTCTAAGGAGATTAAGCTCACAAGAAGTGTTGAGTACAATGCCAAGTGGGGGGAGAATGTGGGAATTTTCCAATGTTATCCTGATGACAGTGATGAGACTGAGGATAGTCAACAGCAAAAGCAACCACAACAACCCACACCCACTGATGAAGGTTCTGATTCTGAGTCTGAAACTGAATCAGATGATTCAGAGGATTTCAAGAGTGCGAAAGCCTCTATGCGACCCTCTGAAAGCTCTGATCAGGAATTGGAGGAACCATTGTTCACAATAGGTCACTTTTCTCCTAAGAAGGAAGAGGAAAGTGTTGAAGACTTAAGGCTAATTCGTAGGTCACAGAGAGCCACAAAAGGCAGACCTCCAAAGAGATTTGCTGATGAGTTTGCTAACATAGCAGTGACAGCTGTTAAAAGCTCCAAGAAGGTTTTTGAACCTTCAAGTTTCCAAGAAATCCAGGATTTGGATTCAAAGGAAGCTGAGCCATGGTTAAATGCCATGAAGGCTGAGCTTGATTCCTTGGAAAGGAACAAAACATGGGACCTTGTTCCAGTAGTTCCAGGAATGAAATTGCTTGGAAGCAAATGGGTCTTCAAAGCGAAGACTGATCAAAATGGCAAGATAGTCAGACACAAAGCCAGATTGGTAGCCAGAGGATTTGCTCAGGTACCAGGTGAAGACTATCACGAGACCTACTCACCCACAGTGAGGTATGAGAGCATTAGGCTTATGCTCAAGCTAGCTGCAGAGGAAAATCTACACATTAGTCACCATGATGTGAATACAGCTTTTCTGTACGGATCTCTAAATGAATCACTTTATATGCTTCCACCTGATGGCGTACAGGTAAAACAGGGATTTGTTTGTGCTCTGAAAAAGTCAATTTATGGTCTCAAACAAAGTGCACGGTGTTGGCACACAAAACTCACTGAAGTATTGTTTTCTCTAGGTTTTAAGCAAGGGAAAGCTGATCCATGTGTATTTGTCAAAGAGGAGGGGCAAGAGAAACTGTATTGTTTGTTTTATGTTGATGATCTTTTATTCTTTTGGAAAGATGTCACAATGTACAATAACGCCCTAGCTCAACTGAAAGAGCACTTTGACATGAAAGATCTTGGTGAGGTAAACAACTACCTATCTCTGGAAATAGAGAGAGATCAAGATGGTAACATTCTAGTACACCAGTCACGGAAAATTGCTGATGTGTTAAGCAAACTAAACCTGATGGACGCTAACCCTGTGGACACACCGATGATAACAGGTTATCAGGTAGATGACACTGAAGAAGCATTTTCTGACACTACACTGTACAGAAGTGTGCTAGGCAAGCTAAACTTCATTGCCAGATGTTCAAGACCAGACATTGCTGTAAGCTGTAATTTGCTAAGCAGACAAGTCAACAATCCTACTGTTAAGGATTGGAAAGCTCTGAAACGCATATTTGAAAGGCACTATGCATTACAGACTGAGATTTAACAATCAGAAGTCTGGTGGTCTTGAGATATTTGCAGATGCAAGTTTTGGAAGTGACACTACAGACAGGAAAAGTACGTCTGGAGTTTGCTATAAGTACAATCAGGGTCTATTTGATTGGTCATGCAAGAAGCAAACAACAGTTAGCTTAAGTACTTGTGAAGCTGAACTGAATGCACTGTCTTATTCACTTAAAGATTGTGAATGGTTGTTACAATTGTGCAAAGACATGAAAATTCCTGTCAAATGTCCAATCCAGGTTTACCAGGACAACAAAGCATGTTTGGCTTTGCTGAATTCTGAAGGTTGTAAGCAAAGCACGAAGCACTTGCAATTGAAGGTGCAACATGCTAGGGAACGTATTCAGAAGGGACTCGTAACGGTGTCCTATATGCCAGGTAATGAAATTCCTGCTGATGTATTGTCCAAGATTGTATCAAAGGATCAACACTGTACCTATGTGCAGAAGTTGGGTTTGTACTGATATTGTACGAACACGCTGCCCAGTGATGTTCACAGAAAGGGGGAGGATGTTGGTTTCTGCTTCCCTCACTGAGCAGCAGAAGTGCTTGTCACAAGACAGGTGTTTACATTCCACACAGTCTGTACTGTTGGAGGTTTTCCCACGGGAACGGGAGACTGGATGTGACGTATACTGGTTTCCTGTTTTTTCCCTGCTCTTTGCAGTTTCAGTTTGGTGATTCTCTCCGTGCTTTAGAGGAGAGATGACGCTTTCTCTGCTCTGGCAGAGGGAAGATGTTTTTCTGTAACTTACCAGCTTTGAACTGTAAATAAAGTAGTATAGAGCATGTTGGCTCATACTTCTCATCATTCCGCTGTGCACTGGACACTGCTTATCTCCAACACTGACAACCCACGCTACGCCACTGGCAGGGGGTTGGACTCGATGGCCCTTGTGGTCTCTTCCAACTCTATGATTCTATGATTCTATCAAACCCAGTAGCTGGGAACTCGTGCTAACAGATGGAATATATATCTACACCCTAAGCCCTGCTGAATCCAGGGCCAAACTAGATGTGGCATGAAGTCATTTGCATCTTTCGTCTAACATATTTGTTTACAAAACTAGAAGGCTCTCTGGAAGGCTTAACCCTTTCCCCTCCACCCATTGTTGTTGACTTGCTTTTGCTCAAAATTGCCTCTCCTTGTTGGTTTTCCACCTACAGAAGGAAACATATGCATGTCTGTATCTCTGCTATAGAGGCAGCTGCTGGGTGATTTTGAGAGGGGAAATGGTGAGTGGGAAAAGGATTAAGCAGACCCTCATATCTCATCTAGTTTGCACATTAGTGGCACTTTTGAGTTTTGGTTTAGAGTGCAAGTATGCACGAATAAGAGAAACTCCTTTTTTTGTGCGCAGAAAGGCCTTGCAGAGAAAACCATTTTTGGTTGTTAGCAAGTTTCTGAATAAACCTAGGGTAATTATTGCCTTGGATATCTCTTTGTCAAATTCATCTCTGTTAGCCAAATCCTAGAATAGATTCTACTACATAAACTGAAGCTGGTGTTTATAGATGCTGCTGAGATATAAATAGACTTCTGATGGCAGGCTGTGTAATAGGTTTTCCATTTTCATAATTTGGAGACAGCCAAAGAGCTTGTTAGTGGGGTGGGGTGAGATGAAGAAACTCTGAAGCATACATAGATGCAACTCAAGGTCATGTCCAAGAAGCTGAAATACAACAAGTATTTCACACACTGCAGATTTTTCTATCCAGCCACCCAAAGTTTAGTATAAATCCTGCAAGTTCACCACACCCTGAACCAAATTAGGGAAGCGACTCAGACTGGATGTGATTTGTTAAGATTGCGAACATAAACTCACCAGCTGCAGGTGAACTAACACACCCCTTGGTAACCTCTAGATTAGATGCGTGGCAGTGCACGGAAGCTGCCTTTGAAGAGACCTTTGCTGTTCACTACCAGCCTCCACCAGCCAAAGGTCTCCCACACCCTCAAGCGACTTTCCCTTTGTTCCATACTGCCTCCCAGAACCCCTGTGTAACGCCACCTCTCATTCTTCCATCAAATACCTCCTCAAAATCCACCTCGTCCATGAAGACTTTGGCTCAACCCTCGATTTCCCACGCCCTCCTGCAACTCAACCTATAATTAAGCCTAATGCCCTTAAATTAATCCTGAGCAATTGCATATTCCTGCCCTGCTTATCCCTGCCTCCCCTCCCCTCCCTCTGCTGTTTCCTCTGTGTCAAATTGTAGATTGCAAAGACCCGTCTTGTTGACCTGCGCTCTGCAAGATGCCATCGCACACCAATGACACCACAAACGCAGGCCTGCTCAGAAATTGCCACTGGTTCAGAATTTGGTGACTGGTACCAGCTGAGAAAATGAGACCAATTGTGAAGGAGCTACGCTAAGTTACTGGTGACTTTGTGGGCTCAATTCAAAGTTCTGCTGTTGCCCTTTTGATCCCTGTAACATCCGGGTGAAGGCTGAAGGGAAAGCCTGCTAAAATGTGTTCCCTGCCCTCCTGAATGTCTCCTTCTCCTTCTTCTTGGAAGGCCTTGCTTAGTGTTCTCTCACCATAGGAATCTCAAGCTTGGTGAATAGATGCAGTGCTTGGGCGTGTTCTGCACATGCAATGGAATGAGGTGGCAGAGCAGACTGTACCACTTGAGATTGTAGGGTGGCTACCACTTTTTAAAAGCTTTCCCACAGATGAAGCTTAGTTCCAGAAGCAAACAGGTGGAGGCCATAGAAGGCTGTACCCTGCACTTGGCCCATGGTCTGACAGTTCTCTACAGTGGTACCTCGGGCTACAGATGCTTCAGGTTACAGACGCTTCAGGATAAGAACAGAAATCACACGACAGTGGTGCAGCAGAAGCGGGAAGCCCCATTAGCTAAAGTGGTGTCTCAGGTTAAGATCAGTTTCAGGTTAAAAACGGACCTCCAGAACGAATTAAGTTTTTAACCCGAGGTACCACTGTACTTGCAAAGAGGCATTATGTCGTTTTTACGGAGAGGAATATTCCCTTGACCTCACAGGTGGCTGAAGGGCGACCTTCTTGCAATGGCGCAACACCAGAGGTGCAAGAGGTGTAGGGATGTTGCAGATTTCTGTCAGAAATGGAAACAGAAGTGGAAATTGCCACAATTCACATATTCGCCCAAGGTCAGGAACAGAAATTGCACAAGCAAATCCAAACGGTCATTGCTAGTGTTTCTAGGTCTTTCTTCCACATACCCCTTTGCTTCTTATTCATTATTATCAATAGTGAGTTATTACAAACCTTTATCTGTGCAAATGAAGTGCCATGTATATTGCTAGTGTCATATAATTCGTGTTAAGCGAGGTACCACTGTACTCTGAACTGGGGGCGCTGGTTCTGGAGCAAGGTGTGAGTGTGCTGGGGTGGATAACACTCTGCACATGGGCAGGAGCACTCTCCACGTTTCCATCGCTGCCGATCTTTGGCATCCAAGAGAGTTTACAACTGAGGTGCGTCCCCAAAATGGGAACGAAGAGAAGGGCGATGCTGCATGGCACTTGGCGGGGAGGAACGAAAACCTGGCCCCAGACGGGCGGAAACTTCAGCTGCTGTGTCTTCCTCTCTCCTGCAGCAGGAAGCTCTTTGAGAAATGCGTCGGGCGGAGAGGCAACCGGGGCGAGAGGCCTTCCTGCTCCGCCTCCCGGGGCTGCTCTGAATGCCCCGATTCCTTGCCGGCGCAGCCAGCAAGGCGCGCCTGTGACGCGCGGGTGCGCGGCTCCCTCTCGCCTTCCCACCTCGCGGGCCACCTTGGAGGAGCGGCTGCTCCGAAGGCGATCGCGGGCACAGCCGCTGCGGGAGCCGCCGGCAGCGGAAGAAGCCGCCTCCCCGTCCGCCCGGCCAAGGCTAGAAACGCCCCCCCAGGAGGCACCTGCGCCGCCCTCTGCAACAGCGCCAAATGCGCGCCGGGAGGAGCCGGAGTCGGAGCCACCCAAGCAGCTTCGCCTCCGCTTTCGACTTGTGGCTCCTTCTCCCCACGGTGGGTTTTCCCTCAAAATCCGAGCCTTCGTAGACGAGGCTTTCCGGGTTTCTCCCGCGTTGAGGTCCATCCTGGCAGCTTGGGCGCCTGGATCCCGACCTGGAGTGTTCTTTCCGTCTGCGTTTTTACGCGCCAGGCTGCGAGCGGGGAAAGCTGCTCGGTTGCTGCTCCGATGAGGAATTTCTCTGCAAGGTCATCTCTCCTGGCTGCCGGTGCTGCGGCGGCCGCCGCTGCTGCTTCCCCCTGGCTGCGGAAGGTAAGCGGAGGCTCGGGGAGTTGCGCTAGCGTTGGGGCAATGCAGGTTGCAGGCGGCGGCCGGTGAGGATCCTGATAAAAATCCTGCCGCGTCTCAAATGTACGTTGACTGGATTACTCCTAGGCGCGCGCGCAACTGGGGAGTAATTCATTCTTCCAAGGAAACGTGCCGAAAAGCGCATGGCCACCGCCATAAGCACGGCGGAATTGGCATCGGCTTAGGATCGCGCTGCGTCTAATGGAAGAAATGGCATCCAAACCCCTTCCTCGCCAGTCTTGTTTTCATCGTTTCTCTCCCCTTCTAAATACGTAAATAGTATTATTATAGAAGTCCCGCTTTGATAGGAAGAAACCACTTACTAACAATAGGTGAACTTTGCAGATAAGTTCAGTTGCCCTGGCCGTGGTTGCACATTCAACCCTAATAGCTTCTTTGCAGATATGTAGTTTTATTGGCCCTTGTAGGGAGAGACCAAGAAAAAGAAAGTTGCACACGTGTTTTTGGTATGGGGGTGATGGGCAAATATGTTTATTTTAAAAGGGGGTCAGTCCTCTCCTTCAAGTGATCTTCAGTTTGCATGAACCAAAAATTAAATCAGGTCAATGGCCAACTCAAATTATGATGATATTATTAGTTACATCCCATAAAAGCTTTGATGCCTTTAGGATTGCTATTCTCCCCTAGAAAGGAATTGGAAGAGACATCCAATGAGAATTGCCTTGGGGAAGAGGGAACAAACGAAGGGGACTGGATTGGAGCCCAGATGCGTGACATGTGTACTAACTGTTTACGAGCTGCTTTGATGGCTGGATAATTTATTATGAAAATAAAGCACTTGGGGGAACTTTTCCCAGACGCAAGGTCAGGGCGAGAGGCCCTGGTGCTTTCAAGAGGCCAGCTGCTTCCTAGGCTACTTTTGCACAAACGATCCTTCCAGGCGACGGAAAGATCTCAATCCTTTTAACTACGATTCTGATCTTGCCGGAAGTCAAGGTAAATTGAGGCCTGCACCAACCCAGGTGTTCTCCAGAGCACATACACCACTGATCTGCTTTTCCTGTTTTGAAGTGCAAGTGCGAGAGTCTGTAAGCACAAAACAGGGGAGAGATTCTAACTCATACAGGGCTAGCTGATAGCCTTGCCTTCCTTTGTGTACCTTGAGAATACATTTAGTCTCAAGAACAGCAATCATCTTCCATATACACCCTTCGTAAAATTGGCAATAAAAACCACCACTTTCTAGAGCAAACCTTAGCAATTGCACCACCATAGCCATTTTGGAGACCGGACGAAAAGGGACACTCTCATTTGTCGTTGCTCAGAATGAATGGAGGAGAGGGTTCAGGGAGGGTGCAAAGTTTTGCTTCTTTACCTTCAAACAAACACATTGAGTTTCTTCGTCCTGTTTCCAAGTGGTGAGTTGTCTGTAACAAAAGCTGAACAACAGACTAGGTAATAGACACATGTCTCAAGAAGGCATTTTAACTCTTGGTTTATTGACTTAATTATATTTCATTTGACGGAGGTGTTTTTCAATACTGCCTTCAGAGGGCTTTTAAAAGAAAAGGTAGGGAGGAGAACTGCCAACAAACAGATAGATGTAAGTCAGATGTATTAATTTTTTATAATAAAAAAATGGGTTCACAATATGCCCACTTCAGAGGCTTTTTGTCGACAAATGGTTAAAAATATCTGGACAGAGTCCAGAAGGTTCTCTTTGGCATGCGGTTTGTTGAGATGAATGGGAGCTGCAGAGGAATGTGTGAAGCAGAACTTCCCTCCGGATCCTGCCCTCTATCACACTGCTGCAGTGTGTTCGGATTGTGCAGGGTGCCCCCTCCCGACTCAATCCAGTAGATAGAAGAGTCATTGCCATAGCAACACCACTGTCACAGCACCAAAATACTTCCTCAGTACAGGTGATGGGGAAAACAAGACAACAACAGAACACAAGCCTTGTGGCATCTTTCGTTAATTCACACGTACGTTTTGGGTGGCTCCTGCTGCCACTTTTTGTTACTGGGGGATGGAGAGTGGGATATCTATATTTGTGTCAAAAAATTGCATCCCCCGCATTTTCTGTTTCCCCTGCCAGCCTGCGTGTATTCTGGTACTCTTCCCCTGCCCCCTCCATTTTTCATTCATTGATTTTCAGATGACTCTGCAATGCTTAGCCATGACTGTCAGTCCCCTCAGCATTGGCCAGGCTGGCTGGGGCTGATGGGAACTGTAGTCCAGAGACAGCTGGATGGACACCATGTTGACTCCCCCTGAAAGTCCACAGGAATGTGGCTGGGTCATAGGAAGAAGGCCTAAGCAGGGTGCAGAGGTATATGACTAGCCTGTGTGAGGTGGCTGCCTTATCGTGTTCACTGTCCCAACAGGGTTGCCAGGAGAACAGAGAGATATTCTTTTGGTGCTTTTGCTGAAAGAAAGGGGAGCACAGGAAGATATACAATACATTCATACATCATGTTATGTCCGCTTCATGTTACGTTCTTTCAGGTTACGTCCCGCGTCAACCCGGAAGTACCAGAAACGGTTATTTCCGGGTTTCGCCACTCGCGCATGCGCAGAAGCGCAAATGATGTCACACGCATGTGCAGAAGCAGCGAATCGCAACCCGCGCATTCACTGATGTGCTGCTGCGGGTTGCACTCTTTTTATGTTGCAAATGGGCCTCTGGAATGGATCCCGTTTGCAACCAGAGGTACCACTGTACAGTGGTACCTCTGTTTACGAACTTAATCCATTCCCGCCGTCCATTCTTAAACCAAATCCGTTCTTAAACCGAGGCGCGCTTTCCATAATGAGGCCTCCCACTGCCGGTGCCCTTCCACCATTCGGCTTCCGTTCGTAGAGCAAGGTAAAGTTCACAAACCGGGACACTACCAGTTTTGCAGAGTTCGTAAACTGAATAGTTCATAAACAGGACTGTTTGTAAACCGAGGTACTACTGTATAGGCCACATTGTCTACCTTGCTCAGTGTTGTCAGTTCTCGGAAGCAATGGTTCTCCTACAGTCTGGGACCCTTTTACAGGCTGCCAAGCTGAGAGGGTGCCTTCCCGCCACCTTCCGAAAGCTTAGTAAGTGCTTGCTTCAGGAAGGAGGCATGAGGGCTCTGACAGGGTCCTTCCCAAAGCCTAGTTTGCTCTTGCCCAGCTTTGGGAAGGAGATGGGAGGGCTCCAGAACCCTGCCAGAGCATCGTGACTTCTTCCCAAAGCCCGGCACCATATTACCAAGGTCTGCCCCTGCCGGGGTCTTCTTTATGCGAAGCAGGTGCTCTGCCATTGAGCGATTTTTCTGTCCCAAGGAAGCCCTGCTATTAGACAGAGTGAGGCAGCTGTCTCAGGTGGCAGATGCAGAGGGGCAGGTAAAGGACGCAGCTGTATGTGCTCTGTGCTCCCCAGAACTATCCCACTGACCTTGGGTGCTATAGAGAACACAATTGCATCTCCAGCTTTGAACCAAACATCAGCTGCCAGTCTGGTTTGCTTCTGTCAATGGAGTACGTAAAGGTGACATCTTGTCCTGTGCCTTGGGCAGCAAAATGTCTTGGGCTGGTCCGGGTCCTTCCCCAAAGAACTGTTCCCATTGGTTCCTTATGCATAACAGGACTCCTTAGACAAGCATATAATATTGTGGTTTCTTCTCTCTTCCGGCTGATAACAAGTCTTCTGAAAGATTAAAAAATTCGTAATTTTTGAGTTTGCTGTTCAGCTGTGATTCATTTGACAGGCATTATTATTATTTATTAAATTTGTATACCACCCTATACCCATTGATCTTAGGGTTGTTCACAATTGGACAGGCAGTACCTATCCCCAGACGGCAAACTATAAGCTGTAATGCATGTCCTTCCAGGTATGTCCCAGAAAGAAGCTGGTGGGTCTGGGAAAGTTGAAGGGAAGATGGCGGCCCTTTCCCCTTAACCTACTTTTATAGCTTTAGGCAGCCTGAAATTGCAGCAATACTCGCGATGTAGGAAAACAAGGCAGGCAAGACTATCTCGGGCCCTCTCTCCGCAGAGAAGCAAAATAACTAGAATTAGAAAGAAAAGAGAAAACTCCCTCCTTCCCGTGTCCCCTTCACTTTTCCATATTTTGTAGAAGGCAAAGGAAATGGCCTGGTAGTCACCTAATTCTGTAAGAAGGCTGAACGGTGTTGGGAGGAGAGAGCAGGGTTCAAACCCCTACTGGGCCTAAAACCCGCTAGATGACTTCGGACCGGTAACTCAGTCTCACCTTAACCCTCAATTTGACAGGGAAACTGGGTATTAAGGAGAAGGGTTCTGGTCAATGGAATTTGAGTCACTTCTCCAATTACAACAAAGTGATTTGCGTTCAATGAAAGACCCAGCCTTTCTTTTGATCTCTCCTTTTGCATGTGTACAGATCCTTCTTCATCCATTTCAGGGAGCATTTGCGCATGTGAAATAATACCAGGGATGGGTGGATTTGGAAGTTTTGGTTTCGCTCTGTGTTTTGCATTTTTTCCCCAATCCTAGGTCATTCCCCACATTTCCAATCAATTTGCACATTAAAGGACGCATGAAAATTCACTAGCAAATGTCTCCAAACACGTTTCCCCTCATGCAATGTGTTTTTTGCACGTAATTTTCTCAAATCTGTGGATTCTAATGCACATTTCCCCCTAGTATGTGCATTTCTATACACATTGCTTGGCTGGAGAACCGGACTGCAACATTCCAGGAAGTGAGATTATTGACACATGGCTGTGTTTCAGTTGGTATGATGTTTCAGAATGTGCAAACTTGGTATGTTTGCCTTTAAATTTGAACTGAAACAATTTCCCTCCCCATCCTTACATAAACGCAACAGACCTGAACTGATACAATCCAGTTTGCATAGGCTTTCCCAAATGTGGACCTCCAGCTGTTATTAGAATACAACTCCCATCATCCCTAGCTAGCAGTGGTCAGGGATTGTGGGAGTTGTAGTCAAAAAACAGCCAGAGACCCAAGTTTGGGAAACCCTGGTTCAGAGATGGATTGTTAATGATTTATACAGATGTTCTCAATTGTCCCATATGGTGATGATAGGTCCATGCCAAATTGAGGGGGTTGTGCAGGGTGCAGGGAGCCAGTGTGGTGTAGTGGTTAAGAGCAGTAGATCTGGTGAACTGGGTTCGCTTCCCCGCTCCTCTACATGCAGCTGCTGGGTGACCTTGAGCTAGTCACACTTCTCTGAAGTCTCTCAGCCCCACTCACCTCACAGAGTGTTTGTTGTGGGGGAGGAAGGACAAGGAGAATGTTAGCTGCTTTGAGACTCCTTCAGGTAGTGATAAATCGGGATATCAAATCCGAACTCCTCTTCTACAGACACGTTCCTATTGTTCTAGAATAGGAACAGGGAAGATGGGAGTTGTCACCCAACAACATTTGGAAGGCCACAGATTCCCCAGTGCTGTCCTGGAACATTGTTGCATGTTGGGATGAGACATTCTGCCCCCGAAGGTCCTCTGACAAGGACGAATTCTCCAGGACTGAATTGGCACCTGAGCTGAGCAGATCCTTGCAGATTTTGGCATGCAGTGGGTCCATCTGGAGCCCCTGGCCACGCGCTTCGCCTGCTTGCAATGCAACTTGCTCTCAGCGGCTCTCTCTAAGTGAGGCTGAATTGCCAGATGGCTGCCCAGAGGAAGTGCAGCCACTTTACTGGGTGCTGAGTCTTGCCCAGATTTGCTGAGTCTACGTTGTGAAGGAAGGCTGGTATTGTGGTTGAATTAGTTGGCTTGAAACCGGGTGGGAATCTGCTACCAGAGCAGTGACTGGTGGCTGATGGCTAAAGAGCAAATAAGCACAAGAGGATTGGGAAAGACATGGTGAGCCTTAGCTGTGTTTGGACAGAAATGTAGACAAGTATCAATAGTAACACAAGAGAGATGAAAGGGGAAGTTGCCACGACACTCTTGCATTGTATTAATCATTTTGATGAATGATTTGTGGTATTTTCTGATCTTTTGAATTACTATGATTTTATTGAATTGCATGAATCGTTTTGATGAATTTGTTGCCATTTGCTTTATTTATGTGCCATTGTGTTTGATGGTATAGCGGCTGCAGTATTTGGTTGTTTTTTTTAGGGGACACGGGTGGCGCTGTGGTCTAAACCACTGAGCCTCTTGGGCTTGCGGATCAGAAAGTCGACAGTTTGAATCCCCATGACAGAGTGAGCTCCCATTGCTCTGACCCAGCTCCTGCCAACCTAGCAGTTCAAAAGCACACCAGTACAAGTAGATAAATAGGTACCACTGCGGCGGGAAGCTAAACGGCATTTCCGTGCACTCTGGTTTCTGTCACGGTGTCCCATTGCATCAGAAACGGTTTAGTCTTGCTGGCCATATGACCCAAAAAGCTGTCTGTGGACAAACACCAGTTCCCTTGGCCTGAAAGTGAGATGAGCATCGCAACCCCATAGTTGCCTTTGACTGGACTTAACCATCCAGGGGTTGTTTACTCAGAAATAAAGTCCCATTGAGGTCAATGGGTTTTACTCATAGAGAAGTGGGTATCTGATTGCAGTCTAACCCTAAGCATGTGTGCCTGAAATAATGCAGATTCTTTCCCTGTTTACCGCTGAATTCACCTCCCTCCTCTTCTTCCCCACCCCCATGCAGTGAATTATATAGATTGTAAGTTCCTTGAGGCAGGGACCTGTCCTCTTGTACTTTGTAAAGCATCGTGCCTGTCGATTATACTCTAGAAATTATAATAATAGCATAGTAATTGTAATTAATTGGCAACTAGAACTTGGACAAATCATGAGCTTCCTAGGCAGATGTCCAGCTTTGACTTGAAGGCCAGTTGAGACAGTAGATGTTTCAGGCGTACTCTTACATATTTGGAGTACAGTACTAATGAAACAAACACAGATCTGTCTTCCCCCAGAAGAATCTGAATAGTTTCATTTTAAGATTGTTTCTTTATTATTATTATTTTCCTCTCTGCTTTCTCAATAACAGCCAAACGTCAACACATTTTGGAACACTGCAGCTTCCTGGAACAGTTTGTGTTTTCTCTGCAGTGTCCCTTGATTTTTTTAGAAACACTGAGCTGGCAAGAGACCTCCTAACCTGCAGAGGTGATGTTGTTATCATTACCGTTATTAAATTTCTAAACCAGCCTTCATCCAAGGGTCACAGGGCAGTTTACAATACAAAAGCACAAGAACACGTAAGGTAGTAACGAGGTTGAGCTGCCATAGGTCTGCAGCTCCTGAGTTTTAAAAGATTCCTAGCAAAGGGAGGCACTACCCCATTCCCCTACATTTTTGAACCGTTGTCTAATTAGCCCTGTTTAAAAATATACCCACTTGGAACATCGCTGCTGCAATTTCCTCCTATTTGATCTTGTTATGCCTTTGTCTGCTAGATAGGAACAGGCCTCTCCTATAGGGCATTTTCTCCCTGCGCACGTACTTATAAGACCATGATTAAATTGCTTCTGGTTCTGAACCTTCTATTTGAATCCATCAAGGAGGCAGCCAGTGGGAAATCTGGGGACATGCTTTAATTATGATTGCTCCCCACCCCACCGGTTGTCATTTTGGAAGTTCTGTCCCCAAGACGAAGGGCAAAGCAAAGGACGGGACCTTTCCCTTTTCTTCTTCACAATGGATGTCCCAACAAGCCAGTTGGTCTCTCTCAAAAATATATGCAATAAATCTCCCACAAACACATGGCACCACTCATCCTATGTGTACTTACAGGAGAGTAAGCTCCACTGAACTCAACAGGACATGCTTTTGAGTTACAATGGGTGACCCAAGTCTGTTTTGGTTGTGCTCATTCAATCACTCCTTACTGCATCAATCTGCAATCTTGTCTAAATGCATGCGTGCGCACAAACCACATTTTTGCATGCCTTTTGCCCTAAAACAGTGCGTTTCAATATGCATTTTTGGTTGAGCCACAAACTGCATTGCAATGTGTGGAGAAGCGTGAACTCTGAAAGATAAGTGCTTATTGATCCAGAACATGCAAATAAGGTCTGTTCTCTGAAAAAATGCAGACATTTCTCTTTTCTTACTAGGCACGCATAGGATTGTGTGCAGGTTTATCATTCAATGACTGTAACTTTAATGATCTCCAAACATGAATGGGCTGTCAATGAGATAATTCTCTTCCATGGAGGACTCTCATAGCATTTTAAACACAGTGATTTTATTTTATTTTTTGTGCAGTTGGTTTGTGCAACCAGCTGCCAAAAACCAAGGGATGCGTGTACATGTGTGAGCTAGCCTTAAGTGTGGCACATCTAAGAGCCAGGGTATTATAGGTATTTTGTGAAGAAGAACCCAGTGCTTCCATAGAAAGCTGGGATGGAGTCCTCCTCTGCTTCTCTCCACTGTTGCCTGCTGAGCGGGAGACCAGAGCTCCATGTGCAGATGGACTTGGGTTCAATCCCTGGCATCTGCAATTAAAAAGGCTACGGTGGCAGGTGATGGGTAAGGCTAACTGCCTGACTCCCTGGAGAGCCACTGCCAATCAGGGTAGACAGCATTGGGCTAGATGGGGATGAATCTTCTCACCTGGCATATGACAGCTTCTCTGTGAAAACCTTTTCCTATCCATGAAGTCAGAGAAAGAGAGACCCCACAGAATAATACTGTATTTTTAACGACTGTGTTGCAGGAACAAATTCAAACAGATCCAGCTGTTTCTGCTGCTGTGACAGACACTGCTCCTGTTGAGCTTTTTGTTAGGCAGCCTATTAAACGCATGAGCAGGCTATGTCTACTCTATATATTCCCAATTAGGTATTTTTAAGCTATTGTGGCACCTTCAGAATGGTACATTTCAGTTCCTTGTAAGAACATAACAATTCATAAAAACTGAGTCGTGGAGTTGGAAGGGATCCTCTGATTCATCTAGCCCACCCCCCTGCCCAAGGCATGCCTGACTGATTTAGTTTCTGTTCTATGGTGACTTGCTGGAAGAATTTTGTGACTGTCCTGTTTTCTGCTTATTATTCTTGTGTGTTGTGTTATTGTGACATTGACTACATTTTTTCTGGCTTTATCAGACATCACAAGCAGTGGTAGAGCATGGGTTGCCAGAGCCCTGGGCTGTGTGAAGGAGGGGTTAAATAACTGGAGTACGCATGCGCATTCAACTGCCTAACGGTGTCCGCATCATCCATTGCCTGGCGAGGTCACTTCCTGGTTCACATGGGGAATCCGTTTCAACGAAGCCTAGTGATGGAAGTGTGCAGCTATATTAAGGCAGCGCCGGGTACTGAAATTTCACACCCTTAACAATTTTGTGCATGGGGCAACTGCCCCTATAGCCCTTCCCATGCTATGCCACTGAGTGCAAGCCGCCTGGGAAAACACAGTTATTTTGAAAAGCAGCTAACAATTTTTACTACTACTACTACTAATAATAATAATAATAATAATTTATTATTTATACCCCACCCATCTGGCTGAGTTTCCCCAGCCACTCTGGGCTGCTCCCAATCAAGTGTTAAAAACAGTACAGTGTTAAATATTAAAAACATCCCTGAAGAGGACTGCCTTCAGATGTCTTTTAAAGATAGGATAGCTGCTTATTTCCTTCACATCTGAAGGGAGGGTGTTCCACAGGGTGGGCGCCACTACCGAGAAGGCCCTCTGTCTGGTTCCCTGTAACCTCACTTCTCGCAGTGAGGGAACCACCAGAAGGCCCTTGGCACTGAATCTCACTGTCCGGGCTGAACAATGGGGGTGAAGATGCTCCTTCAGGTATACAGGACCGAGGCCATTTAGGGCTTTTTTATTTACTAAATGAAATGCCCATGCAGTCTCTGCTTAAACATCTCCAGTGAAGGAGAGCTCACCATCTTCCAAGCCGTTGTTCAAAGCTCGTACTGTGAGGACGTTTCTCCTAATGTTTTATGATAGTGTCCACCTGCTGCTTCCTCTGTTCCAGAGCAGATGAAAGCTTTGGCCTCTGGTGCCAATGCTCATGATGGCCTTCGATAAGCTCATGCTTCCTTTTCATAACAAGAGCTTACCTGCACAGTTTGAGTGTTAAATTAGGCAATGCATTATTATTGATGTTTATCTACCCAACCAGATAAGGCTGCTATGAAACTGGAAGCTCTTTCAATGTAGCTGAAACCCTAAAACCCTTGATGCCCTCCATATGTTGTTGGACCACAGCTCCCTTTATCGCTGACCATTGGTCATGCTGGCTGGGGCTGAGGGGAATTAGAGTTCAAAGCATCAGGTTGGCAGGAAGTTGAGGTAGGCTGCTTTAGATAATAAATATACACACATATTTGCAAGATAGCTGGATCCCTCCAGAATTTGTAATGTAGATTGGCAGAAATGCCTTTATCCACCTGATAGCTCTAGCACAGATTCTACTATAGCCTTGGCCACTATCAGACATCAGGTTAGTCAGGGCTGGACCAAGACATTTATCTGCCTGAGCCAAAACACAAGATGTCGCAGACTGGTTGGATGCAGAGGAAAGGTGAGAGGAATCAGCTGGGGAAGAAGGCTCAGAGCCAGGGGATTGGTGATGGGACGGTGATGTGTGTCAGAGGAAGAAGAGGGAAAAGACTGGGAGGAGGTGTCGGAAGCTGAAAACAGGATTTAGTGAGCGGGGGTAATCTGTCACAGAGAGAATTCCAGAATCAGAAACTGAAGCAGGAGAGTGGAATGATGGAGGCCAAGAGGCAGAGATGAGTCAGGCTGGTGAAGAGGCATGGGTATATTCTCCTGCAGTGACAAGCTTCCATCCCTTGCTGGTCTCTAGAACCGGGAGAGGCATGAAGAGGACGGAGAAGTTAGCTTCACACAGGCACAGTCTCAGATTGCTTGGGAAAACCCTTGGAGAGGAAGGGACTTAGGCAGCTGTGGGGAAGTGGGGACCTTCAGTCTCAGCAACTGCTTCTATGAAGAACTGCTGTGCTCATTGACACTCCTGTGTTAGATCCTCTCCTTGCTAATAAACGTGAACTCCAACTTTCTCGGTGTGATTTACTGCAGTCTTGCTCCTGTCACAAGGTAATGCATGGCCCCTTCCAAAGCCAGCAAGATTCTAGTTGACATCATCACAGGTGATGGAGAGCATCCTTCACCAAACTTGAGTGCTAGCTTAGGGAACACGGGGCACTCCATACGACTCACGCAACTCTTTCTGCTCCAAGTCCCTCATCATCTGTTGCCTGAAGCAGCTGCCTCATTCTGCCTGATGATAAGGCTGGCCCTGCAGTAAACCATAGCTAATGGTTTGATGTGCGTAAGCCAACTTGCCTGCTTTTCTTCTTTCCGCTCACATTGGGAAGAAACAAACCATGGCCCTCAGATTAACATTACTTCTGAAGCAGGGACTGTCATTTGTTTTGCTCCAAACAATCCACAATGATAAGCCAAGGTTTTCTTGGCTTATTGGTTTGCCGTTTGTTTAGAGCGGAACAAAGCATGACTCCTGGTTTGGATGTAACACTGATCCAAGGATTTTTCCCCACCACAAGCTCAGATGCAACAAAGTATTGTCTGTGGTGATGTCTGAATGTTGCAAAGAAAGAGAAACAAATTTAACCAAAATAAATAATACTTTGTGGCAAGTGAATTTATGTCTGTTTTAACAAAATTGCCTTGTGGAAAATGCTTTATGTAGATCATTTCCTGGTGAAACTATTATCCATTGGGTGAAATCGTGTGTGTGTGTGTGTGTGTAAGTAAACTGGTTTGTGGACTTTGAACTCTGCAGCTATTTTGCTGAAACAAAGACCGGTGATAACTGGTATTCTAATCACAGATATTTAGTTACTTATTAAATCTGCAAAACTCTTGCATCAAAGTGAGTAACTTGGTTTATTGCAGGGTCTGAGTGTTAGGTGAGCAGTTTTCAAAGTTCATTTAAAGTTAATTTATTATATTAAAATGGAGGAGTCCACAGCAAATAAAAATATTTATACCAATAGTCAGTACCATCAAAAACAAAAGTGGATCGCTACAACAGAATACAGGAAGCAGCAATAAAACATTTAAACTGATGAAACCTAAAAATAGTAGGGCTGAAACCTATCTACATTGCAGAAAGTGACTTTTTTACCACCAGACAGCAATGGAACACTTGCTAAGTAGGAAGAGATAGTGTAATCTCATGGAGCAGAGAGTTCCACATTCCTGAGTGCCATAGCAGAAAAGGCCCTGTCCACCACGTTTGGCCGCTATTCAGGGTTGCTGGGAGCTGTAATCCAACAATATCAGCAGGAAACCACATTGCTTACTTCCTGAGATATGGAGTCCATTATTAGGCACTTCAGTCCTAAAAACATTTAGGGTTTTAAAGGCAAAAGCTGTTGCAGCTGACACTGCAGAGGGAATATCATCCCTACCATCTCAGATACATTAAGTTGGTAAGATGCCCTAATACTTTGCCATGACCTTCAAATCTGAAAGCTCTTTGTCTATAGAAACAGTTGCTAGGGTGGTGCACAGTACTGTATTTATATAGATGATTTGGACTGAACAGAAGGGCAGTCATCTTCTTTTCCCCTTTCCAAGTATATGGATTCCAAAATAATGTGCATCATTTTTTGTGACTTGCTGATAAATGCAATGGCTAAAAATGATGACTAGGGCACCAGTTCTCAAACTCTGTGCAGAATCTGCTCATACATGGAGAAATCATTCGGCATTACAGTTGTAAGGTTTGTTCTGTTATTTCCTCATGTACATCAACCCTCCAAGGAGGCAGGTAGTTCTTTTGTGACAAACACTCCTAATGGCAGGGCACAACTAAATGTTACAGACCTGATACAGAAAGCTATGATGCAAAAGCTACATTTATCAGATTCAATAGCTTTCTTTTCCTAACCTATCTAGAAGGCTTCCCACCTACTGGAAGACGCGTGCATATTTTCAGTGTTGTACTATTCTGTGCGCATAAGATTGCAGTCTTCTTTCCACTTTGTTTAGTATTTTTTTAAGCAATTGACATTTTTTCCCCATCTGATCTTTCCCATTTCCCCTCTTCACTTAGGTTCCTCAACATCAGATGCACAGCAGATTGGTTTCTGTTAAGTGACATTAAAAATTAAAATATCTGAAAAGCATTCCCTGCCATCTTTGTCTAAGGTTAAAAAAAGAAGTGTCTTTAATTGGCATTCAGAATATTCATTAGCATATCAGCTGCTTTTTGACACAAGTAAGAAAAGAACCCACATAATTATATATCATCATTGTCAACTGATCGTCCTGGTATGTACATCTTCTAAGGCACATTACAGAGCCTCACCTTTAGGGACGTACTAGGTGGTTACTGTGTGTGTGTGTCTTTATATTCGATTTTAAAAGACTAATAGAGGAACATTTTATTTATTTGTAAAAGTTATATACCACCATTTATATACTGCAATATCAGGGGTGGTATACAGCAGTGAAACATAAAACGTCGTTTAAGAAAGTCCAAAGCAATCATTAAACTAACTGCTTGGTCTGAAGTGTTTTAAGCAGCTGCGTTAAAAAGTCAGCAAGTCTTCCAAGAGATTCCTGAGAGTCAAAGATGCCTTCTGAATCCCTGCTGGGACCAGCGACACTAAATGCCCAACATCTAGTAGATGCTAGTTGCCATTTTGGAGTCAGATGGCTTTAAAGTCTTGTTTTTAAAATGATGAACTGACTGTGATTGATTCTCAGGTAAACATCTGGCTAGCGTGGTGTAGTGGTTAAGAGTGGTAGATTCATAATCTGGTGACCTTGGGCCAGTCACACTTCTTTGAAGTCTCACAGCCCCTCTCACCTCACAGAGTGCTTGTTGTGGGGGAGGAAGGGAAAGGAGAATTTTAGCTGCTTTGAGACTCCTTCGGGTAGTGACATAGCGGGATATCAAATCCAAACTCTTCTTCTTCTTCTAGTTCAGATGACTACCTTGAGCTATGTTAAGGAAAGTTAAGAGAGCTCAAAGAAGAAAAGTCACTTGATCCAGGGACAGTCCACATATATTTTGGCCTCTTCCTACCTCTTTTTCTTAATGGTGACACAGGCCGTTCCTAATGTAATGCTATTGCTCACAACTTGTGAGTAAGGTGAGGTGGGTAAAGAAAAGCGACAACCATTAGCTATAACGTTGTTCGCTGCTCTTGCTCCAGCTGCACAGAAAAAGCATTTTGGATCCAGAAATTCATTCTGATGGTGCAGATAAAACATAACAGATAAAATTCTACAGGGTGGTTATTTGCGTGTGAAAACAGTCCAAATCCAACTGTCCCCAGATGGTGGAGACGTCAGGCGCCATCCTCGGTCACAAGCTTCGAACACTGCCCAGGACTTATCCTAGGCCATGCCCCTTACCCAAACCACATCCCTCACAAACTGCTCCATACCCTCCTCAGGTGCACTTGCCTGGCTGGAATGTGCCTTTCAACTGTGTTAATGGCCATTGCTTGCCTGCATGGAGGATAGAGAGGTGTGTGTTTGTACAGTCGTACTTTGGTTTTCAAATGCCTTTGTACTTGTATGTTTTGGCTCCTGAACGCCGAAAACCCGGAAGTAAGTTTTCCAGTTTTTGAACGTTTTTTGGAAATTGAATGTCCGATGCAGCTTCTGCTTGAGTACAGAGGGCCTTCTCGGTAGTGGCGCCCGTCCTGTGGAACGCCCTCCCTTCAGATGTGAAGTAAATAAGCAGCTATCTTATCTTTAAGAGACATCTGAAGGCAGCCCTGTTTAGGGAAGTTTTTAATATTTAATGCTGTGTTGTTTTTAACACTCGATTGGAAGCCGCCCAAAGTGTCTGGGGAAACTCAGCCAGATGGGCAGGGTATAAATAATAAATTATTATTATTATTATTATTATTATTATTATTGAGTACAGTAAGCTCCTGGAGCCAGTCGGAAGCCGCACCTTGGTTTTTGAACATTTTGGAAGTCGAACGGACTTCCAGAACAGATTACAACCGAGAACCAAGGTATGACTGTATATATAAGCCTCTAAGTTTTGCACAGCCGAAAGCCTACTGTACAAATTTGCATCCATTACTCAGCTCATTTTTGCCTCTGGCCAAGCTCGCCCTTGGCATGCGGATCCTTGAAGATTTCCCACAAGGGAATGTGGCCTTCTGTGTCTCCCCCCCCCCCAAAAAAGGACTATTGGTTTTCCTTCTTTCTTAAAGAAAATGCTTTAAGATACTCAGGGTTTATTTTCAGTTGTGAGAACCGTAAAGTGGAACTTCCTGGTGTATATCTCTCCTCTGTCTCCCAGAGTCTATATGGGAATCTCACAGGGCCATTGTAATGGATAATTGAATTGATAATTATTTGCAGCTGAATGGAGAATTGAAGTGTGAAGTATTTCTTGACCACATTTAATTTTATGTGGATTGCACCGTAATGGATTCATGGTGTGGAACTAATTCTTAGATTTTGTTATTTTTTGTGTCATCTTGTTGCTGGCTGATACAAATCCTGAAAAGGGTATACAAATTCAAGTTGATTCTTCCCCAGGATCTGCATTTGACTTCTTCCTGGTAAGGTCAGCCAGTGAGGTAGAAACCTTTTGAGATCACGCACCAGCAGTTCTCCATCCATCATATTCTAGAAGCCGGACAAACTCAGTGCTGGCAGAAAACACATTTTCCAATCCATAGACCCTGAAGTCCTTGCTGCTGATGTCTTCCCTGGTTGTACTTTTAACAGAATATTCATGGGAGAAAGTGAATTTGTGTTTTCCATGGAGGCAACGAAGAACGACGTGTGCATATAGTTTGGTCACTGGTAGGGAAATTGAATGTTTTTAAAAGCACCAGGCCTTCCTAGCTGGGGCAGGGAAGAGACAGGTGGTTTTTCATAATGGTATTTTCCCCATAGGACATCAGGCATGCACAAATTGTGAGCCACTAAAGCTGAAAGGTTATGGCCGGGTGTTCTTCAGTCCAAAGGAAACTGCAGAAGAGGTGGCTCATTGATACCCTATTTGGCCATTGTATAGGCTGTACTTGAGGTGGTGATCTGCTCTAGAATCTCCTGTACTGTACAGGTGTATACTTACCTGCAGCACGCCCAAGCCAAGTGTCTCCTGGGAGAGTGCCTGTCGCCTCCCCCTCAGCTGTAGGGCGGCTGAGTGAGAGGAGGCAGGCAGACTCCTTGGAGGTCCCACGGAGCATCCTGCCCCGGCTGGCCCCACCCCTGGGCGCAGGGCACCCATACACCCCCAGGCACCCGATTGGCTTGCTCCGCTGCTGGACTCGGGTCCATTTGCCAAGGACGGCCCATCACACACACCCTCATAGGAGTGCACACTTGCAAGCACAGTCTTCTTGCTTGGGATGAGAACCATTTGAATAACCAGTTCCACCCGTCATATATTGTAATGGTTATATGGGGTTGCTCGTGCGTAAGTTGCCGCCACTCCTGGCGAGGTTGCCTGGTTGAACCCTTTCTGTCTGGACAGCCCTTCACTTTGTGGCTGTTTCAGTCGCTAGCAGAATCCGTCAGTGGGCGTTTCTTGAACCTCTTCCAGCAAAGAAGTTCTTTGACGCCAAGTCTCCGCCTACTCTCCCTGCGCGGAAGTCTTCTGCGCAGGGTGGGTGTGGGCAGCGGAGGACCCATGCTCTCCCCGCTGGTCTCCGGCGAGGAGTCCTGGAGCCCCCTCGCCGATTCCCCCATCTGCCCCCCTATCCCTGGTGTTACGCTGATTCCCTTCCCCAGCCGATGAGCTGCCTCTCTTCCTGCTGGGCCCTTCTCCAGCATCGCTTGGGAGCCTTGCCTCTGCCTCTGGCTCCGATGGCAGTTCCCTGACATATACATATATATATATATATATATATATATATATATATATATATATATATGGGACTGGAGAGGCATGTCGGGGAAGCCCAGCCGGATGGGTGGGGTATAAATAAGGCCCACTGCCCGAAGGTTTCCAGTTGCTGGTGTATAACTTCAGCACTATATGGCTGTTTTAAAAGGGAGAATACACTTTTAACATGAACAGGGGTTCCATGGCATTAAAAGAAATTGATGTCCTGAAGGTGTGTCTTCTTGGATGTGCCCACTGCATTTTTACCAAAAGTCTGAAGGCAGAAATGGATGGGTTCAAATTGAGGCTACTCCACAGAAACTGACACCAGGCGCAATCCATCAAATGTGGGGGGAAAGGCCAGCAAAGGACACGTGGCCCCCAAAAAAGTTTAAAATGGGATGCTTGCATAACCTGGAAAAGATTTCTTTAGGTTTGTTACGGAGTAGCTATCAAAAAAACAAACAAACCCACCCACACATGCTTGTCTCCTTCTTTTGATTACAAACGGCATTAGCTGAAACTTAAATCTGACCCTACGTCATCCTATACCTTCTGGAAGAAGAACATTCTGAAATATTTTCCTATGCATAGATCCAGGACTCTTTTTCCAGGCTAGGTCTTTAAATTACTGACCCCAGATTAAAAAGTGGACCAGAGTCTAGAGCGGGGGGGGGGGGGGATAATAAATTAAACAGTGAACCTAGGCACTCTAAGGTGCTGTGTTCCATTTTTCAGCCAGTGACCTCATGTCAGTCATACACACATATAGTATGTAGATTGTCAAGGGCAGACAGAGGAGGTGGAAGGTGAGGAGAATTAAAAATGAATTTTAAACTGAGCAGACAACTTGGCTGATAAGCACAAAGATGTACGTGAGTGAGTGGGTGGGTGAGTGAGAAAGAGAAAGAAAATAAAATAAAAGCTGTTAAGCCAGCCGTTCCTGACCTGGTGTCTTCCAGATGTTTTGAATACAACCCCCATCGCCACAGGAAGCTGTGCTGGCGGAGACAGATGGGAGTTGTAATCGGAAACATCTGGGCACCAGGTTGGGAAACCAGATTTAAACGATCCCTCCTTTGCCACGAATAGTGAAAAAGAGAGTTTGTGTCGTGTGATGAAGAATTTGATTCCTCAGTCCAAAAGCTCACCTTTATTAACTTGCCAGCTTATCTTAGGCAAAGGAAGTCTCATTAAGCAGTCTTGCCTTTCTCCTCCTTTATATATATATATATATATATATATATATATATATATATATATATATATATGCAGGTTTTGGTGTCCTCGGGTGTCTTCCCGTGTAAAAGTTTGTGTTCTGACTTGTCTAAAGCATTGGTTTCAAAGTGTTCCATGTACAGGTTTGCGATGACCGGTGAGAGGGGTGATCCCATAGGTGCTCCTTCTATCTGTTTGTATCTTTGTCCATTGTGGATGAAGTACGTGTTGGTTAGGCAGTGGTTGGTCAGGTCCAAGATGTATTCGGGGGGATTGTATTTGTTTTGAATGGCTGTCAAGGCTTCATTAATGGGCACTTGTGTGAAGAGAGATACAACATCGAAGCTCACAAGTAGGTCATTAGGATGTAGGTTTTGCTTCTTTATTGTTTCTATGAACTGGAAGGAGTTTGGAACGTGTGAAGAGATGGATTCTGCATAGGGCTGAAGTTGCTTGGCGAGAAATTTAGCGAGATTTTGTAGAGGTGAGCCTATGGAGCTGACTATTGGTCTGAGTGGTGTTCCTTCTTTGTGTATCTTGGGGAGGCCGTAGAGTTTGGGGCATCTGGATGATTTTTCTCTGGGGATGATTCTTAGCTGGATTTCTTCACTGATAGGAGAGGTTTTTATTTTGGATTTGGTGGTTTTTTCCAGATAGGTGGTGGGATCTGTTTTTATAGGTTGGTAGGTAGGATCTTGGAGTAGGTTTGATAGTTTTGCTTGGTAGTCCGATGTGTTCATCACAACAGTGGCATTACCTTTGTCTGCTGGGAGAATGATTATGTTGTTGTCTTTCCTCAGGTTGGTGAGTGCTTTCTGTTCTTCTTTGTGTAAATTGCTTCTGGGTGGTTTGCTGGAGCAGAGGATGTTGGTGACTTCAAGTCTGATTTTATTGGCTTCATCTGGGTTGATTTTGGTTAGGCTAGCTTCGACTCCGCATATGATGTTTTCCGTGGGGATGCGTCTCGGGGCGACTGCAAAGTTGAAACCTTTGGAGAGTACTTTGGTTTCAGTTGTGGTGAGGATCCTGTCTGATATGTTATGTACTGTTTGTTTCATGGGTTGTTGTGGAGGGTGGCTGGGCTTCTGGCGTTTCTCTAGTTTGTGGAGTTTGTTGGTGTGTGTGTCTGTCTTATGTGAGGTCTCCGTTTCAGCTCTCCAGACGGCTAGTTGTTTGCATTTGTCCCAGAGTGCAGGGTGGATTTTGTTACAGAGTTTGAGGTGAAGAGTGAGCAGATCTTTGTTGGTTTGGTTTAGTAGGTATCTTTTCTTGTGTAGTTCGTTTCTGATTAGGGATAGTTCAGTTCGTTTCAGGATCCTTTCGGTAGCTGGGGTTTTAGAATGGAATTTAAGTTGGAAGCATGTGGGAATTAAGTTGTTGTCTCGGCAGTTGCGTAGGAACAAGAGATCACATAAGATGGTGGCTCTTCGGACTTCTAGTTTCTCGTAGGTTCTTGTCAGCTGGAAGGTTTCCTCCCCGTAGAGGTGAGATATTTGCTTTCGTAGATTTTCACGGGTACAGGAATGCAGGTTTTGGTGTCCTCGGGTGTCTTCCCGTGTAAAAGTTGGGGTGTCTAGGCGACGTTTCGACGAGGTCTCACTCGTCATCTTCAGGCTGGTGCTTTCAGCTTCGTGTTACTGGAACAGAGCAGGATCTCAGTGTTTGAGTTCCTATAAATACTGTTGAGGGGGTGTGGTGTATAGCCTCCAATGTTCTGGGCAGAGAGGAAGTTCCCAGGCTAGTGTACATGGAACACTTTGAAACCAATGCTTTAGACAAGTCAGAACACAAACCCAAACTTTGGCTCAGATATGTTGACGACACCTTTGTAATTTGGCCACACGGGAAGGAAAAACTGGATAGCTTCCTCACACATCTCAACAGCCTACACCCCAAAATACAATTCACTATGGAAATAGAAGCCAACAACCAACTTCCCTTCCTTGACGTCCTAATCTACAAAAAACCTGATGGCTCCCTAGGACACACTATCTACCGGAAAAAAACACACACCAACCGCTACTTACATGCACAATCACACCACCACCCTGCACAAATAAACTCCGTAGCCAAGACTCTCATCTCCAGAACCAAACGCCTGGCTGACAAAGACCACTTGACAACTGAGTTACAGAATCTCTCAAATGTGTTAATTGCCAATGGATACCAGCAAAACAGGGTTACGAAGCTAATCCAAAAAGAAACACCCCCCAAAAACCAAGACACAGAAGAAAACAATGGCATGGCCCTCCTTCCTTATATCAAGGGCACTACAGATAAAATTAGCAAAATCCTCCATAAACACAATATCAAAACAGCCTTTTGCACCAACCAAAAAATAGCCAATATCCTCAGAAACCCCAAGGATAAAATCCAGTTGGAAAACCAAGGGGTCTATGAAATACCCTGCAAAGTCTGCCCAGCCACGTACATTGGACAAACAAACAGACGAATAAATGCACGTATCGCAGAACACAAGAATGCCGTCAAAAAAGAAGAAAAAACTTCCTCTCTTTTCCAACACATGAAAGAAACAGGACACGAAATTAATTTTGCAGATTCCAAATTGCTCTTTAACATGGAACATCACCACAAGAGAATAATCATGGAAGCCATCGAGATAGAGAAACACCCTCACAACATGAACAAGCGTGACGACACATCCCGCTTGCCAGACATCTGGAAATTAGCCCTCCCCACAAAAACTGACACCAGATCCAGAGGCACACAGAACGCTATCACCAATCAACCACACCAGACCCAAACCCAGACCCTCTCCACAGATAAATTACAGACACCATCCAGTAGCCAAACCATGGTGGCACCTCCGGATGCTGCACCCCCCTGCAATCCCTACACAGATCTGGCTGACACAGGCCACAAAACCACAGCTCGCCCCTATACACGAAGCCAAGCCAGAGCACAACTAAGTGCAGTACAGCCATCTTCTCAGAAAAACTCTTCACAAAGTTCAAGAGGTCAAGACACAAAGACTTTAGCAACTAATCCACACCTAATGACCCACCTAAGTGGTACTCAGGATATCACTCAAGAAATCACTCAAGATATCCCTCAAGTAATTAAGGAACAAAAGAAGAAAAGGCACACTAGCCTGGGAACTTCCTCTCTGCCCAGAACATTGGAGGCTATACACCACACCCCCTCAACAGTATTTATAGGAACTCAAACACTGAGATCCTGCTCTGTTCCAGTAACAAGAAGCCGAAAGCACCAGCCTGAAGATGACGAGTGAGACCTCGTCGAAACGTCGCCTAGACACCCCAACTTTTACACGGGAAGACACCCGAGGACACCAAAACCTGCATTCCTGTACCCGTGAAAATCTACGAAAGCATATATATATATATATATATATATATATATATATATATTCTCTCCCCCCCTCCCTATAAGTATGGTGATAAATATTGACTTCCTTACAGGGGAGTCGATTTCAAATAAATGCAGAGGCATTTGATACTTGTCAAAGGTTTCTCTGTTCACAAAAGTTACCCAACAGGCATTTCTTCTGTTGAATCATTTCTGTAGGATGTTTGGTGGACGACATCCTTAAAACGCTTCTTCTGCCCATCACCTTTGGATGGTGGCGATCAAAATTTTTCTCCGTTGTTCTGCTTCCTTGTGCTTTGTATGAGAGCCAGAAAAGTGCTAAATACACACCCAATCCTCTTATTTCGAAACATTCAAGTATGAAATCAACAGTAGAGAAATTTGAGAACAGGCCTCAAAAACCTGTTGCCCATCGTAATGAACACAACCAACCAGCAGAACTGGCTCAAGATAATTTTGAGACAAAAGTCAAAATGGTGCCTTTCCCGTTCCATATACAGAAACTGAAAAGACTGGCAACTGAAACTTACTTCAACACTGCTGATGGGACAGTGTCTTCCACTCCACTAGAGGGCAGTGGGCTATCATGGGGGTGGTATGTGGGGGTGCACACAGCTCCATCCTTCCAAAATTTTGCTGCTTGAGATGGCTGCCTCACTTTGCCCAATAATAGAGTTGGCCCTGTCCGCTCCCCCCAGCCTTCTTTTGGTGGCCTGTTAGGGACTTCAGAGGGACGTGGGTGGCGCTGTGGGTTAAACCACAGAGCCTAGGACTTTCCAATCAGAAGGTTGGCGGTTCGAATCCCTGTGACGGGGTGAGCTCCCGTTGCTCGGTCCCTGCTCCTGCCAACCTAGCAGTTCAAAAGCACGTCAAGTGCAAGTAAATAAATAGGTACCGGTCTGGCGGGAAGGTAAATGGCGTTTCCGTGTGCTGCTCTGGTTCGCCAGAAACAGCTTAGTCATGCTGGCCACATGACCCGGAAGATGTACACCAGCTCCCTCAGCCAATAAAGCGAGCTGAGCACCGCAACCCCAGAGTCGACCACGACTGGACCTAATGGTTAGGGGTCCCTTTAGGGACTTCAGTTTTGGAGACTGCAAAATCTGTGGTGGGGACAGAAGCCCAAGCACCTAGCAGGTGACAATACATGGCTGGCTGTGTCTGGACCGCAGTCTGTTTGCTACATCGCAACTTGTGGAGGCCTGCCATAAAGGTTTTTGCAAGATATGTGCAATATCCTTTCATGTGGCTAATGGTTGCCACCATTCATTTTCCGAAATTCTGGTGCCTTGCATCAAGTCATTGTGGAGGGGATGCTTCTTTGCCTGTACAGACTTATGGAGTGTCCTGCAGAACCTTTAATTCTACATTTCAGATTGTCTGCCAAGACTGGTAGCATCCTCTTGAGGAAGGGAATATATAGGAACATAGGAAGCCACCTTCTACTGGCCCAGATTGTTTCTTAACCTATTCGAGCCTAGCTATAAGCCGAAAGCCTTTCCCATCTTTCTTTCTGGTCTTTCTTTAATGAGGGATGCCAAGGGTTGAACTTCCAATCTGCCACTGAGTGGTGGTCCCTTCCTTAAATGGGTACTGCGTATCTGAAAGAAGCATGGAATCAATGGCAAGGAAGATGGCTGTTGCTCAGGACTAGAGCATCTGCTTCCCAGGCAGGTGGCCTCAGAATCAGTCCGCAGCATCTCCAGGTATGTCTGGGAGAGCCTCCTGCCCCAAACACCAGAGCCCCACTGAACTAGATGGTCTAAGGTAGCTTCCTGCATTCCTGTGAATGTTTCTAATGATGAATTCTACCGGGTGGGAGAATTCTGCGCTGGCTGCTTTGCCTGTATTGCATCAGACAGGCAGACACATGAATGCGGTTCTCTCCAAGTACATGGGACAGCAGCACAACACACACTTTTATAGCGCATGCTTTTGAACATTGCATCCATGGACACAACTACGGGCGCTGCTTCCATGTGATGCCTTGTTGCTCATTCTTGTGCCATAACAGCAGGAGTGCGTTGGGCTGGCATCCTCGCCCCCCTACCAGACCGACTTAAAACTTCTAGCTCCAACAGCTGGCCAAGAAGGTGCAGCTCTAGTTTGTAAAATTATGGCTAAGTGGCAACCCACAATGGGACTTTCCTTAATATGTTCAAAACAAAGAGAAAAATACAGTGGAACCTCAGGTTAAGTACTTAATTCGTTCCGGAGGTCTGTTCTTAAACTGAAACTGTTCTTAACCTGAAGACCACTTTAGCTAATGGGCCTGCTGCTGCTGCCTCGCCACTGGAGAACGTTTTCTGTTCTCATACTGAAGCAAAGTTCTTAACCCAAGGTACTATTTCTGGGTTAGTGGAGTCTGTAACCTGAAGTGTCTGTAACCTGAAGCGTCTGTAACCTGAAGCGTATGTAACCCGAGGCACCACTGTATCAGGTTGCAAATAGTATGTGGACACCCACGTTCCACAGTATGGAAGTAGATTTATGTCTTAAACATGGAATTGAACTTGATCTTCTCCCTATCTATATTCTCTCCGCTAAACCACACAGATACTCACGCACAGATACACACACACTCACATTATGTAATTCATGGGTAAAGGTCAACGTTGTCCAGTGTTAGGATTCTAAATCCTGTATTTAGCCTCCTATACAAAAGGGAGCCAATCTCTTCACTCAACAGCAATTTTATTAACTTCCCCAGTGCCATTCATTGACATAAAAGAAATGAGCAGCTGAGTGTTTTGCAAACGCTATTGATTTTTATCTTCAAAGCAACTCGGGGAGGTGAAGTGCTGTCATTTATTCTCAGTTTTCAGATGAAAGCCAAGATACCATTTTTGGCCAGGGTGTGGGAGACAAGATGGCGAAATGTGCCTTTACTGGGTGTGCGGGCAGGGGGGTTGCAGCAGGCTTCAAATCACTTGACAGCTTACATTCCTGTTGTCTGCAGTAAGCAGCACACTGTATGCTTTTGGAATTCAGGGATGTATTATTTAGCACCCTCGCCTGCTCTCAGAATAGGAAGCCTCATTTAAATCAGTTGCTAAAGATCACAGTGTAAGTGGGTGGTAAAGGCAAGACAGAATCCAGTCTTTTAAGATTCCCTTTCTACACTTGCTATCTTGGTCATTACACCTTTGGAAAACTTGCTTTTGCAAATATTGTGTAAATACATGGTAAATGATGCTTGCCTTCTGCAAGGAGAAGTGAGTCTTCCTAATGTCCTGGCTTAGCTGCCCTGTTCAGTGGTCATGCACTTATTCATAAAAGCTCCCAAATTTGCAACATTTGTGGACTATTAATATATTTCAATTGGCTATGCATGTGCATATATGTGCATTACCATATGCCTCAATATCCGAAAATGGCCACCATGTATTAAAAGAAATGGTGCATATTTGGTGCTTTCATGAAAAAGTACACAATTGTTATATGAGCCACTGGGTGATGCACCACGAGGTTGCAGCCTCCATCCCTTTCGTTTGTCCTCCTTTTCCATGAATTTCTCCTCTGTCCTGTCAGAGTTAACCATGGTGCATGTGGACATCAGTGTTAATGCTAGCCATGGTTTTGCAACAGGGATAGAAACATGACTAGCATTGCTGCATGTAGTGTTGCCCTGGAAAAAAGAGATGTAGAGGGATCTCCATGGTTAGAATATCGGGAATGTTGCATCAGCCAGTTGTTGTTTTAAACCAGGTGTCAGGGAACTGCCATCGGAGCCAGAGGGAGAGGGAGGGCTCCAGAGGGGTTCTGGAGAGCGTCCCGGGAGGGAGAGAAGCAGCCCATCTTCTGGGGAAGGAATTCAGCGTATCACCAGTGGAGAAGGGGGGCAGATGGGAGAATCGGCGAGGTGGCTCCATGACTCCTCGCCGGAGACCAGCGGGGAGAGCACGGGTCCTCCGCTGCCCACACCCTCCCTGCGCAGAAGGCTTCCACGCAGGGAGAGTAGGCGGCGACTAGGCGTCAAAGAGCTTCTTTGCTGGAAGAAGTTCAGGAAACGCCCACTGACGGATTCTGCCAGTGATTGAGACAGCCACGGGTGAGTGGCTGTCCGGACAGAAAGGGTTCACCCAGGTAACCCAGCCAGGTGTGATGTCGATTTACGCATGAGCAACCCCTAGAACCATTACACCAGGGGTAGCCAACATGATTCTCTCCCCACCCCACCCCACCCCCAAAATGGACTCCAGCTTCCATCAGCCTCAGCCAGCATGGCCAAAGGTGAGGGATTCATTCCTGCATTGCAGCAGGTTGGACTAGAATTCAGCCTTTCTCAACCTGTGGGTCCCCAGATGTTGTTGGACTACAACTCCCATCACCCCTAGCTAGCAAGGCCAGAGCTCAGGGATGATGGGAGTTGTAATCCAACAACATCTGGGGACCCACAGGTTGAGAACCGCTGGACTAGATTATTCTTGGGGTCCCTTCCAACTCTGTAATTCTATGAATCTACGATGGATTCTGACAACTTCCAAAGAACATCATGTTTGCTACTCCTATTTTAAGTCTAGCTGCATTGGGAGGGGTGCAGGCAAGACCACCTAACCCCAAACAGCTATTTGTCCTCTCTACTTTCTGTGCCTCTCTTCAAATGCATTGCCAGCACTGGCTCTGTTGTCTCTTTTATTTCTTCCTTCTTCTGTTGGCAGATGATTCTGCATCCTTAAATATATCTCAAAGTCAAGGAGTATATTGGAAGGTTGAGTATAAATGCACAATTCTCCTCCATCTCGTCCAGCCCATTTTAATCGTTTTGATTAGTAACATAGAATCATAGAGTTGGAAGAGACCACAAAGGCCATCGAGTCCAACCCCCTGCCAAGCAGGAAACACCATCAGAGCACTCCTGACATATGGTTGTCAAGCCTCTGCTTAAAGACCTCCAAAGAAGGAGACTCCACCACACTCCTTGGCAGCAAATTCCACTGTCGAACAGCTCTTACTGTCAGGAAGTTCTTCCT
Source organism: Podarcis melisellensis (assembly GCF_964234715.1). NCBI lineage: Eukaryota > Metazoa > Chordata > Lepidosauria > Squamata > Lacertidae > Podarcis > Podarcis melisellensis. The sequence goes on along the minus strand of NC_138541.1, from coordinate 15,799,301 downwards.
AATGTTTAGGTGGAATCTTCTTTCTTGTAGTTTGGATCCATTGCTCCATGTCCTCTTCTCTGGAGCAGCAGAAAACAACCTTTCTCCCTCCTCTATGTGACATCCTTTTATATATTTGAACATGGCTATCATATCACCCCTTAACCTCCTCTTCTCCAGGCTAAACATGCCCAGGCTAAACATGCTCCAGGCTAAACACACCGAGAACAACGCAGAAACACACACACGGCACCTTCTCACCCCTTTCAGTTGCAGGGACTTCTTTAAGCCTTCTCCAGTGAACTAATCAGATACTGTCCATGAATTGAGTTTGCATTTGAAGCACATTGGAAAACTTTCCAATTCAACATGGCTCCTGAATCTGGTGAGCTGGTTGGTATCAGAAGCAGTTGGGAGTCCAGCTGTGGCCCTGTTGATGTGTGTTGGCCTGCGTCCTCTGTGGTGATTTGTTCCATTCATTTAAAGCATTTATACCTCAACTTTCCTATAAAAAGCTCAGCGTGGCTAAGAAAAACAAATAAAAACAAAATTGCTGTAAATACAAAGCAAAATACAAAGCTATTAGGCCGAGTTGTAATCCTCCAGGGATTAAAAATTGTTCAGTGGAGGAAGTTAAAAAGAAAATAAACACTGGCAACCATAACAGCTGCCAGACAATATTTGTTATGTAATTATAAGAAATCAGCCTCTATACTTTGGAACTTCCCTGCTAAACATTTTTGTTCAGGGAGGTCTGTCCTGACATGTCGATGTCAACATGTGCTTTAGTTATTGTTAGTTTTAATTCTGTTTTGAGTTTTCAAATTTTGGAACTTCGTCTTTTATTGACAATTTTAATGGTGGTTTTACTCTTTTTTTTGTAATCCACTTAGACATTTCACGTACAATCAAGCAGTGAGTAATTATTGTTAAATCAATCAATAAGTAGCAAAGGGTGTTCCAGTTTAATTTAGGGCTCATCATCAGATTGCTAGGTGCCATTTACAGCAAAGCACTGGAAAGTATTCCAGGCTGACTGAATGCAGAAGGTTTTTTCTACAGGATCTCCAGTTGCGGGGCTTGGAAAACACCGAAGAGTGAACTAGATTTGAGATGCCTGTGGTTATGCCTGACTTTGATATATTGCAGTTCCGATTCCCCAGACCCAGTTTAAAATGGTATTTATCAAAGTGCTGGGAAAGTGCTAACCTTGTGAGGAGACGGCATTCATTATTTTTAATTTTAAGGAAGGCCGTAGTTTTTCCCAGTTGATGAATGCTTGCCCAAAGGATGATGAATAGGGAGTTGTGATTAATGATTCATGAAATTCTCACATGGGTTCAGTGATGGCTTTGCATGTGGACTGGATAGAGCAGACCAAGTTATAAAAACAAGCAATGATATGTCAAAAAGTCTTGTGGCATGGTTAAGATAGTGGTGGTATTGGTAGGTTTCAGCCTGCAGATTATGCCAAGGACTTTGATCTTGGCTTCTTAGACCATGGATGGCCAGACTTCAGGCTTATGAGATCTACTTTGCTTTTTCCAAGTACATCAAGGTCTGTGTGTGTGTGTGTGTGTGTGTGTGTGTGTGGAGTCAATTGCCTATTATACCCCATGAATAATAGCCTCATATCACACTGTATCTACAAATCTGTGCCTATAGTTAACTTTTTGAAAAATGGTCTCCAAGAGACTGCTACATTTTCACAAAGACCTAGTCAAAGACACCCAGTTAATGTGGATATTGTACAAGTTAGGAACAATCAAGCTAAGAGATCAGCCTTAACACAAAGACAGCCGACAGATAGATAGACCTTTTAGCTTTGCTTCCTAATCTTGAACTAAAGAGAGTTGGGAACTCTTACCAGTTTGCAGCAAACCGCCCACTCTTAGCTCTTAGAAGATGGGCAGAATACCATCTGACTGTGGCTGAGGGGAGAGTGTTGTGTCCAAGAATCAAGGCAGAAGTAGCTCACCAGTGCTTTCCTGGAAAGCAAGGTGCAACAACCATAGCAAAACTGAACACATATGCCTAGGCCTATCTCTTTTTGTGGGCTTACTTCCATTACTCCCTGCTGTCTTAAAAGAAGTCTTAAATGGAAACTCCTTACTAAATCAACACACAGAGCCCATGTTTTGTATGCAGACCTAGCCAAGTTTAATCCCAGGTAGAGTTAGGGGAATACCTCTGTCTGAAAACCCCAGAGACCTCCTGCAAGTCAGTACAGATACTACTGAGATAAATGGACCAATAGTCTGCATGGAACATTAACCTGTGAGAATGGCATCTCTTTCCTAATGATTTTTAATTTTGACCCAATGCCTTTTGATTGCAACATTATTTAGCAAAAATAGAGCCGTAAGTGACTTTTTACTGGTCCGTTACTGTGTTTCTTTATTCATTTGTGTTGCTTCTCTCACACTAATCAGAGCAAATGAGTTATGATTTTATTAGAATCGCCAAGGGGGGGAAACAAGAATCAAAATGGAAACTGTAGACAAATATGAATTTGGAAGGTGAGGTTAGCCCACTCCTTGAAAACAAAGACAGGAACACAACTTATCCTGATATATTCGCTCCCACCCTCCATGCATTGAGCAGAATCCTCTAATTTGCAGGGTTGGCGATTGCATGACAGGATCTGTGCAGATAGGTTTCACACACTGCACATGTCCAGATTTCACATCCACAGGTACACACTGCGCTTGTACAGATTTCACACACCTCTTTCACATGCTTCCACTGAACACCTGGAGGTCAAAGAGGGCCAAGACCAGCAGGTGCAATCCTGTGTATTCCTTTGGCCATTCATTATGCACATGGAAGAAATGCTTGAAGGATGAGAGAGAGAGAGAGAGAGAGAGAGAGAGAGAGAGAGAGAGAGAGGGAGACTGCCTTCAGTAGGCCTGATCAGACCAGGATCGGTTATAATAGCACCTGAAGTTCAAAACAATGATAAACTACTCTCCAGGAAATCCCTCCTCTCTTCAGCAGCAAACAAGACAAATATCAGAACATTGTGCCTATCTCTGATCATGGCAGTGCAGTTACTCTTATTTCAGTGCCTATCCAAAGTAGTTCGTGTTTCCTTCTCTCTGGGTTCCATCACCCTCCTTTTGCCCTACTTTTATAGAGAACTGTGACGAAAGGTTTTTCCAGACGGTTTCCTCTGTCCTTCCCCCACCCTCTCCCACCCAATTAACTGGTTCTTAACTTAAGTTTTCTGCAATCTAGATCTCTTGCCTCAAGGAAGCACTTGCCCTGACACAGAAAACGGCATCTATTAGCCTACAATTAACGGAAGACAATGTTGTTATCCAAGCTTCCGTTATCAGCGAGCCTCAGGGTTTGCTGTATAGAAGGCCTTCAACTTTCTTTGCTGAAGTTTAAAAATTAATCGTGGCTTATTACGAGTGGAAGGGAACGGTGGTTTCATAACTGGGCGGAAGGTGGGAAGGGTGCATAGTAGTTTCAATGTGTGGGAGAAGGAAGCTGCAGGAGGCTGCCCACGGGGTTCGTTTTTGCTCAAGGGCAGTTGCACAAAAGGAAGGAGGAAGGCATGGGCATGAGGTGAACATGAAAAACAGGTGCAAGGTGGGGCTTTCGAAATGAGGTTGGGAAGGTGAAAAACGAGCTTAACAGTTGCATGGGGTAGTAAGGGGAAGCTCTAGGGCAGTGGTAGGCAACCTAAGGCCCATGGGCAGGATGCGGCCCAATCGCCTTCTCAATCCGGCCCACGGACGGTCCAGGAATCATTGTGTTTTTACATGAGTAGAATGTGTGCTTTTATTTACAATGCATCTCTGGGTTATTTGTAGGGCATAGGAATTCATTAATTTCCCCCCAAAAAATATAGTCTGGCCCACCACATGGTCTGAGGGACGGTGGACTAGCCCACGGCTGAAAAGTTTGCTGACCCCTGATTTAGCTCTTTCTTACTGACCCCTGCTGTAGGGTAATGGAAGGGTAGTTGGTGAGTGGAGCAAACCATAGTCATTCACATAATTTAGATAGGTTGCCGAATTACGGATTTTAAAAAAAATTATGGGATTTCTTTCCCCTGTGTTTTCTAGCATGAAATGCACACAGCATGCCAATGAAAATTGTTTGTTTTTGTCAGAAATCTTCAGGCAGACAGCTGTGGTGCAATCCTGGTCTTGAAATATTCATTTCAAGCCGGTGGGTAGGTATCCTATCCACTTTTGTATGGATATTTCTTGTCTGCTCTGACTCATATGGTGCTCTCTGGCATGCAGGTCCTGTTTTTCCCCCTTTGGCGTTGTGACCCATTGAGCATGGGGTGGTTGAGTGTGGCCCCCATAGTTAGGCACAGTGAGTGCAGGTAGCAGAAATCCAGTCAGTCCCCAAAGTGCTACTGGAGCAGGGCTTGAGAGACCTTGTAGGAGATACTCCATAACAAGTTATTAAAAATATATTAAAACTAATGCATTTTTATTTTTTTAAAAGCATTTATATGCCATCTTCCATGCCAACCCAAGATGGTTTACAACCTTAGAAAACAATCCAAAAATCTAAATTTTGAACCAATTGTTGTAAATAAAAAACAGTAACAGTAAATACAGATTAAAATACAACCACAAATTCAGTAACCACTACAGTTCTGAAGCCAGGTATCAGTCCAGGTCATGGCAGGGAGGAGAAATGACCAATAAGGAGAGAATTTTGACAGTTTAATGGCAATATGAGGTCTGGCTACGGAAATAGCTAGGCATTCTTAGGGGTTTGTCAGGCAGGATAAACCTGTTTAATTTCCTCAGAAAGGGTCTAGAGGTGCTTTTATGGGAAGAGTAAAGCAGATAGCCGTCCCTGGGGGAGATAGCTGTAACAGAAACAGTTCTGTGGTGGATAATTCCAGGTAAAGTTCTTGTTTAAACCTGGAACAGTGTTTCGGGCAGAAAACAAGGGCTGTGCCTTTGAGAGTGAAGCTGCCAAGCCTCTTTGAGTAAGTGGTAATAAAATACAGTTTCCACTTCCATTGTGTCTCAACTTTGATTTATACCTCTCTTGGGGAATAAGTTGTCATGGGAACCCAAATATCAAGATTATATACGCTACCACATAAGGTGAATTCCAGAATTCTCTGTGAGTAAGGTTAAATCTCCTCAGACACGGTCATGTTGCCCTACTTCCTATCTTCACTGAGGGAGCTTGTCACAACGGCTATTAATGGCTACTAGCTGCAACAGCTATGCCTGTCTCTGCTGTCAGAGGCAATGTGCCTCTGACTACCAACAGATGAGGATCATGAACGGAAAATTATTGCCGTTGTGTCCTTCTTGCAGGGTTCCCATAGGCATGTGGTGGGCCACTGTGAAAATGAGCCTTTGGCCCGATCCGCCAGGGCTCTTCTTACATTTTTTGGTACAATTATTCCCTTTATTTTTCAGCTATTAATTAGTGCATTCTTGTTTTAACAGGAGTTGCCTTTGATCAACCTCTAAGTCCAGATATTAAACAAGACCGTGCAGATAAGCATACAAAAGGCCATTATGCAAACATTGGCCCGTGGTTTGGCCAATAAATAACGTTCCTGCCAGGGTACCCAGAGCTACAGAACAACTTTTTCCTAAATAACTCTTGTAGCCGTCACTCCGTTGGGGTATTGTTTGATTTAACTACTGTATGTCCTTTACAAGCCACGTCTCCTCGCCTTTCACCTTGGAAAGAGAAATAAATCTCTTTGCAGCGTTGGGCAATAAATAGGCTTAGGTTTTGGCAAGGGAGAGTACATGCCTTAGAAATGGTGCATTCTTTTAAACACTTTCTGTAGCCTGAAAAATAGGCCCCCTGCTGAAAAAGTTTGCTGACCCCCTGTTCATGATCATTTGTGTCCACGATGTTACCAGGGCAGTTATACTTTCAGTGCTCTTTGTGCCTATAAGAGTTTCAGGACGAACAAACTGCTTGGTTTCAAATTTGTGCACGTCCCGCAAGTTCCTACTGAAATCCTGTAACCTTTATACTGTAAATATTATGGGAAAGTTTGGTGTACTGCAAGAGTGCCCTTCCAGATGGCATTAATGCCGTGACATTGCAGAAGCATCACGTAACAGGGGAACGATGTGCGGACGGTCCAGTATAAATCCATCACTAATGCGTTGCTGTTGTGTCAATGACATGTCACAGAATACAACCACACACAAAAACTGGTCTAGAGGTGCATTTCTGTCTTCACTTAAAAGTGGGGGGGGGGGCTTGCTGTACATTGCTGCTCTGAACCAATCAAAAACCCCTTGTGGTTGCTCATAAGTAAAAATAGAAATGGAAATTCCGCCATGGATCTCCAGCATTTCCTGTTGAGGCAGGAGGCGTTTGCAATAAGTGTTTGCAATAAGCAAACCCAGCACCTACCACTGGCTCTTTGATTCAGAAAAGCAAACCTGCAGCCCAGATGGCACATGTCTCAGTGCACAGAGGTCTCAATACATCCATATTTTCTCTTAAGAAATCAAGCTGACAGCCGTATCATAAATAAATGATACTCGTTTTGCAACCAGCCGGCACTGCGAATGCAGCCCTGTCCCCCAGAGGAGGAATGGTGGCACACCAGCGCTAATAGCTAATAGCTCTCGGACTCTCAAGTGTGGAAGGGCAGCAAAGCTTATTCATGCTCCATGTTCACAGCACACAGCCTTAGCTTTTTGCTTTTAAACAGGAAACACCTTTATTTAATTCACAGCAGGCTTTAGTAAAGAATGAAAGACAACGGTCCTTCGTTGACCTGATCTGGCAGCAATGAGTTCCACAGCTCAGCAGAAACCATGATAATCAATGGCAGACAAATGACATTTTTAAAAAAAGAAGAGGAAGAGGAGCTTAGAAAGATACAAGGATTCCTGTTTCATATAAAACACTCAAGGACCCAGAATAGTTCCTTACTCCATGTTCTTACCAGGAGTTCCTCGTCACAGGATCTCTCTCTCTCATTCTGATAGATGATAGAGAGAGAGATAGATGATAGATAGATAGATGATAGATGATAGATAGATAGATAGATAGATAGATAGATAGATAGATAGATAGATGATAGATAGATAGATAGATAGATGATAGATAGATAGATAGATAGATAGATAGATGATAGATAGATAGATAGATAGATAGATAGATAGATAGATAGATAGATAGATAGATGATTGATAGATGATTGATAGATGATAGATAGATAGATGATAGATAGATAGATAGATAGATAGATAGATAGATAGATAGATAGATATAGATGATAGAGATAGATAGATTATAGATAGATAGATAGATGATAGATAGATAGATAGATAGATAGATAGATAGATAGATAGATAGATGATAGATAGATGATAGATAGATAGATGATAGATAGATAGATAGATAGATAGATAGATAGAATAGATAGATGATAGATAGATTAGATAGATAGATATAGATAGATATCCCTTATAACTTAGTTCTGCTTCCCCTGACTTGTCAATGAAATTTATAACCCCAGACTCCCTCTCTTAGCTATCGCTTTAGCCCAATTTGCACTATACATTTTAAGCAGTGTCATACCAGTTTAAACAACTGTGGCCTCCCCAAAGGCATTCTGGGAGCTGCAGTTGGTTAAGGTTGCTGAGAGTCATTAGGAGACCACCACCCCCCACAACTCCCCTCACAGAGCTGCAATTTCCAGAGTTCTCTGAGAAGAGGGGATGATTTTTAAACCACTTGGTGAATTGTAACTCTCAGAGGAACAGGAATCTCATACAACGCTCAGCAGTTATCACCCTTAACAAACCACAGTTTCTAGGATTCTTTCGTTGAAGGTGGTAGAGTAGTTCTTCGAATGTGTGGCACAGATAGGACCCTGTTTTCTGTTTCACCAAAGGGTATGGCCTGAACCAACACTGCTCAAAAGACAAGAAAGAGGATTTTCCACTAAACTTTAGGGCACAAGCTGTTCAACAGTTGAACAGGCTACCTCAGAAGGTGTTGAAGTCCAGGAACACAAGAAGCTGTCTTTGGTCTATCTAAGTCAGTACGGTTGTACCATGGATCCCAAACGCCTTGCGAGTCAAACGTTTTGGCTCCCGAACACCACAAACCCGGAAGTGAGTGCTCTGGTTTGCGAACGTTCTTTGGAACCCAAACGTCTGACACGGCTTCAAATGTACATGGAATCTGGAATGGATTCCGTTCAACTTCCAAGGTACCCCTGTATTGTCTTCACAGAATAGCTTGGATATGGTGAGACCGAGAGGAGATATGAAAGCCATCTTCAAATATCTAAAGGGCTGTCACATGGAAGATAGAGAAAACAAGTTTTCTGGTCTGGAGTTACAAGTTACAAGAAAGGAGATTCCGACTAAACATCAGGAAGAACTATTAGACAGACTAAACATCAGGATCCAGCTGTTAGGCAGTGGAACAGTCTCCCTCAGGAGGTTGCAGACTCTCCATCCTTGGAGGTTTTGAAGCAGAGTTTGGATGGCCATCTGTCATGGATGCTTTCATTGAGATTTCTGCATTGTAGTGGCTTGAACTAGATGGCTCTTGGGGTCTCTTCCAACTCCACAACTCCAACTCTATGATTCTGTGATTTAGTTGCTAAAGGGTGTCCCCCCCCCCAATCAGCCCTTTCACAGTCCATACAATTCCTGTAGTATTATTTACTCTTAGTATGCAGATATTAGTGTGTGAGTATTGAAGGAGTCAGGGCTATAGTTTCTGCCTGGCCTGGCCTGCTTTTGGAACTCACAAGCAGCTTACCATGTGTTATGTACTAAGCTTGGATCCTAGAACAATAGGCAAGTAGGATCCTAGAATGCAAGGAGAAGACCAATCAGGCTCCAGGAGGAAGTTAATCAGCCTATTAGGCTGGTAGGATCGTAGAATGCAAGAACTGATTGGCCTGCAGGAAAAGACCAATCAGGCTCCAGGAGGGAAGCAGAATCGGCCAGTCAGACGGGACTCATTGTGTAAATAATGTATATAAAAGCCTGAGGTTTGGGGGGCAAAAAATCACTGTTTTACAAGCTGCAATAAAGAGCATGAAATCACTACATTTCACCATGTATAAAATTCTTCTTACTTTCTCCATGAAACAAGTCCGTGTTGGTGGTAACGTGGGGAGGATTTTAATACATTGCTTCAATGTGAAATAGCTTTATATAACTGTTTCTATGGCACTTGCAGTTCAGATTTTAAACCCCAGGCTTTTATATGTTTTAGTCCAGCTGAGATTTGGGAACTAAATCATCACAGGACTTCTTTTCCACAACCCTGAAGTGTTTATGCCTAGCCACCAGAAGAAAAGTTAAATTGTCGGAGACTGCAAGGGAAGTTGCTTCAACAAAGGGTTTCCTCTTTTTGGAGCCTATGTATGAGAAACTGTCCATTTGTTTGCTGACAGATGGCCTTGCCTAGCCGTTCTTTTGAATGAAGAGGTCAGTACATGAAGAGTTATGAGAATGGGCTTGGATTTGTATGAAGAGCCTTGGCTGTAACACTTGCACTTTAATTCAGCTATTTGGAAAAGCAGTCTTTGACCGTCTTTCTAAAAAACCCAAACCTCTGGTTATTGACTTGGGCTATAAACACTGCAAATTTCCAGCTTGCAATTCTTCTGAAAGTAGGTGCTTGTACTTCATTGTATTTTTCTCTCTCCTTCTTTATGCTTCTTTGTGACTTGGTGCAATTTTGCCCATCAGGCTGCTCTTCCCCACCTACCCTGTTCTGCTTTTCGCAGTATCCTCTTTGAAGATCCAAACACATGGCTGCATTCAGCACGATGGTTTTGTTTTTTAAAGCAAATAAATCATTATGCTTAGCCAACAGAGGAAAATTAACATTGACCAAGACCATCTAGCACTGAGACACTGGAATTAACTATAGCAGGTTCCCTACAGCTCTGTAGATGCTGTAGGCTTCTACAGAGGCTGAGGCTGATGGGAGTTGGAGTCCAACAGTTTGCCTTGCAGGCATGTCCAAAGTCTGCTTCGGGGGCCTAATGTGCTCAACAACTTTGGGGTAAAATCATAAAGAAGCTCAACAACTTCAATCCTAAAAAAAAGTCAACAACTTTGGTTGGCCCTTTGGTTGGCCCTCACGACCCTTCACTTCATCAGATCTGGCCCTCTTTGAAAAAAGTTTGGACACCACTGCTGAAGGCAAACAATTTAGCATGAAAGAGCATTCATGTGGCGTCCCTCAGCCTTGTTCTGGAGCAGACTTTCCCAAACTTGGGTATCCAGCTATTGTTGGACTACAACTCCCATCATCAGGACCGGTGGGCAGGAAAGATGGGACTTGTACCCCCAAAGCAGCTAGAGACCTAAGTTTGGGAAAGTCTGTTCTAGAGCCTGGGGTGATTCATTACTTCTGGGAGGAGGGGGTGAATGTTCAGGCATTTGTTTTTCTGGAGTGCAACTCCACCCTTAGCCAGGGCAGCCTTAGAAGCCTTCCCACAGATTGAAAGTTACAAGGGTAAGAGATGTGAAGCATGTGAACTTAGAAAGATCTTGTAATTGTTGGGAACTTACTTCAGCAAAAGGAAGCAATATTCAGTGATAACCAAGAAGCAAGTTGGTTTAATTCAAGCTCTTGCAGTTGTATTTGATGTAGGCATTCTAACTCGGTGTGTTTTAAAGGATCTTAAAACATAGCCCTGCATGTTAGCGGGATCTGCTTTATTGGCTTGGATGTCCAGCCTCCTCCTGGCTCATTTCTGTACTGGCATAATATGGCTCTTGTTCTCTGTGCATTTTATCAAAATCAATCTTAGCAGAGCTGGTAGATTGCTGACAGTGCATTACACAATAGGCTAAACCCTCCAAACCTGAATGTGAGGTGTGTTAATATCACAATGCCAAGAATCTCTTCCCAGAGGCGTTATTACCTAGTAAAAACCCTAGAGGGAAAATGTTGGGCAAGCTCTCCTGCAAATGTGGTCAAGGTCACCGCCTGAGAACCAGATTGTACGTTATGGATGGGCTCTAAAGACTTGTTTAGCCCAGTGGAGATTTGGGCTTCTTTTTCTGCAACTCCCAAGCTGTGTGGCAAACTGCTTTCGAGATTGAGGGGCCTTTCGAAAGCAGGTGGTGATTGGCCATGGGGTCTCCTGAGCAAAACACGAGCAGTCCACTGGGCATGCCAGGCTTTTGAGTACGCCAAGGCCAGGTGGTAGCTCTTTGGAGCCTATCCTGTATTTTCCCCCGGACGGAGATAATTTCCACATAAAAAGGATGTCCTGCTTAAAGTTGCTTTCAATCTTTTCTCAGCATGGAAAGGGGGAAACACCTGATGATAGCCCAGCTGCATGTTATGTGTCATTGTGTGAAACGAAAGCCCAATGGACACATTCCCTGTCTCCTCCCCTCGCCCCCCTCCAAAATCAACTTTGTAAGGGGACAGTTTTGTGTGGAGAAGCAGCAAGGGGCAGTGTGTGCTTTATCCTTTTCTCTCCTTCTGTTTTTGCATTTGTGCTTCCAGTCTTTCCACCCTCCAAGCTGCTTTCTCTCCTTGCAGGGTTTCCACACGTGTTTACCCTTGCAAAATTGTATGAAGAACTTCATGGAGGGGAAAGCAATCTGGGGGGGGGGGTAATTAATTTGAAGTAGGGGAAAAGTTAAGCACCCACTGCTTATTTATGTAAAGCCGATCCCCAGGAATGGCTCTTCCAGGTAGTACCTTGGATTACATACACTTCAGGTTACATACGCTTCAGGTTACAGACTCCGCTAACCCAGAAATGGTGCTTCAAGTTAAGAACTTTGCTTCAGGAAAAGAACAGAAATCGTGCTCCGGCGGCGCGGCAGCAGCATGAGGCCCCATTAGCTAAAGTGGTGCTTCAGGTTAAGAACAGTTTCAGGTTTAGAACGGACCTCTGGAATGAATTAAGTACTTAACCCGAGGTACCACTGTAAATAGAAAGGGGCACCTGAGTTTGCTCACGTGAATCTCTGTGTAGAATTTCAAGCCAGACTTTGCAACCATGGCACTCTCTGTGCTGACTAGAACTTATGGGAGTTGTACTCCAAAACATCTGGAGGAATACCCCTCGTGCAGTGGCAGCTGGTGGAGCCAGAGCCAATGACTGACAGAGCCAACAATTTCAACCTTTGCCGCCATCCTCCTCCCTTGAAGAAAAGGAACCTAGCAGACAGTGGGACCCCTTGGAATTGATGTATGTGGGAAGGCAGGCTGGGTGAGTGGGTGGCACAGTGCCCTGCTTGGCTTAATGGTCCAGCCTCCACTGCCCCCATTTTGAACCTGCTTGGGTACAGAGCCTACACTGGATATTTTTATTGCTTTTTATCTGAATTTGTAAATATTTCTGTCTCTCTTTAACAGACCAGCTGCGAGGAAGAGACACCTGTGGCCACACCTCTCTCCGCCTAGGCCCTTCTCAGCCAGAAGCTGGGCGAAGCTGACGGGAGCCTTGCAACACATTGCGTTCCCATGGGGACTGTACCAGATCCTCTGAGGTCTGCCAAGCGTCCACTGGTCACCGCTTCCGAGGAAGAAAACAACCTGAAAAGGTTGCAGTCCTCTAAACACCAGCACAAGCAAGCCAGCATAGAGAGCAACAGTAATGGATTTCCTTTCACTACCAAGGTGCAACCCACTGGAGATCGCCTGCTTGAAGGGAACTGTGGGGAGGAAGCTGATGCTGCAAGAGGCGAACGGCATTGTGGGTATGACACTGGGAAACCAAGAATGTTTGCTCCTGGGTCCTCCAGCCCATCCAAAGAAGGCTGCCTAGCAGTTCTGGAGCTGGGGAATAACTCTGAGCGGGAAAGCAGTAGTGATGCCGGAGCTCAAGGCCAGGACCCAGCAAAAGAACATGTTGCAGTCAAGGCACCTGCTACCCAGGAAGCCAATGAAATTGTGCCAAGTGGTGCTGGAGGGCAACTTTGCAGTGCAGCAGATAAGGCAAGCTCTCTGCCTGGAGGTGGTGGTGGCAGAGTTGCAGAGAGCACAGCTCATGGCGGGTCTTCACCTCCTTCAGATGCCGAGCAAGCTGCTCCAACCACAAAGGAAATTGTGGGTGAAAGGATTGGTCCCAAAGTGACGCAGGTGCCAGACTCGGCAAAAGAACTGGAGCCTGCCTCTGATCTTGCGCTGAAGGCCCACGGTTGCTTGGATTCAGAGCCAAAGGGCTCAAAGGAGGCAGGCTCCGAGTCTGGCTCAAGAACTGCACCAGAGATGGTCCCCAAACCCAGCCTTGGGAGCACACCACAGCCTTCGTGCAGTGACAAGGCTGCGGAGAAGGTAGGGCCTGAATCCTCCAAGTTGAAGGACACAGGGACCATGATGGTGCAACCTGAGGGTGGGGTTGCAGGTGGGGAGGTGGCCAGCAGGACCCATCAGGATGCCGGGGTGCAGGCTGTAGCCAGCATGGAAAGCAGATCAGCGTCCACCAGCCCAAGCATCTTTGCTGCGTTCTTACGGGAAAACATGCCTCCCCAGGCAACACAGAAGCAAGAGCAGTTGCACATTATTTACACAGGAGCCGGCGGGAAGGAGCAGTCGGAAATCGTTGATGACTTTCCGGCGCTTGTCCAGACAGCTGTGCCTCCTGCCACCATGACTGAAGCCCATATCCAGGCAGCAGCTGCAGTAGACGAGGGGTTGGCAGTTCAGGCTGTCAAACTTCAAGAGGGCACAGCAGGCACTCATGATACAGCCCACTCGACTTTGTCAGACGACGCGACGTATCCCTGCCCTGGCGGTGTGCAAGAAACGTCGTCCAAGGTGACAGAAGCACAAACAGCAAATGCAGCCAGCCATCGCAGCGATGCTTCCCAGGAGCTGCTGGACGCTTCAGCCATGCTGAAGACAGCGCCGATTGACCAGATTACTGTCAATGGCAGCGCTTCCCCGCACCCCGCGCGCAGCGAAACCAAGCTACCTCCACCTTCTGCTCTGCCAGGAATCAATAGCAAACCTCAGCACCTTGGACCCTCCTCTGTTGCAGAAAGCCAGCAGATGCATCCAGCCTGCTGCAGCATATCTGAACAAGACAAGGCTCTCTGCACCGCTGGCGGCACTCCCAATAGCGGTTGCAGAGAGCAGCTGCGCACTGAGACGGTTAGGAGTCTTGAGACGGTTCCAGCCAGCCTCCACGTGGACGTCAAACCAAAGGGGGAAGGGAAGTCCATCCCTCTCGGTCCGAAGGAACAGGGGACAACTAACACTCCAGCAGTGGCTACTGCGCCCCCGACTGTGTGTGCCCCAGCCACAGCAAAAATTGAGCAGGATAAACTTCCAGACAAAGAGGCAAGAGGATTTGGCATTCAGAATCTGGAAGCTGAGTCTGGGTTGAGTAGAAATTCTGGCCCTGGCCTAGGAACCAAAAGCAACAGAACTAAGAAGGGAGAGAAGGGCAATCTTTCAGCCTCTCCCGCTTTGCTCTTGCCAAAGCTCGGCGAGAAGAAGAAGGAAGGAAAACCTGCTGCGGAGAGCAAAGGGCACCTGAAGCAGTCTAAGCGCGTCCGGGATGTCGTGTGGGACGAGCAGGGCATGACTTGGGAGGTTTACGGGGCCTCCCTTGACCCCGAATCGTTGGGGGTCGCCATTCAGAATCACTTGCAGAGGCAGATTAGAGAACACGAGAAACTGATTAAGGCCCAAAACAGCCAGACCCGGAAATCTGTTTCTTCGGATACATCTTCAAATAGAAAACTTAAAGGGAGGCAGCACAGTGTTTTCCAGTCCATGATGCAGAATTTCAGGCGCCCCAATTGCTGCGTTCGCCCTGCTGCTTCCTCTGTGTTGGACTGAAAGAGTCGGGAAGGTGACGAGCGTCTGTTTGTAGCCATTTGTTTCTGTGTGTGCACAGAAATCTGTAGAAAATAAGCCCAGGAGCTCAGCTTTGATGCTTGAGGTTCTGATATAATGATTGGGGGTGGGGGGTGGGGGGGCAGAGTAACGGCTGTGTATTGTATGCCCAGTAAGTCATCACATCTGAGCTGTCTTGTTCTCTGCAAACGACACGTGCAGCTTTTACGTTTACTTAGAAGCCACTCCGGTCTGTTGCCAAACGACAACATAAGCACTTAAAAACGAAGCACAATGTGAGATTGCCAATTTACTGCACCAACGGTGTGGCAGCTTTTTGCAGGCGGAAGAGAAGGGAGGCACCAAACCCTTTGCAAACGCCTTTCACGTACAACTAGGTCTTAACAATGTCGATAACGAAAACTTCAACAACTTATGTAGCAAATATTCCCAAGTACCTGGATCAGGTTGTGTTGGTGCTGAGAGAGTCAAAGGAGCTGGTTTTCTTAAAATGATAGACTCTCTTTGAGGCGGTGGTAAGAGGATATCCCCTTGCAATTAGGGTGGTATTCCAAGTATGCCGGTCAGAAGGAGGCACCCCAAAGACGATCCACCCCTTTTGCCTCACATGCTAAAGAGCCCTTAGGGGTCCTGTACCAATCACATGCTAGCCTTTGCCAACCTGGGGCCATCCAGATGTTTTGTACTACATCTTCCATCAGCCCCAGCTGTGCTGATGGGAGTTGTGGTCCAAAACATCTGGACATCCAGTTGGAGAAGGTTAATCTGTACATATATGGTTACAGTGTGCCAAAAGGCCTGCTGGTGGCATTCTTCTTGAAGGTTCTGGAAACCTCTGGCATCCCAGATGTGATAAAGGTCCTTCAGACTGGAGTATAAGGGACTTCAGAAAAACTCAAGAAATTTCAATGGGTACCAGAATTTCTGTTAAGTGTGAAATTTTGACTGTTAATTGCTCCTTAATGGGTCTCCTCTTCCTGTCCTCCACACACCCCCTGGTTGCAATTTTGTATTTTGCAATGTTTTATCTTAGAGGTGATACTTCCATGTCACAGAGAAATGGAGAAATGGTTTGGATTTTCAGCAGCAATGTAGAGAGGGCACGAAAGATTATTGTGCAGCCTTGTTAAAACTATTTTTATATATATAATTTATTTTAATTAGTTTTCCACTATACCCCCCAAAGTAGCCAAATTATAACAATAACAATTAACTCCCAAATGATACAATTATCAAAATGCCAATCAACTTCCAATTAATACATCTTAGTTAAAGTGGCTCCCCGTATGGTGATTTTGGTGCATTTCTAATCTTATATCACTGCGTTCCATGATCTTAATTTATGACAGTTACATTTCAGTTATAATAATAACAACCCTTTAGTCAACAGCTACATAATTAATGATCTCCATTCGTGATGTTATAAGATACAAATTTATAAAGCTTCAAGTGAGGAACTCAAACTATTATCTTTATTCTGCCCTGTGTGTGAAAACTGTTAGGTCCATAGAGATTCCTTCTGTCCATATAGGATGTTGTCTCTTTCACTTCCCAACTTGTTGTTTTCTCCCATTGTGACTTGGTGCAGAACTGAATCTCGAAGTATCTCAGAGGTCTTATCTCTCCATCCCTTGCTTCGATGTCTCGGAACAGGTGACAGTTTCCTAGAAACCATTCCGTCTCACTAGTAAACCGTGTCACAGATCTTCGCCATTTCCCCCTCAGCCTAGGAAAAGGTGGGCAGTTTTCAAATGCGCTGAATATTTAATACTCCTTTCCAACTCCCAGAATCTCTGCAGCGTTCTTATCACAGCTGCTAGATTCTTTTCCTTTCAGCTAGAGATTTATGGTGCAATTCATGGTGCCAGGACGGCTGCTCGTTGCCATGCTAGATAGAAGCTATGCCTCTTGGTCTTGAATGTGAGCAACCAACAGGACAATGTTGTCATAGGGTTTGAACATTGTGTTTGCCTACAGATTGTTCCCAAGAAACTTGTTTGGGAGGGTGAAATACCTGCTAGTTCTTTACTCTGTCTTGTTAACATGGAGAACCAGTGTGGCCTAATGGTTAGGGTGTTAGACCAGGATCTGGGAGAGTAGGGTTCAAATCCCCACTCAGCCATGAAGCTCACTGGGTGACCTTGGGTCACTCACCATCTCTTAGCCTAACCTACCTGAAATGAAGAGGACAACCACATACACCACCTTGAGGATAAAGGTGGTATATAATTGTTATAATTTCTAGCTCAGAGGCAAATGTGAGTGCCCCTTCATTTCAGAGCAGGTGGGAAGAGCCTCTGAAGTGGCTTCAGCGTGGATGATAACATTGTGGGGGAAATCTGCATTGCTAGCCCCTCCTGAATGATCTCAGAGCACCACAGGAAGGATATGCACTTTAGAGGCTTCCCATGCTGTTAAGGTACCATTCGTTCCATCAGTTTCACTCAGTAAGGCTTAAACAAGATTTCATCCCATATAGATTTCCCAGTTCTGAGAACCTTTGCACTCTTACTGAACTTAACTATTAAAACTATTAAAAAAGAAAAAAATCAATTCCAAATTATTCCCCTCTCCACAAATTGGCAGTGGCCACTCAGCCAGAAGAGCTTAGTAGATTGTTAATTGATTTTGTCACTCCAGTTGTGTAACTGGCGCTTTATAGATCTGGAGGCTAGATTAAGAAAGACAATCTGGGGGAAGGGAAATCACTGCATCCGGATAATTGCCCAACCTTCGCCGGGCTTTCCGTCAAAAAAGCAAAAGCCACAAGCCTAGCTAGCCAGCTGAAAGTGGAAAGGTCTGTGGTATATCTGTTCCCTTGCTTGAGGTTGGATGGGTAAAAGGCTTAAGCATCCCAACAGAATCTCCTCAAGCAGAGTAGGCTAGATTCCAGGAGTGAAATTCAAATTTTGCAGTCATATACATGTTTATTCCAGATAAATTTTAGGGTGGAACCACCAATTGCACAAAATAAAAGTAGTCTGCGGCCAAAAGTGGAACCCCTATGTTAAATATTCCCCTTCCCCCTCCACAGTGTGCAGTAAAACATGTGGCCTATTTCTGATGCCACTGTTTTGTGCATTTTCCGTCTTTCCGTAACTGAGATTGCAGACATGCATGACATTATGACATCTAGCTGTAAGGGGAGTTTTATTGCTCGTTTTGGCAGCAACCCTGGGTTCCTTATGACATGTAGTTCCACTGTCCCATTCGAAGATTTGCCTTCTCACTAGAGTTTACTTAAGATGTCAGTTTTGACATCAACATATTCCAGTACAGACCATCCAATTCCAATCTCCCATGCCTGCCCCTCTGTCTTTTGTTCATAGTCAGAAAACAGACCCAATAACTAGCACAGTTTGAGTATGTGGTGTTGTCTGCCTTCAAAAAGAAAATACTTGCATTTTTCCCCATCAGAGAAACTAAAAAATGAAACCACAATGCCATACTGGGATAATAGAAATTCATGCGGAATGCAATAAAACAGAGGCTCACTTTTAAAAGTTTCCTAAGAACCAAGTCCACAAACTGATTAAACCTAAATCCTTGAATTTGAATTAGCTGAGTCCCAGAAAAATTCAGAGAGACTAAGCTGGCATAAATCCAAGCCTGCCTAGGATTTCATGACTTCGCTGGTAGGTTGTTCCCATTGCCTAATAGCTATCTTTAAGACTACACTAGCCAATCCTTCGTGGGATGCAGCTATGAGAGAAATCACAATGAAGACCATAGATCACAATCCTGGCAAGATTAAGCACTTGTATATCTCACTAATTTCAACAGGAAAGTGGCCTGGTTCATGTTGCAGCAAACCATGGTTTATAGTGGGATTGATTAACCTGCAATCCTCCTGATGTTGGACTACAGTTCCTATCATCCCTGACCACGGGATGGGGATGTTGGGATTTGGAGTCCTCAACATCTGGAGGGTGACAGGGTAGCTATCTGTAGTTTATGGCTTACCCTGAAAAAAGCAAATACCTTCCGCTTTGTTCTTCCCTAAACAGGACTTTAGGAAACCTGAAGTTTGGCTTCTTGAGATAAGCAAATGCAGGATGTGGTTCACATTCACAAATCACAACAAGCCTTCATAGTCTGTTTTCATTCACACTAAAGGGAGGAGCCAAGTACGAGCAATGTACTCATTCACAGTAAAGCACAAACCATGGTTTACTGTGACATGCAAACAAGGCCTGCATAGAACTTTTTTGAAATACCCCTCCAAATGCTTAACTTTGTCTGAAATGTATTCCAATGTTGTTTTTAAAAAGCATGAAATCATTTAGTGCCTTTATTGCCATGTATTGTGCAAAACCATTTTTCCTTCTGTTTTGTTTTTGTAAGGGGGGGGGAAATGTTCAAAAGCTCTGTTTTACGTATTGGCTTGAAGCTATCGGCACTGGTGTTTTTTGGAATGTACTTAGATGTACATCTTACTGACCCTTGCTTCATTGTTTCCCTGGCGGCAAAACAAGCTGTTCTGTTGGGCATGCAACACACATAATAATGATAGGAGATAATTTACTGTAAGGAGCACCAGTTCAGCAAATCCTTCCTTGAAATGTTGTCCTTAAACAAATAAATGAAAAACATTGAACACTCTTAAAAGAATTAATTCAGTTGCATTTAAAACAAAAAACAGCAACAGCTTTCACCATTGTGTTTTACACAGTCTAGATTTTTACTTTACCCATTGTGCTTCCTTAGGGCTCATATCCATCTGTAATTAGGTGCCTGTAGAAAGGGCTGCGAACAAAATTAGCAGCTAAGGGAACTGGGTATTGTGTGGAGCAGGGTTTCCCAAATGTGGGTCTCCAGCTGTTTTTTTACTATAGTTCCCATCATCCCTGACCACTGGTCCTGCTAGCTAGGGATGATGAGATTTGTAGTTTATTTATTTCGTTATTTATTATTTTTCTTAATGCTTGATTGGTTTTAAAAACAAAACATACAAATACAAAACAAAACAATACTCAACGATCAACAAAAGGCAATCCAGGATCAATAACACTCATTACAAAAGAAAAGAAAAGATTGAATTCCCATGTCACGAATTCCAACATGACTTCCAATTCCCCCATTGTGATTCCTAATTTACATTATGAGTGCGCACTTAACTTTATCTCTCCTAGGTTATTCGGTTGTGTTAATTTTGTAAACTTCTCTTATTTCATGCAGAAATCAACTGAGGCCTGCCAAAGAACGTAGATTATTACAATGTCCTTTTAAGTATTCTCTGTAAACATTCCACTCACTATTAAATATTGGATCTGTATAGTCTCAGAAACTTGCTGTCAATCTTGCTAGCTCTGCTAGCTCTGCACATTTTATTCTGCCAATCTAATTTTGAGGGAGTAGAATCTCCTTTGTAGTTCAACAGCAGCTGGAGACTCAAGTTTGGGAAACCCTGGTTTTGAGAAGGGGAGATTTGAGGCAGAGCTCCCTCCCACCCAGCCCCCAAATGGGATCAGCATAGGGCTTAGTGCAGTCCTGATCGTCCCTATAGATTCATATTTGGAAGGGACCTTGAATGACCTTGGGGGCCAATCTGTAATGGGGAGCCGGCATGGTGCCCTCCAGATATTTTTGGACTCCTCAGCTGTTGGCCATGCTGCCTGGGGCTGATGAACATTGAAGTCCACAACAGCTGAAGGGCCCCCACATTGGCCACCCCTGATCAAAATGCCCCCCACAGCAGGGTTTCCCAAACTTGGGTCTGCAGCTGTTTTGGGACTACAACTCCCATCATCCCTAGCTAGCAGGACGAGTGGTCAGGGATGATGGGAACTGTAGTCCAAAAGCAGCAGGAGACCCAAATTTGGGAAACCCTGCTCTGACAGAACCAAGGTTCCCCTGTAAATCTTGTGAAATAAATCTGAAAATTCATTATTATTAGTTATTTGAAAATTAATTTTTTAACCCTTTGGTTTCCACATACCACAAAGCTGAGGGATTTTTTTTTTTTTTACAATGCAATCCTATATGCATCTGCTCAGAAGCTAATCCCATGGGATCCAAACAGGCTTACTGCCAGGCAGGTGAGTGTGGAGTTGCTGCTTAAATGACTTGAGTTGTTTTTGAAAACTTTACCCTAGAATATCTACCTGGGCTTATTTCTGCTTTCTGCAAAGTCCATCCTACCAAGCATTAATCTTCTCATCATTTACAAAGCATTCTTTACAGGATGAAGGATGCAATGCCATATTAATAGGAATTACTTCCTTATGAAATACTTGGGGGCAAGTATTTATGATACCGTGCAAGTGATAAATAGAATATGCTGATAGGATTTGCATGGCAAATATTTTACAAAATATGGGATGTTTCCAATGTGTAAATCTTCCTTTTGCATAACTGAACAACATATTTCTGGTTGGAGTACCAGAATCAAATGGATTAGAAATTTAAGTTCATTAAATCTTCATCATAATTGCCATGCTGCCATTTCAGTTTTATATTCCATGCATTGCAATTCTGTGACAGATGCTTTTCATGTTCTCCAGTATCAACAGTAAATTATTATTATTATTATTATTATTATTATTATTATTATTATTATCAAAATCTGTAGAGACAAATTGCCTCCTAGCTATCAACAGCACTCTTTATTCAGTCTTCAAACTGACACCCTAATCTTAAAAAACAATTGCATACTTGGCCATTGACACTATAATATTGGTGTAAATTGTCTGTGTGTGTTTTAAAATTGCACTGGTGCTGGTGAAAATTGTGCTAGAGACAGACAGATGTAAACAAGCATTAACCAAACAATGCGAATCCCAGCCAATGCCCCAAGCTTTCCCTGTGTTCGCTGTGCACTTAATTAAATGAAAATTAATTAATGTGGCCTTCAGTACCTTAACTATTGATTTGCTAAAGAAGCAGGGTTTAGGAAGAGATAACAAGGAGATATTAAGACCCTTCAGCATTTCTTTTAAGTATAGTCCGATAGACGATAGTAGCAGATAGCAGGTAATGTGACCAGATCAGGTTCTCAGACTTTGGCTGGTAAATTTACATTTTACATGAAACAAGTTCATAGGTACACAAAATCCATTAGCTCTCGGCCAGGCATGGCCAAACTTGGCCCTCCAGCTGTTTTGTGACTACAACTCCCATCACCCCTAGCTAACAGGACCAGTGGTCAGGGATGATGGGAATTGTAGTCCCAAAACAGCTGGAGGGCCAAGTTTGGCCATGTCTGCTCTAGGCAATGCCTTAAGACCTGGCCTCAACCTTGTGTTTCCTGTTACTGTTTTTCCTTCCAGGTTTCAGCCTCAGCCAATTTTGAGTACACTGTTTATCAGCAAATAAGTAAGGGCCCTGGATTGATCTGTCTAGCCGCCAGTCACTGGAACAAACTCTTAAATAACAAAAAGCTATTCTCTCTTATTCCACCTTTTGATTCACTCGCAGATGATATTTGAAGTGCCATATTTGAGGGATGGGGGATGTTGTTGTTGTTTTGTATATGCCTGTGAAAGAGGTCTGTAATATCAATTTTCCTGCCTCCCTTATCATTGTCCAAAATGTGAACGTTGGGTTTATTATTTGAACGGTAGTATCCCATGACTGGTATTGTTCGGTAAGAATCATTGATGTTTGGGATCTCTTGCCATCCTTCGTCTCTCAGCTTGGCACCAAAGTGTGTTTTCGCTCTTACTGCTGCCCTGTTTGTGGCTGTCTCACATTCAGATGATCTAAAGTTTCTTGACGTTTATTCTCGTGCCTTCAAATCCGTTGTTTCCCCCCTAAATTGTCCTCGCGGGTTGTGAAAGTGATGTCCGTCAAGGAACCTTCTGTCATTTTCTCCAATGTTTTTTTTTCTCTTTATGGTAAACTCTTCTGACAAGATTTTCTTGAGCCGATACTGTACTGTTTTTTCCAAAACAAAACTGTGACTGGACTATTCATAATGTGTCGGAAGAACTGAGGGAATAAACAAATATCTGTATATAAACGAACTTGAATCTCATGAGGAAAAATCGGGGTGCTGCTTCCTCCCCTCTTCATTTACAGCAAACGTTCTTACTGGCCTTTCAGTAGCGGAGGAAGTCAGTCCAAAATGTGGTCAAAAACAATGGAAGTTTTCTGCTCCGTGACAAAACTGTGAGATCTGTCTTCACGCTCTGCAGCAGCTTATCAGCTGAAGAATTCAACCCACCTCACCTTCCAGCTGAAAAAAACGCCTCTAATTATAGTGTTTCCAATACAAATATATATGTATGTATGTATGTATGTATATATATAGCTAGCTAGATATTTTGAAAACTGAGAATAATTGGCTTCCAGGGAACTTGAGTGCACACGAGCAGAGAGAGTAAGTTGTAGAATACAGCTCTGGTACACTGCTTTAAAATAAATGGAACAATAGTGGAAAGTGAGGGGAAATTAGGACTGTTAGTGAATACAATACAATGGGCACAGAGGCCTGCTAAAATGCATTTGCAGTCAAGCAATAGTGTGCCCTCTGTTCTCCCTTTCTTCTCCCTCCCCCCTCAAAATAATAAAAAAGACCACAACACCAGCACATCCCATGGTATAAAGTATTTATTTTTAAGACTTGGCTCTAATAGGACGGAATGCAAGCAGCATTAAGTGCCTGGTGTGTTTGTTTGTTTGTGTGTGTTTGTTTTAACTGTCATGGACGAAGGCCTTTATAGAGTGATCCCAAGCAAACAATCGCATTCTGCTAATACATCCATCCCTATGTTTGGCCCAGAAGAGAGAAGCGATCTGGCTTAGAATCACCTAAATACTGGAGTGCGAGTATAAAGTGTGCCAAACAACTTGTTGGGGGGGGGGGCGACCCTGAAATGCATATAATGCTTGTAATGATCTGTAGGAACTGATTATATTGCAAAGCATGTTAGAGCTGCAGGGAGTTTTAACAGTATCCTCTCTCTTCTTAGGCTGTGTTTACATTCCCTTTCACTGCGATCGCAGAGCCGCTTTGTCAAATCTGTGTTCACACAATGTTGGCCCAGACGCGTATGTATCCTGAACTTCATTACAAAATACTATTGTTTGATGCGTTGTTTATCAAACCAGCTTCACACCAGTTGGAGCCCTCAAGCGGTTCCTAATTTGTCTCTAGCCCACCTGGCATGTTCAGCAATGAATTGAAGCTGTGCTGAGGTGAACAGCTATGGGGAGGAGGGAGAGCTGTGGAACACACAGCGGGGGTACACAACTTCGCTGCGCTCTTAAGGCAGTAATGTGAACACATCCTTAAGTTGATTCTGCCAGTGGTGCTTCATGTGGCGGCAAGAAAGGCAACCAATCGGGAAGGAACATCCTTAAGTGAAAATGTGCCTCCACTATCAGAAGCTCCCCAGTGCCCAGTGGCGTAGCTAGGTGCTCAGGTGCCTGGGGCAGGGTGCACACCCTGCAGTCAGGGGCAAAGCGAGCAGGCCATGGAGATGGGGCAAGCTGCCCATGGGAGCAGGGCGAGCCAAGGCAAGGCGTGCTGCGTCTGTTGGCTATTTGCAGATTAGTTGCGCTGCAGAAAGCATGCTGGGGAGAACAGACATTACAAGGAACTCAAAAATAACTTCAGCTAATAACAATAACAAAAACTCATTTTACACTAAATGTATCAATAAGCATGATCCAACCACCAGGGTACTGAGAGAGCTAGGTGCTGCTTGCTCTTTATATACTATACTCAACAGCTTAATTAACATAACTTAACAGCACCTGCTATACTGCTTCACAGCCGTAAAACTAAGTCACGTTATTTGCTCTGGCCCTTAAAGAAATACGCATGTTGTGGAACAATAATGAACCTTCAAATTTAAAGAGACCATTCAACAGCGTTGAGCCTCTCTACAGCCCCTGTAGGGCGGCTGAGATGGTGGGCAGATGCAAGCCCCAAGGTGCTCAAAAAAGCAGCGCAGAGCTTGCAGGCAGTCCGCCCGCCGCCTCCCTCTCAGGAGAGACAAGTGGCTCAGGCACACTGCAGGCCTCACGGTGTGACGCCCAGTGCCCCCTGCCTCACCTACGTATGCCTCGGGATTAGGCAGATTCATGGAGATGAGGGTTGTCGAAGGCTATTGGCTATAAAGGCTGTGCTCTGCCTGCAAAACTGGAGGCAGCAATCAATGCTTCTTGTTTCTGGAAATCACTCAAGGTGAGACTGCTCCTGCAGTGGCGGTAAGAAGGGGCGTGTGGTGGGTGCGGAGTTATTTTTTCAAAAACACACATTTTTGCCATTTTGGCACCTCCCCCCTCAGTGATGACACCTGGGGCAGACCGCACCCACCACACACCCCTTCCTACGCCATTGCCAGTGCCAACACAGACCTAAGAGTTGGTTAAATAAGGGATGGCATCCAGTCTCAGTGTTGGGCCTACACAGGGACTTGACCTTAACATTCCAGACGGTTGCAAAAGATCGCTCTAAAATGGCCACAAATCTGTCTACCGAAAATCGGAAGGTTGATAGGCTCCTAAAGCTGTCTTGCATTCTTGCGGCTGTATTCTTTTTCTACGTCCGGGGACTGAAATGTGAAGCACTGTACAAAACAGAGCTAGTTTTAGCCTTCCAAGCTATATCATAGCATTTATTTTGGTATATTACCTTTAGAAACTTGCATGTAGAAAACAGTTCTGTATAATACACTGAAGTTACATTATTGATTTGGTCGACTCCCTTTAGGAAATTCCATGTTTTGCTGTTTTACATCTCTGGATTTTCACAATAAAAAAAATATAACACAATAAACAATGCCTTTATTAACTTGCTTGTTTGTGAAGGGGGAGAAAGCCCAAATTTATAAGATTGTTTGGAACATGCAAGCGAGAGAAGACTGGCTTCTGAATTAATGCCTAGCACAGGCATGGGGAAAGGCGTGAACCTCCAGATATTGTTGGACTTTAATTCTCCTCAGTCTCCGCCAGCATGCCCAGTGCTCACGGATGGTGGTAGTTGTGGTCTAATAACATTTCATGTGCTTGTAGAACTGTAGTGTTCAGATGGATCCCCAGTGGTCATCTAGTCCAACCCTCTAGTTGATGCAGGGGAGCAGCACTAGGGGGAGGGGTATTTAACCTTTTCCCCATGCTATTTTCCCAAAGGAAATTCCCCCCTGCTCCATTATCAGGCTGCCAAGTCTTCCATCACTGCAGACCTCCCAATTGTCCCTATTTTCCAGGGACAGTCCCAGATTTACAGAAGCTGTCCTGGTTTCAGATTTTATCCTGGAATCTCGCGCTTTTCTTTGAGGTGTCTTTCTTTAACAGAGAAATGTTGGAGGGTATGGAGTTATCCGACCCCTGAGCCGTCTAAAGGCAGCCCTGTATAGGGAAGTGGGTTTTTTATGTTTTAAGTTTTTATATATACGTTGGAAGCTGCCCAGAGTGCCTGGGGCACCCCAGACAGATGGGCAGGGTATAAATGGTAAAACTGTTGTTGTTGTTGTGGAATAGGACATCCCTTTTTGCATCGGAGAAAAATTGTAGGGTCTGCCACTGCAGGAGACACACACTGCTCACACCTGGCATTTCTTGGCTTTGCTGCTCCTCCTCCTGGCTATTGCTTCCTGCTCACTTGGCCTCCCTGAGCACTGATGCAGTGACCAAGGACAAGATACAGCAGCATCTTTCACTCATCACACATTCTTCCTCTGGGCAGTTTGGGAGATTAGGCTCAGGAGGTGGTTGGAAGCAGGCCCAGGGAGAGGCCATATCTGCACTATATATATCTGTACCACTTTAAAGAGTCACGGCTTCCCCCAAATAATCCAGGGAGCTGTAGTTTGTTGTTGTTGTTTCAGGGTTTTTTTTTTACTGTATTTGGTTTCCATCTTAAAATTTGCACTCATCATAATAAAAAAAATAAAAAGATTCCCATGAATCTTTGGGCTCCCCTTCACCCCTCCGTGGGTTCTATTATTAAACCTTTTCTACTGCTTCTTTTAGGGACATGGGTGGTGCTGTGGGTTAAACCACAGAGCCTAGGACTTCCTGATCATAAGGTCGGCGGTTCGAATCCCCGCGACAGGGTGAGCTCCCGTTGCTCAGTCCCAGCTCCTGCCAACCTAGCAGTTCGAAAGCACGTCAAAGTGCAAGTAGATAAATAGGTACCGCTCCGGTGGGAAGGTAAACAGCGTTTCCATGCGTTTCTAGTTCACCTGGAGGAGCTTAGTCATGCTGGCCACATGACCTGAAAGCTGTACGCCGGCTCCCTCAGCCAATAAAGCGAGATGAGCACCGCAACCCCAGAGTCAGTCACGACTGGACCTAATGGTCAGGGGTTGCTTTACCTTTACCTATACTGCTTCTTTTATGGTAGTCCAATTTTTAAATCTCCATTGTATCTATAGTTCTTTTTACATTTCAAGTGTTATCGGAGTCCTGCCAATGATTTTGACTGTTTACATGGTCTCCAAGGTAAACTATAAATTCCCCCCACTCCTTATTGAAGTTTTGGTC
This sequence comes from Podarcis melisellensis, assembly GCF_964234715.1. Lineage (NCBI taxonomy): Eukaryota > Metazoa > Chordata > Lepidosauria > Squamata > Lacertidae > Podarcis > Podarcis melisellensis. The sequence continues at coordinate 15,772,103 of NC_138541.1, read as the reverse complement.
TTCCTGATTTCTGATCTTTCCAGTCATTTTTGCCATTTCGGCATACTCCATCATCTTAGTCTGCCATTCTTCTCTGGTACAGACTTTCTCTTCTTTCCATATCTGGGCTAAAGGGAGCTATAGTTTGTTAAGGGTTCTGAGAATGTGTTAGGCGATCCCTACTTACCTCACACAGCTACAGTTCCCAGAGTTCCCTGGAAGAGGGATCGGTTGTCAAACCACTCCAAGGATTATAGCTCCGTGAGGGAAAGCGAGATCCCCTAACTACTCTCAGCACCCTTAAACTACCGTTCCCAGGATTCGGGGGGGCATGAGTCTTGAGAGTGGTATGCTACTGCTTTAAATGCACAGTGCGGATGAGGCCCGAGTGACAACACAGCACTGGCCATCCCACAAATCACATCAGCTGCAAGGAGACATTTGTGCCGCTTCATCTGAGGAGCGATTGCCGTCTCTGGTGCCAAGTAATATTTTGAGCATGAAATGTGCTGAAGGATCATTAGGGAGGCATTCCTGCTATGCTGGACTGGTGAGGCAATTGAATGCAGTGATGCGAGGGGCTGCTTCCTCGGGTTACTTCTGGAAGATGTGACAAGAAGAGACAATGGCACAAGGTTCTGGGTTCAATCCCTGGCACATCTAGCAAAAAAAGGATTGGGTAGGTATATAAGGGGGACGTGGGTGGCGCTGTGGGTTAAACCACAGAGCCTAGGGCTTGTCGATCGGATGGTCGGCGGTTCAAATCCCTGCGACAGGGTGAGCTCCCATTGCTCGGTCCCTGCTCCTGCCAACCTAGCAGTTCGAAAGCACACAGTGCAAGTAGATAAATAGGTACCGCTCCGGTGGGAAGGTAAACAGCGTTTCTGTGCACTGCTCTGGTTCGCCAGAAGCAGCTTAGTCATGCTGGCCACATAACCCAGAACCTGTACGCCGTCTCCCTTGGCCAATAAAGCGAGATGAGCGCCACAACCCCAGAGTCGTCCGTGACTGGACCTAACGGTCAGGGGTCCCTTTACCTTAGCTATATAAGGAACAAAAGAAACGGCCTTTTACTGAGCCAGGCCACTGGTCCATTTAGGTCAATATTGGTCTATACTGATTGGCAGAAGTTCCTGAGGTTTGCAGGACAGGATTTCCCAAACCATGCCTGGAGGTGCCAGGGATTGAATTGGAAGCCTGGGTATAAGGAATGCTCTCCACTGATTCTGTTCAACACAGGGCTTTCTGTTTGGCTGGAACTCATCGGAACTCAGTTCCAGCACCTCTCAGGTGTGCGCCATTGCCATTATAAGAGAACAAGGGAGGCGTTCGTGGTGAGTTCCGGCACATCTTTTTCTGCAAAAACAGCACTGGTTCCAGTTCCACACAATGTCAGAATAGGACCCACAGTGTGGTGGCCCCCTTTGGGACTCTTTCCTATCAGTGGCATGCGGTTAAACTTTTCGTAAGGGCCAGAGGGGCCAGCTTGCAAGGGCGATGGGGGGGACAGCCGCCGTGCATGTGAGCCTCCCTAAGCTGGCTAGAAGCTTCCTGAGCTTTGGAAGGAGGCACCAGGGGAACAGTGATATAACAACAACAACAACAATAATTTATTTATACCCTGCCCATCTGGCTGGGCTTCCCCAGCCACTCTGGACGGCTTCCAAAAAAATATTAAAATACTGTAATACATCAAACATTAAAAGCTTCCCTAACCAGGGCTGCCTTCAGATGTCTTCTAAAAGTCTGGTAGTTGTTCTCTTGGACATCTGGTGGGAGGGCGTTCCACAGGGAGGGCGCCACCACCGAGAAGGCCCTCTGCCTGGTTCCCTGTAACTTGGCTTCTCACAGCGAGGGAACCGCCAGAAGGCCCTCAGAGCTGGACTTCAGTTTCTGGGCAGAATTATGGGGGTGGAGACGCTCCTTCAGATATACTGGACCAAGGCCGTTTAGGGCTTTAAAGGTCAGCACCAACACTTTGAATTGTGCTCGGAAACGTACTGGGAGCCAATGTAGATCTTTCAAGACCGGTGTTATGTGGTCTCGGCGGCCACTCCCAGTCACCAATCTAGCTGCCGTGTTCTGAATTAGTTTCCGGGTCACCTTCAAAGGTAGCCCCATGTAGAGCGCATTGCAGTAGTCCAAGCGGGAGATAACCAGAGCATGCACCACTCTGGCGAGACAGTGCGCGGGCAGGTAGGGTCTCAGCCTAGATAGATCGGAGCCCAGCTTATAAAACACACTTGGGGGTACAGTCACAGAAGGAAAACAAACAATTAAAACAATGTACAACAATAAATTTAAAAACAATGTGCAACAATAAACTAACTCAGGGAGCTGACTCAGAGTCACCCATAGAACCGAGTTTGGGGATTTTCTTAACGAACTAGTTTGAGTTGGGATATGGTCTGTGCCTACAGATCTGCACACAGAATCTGGCGATCGTCCGGGTCGTCTTCTGATCTTTGCCTAACAGGAAAAGGTCGAATATTTGCTTTTCCGGGAGGTCAGAGAGCCTCACCAGTAGGGGATCAATGGTCTCACTACGTGCCTCTTCATAAAAGGGACATCTAAAGAACAAGTGCCTTGGGCTTCCTATCTCCCCCAATGAACAGGAGCGTATGGGACTTTTTTAAAGGCTCCTTCCAGGACCAGTGAGGGCAGGGCCGAGCTTCTGGCCAGTGGTTTTCAATCTTTTTGAGTCCACGGTGCCCTTGACCAGCCACATTCTTTCGCAGCTCCCCTATGGGAGCCACTTGCACTGGGATTCCATTGCAGGACGTGTTTAGTAGGGACACCCCTGTTCTGCTCCTGCCATGTTCTGCCCCCGCCCCTTTTGGCACAGCTTTTGGCCTGCGTGTGAGTGGGAAGCACATGTGTCAACAGCACATGCGGGGGGGAGAACCACACACTTGAGCGCCCTGCAGAACAGATGGGATATCTTAAGGATGATGGGCACTCAGCAGCTGTACATGCACGAGACACAACCAAGCAGGAAGTTCTCCTGCACTTTGAAATCAGTGGGAAGCCAAGCAATGCAGTGGCTGAGCTGAGCTGAGACACTCAACATGGCATCCCCTCTGTTAAATCCCTCCTTACAGAAGACCCATACACCACACGGCTGCTTGCATGCACTGTTGGGATTTACTTGTGAGCAGAAAACAGGAATCAAAGCAGCCCTCCTTCACTGGAAAGATCTCACCCTCCTTCCATCCCATACTAGTTATACCGGGCATTATAACCACAAGGGGCGATCGCTGGGAATGTGCATGGTTTTTGTCGTCCATCCTGCTCCCTCCCTCCACACCGCATCGCTGGGAAGAAGAAGAAGAGTTTGGACTTGATATCCCGCTTTATCACTTCCCTAAGGAGTCTCAAAGCGGCTAACATTCTCCTTCCCTTCCTCCCCCACAACAAACACTCTGTGAGGTGAGTGAGGTTGAGAGACTTCAAAAAAGTGTGACTAGCCCAAGGTCACCCAGCAGCTGCATGTGGAGGAGCGGGGAAGCGAACCCGGTTCCCCAGATTATGAGTCTACCGCTCTTAACCACTACACCACACTGGGAAGGACATGCAAGGAAGCAGGACAAGGAACGCAGGAGAAGTCTTCCCATGACACGTCACATGGGTGCTCTCTCTTGCCTTCTGGCACCTGCTAAAGACATTTCTCTGCTGAATGGAGATATTTATCTCAGTTTGTATCTGAATTTGGTTGGACTTGATTTCACGTATGCGGTGGTGTTCCAAATTGTGTATGTCCACACACAGAGAGTGAGAGAAGACAGCGTGGCCAATGGCAAGGGATCATGGGAGTTGTAGTTGAGCAGTGTATTGTAATATCACAGCTTAGCTATGCCTGGAGTAGAGCGTCCATCTATCCAGGAAAAAAAACAAAGGGCTGCAATCCTTTGCAGAGTAAACTGCCAGCCCAGAAGAAGCAGGACTTGCTTCTGAGTGAGGAGCTTGCATAGGATTGCTCTGCGAAAGAAAGAAACAAGAGCTTGGGTGTCTCCTGAGCAGCAAGCGATGGATGTCCATTGGCTCCACTTCCTTGTGGAATATGAGAAGCCGCCAGAAAGCTAGGCTCTATGGCCCATTGGTCTGATGCACTCCAGCTGTTTCTGAAGGGGGCCACACTGTGCTTCGTCTCTAAGCCAATATTTCTCTTTACGGTGTTTTAACAACAGACGTGCCAGATGGGAAGATGTTTGCCAAAGAGACCTCGGAGGTCAGGTTGTTTTTCTCAATGAATTACAGCATTTCTGCCTCGTCCAGCACTTTCAGGTTAGGCAAGTCCCTGCCTCAGCAGACAAGTCTCTCAAGCAAAGTGTTTCAAAAGTCGAGCATGTTTCCATCATGTTTACCCCCTGTTGCTTGAGTGGCAGCAGGCCTGGGTCCAAATAGGAGTTGACCATTGATGCCAAACCCCTCTCACTCTCCCCACAGATTGCTTCCAGATCACTATATTGCAGGATGAATTCAGGTGCATATTTTAGGTTTGCAGTAGATTAAGGGACTCTGTCACTCTGGAGCAACAAACCCACATTAAAATAAGAAATGGACTTTCGCAGTTTGGAAGGTAACAGTATAAGGAATCCAAGAAAAGCTGGTGGCAGAGAACAGTGTGTGTTTGCTTGGAAGAAAGCCCACCTGTATTCGTTCATAAAAACCCCATGTTGTGAGTTGCAGGATCAGTTCAGGCTTTCCCAAACTTGGGTCTCTCAGCTGTTTTAGGACTACAGCGCCCATCATCCCTAGCTAGCAAGACCAGTGGTCAAGAATGATGGGAATTGTAGTCCAAAAACAGTCAGAAGACCAAAGTTTGGGAAACCCTGGTCTAGATGATACCCTGTGTGCCCCTTCCAAACCTCGTGTGTGTGTGTGTGTGTGTGTGTGTGTTAGAATCTACAAGAAGAAGAAGAGGAGTTTGATTTGATATCCCGCTTTATCACTACGCGAAGGAGTCTCAAAGCGGCTAACATTCTCCTTTCCCTTCCTCCCCCACAACAAACACTCTGTGAGGTGAGTGGGGCTGAGAGTCTTCAAAGAAGTGTGACTGGCCCAAGGTCACCCAGCAGCTGCATGTGGAGGAGCAGAGACGCGAACCCGGTTCACCAGATTACGAGTCTACCGCTCTTAACCACTACACCACACTGGCAAGAAGAAAACCAGCCAAGCCACTTCCTTTCCTGAGATACGGTAATTACTTTGGCTGGCTCGTTAAGTACCATAATTAGCATGACCAAAGAAGTTGCCCTGTGCCATAGAACAAAGGGGTGGGTCTTCCAAGAACAATAGCCAGAGGGGTAAAATACAGGGGGGGGGCTGGAGAGGGAAAGAAGTGTGAAGTTGTTTTTGTAGCTCTGCACTGGACTTTGGAGCTTCCCTGGGAACCGAATGGGGAAGCAAGCTCTGTTGGGTTGTTAATGCTGTGAGCCCCTCCATCCTGTGCTCAGGTTGTGCCATATCTGTAAGTAAAACCATATATCCTAAAGAAACTGCCGTCTCCTGATGGACTATATGGAATTGGCAGAAATGACTGGCAGAATCCGAGACCTGGGAGAAGAGTTGGTGGAAGAAGATTGGAAGAAATTTAAAGACTATCTGCAGAAACACTGTAAAATTAATGAATGTTAAAATGATGTTGGATTGAAAATAAGTGGCATTAGCAACAAAGTTAATAAGAATATGCAAAAATGAATTAATAATGGATGGAAATATAGAGTTATAATATGTTAAGATATAGAGTTAAGATAAATGAAAGAGGGTAAGGATTTGCTGATCTGATTATGTAAATGGGAATACAAAAAGGGGAGGTGTGAGGAGGTCAAGGAAACAAGCTAATGAGTTTAAAGTTACAAAACATGGATTTGTTTTTAATTCTTTTTTATCTATTCATTTTTTGTATTTTGTATTTTTATTTTTTATTTTTTATGTATTTTTGTGAGTTTTCTTGGGTTTTTTTGTTTTTTGTTTCTTTCCATATGTCTTTCTTGTATTCTGTAAAGCTATGTTTTTGTAAAATCTTAATAAATATTTTATTTTAAAAAAAGACACTGCCGTCTCCACTGACCCTACTCCCAAGGAAACCCAACAGAGAGTATACATTGGAACCCCTTGGGTCTCTCGCCACTCAGAGATTGGGGTGGCACAGAGCTGGCCTGACCTTGAGGCAAGGGGAGACGTCTGCCTTGGGCAGCGGGATTCACAGGGGGCAGCAGATATGAGCTCCAAGGAATGCATTAGTGCTGAGCAATGTCTGGTTTTCAACATTGTGATATATACCACCAGTTAAACTTCACAATATACCAAGATATCACAACGTCTGGAATAAGGATGGAACTACGGTATGTAGAGGCAAACGGGGTAATGACCTGGTAACTGCTACTACTTAGGGAGGTCTAAAACGGATGCATTTTTACTTACCTTTAATGTTTGGTTACAACTCTTATTTTAGATTACAGAGCAACAGTGGCGGCAGCAAGAGAAGCAATGGCCGGCTTCACGGTTTTTCCCACAACATGGTTTTTTACATAGCACACACACATGGTGATTCACAATATATTGCCATATCAAATATTATGGAACCATTCCCACGATGTGTGCTTCCAGCAGACCCCAAAAAAAGAGGCGCTCCTATTCCCTTTACTACCAGTATTCTGGAGCCTTTTCTTTGCAAAACATCTTGCCAGCTACAATGTTTTCTAACCTAGTGGTGTTCTTAGTCCAGGAGTCCCAACTTGACCCAGTGGCCATGGGTGTCATGCAGCGTGCCTGGCCCTAGCACTGAAATATGTGGGTGCCTGAGCCCCTTCATGAGGAATTTTGTGGGTGCTTAGGCACCCACGGCCTCGGGGAGTTGATGCCTACGCCACAGTCTGAGCAAGCAGACAAAACCCGCCTCTCAACGGCTCCACAGGACGGTTTGTTGCCGAATTTGTCACAACATCCTCTGTTTGCTTTATCTCGCTCTCTCCTCGGCATGATAGCCAGCCAGAGGAGCTTTCACCTTGTATGGTTTTGTTCCCAGGGGAATTCTGGCTCCCTCCAACTGGCTCCCCTGGCCAAGGGAATTGAATCCACTTCAAAAATGCAACTGAAGTACATCAGCGCTGATCCGTTTTATTGCCCTGAGAGCCGTGACTCAGTGCCAGGACCTGACCTCATGTTCAAAATCTAACACTAATATAAAATTTTGTTTGAAATAGGCGTTGAAGGACAGAGAAGCTTCCCCCGCCCCCTTGTCAGGGCCTGCATGCCTACATTGGATAGGGCCAGTGATAAGCTGGGCTTAGACAGTAAATCGGGTCCATTAGGGAAAATAAGAAACTGCTCCACTCATCTCAGTCTGCTTTCAGCCAATCCCTGCCTGCCCGCTTTCTTACTGTTTGACCAGTCAAGTGGATGACTCTGTCTGTCCTTGGCTCTGGCGCCACCTGCTGTTCATCTCCCAACCTTCTGTCCTACCAATCCCAATGGGCACCAGTTGTCTGGTATTAGAGCAATGGGTGCTGGAAACAAAATAAAAAAGTGGACGGGCCACCCTTTTCCTCTTGCTTTCTTCTTCTGCCACCCCTTTCTCCCCATTTGCCCCCCTCCTTGCCACCTTCATGTAATACAGCTGAGAGCCACATGCACCCAGCATATCACAGGTTGCCTGGCCCTGCATGGGTGATGTACCCCAAGGAGTTTAGAGAAACAGTCAGCCAGCAGTGGAAGAGGTCAAGATACATGCACGCATCCTTTTATTTTCATGCTACCTTTCCATAGTTCAAATCATGCTCAGTTTGCATGGATTTTTTTATTTTTATGTTTGCAAACACAGCAAAATTAACAATGAATAAAACACTAAAAAGTACACAGCCAAACTGAACAATTTCCACATAAATCAAAGTAAAATCTAAAGTAAAGATCCAATAATAATAATAATAATAATAATAATAATAATAATAATAATATCAATAACAGCAACAACCCCCACCTGCAACGAAGCCGCCTAAACAATATCCAAGAGCAAGGGACTGTTTTTGTAGCTGGAGTCAGTCCAGGCCCTGCCCTCTCAGGCCAGTTGAAAAAAAAGGCAAGGAGCAGTCCTTCCAGGACTCACAGTCAAGATAGATTTTCTACTGCATGGAACAATGCAAGTTGTGTTGTTCAAGCAAGTCCTACTCAGAGTAGTCCTATCGAAATTAATTAAGTTGCATCAATTAACTTCAAACCAATAAAAAAAAACACTTCGGAGGGTTTACTCTTGAGTAGAACTTGTATTGACTGCCACCCAATGTCCCTAAGGTCTTGAGAGCAACTCAACGGCTTTGATCTGTAGAACTGTTACAGGTGATGCACATTGATGAAACCAATCTTTTAGTGCGACAGCAGTTACACTTTGGAACTCCCTGCCCATTTGGACTTCCCATGGATATGATATTGCCCTCTTTCGGACACCTGCTTAAAACATTCTTGTTTAGTTTATCTAGACATGTAAAAATAAGCATGCATTTTAATTTATTTTCAGCTTCCTGTTGATTCTAATGATCTTTTGAATATTTTTAAACCCTGTTTTTAACGGCCTGACCATTTTAACATTGATTTCTTTATTTTGCAACCCGCTCAGAGGCTTTATTACCATCAAGCAGTAAATAAAAACAAACTTTAACTGGAGTTCATGTTGATGGATACAATTAAAATAATAATAATAACCACACAAACAAGTTTAATATCCAAATGATCAATATTGCCTGCCCTGTTCATTGAAGACAGGAGAGAAAAAAGAGGGAGAAATAGACTAGGCTCCTCCCTGCGTTGGTGTTATGCCTGATGCCAAATGACTCCCAGGATTACAGCTAGAAATACATCAAAATGGTCTAAATGTTCTCTCGGCTCATTTGACCTATATCCTGCCTTCCAACTGACATGGCTAACCTTTACCCGTGAGAGCGACCAAAGGATAAAATCCATAAACTGCTTAGCCCTAAGAAGAAAAGAAATTCAGCTTTGATTTGACGGAAGCTAATCATGAGGATTCCAAAATGGCAATTAAATAAAAGACCGCTGGCAGAAGTCAAATGTTTTTTGGTCTCTGCATGTCCTGAGCACGGCCTCATTCTGCTCTCTTTTCCCCTCCCTTAAATGGCTACACTCACAAGCAACACTAAAGCAGGCTTCCCCAACCTGACGCTCTCCCAAGTGTTTTGGACTACAACTCACATCTGCACAGCTGGGGCTGATGCATAGTGGTCAACCGTCCCTTATTTGGCGGGAAACTCCCTTATCCCAGCGCCGTGTCCCGCTGCTGTCCCGGATTGATGATATCCCATAAATTTCCCGGGTTTCAAAGGAAGCAGCTCCTCTCCCTCCCTCCCTGCCGGCCAGGGAGGAGGGAGGCTCCAACTGTGTTGCTTGCACCCAATAAGGAGTCTAAGAACGACTGGGGGGGGGTGGAGCTTGCATGCCTTGTGCCGATCAAATCGGCCGCATTGCCTGGGGACTCGCCTTTGCTCAGCGCTTCCCAGTGGAGAGGTGACGGTGGTTTTCCTTGCTGCACCCCCTTTGCCGGGTTGCTGCACTGTGGGAACCACCGCTTGAGGCTTCATTTGGCTGCTGGCTGGGCTTTCTGCCTTTGGCTCAGAGGGGCTCAGAAGTTGAACATACCTGTGCTGGGAAAATCCCTTATTTTGGCTGCTGATCCCTTATTTTCGAGGCTGCTGGTCCCTTATTTTCAAATCTGTAAGTTGACAGTTATGGGCTGATGGGAGTTGTAGTTCGAAGCACCTTGAGGGCGCCAGGTTTGGGTAAAGCAGCTCTAAACACAGTTTCCTCGTTTCTAATGTTCTTGGGTCAGCTGGCATTGGATAAAAGGAGACTGTGGCAATCTGTATGGAAGCACTTATTTGCAGAAAACACCATGCAAGCAGAGATGAATGAAGGCTGAAGGAAGTGTCTCCACTGATCACGTCGGTCTTCCGAATACAGCCCTGATCCCCAGCTCTGGATGTGTATGCTGCTGTAGTTAGGAACAACTTAATCAGGCAAAGAGGTAGAGATCAGCACTTGCATTAGAAATAAATACTGCCATCTTCTGTTGACTGTGAGACAGATGAGCTATGGGTTAAAAATACTGCCCTGTCTGCAGTCTAGATTTTGCCTCTAACAGAGACAAAACAGCCTTTTTAAAAATGATCTTTTCCCTATCCTATCCGTGGGCATGCCTTTTCTCTCTTTGGGGTGGGAATGGCAGTTGTTGTTGTTGTTGTTGTTATTATTATTATTATTATTAATAATAATAATACCCTGGCCATCTGGCTGGGTTTCCCATTCTGGGCAGCTTCCAACAAAAGATTAAAAATACATTAAAACATCAGTCATTAAAAACTTTCCTAAACAGGGCTGCCTTCAGATGTCTTCTAAACGTCAGCTAGTTTTTTATTTCCTTGACATCTGATGGGAGGGCATTCCACAGAGCGGGTGCCACTACTGAGAAGGCCCTCTGCCTGGTTCCCTGTAACCTCACTTCTTGCAGTGAGGGAACCGCCAGAAGACCCTCGGAGCTGGACCTCGGTGTCCAGGCTGAACAATGGGGGTGAAGGTATACTGCAGGTATACTGCTTCAGGTATACTGGGCTGAGGCCATTTAGGGCTTTAAGGGTCAGCACCAACACTTTGAATTGTGCTCGGAAATGTACTGGGAGCCAATGTAGATCTTTCAAGACCAGTGTTATGTGGTCTCGGCAGCCGCTCCCAGTCACCAGTCTAGCTGCAGGATGTGGGGTAAGGGGTGGGGAGACTTTACTTCTGAAGCTGGGTGATGGTTATCCACACAGAATAGGGCCAGTCTATGGGTAACCCACCTCCCCGTCCCTATTGCAAGGATACCTAACCAAATTCAATACCCATACAGCCTGAATCCAGAGTCTCTCATCACCACCGAAGTGGCATAGAGACGCTAAAAAGAAAAGATACACATAAGCAGGTCTAGAGTAGGGATAGCGGAGAAATAAAGTTTTGTTTGCATTTTATGGGAGACTTATGCAATTCGCATTTCTAGAAACAATGTAAGAGCCAAAGTGTTGTGACGTGGGGTTTGTGATTTCAGCTCTCTTGACATAATATGCTGGAGACAGTTCTCTAGTAACACTTCTTTATTCAAGCAAACAAGACTGAGACTGAGGAGGGGAAAGCTACATTTATAGGGACAGGGAACTAACTAGAAAGGATACATTTTGGAGGGAACAATATCAGGCAATCACAGTCCTGCCTTTTGGAGGATCCAAATACAGCAGCTTAAATGAACCAATAGTAGCTGTACCCTCTGGAACCAAAAGGCAGTTACTTTACCCTAATGCAAATACAGACAATAATAATACAGACATAAAATCCTTTGACTCAATACACAACACAAAGCACAACAATTCATCACCTAGCGCTGAAGCAGTGCAGAGTATGTGTAGGGGGAACAGAGGGACTCAACGCACATGCGCACACCTTCCTGCCTCCGTTTGTGCATTAAGCACCCAGCTTCTTGGATGGATTTGTGAAGTCAGAAGAAAGGATCAGTAAGGAGCTAGCTACTCTAGCAAGCCGAAGCTTCATACTGAAAGCAACCTGCTCCAGAACGCTGCCATTTACTTCAATGGGATCAGAATGTTCTAAGGCTTACCTTTCGATCACATAGCTTACTATGAACCAGAGCTCATATCCGGATTTGTTTTCGCTTCCGGGGACTCAGCCCTGGGTCCTGTAAAAACAATAATTTAAAAGAGGGTGGAGGGAGAAATGTTTCTCTGAGCTTCCAAGCTACTGCAAATGACTTTTGGGTTTGTTTGTTTTTGTAAAATTTGTTGAAGAAGAAGCAGGGTAATGGAAATTCAAGAATTGTGAAGTTCTGCACATACGTTAAGAGCTAGTGTAGAGCTAGTTGAATGGGAACCTGAGGATCATCTGCAGGAATATGCAGCTGTCCCATACTGTGATCGGGTCTGCAATCTTGGCACTATCAGCACCACACTCTAAGCCACTGAGCTATCCAGTATTAATATAATAAATCAGGAAAAATGTGGCCCCATCCTGGTTTTTGATAAACCTGCCATCTCCCTGCACACGGACTGCTAGCAATTCAGGAAGGTGGATTTGAACCTAACCACCTCCCTGCTGTGAGGCACCCTTCCACCTGCAGGGACTTTTTTTTTTGTTTTGCTATTCTCTGAATTGATGCAGCCCAAGCAGGCCTGTATGACATGTTACCTCTGCATGTGTGAATTGGCTCTGAGATGGCTGGGCACGGTGACAGTAACCAAGAACTGGTATGGGCTTGTGACATTTGGCAGGCGCAAGTATAGAAACAGTGACAGGATGAATTAAAAGAATATAAAAAGCTTTTAACAAATATCCTGTGAAATAGTTCAGCCATGGCAAACTCCCGGTGGGAATAATTATGAGCTGTACAAATAGTCAGACACAAGTGTTCATTTCAGCGGAGCTTGACTTTCATTATTATTAAATGACTGAAGAGGAACTATATTATGAGCAGAGATCGGTGAGAAGGGCTGACAGCATTGCTACCTATTAATGAAAGGCTGCTGGAGGAACAAAGCACCGTCAAATGCTGGGGGAAAGAGAATAGATTATATATTTAATGACAGTTTTGTCTATAGTATTTTATGAGAAGCATATTTTCACTAATACAGTACATACAGTCTAATTCATGCTTCTTCATATACAGTGGTACCTCGGGTTAAGAACTTAATCCGTTCAGGAGGTCCATTCTTAACCTGAAACTGTTCTTAACATGATGGGGCCTCCTGCTGTCTCCGCGCTGCCGGAGCACGATTTCTGTTCTCATCCTGAGGCAAAGTTCTTAACCTGAGGTACTATTTTTGAGTTAGTGGAGTCTGTAACCTGACAGATCCAAGCATCTTGTCCACATCAAGCCATGGGTGTAGCCAAGGGGGGCAGCGAGGGGGGCCTAGATCCAGAAAAATTATCAAAAAGCATTGAAAGTACTTAATTATTTGAGGTTCTCCCCCACCACCACCCCCAGCAGAAGCCTGCCCCCTGTAATGTCCTCTTCATGGGGTATTTATACCCGTGATTTCCCAACTTTGATTTCCTAAAAAAAAATAGCTCCAGCCTCAAGCCTTAACAACTGAAACTCATCCAACACTATGGTACTTGACTGTGCTCTGGACATCCCATGAGAATCATCTGCTATGACAGCGGAGTCAAGATCTTGATGGATGCAAGCGATTTTATCCTCAAAACGCTTTGCAAATAAGTTACTGTGAGCTACCATTAGTCACCTCCTTTGGGCCAGACTGTGAAAGACCCTGAACTACACAAAAAAGCTATGCTGGACTGCACAGTGACGATGCAACTGAGGTAGCAAAGTATGCCTTCTTTGCTGTCTTCACAGCCATCAGTAGGCTTGATAATAAGCCCTCACCAGTGTTCGACTGCTCTCAACTAGAGTTTTCCTCCACTCACCTTCCAGCTGTCTCCCAGCTTGTTTCCTGGGTTGGTGTTAGGTAAAGGGACCCCTAACCATTAGGTCCAGTCGTGGACGACTCTGGGGTTGTGGTGCTCATCTCGCTTTACTGGCCGAGGGAGCCGGAGTACAGCTTCTGGGTCATGTGGCCAGCATGACTAAGCCGCTTCGGGCAAAACCAGAGCAGTGCACGGAAATGCCATTTACCTTCCCACCGCAGCGGTACCTATTTATCTACAGTGGTACCTCAGGTTACATACACTTCAGGTTACATATGCTTCAGGTTACAGACTCCACCAACCCAGAAATAGTACCTCGGGTTAAGAACTTTGCTTCAGGATGAGAATAGAAATCACGTGGTGGCAGCGGGAGGCCCCATTAGCTAAAGTGGTGATTCAGGTTAAGAACAGTTTCAGGTTAAGAACAGACCTCCGAAACAAATTAAGTACTTAACCTGAGGTACCACTGTCCTTGCACTTTGACGTGCTTCCAAACTGCTAGGTTGACAGGAGCAGGGACCGAGCAACAGGAGCTCACCCCGTCGCAGGGATTCGAACCGCCGACCTTCTGATCGGAGAGCCCTAGGCTCTGTGGCAATGGCTGAACTTTGAGAGGGAACTGTCCTTCTGTGGGGGTTTTTTAAAGGGAAGTGCCTTTGGTACCTTCAACACGGCGAAATGCATCTGATGAAGTCCGCAAAAGCATACGATGCCACAATGAATCTGTCAATCTTTTAAGGTTCCCCAAGAACTCTTTGTTGTTTCTTAGACTGAAGTGTCAGCTTCTGTGCTGCTTCTTAACTGCTAGGCAGACCCAACGCAAACACGCAGTCTAGTTTCATTTGTGTAAGAGCAAATGAAGGCGCTGGGTGGAAAACGAAGGGGAAAGTACATTAGAGAGGATTAGGCAGAGGGTGGTTTCATACAATTATCACCCTCCCCCCTGCAATGGAGTGGGGAACCTTTTCCAGCCAATAGGCTGCATCCGTACCTCAGCAACTTTGAGGTGAGGGCCACTTACCAGTGATGGGAAGGGCCAGAGACAAAAAAGTGGTTGGAGTAAAGGGATGTAACTCTTACTGTTGCCCAGAGGCTAATTCCACCAGTGTAACAGGACCTATCAGCACTGGCATTCTGACGGCTCCTGAAGGCGCACCTGTTTAAGCAAGCATTTCCCTCAACTAGGGTTTGAGTTTTATTTGACTGCTATAAGCTGTATTTGGTTAAAAAGCAGTTCTGAATCGTATTTTTAATTGCTTGCTTTATTGTATATTTTAATGCCCAATGGAATTACGGCACATTTTAATTATATATTGGTTTTTTATAGTTATAAATAGTTCAGTAGCCATTTGGGCATATAAGCAGTAGATAAATAAAGAAGAATAATTCATAACAATTCCAGTCACACAAAAGACAGAAGTTTCGACACACATTTTATTTATGTCATGAACTGGCAGGACAATGGAAAGGAGGAAGAAGAGGATCCTGGCGAGGGGGTGTGGCCGTGGCTGGTACACCCCGGGGGCAAGCTGGGGGGCGGAGAAGGAGATGTTGGGGGCATATGAAATACTCATGGGGAGACAGAGGGTGGCAAGGGGATGATAGTCAGTGCACAGGAACCAGAGGAGAACCCTTCACCAGAGCCAGAGGGGCCCCTCTCTCCACGAACACGGTGGGCTCTGAGGCATAGGGAGCAGTGTGAGGTATGCTCTACAGGGATGTCCAGTAAGGCAACACGGTGACCAAGTACAACAATGCGATGTCAATATGAACTCTTGATATAATCTATACAGAATATGGACAGTGTGAAATATATGAAATATGCACTCTCTGCAAAATCAAATAAACAGAAATCTTATAAATCTCTGAAAGTCACAAAATATGCACTCTTGATGGATTCTTTAGAAAACATAGAACCAAATAAACATAAGTCTTATAAGTCTCTGAAAGTCTTTGTAGACTATGCAAGTCTCTGAAAGAAGCAATGGGTCAGATTCTTATCTGGTAACAACAAGCCGAAAAGCTTTGTTTTGTGACGTCCAACACTGCCGAGGTAGACCGCAAACAGACGTAGTGAACAGTAATTCTGGGTATACCCACTGTTTCGTGGAAATCTTCAGCACAGCAGAAGGATACAGAAATGCTTCATAAACCCATTGATATGGTGAATGGAATTGTATAACGACGACTGCTATGGAGCACTGGTCATAAAGTTAAGGTAAAGGTAAAGGTACCCCTGCCCGTACGGGCCAGTCTTGCCAGACTCTGGGGTTGTGCACCCATCTCACTTAAGAGGCCAGGGGCCAGCGCTGTCCGGAGACACTTCCGGGTCACGTGGCCAGCGTGACATCGCTGCTCTGGCGAGCCAGAGCTGCACACGGAAATGCCGTTTACCTTCCCGCTAGAAAGCGGTCCCTATTTATCTACTTGCACCCGGAGGTGCTTTCGAACTGCTAGGTTGGCAGGCGCTGGGACCGAGCAGCGGGAGCGCACCCCGCAGCAGGGATTCGAACCGCCGACCTTTCGATCGGCAAGTCCTAGGCGCTGAGGCTTTAACCCACAGCGCCACCTGTGTCCCACTAAAGTTATGTTATGTCATAAAGTTATGTTATGTCATAAAGTTATGTTATGTATAAATGAAGATGGCTACTGAACTATTTATAATTGTCTGGCTACAGGGATGTCCGACAGGTCGATTGTGATCTACCGGTTGATTGCGTAGTGTCCTTGGTCAATCGTGGTCGATCGCGATACCCTGATAACCTCCCCACCCCCGAAAGAAAAACAACAATTCTGGTCAATTCAATGGGTGGATAACTGCCAGTTGTTTTTTTTACAGTGGGAGTAGATCGCAACTTCTTGGAAGTTGGATGTGCCTGCTCTAGGAGGCTGAGGCAGGCAATGGATCACAGCCCAGCTCCCTAGCTGGCCAATTGAGGCTTGCTAGCTCTGGGAGGAGGTGTTTGATTTCTCAGGCTCAGGACAGGTGAGGGTCACGTGCCTCATCAAGCCCAGATGCTGCAATCAAGATTCAATGTATAAAAGTGAAGCAGAGCTGTGTTGCTCTGTCTGTTTAGCTTCTCACATTGATGGACCTCGCCTTGGATTTTCCAGGAGCAAAGTGTGACTGTATATGCCAGTGGGGACTTGTCTCCAGGTTTGCCGGGGGTTCAGGACTTTATTCACTCTTAAATTTATATCGCTCCTTTCATTCAGGGAGCTCAAGGCAGCAAAGGTGCTTCTTCCGTGCCTCATTCCACCCCCTGTCCAGAAGAACCCAGTGGAGTGGATTAGGCTGAGAGACATTGACTGGCCCAAGGTGGTCCCATGAGTTTTGTGGCTGAGTAGAGATTTGAACCCTGGTCCCCCTGGTCCTAGTCCAATGCATGCAATCGGTATTTTGAAGAAGACCTATGCAAGCAGAAGCACCATGGAACAGCACCGCTGATAAAGTGTGGCCCCGGTAGATCCAACAGAGCGTACACCCTTACACCCTTACAACAGAGCTTACATCCTTACACCCTTTAGGAAATGAATAGGCTTGGGTGAGTTGGCAGAAGAAATGAAATCTTCACACAGGAATTGGATCAGTCCAAAAGGTGGACTCTTGAGTCCCATGGACTGCAAGAAGATCAAACCGATTCATTCTTAAGGAAATCAGCCCTGAGTGCTCACTGGAAGGGCAGATCGTGAAGCTGAGGCTCCAATACTTTGGCCACCTCATGAGAAGAGAAGACTCCCTGGAAAAGACCCTGATGTTGGGAAAGATGGAAGCACAAGGAGAAGGGGACGACAGAGGACGAGATGGTTGGACAGTGTTCTCGAAGCTACCAACATGAGTTTGACCAAACTGCGGGAGACAGTGGAAGACAGGAGTGCCTGGCGTGCTCTGGTCCATGGGATCACGAAGAGTCCGACACGACTAAACGACTAAACAACAACAACAAAAGGTGGTGGAGGTAGAGAAAATGAGCATCTTGTGGCCCGAAATCAGGATATCTCGGAGCCCTGCAAAGAAAACAGCCGGGAGTGGGGTAGCTTTGCAGGCAGACGTCTTCAGACCAGCTTCCTTCCTTGCACGAAATCCTTGGAAGTAGCAAGACGTCGGCGACTCTTAAGTCCCGGGTCACATGACCCTTCCCAGTCCGCCAATGCAAGAGTCGCTGGCTCAGATTTCAGTTCCAGGGTCTTGATTCCAGCCATGTGCATGCAAAGCAGGAAGGAGAGCTCGAAAAGTTTTGGGGAAAACGCTTGAGGGCTGCTGGACGTTTTTGTTTTCTTTTCTCCCGCGGAGCCGCAGCAGAAGGCAAAGTTGGAAGAAAGCTTTCCGTGTCTCGCGAGGGAGGCTTTGCCTTGAGTCTCCAGCAGTCTGCTTAATGCCTTCATCCAATCTTCATTACTTCTTCCAGACACTCCGGAGAGAATGGGGGCAGGCGCATTAGCCATCTGTGTGAGTACGAGGCGGCGGGCTGCGCGGGGAAAGCGAGGGAGGCTCTCTCTTGCAAATGGGTGCGCAATTGCGCGCAAATGGGTGCCTGCGCGCGCGCTCTCTCTCTCTACGCCCACCCACGACGTGGGGGGAGGGGGGAATATTGAGCGCAGTCTAACATTTTGAATGGTGCAATAAAGTGGTTTAGTCAGTCGGTGTGTCTAGATCTGTTGTCTTACAATGTGGGAGACTTCCAGGTTGTGTGTGTGTGTGTGTAATTTTGGGGGTATTTTTTAATAGGTGCAAAACAGAATAAATAACATCGGAGCCATGGATTGGGTGGGGGGGTGCATATAGAGAAGAGATGAAAAACCAAACATTGGTTTAGACATGTATAAAAAGCATTTTGTTTTTCCAGTGTTAAGCTTATGTTCAGTTCATTCCGTTTCTGCTGTTATTTCTCAGCCTCAAAAGTCAGCCCTTCTCTGCCTCTCTTATTTTATAATCTACGTGATTCGAAATTAATTGTACAGCAATTCCACCTAGGAGATGTAGCTTGCCTCCTTTGTTTTGATGAAGAGGCTTGGGGGGGGGGGTTGATGCTGTTTAGATTCTGGGTGTTTGATCAGCAGCACAATTAACACATAGACTCAAAAGTAAGTGTCACTGAATTCATTGGGCCTCAGTTCCGTCCTCCCACCCAATGTATAGAACTGCAGTTCCAGTAGTATTTTTAAAAATCTATTTTTGCACCACAACTTCTATTTTGTTTATAACTATTTCCCGAAATTGTTTCAGTAGCTTGTAGTTAAGCACTTTGCCGTTCTTGGTTTATTTTTCATTTAAAGTCATTGTATAAGTGCCAGGTTTGCATGTAAAATAAAGGGTCTCCGTAAAAGGCGGATCTACACGGATCCTCATGGATCCTCCACTTTTTAAAAAATAACTCCAACAAATGCAGTGTCAAATCACACCTAGAAGGCACGCCTACAAACTGGACTATAAAAAACGTGGATCCAACACTTTGCCACGCTGCAGCACCACAAAAACATGGATCTGAGGCACGGATCCTCATGAATTCATATGATTTTTATATGGAAACAAAATAAAAACACCATGCTACTGTAGACCACATCTTAGTCTGTAGGAGGAACCAAAAAAATCACGCATCCACTGTTTCGTGGTGCCGCAATGGCGCAAAAACATGGTTAAAAAACACGGATCCTCATGAATCCTACTGATTTTTGCAATAGATCAGCCCAAACTCACTGTCAAATTACACATCATGTCCAGGGGCACAGCATCCACCACAGAAATCACGGGTCCATGGCTTCCTGGCCATATCGTGGCCCAAAAACGTGGTTTTCAAGAACAGATCCTCATGGATCCTCACACTTTTTGCGTTGGGCAAACCCAAAGTCACTGTCAAATGACATATCATAGCCAGGGGCACAGCCTACACCACAGAACACTCGGATCCACTCCTGCCTGGCCATACCGTGGCCCAAAAACGTGGTTCCGAACCACAGATCCTAATGGATCCTCATGATTTTTGCACTAGATCAGCCCAAAGCCACCATCGGATCAAACATCATGACCAGGAGCACAGCATGCAACACAAAAATCACGGATCCACGACTTCCTGGCGAAACCGTGGCCCAAAAACGTGGTTCCGAACCAGGGATCCTCATGGATCTTCACACTTTTTGCACTAGATCAGCGCAAAGTCACTGTCAAATCACACATCATTTCCAGGGGCACAGCTTACACCACAAAAAACTCAGATCCACAGCTTCCTGGCCACTCCATGGCCCAAAAACAAGGTTTTCAAGCACGGATCCGCATGGATCGCACGTTTTTTGCATTGGGCTACCCCAAACTCACCGTCAAATCACACATCATTCCCAGGGGCACAGCTTTCACCACAAAAATCACGGATCCACGGCTTCCTGGACACTCCAGGGCCCAAAAACGTGGTTTTCAAGCACGGATCCTCATGGATCCTCACGCTTTTTGCACTATATCAGCCCAATGTCACCGTCAAATCACACATGATTTCCAGGGGCACAGCCTGCACCACAAAAATCACGAATCCACGGCTTCCTGGCTACTCCATGGCACCAGAACGTGGTTTTCAAGCACGGATCCTCATGGATCCTGTGATGGTTATGGGTGGGTTACTCGTGTGTAAACTACCTCCACTTCAGTTAGATCGTTTGCTCAACCATGTTTAGGGTTAGAGCTCGCCCTCCGTGACCTGTTAGTCAATTGCAGAATCCGTCAGTGGGCGTTTCTTGAATCTCTTCCAGCATAAAAGCTGTTTGACTCCAAGTCTCCGCCTGTGTTCCCTGCGCGGAACGCGTCAGCGCAGGTAAGGGGGCGGCAAGGGCGTGCCAGTGCTCTCTCCGCTGGTCTCGGTTGAAGGGTCTCGGAGCCCTGACACCGATTCCTCCATCTTCCTCTCCTCTCTATTGGTGTCACACTGAATTCCTCCCCCCCCCCCCGACTGGTTCCCTCTCCGGTATCGCTCTGGAGCCCTGCCTCCGCTTTTCTCTCTGATGTCAGTTCCCTGACAGATCCTTACACTTTTTGCATTGGGCCAACCCAAACTCACCGTCAAATCACACATGATGTCCGGAGGCACAGCCTGCACCACAAAAAACTCAGATTCACGGCTTCCTGGCCACTCAGTGGCCCAAAAACGTGGTTTTCAAGCACGGATCCTCATGGCTCCTCACACTTTTTGCGTTGGGCAAACCCAAAGTCACTGTCAAATCACACATCATAGCCAGGGGCACAGCCTACACCACAGAAAACTCAGATCCACTCCTGCCTGGCCATACTGTGGCCCAAAAACGTGGTTCCGAAGCACAGATCCTAATGGATCCTCATGATTTTTGCACTAGATCAGCTGAAAGTCACCATCAGATCAAACAGCATGGCCAGGAGCACAGCATGCAACACAAAAAAATCGGATCCACGGCTTCCTGGCCACTCCATGGCCCAAAAACGTGGTTTTGAAGCATGGATCCCCATGGATCCTCATGCTTTTTGCACTAGATCAGTGCAAAGTCACTGTCAAATCACACATCATGTCCAGGGGCACAGCATCCACCACAAAAATCACGGATCCACGGCTTCCTGGCCACTCCAGGGCCCAAAAACGTGGTTTTGAAGCACGGATCCTCATGGATCCTCACGCTTTTTGCATTGGGCCAACCCAAACTCACCCTCAAATCACACATCATTCCCAGGAGCACAGCATCCACCATAAAAATCACGGATCCACGGCTTCCTGGCCACTCCAGGGCCCAAAAACGTGGTTTTGAAGCACGGATCCTCATGGATCCTCACACTTTTTGCATTGGGCCAACCCAAACTCACTGTCAAATCACACATCATGTCCAGGGGCACAGCATCCACCACAAAAAACTGAGATCCGCGGCTTCCTGGACACTCCAGGGCCCAAAAACGTGGTTTTGAAGCACGGATCCTCATGGATCCTCACGCTTTTTGCATTGGGCCAACCCAAACTCACCCTCAAATCACACATCATTCCCAGGAGCACAGCATCCACCATAAAAATCACGGATCCACGGCTTCCTGGCCACTCCAGGGCCCAAAAACGTGGTTTTGAAGCACGGATCCTCATGGATCCTCACACTTTTTGCATTGGGCCAACCCAAACTCACTGTCAAATCACACATCATGTCCAGGGGCACAGCATCCACCACAAAAAACTGAGATCCGCGGCTTCCTGGACACTCCAGGGCCCAAAAACGTGGTTTTGAAGCACGGATCCTCATGGATCCTCACGCTTTTTGCATTGGGCCAACCCAAACTCACCCTCAAATCACACATCATTCCCAGGAGCACAGCATCCACCACAAAAATCACGGATCCACAGCTTCCTGGCCACTCCATGGGCCAAAAACATGGTTTTCAAGCTCGGATTCTCATGGATCCTCACGCTTTTTGCATTGGGCCAACCCAGACTCACCCTCATATCACACATCATTTCCAGGGGCACAGCTTACACCACAAAAATCACGGATCCATGGCTTCCTGGCGATACCGTGGCCCAAAAATGTGGTTTTGAAGCACGGATCCTCATGGATCCTCACGCTTTTTGCATTGGGCCAACCCAAACTCACCCTCAAATCACACATCATTTCCAGGGGCACAGCTTACACCACAAAAATCACGGATCCACGGCTTCCTGGCCATACCGTGGCACAAAAACGTGGTCTTGAAGCACGGATCCTCATGGATCCTCACGCTTTTTGCATTGGGCCAACCCAAACTCACCCTCAAATCAC
Organism: Podarcis melisellensis; assembly: GCF_964234715.1. Lineage (NCBI taxonomy): Eukaryota > Metazoa > Chordata > Lepidosauria > Squamata > Lacertidae > Podarcis > Podarcis melisellensis. Next base: position 15,749,897 of record NC_138541.1, on the reverse strand, counting down.
ACATCATTCCCAGGAGCACAGCATCCACCACAAAAATCACGGATCCACAGCTTCCTGGCCACTCCATGGGCCAAAAACATGGTTTTCAAGCTCGGATTCTCATGGATCCTCACGCTTTTTGCATTGGGCCAACCCAGACTCACCCTCATATCACACATCATTTCCAGGGATACAAAATCCACCACAAAAAACACAGATCCACAGCTTCCTGGCCACTCCATGGGCCAAAAACGTGGTTTTCAAGCTCGGATTCTCATGGATCCTCACACTTTTTGCATTGGGTGTACCGCCATTGCCTCTGCAGAGAACTAGGGCCAGGGCCTTTTCAGTACTGGCCCAGACTTGGTGGAACGCTCTGTCACAAGAGACTAGGGCCCTGCAGGACTTGACATCCTTCTGCAGGGCCTGCAAGACAGAGCTGTTTCGCCTGGCCTTTTATTTGGACTCAGTCTCACCGAAATGTTTCTCCTCCCCATATGATTTTGATCTATGGGCTACTTTTAAAATGAGGGTGCATTTTAAATTGCATTTTAACCTGTATTTTAAATTGGGTGTTCCCACCCATTATGTTTTTATTGTAATTTTACTGGTGTTAGCTGCCCTGAGCCCAGCTCTGGCCAGGGAAGGCGGGGTATAAAAAAAATTATTATTGTTGTGGTTGTTGTTGTTGTCTTTGGAGGGAGTAGGAGTGTGCATGCGTGTGGTGGGTGGGTGGGTGGAAGGGGAGAATTGAGCAGAGTTTTTGAGCTTTTTGTGGTGAGGATTGCCCTTAGGTTTAGCTTTTGGGGGGATGATTTCGCGATCTACCAGGATCAACCAGGGATCTACTGGTCAGGCATGCCTGGACTATATAACTTTGAAAGATATACACAAGATGAATAATGTAATGAATTGACATTGCTGGAAATGCCATAGACCTCAAGGGACCTTCTTCCATTTGCGTTGGACCTGTGAAAAGACCAAAAAGTTTTGGAGGAAAGTTCATTTCAAAATGCCAAAAAAGTAAAAAGTAAATTTGCATTGGATCCCAAAGGTATGCTGTTGGGAATGACTCCTTCAGCTGTTGTGAAATTGTCAGTGGAACTACTTATATGACCACAGCAGTCATTGGTGCTGGCTAACATGGAAATCTGACATGTGTCCTCAGATAGATGCATGGAAAGAAAAACTATCAGAATATGCAGTAATGGCAAAACTCACCAATTTAGTAAATAATAGACCCATGGAAGAACATCAAATAAACTTGGAATCTTTATAATTTGTATACAGCTTAACAGAACTAAGAAAATGGATTTGTATAATAGACCTTAGGTTGCAAATATGTTTCCTGTTTAAAAATAGAAGTTTTGTGTGTATTTGATAAAGGAATAAATATATTGTAAAAGAAATCTTGTCTGTCCAATTTAGAAATGAAATCATATTTTTAAATAATTTTTGCTTTAGACTGTTGTATATAATACTAATAAACCTTTATTGCCACTACACCACCTGTGTGCAGTGAAATTAAACGAGCCCCCTACCTCCCCCCACCCTCCACCAACCAGTCACCCATAGATGAAGATAATAAGAGCATTTACAAGTCCATAGCCCCTTGGGGGGAGTCAGTCACATATATTTGTTTGGTCAAGGGTAGAATCCATCTGCAAGTAGTCAATGAGGAGCAGTCTGGCACTTGCGTGTGATCTTATCTTCAGGAAGGGGAGATTGCTGCGAACATTTTTTCTTGCATAAAGGATTACCGGTATGTCTGCCAGTCACATGTTCCATACCTTCCTCCTTTGGCAGCCCTCCCTCCTCTTGTAAATCAAAAGGAATGGTGCAGAGGCATGGTGTGGTTTATTTTATATGAATATTTGAAAACGCTATGGTGTCCTGTGTAGCAAGAAAAACACTTCCACTCAAAAGTGAAAACAGTTTATCAAATCAGACATGGTCTATTGATTTGGATACATTGTAACGATTTGGTCAGGCCATTTGGGTGGGTGGGTGGGTGGGTGGGTGGGTGATGTTTGTGCCATGTTCATTGTAAGTGCTTACTCATGGGGTGGGGTGCTCCAGCCCCCCCCCCGATTAATGTCTGACATTCCTGTAAGCATGTATATGACCCACCACAGAATGAACCACAAAAACCACAGAGCACCGCCAAGGAATAAACAATATATTAAATACTTTGATCCTTAAGGAATCATCATGATTGTTAAAAGGACTCCACCAAATTAGATCACATCAATGCCCAAAATAAAATCTCTATCTGAAATGGTTCTGCACTAGAAAGAACAATGTATTAAAGTAACATTCATATCCATAGCTTCCACTGTAAAGAACCGAACCTGGAAATTTTTGACGCTGCAAACATTGAAGAATTTCGAAGGCAGAGATGGTGATGATATTAACTGTGAATGTAAAATATCAAAGCAACTAAATAGAGACTGCCAAAGTGACCATGAAAAGCAATAATATATCTTTCATCAATTACGCTACAAAAGGTTTTGCAACAAAAGTTGTTTTTTGGGGGGCTGGAAATTATAAAAAGAGGTTTAACTGCAAGTTTTCTTGCCAACAGATTTTGTTAGTGCAAACTTGGAAATCAGGGGTTTCCAATGTGGTGCCCATGGGCACCAGGCTGCCTGCTGACAACTTTCCTGGAACAGATAGGTAGCCGTGTTGGTCTGCCATAGTCAAAACAAAAAAAAATCCTTCCAGTAGCACCTTAAAGACCAACTAAGTTAGTTCTTGGTATGAGCTTTCGTGTGCATGCACACTGTGTATCTAAAGAAGTGTGCATGCACACAAAAGCTCATACCAAGAACTAACTTAGTTGCTCTTTAAGGTGCTACTGGAAGGATTTTTTTGTTTGTTTTAACTTTCCTGGAGTCCACCATGTGTTTTCATAAAGTTGGCAGGATCAGTGGTGAATTGTGCCCAGCATTACTTCAGATTGGTCATAGCATATTTGATTGGCTGCAGGGACATACTAAGTGTGGTCCCTGCCCCGGGGGCCACCTTGGGGTGTGTGCGACAAGATGGCCCGCTGCCTCCCCCCAGCTGTAGAGCAGCCGAGGGCACGCGGTCAGTACAGTTGCCATGTGTGTGTGCAAGGAAACAATTCTTTGGTATCGGCTATTTCATGTGTACTTACCTGAAACCATTAGATAGAGTGAACACACAAAAAAAGCATTACTGGCCCTTTAAATAAAGGCAGCCAAAGAATAAGGAGAAAACTGCACTATCACATCTAGTGAATGAATAGACCTGATGCTTTGAATTGTCTGTTTAAATAACCTATCAAGCTCCAACCAATGAATGTTACCAAACAGGACCAACTAGAGTATGTAACACTGGTACTGCAGCCAAATGTTATGTATCCACTTCAGTAACAGCCTGAAGTATCTGAAGAAGTGTGCATGCACATGAAAGCTCTTACCAATAACAAAATTACTTGGTCTCCAAGGTGCTACTGGAAGGAAAAATTGTTTTATTTTGTTTCAACTACGGGAGAGCAACATGGCTACCTACTTGTAACAAGCCACTATGAATGCATGTATCCTCCCAGGCAGTTAGAATGTTACAGTGTGAAAGTTCATGTATAAGTCACTGTATAACAAAAAATGTACAAGAAACTTTAGTAATTCACTAGAAAACAGCTGTTCTTTCCATGAGTCCTGTTCTGTACAGGGAAAGGTAGGCCCACCAGGAAGCATAAAGTCAGTAGGCAAATGGCCTCACCGCAGGGGTAACACCTAACCCAAGTGCCAGACAGATTACAAAGATGGGCAACCCTGAAATGGATTTGGACTCCAGGGGACAAAAGAATTGTGAGGAACTTGACCAGAGGGGTCAGGAACTGTAAATAGTTTTAATGTCTTGTATTAACGGGTGTCAGGAGATGGGAAAAGGGTGGGAAAAGACAGCTATCTGATACCCAGGTGCTGCCCCATAACACCCCTTGTGTGATGCATCAGTGATGTAGCAATGATGAAATATTGGAGGTGGGACAGGGAATTTGGGAAACTAATAAAAGTGGGGGGGCACCTTCTGTTAAAAGTTTGACTCATCTCGCTGCCAGAGGAGAGCGGACCCTGCTATAGCAGTTGCTTTTACAATAAAGGTCAGGACTTCTTCTCTTTACCTAGTGGGCTCACAGAGTCCCCCAAGGACCTGGAACTGCCTGTTTTTAAAAATATTTTATGCAACAAGCTTTCAGATTTATGTAGAGTGGAGGACTTTTCACAATGATCTTATACTGCAGGAAAGCCACTCCTTTTACAGTGCAAGAAGCTATTGATATTCTATCTCATCCTGATTATCAGAAGATTGTAAATGATCCACCATGCAAGCCTAGTGGTGGTGATGTCTTTCTGTATTCATTCAAAGGTTCTCCTGAGAAAAAAAATGATTGGCGCTGTGATCAATATTGTTGGATCAACTGTGGTGTCCGACTATGGCCAAAAATTAATCCAAAGCTGAGAAAATTTTACCATAAAATCAAAACTTGTTCAAGTACAGGCAACTTTATAAGGCACAGTTATACTTTGCTAGAGCCTTCTTGTGAAATGGTTCTGATACACTATATTGGAAATGAGAGGGAATTCCATGCACTTCCTCATGGTAACAGAAAGAGAAATTTGCTAAGAGCACATGTACGGACAATGCCTTCAGTAATAGGAAAGATTTCAGATACAAGTGCTAAGCCTTCAAAAATCTATATAGACCTTTGTAATGACCCTGTAACCAGCTCTGCTCATATACCTGTAGCTCAGCCACGAAACCTGCACCAGGTAAGAAACAAACTTTAAAAAAAAATTAATTAATTTTTGCATGTATACTTCTTCTAACAATATATCTTTAACAATTTTTCATATTTCCACCCTCTTTCCCTGGACTTCCCTCATATGCCTATTTTGTTTTATTTCCATATTGTTCTCCCTGCATGTTGTTTCCCCAAAATTTCCAAGAATGCATATTTTCTTACTTTTTGCCACATACAATTGTGATCATTTACTCAAGGCAAGGAGTTCATTTCTTTATGTTGCCTCTTCATATATGTTGAAAATGGTCCCCCTTCTCTTTTAAAGTCTTTGTTGTCCTTTTCATATAGTTTATCTGATAGTTTTTGCAACTTCTAAATTTTCCATAAGTTTCCCTTGCCATTGATCTTTTGTTGGTATTTCTTCTGTCCTCCAAGTTTGTGCTAATAAAATTATTGCCACTGTTGCTGCATATATAAATAATTTCTGATTTCCTTTTTTTTATCTTGATCTACAATTTATAGGAGTAATTTTTCTGGTTTCTTAGCAAAAGTCTTTTTAAACATTTTACTCCAAATTCATTATATATCAGACAAGGCTGCTTATTATTGCTATTGACTGAATTAAAAATAACATCTTTGATAGTGCATTCATCTTTATTGCTGCTATCCTTCCCATCAAGGAGAGGTTCATTCTCTTCCAAATTTTCAAATCTATCTTCACCTCATTCCGAACTTTATCATAGTTGTCTTTATATAAATTTAAATTTTTATTATCAAGCTAAATTCCTTAATATTTTGACTTTTTTATGAATTTCTACTTCTGTAATCTCCTATGGCTCCTACAGTGATCCAAGCGATGGTCACCTCCAGGCTTGACTACTGTAATTAGCTCTGGGCTACTCTTTAAACTGTCCCACAAACTCCAGCGGGTGCAGAATGCTGCAGCGAGGCTCCTTACGGGGTCCCTGCCATGGCAGCATATTAACCCAGTGCTTTACCAGTTGCACTGGCTCCCGGTGCAGTATAGGGTCATGTTCAAGGTGCTGGTCTGAACCTTTAAGTCCCTTTGTGGCTTAGGGGCTTCCTATCTCGGGGACCGCCTCTCCTGGTCTGCCCTGCAGAGGACCTTAAGGTCCATGAACAACCATAGTTTAGAGGACCTGGGCCCTAAGGAAGTCAGACTATCCTCCACCAGGGCCTGGGCCTTCTCAGTGATGGCTCCGACCTGGTGGAATGCTCTGTCCCATGAGACTAGGGCCCTGTAGGATTTAACCTCTTTCCATCGTTCCTGTAAGACAGAGCTGTGCCGCCTGGCCTTAATTTGAATTCAGCCTGATCTTTTATTTCCCTTCCCTTCCCTTCCCTCCCCTGACCTTTTTATGAAGATCACCCTCTCTGAGACCCAAAGCTAATTCTCCCCTGGTCTCCTCGCTGGCCAAAGTAGGACCAATTCCTCCCCCTAGCCTTGGGGATTATCCAATTGATTTTTGAATGTTATTATTATTCATGTTTTTATACTGTATTTTATGTTGCTTTTATAATCAAGTGTTTTAAATTTGTTGTTAGCTGCCCTGAGCCCGTTTTTTGAACTGCGAAGGGTGGGGTATAAATATAAAATTATTATTATTTTCTCCAGTTCCATCGTTTTGTTAGTATTTTTGTCTTTCCTTTATTTAATTTAAATCCTCCCACTCACCCAAACTTATATTTTTTCAAAAGCTTTAGGGAGACACAGTTTTGTTTCCTCAACTGTAATTACCAAGTCAACAGCAAATGCTTTCAACTTAAATTCACACACACACACACCGTTCTTATTCCCACAATCTGTTTGTCTGCTCTTATGTTTCTGTTCAAAACCTTCAGGACCAGAATGAATAATAATGGTGATAATGGACATCCTTGTCTCATTCCTTTTTCCATTTGGGAATTCATTTGTTATCACCTGGTTAATAATTAGTTTTGCACTCTGTTCTGTATATACAGCTTGTATCCCTTTTATAAACTTTTCTCCATATTCCATTTCTTCCATCACTTTCCTTATAAAGCACAAAGATACATTAAAAAAAACAATCCACATCTATAAACATCATTGCTGCTTTTTTCTCATTTCTTACTTCTAGATACTCTATTACATTTTTACAATTTCTTATATTATCTTTCATCTGCCTACCCGGAAGGAATCCTGCTTGGTCTGGGTATATTTAAACATTTAAGACCTTTTTTAATCAATTAGCTAAAATATTAGCAAATACCTTGTAATCATTGTTCAAAAATGAAATAGGTATATAGTTTTTGACCAAGGTCAAATTTGTATCTTGTTTTGGAATCAAGGTAATATAAGCTTGCTTTCACGTTTCTGGAATTTCCACTTTTGTTACTATTTCATTCATTATATCTTTCATTGGATTTACCAGATGTTCTTTAATTTTTTTATTGAACTTTGCTGATAATCCATCTGTTCCTGGTGATTTGCCCACATTTATTTGCCTTATTCCTTCAGGGATTTTTCTGTTACTTGTGTATTTAAGAATACTATCTCTTCTTGTTTTTTATCTTTGGCAGATTACTCTTTTTTATATATTCCTGTATGTTGATTGCCTTTCCATTTCCTCTTTTGTATAAATTTTGAAAATGATTTTAAAAGGCTTCCCTTATTTCTTTTGTGTTATCTAGAAATTTACCATTGGAAATAATTTTACCTATATATATAATTCATCTGTTGATTTCTCCTTAATTGCCATGCAAGCAACTTTCCGGGATTGTTTGCATGCTCAAAGAATGTCGGCTTCATTTTTTTAACTTCCCATGCTATTTTACATTGATTATCATTGAATGCTGTGATTGTAATAATTTCATTGGCTGTTTTATCGATTGTTTATTTGGGTTTTTTCCAAATTCATTTTCTTTCTTTGATATGGCATCCAAAATTTATTTTTTTCTTGTTTCCCTGGCTCTCTCCCCCCCCCCCAGCATTTTGTTGTATGAAATGACCTCTCATGACTACAGTGGTACCTCGGGTAACATACGCTTCAGGTTGCATACGCTTCAGGTTACAGACTCCAATAACCCTGAAATATTACCTTGGGTTAAGAACTTTGCTTCAGGATGAGAACAGAAATCGCACGACGGCAGTGGGAGGCCCCATTAGCTAAAGTGGTGCTTCAGGTTAAGAACAGTTTCAGGCTAAGAACGGACCTCCAAAACGAATTAAGTATGTAACCAGAGGTAGCACTGTACTTTACGAACATTCCATACAATTTTGTTTTTTGTTTCCTTAGGTACAAAACAAACTTAAGCTTGAAAGACAACGTTCACAAATCAGTCATGATGATTTGTACAGTGTTTTTGAATTAACAGAACTCCTTGAAGGCTTCATCCATGATATCTCTCTGTGTCCTACAGTGATTGTTGTTATGGGCCTACAGGATATTTCATCCGAAATTGGTAAAATGATATCACTGAAAACAGATTTACCGATGCTTTTTTCATATGACACAACTTTTCAACTTGGAGACTTCTTCCTATCTACTTTATTATTCCAAAATGTGCTTTTCGCTGAATCACCACTGATTCCTGTAATGTTCATGATACATGACAGCAGGCGAGAGGACAATCACAGGAGATTTTTGGAAACCCTTTCAAAACAGTGTCCATTGTTCAATTCAGAAAAAGTTGTCATAGTGTCTGACAGAGAAAAAGGAATTGAAAAGGCTTTGGATCATGTTTTGCTCAAGAGCCACAGAGTGGTATGCTGGAATCACATCCGCAGAGACATCATGTTTTGGTTGAAAAAACATGGGGCCAGTTCAGAGGATACCAAGGTATACCTTGCTGACTTTTTTGATCTTCTGAGGTCAAATTCAGAGCAAGAGTACACATTCAAATTTGATAAACTCAGTAAACGTTGGAGCAAAGCATTCTTGGACTACTTTGAGGAAGACCTGCACCAAGCAATAATAAATCATGCTGGGGCCTGGATTCTAAAGAGGCTGAACATATATAAAGAAAAAAGTGGAATCACCACAAATGTCTCTGAGAGTTTTCATGCAGCTCTAAAAAGACTTTCACAATGGAAAGAAATGACAATGGAAGCAATGGTGTTATCCTTATATGCAATGCAAAATTTTTACTGGAGAGAAACTTTGCGTGGACTATGTAACACTGGAAACTTTCATTTGCGGCCTCAGTTCATCAGACACTCAAAATCACCAGAGCATACAGTCTTTCCTCATATAGCTTGTGATCCATCACAAATCATGGATCTTATACAAAGGGGTGAACTTCCACGGCCTAAGAAAGATGAAAGCTATGAGAAGGCACCATCAGTTTGTCAAATGGTACTAGCGGACCTTACGGTACTGAACAATTTAATAGCTGTTTGTCCACAGCTTGGTGTCTTTGTGGTAAGGGGAAGTAAGGAAAAGCATTATGTTGTCCGCCTTTTCCCCAAAGAGAGCTGCTCTTGCCCATCATCCAGGACTTGCTACCATATTATAGCTGCCAAAAAATCTATCGGCATGCCACCAGAACCAGGGAAGCCTCGCCGTTTGCAGCTCACACAGTTGAAGCGAAATAAAAGGCAGAAGAGTAGATCAGGAAGAAAGTTCTCCAGACTGAAGGAAAAGATAACTGTAGTTCCAGCATCTGATTCAGTGCAGGCTGCTGAGGATTTGGACTCCTTAAAAACAGATCTCCAACTGACAATGAGAGACCTGGAAAACACTCAGCCTCAGATGACCTCCACTCCAAAAAGTGGGAAAGAGGATTTTACAGTGACCAATTGTTTTGATAGCAGCCCCATATTCCCATCTCAAAGTGAGAAGTGTTTGGACAAATCAATGATTTCTACATCAGTTCCCCCATGGCACAACTGTACCTTCAACACACTCAGTCTACAAACCGAGGAACTTGTGGGCTCAGTTGCCAACATCTGTGTGTATGGTTATGACATAGACACACTGAAAGGATCGAACTGGATAAATGACCGCATAATAGATGCATTTCTTGCCTCCAGGGTGATCATGACCAAAGAGCTAGGTCATGATGGAACAATTTTCCCATTTAGTTGCCTCTTCATTCAGACCCTCATGTGTCAAAAATTGTCAGTGAAAGCCCTGAAGTCCTGTTTGAAATATGGGGTACTAAAGAAAGATGTTTGGATTATTCCAGTAAATGACAGTGGAGTCCACTGGATACTGATAGTAATCATTTTTAAAAGGAAGACCATGCTCTACCTAGATTCCAACCATGGATTAAACCACTCTGTGATTTATGCAATAAAATCCTTCATAGCATGTCTGTATGAGATGGATTCAGACTGTCCCTATAGTTTTGCGGACTGGTCATTTTTTGCACCAACTGATATACCCAGGCAAGGTAATTCCAATGACTGCGGTCCTTTCATATGCACCATTGCACATCTGATTGCTTCTGCTGCCCAATTACAGTACACACAAAAGGATATGACCGCCATTAGACCCTGGATTGCAAAAGAAATAATACATTACATTGGGAAAACCTATCTTGAAGGACAAGAAAAATATATTCCAGTTGAAATTGCCACTCCTCCTCCCACAAAGAGACAAAGCTTGAAAGAGAGTGACATTACTGTGTCTCGATCATGCCCAGAGGGATGGAAGGATACACTAACCTATTGCTCAGATCTTTTACCTACCTTGTTTGAAGGCAGCTGGTCAATATGTTTTTTGAAGGAAGGGTGCAGGAAGCCCAGTGGTGAGTGTGACCAATCTATGGTTTACTGTGAAGGAAACTGCAAGGACTGGTACCACTGCTTTTGCATAGGCATTGATTCAAAAGATCTTCCAGAGGTTTTTGTGTGTCCAGATTGTCAATCCACTGTGGCCAAATAGATTTTTAAACTGCGAACTGTCATATTCCACAGGTTGGTATAATACAGCAAAATCTAAACAGATAGTTTTCATCATCATAGCAGGGATGGTCCTTTTCCATAGAATTCTTATTCATGGAGTTGGTTTTTATATCCTGCTTTTCTCTACCTTTAAGGAGTCTCAAAGCGGCTAAAAATCTCCTTTCCCTTCCACCCCCACAACAAATACCTTTTGAGGTAGGTCAGGCTGAGAGAGTTCAGAAAGAAGTGTGACTGGCCCAAGGTCACCCAGCAGCTGCAGGTGGAGGAGTGGGGAAGCAAGCAGTTTCTCCAGATTATTAGTTCACCACTCTTAACCACTACACCATGCTAGCTCAAACGCAAATAGATGCCAGCTACTGTATACATAACCTTAAGCTTAAAAAATAGCAACAATATCAACATAATCAGGCATAGGCAAACTTGGCCCTCCAGATGTTTTGGGAGTACAACTCCCAGGATCCTTAGCTAACAGGACCCGTGGTCAGGGGTGATGGCAATTGTGGTCTCTAAGCATCTGGAGGGCCGAGTTTGCCTATGCCCGATCTAATGGAACAGTGCAGTGTACTAGCTAGTGTCATAGAATCAAAACATCATAGAATCATAGAGCTGTAAGAGATCACAAGGGCCATCTTGTCCAACTCCTGCCATGCTGGAACACACAAGCAAAGCACTCCTGACGGATGGCCAGGCCCACTCACCTCACAGAGTGTTTGTTGTGGGGGAGGAAGGGAAAGGAGATTGTTAGCCACTTTGAGACTCCTAAAGGGGAGTGAAAGGCGGGATATAAAGTCCAAACTCTTATTCCTAACTCTTTATAATAGTGACATTTCTCATAAATATGCTGGGACAAAACCAAGTGATGTTATAGATTTAAATGAGATTCATGGAAGGGCCAAGTTTATTCTGCACTTTAAAGGAATGGGGTATGGAAGTTCCCAAAAGATTTTTTATCAGGGACAAAACCTGGGGGGAAGTATCTTCAGTACCTGTAGCAAACAGCAGGCACAAAACCATTTTGTTTGGAATGCAGAGCCAGTTCTTCTCATAAGCAAGCAAGGGGAGACCCTGAGGTGCTGGGTGCACCACTAGAACTGGCGGCATAGTGCAAGTAACATGTAGAGGTCAGGTGAAGGATGTATTTCTTCTGGAGTCCCCACTGGGGAGAAAGGGGACTATACAGTAGTACCTAGGGTTAAGTACTTAATTCGTTTCGGAATTCTGAAACCTAAAGCGTATGTAACCCAAGGTACCACTGTAAATGAAGTGGGGGCCTCACAGACCTACACTGTAGCCAGTTGGGCTAAGGTAAGCCCACTGAGGTGCTGGCACGATTCTACTGGAGTTTTGCTCCCTCCCTGCATGTATAGCTAAGAAAAAACTTTGTCCCATCTCTCCACACATTTTTTGATTGCCAGCACACCAACATCTTCACAGGTAGATGTGTGGGAAGGGGGGCCGATTTGCTTAGCCCTCGCCCAAAGAATAATCTTTTCTTTAGTTACCTCCACACTGATGCAACAGTGGGTGTCTCATGTCAATGTTTGAGTCCATTTTAGTCACTGAAATGCAGATGGTTTGGGGAAAACACCTGCATCATCTTGTAATCTAAGAATGTTGCAGTTGTCTTTTTCCAGTCCTTAATAACATGCTTTGGGAAAGAGTGCAGTCTAAGTTGTTGCAGGAATTTATGTATAGGTTGTGGGGGGTTGCCCCTCCAGCAGATATCATGCACAATCACTATTTAGACTTTTGTGATTTGTCCCCACAAAACACTTCATCACAGTTTCTTCCTATCTATTCAAAGGGCCTCTGCTGCACAATACCAAATGTAACAATTCACTGATAGATGCATCTATGTACTGGCTCACTGGGAAAACTTCAGAAATTCATACAGACCTGTGAGCTCAGCTACTCAGCAGCCCCTCTGCCTGAGTGATAATCCCTGGCATCATGATACCTGAGTGCCAGAGAGGCAGCCATTCCGGGAAGAACAAACCCAGATGAAGACAAAAGGGTGTGATCAACTTGGCTGGGAAACAGGGAAATGTAAGTACTGTATCTTTTTTGTTACACTTGATAGGTGTTTGGTGGAGGGCAAGGGGAACCATGGGGCAGGGTCCAGGATGCGCAGATTACGGCCACCAGACCTCCCCTTTCATGATGTAACCATGCTGTATTAGTGATGTAGTTTGTGGGGGGTTGTAACATGGGGATTAGCAGCTAATAAAAGTTTGGGGGCTCTTTTGTTTGGGGCTTCCATCTTGTTCCACCTTGTGGCAGGTGGGAGTCCTGTCTTGGTCTTCAATAAATACTTTACTGGATGCTGTTTTGCTCTGGTATTCCTGAATGGTGTCTTTTTTTTTTGTCCAAGGGAGCCCTCAGATTTCTCCGTTAACAAACTGAAGTATCTGTTGGTCCCACGGTGTATCTTAGTGCAATAATTGCAGCCTGAAGAGTTTGGACTTGATATCCCGCCTTTCACTCCCTTATAGGAGTCTCAAAGCAACTAACATTCTCCTTTTCCTTCCTCCCCCACAACAAACACTCTGAGCTGAGTGAGTCGGAGAGACTTCAAGAGAAGTGTGACTAGCCCAAGGTCACCCAGCAGCTGCATGTGGAGGAGCGGAGACGCGAACCTGGTTCACCAGATTACGAGTCCACCCACTGGCAGAGGAAGGGGTATGGAGTGAGCCCACCGCACACGACACCACCATTCTGTTGAGGTGCGATCACAGCCACCCCCAGACACGCGCTGTGGTCCCTTGGCGCACCAGGCGCCACGTCCCCACTGGAGGCACACCACGTCTCCAGGATGTTCACCACACCCCTGGGATGCACCACCCTACGTGTGGCATGTCACACCCCTGGCACACACTCCATGCCTCCTGTGATGCGTGCAAGCCACACCCCCATCTGCTCTCCGCCAACAGTGCCAGAGCTTGCAGCTTCGCCACTGAGTCCACCGCTCATAACCACCACACCAAACCTGAAGTGCCTTTTCCTGTTGTCAAAAATGCCCTGTTGTTGTCCTTTTTGAAACATTAGTGTTATGATGGCACCTAAAGCCTGAAATATCTTCCTAAATGATAAGACAAATGTTTAGGAAAAATTGTAATGATAGGAGGAATGAAGAATGTAAGTTCAGCATATAATTCTCTGCATTATGCTTTCAGGTCTCCATATGATGAGCATGTGGACAGACAGAGGAGAAGGCTGCACGAAGCTGATAGTTAATTGCATGATGACCTCTGCAAAAGAAAGTTGTTCATATTTGATTTTTGTGACTGTTAAGTAAATGTTTAAATTATAGTTTTTTAATATCGATCCCAAGCTCTTATTTTCTCTGTTCTCCCTTCACCTGTGTGTATCCTGCTAGTTCTGCCCATTTCGCCTTTCTCTTGGCACACATGTACATAAAATTAAACAGGAAAATGTTAAATGATCACCTTTAATGCAGTGTCTCTGTCTCTATCTTTCTGTGCAATTGCTCAGAAATGTCACTAAGGAAGCTCTATATATTGGTATGGTCTCTTTTGTTGGAATAATCTCCCAAAGTTAATTTTAAATGGTTACATAAGACCAGTGGACCAGAATTTTTCTCCCAATAATATTTTTTTTTCCCTGTGGCCATCACCAAATCTTCATGCAGTTAATTCCACAGTTTAATCTCTCATGGAATAAAGTGGTTCTTCCTTTCACAGGGTGAGGTCAGTATTTTGAGAGAGTGATGAAAAGTTTTCTCTAACAACTTTATCTTCTTTGATCTTCTAACCTCTATCATGACTGCTACCCTCTTATAGACCTTTTATAGACCGAACATTTCCAAACTCTTCAGCCTTTTCTCAAAGGAAAAGCACTGTACCCCCTTAATCATTTGGTTGCCCAATTCTGGATGTAAGAGCAATCTGGTTGCCACATCTATCACCCTGTTGATCACCAGGATTGATCTGGCTGATCAGACTGGCAAGGAATGTGTCTGCCATCCCCAGCACTGTGCATCCCCCCCCCCAAGCCACACACTCCATGGAAGAGAATGACCATCCCACACAGAGCAAGAACACCCTCTTCGGCACTTTTTCCAGCCATATTCGTTTTAGAGATATTGCACCCAAAACTGTACACAGTATTCCAAATGGGACCACGCTATAGAACTGTACAGGGACATTACAATACTGACCATTTCATTTTCAGTTCCTTTTTCAATAGTCTCTAGCACTAATTCCACATCACAAAATGAATAAATGAAATAATAGAGGTTCTGATCCTTGTGGGACCCAACTGCTCACTTTCTATACCTTTTAACATGGCCTTGGCGATTGGAAAAGCCCCAGCACCCAAGAGATCCTATGAAAGCCCAAGTTGCCCCAACTTTGTGCAAAACAGTGGTATCCCTGGGGAAGGGAAGGGGTCTGACAACACTTTGCTAAACAAATTATCTTTGTCTGCTGAAAAGCAAATGTTTTGCCAGCATAAAAGAAAAGTCCAGTCAACTGTCTCAAGCTTATGTTGGCCTCCCTCTAGACACAAGGCTGAGTAAGGTACACAGCGTGGGACAGGGAAAATCTTCAATAGAAAGGCTGCCTGCACTCGTTCCACTGACTGGGTAAACCCTGACATCCAGAGTGAAATTCCATAGAGCAGTTGGGCTCCAACTTTAGCATTAAAAACCTTGAGGGCAGAAGGGATGTGTTGGTTACCTCTTGTTGCAAAAAAATGCAATATGGCCTGCATAGACAGCTGGCTTGTGTTTACCGCCACTGCGCAGTAAGAGGACCGCCGTAGCCTGTGATGGAAAGTGATCCCCAAATAGTTGAATTCAAATACCTGCTGGATGTGTTTCCCACCAAAAACCTGACTATATATCTTACGAGAGTTCCTGAAGACTAGTATTTTGCTTTTATCAAAGTTCATGCTCATTTTCATCCTAGACAAATTGTCGATACAGACATTTAGCAAACGCTTTAAGCCAATTCTAGTTCATGAGAGCAGAATCATATCATCTGCATATAGAAGAATGGTGATTTTTGATACATTTAGTTTGCGGCTGTGAACATCCACCAGTTTTAGTAAGGAGGCGAGGTCATTTAAGAAGAGATTAAAAAGAGAGGGAGCAAGAAAGGAGCCCTGCTTCGTTTTATAACAACAGGCTCTTGACACCTCATCCCCTGGGTTATTTTTAAATGACGGGTATTATTTGAGTAAAGCTTTTCAATCAGGTAAAGTAACCACCTAGGATCTAAGCCCAATGACACCAGTTTGGACCATAACAGCCCCCTGCCAACTGAGTCAAAAGCAGCCATAAAATAAAAAAAGGCCACTTATAGGCCTTATTTATTGTGCCACGTGTACTTGGCGGCTTAATGGGATAACACTATACAGTTACGTAGAGTGGATTTCCCTGGCCTAAACCCTGCCTGTTCTGGGCCTATGATGCTCTCATCAAGCCACGTACAGTGGTACCTCGGGTTACATATGTTTCAGGTTACAGACTCCGCTAACCCAGAAATAGTACCTCGGGTTAAGAACTTTGCTTCAGGATGAGAACAGAAATCGTGCTCCAGTGGCGCGGCGGCAGCAGGAGGTCCCATTACCTAAAGTGGTGCTTCAGGTTAAGAACACTTTCAGATTAAGAACGGACTTCCAGAATGAATTAAGTACTTAACCCTAGGTACCACTGTAGTTAATTTGGATAATAGATGTTTGTCATACAATTTCCCAATATTTGACAATAGACTTATTGGTCAATAGTTGGACGGTAACTTCTTGTTTCCCTTATTAAAGATTGTGATGATTATGGATTTCTGCATAGAATTAGGAATAATTCCAGTCCTATATACCACTGTGAAGAGTTCCGCTAGAATCAGAGCCCACCAGTCCGGCTTAGCTTTAATTAGTTCAGAAGGGATGGTATCAGGGCCTGCGGGTTTGCCTAGTTTCATCTGAGAAATTACTTTTTCGACTTCAGTAATGGAGACAGGGGGCCACTTTACCAGGGTCTAAGAAGGGGCAGGATCTTGGCTGTCTGGTGGGATACAATCATCATAGAAGATTGCCTTAAAATGCTCTACCCATAGCATAGATAGAATCAATGTCAGTGGGTGCTCTTGAGTCTGTGGGGGGTCTGCAACAACCTTCCAAAGTGTATTATGATCATTGGTAAGGATGGCAGAAAGCAGTGAATCCCAGCAAGCCTGGTTGTACGTATCTTTCCTGGCTAAGCTGGATAGACTCCCTAAGTTGCCTGGTTGTAACGAAGTATGTATCACACAATTGGGAGCTTCCCGCCTCTCTAGACTCTCTGTAGATTCTCCTAACCTCTACTTTAATGCCTTTGATATCAGTCCACTCGCCAAACCCTTAGGTGGCCTGTGCGAGTGTGAATAGGGCAATTCGTTATTAGGATGTCCATAAGCTCCTCAAACCAAGTGACTCTAGCTACTGGAGGAATTTCACCACTCCCTACCAATATCAAGTGAGTCACACAATCAGAATACACCAAGGTTTGGAAAGACAATAGTGTATGCTCGTTAATGGAAAGACTCTCAATGGAAAGACAAATTTACATTGAAGGGGGATGTTATGGGATTAGGGGGGCTACTTGTGTGTAAGCATTTAAAGCCTCAAGGCTCTGCAATCAGTTTCTAAACTCTCCCTGTCCGCGGAGCCATGGGTGCATGGCTACCTCAATTGCTGGCAGAATCCGTCAGTGGGCGCTTCTGGAATTTACGCCAACATAAGAGTTCCTTAACGGAAACTCTCCTTCTGGATTCTCTGCGTGGCAGTTTCCTGCGCGGAGTAGGCGTCCCCAGCGGAGGTCCTGAGACCTCCCCGCTGTGCTCACTGGAAGTATCTTGGAGCCATTCCTCCGACTGAGTTTCTGCAGGAACTCTCCCTCTCCCCCTGCTGGTTCCTTCCTCAGCATCCGAGGGTCTCCTAGCCTCCTTGAGCCCTTCCACCACCTGACTCTCCGATGGCAGTTCCCTGACAGGGGAGATACTCACTAAGCATAGGATCACCCCGAAGGGCAACAATTTAGTGGGAACCAGAATATAGTCTGCCCCACTATTTCCTTGTGGGGAGAGAAAGGTAAAATTCCCAGAGCCTTCCCAGTCTGGCAGCCCATTAAGCCACAACAAAGCCCTGGTGGTAGTCAGCTTGGTGAGCCGTAAGCCAGCCAGGTTGATTTCTAAGTCCCGTGATTCTCGTTCCCATAAGCGGAAGAGCAGTAGAGTCAAAGATCTCCCAAGCTTTTGTATATACTTCCTGCCCTTGGCCTAAGCAGGCATTAAAATCCCCTGTCAGGACAATAGTTAAATTGGGGCAAATGGTGTCCAGATTCTCAAGCACATGTGCAAGGAGATCCCATTGATGGTTCTTGGCTGTGACAGTAGAGGAGGGAGAAATATACACATTAACCAGTAACATGACCTGGCTCTCCATCTCTATCTTTGTTGCTAAAGGTTTGCAATTTGCAATAGCAGAGAGAATGTGTTCGCATTTTATATGGAGAGCCACCAGGGTTAGCAAGGCACCAGAGGGCCTGCCTTTTTTGTGGAGTTTGCCAGAACCACAAAGGTGTTATAGCTTGCAAAGTCAATTGCCATATTGACCATCTTTAATGGATTGAGATTCAGGCGACGCTGTTTCTTTCTTCGAAACTCACACGCCTAAAAACAGGTAAATAAATCCAGGGAAACATCTGGCCAGTGCCACAAAGCAGTAGATCCATGATTTTTGTGGTCAGATCTGTGCTTATATACAAGATCTTTGAATAAAGGGTGAGTTAGGGGTTGGCCCAATGAAAAAAGTGTGAGGATCCATGAGGATCCGTGGTTCAAAACCATGTTTTTGTGCCACGGTATGGCCAGGAAGCTGTGGATCCGTGTTTTTTGTGGTGGATTTTGTATCCCTGGAAATGATGTGTGATATGAGGGTGAGTCTGGGTTGGCCCAATGCAAAAAGCGTGAGGATCCATGAGGATCCATGCTTCAAAACCACGTTTTTGTGCTACGGTATGGCCAGGAAGCCGTGGATCCATGGTTTTTGTGGTGCAAGTTGTATCCCTGGCCATGATATGTGATTTGACAGTGAGTTTGGGGTGGCCCAATGCGAAAAGCATAAGGATCCATGAGGATCCGTGCTTCAAAACCACGTTATTGTGCCACGGTATGGCCAGGAAGCCGTGGATCTGTGATTTTTGTGGTGCAAGTTGTATCCCTGGACATGATGTGTGATTTGAGGGTGAGTTTGGGTTGGCCCAATGCAAAAAGCATGAGGATCCATGAGGATCCGTGCTTCAAAACCACGTTATTGTGCCACGGTATGGCCAGGAAGACATGGATCCGTGATTTTTGTGGTGGATGCTGTGCCCCTGGCTATGACGTGTCATCTGACAGTGAGTTTGGGTTGGCCCAATGCGAAAAGCGTGAGGATCCATGAGGATCCGTGCTTCAAAACCACGTTTTTGGGCCACGGTATGGCCAGGAAGCCGTGGATCCGTGATTTTTGTGGTGCAAGTTTTATCCCTGGACATGATGTGTGATTTGAGGGTGAGTTTGGGTTGGCCCAATGCAAAAAGCATGAGGATCCATGAGGATCCGTGCTTCAAAACCACGTTATTGTGCCACGGTATGGCCAGGAAGCCATGGATCCGTGATTTTTGTGGTGGATGCTGTGCCCCTGGCTATGACGTGTCATCTGACAGTGAGTTTGGGTTGGCCCAATGCGAAAAGCGTGAGGATCCATGAAGATCCGTGCTTCAAAACCACGTTTTTGTGCCACGGTATGGCCAGGCAGACGTGGATCCGTGATTTTTGTGGTGCAGGCTGTGCCCCTGGGAATGATGTGTGATTTGACAGTGAGTTTGGGTTGGCCCAATGCAAAAAGCATAAGGATCCATGAGGATCCGTGCTTCAAAACTACGTTATTGTGCCACGGTATGGCCAGGAAGCCGTGGATCCGTGATTTTTGTGGTGGATGCTGTGCCCCTGGCTATGACATGTCATCTGACAGTGAGTTTGGGTTGGCCCAATGTGAAAAGCGTGAGGATCCATGAGGATCCGTGCTTCAAAACCACGTTTTTGTGCCATGGTATGGCCAGGAAGCCGTGGATCCGTGATTTTTGTGGTGGATGCTGTGCCCCTGGCTATGACATGTCATCTGACAGTGAGTTTGGGTTGGCCCAATGCGAAAAGCGTGAGGATCCATGAGGATCCGTGCTTCAAAACCATGTTTTTGTGCCACGGTATGGCCAGGAAGCCATGGATCCGTGATTTTTGTGGTGGATGCTGTGCCCCTGGCTATGACGTGTCATCTGACAGTGAGTTTGGGTTGGCCCAATGCGAAAAGCGTGAGGATCCATGAGGATCCGTGCTTCAAAACCACGTTTTTGTGCCACGGTATGGCCAGGAAGCCGTGGATCCGTGATTTTTGTGGTGCAAGTTTTATCCCTGGACATGATGTGTGATTTGAGGGTGAGTTTGGGTTGGCCCAATGCAAAAAGCATGAGGATCCATGAGGATCCGTGCTTCAAAACCACGTTATTGTGCCACGGTATGGCCAGGAAGCCGTGGATCCGTGATTTTTGTGGTGGATGCTGTGCCCCTGGCTATGACATGTCATCTGACAGTGAGTTTGGGTTGGCCCAATGTGAAAAGCGTGAGGATCCATGAGGATCCGTGCTTCAAAACCACGTTTTTGTGCCATGGTATGGCCAGGAAGCCGTGGATCCGTGATTTTTGTGGTGGATGCTGTGCCCCTGGCTATGACATGTCATCTGACAGTGAGTTTGGGTTGGCCCAATGCGAAAAGCGTGAGGATCCATGAGGATCCGTGCTTCAAAACCATGTTTTTGTGCCACGGTATGGCCAGGAAGCCATGGATCCGTGATTTTTGTGGTGGATGCTGTGCCCCTGGCTATGACGTGTCATCTGACAGTGAGTTTCGGGTGGCCCAATGCGTAAAGCGTGAGGATCCATGAGGATCCGTGCTTCCAAACCACGTTTTTGGGCCACGGCGTTGCCAGGAAGCCATGGATCCTTGATTTTTGTGGTGCAGGCTGTGCCCCTGGGAATGATGTGTGATTTGACTGTGAGTTTGGGGTGGCCCAATGTGAAAAGCGTGAGGATCCATGAGGATCCGTGTTTCAAAACCACGTTTTTGGGCCATGGTGTTGCCAGGAAGCCGTGGATCCGTGATTTTTGTGGTGGATGCTGTGCCCCTGGCCATGATGTTTGATCTGATGGTGATTTTGGGCTGGTCTTGTGCAAAAATCATGACGATCCATGCTTCAGAACCACGTTTTGGGGCCACGGCATGGCCAGGCAGACGTGGATCCGAGTTTGTTGTGGTGTAGGCTGTGCCCCTGGCTATGATATGTGATTTGACAGTTAGTTTGTGCTGATCTTGTGCAAAAAGCATAAGGATCCATGAGGATCCGTGCTTCAAAACCACGTTATTGTGCTACGGTATGGCCAGGAAGCCGTGGATCCGTGATTTTTGTGGTGCAGGCTGCACCCCTGGCCATGATGTGTGATTTGACGGTGAGTTTGGGGTGGCCCAATGCGAAAAGCGTGAGGATCCATGAGGATCCGTGCTTCAAAACCACGTTTTTGTGCCATGGTATGGCCAGGAAGCCGTGGATCCGTGATTTTTGTGGTGGATGCTGTGCCCCTGGCTATGACATGTCATCTGACAGTGAGTTTGGGTTGGCCCAATGCGAAAAGCGTGAGGATCCATGAGGATCCGTGCTTCAAAACCATGTTTTTGTGCCACGGTATGGCCAGGAAGCCATGGATCCGTGATTTTTGTGGTGGATGCTGTGCCCCTGGCTATGACGTGTCATCTGACAGTCAGTTTGGGTTGGCCCAATGCGAAAAGCGTGAGGATCCATGAGGATCCGTGCTTCAAAACCACGTTTTTGTGCCACGGTATGGCCAGGAAGCCGTGGATCCGTGATTTTTGTGGTGCAAGTTTTATCCCTGGACATGATGTGTGATTTGAGGGTGAGTTTGGGTTGGCCCAATGCAAAAAGCATGAGGATCCATGAGGATCCGTGCTTCAAAACCACGTTATTGTGCCACGGTATGGCCAGGAAGCCATGGATCCGTGATTTTTGTGGTGGATGCTGTGCCCCTGGCTATGACGTGTCATCTGACAGTGAGTTTGGGTTGGCCCAATGCGAAAAGTGTGAGGATCCATGAGGATCCGTGCTTCAAAACCACGTTTTTGCGCCCTGGCGTTGCCAGGAAGCCGTGGATGCGTGATTTTTGTGGTGGATGCTGTGCCCCTGGGAATGATGTGTGATTTGACGGTGAGTTTGGGGTGGCCCAATGCAAAAAGCATGAGGATCCATGAGGATCCGTGCTTCAAAACCACGTTATTGTGCCACGGTATGGCCAGGAAGCCATGGATCCGTGATTTTTGTGGTGGATGCTGTGCCCCTGGCCATGATGTGTGATTTGACGGTGAGTTTGGGTTGGCCCAATGCGAAAAGCGTGAGGATCCATGAGGATCCGTGCTTCAAAACCACGTTTTTGTGCCACGGTATGGCCAGGAAGCCGTGGATCCGTGATTTTTGTGGTGCAAGTTTTATCCCTGGACATGATGTGTGATTTGAGGGTGAGTTTGGGTTGGCCCAATGCAAAAAGCATGAGGATCCATGAGGATCCGTGCTTCAAAACCACATTATTGTGCCACGGTATGGCCAGGAAGCCATGGATCCGTGATTTTTGTGGTGGATGCTGTGCCCCTGGCTATGACGTGTCATCTGACAGTGAGTTTGGGTTGGCCCAATGCGAAAAGCGTGAGGATCCATGAGGATCCGTGCTTCAAAACCACGTTTTTGCGCCCTGGCGTTGCCAGGAAGCCGTGGATGCGTGATTTTTGTGGTGGATGCTGTGCCCCTGGGAATGATGTGTGATTTGACGGTGAGTTTGGGGTGGCCCAATGCAAAAAGCGTGAGGATCCATGAGGATCCGTGCTTCAAAACCACGTTTTTGGGCCACGGTATCACCAGGAAGCCGTGGATCCGTGATTTTTGTGGTGGATGCTGTGCCCCTGGCCATGATGTTTGAACTGATGGTGACTTTGGGTTGCTCTTGTGCAAAAATCATGAGGATCCATGAGGATCCGTGTTTTTTAACCATGTTTTTGCGCCCCTGCGGCCCCACGAAATAGTAGATGCGTGATTTTTTTGATGCTGTCTATAGAGTAAGACATAGTCTACAGTATCATGGTGGTTTTATTTAATTTGAATGAAAAAATCATATGAATTCACGAGGATCCGTCTAGATCCGCCTTTTACCTTTTTCCTAAAATAAACAAACAAACCCATTTTTTTCCCCAGAGTAGGGCTTTCTGTTGTGTTATGTCTTCTCTGTTAGTGATCATGCCTGCAGTCTTCCCTCTAAAAAAGGTTTTGCTCCTAAGCAAGTACGTGCATGTTTGCCGCCAATATGGGTAAGTTTGAAGCTGTGTTTAAAAATTGGAGCCGCTCGGATAAATGTGCAGATTTAAAGGCATTTTTTAAACAATGAAGAAACAAGCGAGATTCAACTTGCTCCTGCAGCACTGTGAGGCAGGATTGATAATGTGTACAGTATTTTATTCTTTTTATATTTTTTTTATAAATATTTATTGAAATTTTTGAATTAACAACATAGCAAACAAACAAAATTAAAACATAACATAACATATTTTCTTTACTTCTTGGGACCTCCTCACGTCTCCCTCCCCTATTTTCCAGTTTAAAAGTTAGACTAACTTTTAAAGTATTTTATTCTTTTTAACTAACATTCCAAGATGGATGTTTCAGAGGGAAGGATTTGCTGTTCCATGCATCTATTTTGCCTGTTTTGTAGGCACTAGAGATTTAGTGGATTTAGCAGATGGGTAGGCAAAAGACCATGTGCTCCCCTCTCTGCTTTTTTCTGAATGCACACAAATAAATAACATTAAAAGAATTAGTACGCACTGTCTGCCTTTTCCATTTCTTGAGTCTTGCATGTTTCGCTTTCGAACCTTTCCCATTTTTCATGTTCGAAAGGACAGGTTAGCAGTGTAGTTCTCTGTAAGTCTGTGCAGAAGCCAGCCGCTTTTGAGTTCAGTGGGGCTTACTCCCAAGGGAAATGTGTACAGTGGTACCTCTTGTTACGTTTGCTTCAGGTCAAATCTTTTCAGGTTGCGTCCCGCAGCGACCCGGAAGCACTGGAAAGGGTTACTTCCGGGTTTCACCGCTCACGCATGCGCAGACGCTCAAAATGATGTCACGCGCATGCACAGAAGCGGCGAATCGCGACCCACACGGATGCAGGTTGCGTTCTGCTCATTTTGTGAATGGGGCTCTGGAACGGATCCTGTTCGCAACCAGAGGTACCACTGTAATAGGATGGCCACCTTCATTCTTAAAACAAGTTTTATTAGGAGTGGGAATCTTGGCGGGCTTCTTTGGAACTTAAATAGTTGCCCCCCCCCCGCCCCTTGCATCATTTCAGGAGTAGAAAGCTGGTAAAGTTATGTTTCTATAGTGGCTTAGAGCAGCACCACACAGCACACCAAGCAGAACCCCTTTGCTCAGCAAGCCCTTTAAGAAGGAATGCAGTAAAAGTGGCAGAGCCTTATGCTAGGAGGAATACGATTACCAGGTGGCCTCATAGCACGGCTCCAAGAGCTACAAGAGGCCTTTCACCAGGCATAATGTTCCCTGGAACATTTGCGCTATGCAGCCCAGTTTTAAAATGAATGTCATATAGCGCTTCATTGAATCACCACTGGGACATCCTTGGGAGATGTGTGAATGGAGGATCTATTGCAACAGATAGTGATGGAGGAAGTTGTTTCTGATACATGCCAGCCAGCAGTGTTAAAAATAGCACACTGCTATTTTTCTGTTAAACATCCACATTTTAGCTTTAACTCTCAGAATCATTGGAAGGGACCCCAAGGGTCATCTAGCCCAACCCCCTTCTGATGCAGGAATATCAACTGAAGCATCCATGACAGGTGGCCATCCAACCTCTCCTTAAAAAACCTCCAAGGAAGGAGAGTCTGCCACCTCTTGTTGGAGTCTGTTCCACTGTCGAACAGCTCTTGCTGTCGGAAAGTTTTTCTGAATGTTTAGTCGGAATCTCCTTTCTTGTGACTTGAAGCCATTGGTTCGAGTCCTACCCTCCAGAGCAGGAGAAAACAAGCTTGCTCCATCTTCCAGAAAACAAACAGATAAAATTTTATAGACTAACCAGCCCAAGGAGATAGATATATAGATGATAGATAGATTAGATAGATAGATAGATAGATGATAGATAGATAGATGATAGATGATAGATGATGATAGATAGATGGTAGATAGATGATAGATAGATAGATGATAGATAGATAGATAGATAGATGATAGATAGATGATAGATAGAGTATTTTCTGGCATATAAGACTACTTTTTAACCCAGGGAAATCTACTCAAAAGTCGGGGGTCGTCTTATACGCCGGCTACAGCAGCAGCTCCTGCAGCAACTCCCCACCAAAGGATAAAACGACAGCAAATTAAATCAGAGGACACCAACTTCTCTAGATGAAGCAGAAATACGCTTGAAAATTGGCCCCCAGAAGCCCCCGGCCCCTGGGTAGTGGAGCGGATTTCTGAGCCGGACTGGAGATTGGTTTTTTTAATTTTTATTTGGTGTGCATTGGAAGAGGGGTAGTCTTATACAGCAAGTATATCCCAAACTCTATATTTTAACTGGAAAAGTTGGGGGGGTGTCGTCGGTCGTCTCATACGCTCAGTCGTCTTATACACCGGAAAATACGGTGTGTGTGTGTGTGTGTGTGTGTGTGTATATATATATATATATATATAGATATGCAGGTTTTGGTGTCCTCGGGTGTCTTCCCGTGTAAAAGTTGGGGTGTCTAGGCGACGTTTCGACGAGGTCTCACTCGTCATCTTCAGGCTGGTGCTTTCGGCTTCTTGTTACTGGAACAGAGCAGGATCTCAGTGTTTGAGTTCCTATAAATACTGTTGAGGGGGTGTGGTGTATAGCCTCCAATGTTCTGGGCAGAGAGGAAGTTCCCAGGCTAGTGTGCCTTTTCTTCTTTTGTTCCTTAATTACTTGAGGGATATCTTGAGTGATTTCTTGAGTGATATCCTGAGTACCACTTAGGTGGGTCATTAGGTGTGGATTAGTTGCTAAAGTCTTTGTGTCTTGACCTCTTGAACTTTGTGAAGAGTTTTTCTGAGAAGATGGCTGTACTGCACTTAGTTGTGCTCTGGCTTGGCTTCGTGTATAGGGGCGAGCTGTGGTTTTGTGGCCTGTGTCAGCCAGATCTGTGTAGGGATTGCAGGGGGGTGCAGCATCCGGAGGTGCCACCATGGTTTGGCTACTGGATGGTGTCTGTAATTTATCTGTGGAGAGGGTCTGGGTTTGGGTCTGGTGTGGTTGATTGGTGATGGCGTTCTGTGTGCCTCTGGATCTGGTGTCAGTTTTTGTGGGGAGGGCTAATTTCCAGATGTCTGGCAAGCGGGATGTGTCGTCACGCTTGTTCATGTTGTGAGGGTGTTTCTCTATCTCGATGGCTTCCATGATTATTCTCTTGTGGTGATGTTCCATGTTAAAGAGCAATTTGGAATCTGCAAAATTAATTTCGTGTCCTGTTTCTTTCATGTGTTGGAAAAGAGAGGAAGTTTTTTCTTCTTTTTTGACGGCATTCTTGTGTTCTGCGATACGTGCATTTATTCGTCTGTTTGTTTGTCCAATGTACGTGGCTGGGCAGACTTTGCAGGGTATTTCATAGACCCCTTGGTTTTCCAACTGGATTTTATCCTTGGGGTTTCTGAGGATATTGGCTATTTTTTGGTTGGTGCAAAAGGCTGTTTTGATATTGTGTTTATGGAGGATTTTGCTAATTTTATCTGTAGTGCCCTTGATATAAGGAAGGAGGGCCATGCCATTGTTTTCTTCTGTGTCTTGGTTTTTGGGGGGTGTTTCTTTTTGGATTAGCTTCGTAACCCTGTTTTGCTGGTATCCATTGGCAATTAACACATTTGAGAGATTCTGTAACTCAGTTGTCAAGTGGTCTTTGTCAGCCAGGCGTTTGGTTCTGGAGATGAGAGTCTTGGCTACGGAGTTTATTTGTGCAGGGTGGTGGTGTGATTGTGCATGTAAGTAGCGGTTGGTGTGTGTTTTTTTCCGGTAGATAGTGTGTCCTAGGGAGCCATCAGGTTTTTTGTAGATTAGGACGTCAAGGAAGGGAAGTTGGTTGTTGGCTTCTATTTCCATAGTGAATTGTATTTTGGGGTGTAGGCTGTTGAGATGTGTGAGGAAGCTATCCAGTTTTTCCTTCCCGTGTGGCCAAATTACAAAGGTGTCGTCAACATATCTGAGCCAAAGTTTGGGTTTGTGTTCTGACTTGTCTAAAGCATTGGTTTCAAAGTGTTCCATGTACAGGTTTGCGATGACCGGTGAGAGGGGTGATCCCATAGGTGCTCCTTCTATCTGTTTGTATCTTTGTCCATTGTGGATGAAGTACGTGTTGGTTAGGCAGTGGTTGGTCAGGTCCAAGATGTATTCGGGGGGATTGTATTTGTTTTCAATGGCTGTCAAGGCTTCATTAATGGGCACTTGTGTGAAGAGAGATACAACATCGAAGCTCACAAGTAGGTCATTAGGATGTAGGTTTTGCTTCTTTATTGTTTCTATGAACTGGAAGGAGTTTGGAACGTGTGAAGAGATGGATTCTGCATAGGGCTGAAGTTGCTTGGCGAGAAATTTAGCGAGATTTTGTAGAGGTGAGCCTATGGAGCTGACTATTGGTCTGAGTGGTGTTCCTTCTTTGTGTATCTTGGGGAGGCCGTAGAGTTTGGGGCATCTGGATGATTTTTCTCTGGGGATGATTCTTAGCTGGATTTCTTCACTGATAGGAGAGGCTTTTATTTTGGATTTGGTGGTTTTTTCCAGATAGGTGGTGGGATCTGTTTTTATAGGTTGGTAGGTAGGATCTTGGAGTAGATTTGATAGTTTTGCTTGGTAGTCCGATGTGTTCATCACAACAGTGGCATTACCTTTGTCTGCTGGGAGAATGATTATGTTGTTGTCTTTCCTCAGGTTGGTGAGTGCTTTCTGTTCTTCTTTGTGTAAATTGCTTCTGGGTGGTTTGCTGGAGCAGAGGATGTTGGTGACTTCAAGTCTGATTTTATTGGCTTCATCTGGGTTGATTTTGGTTAGGCTAGCTTCGACTCCGCATATGATGTTTTCCGTGGGGATGCGTCCAGATTCCGAATTTTGCAGATTCCAAATTGCTCTTTAACATGGAACATCACCACAAGAGAATAATCATGGAAGCCATCGAGATAGAGAAACACCCTCACAACATGAACAAGCGTGACGACACATCCCGCTTGCCAGACATCTGGAAATTAGCCCTCCCCACAAAAACTGACACCAGATCCAGAGGCACACAGAACGCCATCACCAATCAACCACACCAGACCCAAACCCAGACCCTCTCCACAGATAAATTACAGACACCATCCAGTAGCCAAACCATGGTGGCACCTCCGGATGCTGCACCCCCCTGCAATCCCTACACAGATCTGGCTGACACAGGCCACAAAACCACAGCTCGCCCCTATACACGAAGCCAAGCCAGAGCACAACTAAGTGCAGTACAGCCATCTTCTCAGAAAAACTCTTCACAAAGTTCAAGAGGTCAAGACACAAAGACTTTAGCAACTAATCCACACCTAATGACCCACCTAAGTGGTACTCAGGATATCACTCAAGAAATCACTCAAGATATCCCTCAAGTAATTAAGGAACAAAAGAAGAAAAGGCACACTAGCCTGGGAACTTCCTCTCTGCCCAGAACATTGGAGGCTATACACCACACCCCCTCAACAGTATTTATAGGAACTCAAACACTGAGATCCTGCTCTGTTCCAGTAACAAGAAGCCGAAAGCACCAGCCTGAAGATGACGAGTGAGACCTCGTCGAAACGTCGCCTAGACACCCCAACTTTTACACGGGAAGACACCCGAGGACACCAAAACCTGCATTCCTGTACCCGTGAAAATCTACGAAAGCAAATATATATATATATATATATATATATATATATATATATATATATACACACACACATATATATATGGCTTCCCATAGGCATCTGTTTGGCCAATGTGAGAAGATGATTCTGGACTGGATGGGCTATTGGCCTGAACCAGCAAGGCTGTTAGGAAAAATCAAGCTTGTAAACAGCACTGCTGCTTTTCCGCTGTGGCAGAAATCCATTTCTCAGTGTCTGGTTACTATGCCAGGCCATTCGGCTATTTTACCTCTATGTTTACCCTGATGTTTCAGAGAAGAACGGCTTCCATTCATAGAGTGTGTCTCTCATTTCTGCTCCACCCACAGTTGCTCTGGCGATGCAGCTTGCAGACTTATCCACTCTGTTGCTCGGCTACGTATTCCAGGCTCCTCCTCCTCTGACTTTCTTTTTCCCTTTTCAGTCTCTCCCTGTGTGTGCATGTTTCCCTCCCAGTTCTTTTCGGAAGAATTCCTCTCCGCCGGGTTTCGTTTGTTGTTGTTGAGAATTTAAAACCCGAAAGGCCTGCCTTTGAATGCTCAGCTTTCCTTTCGCAGAGCCACCATGCAGCCCCCTATAGTCACGATGACCGACTGCTCCCTCTTTCTGTGCTCTTTCAAGCAAAGCAAATCCGCTGTCAGGCTGAAAGAAGACATGAAGAAGATTGCGGCAGCCCCACTGAGTGGCCAGAGGGGAGCTGCCTGCCAGAAGGTGTTTGGCGTAAGCCTGCATGAACTTCAGCAGCAGGGACTGAGCAAGAACGGAGTCCCGGCCGTCGTGTGGGAGATTGTTGAATACCTGACTTGGCATGGTAAGCTGCTAGCGGAACCCTCCTTGTTGAGAAAAGGGGGAAAGAAAGGTTTATCTTTAAGGTAAAAAAGGTAAAGGGACCCCTGACCATTAGGTCCAGTCGTGACCGATTCTGGGGTTGCGGCGCTCATCTCGCTTTATTGGCTGAGGAAGCTGGCGTACAGCTTCCGGGTCATGTGGCCGGCATGACTAAGCCACTTCTGGCGAACCAGAGCAGCACACAGAAACGCCGTTTACCTTCCCGCTGGAGTCGTACCTATTTCTCTACTTGCACTTTGATGTGCTTTCGAACTGCTAGGTTGGCAGGAGCAGGGACCGAGCAACGGGAGCTCACCCCATTGCGGGGATTCGAACCACCGACCTTCTGATCGGCAAGTCCTAGGCTTAACCCACAGCACCACCCGTGTCCTTAGATAGATAGATAGATAGATAGATAGATAGATAGATAGTCCCATCTTTAAGGTACAGGTAGCAAATATGTGGCCCACCAGATGTTGCAGAGCTTACATATCTCTATGCGGCCTAGGACCCATGTACCTGCGGGACCGCCTCTCCTGGTATGCCCCGCGGAGGACCTTAAGGTCCACAGATGACAAAAATTTTGAGGTTCCAAGCCGCAAGGTGGTTAGGTTGGTCTCAACTAGGGCCAGGGCCTTTTCAGTACTGGCCCCGACTTGGTGGAACGCTCTGTCACAAGAGACTAGGGCCCTGTGGGACTTGACATCTTTCCACAGGGCCTGCAAGATAGAGCTGTTCCGCCTGACCTTTGGTTTGGACTCAGTCTGACCCTTATGTTTCCCTCACCTTATGGTTTTGACTTTTAAAATGAGGCTGCATTTTAAATTGCATTTTAACCTATATTTTAAATTGTGGTGTGTTTTTTTTTCTTATTATGTTTTTACTGAAATTTTATTGGTGTTAGCCGCCCTGAGCCCGGCTCTGGCTGGGGAGGGCAGGGTATAAATAAAAATTATTATTATCATCATCATCATTATCCCTGACCATAGGCCATGTTGACTGGGACTGGTGGGGGCTTATTATAATTATTATTCATTTATATACCAACTCTCCAGCCAAAAGGGCCCCCAGAGCAGCTTACATGCAATAAATCAGAACAAGAACTCAGCTTCCTGTCTCTCCTTCTGTTGGGATTTCTGCTTCCAGGTGGCACTTGGTGCCCCACAAATTCTGGAAAGTTGCAGGTTCCTCGCTCTTGCTTTAAGGGGTTGTCTGTACTCTCAATGCGTAAATGCATTTTATCTCGGTCTGTAACTTCTATTGGCTCTCTCTCCTCACCTACTTCCAGAGAATGCTGGGAATTGTAGTTTGGTGATTCTGGGAAGTGTCTATTAGAGACCCCAGGCGCCCTCCTAGGACTGCGTTTCCCCTTAAAAGAAAACTCCTAAACTAAGTTCAGGGCTCTCCCAGGGACACCGTTTGTCTGTTTGCATAAGATTTGGCCGTCATCACCACACACTTTCTTGAACAATTATCTCGTCGCTGCAAAAAGTCAAATAAAAAAAAAGTGGTGGGAAATTGCCCCCGGGAAGTGTGGAATAACAGCCACTATCTGGTATTGTTGTATAACTTTGTGAGAACGTTTCAAGAGAAATGCTCAATAAACAGGGGACATTGTATAACCTCTGTACATGTTTTGTGTGAATGTATTGGCACAAATCCGTTCCGGAAGTCCGTTCGACTTCCAAAACGTTCCGCTTCCAAAGCTCAGCTTCTGATTGGCTGCAGGAAGGTCCTGCAGCCAATTGGAAGCCCCGTCGGACGTTCAGCTTTGAAAAGAATGTTCAAAAATCAGAACACTCACTTCTGGTTTTCAGTCGTTCGGGAGCTGAAACATTTGACTCCCAAGGCATTCAGGAGCCAAGGTACGACTATAATAGCTGATCTGAAAGCTCAAGTCTGTGGAGTAGATGCATGTGTATATTTTATTTCATTTTACATGGAACAGTTCTATTCTGACTTTCTTCCATCCTGGTACTCAAGATAGTCTGGACAGACACTGTCAACACCCAGACTGGCTTATTGTGTGCAAAGGGGCCTTATGTGTCTTCAGACCAAGCCAGGTTCTTGATCTCTGCGGTGATTTTTAAAGCCCCCTGATTGTCATGCTCTAGTGCAGACTTCCTGAAGCCAGTGTGGTGTCATGGTTAGATCTAAGGGTGCCAGTGTGCTGTAACGTTGTTAGAGTGTTGGACCAGGACCTGGGAGAGCAGGGTTCAAATCCCCACTCAGCCATGAAGCTCACTGGCTGACGCTGGGCTAGTCACCATCTCTTAGCCTAACCTACCTCACAGGGCTGTTGTAAAGATGAAATGGAGAGGTGGAGAATCGTGTATACCACTTTAAGCTCCTTGGAAGGAAAAGGAGGAATAATAATAATAATAATAATAATAATAATAATAATAATAATAGTGAAAGAAAATTAAAATGGAAGAAAGTGGGGATCTAAGAGCACCAACATACTAAGTAGGTTCAGGTTCAAATTTCACATAATTATTAAATAAATCTAATCTTAGATGCTCCGTAATGCTTATATTTTTGTGCATGCAAGTTAAAGAACTAAGCAAGTAGTCTTAAGTTTGATGGTGTGTGAATAATTGTCAACTTTCTGATTTAAAGGGATCTTGTTTTTCTGCAATGTGCCCTGTTTTCCAGCAGATGTCAGAGAAGGATTGCTAGGCTTTTGTGGAGGCCGGTTTCTGCTGAGGACCTTTTGAGGCATTTGGTGCGAACTCCTGTAGGCTAAACTCGTAGCTCTTATCAGGGGCAAGCAACAACCAAAGGGCTTTTTTTCTTTACTTTCTTTCTTTCTTTATTAGATTTATCTGCTGCCCTTCATCGTAAGATCTCAGGATGGCTCACAGAATAAAATACAGGATGAAAACAAGCAAATAAGTAAAACAAAACAGCAAAACAATAAGCCCCCCTTCCCACAGACACATTTAAAAGGCTGTAGAATATTAAACAGCCAAAGGCCTGGTTGAAGAGGAACGTTTTTTTCCCTGGCACCTATATATATAACGAGAGAGAGCACTCAAGCTTTTTTCCGGGGGCACGCAGGGGTATGCATACCCCTAAACACTTTGTGACTTTGTACTTTTGTCCATTTACTGTATTTATTTTTGCTGATTTGAACTATAAAACTGTGATTTTCTTGCGTCAAAATGAGAGTACCCCTGAACACTTTTTAAAGGGAAAAAAGCACTATACATATACATATATATATACACACATATATATACATATATACACACACATATATATACATATATTTATACATACATATACATATATATACATATATACACACACACACATATATATATACATATATATTTGCTTTCGTAGATTTTCACGGGTACAGGAATGCAGGTTTTGGTGTCCTCGGGTGTCTTCCCGTGTAAAAGTTGGGGTGTCTAGGCGACGTTTCGACGAGGTCTCACTCGTCATCTTCAGGCTGGTGCTTTCGGCTTCTTGTTACTGGAACAGAGCAGGATCTCAGTGTTTTGAGTTCCTATAAATACTGTTGAGGGGGTGTGGTGTATAGCCTCCAATGTTCTGGGCAGAGAGGAAGTTCTCTGCACCACACCCCCTCAACAGTATTTATAGGAACTCAAACACTGAGATCCTGCTCTGTTCCAGTAACAAGAAGCCGAAAGCACCAGCCTGAAGATGACGAGTGAGACCTCGTCGAAACGTCGCCTAGACACCCCAACTTTTACACGGGAAGACACCCGAGGACACCAAAACCTGCATACATATATATACATATACATATATATACACACATATACATATATACATATATACATACATACATATATATATATATATATATATATATATATATATATATATATATATATATATATTTATATTTATATGTCACCAGGCAAACCCAGCTTGTTCTCCACTGCACTAATTTCCTATTTGTTGGGTGTGTGGGTTTTTTCCACACGAGAGCATTCAGAATTGTGATATTTCCCCCTTCACAGTTCGAAATGAGGCAGTTCCATTCTCCCACCTTGGATCTTTACCACCTTGTTGTGCATGCATGTCTAGGCCAGGCCTACAATTTTTTGGCCCTCGTTTTCACTGCTAGACAGTTAAAAGCCGACTTAGGCTTTTTTTGGTTACGTTTAGCATTTGCCATTGGTTGCTCTGGCCGTGTTATTTTTAAAGCAGGGCAGCGGGTGTGCCAGTTATTTATTTATCTTCCTCCTTTTTAATGTGTGATTACAGGGCTGAAACAGGAAGGTCTTTTCAGGGTGAACGGCAACCTGAAAACCATGGAGCGGCTTCGAGGGAAGTACGAGAGCGGAAAGGAAGTGGAGCTGCCTGTGGAAGGCGACGTCAGCTCAGCGGCCAGTTTGCTGAAATTGTTTTTGAGGGAGCTGCCTGACCGGGTGATCACTTCTGCAGCACATCCCAAATTCATACACCTGTATCAAGGTGACAGTCTTTTCATCAAGCATACATCTCTGGGGGAGTTGACTAGATCTATAGCTGTTGGTGCTGGTGTTATTATTTTAATCATTTCCCCTTAATCGGGCAGTTGCCATGGGAAATGGCAACATGCATATAGTGGTACCTCGGAAGTCGAACAGAATCCGTTCCGGAAATTTATTTGACTTCCAAAACGTTCGGAAACCAAGGCGCGGCTTCCGATTGGCTGCAGGAAGCTCCTGCAGCCAATCAAAAGCCACGGAAGCCCCGTCGGACGTTCGGGTTGCACGTTCACAAACTGGAACACTGCCTTCCGGGTTTGCGGTGTTCGGGAGCCAAAACGTTC
Organism: Podarcis melisellensis; assembly: GCF_964234715.1. Taxonomy (NCBI): domain Eukaryota; kingdom Metazoa; phylum Chordata; class Lepidosauria; order Squamata; family Lacertidae; genus Podarcis; species Podarcis melisellensis. Next base: position 15,715,561 of record NC_138541.1, on the reverse strand, counting down.
GACTTGCAAGGCGCTCGGGATCCAAGGTACAACTGTCGCAGAAGAAGAGAAAAATGTTGTCCTGCAAAAACAACTTGTGCTAGTCAGTGGATAAAATTTATGTGACTGAGTTGGGTTGCTTTGATTCTTTGAACACTTGGCCAGTCTGAATTACAAGAGGGTCAATTCTTGTACTTTCCCCACCTCCTGAAGCAAATTTTGCTAATTGAGTACAGTGGTACCTCAGGTTACAGACACTTCAGGTTACAGACTCTGCTAACCCAGAAATAGTACCTTGGGTTAAGAACTTTGAGAACAGAAATCGTTCCGCGGCGGCGCAGTGGCAGCAGAAGGCCCCATTAGCTAAAGTGGTACCTCAGGTTAAGAACAGTTTCAGGTTAATAACGGACCTCCAGAACGAATTACGTTCTTAACCCGAGGTACCACTGTAAAAGGTGTGTTGCTCAGCGGTGAAGAGTGTGCTTTGCATGCAGAAAGGTCTCAGGTCTGGTCCTTGGCATCTCCAGGTAAGACTGGGAAAGACTTCCATCTGAAATCTGGAGAGCCACTGCCAATTAGTGTAGACTGACCATGCCAGCTGGAGCTAGTGGAACTGTAATCCACAACATTTGGCAGGGGCAAGGCTGGTGTACCCAATACTGACATAGATGAATCAGTGAATCTGCTGGGGTGGAGGGGTTTGGATGAGGCAGAGTTAGCCCTCTGCCAGCGAGAAGCACCCCAAAGCTACCACCATCGCAAGGCAGTGGAATCCCTTCCCTCAGGTGTCCTGTTCGGAGGGGATGAAGCTTTCAAAGGACTGTGAGCTTCAGAAATAAAGAGCATGGGCAGAGTGTACCTCCCTTGCGACTGTGAAAACTATTGTGTTTAATAAGATGATTCCACAGTATCCTCAGACCATGCAGCTTCATTGCTTTACAAAATGTGTAACGGTGCAGACATTCACTTTCTAAAGATTTCTTTGAAATGTCAAAACAATAGTTCTATCGCTCCTCTTTTCCTTCCCCAAAGATACAAAAGCAGGCTGCCTTGGAGAAACTTGAAGAAGGCTTTTTTTTTTTTTTTTTTTAAAGGCTTTGGAATAATGGTAATCTCTGATTAAGAAGTGTTGACTTTGTTTCAGTTGCGTTCCCAAGAATTTGGGTTGATGGCAACTTTATAAGCTCATCAAAGGGCTCAAAAGATTTGGGAAACCCTGGGTTAACATGCTACCGTCCAGCAACAGGTTTACCATCTCGATGAGAACTAGGTCGTGGTTTTTGAGCCAAACGCTCCGCTTTCTCTCTCTTTGCTGTATTCCTCTTGGTTAATGCGCAGAACATATTTAAACTCCTCTTTTTGTAAAATGCTAGAGAGTTTCCAGTATGAGTGGGTTCGACTGCTGACATCTGCCCCTCGTTTGAGCATAGCTTTGCATTAAAAATGGCTTGCCAGTCAGCTGTTTTTGGTTTTTTGGTGGCGGGGTCCTTTTTCCAGCACAGCTTGCCACACGCTCTTGAACTTGTGCTGTGATAAGATCAAGGTTAGCTGTGAAGAAGAATGATTTCTTGTTTGTAGCCATAAAGATCCCAGATACTTACCACTCAGCAAAGCACACAGTGCTCCTGTGTTGGAAATAATGTTCAGCCAAGGCATAATAATGCGTTTCTGCACTGTTTACAGATAAAACAAGTTGTGATTTAGGAACAAGGTTAGAGGGCTTGGCTGAACTCCCTCACATTGCAGAATCAGGTGGTTTGAAGGTATTGGAGCAACTTTAAACATTATGAAAAGATGCGGCGCTGAGCTCTCTTGTGTACCTAAGATGTGAAAAGGAAGTTGCACAGGGAGGTCGTGTGAGCTCCTTTATCATCCAGAGCTTACATATTCTGGAAAACTATGGTTAATTTAGAGACTTCCCCATTGAATCTTGGTCACCATGGATGAACTCTTTGCACAAGAGGCAAGGAGATAATTGTAGCCTGCCAATCCAGATCTGATGGCAAATTGTGGTTAGAGGCTCTGTTGGGGGGACGTTCCAGACAGTAGATGAGGAAACCTCAATAAATGAAGTCCTTAGCATGTTCCCAACTTCCAAGTAACAGTTGGGAAGATGGAGTTGAGTTTTGGAGGAGAATGGTATTGTCCAGGATAGACAATGGTATTGTCTATCTGTAATTGTCCAGGATGATACACTTAAAGAAATTGGAAATTCACATTTATTTAATTGGACTTCTCTGGGGCCAACTGACTAAAGATTACAGCTGCCTTGGCTACAGAGTATTTTATCCTGGACAAGATACAGTGGTACCTCGGGTTAAGAACTTAATTTGTTCCGGAGGTCCGCTGTTAACCTGAAACTGTTTTTAACCTGAGACACCACTTTAGCTAATGGGGCCTCCCGCTGCTGCCGCACAATTTCTGTTCTCATCCTGAAGCAAAGTTATCCCGAAGCAATAGTATCCTGAGGTACCATTTCTGGGTTAGCGGAGTCTGTAACCTGAAGCGTATGTAACCTGAGGTACCACTGTATTGCTGGTTTTTCAAGGGATGAAAAGGACCTTTGTTAAAATAGATTTCCCCCAATCACACTCACCTGCCCTACACCTGACATACCTCCTGACATCAGATACGGGGCAAGGACCAAAGCAGCTTTAAAGGGACAAGCTGGAACATTGGAGGGATACTCCTTCTGCAAGCAGGGCGTGCATTTGACTCCCTTAAAATTTGACATCAAATGCAAGCCCTAACTGGATCAGCTGCACTCTGGAAATCCTGATCGACGCTTGATACGAATAGGGGTTGCGTTCAGCTCCATTTGGCTTGTGGGGCAAACTGGGGCTTCTGCTGGGCTCAGACCCACCCCACAAGACCCAGATGTTCCCCACCACTGATTAAGATTTCAGTGCGATGCGCATGTAAGTGCTTTGTAAGGTCTTGGTTGACCACAAATTGACATGAGCCAACAGTGTGACGTGCCAATGCAATTCTGGCCTGCATCAATAGGAGTATAGCATCTAGATCAAGGGAAGTAATAGTGCCACTGTATTCTGCTCTGGTCAGACCTCACCTGGAGTACTGTGTCCAGTTCTGGGCACCACAGTTCAAGAAGGACACTGACAAACTGGAACGTGTCCAGAGGAGGGACAACCAAAATGGTCAAAGGCCTGGAAACGATGCCTTATGAGGAACGGCTAAGGGAGCTGGGCATGTTTAGCCTGGAGAAGAGGAGGTTAAGGGGTGATGTGATAGCCATGTTCAAATATATAAAAGGATGTCACATAGAGGAGGGAGAAAGGTTGTTTTCTGCTGCTCCAGAGAAGCGGACACGGAGCAATGGTTCCAAACTACAAGAAAGAAGATTCCACCTAAACATTAGGATTCCACCTAAACAGCACTTCCTGACAGTAAGAGCTGTTCGACAGTGGAATTTGCTGCCAAGGAGTGTGGTGGAGTCTCCTTCTTTGGAGGCCTTTAAGCAGAGGCTTGACAACCATATGTCAGGAGTGCTCTGGTGGTGTTTCCTGCTTGGCAGGGGGTTGGACTCGATGGCCCTTGTGGTCTATTCCAACTCTATGATTCTAAGCTGGTTGAGTGTATCGTCCTGCCAAAAGCTGACATTTCCACATTGTCATCAGAATCATAGAATTTGTAGAGCTGGAAGAAACCCTGAGGATCATCTAGTCCACCCCCCCCCCCCCCGCATTGCATCCGTCCCATATTGGGGGGGTTGAACTTGTATAAATGCTAATATCTGCCTGCCCATAAAAAGGCCTGTCCTGTTAGTTTTGATTTGTACAGCCCTTCTATTTTAAAAGGGAGGATATTATATCCATGTCACAGCTGTTCAGTTCAGTGAGTGAAACAGGGTGTGCAGGAGCCAGATAGCCACAAGTCTCCAGCCACAGGCGAGCAACATCGTAAAAGAACGTCCTGCCGTGTCATCTGATAGGCACTCGTAGCATGCAGGACATAGCCCCGTGTCAGGACGGGTCGCCCTTTGGCACATGTCCCTGTCTCAGATTCTCCAGCTTGTTTGATTTGGGAACACAGTATTACACCCCACCCCAGTCTCTGAGTGGTGCGTGATTCCAAGGCACCAGGGTCTTGTGTTTCCTTTTGGACAATGAGGCTCAGCGGAGACTGGCATCTTTGCAATATACGGTTTATTTACACATATATACATCCTGAGTCTAGGTGGGAGCGGGTGGCGCTGCAGTCTAACCCACTGAGCGTCTTGGGCTTGCTGATCAGAAGGTCAGCGGTTCGAATCCCCACAGCAGAGTAAGCTCCCGTTGCTCTGTCCCAGCTCCTGCCAACCTAGCAGTTCGAAAGCACACCAGTGCAAGTAGATAAATAGGTACCGCTGCAGCGGGAAGGCAAACGGCATTTCCATGCACTCTGGCACTCGTCACAGTGTCCTGTTGTGCCTGAAGCGGTTTAGTCATGCTGGCCCCGTGACCCAGAAAGCTGTCTGTGCGCAAACGCTGGCTCTCTCGGCCTGAAAGCGAGATGAGCACTGCAACCCCATAGTCACCTTTGACTGGACTTAACTGTCCGGGTGTTCTTTACCTTTTACCTTTTAGGTGGAGGAGAACCCCAGCAGTACACCTCAAACAGAGGGTCTCTTATTTCTTCCATAGGTGCAGTGGGCTTGGGTCTAAAGATAAGAGAAATCCGCTATAGGTTACACTAGGATAATTTACCCCAGTGTAAATTACATTGGCTTCCTGTAGTTGGCATGGTTCTGTTAGTCTCCGTCCAAAGATTAAATATAGGAACGCCACAGTCCAGTTACGCAGCTAGTACGAGACGCGATAAGGATAGAATTTGTTTTCAGGAGATATCTTTTCAACTTGGGATTGTTTAATTCCCATCTTCCGGCAGTTGTGACAGGTGGTGGCCGATTCCAGTCAAGTTGTGTGGAAGCTGAGGAGCAGGCTTTGTCCTGGTGAAGCAAGTATTTTGAGGATTAACTTCCAGACCACTATTCCCCTCACAGAGCTGCAATTCCCAGAGTTCTCTGTGAAGAGGGATTGATTGTTAAACAAGCCAGGGAATTGTAGCTCTGGGAGGAGAAAATGAGTCTCCTCTAAGCACCCTTAAAAAACTACGTTTTCTGGGATTCTTTGGGGAAAACCATGGCTGTTTTAAAGTGGTGACATATCTTTTTATATACCTTTTGCTCAACGTACTTCCTCAATATGCTTGTTCAGTCCCCGAGTCTAATGCCACCTTACTAGTGCTGTTTTGTATTTGATTTTCAGCACAGAGTGTCCATAACCTTGTCTGTCTTCTTCTTCCCTTCCTGACAGACATCCAGAATTGTAGCCCAAATATGAACACTTTGAGAGAACTCCTGAGGCAGCTACCTGAGCCCCACTATTCCCTGCTTAAGTTCCTCTGCCGATTCCTGAGGAGAGTTGCCGATCATCACTCAGAGAACAAGATGACTGTTTCCAACCTCGCCACAGTATTTGGACCAAACTGTTTCCAGTAAGTTCCTTGCCTGAAAGAAGCTCCTGGTTTGGAGCAAAAATTAAGCCACGACGCGGAATTAGACATTGCAGACATTTCTAACACCTCCATTTCCTTGTCCTTGTACCTGACGTACCTGACTCAGATTTGCTGTGTTGGGTAAGCAGTTAAGTCTACCTGGAAGTAACTGCAATGGCAGATCATCACAGTGTGATAAGCAGCCACCGCTAGGATGACCCAGGCAGGTGTTTTTTTCATTGACTAATCAACTGGTGGTTGACTAACTGGTTCATATGTTACATTGGTCCTCCTGCTGTGGTTTGGCACACAGTGACCTATTGAGCTGGTGGTGTGTGCATTTCAAAATGCAGGTGATATTGATAAGTTGTTTTTGTATTTTGAACCATATTCAAATTACAGTATTTGCTTTTAAGATGAGCACCTCAACCATAAGGATACTGTAAATACACCCTTCCCCAACCTAGTCCTCTCCAGATGTTCTGGACTGCATCTTCCATCAGCCCCAGCCAACACAGTCAGAGATGATGGCAGTGATGCCCACCAGATGTTTTGGACTACCAGGTTGGCGAGGGAGCTACTGTTATCTTTCTCTCTGCTGATTTCCCACCTCCCCTTGCCTGTCACCCAAATACGTGCTGTTTTTGTGATGTTAAAACTTGTTATGTAAGACAACCCTTTGAGGATGTTTTTGCTGTTGATCTTTGTAAGCCGATGTTTGTGCCTTTTTTCCTGCCTCTTGTGACTGGCTTGTTTATGATGCTGTGGAATCTCAAGAGCGCTGATCAGTGGGCAGCAATGAAAGGATCTCTGATGGACTTTATTTGTGCAATATGCAAAGAGTGCTGTAGGCAGCCTCTTGTTTTGATATTTGTAGGCACCAGCTATGTATTTCTAACATGATGAAAAAGGAGAATGGAGGCAGAGAAACCTGAGGCAAGGAGGGTGTTGGCAGTACATTGGTTCTCAAATGCCTTGGTACTCAAACAACTTGGAACCCAAACACTGCAAACCTGGAAGTAAGTGTTCTGGTTTGCGAACTTTTTTTCAGAAGCCGAACGTGCTCAGTTTTGAGTTTTACGCTTCTGTTTTGAGTGCCACACTTCCGTTTTGAGTGTTACGCAGAGGTCTGTCTGTTTTTGCTATTTATTTCACGTTTTTGTTTTTGCAGCTCTTTTTGTTTTTGTTTTGACTGTGTGGAACCACATTATTTATTGCTTTCATTTTATGGGTCAATGGTCTCATTAGATAGTAAAATTCATGTCAAATTGCAGTTTTAGGAGTTGTTTTTAAAAGTCTGGAACAGATTAATTCATTTTACATTGCTTTCTATGAGAAAGCATGCCTTGATTTTGGAACGCTTTGGTTTAGGAAAGTACTTCCGGAACGGATTAAGTTTGAGAACCAAGGTACCACTGTATTTTAGCAGTTGCATTTGGGTGAGATGGAGAAGAAACTTGATTGAGTTTACATTTTCAGTATGATGTTGTTGTTTAGCCGCTTTATTTTGCTCAAGGCAACTCAAAGCGACTTACAACCAAAAAATCTAGCCAACTTTCATTGCATAAAGTAGCACAGAATAGCGGGTCAGGGTTTCAATCCCATATATATTTAATCTGGGGTGAATCCAATTGAACTTATCAGGCTCGCATCTGAGTAAGCATGCATAGAAATATGCTGCCAGGCAACATTCCTATAAACATGCACAGGGTTTGGCTGTTACACTTACCCCCGAGTAAGCATTATATCAGTGGGACTTACAGCTGAGTTAAACAGAGATAGGCATGCACTACTAATGTTCACACCTTTTGCAGACAAGAGTTGCGAATAATCTCTTCCTCACTCAGAGAATGAAGCTGTGGAATTGACCTCAAGCCCCATGCAAGCATGAATGCGTGTACATACTTATATACACCTTGTCTGCACTGTCGACAGGATCCTCACCCCTGTTGTCCATTTCTCTTAAGGAGCAGCTTGCTATTTGATTTACAAGTGTGTGTGTGTGTGTGTGTGTTTTGGTAGCTCTTTGAGAAAGCAATTGCAACACCAGAACTTCAGGCATTTTCCATAGTGTGGAATAATCCCAGATGAAAGACCTGCTTATGCCTCACCCTTCTGACGAACCTTAGGGAAAGGTTGTTCCATTGCTGCCAGCAGCAGACGTTTTGCAACTTCAGTTAATCGCATAGGATTTAGTAATTCCCAAAGACAGGATATTGGAAGATCTGATCAGTCCCGGCACCCTTGTGTTTTCTGACTTAGTCATATTTCCACCTGTTTTCAACAGCTCACATCCGGACAACTGTTACCAGGGGAAATGTGTGTTTGTATACCTGTTTGTATGCACTTTGCCCTCACAGCCTGCCGCCCACTGCTTGCTCTTGACAATCCTATTTTTTCACAAGTCTAATTTCAAGTCTGCCAGCGCAAGATAAATGGCTGGTGAACTGCAGGCTTGTTTTGATTACCTTCTCCTACCACTTAACCCTGCATAACGATTTTAGTTACACTTCCTTTTTTTTTTTAAGATACGGCTCTAGAGAATGTTTAACTACAAAGTGCTACCTTGACCTTATAATAGTGCCCAGTTTGGTACATGAAGTTTTCTTCATCTCCTGTTAATAGCCTTCGGTGCTTCTACTGGGGGAGAGGCAGTTGCATCATTAAAAAGTGAATTAATTAATTGGATTGGTTTAGTCTTGGGAAATGCTTATAAGATTTCTCACGACCTCACACTCTTCAGTAAGAGCTAGTGTCCATCTATTATTATTTTTTTAATTGATTTTTATTTGTTTTGCTACATCAAACATTAAAACAAACAAAAGAAACATACATAACACATACACACAAAAAAGAAATACATAAAAAAGAGAAATAATAATAACGAAAAGAAAAGAAAAAACATCTCTTCAGTAAGAGCTAGTGTCCATCTAAAAACCCAAACTAAGCTTGGGCAAATGGGTTTTATTGCTTCCCTGGTGAGATGCGACAAGACTTCAGTGGCATGAGACTCAGTGCTCCTAAACGCAGATGTTAACTGGGCCTGATTCACTTGTCGTTCTGGTGTTTTCACTTCCACGTAATCAAATTCCTCGAAGTCTTTATTTTATTTTTTTAATGCAGTGCTGATCTGCTCTAATCAGATTTGTGTCAGGCTGGGTGATTCAGGGATTGGTAATGTGATATAAAACCCTTTCAGGCACCCTTTCAGGTTGCTCGTTCAACTTTGCACCAGGCTCTTTTCTACACTGGGAAAGAGCCCGTGTCATGCAGAGTGTTGAACTTTGACTAGGAAGAGCTGGATTCGAAACCTGCCCCAGCCACAAACCTGGGCTAGGAGGATAAACGGGAGAAGAAACATTTGTGTCATCCTGAGGTGTTTGCAGGAGAGGTAAAGGTAAAGGGACCCCTGACCATTAGGTCCAGTCGTGGCCGACTCTGGGGTTACGGTGCTCATCTCGCTTTATTGGCCGAGGGAGCCGGAGTACAGCTTCCGGGTCATGTGGCCAGCATGACTAAGCCGCTTCTGGCGAACCAGAGCAGCACACGGAAACACCGTTTACCTTCCCGCCGGAGCGGTACCTATTTATCTACTTGCACTTTGACATGCTTTCGAACTGCTGGGTGGGCAGGAGCAGGGGACCGAGCAACAGGAGCTCACCCCGTCGCAGGGATTCGAACCTCCGACCTTCTGATCGGCAAGTGCTAGGCTCTGTGGTTTAACCCACAGCGCCACCTGCGTCCCTTGCAGGAGGGTTAGGATAAAATAAAAATGGATGGATTGTGGCCTTGATTGAAAAGCCATTGGGAGCCAATGAGAGTTGATCTTGTTATTGGGTCACCTCTTACTTATGACCATGACCTAGTCAGAAGAAGGGGATTGGTTGAAGTAGCGAGTATAAGCAAAGGACCAGCAGAGAGCCAGTTAGGGCCAATTACACCAGCCATGCTGAATGCCTCTTTAGCATTTTTCTGGAAAACAGGGCACAGTCATTGTAGCACAACCACAGGTTTGTAGATCAAGGAAGAAGACACCTTCTTTTTATTGACATCAGGAATGAGGAACCTGTAGCCTTCGGATGTTAGGCTGGAACTCCCATCATCCCTGACTGTCGGCCCTAATGGCTAGGTCTGATGGGAGTTGGGAGTCTGGCAACATGGAGGACTCCTAATTTTGATGTGTTCAGATATCTGTTTAACATAAGGTTAAAAGTGCGGTGTTCTTTGTGCCAGCATGACGCTTTTTCTGTCCTTGAGCCCAGCTCTCAGGTTTGCAAATATCTGTTGTCCTGACCATTTCCTGAAATGATGTCCCTTTTCGGTCACGCTCCTCCTGGCCTAGGTCACCTCGACACAAATAGAACAACGGCCAATCCGACATTTCATGTCCATTTTAAATGCAGAATGCAGATACTGTTGGCCCAGCTGCCATTCATCTGACGTGGAATAGCTTGAGAGTTATCAGGAGTTCACAAAACAGCAATTTGTCCCTGACATTTGAAAGCCACAAAGAGGTTCGCTTCTTCCTTCCTCCACCTGCCCTCCCACATCTGAAATATAACCAAGAACAAGAGGCTGTTCTTTCAGAGCCTTTCATTTCTTGGGAAATTATGTGAACCGCTGAGCTAAGAATAAACTTCACAAGGGCATCATCGGTAACATTTATCAACAGTAATATTTATGCTGCCTATTTTTTTAGCAGAGTCCCCTTTGGTGAAGCTGAGGACCTTAGAGACTATTTGTTGCTAACTAGGCACAGCAGCATTTTCTGCCTGCACACGTTTGCAAAGTGGTGGCTTACCCAACCGTACACCTTGCCTAAAGTGTGAAAGAGTTTCATTAGTTTGCTGGCCATCGAACAAGAGTTCACATATAGTAGGGGGGAAACTACCTGCCCAAGTGGTTGATAATGTAAAAGATGGAGAACAACTCTCAGTGCAAAACTGAAACCTGTTTACTCAGCAGTAACACCCCACCTCACTCCCACTCCTGGATATTTTCAAACGGGCATTGAAAATTGTACAGCAGGTGTAGAGAATTGTCTGGGTTCCCAGAATCTGTTGGACTTCAACTCCCATCAGGCCCCGCCAGCGTGTTGATGGGATTTGTAGTCTGTTAATATTTGAAGGGCTACAGATTCCCATGGGCCTTGGCTTCTAGTTGTGACAGAGAATCTGAGAATGCGACGTGGTCTTGGAAGAATATATTATGCTGTAATTTTTTATGCTGGATGACTAGTTTTAATAATACGCGGTTGCTTTACTGAGAAGTTTTTCCCCCAGTCACCTATTGTATTTTATTAATGGTATTTTGTGTGAAAGGCCTTGGGGAAGAATTTTATTTCTGGAAGGTGGTACAGACATTTATTAAATAATAAATTTCAGTGGGACCTACGTGGGAGTAAATATTTTTAATCTTATCCAGCTAGCGAACTCTTCCCCTTTTCTTTCACTCACAAAGAACTGTTGCAGCCAAAGCAAGTGTACCTATTTTCATCAGAAGTGATGTCAGAACACAAGAGGAGCCCTGCTGGATCAGACCAGAGGGGTATCTGGTCCACCATTTTGTTTTCTTAGTGCCCCATCAGATGCCTGCAGGAAACTTGTAAGCAGTAGCCATCTCCCACTTGTTAGAAGGAGATGCTTCAGTGAGTGAAAATAGTACAATGGAAAGTGCCTCCCCACAGACTCCATTCAGCATTGCAGACACTGCTCCAAGTTCTTCCACCCTGTGAGGTCTGGCACATGTCTACTAGAAGAAGGGCCTTTTCAGTTGTGGTGCCAGCATTGTGAAATAGTTGTCATTGCTTAGGGAAACCCACCAGACACAGATACTTCAGGATGGGAGGAAAAACCTTGCTTTCTTTTATTTTTTAGAGAAGTGCTTAAAGCTGAGCCGATGTTGTTTCTATGGTTAGATTTTGATTCTCTTGTTCATTAGTTTCCTGGATTTCTTTAATTTGTTTTGCCTCTTCTTCTCACTTTTTTTGTTTTTATTGATCTTGCTTGTCTTTACCGATGATAAGGTACTGATGGACAAGGTATAACAGGATATAAAATTTGGAAATAAATAAGACTGACAAATATTTAAAAGCCGGTGAGACCCCCCTGCCTTCTCCCTGATTTTGAATCAAAGGGCCATGTAGGGCAGGTGCATTTTTCTACTGTACTTGAGCACCTACCAGAAGCAACCGCTCCTTATCTCAATGAGGTGCAAATTATCACTGAAATAGAGCTAATTAGGGAAATTGCAGTTGTGACCAAGGAAATCCTCAGACTGTCAATTAAGTCTGTTGGAGATTAGGTTTCAGGTTAGTTCTGTTCACTAATAAGCTGAAAGGGATAAAGTATGCAGATAGCAAGAAACCTCTAAGTCATTGGAAGAGGATTGCTAGACAGAATCTGGTTGGAAAATGTAATTGAGCAGATGGGCTGGGAATCAAAGGACCATGGAACCAATCCCATTCCCCCCGCCAAGTGGGTTTGGACATTTTTTCAAGTGATGTCTGCAAACAAAGGAAGTTTGTAAAATCAGTTTTCAGCATGGCATCAGGCAAGGGAGAAGGGAGTCAGGCTGGGCTAGTACCATTCTCCCATCCCCCATACACCTAAATTATCTGGTTAGTCTCTGACTCACTCCTGTTACTTCCTGAGATAGAACTCAAGGAAACACAATTTAATGCTGTAATCCTGTACACATTTACACATTTACCTAGGAGTAACCCCAATTAAATTCCATGGTACTTACTTATGAGAATACATGTGTAGTATGGTGCTCTGAATCTTCTCAACCAATTCAGACATTGGACCAACCATAGTTGAGAATCCAGACCATGGCTGGAGCATCCAAACACAACAGGCAAACTATGGCTTAGTGCTGCTGATCTGTTTTCTTTTTCTGTCTTGCTCAGCAGTCTAGGTGACCAGCAGCTTTCTCTATGGTTTGTACATTCAGATATCACAGAAACCATAGTTAGCGTAATCCATTTTGCAGTCCTTCAGTCCATGGTTTCTGATTCAGCTTTGCCAGTCAGTCACAATCAAATCAGGTGTCATTTTTCTTAGCCATGGTTTGGTCTAATGGACTGAATCGAGCTTCCAAAGTACTGGGTAAACGATAAGGAGAATAACAAGGCCATTATAAAATCTAAAGAGAAGTCCAAGGTCATGTAATAGAAAAGGTCGTTATGAAAATACAAATGAGTTCCAGGTGGGTTTTTTTTTAAGCAACAGGAGCTGCAGGGAGTCAAAAACTACAAAAGGTTAATCATTTTTTAAAATGGAGATTAAGATATAGCAAGGGTTCTGGCAGCTGATCTTAGCTGGGAAAGCTCAACTCTGCTTCTGCTGTGATCAAAAATGAGTTGAGAGATTTTTTTCCCCTGTAGCATAAAGTTAGCAAACATGTTATGGAACTAAGGTGGCCCTGTTTATTCAAATGTGTTGGTGGCGGCCCAGCATTTATAGAGGCATTTATTGTAAACATTGCTATACCACCATCTCATCAGATCAGATTTCAGGGTGACGTACAGCAGGTGTAGATGATGAACGACTTATACCTGTAACAAATTAACAAGCATTATAAATGGTAGCAGATAAAATGGGTAAGTCCAGCTGGAAAAAAATGGTGAGATCTACAAATTCAAATTCATGCATCAATTCAAACCTAACCAAATCGTAAGGCTAGCATTCTGAAAACTCACCCCAAACCATGTGTTCGGCCAGCCATTTCTCAATCATGGTTTGTCCAATTGGACATAACGACAAGCCGTAGTTCAGTTTCCCTGAACTGCAGTTTGCCACAATGTCTGGATTTTGCTTCTGAGATTAGGAACATCCCTTAGGCTCACTTCTCATCTCATTCCTTCACTTCATTCACAACAGAGGAAGAGGATAAGTTGTTGTTTCATGTTCAGAGCAATGTCCTTCAACTTCATAATTCAGCTGTCTCATTTGATATTTGTGAAGATGCCACTGAAGAGTAAATAGAAGGCTCAGCCATAGTGCATTTTTTTTATTAAAAGTGACCGGGATTCGCTCCTCTCTAATTATAGCTCCAGACTGATCCCTAAGGGACTTTTAAGGTATTCTATACTTTTGTTCCTTTACAAGCATTTTTTATTGTTCTGTTGGCACTCTTCCTACGTTACCAAAAGTACTTAGCCAGCCACTATATTACTGCTGTTTGGCTGGCAAACACACAATACCCCTGGAGAACTGGCTTTTAGAAGGGTGGGAAATAATTGGCTCTCATGAGGACTGAGACGCTTATGCCTTGCCGAGCCATTTTAAAAATGCATTGCTGATTGAAGCATCATTTCTCAAGCTTTGGAGAATTGTAGCACAGCACTAACAAGGCCTCCTCTGGGCTATCCTGTCCCATTTGGATCAGTTGCAGTTCTTGGAGAATGATGACCAGTTAAGGTTGAGGCGAGGAAGGTTCTAGAAGACCATTGTGTAGGGCAGGGAGGAATAGCCTGCAGGTCTATAACCTGGAAAAGAGGAGACCGAGAGGAGAGATGATAGCCATCTTCAAATATCTAAAGGGTTGTCACATGGAGGATGGAGCAAGCTTATTTTCTCCTGCTCTGGAGGGTAGGACTCAAATCATTGAATTCAAGTGACAAGAAAAGAGATTATGACAAAACACCAGGAAGAACTTTCTTAAAGTAAGAGCTGTTTGACAGTGGAGAAGACTCCCTCGGAATGTGGTGGACTCTCCTTCCTTCAAGGTTTTTTGCCCCCACCCAAAAATTTTTTTTATTGATTTTCCAAATTTTATAACAAACATCAAAAAACAAACAAACAAAACATAAATCCTAACTGTAATAATTTCACTTTTGTGAACATTTTTTGGTGATTTCCTCGAATCCCCCTAGCTGAGTTTCTATTTATATCATTGTAACAGTTTTCCAAAACTCATTTCTCATAAAATTCACTTAATCAATTAACATCTTCCTTGCTTTTCATTTTAACTTTAGATAAATTATTCTATAACATCACATATTTAAATCCTAAGCCAATCTGGTACTTGCAAGTGTTTCTATTTAAATTATCTTAACATATTTAGCTAAATAGTCTTTAAATTTCATCCATTCCTTCGAGGTTTTTAAACAGAGGTCGAATGGCCGTCTGTCATGGATGCTTTAGTTGATATTCCTGCATTGAAGGGGGTTGGACTAGATGACCCTCTAGAGCAGTGTTCCCCAACCTTGGGCCTCCAGCTGTTTTTGGACTACAATTCCCATCATCCTTGACCACTGGTCTTGCTAGCGAGGGATGATGGGAGTTGTAGTCCAAAAACAGCTGGAGGCCCAAGGTTGGGGAACACTGCTCTAGACCAGCGGTTCTCAACCTGTGGGTCCCCAGATGTTCTTGGGACTACAACTCCCATCATCCCTGAGCTCTGGCCTTGCTAGCTAGGGGTGATGGGAGTTGTAGTCCAACAACATCTGGGGACCCACAGGTTGAGAAAGGCTGCTTCCCACTCAACGTAGGGTTCTATGTTGTAGGACTCCAGCTGGGAACTGCAGAGAACAGGGGAAATCAGCAAAAAAAAAAAAAAAGCCTCTATTTTTCAGCCTATGGGAGTCTCCTGCTTAGGAGCTGCTTCTGGATCCAACCCAGTTTGTATGCAATACAAAATAAAGTGTAAAATAAGATCTAACCTTGCCTTCCCCAGTTTGGTGCCCTCCAGATGTTATTGAGGGACAACTTCCAGCAGGCCCAGCCAATGGGCAAGGATGGTTGGAGTTGTAGTCTGGCAGCAGCTTGGTGCAGCTTCAGCGGTTCTCAACCTGTGGGTCCTCAGATGTTGTTGGACTACAACATCCATCATCCCTGACCACTGGTCATGCTGGCTAGTAATGATAGGAGTTGTAGTCCAACAACATCTGAGGACCCACAGGTTGAGAAACACTGATCTAACCCATCGTGTTTGGGCTGTGTCTCGAAATCTCCCTGAACCTCCTGTCTCTCTCTCTCTCTCCTTTCATACTAGGTTCAAGAAGTTACATCAGACCAACCCTTATTGTGGTGGTCCAGATTTTGCCAGACTACAGCTGGTATCGTCCCTGGCCATTTGCCATGCTGGCTGGGGCTGGTGGGGGTTGTCATTCAATAACCCCTGGATAGCCACAAGTTCACCACGACTACCCCATGGCGATGTTCTTCCTGGTGCCCAATTTGGCTGGCATTCAGCTATCTCATTACAGGCCGTTTGGCACGTCACATTTGTTTATAATGTCCCCAACCTTGTTTCATGTTTTTGCAGCGTGTCTTCTGGATTTGAAGGGATGAAGGAGCAGGAAATCTGCAACAAAATCATGGCCCAGATGCTGGAGAATTACACCACCTTGTTTGAATGGGAACACCCGCAAAAGGAGAACGAAAAGCGCCCATGTGAAGATCTGGCAAAAATTATACTAGTGAAAGTGAGTGCCTGTATTAAGATTGGTTTGCATCCCCCTCTCCTTTTGGGGGTGGGATGCGGGTGGCACCGTGGGTTAAACCACAGAGCCTAGGACTTGCCGATCAGAAGGTTGGCGGTTCGAAACCCGGCAACGGGGTGAGCTCCCGTTGCTCTGTCCCTGCTCCTGCCAACCTAGCAGTTCGAAAGCTTGTCAAAGTGCAAGTAGATAAATAGGTACCTCTCCGGCGGGAAGGTAAACGGCGTTTCTGTGCGCTGCTCTGGTTCACCAGAAGAGGCTTAGTCATGCTGGCCACATGACCCGGAAGCTGTACGCCGGCTCCCTTGGCCAATAAAGTGAGATGAGCGCTGCAACCCCAGAGTAAGCCACAACTGGACCTAATGGTCAGGAGTCCCTTTACCTTATCAAATCACCGGTAGTATATTGGCAGGTGACATGGTGAAGTTTGCGATGAGCTCTGTAGGAGTTTCTCTTGTGATGGGAAGCTGTTCGTCAGACTTTGTGCTACCATTTGAACTTGGTGGGTTCTCTCCTCCTCCCACCTCCAACTTCCATGACTTTGGTCCAGGCTGCAGGTAACTTTCCTCCACTGTGGTTTGGATTCATCCAGATGCTGCCATGGGGGAGGCTATGGTCAACAGTGGAAGGGTGGGCAGTGGAGAGGAGGGCCACTCACATCACCCACTTCTTGGCTCCGCCTTCTTTTCTCCTTGCAAGGAGAAAATAATACCAATCATCATTTTTAATTTGTATACCGCCTTTCTATCTTACAATACTCAAGGCGGTTTACAAGCTGAAGAAACAAAAAATGTACATCTCACAACAATCTAATGCAATACAAAAATGTGACAACAAAACACAACCTTAAAATAGGCAACCTCCATCAAAAAAGTAACATTCAACAATCATTAGAATAGCATAAAATAACAATATCAACACAGAAAAGTTAAACAGAAATCCACTCAGCAGTTGCAATAATATCTAAACTATAATCAATAAAACAACTGCAAGCCACAGTACATAAAACAATACAATGCACATTGAGAAGCCGAGGGTAGAGCAAGACAGGTGGAAAGAGGCCTTGCCTGATGGAGTCTCTCCCCTCAGTATAGTCTCTGTATAGTTTCCCCCTCTGTGGGAAGAAAAGCAAACAAGGGTGAAATTCTGAGCAGGAAAGCAGCCTGGAGGTAAAAGATAGCGGTGTCCCGTGGTAGGTTTTTTCACATTAGGAAAAGGAATGTTGTGCTCAAAGTGTGACATGTGGTTTAGATTTCTCCACCCCCAGTTTAAATACTGTAGTTTTGATTTTAATATGCTTCAGTTGTCTGTTGAGAACGCTAAAGCCAGAGTGTGTATAATGGATCCTGTTAAATTTTCATCATACCTGTTCTCTTCCAATTCTTCGAGACATACTGTTTAGACCTTTTGCTGCCGGCTGTCATTACATCCTGTAACGCAATGCCGTCCTTTGGCAGCAAGCCCCAGCCCCGTTAACCAGGAAAACCCGATAGGAGAAGATTACCGCTTCTGTGACCTTTGCCATCCCAGCTCACAATCCCTGGAACTCTGCGTCTCCTCCTTGAGCTTGCAAGACTCTCAAAGCCTTTCGCTTTAGGCATCTTAAGATTTTCATACAATGTTAAATTCCTTTTCTCCTTTAACACTCTCTAAATACTGGCTCAGGGAAGTGGGTGGCACTGTGGTCTAAACCACAGAGCCTAGGGCTTGCTGATCGGAAGGTCGGTGGTTTGAATCCTAGCAACGGAGTGAGCTCCCGTTGTACGGTCTCAGCTCCTGCCCATATAGCAGTTCAAAAGCATGTCAAAGTGCAAGTAGAGAAATAGGTACTGCTCTGGCGGGAAGGTAAAACTGTGTTTCCGTGCGCTGCTCTAGTTTGCCAGAAGCGGCTTAGTCATGCTGGCCACATGACCTGGAAGTTGTACGCCGACTCCCTTGGCCAATAAAACGAGATGAGCGCCGCAACCCCAGAGTCATCCGCAAGTGGGCCTAACGGTCAGGGGTCCCTTTACCTTTTAAATACTGGCTTGGGTGTGGTGCTATTTCAGCAAAATGCTAATACTTACTGACTGCTTATTTCTGAACGAAACTCTGTAACATTCATACTGAGCTGAAACGTTTTGAGAGAAGTGGGGGACCTGTGGCCTTCTCCGCTATCATCTATGACTGCTGGCCATGCTGGCTTGGGGATAGGGCAGCTGGAGTCTCACAGGTGCCTCATCCCTGCATTTGGAGATGCTCCTCTAAGTGTTCAGCAGTTGAACAGACTGCCGGGGTGGTGGTGGCTTCTCCTCTGGAAGCATTTAAGCAGAGGTTGGATGAACATCTGCCAGGCAGGCCTCCACTGCAAATTTTGCACTGGTGTCGGGGACTGGCTGGATGAAGAGGAATGGTGGGAAGCACCAGCCAGGGAACAAACCCCAGAGGAGGAAGTCTCAGAGCCAGGCGATTGGTGGTGGGACACTGAGGAGAGGACAGAGGGAGAAGGGGCTTGATAATGAAAGGGCAACAGGGTTTAGTGAGTGGGAAGAGCCGGTGGCAAGGAGCAGTTCAGACTCAGAGGCTGATGCAGAGGAGGAGGAGTCCAGAGACTGCTCAAAAATTCCGGGAGTCTCCCTCCCCTTCTGCAACAAACTCCCCTAGCCCCGTTCTCTGAAGAACGCACATTCAAAGGTGCACAGGTGTAGTTTGAGACTGCTTGGGCAACATCCAGAGGTGGAGTCTTAGAGCAGTGCAGAGGGAGGGGAAACCCTCAGGCCTGGCAACTGCTGTATAGAGGTGTCCCTATAGGGTGGCACTGTGGTCTTAACCACTGAGCCTCTTGGGCTTGCCAATCAGAAGGTCGGCGGTTCAAATCCCCGCAACGGGGTGAGCTCCCATTGCTCTGTTCCAGCCCAGCTCCTGCCAACCTAGCAATACGAGAGCATACCAGTGCAAGTAGATAAAAAGGTACCACTGTGGCAGGAAGGTAAACGGCATTTCCGGGCACTCTGGCACTCGTCACAGTGACCTGTTGTGCCAGAAGCGGTTTAGTCATGCTGGCCACATGACCGGGAAAACAGTCTGTGGACAAACGCCGGCTCCCCTGGCCTGAAAGCGAGATGAGCACCGCAACCGCATAGTTGCCTTTGACTGGACTTAGCTGTCCAGGGGTACTTTACCATTTTTACCTATAGGGGCAAGGCCTGCTGGGAAGTGTTGCCGTTTCCTTGAACAACTGAGCAGGGAATTGAACTGCATGATCTCTAGGGTAACTTCCTTAACTCTGTGATCCTGTGATCCACTCTTTGTGTCAAGCACCTCTGCTGTTGCACTGTCAATGTAAAGTAATTATCCTCTGCTATACCAGAGTTCATGCCAGCAGTAAAGCCGTAAATGTGGCCAGTATACTTGGAAGAAAAGCATGTGAAGGCTCTGCCAACAAAATCTTAATTGTTTTCCTTGATTACTGTTTCCCCTCCAAAAGAACATTTTCTTCCCATAGGGCCTATATCTGTTTATACTTCATGGAGCAGATGGGTATTTTTACCAAGGGATCACTGGGGTGGAAATAGGATAAGACAACAAAACATTGTTAAATAAGGAGTGATGGGGAGAGCTGTCCAATCCCTTGCAGGTGAAAGTTTACCAACGTCTTCGTCCTTTACCTTTGATATCCTTTTTAGCCGCCAGGGAAGGGGCGGAATCGTCTGCCACATCTATCGTGCATGAGTCAACCAGAGTCATCACTTGGGCATCTCTTTCAAAGGATGACGAATCTTTAAATAGCCCTTCCCACAACAAGTGCATAATATCTTTCTCTGTCTGTATGAGTCAACAGAGTTTACTTTGATACTCCTGCTCAGTTCTAACATCACTGCTCAAGCTGTGAAGTGGCTAAGACTTAACCATAGGTTAGAACTATACAGTGGAACCTCAGTTGTTGAATGTAATCTGTTCTGGAAGACCGTTTGACTTCCAAAACATTCGACAACCGAGGCGCAATTGCCTGTTGGTAAAATCCGTTGGAAAAATGGAGAAATGCGCTTCAGAAGGTGTTCGACTTCTGAGGCGCGTTTGAAAACGGAAGCATTCACTTCCGGGTTGTCGGTGTTCAAAAACCGAAACGTTCGACTTCCGAAGCATTCGACAACTGAGGTTCCACTGTAGCCTGAGCTTCTACATGTACAGTGGTACCTCGGGTTACATAGGCTTCAGGTTACATACGCTTCAGGTTACGGACTCCGCTAATCCAAAAATATTACCTCGGGTTAAGAACTTTGCTTCAGGATGAGAACAGAAATCGTGCAGCGGCAGCGCAACAGCAGCAGGAGGCCCCATTAGCAAAAGTGGTGCTTGAGGTTAAGAACAGTTTCAGGTTAAGAACAGACCTCCAGAACGAATTACGTTCTTAACCCGAGGTACCACTGTATAGAAAACAAACCTTGGTTTGGCTCTGCTTATGTGTTTTTGTTTTTCAGTCCTTTGAGCTCTTAGCTTCATAACTTCGCTCCCAGTCTATGGAAGATATCTCATAAATTAAAAGTAGAGCTCGAATGGCTGTTTTTTCAGTGTAATGGCATGGTTTTATTTCTCATACAACTATTGAGGTACACGATCACTCAGTGTCAACAGTATGTGCAAATATCTGACTCTTTTAAGACTATATAGAAACCATAGTCTCAAAAATTATGGAGTTCACAACTTGAGAATGCTTTCATTTTATAAATCTTTATTACCGTATTTTTCGCTCTATAACACGCACCAGACCATAACACGCACGTAGTTTTTAGAGGAGGAAAACAAGAAAAAAAATATTCTAGACAAAATAGTGGATATATGATTTTTGTGGATCATGCTGTGGCCACAGACATGTGATCTGACAGTGAGTTTGGAGTAGCCCAATGCAAAAATCCTGAGGATCCATGTGGATCCATTCTTTGTAACCACGGAGGAGGGAAGGAAAGGGAACCATGGATCCTCTGCTCACGACTGCAGCAGATCCCCCCCCCCGCCACCCGCAGGCATTCGCTCCATAACACGCACAGACATTTCCCCTTACTTTCTAGGAGGAAAAAAGTGAGTGTTATGGTGCAAAAAATAGGGTATTTGCAAAGGGAATCTTTGGATGAGGTATTTATCACTTTGGACCTGCGCTGTATCTTTGTACTTTTGCCCTTCCATGGAATCATAGAATTGCAGAGTTGGAAGGGACCTCAAGGGTCATCTAGTCCAATACAGGATTCTCAACTAAGGCATCCAGAATAGATGGCCATCCGACCTCTGCTTAAAAACCTCCAAGGAAGGAGAGTCCACCACTTCTCATGGGAGTCTGTTCCACTGTCAAACAGCTCTTGCTGTCTGAAAGTTCTTCCTGATGTTTAGTCAGAATCTCCTTTCTTGTAACTTGAACCCATGGTTCAGGCCCTAGCCGCCAGAGCAGGAGAAAAAAGGCCTCCATTTGACAGATATTTGAAGATGGCTGTCACATCTCCTCTCCACCTCCCTCTTTTCCAGGCTAAACATACCCAACTCCCTTAGTCATTCCTCATAAGGCTTGGTTTCTAGACCCTTGGTCATCTTGGTTGCCCTCCTCAGCACACACTCCAGCTTGTCCACATCCTTCTTAAATTGTGGTGCCCAGAACTGGACACAGTACTCCAGGTGTGGTCTGAACCAAGGCAGAAAGAATAGAACAATACACTTTTTGATATATATATATTTTTAGCCCCATCCCCCCTTTCGTTACGCTTGCACTTTTAGCAAATCCAGGTTTATTTATTTTTTTAAAAAATGATAACATAAAAGAGAAGATGTAAGCACTTAGATTCAAAACATGTGATACAAAACAAAGTTGTTTTTCAGATTGTATGAACAAAGCCATGCTTAGAAATAGCATGCCGTTCCTAATTACACACTCCCCCCCACTGACACCCCCTTTTTTTGTTAACTGCGTGTAATGTCTCATTCTAGGAGGCTGGCTGCAAGCAGACACCGTCACTCATTCGGACAAGTGTTGACAGAGAACTGCCAAAGCTGAGTCCAAGGCACAAGGTACAGAAAAATTGGTGTGTTCGCCATCATACTTTCCTATTGCTGCATTTGCTTTGAACTGCATTTCTTCTTTATGCTTGTTTCCATCTTTCAGGATTAGGAGCTGTGCTTTTGAACTAATTCCAAGGCGATTGGGGCCGCTGGGACTAGTGGCACGAGCCCTATTGAGGTTTTTCTGTTTTATACAGTGGTACCTCGGGTTAAGAACTTAATTCATTCCGGAGGTCCGTTCTTAACCTGAAGCACCACTTTAGCTAATGGGGCCTCCTGCTGCCGCTGCGCCACCACTATACAATTTCTGTTCTCATCCTAAAGCAAAGTTATTAACCCGAGGTACTATTTCTGGGTTAGCAGAGACTGTAACCTGAAGTGTCTGTAACCCGAGGTACCACTGTATTGAGTTGGACCAGTGGTCCATTTAGCCCAGTATTGTCTTCTCTGACTGGCAGCATCTCTCCAGAATTTCGGACAGCAGTATTTCCCAGCCCTACCTGGAGACGCTGGGGATCAAACCCGTGACCTTCTGCATGCAAAGCAGGTGCCCTGCAACTAAGCTACAGCCCTTCCCTCCATTGTGTCAAGAAGGAGAATGGGGTACCTTTCATGGCCCTGCCCCTTCTGTCACATTCCTAGCTGCCCAGCCTTCCATGTGCTGGGACTGAACATCTGCACTGGGAAGGATGCTAAATTGTGTGGAGGGTAGAACAGCCTCCTTGCAGCAGAATTCCAATCAGAATTGGTTGGGCCAATGAGCCTAGCCCTATTCTCTCCCCTCATGGGACTGAGAGCCTCTGGAATGGGCTGTTGTCAGTAGTGTTAGACATATAAGCTGGGCACCATATGACTCCTTAAACCAGGGTTACAGTCACCAAAACAGAATGCCTTGTTGCCATTTTGTGGCCAGATGGCTCGGAAGTCATGTTTTGGTTCCTGAAATTCATTCTGATTATGCAGATAAAATACAACGCATAGAATTCCACAGGATGTGTTGCTATTGTGTGAAAACATTAAAATCCAAGGATCCTCAGGCATGCACCTCCAAATGGTGGAGACGTCAGGTGCTATCCTGACACCCTGGGCAATCTCACTTATTCGCAAGTGGTTGATAGGTAAAGGTAAAGGGACCCCTGACCATTAGGTCCAGTCGTGACCAACTCTGGGGTTGTGGCGCTCATCGTGCTCTATAGGCCGAGGGAGCCGGCATACAGCTTCCGGGTCATATGGCCAGCATGACTAAGCCTCTTCTGGCAAACCAGAACAGCACACGGAAACGCCATTTACCTTCCTGCCGGAGCGGTACCTATTGATCTACTTGCACTTTGACGTGCTTTCGAACTGCTAGGTTGGCAGGAGTAGGGACCGAGCAACGGGAGCTCACCCCTTCGCGGGGATTCGAACCGCTGACCTGATTGGCAAGTTCTAGGCTCTGTGGTTTAGCCCACAGCGCCCAGGTGCAGAATGCGCCTGGTGAATTTCAAACGCTGGTTGTCAGGGCTTGGACTTGTGGCAGGTCTTGAACTCGGAACCTGAGAGATTTCGGGCCAGGATTCAGCCTGGCGAGCTACAGCTAAGCCCTGGCCAAAGGGAGAGAACAGTCAACATAGCACAGCTGCTCAGCATTCTGAAATGCTACGCCGTAACCAAGACTATGCCTAGTCTTGTGTCTGAAAATAAAATAATATCCAAGGGAACCTGAATTCTATGATTTGTATAAACAATGTGAATCAAGCCAGATTTTTTATAATTCGTCTTACTTAGCAGTAATTGTCTCGGAGATCACAAGGACTAGGAGGAACTTGCACTGTTTTTAAAAAATGAAAACTGAGAAGATGATGAACCTGAAATTTGCGGGCGTTTCTTCTGCATTCGCAACTTTTAAAGGCACTGGGCATTTCCAGACTGTCACTATTTTCAGATGAGATCGCAACAAATTCAGGTAGCGTCATTAAAGCTGATTTGGAGCTCTTGCGCATCAGAACTGCTTCCCCCCCAAAAATCAGACTTTTGTTGCATTATGGACCATGATGGGGAAATGCAGTGTGGAATATTATTGGCTGGACACATTCAGTCATGTGGCCTCCCATCTGCAGGCTGGCTGTGGTCCAGCTCAGACACGTTTTTCCCACCTCCATGTGATGCTTAATCATATGTCAATTTTCCTCTGATGTTTCGCAGTGGAAGATTAACTGGGGTGGAAGGATGTCTTAACCATTTCCCTGCAGTGGTTTTCCTGCAAAAAGAAAAAGAAACAAAGCCTTCCAGTTGTTCCCCATATCATGGGGGGAAAGATAGTGTGTAGAGGAAAAACAGAAAATTCAAGCTGCAACAAATACCCCTCCCCAGAGGAAAGGTGTTAAAAAAACCCTCTCCCCCATACTCCAGGCTTCTCTTGTGACCTTTGTGGCTGTGTATTGTAAAAGCATAAAATACGCAGGGGAAATGTGTGCGAGGCAAAGCATCACGTGGAGTTCATCTCTGAGACATAAGCCAGAGCCCTACATTTAAATGCAGGCTTAAGGTGTGTTTTGTTTGAAGGGGGAGTTTGCACAGAATATCTGGCACAAGCGACGCTTGATCAGCTGTGCAAATTTTGGACACTTAGGGCACAGAAACTCACAGGCGGCCTGAATCCCTCAACTTCTCTGCAAATTCTGCAGAGCTTTTGAAAGTAAACATTTTCTGATATGTTGGGTTGCCAGATATGTCTCCCTCCCAACCTCACCAACTGGTTTATAATGTGGACTGTTGTTCAGCAGAGAGTTATTGTTGCTTTTTGAGAGGCACCATTGTCTTGTTTGTGGTGTCCTTGCCCTCCGCAGCAAATGTTCTCCAAGAGAGCTTTGCTTTCTTCCATAACTGGGGCGTGCTCTAATTAAGGATTGCTTTTCAGTCAGTAGATAAATCAGGCACTTATTTTGGAAGAACCAGATAAACAACGAAGGTTCCTTAGATATGACCCCAGCTGTACTCCACACTTGGCCTGTTCCAGCACGTATGCCCAGCTCTTTGGCAAATTGACAGGAGATATTTAGCCATTCCCCTGCCATATACTGTATCAATGTTTGTTTTGGATATTGGTTCAGTTTTGACACTGGTGCCTTATCACCCCGCCCACTGCAGTGCACCCGGAGCTCAAGTACTCGCAAGTTATGTACTCATAGAGTTGTATTTATGCTATCTTTGGTGCCTGTTCCCAGGGGCACTTGATACCTCGACACACGAATGTATAAGGGCGGGCCTGCTGAAAGGGGGGTCTGCTACATATAGATCCTTGGACCTGGTGAACTTGCATATTAAAGCAAGCTATGCTTTTACCATCCCAGACTGAAGAGAGCGTCTGCCTCTAATGTTTGTATTGACGGCTCAAGAGCTGATCCGGGAAAGTGAGCCAGCCTTGAAATATTGTTGATGCACCCTTTGCAGACTGGGGATTGACAGGTTCACCGTGTGCTTGTAGCAGTGATGTTTTAAGCATTTGTTAAATTGGACAGCAGCCCAGTTTGCAACTGCAGGAGAACCACGATGGCTGTGCCGTCTCGCTTCTCATTGGGTATATTGCCTGGTTCTTTCCTTCATTCCACATCAGTGTTCAATGCCTTTTCTTATGGATCTTGGCGTGATTTTGCGTAAGAACATAATGTAAAAAGAGCCCTGCTTAAGGCCCAACTAATCTAGCATCCTGTTCTCACAGACACCAACTGGATGGCTATGGGAAGCCTGAAAGCAAGACACGAGCGCGACAACACTCTTCCCCACGTGTGATTCTCAGCCACTGGTATAAAGTGGTACCTTGATTCACAAACTTAATCCATTCCAGAAGTGCATTCCAAAACCAAAGCGTTCCAAAACCAAGGCGTGCTTTCCCATAGAAAGTAATGCAAAATGGATTAATCCATTCCAGACTTTTGAAAACAACCCCTAAAATAGCAATTTTATTATCTAACAAGACCATTGATCCATAAAAAGAAAGCAGTAATCAATGTACCGTACTATAAAATAAATAAGACAGTATTGTAGATGATAAAAATAAAAATTACATTTTTTCCCCTTACCTGCACTGAGGATAGTTATTGTTTCAATAGGAGGCTTTTATGCATTTCTGCAGTCACGGAACTGGGTTCCACACAGTCACAAAAATAAATTAACCCCAAAAGCCTCAAAAACAAAAGCGCCAAATACAGTGGTACCTTGGTTCTCAAACTTTTGTTCCGAAATGTTTGAAAACCAAGACACAGCTTCTGATTGGTGCAGGTGCCCCAGAAACAATAGCCGACAACCGCATTGAACGTTTGGCTTCCGAAAAACGTTCGAAAACTGGAACACTTCCAGGTTTTTGGAGTTTGAGAACCAAGGCGTTGAGTACCAAGGTGTTTGAGAACCAGGGTACCACTGTATTGCCTCTGGCAGGGGAAGTAGGAAGAAGGCAGCATGACTAATAGGTGTTGACAGCCTTGTCCTCCACAAATCAGTCCATAATTCCCTTTTTAAGCCAGCGACTAATTGCCCATCACACCATCATGTGATGGCGATTCTCATAGTGTGAAAAAGTACATTCTATTGCATGTCTTGAACCTTCCAACATTCATTGCATGGCCCCCTCCACTTTTTATGAAGATTACCCGCTCTGGGATCCCAAGCTAATTCTCCCCTGGTCTCCTTGCTGGCCAAAATAGGACTAATTTAGCCATCTAGCCCTGGTGATCATCTAATGTTTATTGGATGTTTTTTCCCCACTAAATTGATTTTTGAATTCTGAATTTATGGTTATTCACGTTTTGTACTGTATTTTATGCTGTATTTGTTGCATCAATTAAGTGTTTTAAATTTGTTGTTAGCCTCCCTGAGCCCGGTTTTCTGAACCGGGAAGAAACTACTACTACTACTACTACTATTATTATTATTATTATTATTATTATTATTATTATTATTATTATTATTATATTATGCCTCGCTAGGATAAGTAACGTGGTGCCCTCCAGATTTTGTTGGACTCCATCTTCCATCTTCCCTGGCCTGCAGGTCCAATGATCTAGGATGTTGGGAGTTGAAGTCCAACAATATCTGGAGGATTTTAAAGACCAACTTAAAGACCAACTAAGTTAGTTCTTGGTATGAGCTTTCGTGTGCATGCACACTTCTTTAGATACACGAAAGCTCATACCAAGAACTAACTTAGTTGGTCTTTAAGGTGCTACTGGAAGGAATTTTTTTTGTTTTGACTATGGCAGACCAACACGGCTACCTATCTGTAATTGGAATATCTGGAGGGTACCACTTAGGCTGCCCCTGGTTTTACGTATAAACCAAGTTTACGTTTCGTTTTGTAATCTGACCAAAAATCCTGGAAGGTTGACCTCCTTGACCAAGTTCATTCAGCAACACCCATTTCTCTACACAAGCTACGTGCCAGTTTAATTCTATGGATTAATGCCATTCTCAGGAAACCGTTTTTAGAATGCTGGAAGGAGTGACAAAGTCCCATTTCTCCACTTGTATATTCCAGTCATCTGAGTTGAGCAAGAGACTTAACATTTCCCAGTACATGAAACCTGAGTCAACTCGGGTCTGATTGTCAGATATAGAAACAATCCGCTGGTTATTCATCACTTCCTCCATCCTTGTGTGAAACTCTGGAACTCAAGCAGCTTTCATTGTGCCGTATAGAAGAACCGGGCGAAATGTGGGAATGCACAGAGACAGGCCATGCACAAAGGAGGTCCCAGAGTTGAAAGGAACCAGAGCCCTCTGTTGAGACCTTGCTAAGAAGAATAGTTGTGAATAGGAGAAGATTGGCAAAAGTTATCAGAAGCCTCAGGCTTTTCCACCCTTCCACCAGACCTTTCAGGAAAAGGTTTTTTCATATATCCTGTTTCCTTGGAAACATCAGGACCAGTGGCTGCTTTTATATTTTTTTTAAAAAATGTGGGGAAATAAATCTGCCCTTTGTACATGTTTCCCTTCAGTTGTTTCAGCAAATTTAAGTGTATTTTATACTCCCAAGAGCAGAGTAAAATTCACTGTTTAGTTCCGGGGTTTTTTGTAGAAGGCAGATGACCCCTGTCTCAAAGTGCTTTTTGGACCTTTTGGCAGCCTAGTGTAATGAAAGGAACTGTCATTGGAGAAAAATGGCTAAATTGACGCATCTTTATGCTACCCACCTCGTGCCCAGTAGCAGCTCTGGGATTTAGCGGGGAGTTTGCAGGATGGAGTGGAGAGCACAATAAAACATTGCATTCACCTGGAGGAGGTGCACCATAAATTTAATGTGCATGACTTCACCCAAAGAATCCTGGGAAACTGGTTTATTAAGGGTGCTGGGAATTTGTAGATCTGTGAGATCTACAAATCTTTGGGGAAAGCAATGTGTTTTAAATGTTTGACATGTATGCAGTCGGAGAGGTGTGACTCTGGCTTTCTTGCATGCAACGTGCCATTCGGGGATTGTGGTCTTATAAGGGCAGTTAGCCCTTTGGTTCATTTGCAACCCTGGTGCATAGCCAGGCTTTCTGCCTTAGAGATTTCACAGCATTGGCAAAAAGCAGCTTGCCACACCCAATACACCAGTGTTTCCCAACCTTGTGCCTCCAGCTGTTTTTGAACTACAATTCCCATCATCCCTGACCACTGGTCTTGCTAGCTAGGGATGATGGGAGTTGTAGGCCAAAAACATCTGGAGGCCCAAGGTTGGGAAACACTGCAATACACACACACACAAACACACACACCCATCCACCAGGTAGCCATTCTTTAGTTTATCTAAATAGTTCATTTCCTCTTTCAGTGAGAATGTTTACTTCTTTCTTTGGGCAATCTGTAGAAGGCAATTCGCCCATTTGATTGGGTCATGCTGAAGGAAGTGAAGGGAGACTGTCAGTGGTAGAAAAGGTTTTCCGTTGTTTGCTTAGCTACACACATGGGCAGAACTGTGAAGAAGATTTTTAGCAGGGCAAAAGGTAGTTGACCTTTCCCCCCAGATCTTGGCCTTGAACCTTCCAGCTTCCTTTATTTGACTCTTTTTGGAGGCAGTGCGGAGGCACGCTGAAAATACCCTACAAAGCACTTAGAGCATTTGATTGGAGAACTCTACTGTGAAGGTTCATTGTGACAACAGACTCATTGCATGTCTAAGAACAACAAATGCACACTGAGTTGCGTTTTAGTTTATGATGCAACGTGAGCATATGCCAATTCTTCTTGCCATAACACAATATAAAAATAAATGTTTAGGGACTTACCGGTAACTGCCAAGTTGTGATGCACTGCATGACCTGTAAGGAGTTTGTCCTCATTGACCATTCTTGGAGCCGTTAAAAACAGCAAACTAGAGTTCAATCGTTTCTTTGATGGATGAGTTGAAACGCATTTTGATTAACTCAATATGCTACCTGTAATTTAATTAGGCAGCAGATCTTTGAAAGGAGTACAACTTCAGATGGAAAGCACCAGAAATAGGCATTGTATCTTATGTAAGACCGAACAACAAATGTCTCTTCTAAGGGGGTCTCCAGACTGTCACTGCTTTGTGCGTGCCAGAATGTTAGGTTTGCAGAATTAAAGTGGACGAAATTGGACTTTTTATGGTTTGGGAAGTGAAGGGGAAATGCATTGCAAAGTGTGGGGTGAATAAACGGAAAGATGTATGAACATCTTTCAAGGATGGATGCTCATTATCATATGACCACCCTGTAAACAATCCCAAGCAAACGCTCAGTAAAGACGGGATATAATCTAGCCTCAGCATAAGCTTTGTGCAAGCAAATAAGCACTCTATTCTGCCTTGGTCAGACCACACCTGGACTACTGCGTCCAGTTCTGGGTGCCACAGTTTTAGAAGGATGTGAACAAGAGCAGAGAAAAATGAACAAGATGATCAGGGGTCTGGAAACCAAGCCTTATGAGGAACGGTTGAAGGAGCAGGGTACGTTTAGCCTTGAAAAAAGGACACTGAGAGGAGAGATATGATAGCCATCTTCAAATATCTCAAGGGCCGTTACATGGAAGAGGAAACAAGCTTGTTTTCTTCTACTCCAGAGAGTAGGACTCAAACCAATGGCTTAAAGTTACAAACAAGGAGATTCTGACTAAACTTCAGGAAGAACATTTCAACAGTCAGAGCTTTTCAACAGTGGAACAGTCTCCCTTGGGAGGTTGTGGACTCTCCTTCCTTGGAGGTTTTTAAGCAGAGGTTGGATGGCCATCTGTCATGGATGCTTTAGTTGAGGTTCATGCATTTCAGGGGGTTGGACTTTCCAACGCTATGATTCTATGATGACTACTCAATAAATGCTCTGGGAGAGCACATGCTTTGCATGGTCCCAGTTTCAGTTCCTGGCATCATCTGCTGAAACGTGTGAGGAACCTGTGGCCCTCCATTGTTAGCAGATTGCAATTTCTATTCTTCCCATTGAGTGTGGCCAATAGTCAGTGATGAGTGGTAGTCTAAAGGTAAAGCGACCCCTGACCATTAGGTCCAGTCGTGGCTGACTCTGGGGTTGCGGCGCTCATCTCGCTTTATTGGCTGAGGGAGCCGGCATACAGCTTCCGGATCATGTGGCCAGCATGGCTAAGCCGCTTCTAGCGAACCAGAGCAGCGCACGGAAACGCCGTTTACCTTACCGCCGGAGCGGTACCTATTGATCTACTTGCACTTTGACGTGCTTTCGAACTGCTAGGATGGCAGGAGCAGGGGCTGAGCAATGGGAGCTCACCCCGTCGCGGGGATTCGAACTGCCAACCTTCTGATCGGCAAGTCCTAGGCTCTGTGGTTTAACCCACAGCGCCACCCACGTCCCTTGAGTGGTAGTCTAAAGGGCACCAAGTTCCCTACGCTGAGCTAGGATCAGGGGGAAACCAAACCTTAGTGTCAGTTAATGGTTATCTGTAGTGAGTAAAACTGCAAGCCTGGGTCTGTGGATTACAGTCAACCAAACACGGCTTGGCTCTGGGTGTTAAGGCAGCAGCAGGAGTTGGAAACAGCTGAGCTGCCATAATTTTTTAACTGCACCAGCATGCATGATCACTTATACTAAGCCTAATTTGGCTTAGTGTTGGCCAATGAACTGACCAAGATTTATTTAACTGGCACACAGTCCTAGTTAAGTCATTTCTTGGATATGAGAATTCTCCTATTACAGGCATTTCCCTTCTTTTTAGGTTACTCTCAAAAGGGCAGCCTCATTTGGATGTGCTTGTGCGAAAGTGCGCACACATGCCTATGGGGGAGATCGTGACCTTGGTCACAAGTAAATCACGCTCATCAAGGTTCCCCTTTACACTTGCTCTTGCTATCTTGGAAGTTGCTCATCATCGAGCTATTTAGCTAAAATGACACAGAGAAGAAGAAAACATTTCCATTAACCTAGAGAAGGGCCATGATGGATAAGCAATTAAAGACCTATTTTTTAAAACAGAGCCTAGGAGTTGCCAATCAGAAGGTCAGCGGTTTGAATCCCTGTGACGGGGTGAGCTCCTGTTGCTCAGTCCCTGCTCCTGCCAACCTAGCAGTTCAAAAGCACGTCAAAGTGCAAGTAGATAAATAGGTACCGCTCCGGCGGGAAGATAAACGGTGTTTACGTGCACTACTCTGGTTCGCCAGAAGTGGCTTAGTCATTCTGGCCACATGACCCGGAAGCTGTACGCCGGCTCCCTCGGTCGATAAAGCGAGATGAGCACCACAACCCCAGAGTTGGCCATGACTGGACCTAATGGTCAGGGGTCTCTTTACCCTTTACCTTACCATTGCTAACCATTAAAGATTGCTTGTTTGTATTTGAAATAGATTGCCTGGGAATAATATTTAGGAACACAAACCCCACCTATCCCAGAATTGTTCATGTGTGATGACCTGCTGAGATTGAGGTATGGGTGTATGCACACACAAACACGCACTCGCACACACACTGTTCTGTAAGCTTCATTGCCTGTAATAAAAAAATCCTTTGGTTATCACTTTTTACAGTGCAACTAAATACATAGCTACTTTTTGTTTAGGCAAGAGTCAATGTTTATAAAGGAAATGGACTCTGCCAATCTCCAGCTTTTCTGATGAGTCTTTCATAATTTTTCCCAGCACAGCAAGAGATACATGGAAGTTCAGGGTTGCTGCTGATATTGTGCAACAGTGAATGGGACTGAGAGGGGCAGTGGAATCTCAAATCCACTCCAAGAACAGCTTAGTTATCATACCAGTATAAATTATGCCTCATTTGTACAATGTTATGCTGTGCTCGAAGGGCAAGGATCACAGGAAATCTTAACCTGCCTGCTCTCTGGCACCCAAGATTTCAACATGAATTGCCCACACTGCTTCAAGTTTAAATCCACAACCATAAAGGCTGGAATCTTGGCGATATTTTAATTTTTTGAAGCAAAATGTGAAAAGCAAAACCACAACTCTTAGAATGTCAGATTATATTCCCATACCTGAACCCCTGTGCCCTGTGCTCTAACCAGACCCCAGACCTGCTTGGTTTCATCAAGGCTTGTGCATCACGTGTCTTCAGTACATAGTCCTGGTGTGTGCACATGTGTGTGCCTTGCGTGTGCACAGTGGCTGCACCAAAATACCTTGAAAAGCCCTGCTCTCAAAGCTGCTCCGTCACATTGAGATTTTTCCTTTGTACTCTTCTCTTTGAACATTGTAAGAATCGGCACTTTAACAGCATGGAACCCCTTTTGCTCTCCCGGGAGGGCTCTTAGAAATACTGTAAGGTAAAACCAGCTTAGAAACGGCAAGGGTTTTTGCCAAGTAACAAAGCCCTGACTAATCGTTGCCGTTTTGGAAACCAGCAGGGAGTAGGAGTGGACAGGGTGAGAGCGACTGATTCACAGAAGTGGAATGGGCTGTCAGTCTGGACTCCCGCGCAACACACACAAAAGTATTTGACTACCAAAGTCCTGTGCAAACATGAATCTGCCATTATCAATAATGGAGCAAATCGCATAAAGGTTACTGTCAAATAGTGTGCGTAATGCCGCCTTTTATGTTCTCAGATGAGTCCTGGATACTTTTAAGCTTTTATTACAATGTATAAAGGGGAGGCGTTTTAATATGCTGGCTACAGTTGTGTGACTGTTTTGTTTCCAAATACTTTAATAGCATACTGTCAAAATATATGGCTTTCACCTTTCATCTCAGCTCTGCAGAAAAGAAAGCAATTATTTAATCTCTTTAATTCTTCGAATCTCATCTTCCTCATGATTCCCCTTATTTTGTAACAATTCCCGTTCTTTGCTTAAGCTCGGATTGCAGTCATTCCAATGACGTTATTCGTTGATTTTTCCTGGTTGGAGAGACGAGGGCGGTGAGGGAGGGAAACTTGGCAAAAGGTGGTTCAATGAGTTACACCAGTAGTTTTGAGCTTGGCTTTTCCTCTGTATGCAAAGACAGACTGGTGGATTGAGCGGATGAGGCCAATAGTGGGTCCAATGGTCAAGAAGGTGATTACTTCACATGCTGTAGAGGGAAATGAGGGGCAGATGGGGCTCATCAAGCTGGGAAGGGAGCCCTTTTGGAGAATGAAAACTCTGATCCTAAACCTCCATTGCCTTGCCAGATATCTTCAGGAGAAGTAAAGTTGTTGTTGTTTAGTCGTGTCCGGCTCTTCGTGACCCCATGGACCAGAGCACGCCAGGCACTCCTATCTTCCACTGCCTCCCACAGTTTGGTCAAACTCATGCTGGTAGCTTTGAGAACACTGTCCAACCATCTCGTCCTCTGACGTCCCCTTCTACTTGTACCCTCCATCTTTCCCAGCATCAGGGTCTTTTCCAAAGAGTCTTCTCTTCTCTTTGAGGTTGCCAAAGTATTGGAGCCTCAGCTTCACGATCTGTCCTTCCAGTGAGCACTCAGGGCTGATTTCCTTAAGAATGGAGTGGTTTGATCTTCTTGCAGTCCATGGGACTCTCAAGAGTCTCCTCCAGCACCATAATTCAAAAGCATCAATTCTTTGGCGATCATCCTTCTTTATGGTCCAGCTCTCACTTCCATACATTGCTACTGGGAAAACCATAGCTTTAACTATACGGACCTTTGTTGGCAAGGTGATGTCTCTGCTTTTTAAGATGCTGTCTAAAGGCTAAGGAGTAAATCTGGAGTAGAGTCCCTAAGGCATTTGGGTGGCACCTTCCAGCAGCCAAGCTCTGCTTTCATTTGGACTACATCAGCATAGCCAAGAAGGGGGTCCTGTCATCTGGGCAGCCCAAGACCTCCATACACACTGCCGGTTGAGAATGTGTAGGAAATGGAAGACCCATGAGAACCCTGGCGGAGGTATACCATCATGAGAATTAAGCCAGAATTAAGCCAGAAGCAGTGATAGATTTCAAGGCAGGTCAGTTGGGTAGGTTAAGAGGAACCTGTGAACTTGCAGATGATGCTGGACTCCCATTCATCTGAGTCAATGGCCAATAATCAAGGAAGATGGGAGTTGTAGTTCAACAACATCCTTTTTCCTTGTCCCTGGAATAGACTATCTACTTCAGGGGTTGGGAAACTTTTCCAGCCGGAGGGCCACATTTCCTTCTAGGTGATCTGCCTGGGGCCGCATCCCACCAGCAGTGAGTGATATCAGAAACAAAAGTGGGCAGAGCACCAAATATTAAATTTACCTGGCTACAGTAGGCTTGTTTCTACACAGACTCATGTTTTTATCCTACATCCAGGCAAGGATTATATTATCAGAGTTGAAGGACACAGTCTAGTCAGGGATAAATGCTCAAGGACAGTGCAAAGCTGGTGGGAAGGGGTGTGGGCTGTGGAGAGTTTGGAGGGCCAGATTGAGAGACTGCATCTCTCACCCTCATCCACCCCAGCCTGAGGTTTCTCATCCCTGATCTTCTGAGCTTCTTCCAGATTTCAGGAAGTCATGGAAGACCTTCTCGAAAGAGGTAGACATCCACCTTTGTTACCCCCCCCCCCAAGAACAGGTGTGGATATTTCTCTTTTGCCATGCATTTTAATTTGTGCGAAGCGTTGATCTGCTGAATGTTTTTACCTGTGGCCCCATATAATTTCCTTTTATTGTATACGTTAGTGTTTTATGCTCTTTACCCAGGAATCTGTTGGGCATGGGACGGAATGCAAATATTTAAAATAAATACACCAACAAGAAATATTTGCATATCCAGTGGCACTGGGCTCGTTCTGAAGAAGGGTGGCAGACTGAAAAAGATCGCCATGGTTGAGTGCTGTGCCCTGCCCCCAACTTTCTAATTTCCAGTCCTTTCGCTTCAATGAAGGGAAGCAGAAGTCAATGGTGTTTATGTGAGCTGTCTTCTGCCCTCGAAAGACCTGTTCACTCCTGCATGATTTATCGTGCACTGCGTAACAATGCCAACAACGTCAACTAGGCACCCAAATTCTTTCATTAGGCTGTAATTCTGTGTTGTGGCTGTTAAGTTTCAGAATACCATAAATGGAGAAGGACAAGCTTCTCAGTGAAGCATTCTGGCCCATTTGGGTGGACATACATGGACTTCAGAAAAGTCCTCTTTTATCAGGACACTGGCATTAGTTTGGTGAGTAAAGTAAACTCCAACTGGACTTTTTACCCATATTTATACCCAAGAAACATACTGCTGAGAACAAGTAAGAGAGAGAACCATCACTTCACCTCTGTTACTAACTCTTAGGCAAATTCTGTGGCTGTAGGCATACATTTTGGTAAAGGAGTGTTAGAATTAGATGCCAACTGTAAAGCCCCAAACACATTTTTCCACTTATGCTGATGATGATCTTTGTAGTCGGCTGATAACTTCATTTATCTTGACATTATCTCCCAAGTGGCCCACTTTTCCGCCTGGTTCCGGAAGTTTCTCCTGCCTGTTTTCAGAAGCTTCTTGCTCCATTTCTTTGGCCTGCTATTCCTTCCTTTCAAGTTCCTGTGCAGCCTTTTCACTGATGGACAACAGTGGAATAATGTTCCATTATCTAGGATGGACCACATTTCTCTCTCTCGCTCTCTCCCCTTCTATCTCTCTCTCTCTCTCTCTCTCTCTATATATATATATATTCAGTGTACTTGCACAGCCTCCAATGTCTTTTGGCTCCTACTTGTGTTTGCAGAGCTCTTGTGAAAGCAGGCGAGACAGTGAGAATTTCCTGGAGGCCACCCAGCGACTGGGGCAGTAACGGGTGTGGCGGGTTTGGGCTCTCATATATCTTAGCTGCTGCCCAAAATATCTCCTTGGAGGCCTGCTTAATGGATAAGGGATTACTTAGGTTCAATTCGTTGAATTTCCCTGTTCTTCCCAAAACGGTCTATAAATTAACACCTTGGCTGGAGTGATGCCTAAAAGCTTGGGGGAACTTCATAATGCAGCGTTGGATGATAAACCCTGGATCATTTAAAACATCAGCTGTGCCAAGGGGGGAAAAATTGGAGAGGCAGAGCTTTTAACTCGCTTGGCACTATCACAATGAGTTTTATGTAGCGTGGGATTGCCATCTTGGTAGACGGGCAGGTGTAGGAAAGGACCACAGATCCAGCAGTAGAGCATTTGCTTTATATGAGGAAAGTCCTGGCTTCAATCGCTTTGCATGGTTTGAAACAGCCTCCCCACTCTCTTCAGAGGAGCTGAGAGCAGTGGCAGAGCAATATGCCTGCGCTGCCCAGAGCAGGCTTGCTCCTGAGGGTGTCCTCCCAGGCGCGGGATAGCCGCTCGGGTGCACGGAGCAGTGTGTGCGCCCTGCAGCCGGGGGCAGAGCGAGCCACCCATGGCGGACGTTTGGCACACCACACCCCCATGACTCCCAAGCCTCCCCCAAGCTGTCAAAACAAAGGGGGAAGGGGGAATGGCGTCAGCAAAGCGGCGCAGCTCCCCCCATGACTCCGAAGGCTCAGGGTAGGCTTGAGAGTCATGGACAGGCAGTGCACCAAATGTCACCCCCTCAGTGAGGGCACCCAGGATGGTCCGCCTTCACCGCCTCCCTGGAGCGATCACACAGGGCCCTCGGACATTTAACGGTTTATTGATCCCTGTGCCACCACTGTGCTCCCCGCTGCCACCAACCACTTACTCTCTGGTAAAACACTGAGTCCAGTCAGTTGTTAAAAGTGAACCAAAAAAACCAAGTTTATTTTACAAGCATTAACAAGTTTATGGTTTCTCAGATAATATTCCTGTCAGTATCTTAACTTTAGTTTCTTTACTGGCCTATACCTTCCTAATACCTTCTGGCTGATTATCTCAACTGTTTGATTCCTGTTAACAAATTCTCTCACGCCAGACTAGCCCAACCCACAGACCTATCTTCCCTCTCTCTCCTAACTCCAGACTGTCTTCTCAACCACCCTAACTCCTCCAAAAACCCCTCTGTGCTTAAACCTTATACACAGTTAACTCTGCCCCTTGGGTTCCCATTGGTTAGTCATTTTTACAATTAGTTAACCCTTTCCTTATGAACCCAGTATGATGTTACACACCTAGGAGGGCGAATGCCGCCACCCCCTTCCTACGCCCCTGGCTAAGAGCCTGCTTGAAAGGACACTTGGTAAAACTGAGGAGGGCATTTTGACAGCTGGGCTTACCCCGCCCACCTTTCAGTCATGCAACATCCTTATGGCAGTATGGACGGGTGGGTTCTCCCGCCCACCTGTCAAATTCAGCCTGCGATTCGGATCCTGATCTAGATCAGGGGTCAGCAAACATTCAGCAGGGGGCCGGTTCACTGTCCCTCAGACCTTGTGGGGGGCCGGACTATATTTTGAGGGGGGATGAACGAATTCCTATGCCCTACAAATAACCCAGAGATGCATTTTAAATAAAAGGAAATATTCTACTCATGTAAAAACACACTGATTCCTGGACTGTCCGTGGGCCGGATTGAGAAGGCGATTGGGCCAGATCCGGCCCCTAAGCCTTAGGTTGCCTACCCATGAGCTAGATCGGGGTCAGCAAACTTTTTCAGCAGGGGGCCGGTCCACTGTCCCTCAGACCTTGTGGGGGGCCAGCCTATATTTTGTAATTTTGAAAAAAAAATGAACAGATTCCTATGCCCCACAAATAACCCAGTGGTGCATTTTAAATCAAAGGACATATTCTACTCATGTAAAAACACGCTGGTTCCTGGACTGTCCGTGGGCCGGATTTAGAAGGCGATTGGGCTGGATCCGGCCCCCGGGCCTTAGTTTGCCTACCCATGAGCTAGATGAACCAAGGGTCTGAAAGCTTGGTGGATGAATGGAATAAGGTTGTGTGTTTTTGCCTCTGTGGCCTTCTCTGGTGGATAGATAGGTCTTGATAAAGATCTCATCTCTAAAGGGTCACCCAGGGAGAGATCAAGCTGGGACAGCCACTCGACTTACATAAACCTTTATGGAGGCAGAGGGGGTAACTTGAGCAGGCATTGCTCCATCAAGAAGCAACAGCAGCTTAGAGAAATCTCTCACTTTGCTGTTAGCATCTGCCAAGAGAGCCGATTACTTTCCCTCCATGACAGTGGGAAAGTGTGATGGCCCCTCCAGACGTTCTTTTTTTATTGGGTATTTGTGATGGCTTGTGTTCATGATGTTCTCGGGGTGGTTAAATGCAGTCCTGCTTTGAACACCGTTTGTGCCTGCAAAAGTTTTGGGGTGCTCATACTTGGGGGGGGGTTGCCATGGGTGCATGTCCCTGTGCCAACTTCTATGATCCTCCCATGTCCTGCATATTTGTTTTATTGCTGGTGAAGCTGTTCTAACACTTCCTCTTGCGTAACGGTAGGTGTTACATAAGCGAAAGAAGGAGATGTAAACATACGAGTTACATAAAGATAATGGCCTAAATGTGTAAATTAAATAAGAGAGTCACATACATCAAATGGTTTTGATGGTTTTGCTTGTTACGGTGCCATAAATATAGCTGAGTTGCCGTTATTAAGCTGTTCAGCGCCCCTGCCGACATAATGTACATAATTGCTTAAACCACTAATTGTATGGCATTATTTCTGCCTTGGCAGTCTGAGCTCCGTGTAGCTTATGAGCTACACAATAATCATCATATTGTTTAAAACCATCTCATGATTTGGGTAACATTATTGTGAGGCAATAATAGAAAGGGAACACACAAAAAGCCTTAATTGCGCCTGCTGTGACATCGTGGTTCTTGTGTACATTCCCAGCTTTATTTTATTTTTTTTATACTTTGCTTCAATGTGCTGTGAGGTTCCTGTTGGACTCTCATCACTACAGATTTGTGCTTGCTTTTTTTTTTAACCATTGCCTTACAGCAGGAGGTTGGGTTTTTCATCCATTGGGGGTGGAAATGCTGACTCACTATTTGCTGTGAATTCATGGCACTGTATCATTTTATTTTATTTTTTAAAAAACCAACCCCAGCCTGCCTGCTGCAAATGAGCTGGGAAGATTTCTCTGCCCCTTACCCATGTCCCCCCCCCCTTTTACTTTGTTTCTCTAGGTTGCAAAGTGCAAGCAAGAAGGATCTTCTCCAGCCTGCTTGGTGCCGCAGCCAGGACTGTCAGATGGAATTCCCTGCGTTAGGGTCCATTTAACGGACAGTTTGCGCTCGGAGGAGATGGATTTAGCTGACGAAATCTCCTTTATAAGCAGTGCTGCATTCTTCACCAGGTTAGTGTTCCTTTTTTCTCCTCCATATACAATGTGTAGCTTGCAAATTCGACGTTTCAGACCATTGGTGTGTGCTAGCTGGTTGCACAAAGCAGATTTACAGCATTGCAGCAGAGCCTGTGAACGCTGGGGAAATTTTTAAGCATGGAGCAGCTAGCTTCGTCCGCATTAAATCAGGCCTCTGCTGTGTATTATCCTATTGAAAAAAGGATGCTGTGCTTACATGCATGCCTAAAACTCTGGAATGCTAACGGGAGCCTGGGAGAAAGATGCCTTAAAGATGACTGTCATCAAAGTTAATAGGTTTGGTAGGAGAGTGAGATGCACTCTAAAGCCATTTCTGCGACTAATTAGATTTAAGTGTGTGTGTGTTTTTAAAATAAAAGGCAGCCCTTTTCAGGGCTTCTGTTTGCAAAGAAGCAAGACTAGCTTAAAAGAATGCTTCTGTTTCTTAGACGTCGTTCTCACAAAACAAAACTGGGTTGGAGCTCACTTGTTTTCCGGATTTGTTACGGTACTTTTTAACGCTAGCTTGAAAATGTTGCTGTTCTCTAGCCACTGCTGGCCAGCCTTGGATTCAGTAGCGCAGACAATGTCCTGTGCCTCTCTTGGAAGCGGCATCCTATGTCCTCCTGGAGGGGCAGTACCATAGAGCCCTATCCTGATAGCCCTATAAAACCCATAGTGCAAAGTGCCCTGCCCTTCTCTGAAGGGATGGGTGTGTGAAGAGTTGGTAGATGCAAGAAGCTAAAGAGACAGGCAATGTCCTCTTTTGCCTCTGACCAGGCACTAAGCATGTTGCCCTGGATGGTTGGCCAGAAGGGAATGCAGCCCACAGTTGTTGTTTTGTTTTAGAAAAGTTTTTTTCCACCCCTGAGGTAGAATGAGATACCTGAGATGGGCGCTGGGGAAGAAGAGCAGGCTGTTGGAGGTGTGGCCACACCAGCACTCTTTATCATACAGTTTTATAGTCCTGGCTTCCCCCAAAGGATCCTGGGAACTGTAGTTTGTTAAGGGTGTTGAGAGTTGTTAAGAGACCCCTATTCCCCTCACAGAGTTCCCAGAGTTCCCTGGGAAGAGAACATTATTGTGAAATCATTCTTGTATGTCTGGTGTGAATATGGCAACTTCTTCATTTTCATTTTCATTTGTGTTTGGGCTAACACAGAGATGCAATTCAGGAATCTCGGGAAAGGAATAAGTAGGAATCAGTTTTCAAGCCGCTGCTCCCCCAACCGGTTCAAAGTGGCTGCCACCTTGAAATAAATATATCACAATGGTCCCTCCTCAGCTTTATGGGAATCCCTTTCAGAAGATCTCAAAGCCATGCAAGAATCCCCTATAGCAATTCCAGGAGCAGTTTCCTTGACTTCTCAGTTTTGTTTTGCTTTGAACTGCGTTTGCTTTGAACAATTTCGTTTTGCTTTGAACAGACTATTTTCCTTATTTTTATTTTTTT
Organism: Podarcis melisellensis; assembly: GCF_964234715.1. Taxonomy (NCBI): domain Eukaryota; kingdom Metazoa; phylum Chordata; class Lepidosauria; order Squamata; family Lacertidae; genus Podarcis; species Podarcis melisellensis. The sequence goes on along the minus strand of NC_138541.1, from coordinate 15,674,580 downwards.
TTAAGACATTACCCTGTGAGTAAAACTTGACTAGGCCAGAAGCTGCTCCCGTTGCTTATTTGACTTCTGTGAGGCTAGAGGGGAAAGTCTGGAAACAGGGAAATGGATGTGTTGAATGCCTAAAGTGTCAGCCCTTTGTACTATCCAGATCAAGCCACCTGTTGTGACATTGCTTCCGCCTTCCACCCTCCTTCTGTGCTGCAATGCACCAGGGCAAAGCATTGTAGAGAACCCAAGACTGTTGACAGGGTTCAGCACCATGAATTGCAAACTCCCAGTGGACAGCTCCCTTCCCCTGCCCGCTCCATGCTCTTTAATACCAGCCTCTACACCTGTCTTCATCCAAGTAAGACTTTTTCCTGTGTAGTTGGCTGGGTTTTTTGTTTTTTTTACTAAGAAAGGGTTTATTTATGAATTTGCTGAGAAATGCAGAGCCTTGCTATCCCAGAGGTCTCTAGCATTCCCCTTGGTCTGTTTTCCTATCCATCCCTCTGCTAACCATCAACTCTTCTGCCCTCATTGCTGCTGCTTGTTTCGTTTGTTGTCTCTTGGCTAGACTAGGCACTTTGTCCTACGTGAAGCTGAGGTGAAGGCACCTTGTGTGTGCATTACGAGAGGAATGTGGACACCTTCTGGTTTTTTACTTGTCCGTGGCTGTCATGGGACTCTCAGGTGCCATTGGCAAACATATACCTTATTTTTTGGCCCATAGGGCGCACCGCCCCATAGGATGCACCTAGTTTTTTTGGGGGGGGGAATAAAGAAAAAAAATTATTTCCCCCCAGGCACGGGGCTGGGGCAGGGGAAGCCCGAGCTTTCCCTGACCCCAGCCCCCAGTGCAGGCAGCGCTCCACAAGCCGTGGGAGAGCTGTGTGAAGTTGCACAGCTCTCCCACGGCTTGCAGATAGCTTCCTGAAGCCTGCATTCGCCCCATAGGACGCACACACATTTCCCCTTCATTTTTGGAGGGGAAAAAGTGTGTCCTATAGGGCGAAAAATACGGTATATTTACTTAATTGGAGTAATCCATTTTCTTGTTTCTCGCAAGCATGGGGAATATGCAGCTTGAGGACCTAATATGCTCTGTGGGGGAGCCTGGAGGGAGAGAAGGAAGTTCAGGGTGGGGAAAGCTGCTGGGAAACTGGGCAAAGTTGATGGCATGAAGAAAGGAGCAGGAGAAGCATTTGACAAGGAAAGGAAGGGCCACGGTGCAGTGGTAGAGCATTTGTTTTGCATGCAGAAGATCCTAGGTTCAGTCCCCAGTTTCTCCAGATTGGCTGGGAGAACTCGCTGTCCAAAAGAGCTTCTGCCAGTAGGGCATGTCATTTTAGGGAGTGAAACTTAATGTTTGAAAATATCTTCCATGAGGAGTCTTAAAAAAATATGTTTGGGGGGTGTGAGGAATGTTTTTTTGTGTGTGTGTGTGTTTTGTAACTGGTAAGTCTATGTTTGATGAAGAAGCATGTGAACTGCTTTCAGAAAACCAAAGAATTTTAATTTTCTCTCTGAAAATGTCAGGCAATGCTTAATAATAATAATAATAATAATAATAATAATAAATGATATAACTGCAAGTACTTGACAATTGTTTTAAAGATTTCTGTGCAATTTTATGCCCATTTTGCTTACCCAGAAAGACTAAATAATATCAATTTAGCCAAAATATATTTTGAATTCTCAAAGTACTGAGGTAGATGGACCAATGGTCTGATTCTGTGTATGGAACATCCCTGTGTCCCCATGCAAATGGCCATAATGTCTGTGTTCTGCCTCCGCTGTCATGGGCATTATTCCTCCGAATACTAGTTGCTGGCAACTGCAAGGAGGGAGAGTGCTGATGCACTCAGTTCCTGTTTCAGGCTTCCCCCAGGCATCTGCTTGGCTGCTTTGAAACTGAGATGCTGGACTAGATGGGACCTTTTCCCCTTAAGTGATCAATTCAGAGCTTAGCAGGACTGATCTGTTGATCGCTGGACAGGTAGCGAAGTATAGGGAGAGAGGGGAGATGCATCCTGTCCACTTTGGGCTGCTCTAGCCTCCCCTACTGCAGGTGCATTGCTGATATTATCCCCAAACAAATGCAACCCTCTGCAGTGGGCAGGAAGGGTTCCCTAACTGCTGCTTTAGCCTTTGCACAACATCAAGAAAAAATATGAAAATGGAAAGTGGTATACTAGCAAATACTAGCTTCAGAAGATGGTTTTTCCTGCTTATCATCAGCCCTCCACCACACCAAATCCTTTATTCACATGCATCTGCTTTGCAATTTTTCTTTATAAAATCAAAAGCCCAGCTTTTGGGCTGCTGTTGTTTGTTTTTCCAGTTCTGTGCAATGCAGAGTTTCACTGCTATTAGCAGGTATATTGTGCATTCTTTATAAGACAAAGACTCAGTTGTCACTGTCTGTACTTTTCTGCAGTTTGTTTCCCTCTGACCTCACTGCTTACAATCCGCCACACACACACCCCAAACCATGGATATGCATACAGGTAAAGGGACCCCTGACCATTAGGTCCAGTCGTGACCGACTCTGGGGTTGCGGCGCTCATCTCGCTTTATTGGCCGAGGGAGCCAGCTTCCGGGTCATGTAGCCAGCATGACTAAGCCGCTTCTGGTGAACCAGAGCAGCGCAAGGAAACGCTGTTTACCTTCCCGCTGGAGTGTTACCTATTTATCTACTTGCACTTTGATGTGCTTTCAAATTGGCAGGAATGGATATGCATACCTGTAACAATTCAGATATCTGATGAAGTGGACTGTTGGTTCATGAAACCTTATGCCAGGGTGGTCCAGCACATGGCCCGAGAGCTTCATGTGGCCCTCAAGGCCTTTTTGGCAGCCCTGTGGGTTAAACCACTGAGCCTAGGGCTTGCTGATCAGAAGGTCGGCGGTTCGAATCCCTGCAATAAGGTGAGCTCCCATTGCTCGGTCCCTGCTCCTGCCAACCTAGGTCAGGGGTCCCTTTACCTTTACAGCAACATTTGACTCCCCTCTCAGCCCTCATGCTGCCTTCCCAAAGACAGGTAAGCGAGGCGCTGGGCTTTGTGAAGGAGGCATAAGGGCTCTGACAGGGTCCTTCTTCCCGAAGTGTAATTACCGTTTTGGGAAGGAGAAGTGAGGAATCAAAGTACTCTTGCAGCCCATCTGGTATGAAAAGTTGGACCGCACTGGCTTATGCTGTCATAAAATTGTTAGCCTTTAAAATGCCACAACACTCTTAGAAACTAGCTTCCAGGTCATTGCTGTCAAGCTCCCAGTGGTTGATGCGGATGTGGGGGTTATTTTATACAGGTATTGTTTGTGGTTTTGCATGAACGCCTCAACGTTAAAGTGCATTTATGTTTATGCTTTCAAATACGTTGCAGCTCACTTGGAGACGTCTGTCTAACAAGCGATGAACAAGTCCAATTAATAATAATCCAATCTCAGAGCTGTTGTGTAGCGTTGGCAGTTCTGCTGGAACAGAGTTAAGTGGTAAAGGGTGAGAAAGTAAGCAGGCTCTTACGTTCTTTCGGTGTATTCTGCCAGAGATTTTGCGATTGCAGTACACGCTGCCATGGGTATTTGCCAGGGGAAGTACACTGTGTCACCTTGCGGGTATGCTTGGATGTTTCCAGAGTGAAGCTTTGCTTTTGTGCCAATGCTGTACTTCTCAGCCTCGCTTATACGGCTTCCTGTTCCAATGGTAAAGGGTTTATTGGGTTCGCAGTCCTCTAGCAACGTCATAAGCAAGGTGGAGATGTATGTGTGTGGGTGTATCTTAATTCCTAGGGTTACTGCAACACTCAAACAGTCCTGTCCTTTTCACAGGACAGGGCAATAGGTGCAGTGTTTGAAAATCAGATATATAAACTAATTACCAAATGACACCGTAAACCTAGGCTGCAGTTACCACAATGAAATGGCTAGGCCCCTTTTTTTGTTTTTGCAGTGGGGCTGCTTCTTCTTTGTATTATTATTATTATTACTATTATTATTATTTTCATTTCTATGCCATTTTATATTTTTAAAAACCTCAAAGCAGTTTACAGCACACTAAAACATCAAATAAAACCATCCTGAATAAAACAAAGTTTCAAGGAAATTATTTCAGACCCTTCTCTAAATGACACTTTGCTTTCTCCTTCTTTAATTACCTACTTAATTTGCCCCCATAGCAGAAGTATGCAAGGAAGCCAGTGTGGTGTAGTGATTAGGGTGTCTGCCTAGGATCTGGGTGACCTTGGGCCAGTTGCAACCTCTTAACCCACCTTGAAGGGTCATTGTAGGGATTAACTGAGGAGGGTTGTGAACCATGAACTCCTTGGGATATAAATACAATAAATGAACTCTACTTAAGAAAGCTGGAGGGGCATTAGGCCGAATTGCTGCTATTAAGATGAATGTATTGCCAAAAATGTTGTTTTTGTTTCAAACATTGCAAATTGTGGACAAAACGGAGTGCTTCCGGAAGTGGCAGAGAGATATTTCCAAATTTGTCTGGCAGGGCAAAAAGCCCAGAATTAAGTCTAAGATATTAACAGATGCGAACGAAAGAGGGGGCTTTGCCCTGCCAGACTTAAGGTTGTATTATGAAGCCGCAGCTTTCTGCTGGCTAAAAGACTGGCTACTTCTCGAAGACACTGATGTGTTGGACCTGGAAGGTTTTAACAATGCTTTTGGTTGGCATGCATACTTATGGTATGATAAGGTTAAGATCAATAAGGCCTTTAAGAACCATATTGTCAGAAAGGCAGTGTTTAATGTCTGGACAAAATATAAAGACTTACTGGAAAATAAAACTCCAAGGTGGCTTTCACCTTTGGAAGCTAAGGCCCGAAAAAGACCCAATATGGAAGCCTGCTGGCCAAAATATTGGGAACTGCTAGGAAAAGATGGAAATAATTGGAAATTGCAGAGTATGGAGAAAATGAAGGATAAAGTGCGAGACTGGTTACACTACGCTCAGATTAAAGAAATTTTCAAAAGTGACAAAAAGTTAGGGTTCCAGGTGGAGAAATCGAAGTTGGAAACAGAATTGTTAGAACCTAAGACTAAGGTACTTTCAAGAATGTATAACTTGCTGTTGAAATGGAATACACAAGACGAAATGGTTAAGTCGGCTATGATAAAATGGGCACAGGATATTGGGCATAACATTATGTTTGAAGACTGAGAAAGGTTGTGGACCACTGGGCTGAACTTTACTGCATGTAATGCTTTGAAGGAAAATGTAATGAAAATGATATACAGATGGTACATGACCCCAGTAAAACTTGCCAAAATATACCATTTGTCTGAAAACAAATGCTGGAAATGTAAAGAAAATGAAGGAACATTCTTTCACCTCTGGTGGACCTGCCCTAAAGTGAAGGCCTTCTGGGAAATGATATATAATGAGTTGAAAAAGGTATTTAAGTATACCTTCACTAAGAAACCAGAGGCCTTTCTTCTGGGTATTGTCGACCAGAAGGTGTTAAAGAAGGATAGAACATTCTTTATGTATGCAACAACAGCAGCAAGGATACTTCTCGCTAAGAACTGGAAAACTCAAGATCTACCCACACTGGAAGAATGGCAGATGCAACTGATGGACTATATGCAACTGGCGGAGATTACTGGCAGAATTCGAGACCTGGGAGAAGAAAGGATCGAAGAAGATTGGAAAAAATTTAAGATTTACCTACAGAAACATTGTGATTTAGTGGAATGTTAAGAAGGATGCTTGGTTTTAAATAATTGGCCATCACCAAACTGGATTAGAATTTGATGACAAGTGAGATTAAGAGAAACAAAATCTGTAGGAGAACTATTATATTGTATTTAAATGAGTGATTATAAAATTGCAAATAAGATGATAATTTGCTTGAAAAAATTTATTAATGATGTAAGTGGGAGCGGGGGACGTGAGGAAGTCAAAAGATGTTATGAAATTTTGTAAAAACAAAGCAATGCTGTTTATTACTTTTGTATTTCTTTTATTAAAAACTCTAATAAATATTTATAAAAAAAAAACAAGAAAGAAAGCTGGAGGGGCCGGCCAGATGAAGAGGTCATTCACTAGTCTGGCACCCAGAGATCTCTGTGTGGTCGCAGTTGGGCCTGCGCCAGTTGCAAAACGCACCTGGCGCCTGGGGGATTTCTAACACAGCATAGGGCACGGCAGTAGGGACATAAACAGAAGCAGTGGCAGCCATCAGCCATAGGTAAAATGCAATGCAAAGGCATCTTCTGTTTCTGGTGAACAGTCTTGCTCCCGTAGCTCGTGCCCTTATTTTGTAGTTAGCAAATTTCGGATCATCTGAACCATTTTGTATGTTTTGTGGACTCGGTTTTGCACTATGGGGGGGGAAAACTTTCAGGGTGGAGGGACGGGAAATAACACTACCAGCTGTGTCTCTCCAGTACTGCAGCAGTCAGACACCCAGAGCAGAAAAACAGCAACCTCAAAGCCTATATCACAAGAGCCTTTGTTGCCTGTTCCCTCGAAGAATGTATTTCTCAAAGTTTGGTTATGCAACACCCTTCGCAGTGCCAACATCCCACAATGGGATACAGAATGGGGCTGATTGCATAGGAGGGTGGAGACAAATGTGCTTTTAAAAAATGAAGTGAGTCAGCTTGGAAAAACTAACACAACAAGGGCCTAAAGCATAGGGAGAGACGGCGAGAGAAGCTATCTCCTCAATTAGATTGGTTCGGGTCACATGATGGTTCCTTATTAACTGGCAGCTTCTCAGGGGAAGGTACTTCAGGGAACCTGAAGCCCTCCAGATCCAGTTGGACCACAACTCCCATCACCTCTGACTATTGACTACGCTGGCTGGGACTGATAGGAGATGGAGCCCCCCAAACTTTATGGAGGGCCACAGGTTGATGGGCGATGGCGGCAAGCTCTTCTTTCAGCCTCGATTGACTTTGCTTGGGAGCAGCTCCTGAGTTGAAACAATCCCTGCAGGTCTTGCATTTGCAAATTTAAAAGGCACCGAATCCAAGTCAGCAACCAGGAGAACATTGCAAAGCTACTGATCGTTCCTGGGCATCAGTGACTAACTCACACCAGGCGTCGTATGTGTTTATTTGAATGCCGGCTTACCAAGGTCGTTGGGCAGACACCTGTTTAAGAATGCCTTGCATAAGAACACAGGATCTTGCATGCTGGATCAGACCAATGGACCCTGTTCCCACAGAAACCTGGAAGCCGGACCTGAGCACAATGGCTCTCTGCCCACTGTGATTCTTGGCAATTGTGGAGGTAGAACCTAGTTGTCATGGCTAGTAGCCACAGAATGTCTTGGCCTCCCTGATTTGCCCAGTCCTCTTTGAAAGCTACCCAGGCTGCTAGCTTCCTGTGGCATAGTTTGAACTTCCATAGTTTGAACCACGCACTTTGTGAAGAAATGCTTCCTTTTACTTGCCCTGAATCTTCCAACATTCAGCTTTCTTGGATGTCCGCTAGTGTTACGAGAGAGGGAGAAAAACTCTTTTCTCCGTCTGCTTTCTCCATAATCTTACTTGTCTTTTCTCTGAATTTTCTCAAATGCCGCAACCTTTTCTTTTAGGCGAGTTGCTCCAGACTTTTGATCATTTTGGACCATTTCCAGCTCTGTGCAGAGAACTGTTTCTCTGACTCCCTTCATGCAAACGTTAGTTCAGGCACTAGGAACTGCTCTGTATCTTCTGTTGTGAAGACAGATTAAAGGATTCTGCTTCTCTGCAAGCTCCTTTTCGTCCTTTACCACACCTTTGACTCCCTTGTCATTCAAGGGTTCAACCCCCACCCTAGACTTGTCTCTTAAGGAAAGTGGTCGAATCATTTTATTTGTCCTTTTCTTATTCTGCTTCACAGTAGCCTTTATTACATTGGAAAGCTATAACATTTATCTGTGGGCACACCATAACTTTATATAATGGCACAATCAGACTCATTGTTTTGTTTCCTGTCCCTTTCTTTATAATTTCTGGATAACAGTTTTGGTCCCCACCTTGCTACAACACATGCCATGCTTTCTATTCTTCATCTCTCTCTTCCCTGTGGAGAGGAAAATATATATCTTTATATATTTGTACATACATACAATGTACATACAAGTAAACAAACATACAATCAAATAACAGAAAAATCAAACAAACCACCACACTATAAGATACAAGAAGATTAATATAATTATCATAACATATACTCCTGATACTCAACACAATTATAAAACTTATAGAGAAGAAATTTAAAACTGACTTAATCTCACTATACTTTATCTATCCATTACTTTATACCGCACAGTTACATATTTCTTATATGTAATGGTTCTAGGGGTTGCTCGTGCGTAAGCTGCCGCCACTCCAGGCTAGGTTGGCTGGTTGAACCCTTTCTGTCTGGACAGCCTCTCACCCATGGCTGTCTCAATCGCTGGCAGAATCCGTCAGTGGGCGTTTCTTGAACTTCTTCCAGCAAAGAAGTTCTTTGACGCCAAGTCTCCTCCTACTCTCCCTGCGCGGAAGTCTTCTGCGCAGGGAGGGTGTGGGCAGCGGAGGACCCGTGCTCTCTCCGCTGGTCTTCGGCGAGGAGTCCTGGAGCCTCCTCTCCGATTCCCCCATCTGCCCCCCTTCTCCACTGGTGTTACGCTGATTTCCTTCCCCAGCAGATGGGCTGCCCCTCTCCCTACTGGGACCCTCTCCGGCATCACTCTGGAGCCTTCCCTCCACCTCTGGCTCCAATGGCAGTTCCCTGACATTATATAATTTCTTTTTACCTCCCTATGGACTTATATTTATACAATACAGGGATCAGTCTAATTCTGCCAAGATATTTCCTTTTATTCCATAGTTTTCTAAATATTCTTTAAAGATTCCCCAATCCTTATAGACTTTTTGTTTTGATTGGCCTCTTAGTCTTCCTGTCGCTTTCGCTAGCTGCAGATATTCAAAAATTAGGATTTGCCAATCTTCCGTGTTGGGTATTGTGTCACAACCAGTTTTGGTGTCATCAAAAACTGTTTGGGAAGTTCATAGTATTTGTCCCAATGTGTGGTGTTATTATTGATCAAGCACATAAATGGCTTTTGTTTTTATCTGGAAGTGGGTATTAATGGCAGCTTAGAAGTTTCAGTTGGGTCAAAATACTCCTGTATTAAGCCATCTTCATTGGCTAGCACTTTGTTTATGGGCTTAATTTTACAGTCGGGGGTCTGTAATCCGGGATATCATGAGCATGGTGCCGATAATGCCGGGCTTGCAGGTTCGATTCCCGTATGGAACAGCTGCATATTCCTGCATTGCAGGAGGCTGGGCTAGATGATCCTCTGGGTTCCCTTCCAAGTCTACAGTTCTTTGATTCCATCCTCTATGAACCTACCTGAACATGGAGATATACACTGGAGACATGGTTGCTTGCTCCCCCACAGAGACATGGCGGGTAGATGTGAGAGGCAGGGCCTTCTCTGTCCTGGCCCCAAAACTGTGGAACGCCTTCCCTGAGAAGGTCCACCTGGCCCCATCTCCTCTATTTCTATTTTAATTGTTCCATGGGAGTTTAAATAGAAAATTAAACTTTTTGAACTGTAGTTGATCTTCTGTTGGCTGATAGATTTTGTTGTTGTTGTTGCCCTCTTGTTTTATAAATACAGTGGTACCTCGGGTTACATACGCTTCAGGTTACATACGCCTCAGGTTACAGACTCCGCCAACCTAGAAATAGTACCTCAGGTTAAGAACTTTGCTTCAGGATAAGAACAGAAATCATGCTCCTGCGGCGCGGCGGCAGCGGGAGGCCCCATTAGCTAAAGTGGTGCTTCAGGTTAAGAACAGTTTCAGGTTAAGAACGGACCTCCGGAACAAATTAAGTACTTAACCTGAGGTACCACTGTATTTTTTATCGCCCTTAAAAAAAACAACCAACAACCAGCCCCTCTGGCTATCTTTTAGATGGGAAAGTGGAATAGAAGCGATCGGAAATAAGTGAATTGGTGTTGCAGGGCTTTGCAGAAACATTTCTTTCTTTAATGTCAGGGTTGTGGGTTCGAGACCTACATTGGGCAAAATATTCCTGCATTGCAGGGGGTTGGACTAGATGTCCCTTGTGGTCCCTTCCAGCTCTATAATTCTCTGCTTCACTGCTTACGTTCCAGATAGTTTCTCGGACATCTCCCATTATGGAGTGGGTGGGAAAGAGACTCAAAAGAGTCGAGGTCACCAGCTCTGAATAGGCTTCATTATCTATGCGATCTCAAGTCTTGGTTCTGCCACAGCTACAAATGATTTTGAGTGCTATGCGCAGCCCACCTTCCGCCTTTGCCGAAGGAGTTCACCGGAGAATTCCCATGACATGGCAGAAATATTTTTTAATCAAGGCAGAGACCGAGTTAGAGAGATTGTACTTGTGTCTACAATTTGAACAATTCCATCGGTGTGCCTCAGGGCCTGGGGCAAAGGAGCTTTTCCTTTTATTGCTTTCTAAGAGACTTGGAGATTGAAAGGTGAGCGAAGGAGGCCGTGCTCAGCATTGGCCCTCACTGAAACACATCTTAAAATCTCTCCGAAGGGAATCCAATCCATTGGTCGCCCATGTGGCACCCATGGGTGGATATGGACCCACAAAAGCCATCCACAGCACCCAAAAGGCCCCGTCCACTCCATTCCATTCTCCCTGCTGAAATTACACTTGAAGGAAGCACTGTGTTGTGGCAAATGGAAAGATTTTTCAAGCTTTGTTGCAGTGTGAACTGGGGAAATTGGAGAGGTCAGTTATTCCCTTCCCAGCTGTGACTACCCCTTGTTGAAAGCGCCATGTTGAAAACACTGGCTTAAGGCTTCAAAGACGCTTTCTAGGCTAGGTTTATTTGAAGTCTGACTAAATCAACAGGCTAGAAAAGCAGCCAACTCTGTGTAGAAATGCCGTAGCGCCATTTCTTGCTCATAGCAGCAGCTTCTCTGTGGCCAAAAGCCAGGCAGGGTCAAACAACTCCCAGTTCCAAGAAAACAGTATTTATAGCCTGTTTATAGTGCCTCACATAGGCCCGGTTCCCCTGGCACTCTAAGCTAAACCTTGGCTCGCTCTCTCAGCAGCTTTGCTCCTCCCTGATCCACAGTGTTCTGGGCCAAGCCAAGGCTTGGCTTAACATGCCATCAGAACTAGCCGTAGATTATTTCAGCCATCCTTACAGCACATCATCCATTTTGCAGGGGGGGGGCATGTGGCTGAGATAAAGCTTTATGTCTTGGCTGCCCTGGGCAGCAAAAACCAAAGAGGTGACGGTACTCTGTACCAGTGACCATGTGTGTCCACATAAATAATTTGAGACCAGGTAGGGGAAGGTCTATGACTTGTCCAGTCATAGGTCCAGCTCCGAGGGCCTTCTGGTGGTTCCCTCACAGCGAGAAGTGAAGCTAGAGGGAACCAGGAAGAGGGCCTTCTCGGTAGTGGCGCCCGCCCTGTGGAAATAAACAATTATCAGTGACTTTTAGAAGACACCTGAAGGCAGCCCTGTTCACGGAAGTTTTTAATGTTTGATGTTCTATCACTTTTATTATTATTATTATTATTATTATTATTATTATTATTATTATTATTATTTATTATTATATTCTGTTGGGAGAAGGGATGCGGGTGGAGCTGTGGTCTAAACCACTGAGCCTCTTGGGCTTGCCGATCAGAAGGTTGGCGGTTCGAATCCGCACAACTGGGTGATCTCCCGTTGCTCTGTTCCCAGCTTCTGCCAACATAGCAGTTCGAAAGCACACAAGTTCAAGTAGATAAATTGTTGCCACTGCGGCGGGAAGATAAATGGTGTTTCTGTGCACTCTGGCTTTCATCATGGTGTTCCGTTGCGCCAGTGGCGGTTTAGTCATGCTGGCCACATAAATACCTTTAGGACCCCAGGGTGGGGAGTGTGCCCCACCCCCAGAAATGCTGATGAGTATTGGCGCACACAAAAATTGAATATATATATTTGTGTTTGCATTCTGTCCTTTTTTGTGCTATATCTATATATATCACCCCAAGGCTGGATGTGACAATACAAGGGGAAATGGAATCTGAAGTGTCCTTGTGTGTTGAAACAGTCCCAGAAAGGGCCCAGCAAACTGTTACATACGCTGTTCCCGACAGATTGAATGACAGTTTTTAATAACTTGATAGGTTCCCAGAAAGCCCTTTGAGAAACTTGCTGCCAGGCCTCCTCCGAGGGAGCCAAGAAATAGTCAGATAGGCCAGCGTGTGGCAAAATTAACACGTTTTGATGCTGGGTGGTGTGTCATCTCCCGTAAAGGCCAGTTGCTGACCAGCAATGTATTCTTGTCCAGCTCCACCCAAGACACACACAAGTTCCAGGGGAGCCTATGCAAACAGCTATTTATTGGCTGTGCTCCTTAAAACTTGAGCTGCAGCTGGCTAGTCGTACGCGTTGCCCTTCTTCAGATGACTGACGGCAGAATTACATAATCTGGAGGACTGAGATGTTCACATAATTGTAGGTATCTCGTCTTTACACATGAGTGCAGAGAATGAGTCAGTGAAACGAAGCGACAGCTTTTCAGCTTGTCTCATAGGCTCTTGGTGGAAGGAAAAGCTTAGAATTCTAATAGCTGCAAATTGCTTGGAAACCACCAAAGTCGCATTCATAGTAGGGCTGGGTGATATCTGGTTTTCAACATCATGGTATTACCACTAGCTAAACATCGGTGATACACTGATATTAAGATGTCTGACATAAGGATGGAGGTACAGTATGTAGAGGCATTGGCTGGTCTCATGGTTTCCCCCACATTGTGATTCTTGCATCACACACACACACATCGTGATTATTGCCAGGTCAAAAATTATGAAACCAATATCACCATATGGACTTCAGACCAGTTTTAGATGATGTGTTGATATATCTCCCAGCTCTAGTTCATAGAGGAGGCGTGAAGGGGCTTCCTGGGGTGAAGCCAATACTCCAGATTCCCTGAGATGTTAGTGTCCCATCTGAGCCGGCCTCTATAGTCCATGCCATTGAGAGCCATTATGGTCCATTGCCATTGAGAGCCAGTGTGGTGTAGTGGTTAAGAGCGATAGACTCGTAATCTGGTGAACCAGGTTCGCATCTCCGGTCCTCCACATGCAGCTGCTGGGTGACCTTGGGCCAGTCACACTTCTCTGAAGTCTCTCAGCCCCACTCACCTCACAGAGTGTTTCTTGTGGGGGAGAAAGGGAAAGGAGAATGTTAGCCGCTTTGAGACTCCTTCGGGTAGTGATAAAGCGGGATATCAAATCCAAACTCTTCTTCATGCTTGGTTCTTTTAGTTTAAATACAGTTTTGCTAAAGTCATTTAGACTTAACCATTCCACTTACACTCTTCAGGCCAATTATAATTATTTACTAATTTACTTGCCTTAAGGCAGCAATGGGTAACTCCATCCCGCAAGCCTAATGAGCCCCCGCCCCCAAGATGTTTTGCCAAGCCACACTTCCCCTGGTCTACATGTATGACATCAGGTGTGGGGCAGGTACAGCCTTGGCTGGGGCAAAAGGGAGGGGCACAAGTTGTAGGTATTGTCAATCAGCAAGTTTTATTTCAAACCACATGGGCACAGCTAAATCAGATTTCCCCCGTATCCTAATTAGAAATTGCTTGGTGTCTCATGTTTCTGAAGAAAGGAACTGCTACATAATTTATTTAGACAGTTTTGGTGGCATACTGGGAAGACGGCGAACTTTTGGACGGTATCAGCCTAGCGTTTAACTTTCTGAAATCCTTAGTTTTTCTTTTATTATTGGTTTTATTATTGGTTCGTAGGTGTCCAGTCTGTTACGGATCAGTAAAGGGAGGCATTGGGAAATGAATACCAAATATTACAATCTGGCAGTGAAGGTCAAACCAGGATCAAGTTGTTGTTTCAGGTCTTGGCTTGTTGCCTGCGTAACTGATCTGTCCAAATCGCAGTTTCCCATATTCAGACATCATTGGAATCTGCAGTTTGCTCCAAATTGCAAAAGGAAGCTTTGAATTTCTTTCTTTCCATGCGCAAAGGAGAATGTGCAAAGCTGAGGCTCAATTTGACACATTCTCATAGCAGGAAACTATTATGCCTGAACCTGGCTTGTGCGTTTTTGTCAAAACTGGCATTAAGAAGAGCAGAGGGGAAACGCTTGTAGCATTTCCAGATTATAACATTGAAATGAATAGAACAGAGGAAATACGAAGACAATTTGATTTCAAAGTAAATACGTGGTGTTTAATATCCTATCACCCTCAGGCTTGTTTGCTATAGGAAGCGATGGAAGACTCAGGAGGAGTCTGCAGATGAAATTTCAGTGCTCTGTTTTTGATTAAATGGAAAATTCCATTTCGTGCTCTCTCTTTTCTGCAAAACCCGGTGACTGGCTTGCTGTAGATACACAGGGGCTTGTGCAATAAAAGAAAAGTAAATGTTCATGTTCTGCCTTAAAATATTGCCACGCAGAGCAGATTCCCAATTTTGGAAAGATGTAAGTGTGCCAGGGTTTGCAGTTTGGCACTTGGTAAGAATGTATGCACTTCACTAGCTTATCAAGGTTAAAAATAATAATTTTTTAAAAAGTGAACTCATGTCTCTGGTTTCCTCTGTAATTAATGTCTTACGTAATAATAGTATTGGCTGCTAGGCTAATGAAGCTAGGCAGCTTTCTGACATACACCCCTTTCTGTCCAATCCTGATCAGCCCTGTCTGCGTTTAATTTGGGGCAATGGCTATTATTGTTACAGATGCATGAGAAGACTAATTAGCATGGAAGGGCTATATTTGGGATCCATGGATTTTTCTTTTTTATTTCTGCAAACCTTGATGTTCACCCACCCCTGCTAATAACTCTTGTCTTGTGGATCGGTGGTGCTGTTTTGGCTACATTTGCAACTGTACTCATGCCTGGACATCGGGTTATGTTTTCTACACAAGTTTGGGAATTAATCTGCGGAATCGAGCTGTGCTTGCAAGGACTTAATAGTTCAAACAAAAAAAACAAACCTTAATTCCATTTTGATCAACTTTTCTTTCTTTCTTTCTTTCTTTCTTTCTTTCTTTCTTTCTTTCTTTCTTTCTTTCTTTCTTTCTTTCTTTCTTTCTTTTTCCCCCTCCCCTTTTTCAAGCTGTTTTGCTTTGCAATATGTTTACTGGTAATGAGTTGCAGTATTTCTTATGAGAATAATGCAATATTAACTCATTTTTCTTCTGAGTATTTTGAGTTCACAACTCCTGTATCTGAAGAAATATTGTTGGGGTTCATTAATAAAGGAGATATTTCTATCTTAAAAAAAGAAAGAAAGAAATGTCCTTTCCAGTCTCCCCTGTGCTCTTTCTGCATCAGTTCTTAGAAAGCCTCCGCAAGATTTTGGCCTGCACAGCACATAGCTGACTCCATCTTCCCATCCCCGTGAGATATATCCTGCAAGGAGCAGAGGTGTAGGTTCAGACTTTTCCTTCTCCTCGATGGGCTGCCTTGTGAGTTTGACAAGCCCCATCTGCCCCTCACTTCCCTCTACAGCACTTACAGAAACCGCCTTCTTGACCACTGGATCCACCATTGGTCTTGTCCGCTTAATCCGTTTCAGCCTGTCTTTTCATGCAGAAGAAGTCCCTAACTCACCAAGGGTTTGAGACCCATCAGCTACCCACACTTGGTTTAGCTGGCCAGTCAAAAAGCCCTTCCTGGGGTGTAGCTATTGGCACATGCTGACAGCTTCTAGGAGCCACAGGTGAGAGCTGAGTTCAGGGTGGGGACCAAAGGTGGACAAACTACCCTATAAGGAACAGTATACCTGAAGGAGCGTTTCCACCCCCATTGTTCAGCCTGGACACTGAGGTCCAGCTCCGAGGGCCTTCTGGCAGTTCCCTCCCTGAAAGAAGTGAGGTTACAGGGAACCAGGCAGAGGGCCTTTTCGGTAGTGGCACCCGCCCTGTGGAACGCCCTCCCATCAGATGTCAAGGAAATAAGCAACTATCTGACTTTCAGAAGACATCTGAAGGCAGCCCTGTTTAGGGAAGTTGTTAATGTTTGATGTTTTATCGTATTTTTAATATTTTATTGGAAGCTATCCCGAGTGGCTGGGGAAACCTAGACAGATGGGCAGGGTATGTATGTATGTATGTATGTATGAATAAATAAATAAATAAAGATTACTATTATTAATTATTGTTATGTCGTGTCCCCCACCAAAGTTACTCCTCCTCCCCTAACACCCTATACACCCCATTTTATTTTATTTTATTTTATTATTTTATTCTGCTCTTCACCCGCAGATTTCAGGGCGGTTCGCAGCATAAACATACAAGATAAAAACACAAAATGCACAATGAAAACAAGACCCAAACAAAACAATAACCCCCTTCTGCCACCTCCTCCCACAAGCGCATTTAAAAGCATATATAATCAGCCAAAGGCCTAGTAGAAGAGGAATCCCATGAGCATCGGGTTGGCCACTGTGTGGAGAGGTTGCAGGACTAGATGGGCCTTTCGCCTGATCCCAAGGGGCTCTTTTTAGGTTCATAACTCTCCCCAGAAGAACCTTTCCGCTTTGCCACATTGTGTATTACTGCCAAAGCATCGTTATGTTGAGATCTACTTCTCAGCTGGACTGTTAATATTTAGAATCATTAAACAAACAGCTTAACAGCACATTAAAACCGAGACACTTCACAGTTTGTCAGCATCTGTTTATGTGCTACTATTATTCTGTGCTCTGTCCTCCCAAGGCCACAGCAGCATGCATGCTAGGTCACTGTTTATGTTTTGAATGGAGCGTTTCCCTTGCCTGCAAGGCAAACTCAAGAGGAAGAAGCCGTAAGCTTCTGCATCTGATGTTTGATCGGGTCATTTGGTCCTCAAAAACTCCATTTAATTCACATGGCCTGTGTGCTCTAAACACATACTTTAGAAGGTCCTGGCTGTAGATTACCCCCTAAACTAGTGCCTGGGATCATTTACTATCCCTGCCAAACATAGTTCCTTGGCACAGAAGTCGCAAGATGATATATTTTAGAGGATCAGCCACAGCTAATAGTTTTTAAATGGCACAAGGTTTGCAGTTTCACAGAACTCTCCATCAGGCTGCATTTGGAACAGAGAGAGAAGAATTTTAACCTAACTCCAAAAATGTATAATGGGAGAGGTACTTCTGCAGCCAGTGATTCACAGGTGCGTGTATCAACGCACACATCTGACCATTGCACCATATCTGACCATTGCACTCGATAGTTGATCCTAAGCAATCCCTTCTACCCCCTCCAATAATTGATTGGCACCATGGATCTATTGGTTTGGGGCCCTTCATATAGGCCTGCTTCAGTCTCCCGCAAGCTGACACCCTCCAGAGGTTTTTGACTACTACTCTCATCATCCCCAGTCAGCACACCAATGGCCACTCTGGCTAGGACTGATGGGAGCTATCCAAAAACATCTGAAGAGAGTACCAGGCTGGGAAAGGTTGGTCTTCATAACGTTACAGACACATAATGGGAAGAACAGGCAGATAGGCTGTGCAAATTTAGAAACTGCCAGGAATCTGGGGGGAAGTGGCAGAAATATCAGTTGAGTTGCATCCCTCAAGGGTTTGACCGAAAGTTTGCCCCAAACTAATTCTGAAACAAATTACTTACAGGGATGTCTAAAGACAAAGCTTTTCCATATACCAGTAACATATACACACAAGGTTATATATATAATGTGGGTGGTGCTGTGGGTTAAACCACAGAGCCTAGGGCTTGCCGCTCAGAAGGTCGCGGTTCGAATCCCCGCGACGGGGTGCGCTCCCGTTGCTCGGTCCCAGCTCCTGCCAACCTAGCAGTTCGAAAGCACGTCAAAGTGCAAGTAGATAGATAGGTACCACTCTGGCGGGAAGGTAAACGGCATTTCCGTGTGCTGCTCTGGTTCACCAGAAGCGGCTTAGTCATGCTGGCCACATGAGCCGGAAGCTGTATGCCGGCTCCCTGGGCCAATAAAGCAAGATGAGCACCGCAACCCCAGAGTCGGCCACGACTGGACCTAATGGTCAGGGGTTGTTTTACCTTTACCTTTACCTATACACACACACACACACACACACACACACACACAGTGGTACCTTAGGTTACATATGCTTCAGGTTACAGACTCTGCTAACCCAGAAATAGTGCTTCAGGTTAAGAACTCTGCTTCAGGATGAGAACAGAAATCGTGCTCCGGCAGTGCGGCGGCAGCAGGAGGCCCCATTAGCTAAAGTGGTGCTTCAGGTTAAGAACAGTTTCAGGTTAAGAACAGACCTCCGGAATGAATTAAGTACTTAACCCTAGGTACCACTGTACACACACACACAAATTTTGTTTTGTTTTTTAAAAATGAAAATCAGACCTTGAGACTTTTTTTAAAAAAAAACAAACAAACCTGTAAATATTAAGAAATACTCTGTATCGGAATATTTTAAAGACATTAAAGAAAGCATGCATAAGGTACGCAGTGTGACCAAGGGATGCAATACCTGGTTGTAAGAATGATACAGTAGTGTCAATAACAGCTGTAAAATGGCATTATTGTTTTGGAAATATATGAAGGAGTGTCAATGGAAAACCTCACTCTGCATGTCCCATGCTCCTGGGTTGTGTCAGTGATGTATACAGGCACACATGCCTTATTTATTATGTCGCTGACAAGTCCAGAATTAAGGAGTAACAAATAATTCAGCCCAGTTCACAAAAGAAAATAGCTGTTATTAAATATTTGGCTGGTCAAGTAAATCACGTGATTTCCAGTATGTACTTAAAAGGAGCAGAAGTTTCTAGGTTTTATTAATCACTTACAGATGTGCACGTCTCCAGCTGGGTGCATGACCACTGTGTGAGAGAGAAGGAAAGGGAGAATGTGCTATCTGAATTCCAACAGTTCGTTTTTAATATTTATATATATACTTGAAACCTTGCTTCTTTAATTGCCCGCTTTTTCCTTTGAATGCCGTCTTCTTTTTCTTCTTCCACACTTTGTTTATAAAGGGTTGTATCCAACGAAGTCATCCTGTTCGTGCAAAGACTTCCATTTGTGCAGCAGAACTTGCCCGCCCTCCCTCTCCTCCCTGCACTCCTTAAAATCTGCTCTGGGGATTACCCCAACCTTCCAGGAGCAGATTGGGGAGGTTCATGGGGAGAGGAAAGGGGAGAATTCTTCTATGCAAGCAGAAGTCCTCACGCAGACAGGATGGCTTTGTTGGACAAAACATGGTTATTTTAGCAATGAATTTAAAAATCAAACAAACCACAGTCAATGCAAAATATATAATAAAATTTACCCAACACCGTCAAACAACAATATCATCAATAGTGAAAACAATAAACTACTTTTACCCTGTTACAAACACGTGAAAGGAAACTAGAACAAAAATGATTATGAAATAACCAGTGCCCCAAAAACACAAAAGCAAACAAAATAAGAAGCTGGTACTGCGCACACCTTTTGTGACTGGACTTTATATAAGTATGCATAGGATTGCGGCCTAACTATGCATTTTCATTTGCAAGGGGAGAAAGTTTTAGTTATCCCGCCCTGGGGATATATTATGAAGGGCTATGTATAAAAGCCTTAAATAAATACTTCTCAGAGAAGCAACTGTTAGTCTGTTGCCACAAAAACAGCAGTCTGTTCATTCAGAATTGTGTTGATACATGCACTTGTTCTATATGTGTTTCCATTGCATTGTGAAATTGCTTCAAGGTGCTTCCTTGGAAGTGATTCATAAATGACGACGACAGTGTTTATTGAGCATTTGTCCTTATTTGTTTGCGCAAAGTTTGCAGGGAGGTTAGATGACATGGGCTATTTCTCGTACGTTAATTCTTATTTGTTTCTGCGGAGATCACACCATGTTGCATCAAGCAACAGCCAACCCACACCTTCCAGCGCATTACCCATCACTTCCCTTCCTGCAAAAAGAAAACATATTTTGAGGGGAAAGTGGGTTTGTGGCGGAATAAACTTTACTTGAGCATTCCAAATGTGCCCATGATTGAATCCCAACCTAAAAGAGCAGCACCATTAGATGGGCTTATGTGTTTGTGGATTTTGCAAATCATGGGCGTAGCCAGGATTTTATGTTGGGGGGGACAGGACACCCACCTGACAACATCCTCTGTCCGACTTTCTCTTGCAGATTCAGAATGAAATGTCTCAACAACAGTTGTTGTTCTTTTTTAAATTAATTTCTTTGGACCCCAAGTGCTCAGGAAAAATCTGTTAAAATCTTTCTACAATTTCTACTTTTTTTTATTTACTTGATTTGGGGGCCAGCTCCCCAGCCCTGCCCCCAGCCCCTGGCTTTGCCCATGACTACCATGCTGTGGGTTAAACCACAGAGCCTAGGACTTGCCGATCAGAAGGTCGGCGGTTCAAATGCCCACAACGGGGTGAGCTTCCATTCCTCGGTCCCAGCTTCTGCCAACCTAGCAGTTCGAAAGCACGTCAAAGTGCAAGTAGATAAATAGGTACCGCTCCAGCGGGAAGGTACGTGGCGTTTCCGTGCGCTGCTCTGTTTCGCCAGAAGTGGCTTAGTCATGCTGGCCACATGACCCGGAAGCTGTACACCGGCTCCCTCGGCTAATAAAGTGAGATGAGCGCCGCAACCCCAGAGTCGGCCACGACTGGACCTAATGGTCAGGGGTCCCTTTACCTTTACCTTACCATCAAGAAGGCAAGTATCGCTTGCCCACATTTCTGCCTTCCACAATAAATTCTTTTGCTGGTCTTTAACAAGGCGTTCCCCAAGACACTTTTGCTTGCTGTTACCTAAAAAGCTCCCGAGGGACTTATGCCAGTGCACTGGAAAGTTGCTCTGGTTTGTTTGCTCTTTCCCCTCCCCAAAATGAATAAGTGACAGCGACGTGCTTAACGTGGTGTCTGGAGAGGCTTGCACAGCGAAAGCGCTGCATGCGGCGCGCGAAGTCCCATCGCCCAGACCGTGGCGATGGGACTTTGCGCACGTAGGATGCTTTTGCAGGAGGAAACCGGTCGTTGCAGCTTTATTCCGGCGTCCTGATTTGGGTTTCCCACTCCTCTCCCCCAACCCCACTTTCCCATCAGTCAATAACAAGCCCCCTATATATTTTTTTTATTTTTGACTTGCAGAGGCTGCAAAGGTCCCCAAATCATCTTCTTTTTTCCTCCCCCGCCTCCCATGCTGTGCTGAAAGTCCCTTTTTTATCGCCTCCCTCTCTGGCTTCTCAAGCTCCATTGGGCGCAGTTGAGTGACAGGCGGGGCGGAATTGTTGGGGAAAGTTTCAAGTTACCCGGGATGGCGACGCGCCTACGAGGAGGAGGAGGAGGCGAGCGAGCAGCCTGAACTGGTTGTCACCCGCTGCTATTTCTGATTGGCTGGATGCTTCAGCTGCTTCCTCGGGAACAAAAGGTCAAAGTGGACTCGGAGGGTGGCTTTATATTTTTCTTTGCACGGGCGCACAAAAAAGGGGGAAGACCTCGAGCGGGCTGGAAACCTGAAGCCTCTCCCTTCGCGCACGGTAAATAATCGGCAGCTTGCAAAGGGAGAGCGTGTCTCTCTGAAGGTCTCCGGTAGCTTTAGAGCACTGAATCCGGAGCCAGGCAGGAAGGAAGGGACGGGTTGGAGCCTTCAGCGCTGCTGGCTGCGGGCAGGGATTTTTATTTTTGGTTTTTAAAAAAAGATTTGTGCTAGGCTAGCCCGAGACTACGGTGCAGTGCAGAGAGGAAGAAGTAAAGGAGGTCAGCTCCCAGTTTCCCGTTCAGAGAAAACTTTCAGGAATGGCTTGTGAAATCATGTCTCTGCAAAGGTAAAAAAAACCCTCGTGTTTCGTCGTCGTTTGTTTGTTTGTAATCATGTTTCAAATGGAGGGATCTGATCTGGGTAATTTTCTGCCCAGCTGCCTGTTAATCTGCTCAGGCTGTTTGCTAAACAGTTTCTTTTCTCTGATCTTACTGGGATACATTTGCAATAATGCAGAAATACTGCGTCTTTGAATTCTGCATGCTTTATAGCAAACCTCCCCCGCCACCCAAAATAGACACCATGTGCATGTCTAGGGAGGCTGTAGAATAATAACTCACGGCAAATATACCCAGGTTATATGCTTTTTATTTTCCCGAAAGGTTGCTTATGTTATGGTTACATATTTCCATGATTTCAACACTGTAGGCATGTCTACTTGGAAGTAAGAGCCATTAAGCCTCACTGACTTGCAGCCTAAATGTTAATAACAGCGCAGATTTTCTCTACCGCGTGTCACAAGTTTAGATTCTCTGGTTATTCCAGGTTGGTTTAGTATAGAATGAAACTTTTCTGTCCCCTGGACCAGATCGTGGGAAAATGGACATAGTTGAATTTTCAGGATTTAAGCAGCAGGCTGGTTTTTAAAGAATGGACCCAAGTAAATTTTGGCTGCAATTGTCTAACTTAACTGGGATCATATCCTACTGAACACAGTGAGCACTGCGCCTGAGTCAACCTTCATAGGAAGTTGAGATATTATGTTGTATAGAGTTGAGATATTATGTTGCTTCTCTATTTCTGACCTGCTGAGGTGCCTTTACATGTCTTTTGTACTTCAGTCTTAGACACATGTAATTTGTAAGTGAGCTCTCTCTCTCTCTTGAGTAGGCTTGTCCAGGATTGAAGTGCCCTAAAGAGTACTTATTGTGATGCATCCTTAGCAGTGAAAGGAGAACAATGGGTTAGGAATGCTGCCTTGCTTTTTGAAATGTCTGTGTAGAGTTTTCAGGGCAATGGTTTTATTTCAAAGTGCCTCGGGGACAGTAAAAAACGTTGCTTTTGATGATTTAACACAGGCCAGCAGCTTCTTCCCCTCTGTGTGTGTGTGTGTGTGTGTGTGTGTGTGGTGAGTGAGTGAGTGAGTGACAGAGCATGCTTGCTCATGTCAAAATAGAATACGATAAAAGTATTTTGAAGCTGGGTTTTTATAGACAAGCTGCCAGGTCTGTGAAGAGGGAAAGGTATAAATACCATTTCAAGCATTAACAGGATCGTAATAGTTTCTGAGTCCTCTTATGGCTGCCTATAAAAACTGTTTGTGCCATAAATAGTGTGGTTTAATCTAGCGTGCTGACTTCATCTAGAAAATAAAAGCCATTGCGATATTAATAATACTGCTTGCTTACATATATTTTCTGAGCCTACAGGATTTTTTGTCCTTACACTTAGAATAAAAAGCATCAAAACCTGCTGCCCAAACATCTTTCATTAATGCTGACTTGAGTAAACTTTGACAATTCTGCCCCTGTCAAGTATACCAACTCTGCTTTGCACCATAGTAGCTCTCAAGAGAGCTCCGTCTTTGATTCCAAGAATTGCTGCTCCACTCTTGTAACTGAACAGCTTTGGCTCATGAGGAACATCTGCCTCCCTTTAATCTCTTGGGGATCCTGAGCAGTGCAGCAGTTCATATCTCTCCATTGGAACACTCAACTGGAAATGTGTTCTCTAGGAAAATAGCATTCCTGTACTGAGAGATCTTGATGGTGCTTCATAATTTTGTCAATTAAATATTTAGCTTAGGGGCTATGTGTTCGAGAAGTTCGGTTTGCTGTATTGATTCGTAAAAATAATGCTAACAAAGGCCTCCTCAAAACAAATATTTCTGTTTTTCCTTATAATTTTATTTTTGCAGCTGATTTTCAGCAAGTACCCTTTTTAAACCGAGTAAGGGCTTGGTGGGTCCGTAAGCTGTTCAGAACTTAGAATTGTAAAGTTGGAAGGGACCTCCAGAGTCACCAAGTCCAATCCTCCGCAATACAGGAATATTTTGCCCACTATGTGCCTCAAACCCACAACCCTGAGATTAAGAGTCTCCTGCTTTACCAACTAAGCTATCATGGCAGAACTAAACTTGTTTTAGGCACAGACTTTGCTCCCTTGACTCAAGCCTTCTCACAAGTGGTATTAGGACTGTACCATTCCAGGCTATGGGTGGAAATTCACATCCCTTTAATGCTTCTCTCCATAATAAAATTCCCCTCCCCTTAAAACGTTTTGATCCTAGTATTTTCCTCTCATGTTCAGGGCATTTCTTCATGTGGAGGAGCATTTTTAAAAAGCCAGAGAGTTGGAGATGGTACAGTCCACAGACACATGCTTTCCCTCTCATATGTCTCCTTTGGGCGCAGGCAAGGAAGCGAGTGAAGTTGCTTTGGGCCATGAGATGAAAAGCTCTTCGGAGTGTGATCTTGACTCTTACCCCACCCCGAAAGAAAGTACCATTCTAGTTCTCACCGACCTTGACTAATTATTCCATTAGTCATGCACTCTGAACCACATGTATGGACCTGGGCCAAATCCTGGGGGCTGTAAACATAAGCAGTCGCTTTTATGATGCCAACAGACTACTGTGTCAGCTCCTAAAGCTGAATTCTATTGCCATCATCATCATCGTTAAACAGTGGGGCCTATTGTTAACTAATGTGTCAATAAAGAACTGGAGGAAGGGCCATAGCTCAAAGATTGCAAAATGTACCAGATTTAATCTCCAGGTAGGGGCTGCAGCCATCCAGGGTCTTTGTTTTGTACTGAGCTAGATGAAGGATGGTCTTGAATGTGGAAGCTGCAGTAGATCCAGGATAGAATATAATGCACCCATTGTTTTAGCATTTCAGGATGCAAGTTTTGTTCCTGTAGACCCTTCACGGTCTAGATGTAGCGCCTCCCTCCCATTGTTTGCTCAGATCTTGAAACCGAATACTTTTTTCTCACTCTGCCGGCTGTGTGTTGAGTCCACCTGACATGGAAGAGGCATTATCATGGACTTTTCCCAGATTGGTGGGGTGGTCTCTTGCCTTGGCGCAAAGCTCTTCTGGAAAATGCCAGCACTGTGCAAAACCATTAGTGAGAAGTTGGTGCCTGTTCAGAGGCACTTGCAAGATAACTTGCAATAGAAGCTGATGGACAGAAAGCGGTTTTCAATGGAGAGGTAGTGAGAATGAGGTTCAAAAGGCAAGGCAACTGTTAATGGCAAGTGCGGAAGGAGTTGAAGTGTAAGTGGTTGGTCTTCTTGGTCTTCTAACTCAGTGTTGAACTGGCTGGCAACAGCTCTCAAATTGAGGGCCGCAGACAGGGAGACTTCCCCAGTGTTGAAGGTTGAACCTGGCACCCTTTATGTGCCAAGTGTGTGGCGTTCACCAGCTCTGCGTGGTGGTATCCAGAACTGAACCTGAAACCCTTAGCACGGGCCCCTCGCTGCTTAAGTCCTGCTTCTGCTGGGTTGCTTTTGTGAAAGTCTCTTCTAAAGATGGTGGCTTTGTTGGTGGCAAGGGACTCTGTTTGAGGCAGAAAGGAAAGCGGGGGGGACGACGACCCAATGCTTGGTGGATTATTAGCAGATTGCATAGTAATGCATTAACCTGTGAACATGTTGGCATACAGTTCTGCAAAGGGTACTGTCAGATGGCAATGGTGGTTGCTCGTGAGTAACCAGGCAGGACTCTGACCTGTCTTTTACAGGTTTTATTTAGGCGCAAAAACCATTTACAGTGCAGAACCACAAGTTCATGTCTGCCTCAATTGCTAGCAGAATCGGGGAGTGGTCGTTTCCGGATCCTCCCCCAGCATAAGAGCTTAGTCACCCCCAGCCTTTTCCTTCCTTCTTTGTGTTTTACACCTCTGTGCAAGGTGGGCGATGGAAGCGGCATGCTTCCCTCCTGGCCGGCTTGGCCAGGAGCAGTGCTGAGGCTCCCAGCAGCAGCATCTAACCCTTTCCCCTCCTTTACCCGGGAGGTATGGTGCTGGGGCTGACAAGGTATGGTGCTGGGGCTCCCAGCAGCATCCTCTGGTCCCTTCCCCACTGGAGGTGTGGCTTTCCCCACCGCAGGAAGAGGAACTGCTTTTCAAGATTTTCAGAGGTTCCCTGTATCCCAACTGCCCCTCTGCCTCCCTTCCCTGTTCCGATGGCAGTCCCCTGACAGGTCCCCTAGTCCAGGGATGTGGGATCCTTTTCACACCCACACAGGGTAGAGAGAGCAGTAAACAGAACTGCTGCCCTCCTACAGCGGGGTGGTTACTATGCACACTCAGACACACCCCTCTATCCTGCATCTGAGCAAGGAAAATCATGATCAGAGTTCAAACGCACATTCCAGCCATGCAGAAACATTCGGGGTGCAAAGCAGAACAAGTCCTGGGAGGACTTTTGAGGGCCAGGCAGGGAGTGGCCTGGAGTTGCCTTCCCCAGTCTGTTCACCTGTTACTCACACGCAGAACAAAACCAGTTTAAAGCACAAGCTAGACTGCACTTCTTTGACTGGACACTGCATCCCTCTGCCAAATAAAACCCCAACCAATGATCAGATGCATAGTAATGGCTCCACACACAAGCAGGATTCCTTTGCAGCTGCTTGTGTGTTAAGGGTTATTTTGCAGACTGCCATATTCAACGTTCAGGATTCAGAGGGTGGGGTAGCGCAGGACCGCTACTGCTTCAGACTGCGAGCGTTGAGTGTGGTGTAATGGTTTGTGCGTCGGGCTATGGCCTGGGAGACCAAGGCTCAAATCCCCACTCAGTAGCCATGACTCAGTGACCTTGGTCCAGTCTCTGTCCCCCAGTCTACCTTCCCTCATAGGGTTGTTGTGAGGATAAAATGGGAAGGGGAGAGACCACGTACACCACCCAGAGAAAAGGTGAGATATGAACATAGTAAATAAATAACTCTTCAGGAGGGCCATATCTGACTTTTTATTGCTCATTAACAAATTTATTGTGGCAATAAGCACTAAGCTCTCAGATACATCATAATAAATGTACCATAAAATTGTGAGTGGGTGGTATTTATGAAGGCCTAGAACCAGGCTGGAGCCTTTCCTAGCCCTGACTAGGTCTGGGCAATATCTGGTTTTCAACTTTGTGATATATATCCCCAGGTAAACATCACAATATACTAATGTATCACAATGTCTGAAATAAGGATGGAGCTATGTAGAGGCATTGGCTGGCTTCATGGTTTTCCACACATTGTGTTTTTTTGCATAGCATGTACACATCATGATTTGCAATATATTGCCAGGTCAAAAATTACAAAACGGATATCATGATGTGGACTTCAAACCAGTTTTCAACAATATATCAATATATTGGCCATCCCTATCCCTGATTGGAGCTGCCAGGGGTTTGATCCTGGAACAGTTCTCATGCAAAGCATTTCATCTCCCACTGAGCAATAGCCTATCCCCTCAAATTGCTTATGTGGTTGCTCTTCGTATGTATTGTAAGAAACTCACATTGTAATAAAAATACGGTTTCGAGAAGGCAAACTGAAGTCCTTTGTATTGCACTCCAAGTTTGAGATGGCCTGGGGCTGAAATCTCCAGTAGCACCATCCAGAAATACGCTTGTTGGTAGCAGAGGCCAAACTGACAGATGTGCTTAGAC
Organism: Podarcis melisellensis; assembly: GCF_964234715.1. Lineage (NCBI taxonomy): Eukaryota > Metazoa > Chordata > Lepidosauria > Squamata > Lacertidae > Podarcis > Podarcis melisellensis. The sequence goes on along the minus strand of NC_138541.1, from coordinate 15,647,230 downwards.
TGTGTACGTGACCAGGTGGCCTCTTTATGGGTACCTGCAAATTATTAAGTTGAGAGATAAACTGAAAACCTTTAGGCTCGTTTTACTTCCAACGTATTGATCATGGAGCCGAGTCTCTGACCTATGCTCCTGCCATTGAAGACATTAGCTGATGTATAATCAGCCTACCAGCATTTTAATTGCCCTACCTGTTTGTGGAATTTTATCTGTATTGGGTATTGTGGGGCCACTCTTAACAGCTTGGCTGTTTATATTCATAACATAGGTAAGCCCAATGAGATAAGGTTGGTACTTTGGACCTCACCACCCATCTGGGTACCTCTTAACATGCCTTGTGGGTTAAGATTCATGATTTAAGCTGTACCACACAGTTGTCAAAGGGCAAAAGTGTTTATGTATGAGGGTGATAGACAGGCAATAATTCAATAAATAATTTGTGAATAGTACACTTTATTCACTATTTAGGGAACAAAATAGAGACTGCTTAATTACAAAACTCTCTAAATGGTATACATAATAAGATTATTATTACAACCCATAAAATGGTTCAAAGCACGAGTATACATAACTTAATATTCAACAAAATACAGGTAAAATAAGTGAAACTTTGGAAACAGACGTAAATAACTAAATTATATTGTATTATATTATTTTAATTAAAGTGTCACTACTCACAAAAAAGAAATGGCAGGATTGATGCCCTAATTTTTAAAATACCATTCGTCCCAAGCCTAGTTTAGTAGGTCACTTTGCTGAAAACAATGGGAAGTTTCTTTTTTCTTGTTTTAAAAAACAGTTTGATAAGACTTTTCCTTATCAAATAAAAAGAAACAATACAAACTTGAAGCATACAACTGTGTGTGGTCACAGCAAATGTAAGAGCAATGGAAAATCTCCCACAAATACACCATCCGTAAGACAGAAATGCTAAATGAAGTTTATTTGCTTGTTTCAGTTGACTTGTTCAGAGGGAGGGAGTGATAAGGAAAACTGGGCATGTGGAAAGCCTTCCTTTCATCAGCCAACTGCTCTGAGAGACTCTTGTTCAGGTACTGCTACTTGATTTGTACAAACTGTGTAGATCCCAGAGGAGATTCCGGCTCTTATATCCGGCGGGTAGCTTAAATTCCATTGGCTTCAGGGAGAGTCACTTTGCCTGCACACGACAACACATTCAAACATGTAGTTCAGCCACAAATCCTTTTATTGGGAGAGTGGTTTGTTCTTAACATGGGGTCACGTTGACCAGAGGGCGTAAACAGGGACACGTTGCAAAAGATTCAGATTACTGGAGAGTTGGGGTAGTTTGGGCACGGTATCAAGTGTCCCAGCTTTTTGTCCTTGCTAGGCTGGGCAGTAGTGATGTATGGAAGTGAGAGCTGGACCATAAAGAAGGCTGATTGCCAAAGAATTAATGCTTTTGAATTATGGTGCTGGAGGAGGCTCTTGAGAGTCCCATGGACTGCAAGAAGATCAAGCCTATCCATTCTGAAGGAAATCAGCCCTGAGTGCTCAGTGGAAGGACAGATCATGAAGCTGAGACTCCAATACTTTGGCCACCTCATGAGAAGAGAAGACTTCCTGGAAAAGACTCTGATGTTGGGAAAGATGGAGGGCACAAGGAGAAGGGGGCAACAGAGGACGAGATGGTTGGACAGTGTTCTCGAAGCTACAAACATGAGTTTGACCAAACTGCGGGAGGCAGTGGAAGACAGGAGTGCCTGGCGTGCTCTGGTCCATGGGGTCATGAAGAGTTGGCCATGACTGAACGACTAAACAACAAACAACAACAAGGCTGGCTTGAAGTCAAAGGGAAAGCCCTCCCAAAGCGGGGTTTTCAGACAGTGGCTGCAGCATCCTGTTTTGTTAGGGATCAGTTGCAGCCAATCCCAAGTGAGGTTTCCTGGCCAGCCTAGCTTGGCTCAGCTCCACTTGGGAGCCCCTGAGTGGCACTTCATTTCATGCCCAATTTAAAAGTCACCAAATACAAGGAGCAACCAGGACACCGTTCGAGGCTCCCAGTTACTGCTTTGCAGCTGCAGCATCACCTGCCCTCACCCCGTATCCCATACGGCATCAGGTGTGGGGCAGGTGGGGAACCAGCCCCCTCCCAGGCCAGATTAGGGTCACAGGGTCCCCATGGCTGCCCTGTATCATGGAAACATTCGCCTTGTGCCTGGTGCTGGGATATATAGTTCCCGAGGCAGAATGCTTGGATGTCTTTTGCAGATGCAGAACCTTTGCTTTTCCGACTGCAAGAATGGCTCCGTAGCTTCTCCGCACTCGACCACGTTTTCCATAACAGTTCCTCCATGCATTCTGTTGGGGTTGCTTAGTAACCTCATTCTTACACTCCTTGTTATGCAACTTGACTTGTGTTTGGTCTGTATTAACATGCTACTGTTGACTTCAAAGGAAGGGTGCCACCTTGGCTGGAGTACAGCATCAGTCATTCTCTCCACCTCTTCTTGACCCATTTTCTGTCTTACCCATCCAGGGAGTCTTGCCAGACTGCAGATAATAAACAGATGTGCCTCTTCCCAGTTGTCTGCCATCCTGTCCTCTCATTTTTAATCTTCAAGAAATAAAGCAGCAGAAGCTGGGCGGCTCTGTCCATGTAAACATGTTATTAAGAATGTAACATTAGGGTGAAAAGGAGGCAGTTTGCAGGTCTCCCCAGATGCAGTGTTTATCTTAAGCAGAATGCTTTACGGCATCTTTTAGATATTAAATGGAGATCAGCAGGCATTCCATTGAACCTTCAGTTTTTGGATAACCTATGCAACTGATACCGGTAGTTATCACAGGAACACAACCAGCTGATCTAGTGCCGGACAAGCCAAATAATCATAGAATCATAGAGTTGGAAGGGACCACGAGGGTCATCTAGTCCAACTCCCCTGCAAGGTCTGTCGCCCAATATGGGAGTCGAACCCACGACCCTCCGATTAAGAGTCTTGTGCTCTACTGACTGAGCTGTATGGCAGCAGGTAAAAACATAGGGTTCCCTAGCTTGTAACGTCTTCCGAAGTGACTGGTAGTATTTCTGCATGCAAGGTAAGGCTGATTGGCTTGCTTGTTTCCATATTTTAAAAAACATTATATCCCACCCTTTTGACCCTGAGGGTCATTTAATCTAACTCCCTGCAATGCAGGAACATCGAGGCTTAAAATAGCGTCAAATAGTGCCTGAAACTCACTCAACAGGTGCTAGGCAAGCACCCCTCTGCAGAATATTCCTGAGTTGGGAGCCACCACCAAAAAGACCCACTTCCTTGTTGCCTCTTGCCTAACCTATGGTGGGATCAGATTGTCCTTTTGGTGCCTGTGACCCAAGCCATGTAAGGTTAAAGCCTCACCTTTGAATTGTGCCTGACATCTGATAGGTTGGCAAAATAAGCAAGGGGAGCAGCCAGGAAAGGAAGCTGAGATTGCAAGGGCAGCAAGTTGTTTTCCTGGGGGGTCGCTTTGAGAAGGAAGTGAGGTGGTGGGCCTTCTCCCCACCCTATTGCCACTCCCAGAAGTTCAGTTATTGCAAACACCACTTTAGAAACATAGGGAACTCATCAATAGACCCAATGGTCTATCTGACTCAGTACTGTCCACCCAAGAGATGGGGAACCTGTGATTTCCAGATATTGCTAAACAACCAATTCCCCAATGTTTTGCACCCCACAGCCCCAGACGTCTTTTGCCCTTGGGTTGAGAAGGAAGGAAAGTGTAAGGAAGTCAGTGCTACTCTTCAATAGGCCAGTTGTTTATCCCTGCCTTAGAAACATGAAAGAACTTCACAGGTCACCAATGCCCTCTTTATGAAGCAAGAATGCTGTGTCATGTAAAATGCATAATTGCTGACGTCTGATAATGCATCTTCACCTCACACAGTCAAATTAAAGCACCACTGCTTTAAAATTGTCACTTTTGCTCAAATCCTGGTGATATCCTGGACTTGTTTGGAAAAAATGCTCCCCACGACTTCCTGCAGAGGCCAAGTCCTTGCTGTCTATTTACAAAAGAGATTGGCTTGCCAAGCTGAACCTGAATGATAAGGAGGAAAACAGATCTGACACTATGTAGTTTGCAGTGGGGTTAAGCCAAAATCAACAAACCTCTCCGTTAACCTGAGATGCCTGTACATAACCTGAGATGCCTGTACAGCTAAAAAACACACACCTGTTTTGGGTTTTCCCCACTCCTCCTTTCTGAAGCAAAAACAACCTAGGGTTTCTGGCAGGATTCATGTACCTGCTGGCAGATTCAGGTTCCACAGTTAAAGTTGATTTGCTGCTCTTGAGCTACAAACCTATCCCACCCCCAATGTGACTTTTGAGGATAAGGAAAGTGGTGGGACAATCCCTTGCTTGACGCAGTCTTCCTGCAAACAAATCAGAACAAATGCTTAATAAGCAGTTGCCTGGAAGGGACTGCACAATCCTGCTTCACCATAAAAGGTGAACAGGTTTATTGTTTGCCTCTTGTGGACTTGAGTCCACTTCATCAAATGCTGAAGTGCAATCCTCAGTTGTCAGGTTACATCTATTTTTTCCCCAAAAAAATTTAAAATTGATTTTCCAAAAAATTTAAACAAACAAACATAGATCTTAACTGTACTTAACCCAATCTTAGTAACATTGTTAAGTGACTTCCCCAAATCCCCCTGGCTGAATCATCAAATCATAGAATCATAGAGTTGGAAGAGACCACAAGGGCCATCGAGTCCAACCCCCTGCCAAGCAGGAAACACCATCAGAGCACTCCTGACATATGGTTGTCAAGCCTCTGCTTAAAGACCTCCAAAGAAGGAGACTCCGCCACACTCCTTGGCAGCAAATTCCACTGTCGAACAGCTCTTACTGTCAGGAAGTTCTTCCTAATGTTTAGGTGGAATCTTCTTTCTTGTAGTTTGGATCCATTGCTCCGTGTCCGCTTCTCTGGAGCAGCAGAAAACAACCTTTCTCCCTCCTCTATGTGACATCCTTTTATATATTTGAACATGACTATCATATCACCCCTTAACCACCTCTTCTCCAGGCTAAACATGCCCAACTCCCTTAGCCGTTCCTCATAAGGCATCGTTTCCAGGCCTTTGACCATTTTTGGTTGCCCTCCTTTCAGTCTATATCATTGTAACAGTTTTCCAAAACAGATTTCTCATAAAATTAACTTAATCACTTAACATCTTTCTTTCTTTTCATTTTAACTTTAAACATATTATTCTATAACATCACATATTTAAATCCTAAGCCTATCTGTTATTTGCAAGTTTTTCCAATTAAGTTATCTTAGCATATTTGACTAAATAGTCTTTAAATTTCATCCATTCTTCCTGGTACTCCTCCTCCTTCTGCTCGCGGATTCTTCCAGTGAGGTCAGCCGGCTCCGAAAAGTCCACCATCTTCATCTGCCGTTCCTCCACTGTTGGGACTTCTTGAGTTGTCAGGTTACATCTAGGCTTGGTTTATACATGCCGCAGAATGAATGTTGAAGCGCCGAGACAGTAGACTGATGCTGCTGTTACTTCAGGCTGCATGAGAATGATCACATTCTGAAATCTCCTCTCTTTTCATTTTAAAATTTCAACTGATTTTTAAACTTATTACATTGTTGTGTTGCTTGCACACTGCTTGGGGACAGTTGCAACTAAGTGGTATGTAAGTGGTTTATAAACATATACCGTATTTCCCCCTGTATAACAAACCCCCATGTATAAGACGAGCCCTATTTTGGGGGACTCCAATTTAAGAAAATGGGGGGAGATGGCCCAAGACGAGCCCTATACTCCAATTTAAGAAAATGGGGGGAGATGGCCCAGAGCTGTTGAGCTTTTTTTTGGGGGGGGAATCACGGGTGCAACCAATCACCCATCCCCCCTATGCACTATCCATGTATAAGACGACCCCCAATTTTGAACATTATTTTGCAGTAAGAAAACGTCGGTTTATACATGGAAAGGTACGGTAAATATAAAAAATAAAAATTGAGCACGAACAGAAAAGCAGCATGCCTGGCAATCAGACTGTGATTGGGACGTTTCTCTCTTGATATGCTTGTCCCCTGTTGCATAAAGACTTTTATATTTTTAATCTGGAGGAATATCCCAAACTGGGATTTCCCCAGATTTTTGCGGCCTGATGTGCTGCAGTCCCTTTTGCCACCCCATCCGAAACTTGTTCGGACTTAGCATGCAACTTTGATTTTTTTACTTTACTTCAAATTTCTCTGGAAGTTGTTTTTCTGCAGGGTTCTTCTATCTGAGGTCAAAGCAGAATGCCATTAAATATAGTTCAGCAACCAAAACAGCTTGATTATATTTTAAGTACCCAAATATTTGGCGAGGGCGACATGGCCTTTCAACTTCTGAACAGGCACATGTCACTTCCCTGGCAAGTCCCTTTGCAAACATTTGCTCTGACCCTCCAAAGGTCTTTGTAGATTGGCTAGATTAATTCATCGGGGAGGGAAAGTCCATGTTTAACTTCTCCAAACTTAAGAAGAGTGTTTCTTGTTTAGGACAGGAGGGAGTCATTGTCAGTTGGGTTGTAGCAGTGGGGAACTGAACACCATATAGAGGCAAAATAGCTAAGGGCTTGAGACAAGGAGTCTATCATTGACCTGGGTTCACTAAGAGAAACCAGTAGAGGGATATTGATGATGCAAGGTGTACTGAATTGTGTGTGTGTATGTGCATGCCTTGTGGCTCTTCCACAGTGTTTGTTTCTGACAGGCTCACAAGAAGAAAAGTTGTCGAACCACACTTTAAGTAACAGATGTTTAATGATTCAAAACAAAAGGGCAAAAGGCAATCGTTGTTGCACCCCCATTATCTAGTCCAATACTTTTGGAAAATGATGGAAAGGTGCGAGGGAAGGTTGAAGAGAAATCTCTTCTCCTTACTCTCCACCCCATAACCATTTAATGTGTGGTTGTTTGTTTTTACAAACGACATTCATAATTGGAGACCACGGTTATTTCATTATCAAAGCTGGCTTTTTCTTTCTATAAATTAGCATTGGTGAACCCATTTATTGGCTTTCAAACTCTGGGTTATCAAAGAGTCCAAGATATTGTCAAGACTCCTACGCAACTTGGGACCGGGATACCTAAAAGATTTCCCAGCCTCTTACATAACCAGTTGGTCGCTATGCTTTGCAGGAGATGCACTCTTGCAGATAACCATTTCACCACCACATGGTCCATTCTGTATGGTGCAGGATTCATGCCTTTAGTGTGGCAACACCTACATGTTGAAACTCCCTTCCGTTACATAACAGAGAAACGGTGTCCATATTGTCATATGGGAGTTGCTCCAGTACCGTGTTCATTTTGGTTTCTTTCTCCCGCATCTTTTCCAGCTTTGCAATATCATTTTTTAGGTGTGGTCTTGGAGACACAGTATTCCAAGTGTGGTCACACCATGTAGAAGCTTACAGTGGTACCTCGGGTTAAGTACTTAATTCATTCCGGAGGTCCATTCTTAACCTAAAACTGTTCTTAACCTGAAGCACCACTTTAGCTAATGGGGCCTGCTGCTGCTGCCACGCCGCCGGAGCACGATTTCTGTTCTCATCCTGAAGCAAAGTTCTTAACCTGAAGCACTATTTCTGGGTTAGCAGAGTCTGTAACCTGAAACGTATGTAACCTGAAGCATATGTAACCCGAGGTACCACTGTACTTTACCACTTGTATGCATTTAATTTTGATGGCATGGTTTTGAAACCAGCATTTTACATTGGTTTTTCTCTCCCTCCGTCCCCTCTCCCCTTGTTTTTTTTAGTAAGAGAAATTGTAACCTTCTTTAGAAGCCAATTGTTCATTTGTGGAACCACAGAAAGCCCCTGGTCCTCCCCGCCACCTCCCAGTCCTGGTTATGCTTATAGCAGATCATTGCAACGTTGCTATAGAAATAGCCCTTGAAGTCTTGCACAGCTGCTCAGGCTCCTGAAAGCTCAGCAGTTTTATCTAGTTCTGCCTTGGTGAGCACTAGCAAAACGACTTGGGGTTTTGTAACCTTGAAGAATGTAATTTAACACTTCCCCCCCCCCCCGCAAGCCTCTGTCTCTGGCAGTGCAGCAAAACATGCCTATCAGCACACCTTCTTTTCCAGCCTCTGCTACTCAGATCTCAGTGGTTCAGTATGAATTAGCTTGCAAATGAAGGGCAGAAAGTTGCATGCTAATGACAAATATGTTGTCTTCTTTTTCAGCTCTCAAGAGGATGAAAGGCCCATGTCACCGTTCTACCTAAGGTATTTACGTACTTCTATTTGCTTGTCTCCACTATGTTTCAGCTTTGTAAGAAACTGCTGCGGATGGGAGACAGTTATTCGTATTTTCTGCAGTATTTTTACAGTGTGCTCAAACGGACATGTCCTTCCTTAGCCAACGAGAGGAATCAGCTGTTCTGCATCTTGGCCAGGTGCAACAAAGCTCTTTTTCACACAACACATAATTAATCGTGGAAATCACTGCCACAAAGAAGTGCCGCAGTCTGCATGTATTCAGTGAAAACATGGAGGGAGAAGTGGTTTCATACATATTGACCCCACCCACTGAAAGCAGCATGGTCAGACAGACACATAAACATTGCGACAGCGGTGACTGGGGCCCAGTCAGACTGGTAGGCCAGTAGGCTGGGAGACCAACAGCAGGGGGAGCCAGAGCTAATAACAAAAGTCTCTATGACTTTTCCTGATTTCTGCACATCGGTTTCTCAATCTCAGAATGCCAGGGATTTGTTGCTTATTTTAGACAGGAGATGTTTAGGGATTTTTCTTCTTCTTCTTTTACATATTCTAGTGGATATCGTTTGGGAAGGGCTGTGGCAAAGTGATAGGGCATTTGCTTTGCACAAGATCTCCGGCATCTCCAAGTAGGAGAGACCCCTGTCCGAAACTTTGGAAAGCCTCTTGCAGTCATTGTAGACAATAATGCACTCCTCGTTTGACTTAGTTTCCCACATTTCTGTGATTATATAAGGAGAAGCCTGTGCAAATGCTTCATATCACACATAGAAACAAATGGAGTTCTGGAGGTTTTCGGGTTTTGAAAGTTGTTTTCCAGGCTTGCTTTTATCATTCCTGGAATACTGGAATACAGGAAAAGCATCTAGGGCATAATCTCCTGATGGGACTACTCGGTGAGCAGGTCTTGGAAGCACATTGGTGGTGTGCCCCATTTAAATCAGTATCTTGTTAATTAAAGCAAAGCAATAATCTAGCTTTGCGACATAATTCCCTGTTGCACAGCTTGTTTCTTTTTGTGACTTCGCTTAGCATCATAATGCACCCCTGATTACATTTGGCAGCTAGTTTCTTTAAAAAGAAAAGAAGGAAGAAAGAATGGCTGCTCAGTGTCACACACCAGAAATGCGTGGTTTGCCAAGAGGAGTTAATTTGGCAGGGAAGATGGCCACAAGCTGGCCAACGGCGGGTGCTTCGCTGCCTGAGAGCTCTTGTGGCAAGAGGCAGCTCTTGCTGCTTCAACAACTCCTGCCATTTATCTTCCCTGCCTTGCTGCAGAAACCAAAGGGGGGGGGGGTAATTGCCCTGCAATGATTCCATGCCAGAAGCTGCTTTGCAAGACATCTCTTTTCTTTTCCCACCCTGCCGTTTTGCTGACTTCCTGCCCCGCCGCGCTTGCCTTGATGTAGACATATTTATGCGATAGAACAACTGAGCAATTAAACGTAAACACATGGAGGGTGTGGGCTGCAGCTTTTATACAGTACACAGAGTACAATGGTCGAGAGGAGAGACGGTTATGTAACATGCTGGGTGGGTGCAAACAAGAGCTGTCCATATTCCAAGGACTGCAGGGTGCTTTTTCTCTTGCCAGCTGGCAGGAACGCTATGTATATGCCTTTTTATATTCTTCTTATCATCGGCGCTGCAAATGTTGCAGAGTTTCTGATGAGCGTAGCAGCCTGTGTTCCTTAACGATCTCCTCTCTCCCGTTTCAGTCAAGGGACGTAACCTAAAGAGCACAGCGGAATGATTAAACAAACATCTGTAACATTAGAATCTTAATTGTCTGAAATTCCTTTTAGACTTGCTGCACTCTTAAATCCCCCTCCATGTGGGTGCAGCCCTTTGCAAATCCAAGTGCAGGCATCTGCTTAACCTTGAGCCAGTTTCTACAGCCCTATCTGTAAAAATAGACAAATAACCGGAGGCTTTCAGTCAAAGATTTGGCCTGTTATTTGCTCTGCACATCTTCTCCCTACCTGTTATGTGTGTGTCTGTCTTCTTCCTTGCCTTGTCCGCTGCATTGTTCCAGCCCTCCTTTCCTAGATTCCTCTGTCTCTGTTTCCCTTAGCACAGCCTCCGCCAATCTGGCACCTTCCAGATGTTTTGGACCACAACTCTCAGCCAGCCCAGCTGTGCACCTGACCCCCCATCCCTATGGCAGGTTGAGACTCTAAGCAAGAGAGCAGCTAAGTCAATGGTAACCAGTGGCTTGACCAGCCCCACTGTGACAGACAGGCAGGTAGCTGAGCCAATCACAGCTGGAGTTCATCACCACCATGACCACTGCTTAGCGCACTGTAATATAGTTTTTTTTTTTTAACAACATAAAACAATATGCTATTTCTCAATTTTGTGGTGGTGCTAAATTGACACAAGAATCTTGCACGCCAAAAATACTGTTTATATGACTCAAAGCAAATAGCACTTGGAACCGTGATTGCCTTCCCTCCATTGTTTTAGTAAGAGCAACAAAAACTATATTATATTATCAAACATGTAATGCAATTCCATTCAGATCAACAGGAATAGTGTCATCCGTTTTAGGAGGTGTCAGTTGCAGCTTAAAACATGAAGCTGCCATGTTATAATAGGTTAAAAGCCAAGAGGATCATTGTTTGGTTTTCTAAATATTTGTACACAGAAACTTTCTGTGCCTTGTCTTTTGCTTGGTAATCCTGGGTTTATATTAGCACTGAGATTCTTAGATAAGCAGGGCGTACTTCAGAAAACTGAAAACAACAGGTGGTGAATGTCAACAGGGGTAGATAAGAAACTTTCAGGTAATGAGAGCAGGGCCTGGGTCTCCAGGTGTTTAGGTCAGCCAAGTAGAAATGATCAGTTGTAGAGGAGAAAACCATGTTCTGTGTTGGACTTTAGAGATGTTTCGCAGAGGCAGCAAAACAAAATTTGACATTGTGAATGGCTTCTGTCCATGAGCCAGAGAAAGACTTAATTCCTATTATGCTAGTGGGTACAATGTATAGAGAAGGGACATCTAAGACACAGGCCCCTTTCCTTTTCGTATTGAAAATAACAGGCTCGTCTCCTGAAGGAGGCACCAAGTCTCTTCTAGAGCAGGATTTGCCAGTACTGTGTCTGTGGGTGCTAATATATCTGCCAGTTATTGCCTTTGGTGTCTGAGAAAGGCCTCATTCAACATCCCATCAAAAATACAAAATGCATGAGGGACTCTATGCTGTTCCTGCACCAGCAGTTCCTGTTTGCTCTAGCTCAGCATCTCCTACATAACCCCACGGCAGCCATTTTTTTTGTTATGCCACGCCACCCCGTCAGCCATTTTGTGACTGGCGCCCACAGAAACTTCCTTCTCAGAATTCCAAATATGTCCTTGCAGTCCAAAAAGGTTGGCGATCCCTGTTCTAGAGTGGGAAACAGGGTGGTGGTGGTCCCTCAGAAGAAGTCTGTCTTTTGGTTTGCTTTCGTGACTCTGGGCTCCAACAACTGTCGTCGTTTATTAGGAATTCTGAAATGCTCTGTTTTCAAAGTGAGCTAATTTAATTTGTTTTTGTTTTTAAAAAAGGTTAATTTGAACTTGCACCCAGATCTCAGCAGGGCTTACTACCAATAAGCTGAGGCCGTGTCAGTGTTTTTGGGGAGTTAGGGTTAGACGTTGCTTTTTACTTTTGCAGAGTGGCAAGGTGGTTGGAGTCTTGGATTCGAATCCTTGCTCGGCCGTGAAGCTCGCTGAGTGACCTTCGGCCAGTCACTGCCTCTCAGCCTCATGTGCCACACAAGGTTGTTGGGATTAAGTGAGGAGGAAGAAAACCATATGTTTTCACTTTAAGCTCCTTGGAGGAAAAAGGTGGTTTATAAATTCTACAGATAAATGAGAATGGTGTCACACTGAGTGAGTTTAACAGGCATGATTTTGTGCCTGAGAAACACCTCCACCCCCCCCCCCCAAAAAATCGCCTTGGGTGGAGAGAGCCTAGACTTGCCAAAGTGAATAATACAGGAGAGGTCCCTGTGGCTAGCCTCAGCGAAAATCTTTGCACGCCCTCCCGGAGCACAGCTAGGCTTTCAGCTGCAGGTGTCGCTGCTCACAAATCCCCAGTGATGATTTGATTAGAGGAAAGGGGGAGGAAAGTGCAAAAGTAAATAATTGCTTTCTGCCTGGACTAGCTTCCTCGATAAGAAAAGCAGCCGCCTTGCAAACACGCCAGGGCACACGATGACAGACTGTGAAAATGCTGCCGGAAAGCTAGACTTCAGTCTTGCCTGGTCCCCTTTTAAAAGCTGATTGATCTGCAGGCACTTCTCTCTGTGCTGTAAACAGAAAAGGCCTCACCTTCTCATTTCCTTGCATCGAAGCTGCTGCTGCTGCTGCTGCTAAAAGACACAAGGTCAGGCCATGTTTGCTGTGGTTCCTGGTCAGTTGGTATCTCTGCAGATACATATGGCCAGCATGAGTATCATACAGATGTTGTCATCGTGTTGCGGCTCCCTGATGACTCATTCTCTGAGTCCCTTTTTTGTGTGCCTCTTCCACATGGGGCCAGAAGAGTGGCAACACGAGAACGGGGCCTTTTCTGCAGTGGCTTCCCATTTGTGAAATGCTCTCCCCAGCAAGGCTGGCACCTTCATTATATATCTTTAGGCGCCAGGCCTTTGGCTGATTAATACTCTATGGCCTTTTAAATGCGTTTGTGGGAGTTGGGGGCGTTATTGTTTCATTGCTTCTGTTTTGACTATCTCTCTTGTGCTTTTATCGTGTATTTTTATCTTGAGATCTTTGGATGAAGGGCGGTATATAAATCTAATAAATAAATAAATATTTAGTGGCAAACCCGGGTTTTCCTCTGGGTAAAGTGTGTCCTTGTACACCTGACCCTGTAAGACTGGACCACAAATAAAGAAAATAATAATAATAATATTTATTTATACATACATACATACATACATACATACATACCCCGCCTATCTGGCTGGGCTTCCCCAGCCACTCTGGATGGCTTCCAAAAAAATATTAAAATACTGTAATACATCAAACATTAAAAGCCTCCCTGAACAGGGCTGTCTTCAGATGTCTTCCAAAAGTCTGGTAGTAGTTGTTCTCTTTGAGATCTGGTGGGAGGGCGTTCCACAGGGTGGGTGCCACTACCAAGAAGGCCCTCTGCCTGGTTCCCTGTAACTTGGCTTCTCGCAGTAAGGGAACCGCCAGAAGGCCCTTGGCACTGGACCTCAGTGTCTGGGTAGAACGATGGGGGTGGAGACGCTCCCTAAGGACTAGTGCCTTAACTCGTTTTTAGGCCTTTCTTTGGCAAGACCTGGAGGTCTGTCCTAAGTTGAAGCCCTGATGTCCTTCTTCTTCTTAGAATCATAGAATCGTAAGAGAGATGGAAGGGACCATGAAGGTCATTTAGTCCAACCCCCTGCGATGCAGGACTCTTTTGCCCAACATGGGACTCGAACCCACAACCCTGAGATTCAGATTCTCACACTGTACCAAGTGAGCTATCCCAGCAGTTCTTCTCTGTTACATTTGTACCCACCTTTCCTTCAGGGAGATCAAGGTGACTTAGATAGTTCTCATCCCCTTCTGATCCTCACAACAACCCTGTGAGGTAGGTCGGGCTGAGAGCATGTGATCGGCTCAGGGTCACCTAGCAAGCTTTGCGTTAGAAGAATGCCGCCAGTCTCTCCTTTTGCTGATGAATAGACTGCTTTTTTCTAGACTAACCCAACGCGTTCTGGGTAGCAGCGAGGGGTTCACACATTACAGTGGTACCTCTGGATGCCAACGGGATCCATTCCGGATCCCCGTTCGCATCCTGAAGTGAATGCAGCCCACATCCACAGGTCGCGATTTGCCGCTTCCGCGCATGCACGTGACGTCATTTTGAGCATATGCGCGAGCGGCGAAACCCGGAAGTAATGCACTCTGTTACTTCCGGGTCACCGCGGAGCGCAACCCGAAAAGGCTTAACCTGAAGGGACTTCAACCCGAGGTATGACTGTACTAGAAAGTACTAGCAGGGATGCTTAGCAGTAACTTCGAAGAAGCACACCGGAGACAAACTGTTTGAGAACCAGGAGGCTTGAAGCGTTTCCTTGTTCAGCAAGCGTCCGTTAGGGTGTTGTGCTGAGCCTTGCATTTTGCAGCGTATCTGCCTCCCTCAGCGACACCATGTCGTTCTTGTTTGCACACATGCAGGCCAGCCAGCTGGGCGAACTAATTCTCTTGCCGATAAGAGGATCAAGCCCAACGAAATGTTTTAAGCTCATAACAACTTGGTTTATGAGTACTGTAGTCAGGCTCTGAACCTCAGTAACATGTCACATGGCCCCTCTTATCTGCAAAGCTGAGTCAGCGGGATGGAGGAGGCGGAGAGAGAGGACTCCGACACGTCTCAGACCTGACCTTGCCTCCCAGTTCAGAGAGCCGCTCCGAAGACAAGGCCCTGCATCGGGCTGTGTTCTCGCTTCCTGGGAAGACAAAACTTTGACGATGATAGGTAGCCCCACGGAGAGGTCATTGCAGTAGTCCAAGCGGGAGATAACTAGAGCATGCACCACTCTGGCGAGACAAGTCGGCGGGCAGGTAGGGTCTCAGCCTGCATACCAGATGGAGCTGGTAGACACCTACCCTGGACACAGAATTGACCTGCGCCTCCATGGACAGCTGTGAATCCAAAATGACTCCCAGGCTGCACAGCTGGTCCTTCAGGGACACAGTTGCCCCATTCAGTATTGTCCTATGTGACATCACTTACGCCTAGAGAAATCATGTGCATTGTTGTGTCTGGTAAATTGGGCATGTGGCTGCTATCAGGCCAGTAACACGAGGCAGAAAATTTCCCCAGTGCCTTATTTTTCCACAGAAAACGTCCAACGTTCTAAGTCCATTAGGAACAATGAACGGATGCCAATTGCAAATAAGTACAGTGGTACCTCGAGTTAAGTACTTAATTTGTTCCGGAGGTCCGTTCTTAACCTGAAACTGTTCTTAACCTGAAGCACCACTTTAGCTAATGGGGCCTGCCACTGCGCAATTTCTGTCCTCACCCTGAAGCAAAGTTCTTAACCTGAAGCACTATTTCTGGATTAGCGGAGTCTGTACCCTGAAGCGTATGTACCCTGAAGCGTATGTAACCTGAGGTACCACTGTATTGGGTAGGCTACGCAGTTTCACAGTTTTTAGCTTTATTTAGTGATGTCTGTTAATATAAACTTGCTAAATTAGACCCCTCTCTAGGGCACAGTTGCCCATGCAGTGATAACTTCACAGTCGAATTACTGCAGTGTGCTCCATGCAAGGCGACCCTTCGCCAGAGGCTGCAGCTCATGCAGAACCCAGCAGCAAGGTTGTGGGGACAAACTTGTGGAGACAAACTACGGACAGACAGCACATAGCACCCTGCTTGTGGGATTTGTGTCGGCTGCTCTTGTACTGCTGGGCCACGTTCAGGGTGTTGATGCTAATATAGAAAGCCCTGTACAGCTCAGGACCAGGTTACCTGAGAGACTGCCTTATCCAGTAGATCTACACAGTAGATCACTGAAGTCTGCAGGAGAGTTTCTCCTGCAAGCCCCAAAAATCTCAGAAGCCAGGTCTGCAGTAATTCACAGTAGGGATTTTACTGTGGGGTGGAGTAGCAGTCCTGTCGAGGTAGAACAGATGCATATTTTTTTACAATGTGTGTCTACCAGTTACGGTTTTAGTCTTGTCTTAAATGTTTTTGTGCTTTTAAGTGTTTTTAATAATGTATGCAAATGCCTTTGTCTCAAGGTATTTACACACATTATTAAAAATGTGCTGTTGTTTAGGATGCAGTGAATTAATGATGGTGGTAGTAGTAGTTGTAATGCTGCAGAAAATTTTCCAGTTTCTCCCAATACAAATCACCCTAAGCAAATAGGGTGTATAGGAAAACTTACCACAAAACACACCAGTGCTCCTGCTACATTGGCACATGATAAGAAGCAGTGCAAGGAGACTGAATCTGTGTTAGGAATGAAGGAGTTGCCATTCACCTAGTTCAGCCTTCATGGGCAGAAAGGCATTTCTGTGAAACTTGCAAGGCAAGCATAAGGGCAGCAGCTCTCTCCTGCTGTTTACCCCTAGCGCCTGGTATACTGCTTCCATACATGGAGGGTCTCTCAGCTGCTTGAAGCCACGGCTCAACAGGTGCATTGATTACACAATCACAGGTGCCTTCTGTGCAAAGCAGGAAGGCAAGGGAGGCCATGCCTGTAAACAAATGGTGGGCGCGTGTTTCATCCCAATTACATAGTTTGCCAATTGATCTCCCCATTATGCACTGTGCAATACAGTCTTACCTTGGTTCTCAAACGGAATCCATTCCGGGGAAAGAAAAAAACCAGAATCCGTTCCGGAAGTCCGTTCAACTTCCGAAAACATTCAAAAACCAAAGCACGGCTTACAGTTCCTGCACTCAATCGGAAGCCCCATCGGACGTTCGGGTTCCAAAGAACGTTCGCAAACCAGAACACTCACTTCCGGGTTTGCAGCATTCGGGAGCCAAAACGTTTGAGAACTAAGCTGTTTGGAAACTAAGGTATGGCTGTATTCACAAGAAGAACACACAGCAAATGCATCTGCCATCGCAAATCTGCTAAGCTGCTTTAAGTTAAATGTATGTTCTTTTTAAAAAGCCAGTCTGCTTCTTTTTATGTTGATCATTTTTGAGAGTTGCATATTGTGTTATAAGCTGTGTGTTAAATCTGTGAGAGGCTCTGAAATTAGTTTGCGCGTTGTTTCTAACCTACTCTTATCACGGCAGATTGGTCAGAAATAGTGGCTGAATCATTGCTGCTTAGGAGTTTGCAGTCTGAGAGTTGATTTGCATTTACATGTTCCATGATTTGATTAATGAAATTCCAAGTGTAACTTGCACTTATGAGTTGTCACCACAGGTGTATGATGTCTCTAGTAATACCTAGGATTGATGAATTGACAGGTAAAATTGGGGGGGTGGGAATTAAGTATCTAAGATGACACATCTTTTTGAAGTCAAAAGAACCAGGACAATGATGAAATGGTTTTGTAGCAAACAGGATTTCTTTTGTCAAAATAACTTTCTTCTCCCAAATATACTGTGTAGCCTTGAGATGCTCTGAATTTTAAAGAACTGGTTTTTGTTTTGTTTTATCAGTTTTATCTTATCGTTCAGATTATTCATATGATGCATTTCATTTTTTAAAAAGAACAACGTTCTTGGGGGGGGGGAACTTACTTTAAATAAAACAGTGTAAGTTCAAATGCACAGCTGACAATAACAGACTATAAAACTGGAAGAACCTGGCAACTAAGAACCTTATAAAACTGGAAGAACCTGGCAACTAAGCATACACTTCTCTTTCTTCGCGCGATAATAAGGCATCTTTGCAAATAATTTGCCAAATGTTACTGGTCCACAATTTGTTGTAAAGAAAATTATGATACCTTTCACTGAAGTCAGGTCACTCATTCATCTGACATCAAGTGAACAGAAATCAAGTTATATTCATGCACGCATGAAACTGGCCCGAGGTGTGTTTATATTTTGGGAGGCCTTTTTAATTCATTAAACAGGTCATTCAGAATTCAAGCAAAGCTCTGGGGTTCTCTAAGCAGCTTTTCTTAATGTTCTTTGTGACTTACATATAACTTTTGAATTCCTTTCATGCAGTGCTCACGTGTCACAAGTCAGCAGCAGCACCAGCAGCAGCCTCCCTCCTACTGGAGAGTAAGTGTCTGCTTCTATGTCTTCTTTGGTTTTGAATTGTGCTTGTTATATGTGTGCGCATGTGTGTTGTTGACTCTGCAAACGCTCAAGGAAAGTATCCTTGATAAAGTTTGCTAGCTCAGAACAAGGCTGTTGTCCTGTAGATATGGCCATCTGTCATAGATGCTTTAGTTGACATCCTTACATTGGTAGGGGCCGGACTGGATGTTCCTCAGGATCCCTTCCAACGCTACGATTCCGTGATTCTATATAGTTTGAGACACTTTGATTAGAACATTTTGTGGGTCTTCCTGTGCTTTGGAAGAATTTTGTGCAAGGTTGGGCAGTGTGGTCTACTGATGGACCAGTAATAAATTTCTGGTGGACTACCTAGTGCCTGCTAGGTTGCAAGGCTTCTGATAAAGAATTCCAGACCAAATGTAATGTACAGTGGTACCTCGGGTTAAGTACTTAATTCGTTCCAGAGGTCCGTTCTTAACCTGAAACTGTTCTTAATCTGAAGCACCACTTTAGCTAATGGGGCCTCCTGCTGCCGTGGCGCCGCTGGAGCACGATTTCTATTCTCATCCTGAAGCAAAGTTCTTAACCTGAAGCACTATTTCTGGGTTAGCAGAGTCTGTAACCTGAAGCGTATGTAACCCGAGGTACCACTGTATTCCTATCCCTCAGTTTAGGGTAAAATCAATCCAGCAGGATGCTGCTTGTGTTCTTGAGCAAGGCTGGATTCTTAGGGTCACTTAAAACAATGTATATATGCCTTAGCTGTTACAGAAATCTCAAATATGCACCCTTGCTTGTACATAGTGTTTGTAGTGTTTGCTACTTCAACGGAGTTTGCTGCCTCATATCCCTTCAGGCTATGCCCTGGATTGCAGTAGCAGAATTTTTCCTTCTAAGTTCTGCTAGAAGAGGTTCTACACGTGAGATTTTACCCTCGTTTTTGTAGCTCCATCATTCTTAACATTCCTTTGCTTTCTTGCATATTTGTTTGTTGGTTTTACAGATACTTAGAAAAGACAATCCGGTCAGCAGTCGAGCAACATCTTTTTGACGTTCATGGATCCGGCGGTCAAAGCTCTGAAGAATCCGAGTCGGGAACATCATCCACATCGTCAAACGTGTCTGCCCGGCAGCGACGGAGGCATCATAAAGAACAGGATGAAGCCCGAAGGAACAGAGATATGTACGATTGCAAGTTCTGCCTCTCTATGTGTTCAGCCTGAAATCTGTAGTGTGTACTAGTACACAGTATTGGTTTAGATGGGTCAGGGAACTGCCTTGATAGAGAGCAGCTTCAAAGAGCATTAAAAGTGATGCTCTGCCTTGTTGCTGTCACAGTGCTCAGCTGATGGAAACATTTCCACCCCCCTCCCTTTACGTTTCTGGGAGAAATGTATCATCAATTTCCGCAAATAAAAAATTAATGGAAAACCACCACCACCAAAATGTTTCCTCTTATAAAGGTGAACCCAAAATGTAAGCCCTCTTGCAAAACAGGAGTGTTTCCCAATCCCAAGAGTGTCTCAATGATTCTCCCTGTACTAGTAGCCATGCTGAGATGCTTCTCAAGTAAGTAGGTCAGAGATGGGCTAGTGTACAGGCGTACGTGTTTAGCAGCATATAGCACTGCGGTTGGGTGTCGTCCCCCCACAACCTCTGTGCAGCCTTCCTATTGAATTGCAGATCTGCCTTTTTGCGTGTCTTCCAGCCTCTCAAGTCCTTTCATTTGCATACAAGAGCCCCGGCACACCAACCGAATATAAACTTATGAAGGAAACCTTAGCTGAGCGGCATCTGAAAATTGATCCATTTATAGCATGGCCTTTTTTTATTAAAAAAAAAAAAAAATCAATTGTGGTGAACTGTAAAAAGCCAGAATTTCTGCAGAGCTTATTCTTTTGGTTTTGTGAACTCTCCGCAAGATTGACCACAGACCTTAAGCAGAACGTGTGAAGTGGTACCACGTTGAGATGTTCAGGTTTAGAATGTCGGGTAGTAAACTAGAAGCCCTGCTTGGTGGTACCTGGAATCAGTATCAAGAAATACATTGATGAAAAACCTCTGCACAAATTGGGCATGATAGATTCCCAGATAAACTTCTATCCTTTCTGTTCAGCAACAACATACCAACCTAGTTTACACGACACCATAAGCCAAGACCATGTGAATATGCAGGCTCCCAGAGAGAAGGATAGAGAGATTGATTGAACTCCTTGCTCGCTTCTTCAGAGCCAGCCATCATTCAGTCTAGGCTGATGTGCTAACACTGCAGACATCAAGCTGCGTCCTGGTGAGCCCCAAAAAGGATTGGCAGGGAGAAAAAAGAGCCATGCAGAGTTCTCCTAATCCCTTAGCTGTGGGGATTGTTGCGTCTGCTACGTCAGGCCCAATGTAGACATTGGTCCAGTTCACATGTAATGTTAAACCACTAGGAAAACTATCATGATGTCCTCCAGAGGGGGATGGACTCCTGTCAGCCCCAGCCAGCAAGACTAGTGGTCACAGATGATGGGAGCTGTCATCCACAATAACTGGAGGCCGCCATATTGGCTGCTCTTCTTCCTAACCATGGTTTAGCATTGCATGTGACTGTGGCCACTAGGTCACGTTGCCAGTGATCGCAGATAATGTTAAACCTGGTGGGAAACCTGGACAAGGACAGAAGGGGAAAATGTGAGCCTTCATCTTTCAGCTCAGTTGGTTAAGAGCGTGGTGCTGATAATGCCAAGGTTGCAGGTTTGATTCCCATATGGGACAGCTGCTTATCCCTGCAGTGCAGGGGGTTGGACTAGATGATCCTCAGGGTCCCTTCCAACTCTACAGTTCTCCGATTCTTCTCTCATCCCTGCCTAAAAGAAGAAGTCTACGTTAGGGTGTTTTCTTTGGCCTTTCTTCTGCTGTGTCTTCTGGTCAAACGTGAGACTGAAGCAACGTGGTTATACTTACTTCTTGAACATGCATACAGTTCGGCAGAAACACCTGCTGGGCTGTCTGTGTTCCAAGTCTGCTTTCCCATTTGCGGAAAACTAATGCACTTTTAATTGCTAATAGGCACGAAACATTTTGTCCTATGAAATAACTGACAGGCATAGAATTGGTCCAGCTTACCTACCTCTTTTTTATTGGAGGGCGGAGGTCCCAGCAATTAAAAACCAAGAGGATTTGCGGCTAAGTTTTTAATGAATATTGTAGTTGAATTGCATGTTTAATGTGTGGATATATATTGCATCTGATTATGTAATAGATTATGTTTCAAAGTAATAATCCGTACAAATTGGAAACAGGCTTGTGAAGGAAATTCCAATAAAACAAATCCCATGTTTTTTGCTTTACAGAAAATTATGGTAAAATAATGCAAATCTGGGTACCCGGTGTACAGTTATTTGAATAGAGCAATTTAAAAAAAGTGGGGGAGATGGGAGCTTCTCCAAATTCTGAAGTTTTATTTTCCATCCATTCCTCTTAGTCAAGGTGGTCTGTACCAGAACATTAAAGAAATTAATATGGGCCGGCATGTAGTGTGTTTGTTGCAATGGATTTCACTTTCATTGGCAATTATAGGGCAGACTTGTTTGCCCTTCTCATTGATCTACCCCAGGGAAGTTTACAAATTTTACTATTAATTTATTATTATTTATTTTTACTGTTCGTATTTTCGTGTATATCTTACTCTCTGGAGCTCAAGTAAGTTTCCCAGGGTCAGATCTGCTTAGCTTCAGGTGGGTTCCTATGCCATGTCCCTTCAAACCCATCCTCTGGAGCCACTAGATGTAGACTTGTCACTACCTACGGGTAAATGTCATTTAGTGAAGACTTGGGAAACCTATAAACAAGCCTAGAGTGCAGAGATTTTTCCAGAGCTGTGCAAATTCAGGGCAACACCTTGGTGTGCTTTCATGAACACTCTGAGTCAGATTGGTCTTTTAAAAAATGATTTTTATTGATAATTTCCAAGTATACATTTCCATCATTAAATATCCACCATTGTAGTCATACATATTCATTGACTTCCCTCCTTCCCCTTCCTTGGGTCTTTAAATTTTCCTGTAATACCTAACAATTTTTAGAAAATCTGAAGCAGATTGGTAACCCTGCAATGTCTTTCTGCAGGGAGGTGATCAATAAGGAGAATATTCCTTCTGGATTTGGCAGCATTGAAGAGTGTATGCTGACTGCTCAAGAAGTAGAAAAACTGCAAGAGGCCAGCTCCGGATATATTGGAGAAAGGAGTAAACCAAAGCGACAGAAATCCAGCACCAAACTTTCTGAGCTTAATGACAACCAGGACAGTCCTCTGGTAAGCAGAGCTGTTAACGTCACTCCTGCTGTTTCCCTCTTTCTTATGAAATGGCTGCAAACTTTGAATTGTTATTGAGCCCTTGCTATTCTGGATAATGGGTGGAGGAAGAGGAAAGGAGGAGTGCAGGCAGCTGAGGAAGCAACTTGGGTGCATGGTTGAAGGTAATAATAATAATTTTATTAATTATACACTGCCCATCTGGCTGTGTTTCCCAGGTGTGGCCAACCAGCCCCTGAAATGTTAGGGGAAGGCCACAGTGCTAAAGCATCTGCTTTGCATTCAGAAAGTCCCAAGTTTATCCCTGGCCCCTCCCCAAGCAGGGCTCCTGTCTGAAATCCCAGAGAGCTGTTGCCTGTCAGTGTAGAAGATACATAGCTAAATGGACAAGTGGTCCAGCATAAGGCAGACTCTTGCGCTTCTATTCATAAGGCCATACCACTCACAAAGAGGTTTTTTATCTTGGCATGTGAATGAGTCCATTGTTTTGACTACCCCAGACACCATAACTTCAGATCCTTTTGAGTTGGAAACATGATAAATATAGGTATCTGTGACATTTGATTCAAGAATACTATTGATTGCCTCGGCATACGTTGGCAAATAGCAGGCGTCGGAGAAGAGGCTGGAGGGTGATCGCAAGGCAGGGTTATTAAGCTCTTTGCGGCTTGTTGCTTCTCTGCCACGGCTTGCTAGAAAATCCCTCTTTGACCTTTGCAGTGGAAGGTGGCTGTCCATAGTGACAAGGTGTGAACATTGCCAACACAAGACTGGCTCCTCTGTCTGCAGATTCAGGCATCAGCTGTACCCTATATCCTATAGAAACCAAACTTTTCCATCAATGGATATACAAATAGGCAGTGTAATGTGTGGAAGCCCACCAATTTTTGAATGCTTGATATGTTGTAGTTTTGGAGTTAAGGCAAACTTTTTCCTCTGGTTCTCTTCGGCTACATTGCCAAAACCCTCACTTATACAGCAGGGATTTGCACAAGGTGTTCTGCGACTGTTCAGATCTTGAAATCCTCCTTATTTTTTAAGCAAATGTATACATACATTCCAGTTGCCTTTCTTATGCCTTTGGATAAATGAGCAAACAAAGGCAAGGCAATGAATGGTTTTAGGGCTGCCAAACTGGAATTGGGGAATCATAGAATCATAGAGTTGGAAGAGACCACAAGGGCCATCGAGTCCAACCCCCTGCCAAGCAGGAAACACCATCAGAGCACTCCTGACATATGGTTGTCAAGCCTCTGCTTAAAGACCTCCAAAGAAGGAGACTCCACCACACTCCTTGGCAGCAAATTCCACCGTCAAACAGCTCTTACTGTCAGGAAGTTCTTCCTAATGTTTAGGTGGAAGTTTGGAACCATTGCTCCGTGTCCGCTTCTCTGGAGCAGCAGAAAACAACCTTTCTCCCTCCTCTATGTGACATCCTTTTATATATTTGAACATGGCGAGCTTAAAAAGAAATTGTTTTCTTACATTTGTAGCTTCTGCCATGAAACCTGTGATGGCGTTCATGTGGTTCCCAGGTGGTCACTCATTCAGGCACCAACCAGACCCAAAAACGCTTAGCTTCAGCAAGTTACGGCATGTGCCTTTGATCCATGCCCTAAAATCATGTAGCTTGCAACTATTTCAGATGTGACCCCTGATTATTTCAAAGGAAAGACTTGTTTACTCACCTGGTGCAAAGGGTTTGGGTCTTCCTAGACTGGTCTTGTATTGCAGGTGTCTTCTGCAACATGTTCTTTGCATAATAATATTGCATCGGTGCTTGGTTTATTCTGTTTTAGTTTGTTATGAGATTCTTCCCTGATGCTACCACATTATTGCTGTCCAGAGGGGGAATAGCACAATGAAAGAGTGGGTTGCGGGGAGAAATAAACCAGAATGGGATTTCAGCAGCAAGTTACAGGGTATGCACGGATTGGAATCAAGCAGGTGTGTGATCACCCCAAAACATCTGCAGGTGCAAAGAGTGTTGAAAGCAAGAACATGTGTGACTGCCCCGATAGCATCATGAGGACAAATTAACAGAAAAGGGTGTCTGGAGGTGTCTCCAGAAAGGGACATGGGAACGAAAAAGAGGGGGATGCAATAGTACTTATACAATCAAAGAGACAACCAAGTCAGGGTGCTTGTGAGAGGTATGGAATGAGTGGCTAGTTCTTGCAAGGAAGAAAAAAAAAGTGGGGTGAGAATGACCCAGAAATGGGGGCACTGTGGGGAGACAGTAGTCCAGTTTGAAAGATCACAGCTTGGTTTATTAAGACAACACACAACAAGAAGCCTTTGCACCCAGTTCAAATGAAACAGGAAACTGGGGGTTAATTAGGAGATTTCCTGGCTTAATTGAGGCTCACAGCAAAGGGAGGAGCCAAGGGGCTGCATATGGAAGCAAAAGGTCTCTGTGTATCTTACCTTAACAGGTTGAGATGTGATGGTTTGAATGTGGCCTGTTTGTTGTAGTGAGACCTGTGCAGAAGGGACTGTTTGGAAAGGTGAAGTATCATGAGTGAAGACTGTGGCTTTGTAGTCATAAAGAGCTATTTATATCTGATTTCATCGTTTGCTTTCCCATTAATTGCACCTCTCAAACCTTCCCATGGAAGAACCTTCATAGTCATCTGCACTTTGCTACTTATATCATAGAGTTGTGTGTGCTAAGGTCATTATTGCATGAAAGATGCTTTCAGCTACCACTTTAAAAATGGATGATTCATAGCAGTTTTCTTAATATTTGATGTTTTACAGGCAATGGAAACTTTTGGTTCCTTGAGACCAGTGGACAAAACAGGACCAGATGACATGGAAGTGTTTTCTGAAGACAGGTAACTTGCTTGGAAATTACTCTGGCCCAAGATTTCAGTGAATCCCAACACTAGAGAATCTCCTTATACTTTGAAACTAGTTGCACACAACCACTTTGAGAGCCCTGTAGTTCATCTTTTCTTGAACATAGAGATTTTAAAATTGCCTGCAGAATTCTGCAGCATTTTATGGATTTGAACTTGCCTTTATTAAGCATTACCTTGCTGGTTGATCATTCATATTTTCCATTCAGGTCTCTAAAGAGTAGATGACTTGGTTTTGTACGTTTTAAAGTGGATGACTTAGTTTTTAAAGTACTGAACCTTAAAATATTTTCAGTCATCCTTTTAAATGTGTAGCAATAGTGGTAATGGTCATTGGACTCATTCACACATTGCACAAAACCATAGTTAAAAAAAACCTATGGTTTAATGTGAATGAACAGCATGCTGGCGCATACCGCTGTGAAGTACTTGCTCTGCTCCTTCTCTGATCCTGCTGCTCTTGAGTAGCCAGGAAACAAGCTAGAGTCTTATCTTCTTTAGTTATCCAAATCTAGGCTCGTGGTTTGTTTTTCCCAAGCAAACCTTGAGCAATAAGCCAGGAACAAACCTTCATTACCAACCGTGGGGATTTTTAGGAGTACAGCAAGGCACAAGCCCAGGCTTGGACAACACATCAAATGAGTCTCTGGCTAGTTTTGTCCACAGCACAACGGGAATTGGAGAAAAGCAAAGTGATCATGCTGCTCATCCACATTTAAACTATGGCTTGTTTTTAATTATAGTTTAATGTGAAATGTGAACAAGGCCATTGTTTAAAATGCTGAGCTTGTTGCTAGCTTTCGTTATGATACACTTTTGAGCCAAACTATTTCTTCTCTTTTGCAGCAAAGACAATGAAAGTGACAGCGACTTGTTAAGGCATCCTCAGGTTAGTGTATTTATTTGTTGTGACGTATTTGATCCTTTGGTCAAAAAAACCAAAACGCAGCTCTTGGTTAGTGAAGAAGGAGCTTTAACCATGAATCCCAGTTTGGATTACTTGCTGATGAAACTTCTGTATGAAATTGCTTATCCTGTCTCCTTGGCTCACTACTTTACATATTGCTGTTTTTGTAAAATTGCAGCTTAAAATGTTGTAAGCTGCCCTGAGAGTGGTGCTCTTGCACCAGAAGGGCAGAATATATATGCTTAAGTAAACATAATGTGTTGTTAGGTCCTTAAGTCAGCTATTGGCAGTGGTGAGGTTTGCAACACAGACTTGGTGCTTTACAAATGCTTCATTTCTTTGCCACTCTACTCGGTTAGGAAAGTTAGCATCCTGGTTTGTTGTGGAGTTTCATAAAGCACCTTGTCAGACGCTCCACGTGACCCATTAGCTCACGGTGGTGTGAGAGCAATTTGTGTTCCTTGCTTCGCTTCTATGAAGTGGATGTTTTTTCCTATATGTTCCCCCTCCCCTAATCCTGGAGGATTTTGCCCTCCCCTCCTTAATACTTTCTTCCCCAGAATTGAAAATCTGTTCCTTCCCTTTGGGGTTTAGGGATTAAGAGAGGGCAGCCGCACGTTCACGAGAACTCTTTGTTCCCTGTCGGTTCCGTTTCGCCTTTCTTATTGTGATCGCTCCTTTCTTGTAGGCTAGTATTTCTGCCTAGAAAGCAAGGGGACATGGGTGGTTTTTTAATAGGGTTAGTAAAGTTTCGTCCTTGTTCAAGGAAAATTGCACGTTCGGTTCAGTGTAAGGAGGAAGAGAATAACAGCTGGATGTTCCCAGCGCTTAAAGAGAATGAAAAAGCATTCGGTGCTGACATAACCCATATTCTGTGCCTGGCATAAATTATGCAAATTAGCTTGAATTGTTCTACATAACTTTACAAGCCCATGGAGAGGGGCAGGGAATCAAGCAGAGTTCTGCAGATCTGCCCTCTAGTCCCTGCAGGATCTTCTCTGGGTTTAGTCATTTTGCCAGGCTCACTTTTGTAGTCTAAGGATGAGATGCTTCACTTTTTTTAAAAAAAGAATATGCTGATATTTTCAGAAAGCTAGATTTTGTAGGTGGAATTCAGAACCATTCTAAGGAGATTGTCACCCATTTCACTGACATGCTGAATTCTATTTATTCTCCCAATCCTCCGGAATGGCTTGGCATCAAAGTATTATAGAGTTGGAAGGGACCCTGAGGATCATCTAGTCCAACCCCCTACAATGCAGGGATAAGCAGCTGTCCCTTTGGGAATCAAACCTGCAATCTTGGCATTATCAGCACCACACTCTAACCAGCTGAGCTGAAATATGCAGGCTCACATTATCCCTTCTGTTCTTGTCCAGTTTTCCCACGCTGCCTCTATCCAGGTTTAACATTGTCTGCAACCATGGGCAACATGAGCTAGTGGCCACAGTCACATGCAATGCTAAACCATGGTTAAGAAGAAGAGCAGCCAATATGGCAGCCTCTAGTTATTGTGGACGACAGCTCCCATCCTTTGTGACCACTAGTCTTTCTGGCTGGGGCTGCAACCTTGGCGTTCTCGGCACCATGCTCTAACTATTCAAGGAGGGTTGTTGGGGTTTTTTTTTAGCAAAAGTGTCTGCGCTGACTTCCACTAGCAGAACACCATCAGTTGAATCTGGCCCCCTGGCTTGTATTCAACTAAGCCCTACCTAGAGTAGACCCACTGAAATGTCTATTCGCTTCAGTGGCCCTACTCTAAGAAGGAGTAGGATTGAATACCAGTCTGTGCTTCAGCAGAATTGTGGTTTTCCCGTCATTGTTGTTTAGTCGTTTAGTCGTGTCCGACTCTTTGTGACCCCATGGACCAGAGCACACCAGGAACTCCTGTCTTCCACTGCCTCCTGCAGTTTGGTCAAACTCATGCTGGTAGCTTCGAGAACACTGTCCAACCATCTCGTCCTCTGTCGTCCCCTTCTCCTTGTGCCCTCCATCTTTCCCAACATCAGGGTCTTTTCCAGGGAGTCTTCTCTTCTCATGAGGTGGCCAAAGTATTGGAGCCTCTGCTTCGTGATCTGTGCTTCCAGTGAGCACTCAGGGCTGATTTCCTTAAGAATGGAGAGGTTTGCTCTTCTTGCAGTCCATGGGACTCTCAAGAGTCTCCTCCAACACCATAATTCAGAAGCATCAATTCTTCGGTTTTCCCGTAGAACCCTGAAAGGAGTGTAAGAACTTCACTAGATCAGAACAAGGGGCTTGCTTAGCCCAGCACTCTGTTCTCACTGTGGCAACCCAGATGCCCCTGTGAAGTCCACAAGCAGGGCAAGAGCACAGTGGTCCTTCTGCTTCATTATGATAGGAACAGGACTAGCTAGTGTTGTTCAGCTTCTCTGTCCACCCACCCAGTATGAGGATAAGCTCATAGAGTGCCAGGAACTGTCTGTCCTTCATCAGGTTGTGCAACACGAGAAGTAAAATTGGTACCTGATGCCTTGCTACTCTTTCTCCCCATCCCTTCCCCTAAATACGGCCTGTGCCACAGAGTGCCTGGGTGTAATTTTCCAAGTCCAGCTGCTGCCATGGTGTAATCAGGAGGGGGTTATGCCATCGTGTCTCATACCAGGCAAAGAGGGCAAAGCAAATGTGGCTCAGCTCCATGTTCTTAGACGAACCTTAACCCCAAGTAAACAGTTTCACAGATATAAATGTCAATGGCTGCCCGGGGGTCGCCTTTGCTTTAACGACCCTGAGAAAGTGCATTGCTAAATGAGTAAGCACATTTGCGTGTAAGTTTTTCAGGATCAGCCGCAGCCATGCAGTGCAGTTCAAGATGAGGGACCCAACCATGGCACTACTTTTGTAACCACTCTGCTTTTCAAACAGTCCAGTGGAAGGGCTTCCCAAGAGTACTGGACTAGCAGCAGAGAGCAACAGATATTGGCATTTGTTTTCAGGGTTATTGGGAAACTAGCTACCAATCCACTGTGGCTAATCCACTGTTGGGCTAAGGCTGGGAATAAAACCTCACTCGTCCATAAAGTTCACTGGATGACCTTTCAGAAGTCACTATTTCTCAGACTGAGATCTCAGCACAGTGTAGAAAGTTCCCTCCTCCTACCTTATCCTCACAACCTAAAGCTACAATATAAAAGTTCCCACCAGAACTTTTACGTTAGCGCACCTGAATTCAAGGACTTTGACACAGGACTCTCAAAACAAAACATGTTTGTTCCCTTAAAAAACGGGGCGCTGAACTTGTTTTTTAAAATTGGCTTATACAGAATCTAAAATTCAGTAAGTATCACAGGAAAAGGCATAGCATTTGCCCAGAGATCGCATTATCCAGGTATTACAGGGTCAAGAAAATGTTTGCATTCTTTCAGAGTAGTTTTTGCATTCCACAGCCCTTCTAAGCCTGTTGCTTACGGGGGCTTAGGAACATACCTCTGATAACAAACAACTTTATTCAGAGCAGAACAGGCTCCCTTTCCTTTTCTCTGCCCACCCTACCTTCAGATGAGGGCAGAGGGCAATGGGCAGACAGGACTTGTAAATTTCCATAGTTGGACCTTGGAGTCTGGGCTGCCGGTCTGCTGCTGGTCACAGGATGCAACCTCTACACTCCTTACTTGTGTCTAAAGGTGTTGATGATCGTGTCCTCTCTGCCCTATTGGCCACTGAGCCCCAGGCCCTAGGCCCCTTAAATTGGAAAAGGAATGAAAATAGATGTTTCCCAGTATTGTGATGCCTTTATATAAATCTGTGCTGTGCCTGTATATGGAATACTGTATACAATTCTTGCCTCCCATTGCAATAAAAGAATACTGTAGACCAAGAAAGGGTGCAGAAAACAGCAAAAGGGGGGGTGTCAGGAAGTAATACCTTCCATATGATCAAAGAGTTTGGGGATATTACTTTAGAAAATAAATAGGATTGTGGAGGATTTAATAAAGGTTTATAAAGTTATAAGTGGGATTTGAAGGGGGAGTTCCAATGCAGAGTGCTCCTTGTCAGGTTGCAAGCCCACCACAATCTACTCCATTCCAGGATGGTCTCTTCCAAGATACTCCATTCCATTCCATTCCATTCCATTCCCCCTCTTCCCACCTATTAGGTTCCTGTTTCCTACCCCCACAATCCAGTCAACATTCTATGGCCACTGAGCATGCTCAGATCTGGCTGGACTCAATCACTTCCTTTTAGGTCCTTCCCCCCCCCCCCCAGGTCGGCTGCTCTAAATTCTTTGTAGTTGTATAACCTTGGGGTTTCCCCTAACCTGCTAACCACCCCCCCTTCTGTGTGTGGATGATGCTATTTTGCTATGGAAGGACCCACACTTGAAGGAGAGTTTAGTTTGCTTGTAAGATACCTGGTATAGAGAAAAGCAAGAGACGTATTATTTCTCCCTCTCTCCCATAACACTAGAACTTGCCGGTGTACCTCTGAATTGCAGCTGTTAGCCAGTGTGGGGGTTTGCTGTTGCCTTTGTGCACAGCTTCCAGGAAGCAGCTGGCTGCCTGTAGTTACAAACAGGATGCTGACTAGATGGACCTTTGGTCTGATCCACCGTGCCTCTCCTTTGTTTTCATCTGGGATAGGGCCGTTTCCGCTCACCTGCATTCTGTCTGCCATTACTGAAAATTCTGAGCTTATTCGGCTACCCATGATTGAGACTATCAATGTGCTGCTCTGCAGGTGTTACTGGACTCCAGCTCCAAACATCTCTCACCATTGGCCATACTGATGGGACTCCAGAAACATCGGGGTGGGGGGGTGGGAGTCCTTGTTGACTGTTTCTGATGTAAATCTTGGAAGCAGAATGCCTAATACAGTGGTACCTTTGGATGCGAACAGGGTCCGTTCCAGAGCCCCGTTCGCATCCTGAAGCAAATGCACCCCGTGTCTGCATGTGCGCGGGTTGCCATTCGCTGCTTCTGCGCATGCGTGTGGTGTCATTTTGAGCGTTTGCGCATGCGCGAGCGGCGAAACCCGGAAGTAATGCGTTCCGTTACTTCCGGGTCGCCGCTGAGCACAACCCGAAAATGCTCAACCCAAAGCTACTTCAGCCCGAGGTATGACTGTATGGGCACCATTTTTCTTAATCTGCATTATTTCCTCGGACCACAGAGTTTAGTTTCCTTTACTTCAGACCCTTCGAAGCACTGCAGTAAATGTGGGGAAATCTGCTTATACAGAATTTACAATTTGTTAAGTATTTTCATTGCAGGAAAAGGCGTAGAATTATCTCATTATCCATGTATTATTGCAATCCATGTATTGCAAAAGGCTGAATCCCTTCTTTCAACCCCTTCCCACCATACTTCCTCTGCCTCCTCCCTGATCATCTCTGCCAGACCCTTATAGGTAGGACATGGTAGGAGGGCAAGAGAGAGAATGAGACTTCCCTACTAGCCTTCACTTGTCTTCTTAGGTGGTTTCATCTATGCAAGATTAGTCAGGAGCAGGCTGGCTGCACCTTATTTCCACCTATTCAAGGTTTCTGCCTTATTCTTCCCTGTAGCTTGTTCCAATCCTATCCATATAGCCAGTCTTTCTTCCATGATGGATCCCAAGATGTCATGCATGGGATTCCTAAGGCACTCTCCCATCCAGCCACCGGCTAGGTATGAACCTTCAGCTAAGTGGCTTCATTTGCATCCAGACCATGCCCTTGGGACCAAATGCATTCTAGGTTTGATTTGCATGTAGAGTGCTACCTTGGTTCTCAAACTTAATCCGTTCCAGAAGTCCGTTCCAAAAACAAAGCGTTCCAAAACTAGGGCGCACTTTCCCATAGAAAGTAATGCAAAATGGATTAATCCATTCCAGACTTTTTAAAACAACCCCTAAAACAGCAATTTAACATGAATTTTACTATCTATTGAGACCATTGATCCATAAAATGAAAGCAATAGAAAATGTACTGCAGTCACACAATCCATCAATCGGTAGCTGAACTGGGTTCCACGCAGTCACAAAAACAAAGAGCCACAAAAATGCAAAATAAATAGCAAAAACAGACAGACCTCAGTGTAACACTCAAAACACAAGTGTGGCACTCAAATTGGAAGCGTAACACTCAAAACAGAGCATGTTCAGCTTCCGAAAAAAGTTCACAAACTGGAACACTTCCGGGTTTGCAGTGTTTGGGTTCAAAGTTGTTTGAGTACCAAGGTACCACTGTAGTCCTTGAAGTCCCAAGCTAGAATGAGCAGGCTAGTTAACTGTCAGGGAGTGGCCAATCTCATCTCTTATTTCTACCAGAGCTTGAGCCTATTTCCCCATCAGCAGAGATATTTGACTTTCCTGACAATCCTCCCCGCCGATACTGCAAATAGGTACATGACAGTGCTTGGATATAAGCAGCCGTCAGAAGAAGCAAAAGTAAAAATAACATTTGTGGCAACAGCGAGCCGTCCATGTGCATTCGGAATGTGTCTGCAAATTCCCTGCTTCTCCCTTGGGTTCTGAGCTGCCATTATTTTGCAGAAGGGCTTATGGATTATTCATTGCATTACGAGCCGCATGAATGAGCAAGTAGCTCACCGAGTGTAACCAACACTTAGCGGAGAAAGCACAGAAATCCACTTTCATCCCAAAGCCATGCAGCCTGCTATGCAGTGTCAGAGGCAAAACATGGCAATGTTGACTACTTTTTTTTTTAAATGTCCCAAGCTGATGTGTGTGTTTTAACACCTGCTGTAAAGGAGGAATAGGTTGGTGCAGAAATGCACTTCAACCTGTAACATTATGGCTTGTTCTTCCTCCTTATGAACGTTCTGGTTGTGTTTATACTTCTGGTTACTGGCAGAAAAATGTTCTGGATGTACACTCTCAGTTGATACGTCTCACTCACTATGTGGAGAGAAGGAGTGACATGGTTTTATTAAGTTACTTGGAAAGATCATTGGGAGTCTTAAGTTACAGTGCCGTGGTACAGCTTGTTTTATAGGGAAAGAGCATTAAGAATGTTCATTCCCACCCTGTGACAAACCCTGTTCCTGAAGTATTATTTTAGCCTTCAAATACTCCGATCGTTAGGCAGCAGGACATGTTCTTGCGAATTGTGGATAAATACCTTGAATTGTCATTTTGACGTTAATTGGTTTGGCTTAATAACATGCCAGTCAAGCATGTGTGTTTTTCTTATTTTTTTTTAAAAAAACATACTTCACAATGTTTCTATCTTTGTCTTTCTTAAAACAATTGCAATATACGTTAAAACAGAAGAAAAGGAAATAGAAGAGTTGTGCAATTGATTGGGGTCAAAACAGTTGAAACGCCAGAGCTTTTGACATAAAAGATGTATGTTTCTCCTTTCAAGCAAAATATTTCCTTCATTGAGCTTTCATATTCTTTTAGAGCTGCTTAGTTTTTCTGCACGTGCTTATTTACTTACCTATTTAACCAACTAACATATTAAAATGGGTTGTTTCCATCCTTCCTTTTCATACGGAAGACATCCACCAGCCAGTTTGCATTAAATAATATGTTGGGGTTGTTTTTATTCCCTCCAACCCATGACTACTCGAGGGCAGCATATTCTCTCTCTGCCCTCCACAGACCATTCTCCAACCCAGACTTCATCAGGTCATTATAGCTGTTGCCATCAACTTTTGTTCCGTCATAACCCTCCAGCTGCCCATCTTTATTCCTTCATGAAATCCAAAGCAAGAGACATGCCAGACACAGCATTTGGGAAAGCAAATCTATCTGTAGTTGTGAGGAACAGTTGATTTTGTCGCCACATCACTGTTGCTTTAAAACTCAGAATGAATTCAGCCAAGGAAATGTGCCTGTTTTGAACAGAGTTTTCTCTCTCTCTTTTTGTCTCTGTCTCTCGTCTTGTATCTGGTATGGCAAGCAGAAATGTGCCGTACGAGCAGATTATTACCCTTTAGATTCTCTAGCACTTCCGTGGGGTGGTTGTTTACATTTTGTACGTCATCGTCCTCCTTGCTCAGGCAATCTGCTTAACTTGTGGAGCTTCCTGGGTCTGAAATCTAGATTCTTAATGCAGCATCCTTGACTCCCTCTCAGTGGACTCAGATCCCCTACTTAAGTCTGCAGTCCTATACGCACTTACTGTAGAGTAAGCCCCACTGAACATAGTGGAATTCTAAGTAAGTACGCATAGGATTGCGCTGTTACAATTTGTTGTTGCTCCTGTTACATGCAAGCCTGGAGACAGTCCTGATTAATTACAGTCCTAATCAGGACTCTATCCATTTAACTCAGGCTCTAGAAGAAGTGCATTTGCCTCAGAATGAACGTAACCTTCATTTTTGATAAGAGCAACTCCGAAATGGGCTGCGATAACACAAAAACGGAGGTATTCCTGTTGGTTCCTCTAGGAGTAGGATTGCACCCATAAACTTCAACCCTGTGAGCTTAACTGGAAAGTGAGCAAGTCAGACAGACTTCTGAGCAAACATGCCTACGATTCCTGACTGTGATCCTAAGCACACTTTTTTGGAAGTAGGTTTAACCAAAATAAGTGGGGTTGACTTCCAAGCCAATATGCTCAAGATGTGCACTGGACCCTACTTGAATGTGTAGCTCAGTTTAATCATATATATTGTTATTTCCCACAGGACAGAAGTTTGTTTGTTTAAATTAGGTTTCTTACAGCATTGTCTGTCTTTGATAGTTGCTATTTTCCATATTTTATTAAAATGCAAATTGAAATGGACATCCCAACCTCACTCCCTTCTTCCATTTTTTTAATGGTAAAGATCATTTTTTGTATTGATAACTGCCCTATGGAACGAACCTCTCAACCTTGACATTTTTGTTTTAACTTTATATACCACTCGGTTGTAATGAAACCTCTAAGTAGTTTGCAGGAAATATTAAAATTTTCAATGGAAACAGTTTTTTTAAAAAAATTGAGAAAAGGCAATCAAAACCAACAGTTAAAAAGATTAAAATGCAGCAACAGCTACATCCCATGTTTTAAGTTGGTACCAAAAAGAAAAAAGTGAAGGCACCTGCCTAGGTCAAGCAATAGGGAGTTCCAAAGTTGTAGGTGCTGCCACACTGAGAGATAAGTTTCTTGCAACTACGGAATGAATATTACGTGGCACCTGCAACAGTCCCTGTTCTTCAGATCTTAAGTACAGTGGTACCTCGGGTTAAGAACTTAAGTCGTTCCGGAGGTCTGTTCTTAACCTGAAACTGTTCTTAACCTGAGGTGCCACTTTAGCTAATGGGGCCTCCCGCTGCGCAATTTCTGTCCTCATCCTGAAACGAAGTTCTTAACCCGAGGTATTATTTCTGGGTTAGCAGAGTCTGTAACCTGAAGCATCTGTAACCAAAAGCGCCTGTAACCCAAGGTACCAATGTAGTCGCGTGGGCACATAGGGGATAAGGCGATCCTGCAAGTTAAGCGGTCCCAAGGCAAGTTTTGTACTGAGGAGGGGGGCAGGCAGGGCTAAGAACTCAGCAGGGGAAGTCAGACAAGTTAAGCGCGCAAAAGCAAATAACAGAGGGGACCGAGAGCAATGAGTTCTGTGTTCCCAGAGGCAAAATACATCTCCGATGTCGTTTGAGTGAGTGCTAGCACAGCAAAAGAGCTGCTGTTTCCCCCCGCCCTCCCATATAAATTATAGATCACCTCCTTGGCAGTTTAGGAATTGTGGGTGGGGGCCAGAGAGAAGATGAGCAGGAAGCGTTCCCAGTCCTCTGGCTTGTGTCCCGCAGCTCTGCAGCCTCCAGTTGTTCAGTGCCCAAACCCCCTTAGAATTTGGGCTTGCGCAACCGTGTCCCAGAGCTCCTCCATAAATAGTCCTGCTCTCCCCCCACACCCAGCTAGAGAACAACCACAGGAAGCCAAGCCGCAGCCAGCGCAGCTTAACGGGCACTAATTGATCTACGCCGGCAGAGCTTGCCCGGAGAGCCTTCGCGGACGTTGTCGTCGCTGGTGGCGCTCCTTGTCAGGCGGCTTGGCTTCCTCCAGAGAGAGAGCAGGGAGATGGTGGTGTCTGTTTCCAAAAGACACGTTTCGTTGCTACAGCAGCCCTAGCAACGGGTGGTGGGGTTTTTTGACTGCCTCAAAAGCCTTGTGCTTTAGAAGAAGACGCATCGGCTGTTCTGCCTCCTTCTGTATCTCATTCAGCAACCAGAGACTCTATATCAGCTGCTGCTTGCAGTTATGGAGAGAAAAGCCCCCTCTGGACTGCTTGCTGTGACATTTTAAGCCAAGGATAAAGTTTTTGGAGAAAAGGCTTTTATTATTTTTCTGATACTAGTGACCAATTAAAATTGAAAAGGGGGTGGGGCTGAGCGGAGATCATTTGGATACTAAGCTGGAAAAGCACCAAAGACTGTTGTTTTGTGTTTATCTATAAAAGAGAAGAAGCATACTTTATTATTTTTGCAAGAACCTGCATCTGCCTCTGTTTTTGGTTTTTTCTTCCCCCTCTCTTGCACTGAACATTGCAAAAAACAACCCTGTGAATTTGTTTCTTGTTCTGGGGGATTGTTGCAGAATTCAAGCATGAAGATCCAGGAACATCCCAGCATCCCTGAAGCCAAATTGCAGAGGAACCAAGAGGCCGATGGCCAAGAAGAGAGCTTTGTGTCCGAAGTGCCTCGACTGGACCTGACAGCCTTGTGCAGTGACAACAACAACTGGGAAGGTAGGCTTGCACGAGTGAGAGAACTCTCTCGGCGGTGTGGTTATGTGTCTTGTCTTCCCTCTCCACTTTGGTGACTGACCTGCAGCAACAGAAAGGATGCGGGGACACATGGCTTGGAGAAGAAGAAAGTGAATGTCCTTGTCTTTTTAATTGCCCTTTTTACTTGCTTAATCACGGAGCAGCTGAAAGAATAATGCTCTGGTATTCCTAGCGGTGTCACCAGGCAAAACCCAGAGCATCAGCATTATTTTGCTTATCTGGAGGGGATTTCCTTCTGCTTTTCCAAGTTCAGATAACAAATATGAGCATTGGACAAAACTTGCTTACTTTCCCACTCCACTAGTCCTATGGAACTTATATGAAAATCATTTGTGTGTTTATGTGTTTTTCCCTGTATGTAAAATTACGTTGTTGTTGATGATGATGGTGATGATGACAACAACTAATAATAATAATAATAATAATAATAATAATAATAATAATTAATAATAATAATGAGTTGTACACCATCTTATACCCATAGATCTCAGGGCGGTTCACACCATAAAATTACAATATAAAAAAACTACAGTGTTTGGTAGGGTTTTCCCTTGCTTTAAATATCTTAAATTGATTGTGCTTCAAATGATCTGGTTGCTCTTTCTCAGCTTGACAGGACAGAGATGTTTTGCATTAGTCCTTTTAATGGTTTTCATATGTCTGGACACACACAGGCACACTTCCACTGGAATATCCACTGGGAGAGGAGCGAAGGTGGGAGGGGGGAAATCACTTTCGTTTGTTTACATTCATGAAAACTGCGGTTTTGAATGGGACATTTTTATCTTTCCAAGAAAGGGAAGCTAGGAGTGGCATTTTTCTTTTCTGTGAAATGGCTGTTTTTGTGTCCTCATTCCCAGTTTTCTAAAGCTGAAATTGCAAGGGAAATTTTCAGTAATGGTGCTGAAAGGCTAGTATTTGGTCTTGTTCTTTGGAATGCAGAGTTTGGGGTTTCTAATACCCTGTGAATTTTGAACCTTCCTCTTACTATACATGTAATTAATGGTAGCTTATTACCGAGTTCGCATATTTGTAAGTTTGAGGGCAAGAGCAGATACCCTCTTGCCTCTACAAAAGTGAAGCAAACTGTGTGGGGAAATTGTCTTTTTTAGATAGACACCTTTTGGAGTTTATATCAATTTATACATGCATGCTACTTATGTTATCAGTTCAGAATTTTAAAGCAGGGTTGATTAAGGCAGCTAAACGCAGATTTGCAGTACCAGCAGTTGTGGGTGTTGCTGATGGAAGACACCAGGTGACATGATTTTAGTTTTGCAAGCTGATAATTTCCTAGATGTGCCCCCCTTGGGTCTGAAGTGCTTCTCATCTTTCATTACGTTTCCTGAATATTCGAATGAGCCATGCCCTGGAAAGGGACAGTTGCTTTTCATCTTTTCAAAGGTGACCTGGATGAGAGTTCCTCTGTCAGCCCCCTGTGGATTCAGCTGTCGTTGGTTGAACCAAAATATTTCCTTCCCTGCTTTGAAGTCTAGATATTAAATACCAATAGGGCTGTGGCTGGGAGAGAGAGGCAAGAGAGCAGTTGAGTCTTACCTTGAGATTCTCACGTCCTTTGAGGCAGAAGTTCCTCTCTACGACAGGGACATTTTAAAAGCGAACGCTGTAAGCAACGCTTATTTCCACAAGGGTGCTTCTGTGTCACCCACCCTCCTGCGTGATATCATGGGAAAATATGAGGGTTATGTAAGGGCTAAAAGAGGTGGTGTCAGTTGAAATCTCATCTTACCGTTTTTGAAGCCCCAAAACAAGGGCTGTGAAATGGTGTTGCTGCCACCCATTTGGTAAACAAAGAAACCCAGGAGCATTTCACTTAGTCCCACATTGTCCCCTTCTTTTCCGTACCATAATTGGTGGCAAGACAGCTGTTGAGGTGGGCTGAGGGTTGTGGCGTCCATGTTATATGAGCACCCTCACTCGCCTCATGCCATTTTAACGTACACTTGTGGAGATTCTCCGTAGAGTTCATATCTGGAAATGTTATCACTGTTTGCAACTCATCACGTTGTGGAAGATCTTCCAAAAAGTCCCCCCCCCCCCAGTTAGGGTTCACTGAGCAGAAATTGGCCTTGAAGCAAAAGACTCCTTCAGCATAACCCAGGATTGCTTGAAGAAGTTTATTGGGTGTGTGTAGAACCATATCAAGAAGCTAACATGCAGTTATAAGTGTAGCAGGTATCATTGATTCTTTATCACTACACCTATGTGATTTTATACATAGCGATGGTGGTTTTATTTGCAGGGATGTATTTCAGGAGGACACTAATAAAGGAGTAAAAAACACTTTGTAAGAATCTGGAAAAGCAAAGGACAGTGGTTGGCTCCCAAGTACATTCTCAAACTTTGCAATGCAAAGGATAACTTCTAACACATTTTATCGGATAAGCCTGTTTCTTGGAGGCTTCTCTCTGCATTCTGACACTAATCGCTTACAATAATTCAGTGAACTCCGTTAAACTCACTGGGACATATGCTTTGAGTAATGTACATAGGATTGTTCTGCACGTGTAACTTGTGATAGTTCACTGGAACTGTTTCTACTGAGCTCAGCACTGGGGAGCACACTATATTTCATGGCAGGAAATTCACAGATTCAGCTGAGATAAATGCTATGGGGAAATGCCAAGCAAAGCACCACCATTTGGGCTGGCCTTGCTGGCCAAGCCAAAAATTGTGTTGACTAAGTTCTGCAGTTGGGGGTGATTGTCTGGCATCCACCTATGCTGACTTTAAAAAATAATAATGTAGGAATATTAAACTCAACCACCATTCTCACACCAAGGAGCCAAAGTATGTAAGGCCACTTACACTGAGCTTCCCTTCTGGCACAGTTTGCCACTCGTGTTTTTATTGGAGAAAGTTTTCACCCAGTAAGAACCAATAAGTGGTACTTTTGAATCCATACATAGTTGCACTTCATCTGCCCCTTACAGTAATATTGTCCAATATATTTTACTCCTACAAACACACATATATTTGCAGAGGGGGCAGGGAGGAGAGCTATTTATTCCTACAGTCCTCCCCCCCCCCCAAAAAAAATCATTTCAACTGATCAGCTCCCAGTTCCCTCCCTTTTTTAGCATGGTGCTTTTCTGTTTTCTTCAGGACCACAATCTCACAACTATTACTCCATCCTCCTTGGCTACCCATCACCAGGTACCCCCACCACACTTGGCGATGGGTCTCATGACCCTTAATCCCATACTAGACAACCCATGCTCGTTGCTACATTTCTGATGGAACCCTTTTTGCTCACCCCAAAACCCATTAGTCCTCTTGGCCTTGCTTACTGGGACAACTTCATATTGTAGCTTGAGCATTTGCAGGTGATAGTCTTCTTCTTCAAATGTAACCAAGGAAGAACTACTTTTGATGTTCCCAACCACTCAAGGATCACATAGGGCATGGGATAATGTCACAGTGATCTGTAGCCAATCCTACTTGTCTGTGAGGCGACGCCACTGAACGGAAGTTCAAACAAAGAAGGGAACCTTTTCAAAAGGCATGAGATGGCTTTGCCTGATTGTAGCAGTTTGGCACCGCTTCAGATATTTTGGGAAACGAGCTAGTAGTTATTGAATTAAGTGCTGACAGTGACAAATTTTTCTGTCCTTTTTGTGGTTTTGCCCTCTATAGTTGCTTGTAATTTACACCATGTACAATTTGTACTGTTTTGAGACTAGAATTTTTGTGTCACTGATGGTATCTGTATAGTAGTTTTTACAACATGTATACACTTAATCCTTAAATATGTTGAATATGTTAACTGTTTAGAATAGACCAAATATTTAAGATAGCTAAGTCCTAAAGAAGGGTATGGTCTTGTTGTTGTTGTTTGGTTTTCCTTTGTGGGTGTGAAATAAGTAAATGTTTCCAGTCTTGAAATTGACCATACTGACCTGTTGAGTTTAGAGAGGGTGGCATGCTGTATTGCCTCGGATGCTTTTAACGCCTTCTGTGCTGCTATCATTTGTCACTACGGAGGTATTAAGAGAGTTAGCACTTTCATAGGCACCTACGCAGTTGCAGGCAAGCCTGTAGAGCTGATGGCAGGATCATGTGATAAAGCTTCCATCTAACTTTCGGAACAACCAGTTTCT
The DNA here is from genome assembly GCF_964234715.1 of Podarcis melisellensis. Lineage (NCBI taxonomy): Eukaryota > Metazoa > Chordata > Lepidosauria > Squamata > Lacertidae > Podarcis > Podarcis melisellensis. The sequence goes on along the minus strand of NC_138541.1, from coordinate 15,606,410 downwards.
ACAGCTTTATGGTGCGAAATCCCTGTCGTTTTCCTCCAGTTGCTTGGTTTCTGTAAGTGCACCCCAGGTGGTGAAACAGAAAGAAACGTATAACAGCTTGGAAGCATGTGGTTAATTTTCAGTGCAGCAAATTCAGTAGTTATTTCTTACTTTTCCTCTTTGCTGGCATATTTGTAAGAACTAGGTACTAAGTATGTAGAAATGACCTTGCTGTTGACAACAGTGGCCAATCAGATGTCTCTGGGAAGCTCAGAAGCAGAGCTTGTTCATGAAAACAACCATTCCCTGTTATCTTTACCCCCAGCATCTACCACAGGACTACTGCTGTAAACATTGAGGCTGTATTTATAACTAGCCATTAATAGACGTTACCTTGCCAAAATTTGTCCTAGCGTTCTTTCCAGCCATAAGCTACTTCCCACTGCCTACATCTGCTGGAAATTCCACAAGCCCTCTACAACATAATTTTCAAAAATGGTTCGTCCAGGCCAAATTCCTCTCTGCTTATGTTGTCAGCCTTTGCCATATGACCCTCCCATTCCCTCCCTTCCTTGCTTAAAGAATAGCAACTCGAAAACTGGGAAGAAGCGTTTGCAGTTGGCGTGCTGGGACAGAGTGGAGGATAGATAATGCGGGATTTCCCAAATGTCAACAGTATCCCCGTTAGATAACCATTTGACTTGGAGCTATTTATGAGGAGATTTGGGGCAGTGGGTGTTTTTAGGAGTCATTTCGTCGCCTAAGGCAAAGGACAAAATGGCGCCCCCTCATTCCATGTACAAAAATTCAACTGGACTGCCAGTTGGATTTTACCTCAACACTGATGGTGGGACAGCATCCTCCACCGTACTTGAGGGCAGCAGGCCAACTTAGGGGGCACAGACAAGAGCAGAGATGGGGAGCGGGTTTAATTGTAGGGCAAGCCCTGCCAGTTTATCTGTTCATCAACATCAAATGATAAAGCTTCCCCATTATGCTTGGGGGGTGAATGTGAAGGTTGGAAGCATGAATGTTCTTCTATTTATTTAATTTTTTGTGGGGATGGGGGGTGAAACATATCTCACTGCATGTTGAAAAGTGGCTCACCTGGAAGAAGACTAGGCCTAATCCTTCTCCCTGATATTTCAGTTTTCTCATACAGGGAGGCCTTTTCTGGGGGAAAGTGTTCAAACATGCTTCAGCAGTGTGGATCAGGAATATCAACCCCTTGATTACGCTGAATGTATAAGCTGGACATTGATGCAGGAAAGTTGGCAGTGAATGACTGTGGGGTGGGGTGATTTAGCTGGACACAACAAAAGAGTTCCAAGTTACTAAAGCCAAAGACCTGGTGACTGACTAGTACAAGATCAGAACTAAGCACTTTAGAAGCAGGAAAATCATTATTTTTAAAGCTCGATAAGACTTTTTGTAGCTGTTCCACTTTTTCCTAAAAGTTGTACCGCTTGGGGGCCAGTTGCTGTGTTTTGACTCCAGAGTTCCCTTTCAGAATTACAAGTTCAAAGCCACAAATCTTAAACCACCTAATCCCGAGAAGCTAAGTAGGAGCATGCAAACCAGCTTAGTAAACTATCCAAAAGCAGAATATTAAGAGTCCTCGTGGGATCTGGTGAGACTGGTCACAAGACAAAGCATTATTTTACAGTGTGTTCCAATACACTTGATCATCCTGGTTTCCTGTCTTGATTTATTCCCTTTCTCAATCTCTCATACAAAACACGTTATACTTAAAACTGGCCAATGAAGGCCAGCCACCGGATAAGAGCTGATTTGTACTTTTTGGTGCTAGTCTGAGATGTGAAAATGGGATTGGTTGAATCTAAACATTATAGCCTATTCTTTATTTCACAGAAGAGTTGAGAAAGGATAGGGGCAAATGCCTGTTGCCTGATCATTCAAAATAACAGAAGCTTGGCTGCAGATGCAAGGTAGCATAAGGTTTGATGATGTCACAAAGGAAAAGAGGAAAGCTTCAGCAGAGCATGCTGGGAAGGCACGAGTGGCCAACCTTGGTCAGGTAGACGGTCTCCATCTTTGGGAATACAGGAGGATTGACAATGGACCTGAAATTTGTTCTTAACAGAAATTTGTTTGGGGACCCTTGCTATATTACTGTAGTCTTCCAACAGCTGTTAAATAGAGGTGTCTTTACTGAGGTTTGCCAGGCATGGAATGCTTGGGCTCTCCAAGATCCTATGTCCTTTCCAAGTTTTGATTCCTGGGTTTCTTTTCTGTGGTTTCCATAGATGGGACCTGATGCCTCAAATGTGCAAAAGCTCTCTAGCACCACTGAGCTATGGCCTGGTTCCCTGTATCAGTTGAGAAAGCAAGGGATGCTCACTTCAATGCTGAATTAAAACATGATAAAAGCATGCAGAGGCAACAGCCATCACCCCTTTCAATCTGTAGTTACCACTTTAGTAACAGCTTCTTCTAGTTGGATAACAGTACAGGATATCGCAAAATAGATGCCAGAGCACATTGCCCAGCCCTGTTGTTGAACATCATGAAATGTATCAGGCTGATGTAGGTTTTGGTGGGATTGTGTATTGAAGGTTATTATGGCTTCATGGTCGTCTTAGGGGCATTTGTTTTTATGCAGTATGAGCCAATTCAAGAGGCACCAGCTAATATGATGTGTAGAGTTAAGGTATCTGAAGATACCTCTCTGGATCTCAGGGATGTGCTGTTGACTTGTGTCTGTGATCAGCGTAAATTAGCTGTGTGCGTGTTGAAAATGTTGATACATCCCACTCTTAAGTGGAGCATCAATCCATTCATCTTCCCAGAGACTGACTGAAACAAACCTGACTGTAGAGCAGCCTTCCCCAACTTGTTTCTCTCCATGTATTTTGGACTACAAGGTCCATCATCCTTGGTCATAGGCCTGTCTAAAACATCTTGATGGCACCAGGCTGAGGAAAGATGCTGTAAAATGAAAATCTCTGCTAGTACTAACCTTACACTCAAAATAATGAGGGAAGGCCCCTTTCCTTGATTTGCCACAACCCAAAATAAGGTTAGGCACATTCTAGCCTTGTTTGTGTATTCTTCACCACCCTCCCTTTAAAATGTGTGTTATCGTTTCATGTTTCAGCCTTTCTCCTGAATGGCAATTTCCTGGCTCTGATTTCTTCTTCACACCAGTGTGTTGCCAGTTCTAGCAAGGTTCAAGGACCAACAGAAATGGCATGATAATTAGCATTGATCTAGGGCAGCCTCTTCATTCTCCAGAGGTTAAGACTACAACTCCCATCATCCCTGACTACTGGTGGAGCTGACTGGGGATGGTGAGAGTTGTAGTCTTAACAACCTCTGAGGAACCCAGAGATTGAGGAGCATTTGTGTAGGGGAACTGGGAAACAATCCTTATTGACCATGCTAGAAAATCAGACCTATTCAACTAAAAAAAAAGTCAATAATCCATCATTGCTCCCTTCCAATTGATTTCCAGAGCCCGTCCCTGCCTTCTCCTCCTGGCAACGTGATGGCTTAGATTCCAACGAAGCTCGCCTCTCTCCTCAGGCTGGCCGCCTCATTCGCCAGCTGCTGGATGAAGACAGCGACCCAATGCTATCCCCTCGTTTCTATGCCTACGGGCAAAGTCAGCTGTACCTGGATGACACAGAAGTTCCTCCTTCTCCTCCCAACTCACATTCATTCATGAGGTAGGTGGGTAATTGGTCACTCCAAAAAGACCCCAGAATAGGCCGGAATAATTACCTGTGCTTTTAGCAGAATACATAGGTGCAGTGGAATGAGGAATGTGGCTTCCCCCCCTCCCCGGAGAATCCTGGGAACCGTCATTTGCTAAGGGTGGTGGGAATGTTATCTCTGTGAGGGGTGAACTACTGTTCCCAGAATCCTTTGGGGGAAGCCATGTGCTTTTGAAAGCATGGTGTGGTTCTCTTCAAGTGAGGCATCTCACTCTTGTTTTCTCATTTCCTTTTCCAACTGATGCTCAGCGTTTTGTGTCTTCTGAACATGCTTGGTCCTCATTGGACTGCTTGTGGTGTTGGTTGCCTTCTTGGTTTTGCTTTAAAATATTTTTCCTGCTACCACCAACTTCAGGGTTTTCCTGAGAATGTCAGTACCTGCCTCTTGTAAGACCCTGTTTTGATTTCATTTCTGTCAGCACTCAACACCTGAGTTCGCTATTGTTGACTTGAGACTACGGTGGGGCAGGGAGCATCTTTTAAGGTCTTGACCTTTGCCTGGAGAGATGCTGCCAGTCAGAATATACAAGTTCTGGGCTAGAGGGACAAATAATCTGACCTGATATTATTAGGCAAGTTTTCTTTGCTCCTGTATAAGGATCTTACTGGCTTCTTGGGGAATCTGGAGTTCTCTGTATCGTATAGAGCATTCTTTCCTGTTAACACCAATTAATTCAGTCATTTCCTCGCCTTCATCACAGGAGAAGAAGTTCTTCTTTGGGGTCTTACGAAGATGACCGAGAAGATCTAACACCAGCGCAGCTGACCCGCAGGATTCAAGGACTGAAGAAAAAGATCAGGAGGTTCGAAGACAAATTTGAAGAGGAGAGGAAATACAGAGTAAGCTGTTCAGTGTCAGTTGTCCTGAGGGACTGTATTGCTAAGCGGCAATTTTTTTCTGTGGGTAGCGCAGCAAAGGGAATGATTGACAGCCTTTTAAGACCTTTCATTCCTAGGCTGCAGTCCTGTGCCCACTTAGGTTGGGAGCAAGTCCCATTGAACTCAGGGGAAATCACAAACGAGTAAACATGCACAAGATTGAGCTATTCCATTCACTCTTTTCAGCTGGCTAAGGAATGCTACAGATTTGCGTGTTGGGGTTTTTCAAGGTTGCATTTCTCTGTGATGGTGTCTGTTGCCCTCCTACCTGCGACACTTTGAAGAGTCTTTGACATTTGCAGAGAGAAGGTTTGCTTTTTTAAGAAGCAATTCCAATAACAAAGCATATACTGTTATTTCCTCTAGAATATCACCTGTGCTAAGCAGCACTCGTAGAGTAAGTAAGATGCCAGGAGCATGTAGAGAAGCTACCCAAGTCTTTTGTGCAACCACCAGCCACAACTTCTGTGATGCATGCAAAGTGGTTCCTGGTAGCAAGAAGGTCCTTAGCTGTTATCCAGCTTTCATTAGAGCAAATAAGCTCTTGAATGCACCCTTGCTTTCAATATCTGTCATCTCCAGTCATTAAAAAAGCATCCCCATCTATTTGTCCTCCCCCTTATAGCCATCACACAGTGACAAAGCAGCCAACCTGGAGGTGCTGAAGTGGACAAATGACCTTGCAAAGTTTCGGAAGCAGCTGAAAGGTGAGATATCCTGGCACGCGACCTTCAAACTTAACATAATTGTTCTGCAGTGGTTCCATCTGGTGCCTATCCTGAAAATACACACTCTCCTTTTATTTCTTTTTTCCTCTTCCAAAACTAGAGTCAAAGCTGAAGATGTCAGAGGAAGACCTGGCTCCTGTGATGCGTCAACGTAGCAATACACTCCCCAAAAGTTTTGGTTCCCAGCTAGAAAAGGAGGAAGAGAAGAAGCAGGATGTGTCTGATAAATTGGCTAAGCCAGCAGTGGAGGCAACCCTGGACACCATCCAGAAGAAGCTCCAAGAGAAAAGGACCGAGGCAAACCGCCCTGAAGACATTAAGGTACACATACCCTAGATGTGTAGGGACGTGGGTGGTGTTGTGGGTTAAACCACAGAGCCTAGGACTTGCCAATCAGAAGGTCGGCAGTTTGAATCCCCACAACGGGGTGAGCTCCCATTGCTCGGTCCCTGCTCCTGTCAACCTAGCAGTTCGAAAGCATGTCAAAGTGCAAGTAGATAAATAGGTACCGCTCCGGCGGGAAGGTAAACAGCGTTTCCGTGTGCTGCTCTGGTTCGCCAGAAGCGGCTTAGTCATGCTGGCCACATGACCCGGAAGCTGTACGCTGGCTCCCTTGGCCAATAAAACGAGATGAGCGCCGCAACCCCACAGTCGGTCACGACTGGACCTAATGGTCAGGGGTCCCTTTACCTTTACTTTACCTTTACCCTAGATGTACGTACTGGGCATGCTCCCCAGCCAGCACGTGATTGGCCTTTTGCCTGAGGGGAGCTGCCTTGCTTAAGATGAGGATTGACAGCCCAAAAATAGCATGCTGACTTTTTAGATGTTTTCTCTTCCATTTGCTGTTATGTATTGCTTATCATTCATTTGGTTATTATTGTTATTTCCTGAACAATGGTTTGTATGAGGTGCGGCAAATAAGATGAAATAAATGGTATTGTGAATCAGGATCTTGTGCTCTGTATAGCTCCTTTTTGAGGGACTGGGAATGGGACAGGGAAATATTAGGGATAAATTTGTAGGAACCGCAGTAATGCGATCGTTTCCCTTCCGCCCTTCCCTTGCTTGCTTTTTATACAGGATATGACCAGAGATCAGATAGCTGCAGAGAAGGTGGCTCTCCAAAAAGCCCTCTTGTATTACGAGAGCATCCATGGAAGACCAGTAAGTACATCAGCATCGGTGTAAAATGTGTTCTGTATTTCGTCGCTACAAACTACGAAATGGCAAATTGTAGGGAAGTTTGCCAGTTTCTCGAACCTGTGCAAAAGTGCAGCAACCGATGACTTAGCTCTATAGTATGGAGTGAAGGCTTTCCCCTGCATACATCACAGCAGCATTTTGTCACTACTTATGGTCCTTTGTTCAGGGAAACAGATAATTAGTCAAAATGTCCTTTTGAACGTGACTGGTAGCGATGTTTTTAAAAAGTCCGTCCCCACCCCGCCCTTTTTCTGGAGTTGTTATTTTCTCTTAGGAAAAAGTTCTGATTTCTTAAAAATTGGTGTTGTTGTTTATTAAATTTGTATACCACCCTTCATCCATAGATCTCGGGGCAGTTCACAACATTAAAAAATTACAATATAAAAACACAAAATACATTTCCTCCAGTGTTGACCCTTACAAAACTATGTTGATGATTCAACAAGTAAGGAAAACATTTTGGAGCCATGGAGAGAGCCATCATATGGGTTATTTATGGCCAACAGCTGAGTGTTGTTTCCCCCCCATTTGCTGTTCTGATAACGTTTTCTTCTTGTCTGTTTTTTCGTTTTTGTTATTCTTGAAATGTGTTCTACTCAGGCCATTGTTTAAGCATTGCAATTGCCTTGTTTTTATTTTTCCTCCTTGGAAGCAGTGCTTCATGGCCCCACCTAACAACAGGGTTATTACTGTCATTATAGATTTCAAAGGAGGGTTACAGGGGCAATGCGAAGAAAACAGTTTCCAATAAGTAATTTAACTTGTCTGCCTCCTTTGAAAAGCTGGACACTGGGGGGTATAAATCCAGGCAGAAGTTAAATCTGGTGCAGTAATATAAATGCAAAGAAATACACTAAACTACTTCCAGAAGCCCTCTTTTCATGACATCTCACAGCTTATTATGCTTCTCTCTTTGCAACATTTATCTTGTGGTTGACAAAGCTGCTTGTTTTGCTAAAGTTGCTGATAAAAAAAAGCAGAAAATGGGCAAAGGCTTTTTAGATAACATGGAGGCAAGAACAGACCTTCAACTTAGACCAGACATTCCCAACCTTCGGCTCTCCAGGTGTTTTGGACCACAGTTCCCATCATCCTTGACCACTGGTCCTGTTAGCTAGGGATCATGGGAGTTGTAGGCCAAGACATCTAGAGGGCCGCAGGTTGGGGATGCCTGACTTAGACTATTGAAAGGAGCTAGGCATTATTGGTTTTAGAATAAGAAAAAGCCCTGCTGATCAGACAACCAGATGCTTACAGGAAGCTCCCAAACAGAACAGGAGTGCAGTGTCTCCCGCAACTGGTATTCAGAGGCATATTGCCAAGTTGGCAGTAAAAATGAAGCCTAATTTAGAACTGCAGAAACAGAACTATAGATCTGGGCAGGGCAATCTGCCAAGCGGGTTGAAGGTTGGAGAACTGATGACAGAGAACCCAAGTTTTCACCAGGCTTCTCGGTGGATGAGAGAGAGGGGTTGGCCTCCGTTTTAGTTTCAGCACCTGCTGAGGAAGCAATAGTTCTGCCTTCTCGCAGGACGTTTGGCAGAGGGCAGTGAAATAGTTGGCGCAATAGTCACAGTCTGTTGCTTCCTGCAAACTCCATCACCACGCCTCTCAAGCAGCCAACTGTGTCTTCGTCATTTCAGGTAACGAAACACGAGCGGCAGATGATGAAGCCCCTGTATGACAGATACCGCTTAGTCAAGCAGATCCTCTCGAGAGCCAACAGCATCCCTATCATCGTGAGTATAAACCTTTTCTGCATGGATAGCTTGAGTGGACCTTGTCTCATTGCTGGCAGCGAGAGAGGGAGAATCCTATCTTTGTGCACCCCATTGGACATAATGTCTCAGTTGCAGCCATTTTCCCCTGTATGGTAAACTGCTGGATGAGCATGTGCATAGGAAGAGTAAAGAGGGCCGGCCCTAGCATTAGGTAAACTGAGTTAACTGCTTCAGGTGGTGGAACCAGAAAGGCAGAATTGGAGTCCCCCTTCCTGCCTGGCCACTTGCTTCCACTGGCCTGCTGTGCCTTTTCTGGCCGTTCAGCAAGGCTTTCCATCTCCTCATAGGTGTCAACTTTCCCCTTTTCTTGCAAGGAATCCTATTCGGAATAAGGGAATTTACCTTTAAAAAAGGGAAACGTTGACAACTATGCTCCTCTGCCCTTGCCTCATTCTGGATGGCGCAGCTTTGAAGAGGCTAAAAACAGTGCTGAGAATTAGGGGGCTATTTTCGAAGTTGCTGTAGGTTTAAACTCCCTTTCCCCCCCCCCCCCCGGCCAATCCCCAATTTTGGGCACCAGTTAAGAGTTGCAGCAATGCCACAGCCAGAATGCTTCATTCTGATGAAGAACCTTGGGCTGTCCTAGATGGAGGAAGGAGGTGGAAAGCCATGCCAGCACTGCTGGCACTAAAACAGCAGCAAAACAACAAGAAGAAAGTAAAGGCGGGGGAGGAGACCTTTCAGGCAGCACAGTCTCTTGTGCCAGTCTTGGGAGTAAAGTACTTCTGCATGGGGAGAGCTGTTGCTGCTGAATCAGTCTCAGAGGCCTTGGGGAGAAGGTCCTCAAGATGGAGGCAGCGTTTCACAAAGAGATCTTAACACTACTAGCATTGCACCTGTGGACCACATGGGATGCTACAGTCTGCACTAAAGCCCTCTCTAGTGTGGGTTTCTTGCGCCATGCCAGTGAGTAGTAAGAAGAGCAGTTCAAGCTCTTCTCAGGATGCAGACACCTGAGATTTGGGTGTGCTGAATGAGCATGACCCCTGGGGTCTAAAATCTCAGGCCCCAATATCAGTGGAATTCCTTGTCTATAAAGAAGCAGGCAGTTCACCCCACACATTTACCCCCTCGATTTGCGATCAGCAACTGTAGACTTAAGACTTCTGGCAGTTCACAAGGGAGACTGGGCCAGGGACTTGGCTTACGTTTCTTTGAGGGAACCAGCATCCCTGCCTAGTTGGCCGTCCTTGAGACTCCTTTGGCTGAAGGGAGGGAGCAATTAGACATCCTGTTTCTTCTGACCCGTGGAGGAGAAAGTACAGCAGACAGCTACAGTTTCCTCCACAAACACAGTTGTGCTAGCAGAGGAAGAGAGAAAGATCCCACTTGAATAGAGGTTGGGGCATCTCTCTTTCTCCCCCCACCACCCCCAACTCAGAGACACATATGTTAATTTTGCATTACAATCTGTACAGACTTCCAGAGAGTCAACCGCTTTGGCACTTTAAAAAAAATACCATAGTACAAAAAGTAGATTGCAAATTGACTTTTCAGCTGATACAAAATTCCACATTAAAAAAAGAGAAATGGAACCCAAAATTCTATGATTAGGGGAAGAAAATTGACGCCTCAGGGACATTCTGGGGAATAGCATTTTTTCTGGGTTGCAGCATTGACTTGAATCCTAAGATAACTTAAGGAAATTAACAGGCGAGAAGTTTCCCATCGCCTTCTTCCCACTGCAATGGCCTGTTCCTCCCAAAAAGCCTCTCTGAGTGAGTCAGGGGTCATCTGGGATGGGAATGGGGGGCGGTAGAGACGACCAGACAGGAAACTTGTTTTTTGTAAACTTCTTTAAGTTAGCATGCCTCTGACCCAAGCTTTGATTTTTAAAATTTTATTTATTTATTTATTTGAAAGAGGAAGTTGGCACAGTTTGAGATTATTTGTTCCATGTTTTGTCAAGCGGGGGGTGGGCAGTAGTTGTAGGAGGGGGAGCTGCCACATTCTCCTGACTGCAGGGCTTAATTGTTGAGGAACACATTTGAAGTTTGCCTTTGTGACCATGAGGACCAGCCAGAGACCTGATTTCAGAGCAAGAAAAAGGGAGAAAATGTGCCAGTTTCCACAGTGGGTTATTGCATCTCTTGAGTGCACTGTGAGTGCTGCGTACCAGGCCTTCTGGCCATTCAGCCAGTGCAAACAAGAGATACTTTCCTCTTACTTTCTGCCTCTTTATTTTCATGAATGAGAGTTTATTTTTACTAGTTTGCTGCTGCCCCCTCCCAGCCTTCGCCTTGGCAGGGGAATAAAAGTTGTCTATTCAAATGAATGGATGGGATGCCATTTGGGTTATTGGGCGTTGTCACATTTACCCTGATAAGCGCATGCTTCTTCTGGGCCCAGGACACCACCCAGCAAAAGATTTCTCTTCTGCAGGTCCCCTTGAAAGCAAGAGGAATTGCACAAATGCTGTCTTCAGTCCCATTAATTTCAGCAAGCACTTAAGCAAGGGAAAGCTCTCTGAGGGGTTGTTTTGATTCCATATGCATGGAATCAATGTCATATTTCATTTGATCCATGACAAGCATCTGGGTATCCAGTCCTCTGCAGTCTGGATCTCCATCTCGCTCACAACCATACAGTTCCATTTGAGCATGTCTGAATAAGGCAGCCCCTGATTGTGCATCAAAACTGCCTCTTGCACCAGAGCCTTTTTGTTGAGGCTCATTTGCTTAGCCTTGGGGGTATACTGCAGCCATCTTTCTGCATCTAAAAGCATAATAGGTAAGGCAGTCACTAGACAGTGTTTCCATATTGCGTGGAAGGATGATGATGATAATAATAATAATAATAATAATAATAATAATAATAATAATAATAATAATAATAGTTGTTAGATTCGACCCTGACACTTCTTAATGAAATTCATTATTGGGGAGAATTTTAACGGTTTTAATCCAGAAATGAATGAGGAATGGGAGAGATGGTGGAGGAAGGGGTCATTATGTAACCTGCTTATTAACGCCTGTCACAGGGTTCCCCCTCCAGCAAGCGGAGAAGCCCTTTGCTGCAGCCAATTATCGAGGGTGAAACTGCTTCCTTCTTCAAGGAGATAAAGGTGAAAAAAACCTCCCACTGCTAACTCATTTGCTCAGCCTGCATCACTTCCCTTCTCCCACAATGAAAGTGATAGACACCCCTCTCTTTCTTTCTTTCTTTCTTTCTTTCTTTCTTTCTTTCTTTCTTTCTTTCTTTCTTTCTTTCTTTCTTTCTTTCTTTCTCTCTCTCTCTCTCTCTCTCTCTCTCTCTCTCTCTCTCTCTCTCTCTCTCTCTCCCCCCATAATTGCTGGTTCTTCTGTCATGTCTCCAGGAAACAAAATCAGTAGCTGCTTTTGTCTGGCTTCCTTTGTCCACGTTCTCCCTGCCTCTGTTACAACTGGCCCTTCAGTTCCTCCTCTTTTGCCTCCCTTTTGATTTGCAAAATGCGCAATTTATTCCTTGCACCCTTGCCGCCTTCCCCTTCCTAAGATGCTGTTTTTGCAATTTTTACTGCTTAGCTTTCTTTGGCTCATATGCTGGGCCTTGGCCCAGATCTACAGCCGCGGCAGAATAAGGTGGTAGAGTTCTGAGGGGGCAAGAATAGACTGTACCACTTCAGACTGCAGGTTGAGGGATCTCTCTCCTGAATGTCTCCACTTGAATAGAGTTCTGCGAGCTTTCTGCTCCAGAGAGGGTTGCTTCCTTTTTACTTAGGAAAATGTTTTTGAAAACGTGATCACCTCCCCTGCCACACACAAATCCTGTAGTCTGGACTGAAACAATCCATTCTGCCACCACATTTTGCCCAAATCTGCCCTAGGTTGGGCTTGAGCAAACCTAAGGCTTCTCTGCCACACTTCATACTTACTTGAATTGTGTCTCCTCATGTGACACCCCCATGATGTAATAATAATAATAATAATAATTATACCCCTTCCATTTGCCACTCTGGGCTGCTTCCAACAAAATATTAAAATACAGTAATGCATCAGACATTAAAAGCTTCCCTAAATGTTCTCAGTAACGGTACCTTTGTGACGGAGAGCAGCCTTCCCCCAGCTAGCACTGATGGGAGCTGTGGTCCAAATAACCAGCATTTGTATATTCTTTAGAGGCAGAGCCTGATCTTACTGGAACAAATCCTAAGCACTTAACGTGGGCTGGAGGAATCCTTCAGGAATGCACTAAAGGTGTTTGTCTGCATCGCCTCTTCCAGGACCACCAGCCCCTACCCCTTCTTTTTCAGTTCCCAGATATGAAATATTTGAAGATTGAACATGAATGTTTAATACCAGGTTCCATTGACTCAAAGCATGGGCAGCTACCCACCCCCCTAAATCAAGTAAATCAATAAGAAGACTTAACTAACTGAGGTTCTGCCCCTTCAACATAAAGCCTGCTCCACTAACATAAATCCTGACTACACACCCATGTCTCGGAGTGATGGCGGCTTTTTTGGTTCTGCCAAATCCCAGTTGGCAAAGCCCCCTTTGCACTTTCCTTGGATGAGAGCAAAGCCCTTGGCAGCATTTGCTCTGGGAGCGCTGCAATTAGAGGAGAATCTGAGCTCTCCCACCAGCCCTTGGAGCCGGCTCACAGTGGCAGCCTCCGTCACTGGCTTCAAGCGTTCAAGCCACTCAAGATGAAGCGGTAACCTGTCCAAAGTTAGAAATGTGAACTTCCACAGCAACCCCCCCCCCAAAAAAAAATTAGTTAAGCTGTTCAACTTAACAAGGCAGAATAACCAGGCGTTCTGTTTCCTTGCTGCAATGCAGGGATAGGAATGGGTTTTGGCAGCTCGACCACAACACAACCCAGCAACTCCTGAGGTTCTTCCCATTCTCCATCACCCCTTGACCATGTGTGGGGAGAGAGCCCCACCAACACCTCACTCCAGAGGCAGAACTTGAAGGAAGCTTGTGAATCGTGCTAGGAGAACCCCTAAGTCAGGCACAGGCACAAACTCCGGCCCTCCAGATGTTTTGGGACTACAATTCCCATCATCCCTAGCTAACAGGACCAGTGGTCAGGGATGATGGTCCCAAACATCTGGAGGGCCGGAGTTTGCCTATGCCTGCTCTAAGTCATTATATGCCAGGTGTTATCCAATTGTTGTTAGAATACCTCTCCCATCAGTCCCAGGGATGATGGGAGTCCAACAATACTTGGGAAGGTCCCCAGGTCCCCAACCCTGCTCTAAACCAAGGGGGGAAAGTTAACATCCTTTTGGTTCCCTTCTTCTCCTGCATTTACCTTGCCCTGACATCATTCTAGGAGCTTGTGGAGACTTCTTTAACAAGCTGAGGCTTCCATTACTTAAGCTTTGCCTGCCTTAGAATATACAGAAGTCTTGGAAGTGGTCTCCATGCAGCAGCCATTAACACATCCACCAGCTGCATATTAACACTTGGCAAGGGGCCTTGGGCCTGATCCGGCAGGGATCTTCTCGCAATCTGGTGCTACAGACTGCTTCTTTGTGTGTTTGGAATGTGGCCACATTGCTTCTGGGAATGCGGCCAGTAAAGATAGCACAGGCAATGGTAATAATTGGTCCCGAAATGTCTCTGCAGGAGGAAGACGACGGTTCTGAAGAAGACAGCAACACGAAACCAGATTTCACGGTCACCATAAAGCCGGACTTCAACGTGAGAAGTTTCTTGGACCATCTAGAAGATGATGGCGACGGCTTTGTTTCTCCGGTGGATGATAGGATCTCTTCAAAAAGCAGCCAAGATATGGGGCTGTCAAATCTTCATGCTGCCTCCATGTATGTCAGGTTTTTGGCTGTCAGATTCATGTTCTGCATACTGTGTGTTTGGGCTAAGGTGGTAACTAAAATTAGGAAAGGGATCTATAATATATAATTGTTACTTATACTTTCTTAACAATGGGAGCTGAACTGTGATAATCATCATCTGTCACGTGGCGGTTATCGCTTAAGGTTGTTTTGTTTTGTTTAGCTTTCTGCAGTATTTTTGTGTCTCTGTTTGGGTGTCCGCTTTTGTTTTGATTTTCTTTTTTCTTAAATTACATAGGCCAGAACTTGTAGAACAGCTCCAGGAAGTCAGGGAGGAGAAGAAGAGAATCAGGAAAAAACTGAGAGATTTTGAGGACAATTTCTTCCGGCAAAATGGAAGGTAACTTTATTTCTCTTTTTTTATCCCCAATCCTTCACTTTGCCACATCAGAACCTTTGTTTTATTTACCATCATATTCAAGAAATGAGCATTTACTTATCCTTTACAATGCAAGGCACTTTGCTTGCATCTTTACCACAGGAGTGAGCAACCCATAACCTTCTAGATGTTGCTGGTTTAACTTCCCATCTTCCCTGGCCATTGGCCATGCCAGCCTTGATAGACGAGAGTTTGAATCCAGCATCCTCTGCAAGGGGATTTTTATTCATGTATATGTGGTACCCCCAGGGGATCTCTTTTGGCAAAACTGCCTTGGAAGCCAAAGAGGCACAAGCTGCCTCATTCAGAATTTACTTCCTGATCTGGGTTGAGCATAAGAGGAAACCAAGAACAGCATTGGTGGGACCGCCAATCCCACCTTCTCATGTTCACCCTTTGAAAACTCTTATCCTTCACAAATGTCACAAGCCTATCGAAACATATGTGCAGATTTAATGTAAGTGCACAAGTTTTGTTTCTGAGAGAACGTGTGTGAATCTGAGAATTGTTTCCAGAGGCAACGTGAAGCTTCTATTCCGGCCCTGGAATGAAAACAAGCTCTGCCATTCCATTTTCATGTCACAACAGGCATTGTGGTTCACAAGAGCCCACTATGAAGTCTAGAAATTTTCTTTTTAAAAATAGTAGCCAAGCTTCTCTGTTTTCCTACAGGGAACCAACATCATTCATGTAAGGAATATGTCCTGTCCGCTTTCTTTCCTTCCTGTAGAAAGTTGTTCGTTTGTTTGGTTTGTTTAATATGTATGCCACCCTTCATCCATAGATCTCAGGGTGGTTCGCAACATAAAAATACAATATAAAAAACAAAAATGCATGATTAAAACAAACAGAGGTGGGGCCACAGGCCTATAACCCCTCTCCCCCAGTAAATCAGTCCCTCCGATTACAACTTTGGCCTGTTGGTCAAAGCAGAGCTTTCCCTCCACCTTTTACTCATCCTGGTACAGTGGTACCTCTGGATGTGAATGGGATCCGTTCCGGAGCCCCGTTCACATCCAAAAGCGAACGCAACCTGCGTCTACGCAATTCACTCCTTCTGAGCATGCGCGTGGTGTCATTTTGACCGTCTGCGCATGCGCGAGCAGCGAAACCCGGAAGTAACGCACTCCGTTACTTCCGGGTCGCCGCAGTGTGCAGCCCGAAAATATTTATCCCAAAGCTACTTCAACCCGAGGTATGACTTCCGTTCATCACCTCACCCTGGCATTTTCCTTACATGTTAACTTTTGGTTTTAGCAGATGCTTGTCTGAAGCATTTCCACCCCACCAATCTGGATTGGCAAGGCACACTTTTTTTCCCTTTTTCTTTTTGAGGCACCTCAATTTGTGTCAGGATTTGGGTACCTCATGCAGCACATAAACTATGGAACTCCCTCCCACAGGAGGCAGCAAGAGGCTGCCGACTTGGGAAGGCTTTAAAAGAGAACCGGGCAAATTCATGTAGGCCAAGGCTATCAGCGGCTCCTTAGCTGCAATGGCTATTTTCTGCCTCCGCTGCTAGAGGCGTTATGCCTCTGAATACCAGGTGCTGGGAATTGCATGGTGGTGTTGTGCTCGCGGGCTCCCCGTGGACACCTGTTCAGCGACCATGAGAGCAGGATCCTGGATGGGCCCATTGTCTGAAGGAGAAACGTCTTCTGAAAAAGCCTTCCCTTCTGCTTTCTTGCAGGAACGTTCAGAAAGAGGACCGCACTCCTATGGCGGAAGAATACAACGAATACAAACAGGTTAAGGCCAAGCTGAGGCTGCTGGAGGTCCTCATCAGCAAGAGAGACATTGGCTCCAAGATCATGTAACAAAGGCGCGCTTGACCTTGCCGGTAGAGTTAAGAAGTTGGCCAAGCCAAAGGAAGGATTGCTTGAAGAACTCAGTAAGGCCCTTGCGCTGTGAGGGCCTTCTTAGCAGCAATCCCGGGGCTGTGTCTGACAAGGAGGAGACCCCTGCATCTTTTCTTCAGACTTGGGGGGGCCTCTCCTGCCTCCGAGCTGGTTCACCCAAGCCAGCGGGAGGGGGCTGAGGTGGGTGATCCATTCAAAAGACTCGCCACCCACCCCACAAGGAAGGGTCCGTCTGCTTTGATCAGCCTGCGACTTGTGAAACGCTTAGACTCACGAGAGCCTGATTTTATGCCTTCTCCTGAGTGTCAACGAGAGAGAGGTGAACTAGTTTGAGTTATCATGAATCGCCAAATAATTGTCTGTAATTGTCAGGCCAATAAAGCACCCAGGTCTGTTCTAATGCGGAGGAGCTTGCATCCTGGGGTGATTTTGTGGCTTTGAAAGAAGAGGCGACACCTCCTCCTCGGGATCTCGTGCTCGAATGCAACCTCAGCTTGTTGGGGCTGCGGCTTTTCTTTTCTTTTTAAGGTCGCCCTCAGTTGAATGTTTCGAATTGGTGGGAAAGCACTGTGTGCCACCCTTGGCCTTTTTTTTAGTGAGTGCAGAGAGACATTTTCTTATTCTCCTGCTTCCCCTCCCCACCCCAAAAATATTATTTCACACTGGCGCTTCTCTTCGAAAAGACGCAGAGAAGAAGAAGAGCTGAGAAAAATGGGAAACTTGGTAAAATCTGGTTTAGCAAGTTAGAGAGAGCCCTCAGAGTTGAGGCACAGATTGCAGCTCTAATCTCTCCCGTGCATAGGTGTTTGAATCTGGGCTGTGGATTCGAAACTGTGTCCTGAAAATCCTTGGGACCTTAATAGAGATTCCTCAATATGAAGGTCCGTAGCAGGCAGACAGGCATGCTACCCTGAAAGAATCGTGTCCCACATCATCCATTTTCTCCTGCAGTGGTGGTGCCACTCTATAATGCACTATTGGCTCAAGTGGAGTCCTGGTGAGATGCACCAAGTTTTTGCAGTGGTTCATTGCAGTTGTGCAGAGGTTTCTCAGCAGACAAATTGGATGCAGAAAGGGTTTCCCAGGGTTAGAAAGTGTGGGAAACCTCTGAGCAGCCTTTCCTTGCTGCTGCTTTTTAAGGACAGTGTTGGCTTATGCCAAGGAGCCCTTACAACTGTTTGTTCCCCCCGCCCTCCCGAAATCTTAATGGGATCCAATGATAATGAGGCGGCAACATTTTCTGTTGATGTTTTTGTAGCCGCACCTTGTTGAACGCGACTGTCTTGTTGCTGTACTTTCAAATAGCTTGTGTTAAAAATCATAGGTACAATGATGCACTTTAGAAAGACAGAGAAGAGTTTTATATTTTTTAAGAAAATCGAAAACCAATCGTAAGAAAGCGTAACCAAAACAGTACTTTAAAGAAAGAACAAATCTTTTGTCTACCTGACTTGTGTGTGTGTGTGTGTGTGTGTGTGTTTTATGCTGTTCTTTTAGTAAGGAAAAATAATGTCTAAAACTCAGCTTTAAGATTCGTCTAGAGAAGCAAGCAGCTAACAGGAATCAGCAGAAAACTTTCTAAGCACCAGCCCTGGAGCCTTTTTTTTTTTTAATGAGCACTTGATATAACGAACAGTGTCTGATCAGAGTTCATAGAAATGCTTCCTCTGCTCTGTTGAATCAAAAACCTGGTGACAAGCATACTAAAGCCCTATTAAATAAATGCCCCTCTGAATTGAATAGATTATCATAATCAAATAGATTATCATAATCAAAACTGAGGCAAACATAAATGTGGTTCCAGAGAAAACTTAACTTAACTCTGTGAACCTTATGGGAGTGGAAGGCTTTAGACTCGTTTTTAAAAGAGTCACCCATTTATGGCGTGTGGAAAACTGCTTTTGAGGGACATCCCCCAAACAGTTTGTACTATGGTTTGTGCAGCTGGGCAGAGGCTCAAAAGCAGCCAAAAATTACATGAAGCCAAGAGCGAACTGCTTTCATGAGACCTAAGCAGCTAGATTTTTTAAAACAAAAAATACGTGTGATGTGTCTATGTTAAGATCTTTTAGGGGGGGACGGGGATGACCGACTGACATAGTACAAATGAATGAGAGTGAAGCAAAGCGCATGTTTATATATTACAAAATGCTAATATAAATGAGGTCGAGATGTTTATTTTAAAAGCAAAATGAGAATGACACGTTAAATGAATCACTTAACAAATATAAATGCCTAGAATTTTTTTTATAAAAAAAGAAGGAAAACTTGTAATTTGTTCATGGGTTTACACTTGAACAGTCGAATCGTTTAGCTTTTTTATACATTGAAATAAATGTGGAGCAATGAACACATCTTCTCCTAATCATTTTGTTAGGCTTCCAGGTTTGTGTATGTTATATATGTGCATCTATTCGTGGCCCGAATTGCTTTTCCCCCCATCACCAAAATGAAAGCACACGTGGACTCGAGAGAGCAAAAACTGTGTGGGCTAGTGGTTTCTTCTCATCCCGACTCGCTGGCACAAGATGGAAATTCAGGCCTGGCATAGAAGCCAGCTTGCTGTGAGGAGGCGTCCTGGGGTCAGATCACCTAGTGGTTTGAGAGCAAGAACTTGCCACAGATTCCTGAAGCTCTCACACTCCTTCCCGCCGTCTCCTTGCCTTTAGAAGAGAACCAGATGCTTATATGAAACAGGATCCTCCCCAACAATTGAAGAATACACCTTTTCCAAAGAGGTTCCCAGGGATGGGGAGAACCAGCAGGATCTTGTAATCAAAACTGCCTGTGGTGAGAGGAGCAGGTAGAAATGGTGAAGGCCTGATCCTGATCTTTCCTTGGGACTAGCCATTAGAGGCTGTGGGGGTAGAAGAAATACCAGGATCTCAGCAGTGAGCGGACAGAGCTTTCCTACTCCTAGTACA
This sequence comes from Podarcis melisellensis, assembly GCF_964234715.1. Lineage (NCBI taxonomy): Eukaryota > Metazoa > Chordata > Lepidosauria > Squamata > Lacertidae > Podarcis > Podarcis melisellensis. The sequence continues at coordinate 15,587,156 of NC_138541.1, read as the reverse complement.
GGAATTCCTGGATCACTTTCTTTGCAGCTGTCCATCAAGCCTTTGGATACTTCCAGCCTAGCAATTTATCCTGTATGTGGGGTTTTGCTAGGGGAAATTTGCAGCATGCTGAGTTGCCCTCTTGGGCTTTTGCCATTCGATTTGTCTGTGGATACAGTGGAAGGGAAGGAAGAGGGGGTGAAACTGCCGGTGGTGTGACTGCAATCAATGCAGCAGGTACCGAGGGAATCTTAATTCAGGGTTGGCTCTCGTGAGGACTTCGCCATACAAAAGGGGATTATTTGCTCATTTGGATGCTGTTTTAATCTCCATTAGCATTACTTTTAAGCAACCTTTCCCCACTTACCATTTTAATTCCTTCTGTAGTTAGCTGCGTATTATTTCACTTAAGAGAGCAGATTCAAACAGGCAGGCAGGTGTGTACTCCAGTCCTCCACGCACCTGTTTCTCCTCAAAATGAATGAACCTGAGTGACTGCATGTTTGAATGGAGGATCTGCATACAGAGCATCATCTCCCTGCCTTTTTTCTGAGGCTTAAGCTTTCATATTTTTCCCCATATGAATGCACAGGTACCCTCTCCAAATTACTTCCCAGGTTTCTCGGAGGGACAGCTAAACTGGTATAAAATTGTTGTAGTCTAGAAATCCTACCTCCAGTCTCTACTAGGGCTGAGCAGAAGGTAGTTCCATGATTGAGTGGTCGATTTCTAGGTGATTTGCCATCGATGGGTAAGGGTTTCTGCCTCCGTTGTTTTAACAATACCAAAAACAGCTTTCCCCCAGCTAATTGGACTGTTGAAATAAAGGACTGTGAGCTCAGTTCAGTTATAATACCGATTACAAATTCCTGTGCTTAGGATGTGCTCAGAGGGACTTTCCTTCGAATGGTATGTATTTTGCACCTGGCTCTCGCTAGCAGATCTTTTGAACTCTAGCAAAAGATAAAGTAGACCTGACAAAACCTAAAATCTGTCCACACCCTTGTAACAAATTGCAGTGAAAAAATTGTCCTTGCTGTTTCCATTAAAGTTTTAACAAATTGATTCTGCCCCACTCAGTAAACAGAAATCATGAGAGTTGGGAACAAAAATGCCACAAACAGAAATTCTGCTGCTGCTTTTTCTCCTACACGACACTTTTGAGAAAATTTGATTCCCTCCGTACTTGAAATTGATGAATGCTTTATATCCTTTGTACAGCTCCTCTCGAGGCAACTTTGCTAACAGCTGTCCTGCAGGTACTATGGATTCTCTGAAATATCCCCAATGCCAAAAGAAACTGAACAGAGGAGACTTGCAAACTTCTTTGAATCTCCTGTGGAGAGGGGTATAGCCAAACCTTTTACAGTGGCAAGAAAATTGTGTTCCAGCTCTCTAACAACTCTGCAGCACTGCTGGGTGTCAAGGTTGCTTAAAAGCATATATTCCCAAGTATTATCTGTGCCTGTTCTCAGCCCTCTGTGGACATTTGCATGCACTGACAATCCCATGTTCTTATTTTGTGCATCTATGTAGTGAAGGTCCTAGTTATGATATAGGTGTCAGGCACAATCCCAGGGACGTCCTCTGCATGAGCTTCATTGAAATAGGAGGACAGCACACACAGATGACTTCAAACCTTTTTTGAGTTTCATGTACTGATTACAGCTGGAAAGCTGAAAACAAAGCCAATCATACCATGCAGCTGTAATAAATGCCTTTGTCAGACTTCAGTCTAGGTTTCAAGAGCAACCACCCAACTTAATCCTGTTCATGATCTGCTTGATGCACCTGACGAAATCTTGTGCGCTCTGTTCTGTGTTTACAATCATTACTTAAAGTCAGCAAAATTCAATCAAAACACTGGTGGGGGTTTTTTTGTTGGTTTTTTAAAAATGTAAACCTGTAGACATATATATATGTACTTTTTTCATACAGGGTTGTATTTTGTATGAAACAGAAAAAATAAAACCTATTTTTGACTGCAACAGCCTCCATCACTCTTGCTAACAGGGTGGCAATGCTCCCAGTTTTTCTCTTGAAGTTTAACAGTAGGTAACAGTGGGACATGGGTGGCGCTGTGGGTTAAACCACAGGGCCTAGGACTTGCTGATCAGAAGGTTGCCGGTTCGAATCCCCGCGACGGGGTGAGCTCCCGTTGCTCAGTCCCTGCTCCTGCCAACCTAGCAGTTTGAAAGCACATCAAAGTGCAAGTAGATAAATAGGTACCGCTCCGGCGGGAAGGTAAACGGCATTTCTGTGCGCTGCTCTGGTTCGCCAGAAGCGGCTTAGTCATGCTGGCCACATGACCCGGAAGCTGTATGCCGGCTCCCTCGGCCTATAAAGCGAGATGAGCACTGCAACCCCAGAGTCGGTCACAACTGGACCTAATGGTCAAGGGTCCCTTTACCTTTAACAGTGGCAATCCCACTGAAAGCAACTAGTTGTGTGACTAATCTTCGCTCCTAACTGCAACCATGTTGCTTTATGGCTTAGGCTTCTATAATGAAGCAAAGCCCCCAACCAGTTTCCATTCCAGGGGTAGCCAACAGAGAGCCCACCAGGCATTATACTACAATTCTTGCCTTCCCTGACTCGGGCTGGTGGGAGTTGTAGACCAACAACATCTGGAGAGGGTTATGTTGCAGAAGATGGTGTTAATAAAAGAGAAGCAATATTGTGTAACACCATCGACTAGTTACTTATCAGAAGCTATTGGTAAAGGTACTTTGTCAAGTCAGAAACATGACACTTGGCTAAGTCTAGCCACCCAATCATCCTATTCATTTTTCTTGGCCTTGTTTGTGCTTGCAAGTTTTAAAGAAGATTTAAAAGGCTGCCTAGATCTGGATTGCAGTCATCCAGATTTAACATGAGATGGCAGCAACTTATTCAAGACGTCCTTCAGCTGTTCTAACTAGCACAAATGGTGCAAGCATGCAGTTTGTTACTGCTGCCGATAGGTTTCACATGAGAGGCATGTTCTTTTGTTGGTTCTCAACCTCTGCGAGAGAAAAAGTGGTCCCTGCTTTGCAGACAGAAGGTTCCAGTTCTGTACATCTCCAATTAAATGGATTGAAGCCAACTGTATTGGAGCGGGGAATCTCTGCCGAGTCGCCGGAGAACCACCAGTAACCAAAGTCCATATTGTGCCAAATGGACCAGTTAATGCTGAGTAACAAAACAAGGCAAGGGAACAAAACCTTGAAAACAGCTGGGTTTATTAAAGCCCCACACATTGGAAAAATACCCTTTTCCTACTCCTGAGACAACCTCCTAGAACCAGGCCATTGAAGACAAGCTGCAAAATTAAATCTGCAAAGCTGTATCTGATGAGAAGTATTTCATCATGCAGATGGTTGCCTTTGATTTAAAAACCTCTGGCAGCTTCTAATTAATCCCAAGGTTTTCTTAATCCTAGAACAAACAAGTGGTGCCAGATCTCTGTGACATTCCTGTGCTCCCCCGCAGGAAAGTAGCACATTGGCATCCGGATTAAATTTTATGTCAAGAACTTAAAATTGACAGAGGAGAAGTGAGAACGCCCTTTGCTAAAATGATGGATGTCTCTTTTGGTATATGTGGGTATGAACAACATAAAAAAGCTGCTTTATAATAGGTCAAATAATTTGTCCAGCTCGGAATTCTCTACCTTCTCTCAGCAGTAGCTCTCCACAGATCCCAGAAACTGCTCCCTGGCCCTTTTTAATTGGAATGTTGCGGATCCTGAGAGTTTCTACATGAAAAGGAGATGCTCTTCCAACAAGCTATAGTCCCTCCCTGAACATTTTGGAAGTTCTGCCTCTCCTCACTCTCTGCTTCTAAAGGCAAACACAAAAAATAGTGGATTGGTACAAGTGGGCGCGGGTGGCGCTGTGGGTTAAACCACAGAGCCTAGGACTTGCTGATCAGAAGGTCGGCGGTTCGAATCCCTGCGACGGGGTGAGCTCCCGTTGCTCGGTCCCTGCTCCTGCCAACCTAGCAGTTCGAAAGCACGTCAAAGTGAAAGTAGATAAATAGGTACCACTCTGGCGGAAAGCTAAACAGTGTTTCCGTGAGCTGCTCTGGTTCGCCAGAAGTGGCTTAATCATGCTGGCCACATGACCCGGAAGCTGTACGCCAGCTCCCTCAGCCAATAAAGCGAGATGAGCGCTACAACCCCAGAGTCGGTCACGACTGGACCTAATGGTCACAGGTCCCTTTACCTTTACCTTACAAGACCTAATGTATATAAAAACACTTAACTGACCACCACTATCAAATCCTCGCTCATTACAGCTGCAAAAAAGGAGTGTATTTTCCAGCCCATATTTTGAAGCCATGCTCATGGGTGAGAGGGGATCCTATTAGGATTTGGATAAACATAATTTGGGTACTTTTCAGTCCCACATCATTTACTAGACAGTAGCAATATCATTTGTGGGCAAACCTAACGAGCTTTTGTCTTGGTGGGTTAGAAGCCTCACCTGTTCATTTTGGCATGTTTTTTGTAGAGGTGTTTTTATATATATATATATATATATATATATATATATATATATATATATATATATATATGCTTTCGTAGATTTTCACGGGTACAGGAATGCAGGTTTTGGTGTCCTCGGGTGTCTTCCCGTGTAAAAGTTGGGGTGTCTAGGCGACGTTTCGACGAGGTCTCACTCGTCATCTTCAGGCTGGTGCTTTCGGCTTCTTGTTCCAGTAACAAGAAGCCGAAAGCACCAGCCTGAAGATGACGAGTGAGACCTCGTCGAAACGTCGCCTAGACACCCCAACTTTTACACGGGAAGACACCCGAGGACACCAAAACCTGCATATATATATATATATATATATGCTTTAGAACTAGCATCTGTGTTTCAGGTGCACTGAAACTTTCCTGGAATAACACAGCAAACGGCACTAATGCTTTCTAAAGCGAGTCCCCTGCGCTGCTCTACAAATCATATCAGGAGGGGGTATTATGAGGAACAGCAGAAGGCGTTGCTTTTGCTGATATTGTGTTGTTTCCCAGCACTGGAATGTAAGCAGGAACAGAGTTCAACCTACACTGGAACTTCCCTTAATGCCAGCAAATTGCACGCTAGCTCTGGGATTAGTCGCACTAAAACCAGCTTTGGGAAATGGCCAGAAACCACGTGAGAAGTCACTTTCTGGTTGTTTACCCATTTTCAAACACACGCCCAACCGTTCATCAAGCTAGAAACATGAGGGCCTTTCAAGACAAACATGAATCTCCCCAGCTATCCAGTCCATGGTCCTCACACAAACTTTAATTGTGGATTGTTTTCGTTATGTATTTTGTATTTTTATGTTGTGAACCAGCCTGTAATCTTCAGATGAAGGGTGGGTATACAAATTTCATAAAGAACAATCAGTGCTATTTTTCTAGAAAAAGAGGTGCCTGAACTCACCACAAATACCTCCCTTGTTCTCTTAGAATGGCAATGGCGCCCACCTTGAGGTGCCGGAACTGAGTGCCGGTGAGTTCTGGCTGGGGGCGGGGGAGCCCTGATAACAAAAATAGTAATACAGTGGTACCTCGTGTTAAGAACTTAATTTGTTCTGGAGGTCTTAACCTGTAACTGTTCTTAACCTGAGGTACCACTTTAGCTAATGGGGACTCCCACTGCCGCCGCCCCGTGATTTTCTCATCCTGAAGCCAAGTTCTTAACCCGAGGTACTATTTCTGGGTTAGTGGAGTCTGTAACCTGAAGCGTCCGTAACCTGAGGTACCACTGTATTATTTATCTTCCCCTTATACTAGCAAACAGGATGGAAGAATGATTAGGAGAGAGGACATTAACAAGTCCCATTGCTTCTGTTATCGAAAGTTTGAACAGAGCGGGGAATAAAGCCATCTGATTTTGCCATAGGTTGTGAATAGTTCGGTGGATTTCAGGATTTCATAAATCGAAATGGCTATAGGCCTGAACCATCTTGTTGTTTCCAGGACCTCCCCCCCAAAGCTAGATGTTTATATGTCCATGTGGCTTGGGCCTATGTGCCATGAATGACTTTTACCTGCACATGCAAGTGTTGTAACATGGATCTATGGTAGATGCACAGGAATAGCTGTAAGCACTGGGTGGCTGTGATGTTAAGTCTTCATATGTCCAAGCCTTGTCCAATCCTGAGACTTTCTGGTTCAAGCACATCATTATAGATCATAGTTCTATAACCATCCAGTTGTACCATTCTGAAGCGGGGTCGAGAATTTCCTTTGTTCTTAGGTGAAAACACGCTTGAAGGAAACATTACATTTATTGCATAATACTGGGCTATGTACACACATAGAAAATAAACATCTGATAGAGCTGTATTTAACGCTGTAGTAGAAAGAGGCTGATTGGCTACCCAAGCAGCAAATCAGAGTGTTAATTCCTTTTCTTAAAATAAAATAAAAATCCCCTGATACCTTCACAGCTTTTTCATCACAAGGTGCAAAATACGGTTTCGATGCTATGATTAAGCAAAGGATAGACAAATACCAAGGCCCCAATCCAACCCAAGAAGACTGTGATTCAACGCCAAATTCGACATGGCATCCTATGGGGCACAATGCCACTTGGGACTGCCAACAGGGAGTGGAGGGTTGAATCCCCCCATTCCCTGCGGCCCAGCTGGCTTGGCCCATGTCAGCCGAGCAAAGTCAAAAGTCAAATCAAGTTTGGCACAGAGTCCCTATGATAACAGCCGAGTTGCAACTCACTCCACCGCTTCTCGCAGTACTTGAAGGGTCATAAACAACCAGCTTTAGCAGGGCCCAGGCCACCTTGTTATATAAATAAATCCATTCTCCAGGATCACAAGTTCAGATCAACAATGGACCTTGGAAGAGGAGAGTGCTCATCATGACATCTATGGTGGGTATGGGTTCTTCTGGGGTAGGGGGTCAAGAGGTAGGGGTCTAGAAACTGCTTCATCAGCTTCTCTGTGTGTCAGGGACCTGCATTTCTCTGTAGAAGACAAGAGATAGGAACATCCAGTTCAGAAATAAGGGACCTGTGGACCTCCAGATGTTGCCGGACTCACTGTTCCATCATCCCTGACCATTGGGCCAGGCAGGCTGGGGCAGATGGGAGTTGGAGTCCATCCAATATCTGGAGAGCCATGGACATCCCATTCCTGATGGGGCAGGATGGTGGCTGCTGCCCACCCTTGGGCTGAAGTTGGGAAAGGGCTTCTGTACTACCTTGCAAAAGAACCCCAAGTGCAGAGACAGTGGGGGGTGGGAAGGGAGACATGGGGTGTGTTTTGCAGAGGAATTGCTGTGAGAATCCCATCACTGAAATGGCGGGGGGTGGGGGACAGGGAATCATCACTCTGTTTCAAAACACACACACACAGCTGTTAAAAAACACCCAACAGCATAAAATATCAAATAATTCAGGTAGGCCACCTAGGTCTTCATGAGCATTGCTCATTCCCATCCCTCTACACGCAAGGCCCTGAAATTCTTCTGGTAACACAGAAGGCAGTAAAATTATTTACCCCTCCTCCCATTTTTTTGTAGACAATGGGAAACAGGGAGTAGAATACGTTAGGAAATTCAACTCATAAAACCTTCATTTCTGCCCAAACATTCACATACTAATCTTCTGTGTGTTAAATTATCCATTTCTTAGCTCCCCAGTACTGTTGAACACCCAAGGAGCACGCTTGTTTTTTACCACAGAAATTACCTGTGATTGGAGAGGTGATAGGGAACCCGTACGTGTGGAGACAAGGAAAGCTTTCACACAGGTTTATATTTCCAAACTGTGAAGAGACATCTCAAAATATTGAAGGTATTTTTAAACAGAGGACGGGCAAGGATGGGAAGAAAAAGGCAGCCAGTAGGACGAAAGAAGACGTGTCAACAGATTTTTGTTTTTGAAAAGTAGTAAAGTCAAAATCCTGAGGAACGTTGACCAGACTTCACTGGGGGGGGCGGGGTCCTTGATCCTATGCTCTTCCCTTCTCCCCGCACCCACTCTCCCTATCTCAAGGAGTATCTTTATCCCATTTCCCTTACAAAAATAAAAACAAGACAGTATTTCCTTTCTATACAAGAATTGTCTGTGTTGGGGGCGGCTTCCCCTCAGGCCAAGCTGAAGCCCTCATAGTGGTCGATGGCTTGAGTGAGTCTCGTGCTCAGGATTTCTTTGCTGCTATACTTGGGGAGGTCGAGGAGATTGTAGCAGGTGTGCGCCACTGGCAAATACTGCTCCCCGCTGGAGGTGGACTGGATCACGATGCGCAAACTCGACATGCCGTAGATGGGGATGCGGTCGCTGCCGGTCAGAAACACTGGAAGGGGGAACATAAAAGCATCAGCGGAGCCCTGAAGAGGCCATCCTGTTCTCCCAAGTGGCCAAACAGATGATATGAGACCTGAGGACAATAGCTTTTGAGGACCCACCAACTGGCATTCGAAGGCATCCTGGATCAGGCAGTGGAAGCTCACCCATCCCAAGCACATATCATTCTAGTTACAGGTAGGTAGCCGTGTTGGTCTACCGTAGTCGAAACAAAATAAAATAAAAAATAAAAACATTCCTTCCAGTAGCACCTTAGAGACCAACTAAGTTAGTTACTGGTATGAGATAAGGTCTAAGATATAAAATAAAGGTTCATAAATGTATCGGGCAAACACCTACATAAATATATAAACCACATGTCTGAAACAGTACAGGAAAACAGTCCTAAAGCCATTTTAACTCTTGCAGTGACCACAAATATTCCTCTGCAGTTTGGATGGCAATGGGAAAAGCCTCCCCATTGTCTCTGTGCTCACAAATCCTGCCTTAAAGGGCACATTTAGGCATGAATAGGGTGAGCCTGTGACCTGGACTCAGGAATTAAGTATTTATCATCACCAAAGAACGGTCAGGCTGTCCAGGAAAATCCTTTAACAGGTTTCCGGCCAGACAGGATTCTGCTGTAAACCGCCCCTTCTGTGATGTATGTATGATGTATTGGGGGGGGGTCCTTGAGCTACAGGGTGCAGTTCAAAAGTCTATACAGTATAAGGGCTTGCGCACCATTGTTATGGGTTCCTCCTCGCTCCTGTGTGTGGGGTGAGCACCCTGTTGCAACAGTTTAATAAAGATCAGGCTTACTAGCCGTTTTGCTTCTTAATATTCTCTGGTTGGCCTCTGTTGTTTTTCTTATAACAATTCCCTTTTAAAAATACCAACACTCTTCCCTCATCTCATTCTTTCTGCTTCCTGAACAAGTTAAGAAATCGATGAAAACTATTCTGTTTCAGTGGGCCTGTTCAGGCACAATATTTGGTGTTATCTGTCCTTAAATTTGTTTCTAATGTTTTCTGCTTTATTCTTTTAGAAATTTTAAATATGTGGAGTTTTTACTGTGTTGTTTGCTGCCATGGGCTCCTTTGGGAGAAGCAGCGGGATATAGATTTAAGTGTGACAACACCAATACAGGCAGCTCCAAACCTTGTTTTCCACATTCAACAAAAGCCACATGTTGAGTCTCCTCCTTGGCCACTTTGGATTGCCGACTGCAGAGAAAATTCCACGAACAAGGGAAGATTCCCCGCAGGAAGAGAGGGCCAGGATTAAAAGCTTCACCACAATGCAGAAGTGAGATCTGGACAGGAAGTTCCAATCTCAGCAGCTCACTCCGTTCACCACCGTGCCAGAGAACAGGTAAAGAGAAGGCTGCCACCTGGTGGAAGACATTCAGGTGTGTTTCATACAGTGGTACCACCGGTTGCAAACTTAATCTTTTCTGGAGGTCTGTACCGCTCGTAACATTAGGCGTGCTTTCCCTAATGGTGCCTCCTGCTGCTGCCGTGCCGCCGGAGCGCAGCTTCCGCTCGCAACAAGGGGCATTTACTTCCGGGTTAGCAGAGCGCGTAACCCACAGCATTCGTAAGGGGGACGGTGCGTAACACAAAGTACCATTGTATATATTAAGCTAGCAAGGACAAGTTATTGGCTTCGACTGTCGGAATCACTGCTCTGAAATCCAAGGGGAAACTGCCATCGCACTAAAGAAACAAAACTAATTACTTACAGAGAAACTTTTTCTTCTTTTCCAGAGAAAACTCGTGAAAGATCTCCCAGAACATTTGCACGGTTGGATGGGTAGCCGAGTAGTCCCCTTTGTAAACTGCGCTCTGTAAAAAAGGGTTCGTTTTAAGAACTCATGGTAAACCTGAAAGACCACCTGCCCCTGTACGGACCTGTAGGAACGCTTACATCATAGGGCAATAACTCCCAAATGGGCATTTTATGCTGCTGCCCCTTCTATGGAATGTCCTTTCCTCTGCCACGTGTAAAGCAGCAACTACCAATTGCTTCAGACGTCTTGTAAGGACTTTTAACTTTCTGTCCAGTCTTTCCCTGACCCATTAATATAGAACCCTGATTTATGTGTACAAGTCCCTTGAATTTCTGTTTAACTTGATGTTATATCATTTTATTGGTCTTAGGACATATTCTTGTTTTAATGGATATTGTGTTTTTGTATCGTGCATGGAGATTTTTAAAATATTAAGAAGCTTAGAGATGCTTTCAAATAAACGAACAATGTAATAACTTTCAAAGGCATATATATTTTGAACTTTGTAAAAGGACTCGGAAGGTTGCAAATGCTGAAACCGCATTCTCTAGCTTGGTCCAGGAGGGTTCTAAATATCTTCATAATTTAGTGATGCAGCAGATTGAATTCCAAAGCTGTTGGATGCTGATTCCCCTGATACAGCTCTTCACTCAGAGAGGATGTTGAACCATTTTGAACCAACATGCTCTTTTTAAGAACAGGACCTCTGCAGCTTTCCAGATGCTCCAGTAAGGCTGCAATCCCAAACATACCCACTAGGAAGTCGGCCCTATTGGACACAGTGGGACTTACTTCCATGTAAACACACACAGGATTGGGCTGGCAGTGGAAAAGGATGCACTGAGCACACTAAAATGCACTGAGCACAGCATATTGCAAAAAAACCCAACCAAAACCAAGCCTCGTTATTATTTTACTTCAAGAATCATTTGAGCAAGGGCTTTGCTTTCATGTTTGGTGTTTGGTGCTTTCTCCAACAAACTGAATCATTCAGCAAAATTCTCCCAAGTGTCAGACTAGGAACAAGGTGGTGCAGGTTCCTATCGCCTACTTAAGTCAGGAAGCTAACAGGTTGATATTTCAACCTCTCCTACCTCGCAGCGTGGTTGGGAGGATAAAATAGAAGGGAGAACCATGCACACTTTGGAGGACAGGTGAGGGGGAGAAATGGAGAAAACAGTAAATAATAAAGGGAAAGATGGGGGCATTCTTAGGTCTCACATCCTAGCCAGACAGATTCTCAGAAGGTAAGGATTAAGGTTTTGCTCAGGACAGTAGTGTGGTGGTCAGGTGGGACTGCTATGAGGAATTATGAAAAATGAAGCAAGCCATTGTGTCAGCAATGAAAGCATTGCTTTGACTGAGCTTGAGCCATTTGACATGATTTCTGATCAATCCAAGCCCCTGCATCTCTGCCCCATTTCTCTTGCCTGACAAGTCACGTACACAGACCAGTTGCTTCACCAGGCATCCTCAGTAAGTAAGATAAGGAGGTAGCTTTGATGTAGCTTTTGTGAATCGTTAGGTAGATTTTAAGGGCCAGGAAGAGAGTTTACAAGAAGGCGGTAAATGCCTGACTTTCCTTGCCGTCCTTCCTTTCCTGTTTACTGCCCGTTTATGACCTCCAGGGTTTGCTAAATGCATTCCTCCTTGATTCCTGTTTATTTAGCCTAAAACATGTATGCATGCTCAAAGTAGTTCTTTGTAGTTAAAAGGATTTCTCTGATCTACCTTTGTCCCCACGTGGCGATTTTTTGAAATGCTCATGGGAAATCTGATTGGTTCTTACAAACGCTGTGTAAGAGTTCTTTTGTTAATAAAAAAATGCCTGGACAAGGGAGTGGCTATTGACACTTCCTCCCAGAGTCTTGCTGGCCAAGCCTCGTGTCTATTTTATGAATCAGGGTCCAATCCTTCCTTTGCCTTCGGAACACAACAAGTAGCAGTTCTAGATTCACGAAGGGCAAAATGTACAGAAGGGTGTGCCTGCTTACCTCTTCCAGTTCCTTCCAGTTGTAGTTGCTGCTCCCGACGATCATGGCTCTCAGCTCGGTGGGCTGGAACATTTCTAGAACTTTACCCCCACACACCTTCAGGAAGCCCGTGGAGAAAGCCATGTACCACTCGTCTACCGAAAGGTTAAAGACGTAATTAACGTACGCGTCGACGAATTCCTCCCTGAGGGATTCAAAGAAAAAGCACTGGTCATTACAAAGAAGCAAACAGTGGCAGATAAGGGTGTTGTTGGCTGAAGCCACTGTCCACCCAGACAGAAAGGGATACCACTTCCAAAAGTTGTTTGGAAGATCACACGCGTTTCATAAAATGCATTTACATTGCAAAAGCACATTTACAATCTGCACTACTTCGGCACAGGATTTTAAAAATTAAAAACATAACAAATGCCTGCAGGATCAGGCTAGTTAGGCCCATCTAGTCCAGCACCCTCTTCCCACAGTGGTCAACTGCATGAACCAGCTGGGGGGGGGGGGAATTCCCCTGTTAAATGGTTTCTTTAAATGTAAAGGTTCATCATTGTTCCACCCGATGTGTATGTCTTTAAGGGGCCAGAGCAAGATAACGAGACCCAGCTTTACAGCTGTGAAACATAGCAGGTGCTGCTGAGTTGTACTGATTAAGCTGGGCTGGCAATTGGGTGTAGTATATAAAGAGCAGCACCTAGTTCTCCCATTACTCTGGGGGATGAGTTGGTGGTTGGGTCTGGTTTGTTGTTAATATTTTTAGTGTAAATGGAGTTTTTGTTTTTCTTATTAAAACCTTGTTTAAGTACTTTCTGAGTCCCTTTTTAATGCATGGTCTCCCCAGCAAGCTCTCTGCAGCGCTACCATACTGCAAATAGCCAACATCCCCTTCTCCTTCCATCATATTTTCAGACTCCAGAAAAAAAGAAACCTCAAACCAAGCTCTGGGTGATGTTTGCCTATGCAAATCTACGGCAAATATTATTGAACAAAATGTGCGGTGTTAATCTAAAAGACTTTGGATCCATTTTATTGTTTCGCGTTCCCCCCCTGGACCAAACCAAATGTCAGGAAATGAGGAAGGATGAAGAGCAGATGGCAGAACCTTTTCTACATTATTGCATTTTTTGTTCTCCCCCAACACAGTCTGGTTATTTTTTTTAAGCATGGTCCCTCGCGGCTCCTGCGCAACAGTACTTCTACCCCCTCCATCTTTTATTTTCTTAAGATTTCTATTCTCCCAATCGGAAGAGCCCAAGACAGAGTCCTCTTGCTGGGCTCATCCCAAAACAGCCGCTATGAAGGACCCTGTTGTGTCACTTGTGAAATTACCACAGAGAGCAACTTTAGGCATCAGACGGTAGGCACCTGTTATCTTTCTGCACTGGAATTTTGTCTCCGTCAGGGATGAGGTTCTTCTGCTCCGCCACTCCATAGCTTTCTCTGCACATCTGTTTGTTTGTTTTCCCAACCCAGAAAAAGACAACAAAACTGCTTCATTCTGTATCTCATCAACACAGCTTAAAACAATAAAAAAGGACATAAAATCCTATAACTGTAGAGTGGGAAGGGACCCATGGGGGAATCATCTAGTCCAGCGGTTCTCAACCTGTGGGTCCCCAGATGTTGTTGGACTACAACTCCCATCATCCCTGAGCTCTGGCCTTGCTAGCTAGGGGTGATGGGAGTTGTAGCTCAACAACATCTGGGGACCCACAGGTTGAGAAAGGCTGATCTAGTCCAATCCCCTGCAATGCAAGAATCTTTTGCCCAATTCAGGACTCGAACTCATGACCTTGAGATCAAGAGTCGCACGCTCTACCACTCTGAGAGCAATGTACAGTTTATATCTGACCACGTTTACACGCCCTTGGCATACCGCTGGATTGTAGCCAATGAGGCACAATCCAGATTAAAATCAAATGAGCTCAACTTCCATCGACATCAAAATGCAGCTAAACCTTCTCTGTGGTGTCCATTTCATGAACATGGATCTGAGCCAAGACGTACACCCTCAAAAATGGGTGTTCCTCTGACAGCATGGTGTAGCGGTTAGAGTGTCGAAAGAGGGCATGAGAGACCGTGGTTCAATTCCTTACTCGGCCATCAAGCTCACTGTGTGACCTTGGGCCAGTTGCTGTCTCTCAGCCTAATCAACCTAGCCTATTTCCCCCCCAAAAAGGTAAAAACCTTTTGGTCGACCTTATTAAAAAAAAAAGCTCAATCAACTTTTTCAGCTCACTTTAAAATACTGATTTCTTATTTTGGTGCTCCCCAGAATAGGACTCGTCTTATACATGGGGTCATGTTATACACGGGAAAATAAGGTAAACGCAAGAGACAGACAGGTAGATGGTCTTACCGTGAAATATAGGCAGAATGTCTCTTCAACATCATCCCCAGGGTAATCTAAGAGCTGTTGAAGACTCCTAGAAATAAGGTAAAGGAAACGTAAAGGCAGAAAGAGGTTAGGAGAGAAGAAAAAGTCTAAATCTGAGACACACCCTCTTCCTTGCCCTGCTATTAAGGATTTATGGTATCAAATTTTAGGATGAAATTGAGGAAAGTGGGCCAAAAAATACAATCTGATCCCAAAAAAAGTTACAGGAGAGAGTTTCAATTTGAATTATTTGTTCATTAACGGTTGCGAGAAAAATAAAACACTGCTGCATACTGGAATCTTCCACAGTTACGTTAAAACAGTGTAAAATATAGAGTATGTCAAATGCAGAATTCTTAACTGATGGATATATGATAAGAACTCAAAGAGCCACACCCAAACAGTTTCACGTTGTATAAGTATATAGATTATTTATAGCACGTAAAAATGGTAGGTTTCAGGAAGGCTTTCAACCTCACACATTATTTTCTGTTTTGTAAATATCATGCTTTGTATGACTTTGTTTTGCTTTTTATTCCAATGGGCATAATGAAAAATAAAAATTCTCATCCCCAAAAGGAACACAAATATCGGTTTGGGGCAACAGAACTCCAACACGAAATATTCTCATTGGAGAAGGATGAAAACATAGGTGTATTCTTTCTTCCAATGGTTTGCTTTTTCCCCTCATAACAGAGACACATCCTGCCTTCCATCCGCAACCCACAGGACTGCCCCAATTTTATTAAAGTGCCATTGCCAAATTCAATCTAGGCCAATTGCGAAGCGGACAGGAAGACATAATTCCAATACTTTCTACCTTCCTTCTGTGGGCGAAAGCTCCTTCAAGTCTTCCAAGCACGGCTTCACATTCAAGAGTTTCTTGTAGAGAGCCAATGGAAAGTGAAGATCCACAACAGTGAAGTTGTATATGGCCAGACCGCAGACGATGCCAATCAGGTGGAACCAATTGTGCTCTACAAAACACTTCGGACACACAAAGAAAAGGACTAGTTAGCAGGAGGAAAGCGTCAGCGAGGAGCTAGAAAGGTTTAGATCTGGAAAGCGGCTAACAATCCACACACACCACACCCAGGCTGTGAGTCTCCAAACTGCACCAAAGCCAGGGTGAATAAAAATAAGTGATTTTAAACATATATATATATATATATATATATATATCTCGTATTTTTCGCTCTATAACACGCACCCGACCATAACACGCACGTAGTTTTTAGAGGAGGAAAATCCGTAGGCATGCCACCCGTAGGCATTCCCTCCATAACACGCACAGACATTTCCCCTTACTTTTTAGGAGGAAAAAAGTGAGTGTTATGGTGCAAAAAATACGGTATATATATATATATATATATATGCAGGTTTTGGTGTCCTCGGGTGTCTTCCCGTGTAAAAGTTGGGGTGTCTAGGCGACGTTTCGACGAGGTCTCACTCGTCATCTTCAGGCTGGTGCTTTCGGCTTCTTGTTACTGGAACAGAGCAGGATCTCAGTGTTTGAGTTCCTATAAATACTGTTGAGGGGGTGTGGTGTATAGCCTCCAATGTTCTGGGCAGAGAGGAAGTTCCCAGGCTAGTGTGCCTTTTCTTCTTTTGTTCCTTAATTACTTGAGGGATATCTTGAGTGATTTCTTGAGTGATATCCTGAGTACCACTTAGGTGGGTCATTAGGTGTGGATTAGTTGCTAAAGTCTTGTGTCTTGACCTCTTGAACTTTGTGAAGAGTTTTTCTGAGAAGATGGCTGTACTGCACTTAGTTGTGCTCTGGCTTGGCTTCGTGTATAGGGGCGAGCTGTGGTTTTGTGGCCTGTGTCAGCCAGATCTGTGTAGGGATTGCAGGGGGGTGCAGCATCCGGAGGTGCCACCATGGTTTGGCTACTGGATGGTGTCTGTAATTTATCTGTGGAGAGGGTCTGGGTTTGGGTCTGGTGTGGTTGATTGGTGATGGCGTTCTGTGTGCCTCTGGATCTGGTGTCAGTTTTTGTGGGGAGGGCTAATTTCCAGATGTCTGGCAAGCAGGATGTGTCGTCACGCTTGTTCATGTTGTGAGGGTGTTTCTCTATCTCGATGGCTTCCATGATTATTCTCTTGTGGTGATGTTCCATGTTAAAGAGCAATTTGGAATCTGCAAAATTAATTTCGTGTCCTGTTTCTTTCATGTGTTGGAAAAGAGAGGAAGTTTTTTCTTCTTTTTTGACGGCATTCTTGTGTTCTGCGATACGTGCATTTATTCGTCTGTTTGTTTGTCCAATGTACGTGGCTGGGCAGACTTTGCAGGGTATTTCATAGACCCCTTGGTTTTCCAACTGGATTTTATCCTTGGGGTTTCTGAGGATATTGGCTATTTTTTGGTTGGTGCAAAAGGCTGTTTTGATATTGTGTTTATGGAGGATTTTGCTAATTTTATCTGTAGTGCCCTTGATATAAGGAAGGAGGGCCATGCCATTGTTTTCTTCTGTGTCTTGGTTTTTGGGGGGTGTTTCTTTTTGGATTAGCTTCGTAACCCTGTTTTGCTGGTATCCATTGGCAATTAACACATTTGAGAGATTCTGTAACTCAGTTGTCAAGTGGTCTTTGTCAGCCAGGCGTTTGGTTCTGGAGATGAGAGTCTTGGTTACGGAGTTTATTTGTGCAGGGTGGTGGTGTGATTGTGCATGTAAGTAGCGGTTGGTGTGTGTTTTTTTCCGGTAGATAGTGTGTCCTAGGGAGCCATCAGGTTTTTTGTACACCACACCCCCTCAACAGTATTTATAGGAACTCAAACACTGAGATCCTGCTCTGTTCCAGTAACAAGAAGCCGAAAGCACCAGCCTGAAGATGACGAGTGAGACCTCGTCGAAACGTCGCCTAGACACCCCAACTTTTACACGGGAAGACACCCGAGGACACCAAAACCTGCATTCCTGTACCCGTGAAAATCTACGAAAGCATATATATATATATATATATATATATATATATATATATATATATATATATATAAATCGGATTTTTAAAATAAAATGCTTTGGGAGTGAAAATCTTTCTAAAAATAGTTTTCTATTTAAGTTACATTATAGTCCAAAGGCTATTCATCAGGAAACAAGGATTTGTTTTAAGTTTTTCATGTGTGCTAAAACTCAGTCTAAGGTTTCTGTATTAAAAAAAAATCATTAACTGCATAAGTTAACAAACATGGATTCATATGCTATAATGTTATTGTTTTAGTTATATAAATTGTTACTATTGAAATGATTTTTTTCCTCCTTCCAATAAAGTGCAGCAGAAACGTTGTCCTAATATAAATTTAACTTATTAAACCTCACAATAATTTCATAATTATTTGTCCATGTATTGCTAATAGTATAACAAAATCAGTAATTTTTGATAGAACTGTAAAAACTACTCTGAAAATTTATTATTCCAAAAATGAAACCTTCATCTGGTTGTAAATATTAAGATTATACCAGAAAGAATGAGTCTTTCTGTAAAAAAATAATAATGATTTAAATCAAGTCTTATTGACTAGTGATTTAAATCAAGTCTTACTGACTACTGATTTAAATTGATTTGATTTAAATCAAATCCACCCTGCACCAAGCTAAGCGGGATCCGTGGCAAACAGTTTGTGAGTGCATAAACCAAGCACACTTACGGTATCCGAAAACCACAGTAGGTTCGATTCAGGGTAGGAGGTGAACATCCCATAGATGGGATTCAGGAGCTCTTTCAGCAGCAGGAGGAAGAACTCCTTTGTGACGCCGCCAGCATCAACCGCCTCCTCGCCGTCAAAGATCACCTGCCACAACGCCCAAAATGGAGCTTCAGCAATTGCAACAGCCAACTGAGCCATACTCCAAGCAGATCCAATAGACTTACGCCCACCAATTTCAATGAGTCACTATGATACCATTTTAAGCAGAAGAGGATTCCCTCAGAGAATTCTGGGAGCTGAAGTTTGCCCAGGGTACTGAGAGTTGTTAGGAGACCTCCTATTCCCCAAGCACAGAACTACAATTCCCAGAGTTCCCTGGGAAGAGAGACTGATTGTTAAACCGCTCTGGGAATTGTGGCTCTGTGGGGAAACAGGGGTGTCTCTTAACAACTCTCAGCATCCTTAACTACAGTTCCCAGAATCCTTTGGGTGTTTAAAGCGGTATGATACTACTTTAAATGTATGGCTATTATTGCCTATTGTCTTAATGTGTTTGGAGCAGCACCCAGAGAATTATGAACAAACCTCAGTATGCTTTGCTTTGGGAAACTTGGAGCAAGGCCTCAGTAGATTAGGCAATTTCTCTATGTGGAGAGACTTATTGCCAACAAAGGTCCATATAGTCAAAGCTATGGTTTTCCCAGTAGTGATGTATGGAAGTGAGAGCTGGACCATAGAGAAGGCTGATCGCCGAAGAATTGATGCTTTTGAATTATGGTGCTGGAGGAGACTCTTGAGAGTCCCATGGACGGCAAAAAGATCAAACGTATCCATTCTTAAGGAAATCAGCCCTGAGTGCTCACTGGAAGGACAGATCCTGAAGCTGAGGCTCCAATACTTTGGCCACCTCATGAGAAGAGAAGACTCCCTGGAAAAGACCCTGATGTTGGGAAAGATGGAGGGCACAAGGAGAAGGGGACAACAGAGGACGAGATGGTTGGACAGTGTTCTCAAAGCTACAAGCATGAGTTTGACCAAATTGTGGGAGGCAGTGGAAGACAGGAGTGCCTGGCATGCTCTGGTCCATGGGGTCACGAAGAGTCAGACACGACTAAACAACTAAACAACAAATGCACTCCATTGCGTGAGTGGCCACTTTCAGCCTCAAGTGATACAGATTTAGTGCCTCACTGAGGAGGACTAGGCCCAAACACCAAACAAGCTATTGCAGCGAGGAACTGCCACAGGGCCTTACCTTCAGAGGCTTTTTCAAGTCAATATCCGAATGGATGCTCAACTCCCTCAAGGCGTCGCCAACCAAGTTGGTCCTACGAACATGGAGAACCAGGAAGGGGCTTCGAGCCAAGAGGGGCTCCAGGGTGAGGAGCATAAAAACGTTCTGCAGATTCGCCCCACTGATGGCCACCTATAAAAACCACATACAAAAGTCAAGAGCAGCAGCAGCAGCAACAACAACAAATGCACTGAGCCCCTTGGTTCTCCTTTCCCGGCGTAGAGGAAGTGGTACCTGTGGAAACAGGGTTTACTGGCAATTCGCTTTGGGCAGGGGGTAGAAGTGACACTGCATTGCCTCCTGAAAACAACATTCCTGTAAAACCAGCTGCTTTGCAAGGATGCCCTCCTAACTGGCTTTGCCCCTTCCTAGTGTTTGGAAAAATCTTGACTGGGCCACGAAGAGTGCCTATTTCCCTGCTAAAAATATCCACGTTGGAGGACTGGGGAAGGGTGTGCTGTGTGCCTCCCGCACAGATTTTGCAAAAGTTATTGAAGATCAAGAGCCAGTAGGAAATCTGGCATCCCATTTTTTAATTCCCCCCCCCCAAAAAGGAAAAAAGTCGCCCCAAAAATTGATACTACTTTCATTCTGCTGTGACGTTTTCCTTGTTGTTGCAAGGGTTTGATTAATGCTTTTCATAATACAAAGGTCAGTGCAGAAAATATGTTAATAAATAAATGCATGGATTAAAACGGCTGGGATTGGCAGAAAGAGAAGAGCTGGCTGCCTACCTGCATCTGCAGCTCAGCATCCGTCTGCAGCATCTTGGTCTTGGCTTGCGCATCAAAGATGAAAGGGTAAGAGCACAGAGTCACGGCATCCTGGAAAGTAGGAGCAGTTCAATTTAGCGGTGGCAGCCTGGGCCTCTGCTGAGAACTACTTTGGCAAGAGTAATTGGAATGGTTACCTGCATAATTGATGGTCTGACTTTCTGGGGAGGAGGAGAAGGGCGAGGCGAGGCAAGACAGAGAGGGAGGGAGGGAGGGAGGGAGAGAGAGAGAGAGAGAGAGAGAGAGAGAGAGAGAGAGAGAGAATATGAATAATGTGTGAGCTTTTACTTAGAGCAGTACTATCAGTTACATTTTAATCCTATCCTTCCCCCAAAGGGTAGCCTATGTTCTCACAACAACCCTATGATGTAGGGTAGGGGCGGATAATGGGGGTGGCTGACCCCACCCCCAATAAGATATGTGGCTCGTCTGTCAAAGTCCGACACCATAAGCACTAGATCAGGGGTCAGCAAACTTTTTCAGCAGGGGGCCGGTCCACTGTCCCTCAGACCTTGTGGGGGGCAGGACTATTTTGGGGGGAGGGGGAATTAATGAATTCCTATGCCCCACAAATAACCCAGAGACGCATTTTAAATAAAAGGACACATTCTACTCATGTAAAAACACACTGATTCCCGGACCATCTGCAGGCCGGATTTAGAAGGCGATTGGTCTAGATCTGGCCCCCAGGGCCTTAGTTTGCCTACCCATGCACTAGATTAAAGCAAAGGCTGGCCCATTTCATGGGTCTTTTCGTGGTTTGCGAACTACATGCACACACATGCTGCCTCTCTGTGGAGTAGTGGCTCTAGGCCCCACCCCACCCATTTGGTAGAGAAGGTTGGTTCATGCCCCCCGAACCAAGAATGAACAGAACCTGTTAGAGAAGTGCCGGATATACTTTATTTAGGGTCCAGTGTTCCTTTCACAGACAAATCCTTCTGTGTTTCCATTTCTCCCACATCTTTTTGTTCGCTCCCCACCCTGCTTTTGGCTCAGGGCTCTTGTCTTAAGACTCAGAGTTCCACCATCACCTCACCTCACCTGCTGGTTAGGGACTCTCTCCTACCCAATGCCCTAGGCTTCTCCTCTGGCCTCTACTCCAACAGGAGGGTGTCTCTCCTTCAGTTCCCAGTGCCTCACCGTCCCCCCATTCAAAGGAAGGTTTGTCATGCAACACTGGGGTTGGGGAGGAAGCTGCTGCTCAAGAACACACTTCTAAAAGGTCCACGGGACGCACAACTAATCTTGCAGTTCTTTGGATCTTGGCCATTAACTGCATTTTTAGCTGCATCTTGAAGTTTCCCATACCTGAGACCATAAAGGTAAAGGTAAAGGTACCCCTGCCCGTACGGGGCAGTCCTGACAGACTCTAGGGTTGTGCGCCCATCTCACTTAAGAGGCCGGGGGCCAGCGCTGTCCGGAGACACTTCCGGGTCACGTGGCCAGCGTGACAAAGCTGCATCTGGCGAGCCAGCACAGCACACGGAAACACTGTTTACCTTCACGCCAGTAAGTGGTCCCTATTTATCTACTTGCACCCAGGGGTGCTTTCAAACTGCTTTTAGGCTTTTACCCACAGCGCCACCCGCGTCCCCTACCTGAGAGCATATGGGATGCCAAACATGGGAAAGATGGTCGTGGTTTGCACCAAACAGCCTAGCAGCCCACCTGGTTTCTATACTACATACACTGGAGATATTTTTACATGCATGCATGTACAGATATCCTATACACACAAACACTTTCTATTTTGAGAATATTGCTGTTTTTTTTTCTTTAAAAAAATGGAAAAAACAGAAAAACCCCCGGCTTCTATAGCCCTTGTGGGGAGAATGATCTGAAAACAGACTTGGAGCTCAAGTTTAAGGTTCCACATGGGATTTCAATATCCTGAACAACCATTCTTTCCTCTTTGCCATCTACCACTTCGTCTCTAATGTCCACATCAACCCGTCTCTCTTGGATCCTACTGGGAGACCACATAATCCCTAAACCTTCCAGGTTTCCTGGACATCCAAATCTTGAAAACAAGCTAAATATGCACGCTGGCCACTTACATTAAAAGCCTATAACGATTGCGGAATTTGCATTTGTACCGTGACACAACGCTCATAGCTTTACAGCTGCAAACCCTGGATTGTTCCCTCCCCTCACAAGCAATTGCATGACACCTCTTACCATCCCAGCTTGATGCAAAAACCACATCAGGTAGTCTTCCTGGATATCCACCAGACTGGAAATCTCTGGGATATAAAACTTGTCATATTCTACGTGTTTTACTTTCTGATTTACCTGATTTGGGAAAGGAAGGAAGGAAACAGTTCTTTGAAGAAGCAGAGAATAATAACCAGCTCCCTCGAACAAAACGGCACGAAAACCCAACATTTAAGTCAGGTACAAGCAGAACTAGTACAGACACGTGCTGAACAAGTTTAGGAATAGAAGGAACATCGAGAACATAAAGGTCTCAGCAGAGGAATGAGTGGTCAACACAAGCCCAGTGCACAGAACTAGGTGCATAATGAAAGCAAGGGAGATTTAACATTTGCAGAAGAGCCTACAAGGGCACACACAGGCAAAACAAACCACAACCTTTGTACAGTCATACCTCGGGTTGAATATGCTTTGAGTTGAGCATGTTCGAGTTGCACTCCGCGGCAACCCGGAAGTAACAGAGCGCGTTACTTCTGGGTTTTGCAGCTTGCGCATGCGCAGACGCTCAAAATGACATGCGTATGCGCAGAAGCGGCGAAAAGCAACACACTTGTTTGCAGACGTGCTGTCGCTAGTTACGTTTGCTTCTAGATGCGAACAGGGCTCCAGAACGGATCCATTTCGTATCTAGAGGTACCACTGTACATCAAAACAAGGTGTGGTCTGAGCCTAGACACCAAAAGGGCCCAGCACAAGGACAAACTTCCACTGCGCATGTTGACAGCATTTGCATAAAAGGCAACACCATTGTTTAACACTGTTAACACTAGCAGGAAAAGGGAAGGGCTGAGCCTCAGTGGTAGAGCATGCAATAGTGGAAGAAACACCTCTTTACCTTGACTTTTGACACCTGAGATAGGTGATTTGAGGGCCCACCCTATTCCTGGGACTGTAACTTGTTTTGAACTGTTTTTAATGCTTTGGTTTTAAATTGCTGCAACACCCCCGGCCCCAAACTCTTGGAATTAATAGTGAAGGGTAGGTTAACACATGGAAATTGTGATTACTAACATGTTTTGCATGCAGAAGATCCCAAGTTCAATCC
This sequence comes from Podarcis melisellensis, assembly GCF_964234715.1. NCBI lineage: Eukaryota > Metazoa > Chordata > Lepidosauria > Squamata > Lacertidae > Podarcis > Podarcis melisellensis. The sequence continues at coordinate 15,563,763 of NC_138541.1, read as the reverse complement.
ATGGCACTTCCAGAGAGGGCTCTGTCTGAAATTGTGGAGAGCCACTGCCAATCAGTGGAGCTAGATGAACCAACAATTGGCTCCGTTTTCTAAGGAGCCCATGCAAAGGGCTTGCCTTGCACACCCGCTTCCCCTTCCCCTCCCTCTTCCTGGGTTGCTAGGAAGAGGAACAAAGCAGGATTCCGTTTTGCTTTCATAGATTCTTGGCTGACCATTATGTGCAAGCCATAAAATGTGGCTCAAATTACATCAAACGAAACCAACGGGTTTTGAAGTTGGCTTGCTTGCTAAACCACAATTCCTGATTCATGTGTGCTCCTGGCAAGACAGGAGAAGTGAAACGGAACCCTGGTTTATTTCTCCTCCGGGAAATAAGCAGGAGAGGGGATGGGGTGTTTGTGAGTCTTGCTCAGGCTCACAGAGGCTCGATTCGTGTAAAGTTAAATGGTGGTTTGGCATGCCGTGCGAAAACGGCCACTCTGCACAGGGACACAACCACCGCAGTCTCCTTACTTTATGAAGTTTCTCCAGAAGCTTGAGTGCGGCTGTGATGTAACTGCCATACAAGACAGGGATCAATAATGTTTTTCTTCCGTTCAAGAGGTAAACCACGGCACCTTTATAGAGATCCACCAGCCTCAAGAAGTACCCTGGACATACCTGAGACCACCAGTTATCTAAACAGGGTTACACAAAGCAAAACATGTAGCTATAAGCTTAATCATAGAATCGTAGTTGGAAAGAGAGCGTCATCTAGATCAAACATGACAGATCTCAACTAGATCATACATGACAGATGGCCATCCAACCTCTGCTTAAAAACCTCCAAGGCTTCAGGAGCATTATAAGCCTATTAACAGGCATATTTACTTGGGGGAGAGGGAAGAACCACCAACACATGATGCCTATACCATTTGTAAACACTAAAATCCCAGCATATGAATGGGGTCAGATTTGCAGTTTTATAAATGCATTCCTACAGATCTTAAGCATGTTCACTTAAGGAGCAAATCCCACTGAACTGCATGAGCCTTATATTCCCAAATACCGTATTTTTTGCTCTATAAGACTCACTTTTTCCCTCCTAAAAAGTAAGGGGGAATGTGTGTGCGTCTTATGGAGCGAATGCAGGCTGTGCAGCTATCCCAGAAGCCAGAACAGCAAGAGGGATTGCTGCTTTCACTGCGCAGCGATCCCTCTTCCTGTTCTGGCTTCTGAGATTCAGAATATTTTTTTTCGTTTTCCTCCTCCAAAAACTAGGTGCGTCTTGTGGTCTGGTGCGTCTTATAGAGCGAAAAATACGGGTAAGTAGTGCAAAAAGGTCCCTGGTCTTTGTCAAGCATCACATTTGACAAAAAGACAGCTGATGGCATGGGTGCCGAGAGTTGCAGCTCGGCAATATCTGGAGGACCGCAGGTTCCTCATCCCTACTTTATGGTAGTGTGGCTGAATACGCCTTGAATCCCACAGGCAGTCGCTTTACACCAGGTATGGGGGGAAACTGGACCCCTGGATGTTAAAAATCCCATCAACCCTACAAGCATAGTTAATGGCCACAGCAATTTAGGAGAGCAAAAGTGGTGTGAAGAACAGGGAAGGGGGGACCTTGGTGTGCATCTCCCACCTAAGACTTTACTGGGGTTCCTGTCCAGACGCAGAATCGCCATCGCCAAGGGAAGCGTTAAGGTGACGTAGTACTTTGAGTCTTGAAACGGCGGGAACTCTGGGAGAATCAGGTAGATTCTCATGGCTTCAACATCCGGTGGGGAACTGGGCAGCCCTGGGATCAAAAAGCTTTCGAAGCTCTTCAGGATCTGCAAAGAGGGGGGAAAGAAATGAGGCTCAAAACATTGCTCTACTGCAGCCACAAAGGCTTGTTTCAGCTCAACTCTGGCACTATGGAGCCAACCCAAGTTTATGAACCAGTCACAACAGGAGCAATTTCGGCAGGCCTCCAGAAGTGGAGACTCAACCGGTGTATTTGGAATTCTACAAAGTCATGGTGAAACTTAGTGATCTCCAAAGTAGGTGGTGGAGTTTGGTTTTGGGAAGAAAGGAGGGAAAGTGACAGGGAGGGCTGTGGTGTCATGGCAAACAACTACAGTGGTACCTCGGGTTAAGTACTTAATTCGTTCCGGAGATCCATTCTTAACCTGAAATTGTTCTTAACCTGAAGCACCACTTCAGCTAATGGGGTGTCCCGCTGCTGCCGCCGGAGCATGATTTCTGTACTCATCCTGAAGCAAAGTTCTTAACCCGAGGTACTATTTCTGGGTTAGCGGAGTCTGTAACCTGAAGCGTATGTAACCTGAAGCATATGTAACCTGAGCTACCACTGTACAACAAACCATGCTCAGATTTGGGAGCGTTTAGATCTGGCTTGTGACTGCACATCGTACAGTAGTACCTCGGGTTACATACGCTTCAGGTTACAGACTCCTCTAACCCAGAAATAGTGCTTCAGGTTAAGAACTTTGCTTCAGGATGAGAACAGAAATCGTGCTCTGGCAACGCGGCGACAACTGGAGGCCCCATTAACTAAAATGGTGTTTCAGGTTAAGAACAGTTTCAGGTTAAAAACGGACCTCTGGAACGAATTAAGTACTTAACCCGAGGTACCACTGTATTCCAAGCTGGGAAAGTTTGGCTTCATCAGGAGAAACAGCATCCAGGTTTCAAACATGCATTTGAGGCAAAATGTTTTGTATTTTGCACATGAAGGGGGGGACCTGCAAGATGTTTGCCAAGGCATGTCCTTAGGATGGTACTGAGTCATACTAATGAACAGGTTGTGGCTTTGCTCTCTTACGAGTTTTCTCATGAGCTCCTCCCAAAAGCTCTGTACAAAGCAGAAAGCTTAAAAACTTTAACGCCTTTGAAGTCTGCACCTGGTCAAGCAAGATGGAATGCTGGGACGTCATCAGCTTATCAAACATCAGTCTGGTGGAATTCAAGTCGACCCCTGGAATTTTGGGACTCGTTTTAAAATGTTCATCTATTCTACAAAATGAAAATGAAAATTGAGAGACAGAAATATTCCTGGCGTGCAATGTATTTACAAACAGTAATTATTAACGTTTGAGCTACTTAAGCTATACGCAGCTCCAAACTCTGTAATTAATAGTTGCTCATACAAACTTCCTATTATGTTGAAGATGAATCCTTATCAGGAGTATCAGCAAGACCAACGAGCAACTTACAACCACGCAAGGGACATGCACTTCTCTCAGCAGAATTCTGTCACCCAGCAGAATTTTAGCATTCTTTCCACGGAATTTGACTGCCCCTTATTAACTGTGGGAGCTGTATAAAACCACAGCTTGTTTAGCAGCCATGTGCAGATTCTAGATTCAGCGGCAATTTGTCAACTGAATACCAGTTGTAAAGGAATACCAATTGCAAAGAATGGGTATTGCTTTCATGCCAATTTATTAGCTTTTTGGAAATATCTGATGATGGCGGAAAGGGTGATAGATTAGGTGGGCATTTGCTAGATCCAGCTGGAGGTTCTCTAGCTGATGTGAAGCGAGGAAAGACGACACCCAGTGATCTAATAAACAGCAGCAGGCAAAAGACCTGCAATCTTTCTAGTAAAAGGGAAAAAAACCCAGCAGCTTAACACGCTCTTAAGACGTTACATCACAAACAATGTCTGTAGCATTTTACAGGTGTTCCGTGAGCATGTCAGTGCTCCAAACGCCAACCACAAATTCTTCCCCTTGCACAAACATGCTGCTGAGTTAGCTGCCAAGGCTGCAACATCAGGTGCCCTCTTGGGGAAGAAGCTCCGTTTAAACCACGTATCGTATTTGCCAGTTGACTGCTAAAAGCCCATAGGATGCAGAGAGAGCTAAACGTAGCCCCTGAAAGCTTAGCTACCATTGCCATAACAACACAGACAATGGACCCGAGAAGGTTCCTTCCAAGGCGCCTAGAGGATCATGTTATCCTAACGGTACAGAGCCAGCACACAGAATTGGTTCTGACAGGATGCAAGTTCAGCCAGGGAGCTTTTTCTATGCCTGCATCAGCCATCAAAAATCTTACATAAAGGGTCAGGCAGTGTCCCTCCTCCCCTCCACATGTTTGGCCCTGGGCTGTGAGGCCTCTTATGTAACCATCACTAGGATTCACAGAACGGCTAGTCTTGGGGGTCCGAGCCTTTTTCTCTCTTCTATGCCTCCACCCTCCTTGGTCAGGAAGCTACCAACTTCTTCTTCTTCTTATTGCTTAAAAAATAATAATTCTCACCTTCCCCACCCCCTCCTGGCAAAAACATGGCTCTCCCCATCTCCATATTATTTTCACAACAACCCTGTGACATAGGTTAACGGCTAAGAGATGATGGTTGGGCCTAAGGTCACACAGTGAGCTCTCTGGATTTGAACCCAGGTCTCCAAGGTCCTAGTCCCACACTCAGACCACTAGACCACACAGGCCCTCACAGACTGAAACCTCATTGGCCACCTGCTTTACATCTGCTTGATCAAGAGTCCCCACTGCAGGGACTAAGCCTGGAAGACATCAGAGGGTGTTTCCTCCTGCCCTACGTAAGTTTAAGGCACTTACTTCTTTTCTAAGAAGCTCCCGTTCCAGCAGGCAGCCGAGGACAGGATCTGCACAACCTCACTGCTTAGAGTGGAGGGACAAGAAGAGAGAGAGACATGGGTTATATGGCCACGCTGTTGTTTTTCACATAGTGTATTTACTTTTTGAGTTCTGTTGCTCCAAGGTGAAATCATCATGGAGCCAGCTGGGGTAGCCTAAGTGACATCTGTGGAGGTTGGCTGCCCAGCTGTCAGTCTTGTGATGTCACTATGACATCAGGTGGCCCGTTCTCCCTTTGGAGTTGCGCGAGAAAGGGAATTCCAAACCCAGCCTCAATACTGTCAACCTTGTGGAGGCTGACTGAGGCAGCTTCAGCATGGGACAATTGTGTCATGCCTCAGGAGTACTGAATCGAACAACTCAAAGCATGGATTCCACCTGCCCAACCCTGGAAGGGTATCTTCAGGGTCACTGACAAATGTTGCTGGAGACCTCTGAAGACAGGGTGAAAATTATCCGTGTGATGCAGAGGAGTCCATAACAGAAATCCAGACAGCAGCAGCTCCCCTACCCACTGAACCTTTTTCACCAGGTTTGGGGAACTAGTTAACTAGCCCTCACTTGAAGATCGTGAAGTATTTGTAAAAGTTAAGTCGCTTCCTCTGGCGCCCCAAAAAAACAAGTGCCTAGAATTTCCTTGCTTTCAGAAACCCATCAGCAAATTATTTGATTCCATTTATGAATCACTTCCCATAAAATATCACAAAGGGATTTCAGAGTAGGGAAAAAAACCGGCAATAAAAAGAATAAAAACAATGGCAATGGTTGCCTAGGCGACTGTCTACATCTCCTTAGATTGCCTCTGGCTTTTGCACACGTGTGGTCTGCCACCCACATCTATTTTAGAAAAGCCAAAAAGTACTGTAGCCTGGCAGAAGATGACTTAACAAGTAGCTCGGAAATTTGGAAAGTGATACTTGGAAACAAACTCTGACTCAACACTAGAACGCACCTACAGCAGGGAGCTGCAGAGTCTCCATCGACAGCTTGATGTAAGCCAAGGATGTTGGCCATCCAGATGTTGCTGAACTACAATACCCATCATCCCTGGCCATTGGCCGTGCTTGCTGGGGCTGATGGGAGTTGCAGTTCTGCAGCATCTGGTGTAAACCATCATACCACTCAGTGGAAGCAACAATCTGAGCAGGCCCCCTGTCTACCCTGAGCTGCAAGGCCGCTGCTCCAGCAGCTAACAGAGAACAGCACATTCACTGGTGCATGATGCAAGAAAAGGATTCTGATTTTCAGTTCCATTCTGGAAGGCAGACATTATGGCACACACATCTCAGGGGTGGAGACAAAGATGGAATGAGGTCTACAGGAGTCTATAGGCCATGGATGAGCTTATATTTCAGAGCAGGAGGAGCAGCTCAAACCCATCCCATGCCAACCCATCCAAGGGCAACCATATTGTTTCCAGAGCTTACGTCCCAACCCTTGAACACCTATGAAGATTTCACACGAAGCCACAAGGAAGAAATACTAAACAGTGCGTCAGAAAAGCAAAAAAGGAACATACTTCACTGAATTAGGATTGTTCTTTTCCGAAAGCTTTTGTCTCCACATGTCTATTGTATCGTCATTAATCAAACAGGTGTAGTCACTTTGATTTATGGCCCGGAAATCATCCGCTGGCTGAGAATTCTGGAAAAGGAGGTAGGTCTCAACGCGGATTTCGCCAAGTGGGATTGGAGGGGCTTCACTGCAGCTTTCGTTAGCATGCGAGGGGAGCTTCCCTCTAGGGAGGCCCTTTTGGCTGGGGTTTCCACCACCCCCACCCCAGAATAGGCCACGCCTACCGCTAGATAACTTATACAGAGATGATATGTATCAGTTCCAAGAACCATCCTCCCCAGGGACTGTTTGGATGTCCTCTCCAACCTCATTATGGACAGCATCTCATTTCTTCTCCCCTGCCCATTTCTGGTCCTGTCACTGAATGCTGGAGTGTTCGTCCAAGCCAAGTGATATTACAGTTGTGTTGTATACGGGACCTGCCTTTACTTTGCATATAAAGTTTGCCCTCTTATCAGAAGTGCATGAGTTTGAGGCCCAATCGGGGGAGACAGGAGAAGCAGCCAAATAACATCCCTACCAGCCGTGGGTAGGAACCCACGCCTGCCCCTATTTACCTCTGTTTCAGAGCAAAGCACGAACGTTTGGTCTCCTCCAGAGAAGATATGTTTAACAATGTAATATTTACAAGCATCTGTTGGGAGAAGAACGAAGCAAATTAGTTACGTCACACAGTACTCACAAACACCCTACGTACTTCCTTTTCCCTTCCAAAGCAGGATTACAAAAGCTATTCAGGGGCCAGCAAACTTTTTCAGCAGGGGGCCGGTCCACTCTCCCTCAGACCTTGTGGAGGGCCGGACTATATTTTGAAAAAAAATATGAACGAATGCCTATGCCCCACAAATAACCCAGAGATGCATTTTAAATAAAAGCACACATTCCACTCATATAAAAACACACTGATTCCCAGACCGTCTGTGGGCCGGATTTAGAAGGCAATTGGGCCGTATCCAGCCCCTGGGCCTTAGTTTGCCTACCCATGCTATAGATCATAATGCCTCTTTGGGGTGGTTGCCTGCCTGGTACAACTCAAAAGACAAGAAACCAAAGGCATTCACTATTTTTTAAGACCATGTTCTTAATTTGCATTATTTAGAACTTATGCCACTGCTTTCTCTTTGCTGCATTAACTGTTGTCTCAGAAACTGTGAAATGGTGGACTGCCTCCTCTAAGCAGCATGCTCTTCTGAAGCTTAGCTTAAGACTCAATTTTATTTGGCATACTGTGACACAGTGCAGAGCAAGGAGCGCAGGAACCTGGCTTACATCAGCAGCTCTCTAGGGTTTCAGGCCAGAGTCGTTCCCAGTCCTAACTGTAGACACGGGGGAATCAAACTTGGGCTTTTCTGCATGTGACGAGTCCCCTAACAACTCTCAGGACCCTTAACAAACTACAGTTCCCAGGATTCCTTGGGGGAAGTCATGGCTGTCTAAAGCGGTGTAACACTATGGCAGATCAAGTTGATGAACTATGCCGAAATGGCAAAATTAACTGGGAAGCTCAGGGACTAAGAAGACAAGAAATTTAAAAAAAGAATGGGAAATGTTTATAATGTATATACAAAATCATTGCAAAGAGGTCAAAACATTAGCAGGATTTTAAATACACTTGTAATGTAATAGAAACTACAGATAATTTAGGAAGATGAAAAATTTAGAGAAGTATTGATATGCAGATGCAAACAGAATTAAGAGGACCCACGGATGGGATTGGGGGCAGGGGGAGTCAGGAGATTCACAGTAATCTCGATACATGAATGTGTGTGACATTTTGATGTAACTTTATTCTTTTTCTTTCTTTTCTTCGAAAATCAAATTAAAAAATTATTTTAAAAAGTGGTGTAACAATGCTTTAAATGTTTAATGCAGATGGAGGCCTTAAGTTCTCATCCATAATGGACTCTTTTTTGTCAGCACAGAGAGGAAAAAAAGTGACAGCACAGTAGCTGTCACTCTTAAACATTCCCAACAGATGGTAAAGCTGGGGCATTATGAATTTGCTGCTTCAGAAACAAACGTGTGATTTATTTATTTATGGCAGCTATAACCCACCCTTTAGCAAAAAACGAAACAAAAAACCCTTTCCATAGCAGCTTACAAAAATCAGCACTAAGACAGCCCCTGCTCTCAGGCTCACAATCTAGAAGGACATGACACACGTCAGTATTAAGCAATGTGATGGCTTGATCGATATCTCAGGTAGAGCAGCATATTCAGGCTTACTTGCACTCTGACTGGTCTCAACTGGTCTCACCTACAACCACTGGTTTCGCCTACACACACTGAGCACGTGTCAGAATCTCAGCTTTGCTTCTGTTCGAGTCACAACTTACCTGATCTACCAGAGATTTGTTCATTGTGAGCTGCCCAGGGGCCTTTGACTGGGGAAGGACATTTAAGACTGCAGGTGTGCCCAGTTCCCAGCTGGCCTCTGGTTCCGCAACCGAATGCATAGATAATTCCTGAAGAAGGCACAAAGGCGAGAGTGTGCTGCCTGCAAACAACAACAGAACAAAAATATTGCAAAGTTTGTAAGAGTCTGCATAGATATATATTTCTGCTTACAGTTGCTTTTTTAAAAGCAGGAATACACTCAGTAAAAAAAAATTGGAGTAGAGAAAGTTTTTTGCTCTTTCATTATTAACTGTCAAGAGGAATTGGAAAACATTCATCTTTAAGCATATATTGGGTGGCTGGAAAATACGGTTCCTGCCAGCCCTGGGATCAAAGGATGGAAAGCTTTTAACTCTTGTTTCTGAAATGTTTTAAATCATAGAAATGTGGGAAGGGACCCCAAGGGTCATCTAGTCCAACCCCCTGCAAGGCAGGAATAAAATAAACATTTTGGAATAAACAAAATGCTTTGCTTAAAGCTGTGGATCAGTTTGCCACCCTGGTTTCCTCCTGGTTGAAGGGTGGGATATAAGCTGAATAATCAATAAATACTATTCCCCCCCCCCAACCATATTACAATTTAAACATTTATTCAGTATACAACTTTTCCCACCCTCCACCTTCATATGTATCTGGCCGTAACGGATGTAAAGAAATGCACTGAGGTGTCTTCAAAATTCCAGATATGAACCTGCAGCTTTCAGGGATGCTACTGCGCATAATAACCTCTCGCTGCAACAGCTCTTAAGAATAAAACAGCAATGACCAGTTAATTTAAGAACGTATTTATATACAGTGGTACCTCTGGTTACGGACTTAATTCGTTCCGGAGGTCCGTTCTTAACCTGAAACCATTCTTAACCTGAGGTACCACTTTAGCTAATGGGGCCTCCCGCTGCCGCCATGAGATTTCTGTTCTCATCCTGGGGCAAAGTTCTTAACCCGAGGTACTGCTTCCTGGTTAGCGGCGTCTGTAAACCTGAGGTGTTTGTAACCCGAGGTACCACTGTACAGAGAACATGTAAGATATATGAAAGAATGTGTTGTGCCCTTATCCTACTCTAAGCCCAGCAGATTCCAGCTGCTGCGGCTTCTACTATGCTAGGGGGCAAACAAGGCTGAGCATTCCCCTGTCCCAGCGCCGCACACTTGCAAAGGAAGAACCAAAGCGCTCACTCACCTACCACAAGCGATTTGGGACACCTCACTGCCCATCAGCTCCAGGACCCTTCTGGGGTTGACTTCATCGTTCAAGGAATCGTGGCCAAGCTGCCCACAGGAGCCCGAGCCGAAAGTAAACACCCCTCCACTCTGGCAAAGAAAGGGCAGACCATAATAGTTCCACTTAGAGAAGACCAGGCTCTCACAACAGCACCGGCCACTTGCCCAGCTGAACAGGCTCAAGGCCTACAGACAAACCACAGGCGGCCATAGGAATTTCAAAGATCATCTCCAGTAGCAAACGATGTTATTTGCTGGCACCAAAGACGTTTCCAAGCACAATTCAAAGTGTTGGTGCTGACCTTCAAAGCCCTAAAGGGGCTTGGCCCTGTATACCCGAAGGAGCATCTCCACCCCCATGCTTCAGCCTGGACACCGAGGTCTAGCCAGGGGCGTTCCGAGGGGGTACCATTCCAAAAAAGGGGGTGGGGACAAATTACAGTCATACGTTTACTTCAGGTTAAATATTTTCAGGTTGCGTCCCACGGCGACCCAGAAGTACCGGAAAGGGTTACTTCCGGGTTTCACCGCTCGCGCATGCGCCGGCGTTCAAAACGACGTCATGCGCATGTGCAAAAAGCGGAACATCGCGACCCGTGCATGCGCAGGTTGCGTTCTGCTCATGTTGCGAACGGGGCTCCGGAACAGATCCTGTTCGCAACCAGAGGTACTGCTGTACAGACCCCCAATCCGCAGCAGCCCCCAGCGGCGCACCACACCCCGCAAGCGATGCGCCACGCCCCCAGGACACACACCACGCCCTCTGGCATGAGCGCCGCTCAGGGTACCAGAGCAGGTTGCTTCGCCTCTGGGTTCAGCTCCGAGGGTCTTCTCGGGGTTCCCTCATATGAAGCTACAGGGAACCAGGGAAAGGGCCTTCTTGGTAGTTGTGACCATCCTGTGGAATGCCCTCCCATTAGATGTCAAGGAAATATACAACGATCTATGTTGGAAAGTTTTTAATGTTTGATGTTTTATTATGCTTTTATATTTTTTGGAAGTGGCCCAGAGTGGCTGGGGCAACCAGTCAAATGGGTGAGGTACTAATAATATTACAGTGGTATATTGGTTCTCAAACTTAACTCGTTCCATAAGTCCGTTCCAAAACCAAAGCTTCCCAAAACTAAGGCACGCTTTCCCATAGAAAGTAATGCAAAGTGCAAAATGGATTAATCTGTTCCAGACTTTTAAAAACAACCCCGAAAACAGCCATTCAACATTAATTTTACTATCTAACGAGACCACTGAGCCATAAAACGAAAGCAATAAACGACATACTGCAGTCACACAATCAATCAGTCAGTCGCTGAACTGGATTCCACACAGTCACAAAAATGAAATAAAAAAGCCGTAAAAACCGAAACACAAAATAAATACAAAAGCAGACACTCAAAACAGAGCACATTTGGCTTCCAAAAAAAGTTCACAAACCGATTACTTCCGGGTTTGCAGTGTTTGGGTTCCAAGTTGTTTGAGTACCAAGGCATTTGAGAACCAAGGTACCATTGTAATACTAATGAATAGTAGTAGTAAAAGAAAAGGAAGTATTCTTAATATACATAAATCTAAGAAGAAGGGGAGACCTATTCTACCTCTGTGGTGTGCTTGTTTTGTCTTTATCCTCAGGCAGCTGTTGATTTAGTTTTGGTTTTTTTTAATGGACAGAAGCATTACAGTAAGATGCCCACGCCCAAACCAATGTCTCTGTGGAGGTCATAAAAACTAAGTCAGACAGAAGTGACAAAGGAGGACGTTTTAGATCTAGCAGACAAATTAAAAACAAGTCAAAGCAGACAGATGGTGTACACCCAAGGGACAGTACATACAGTTTCTCAGTGGTGAGGGAGAAGCATTCTGGAATATTTCTCTTCGTTATGGAAGAACACGGCTTTCATTAAAGAAGCCTAGTCACAGATGGAAGTGTGGAAACTCAAAACCTGCAAGTAATCCTCCTGTCTCCTCCACCTGTACCCCCGAGGATGCTTAATAAGGATTTTCCCTTTACCTTTGTCAGGACTGCTGTGTGGTCATTCCCACAGCTGATATAGACAACCTTTTGAGTCCTCAAGAGCTTCACGTGGCAGGGAGACTCCCGGTCTGCAGTTAGAGAAAACAAAGAACGAGGTTGTGAAATATTGCAATACTCACAGGGCAGCTCCGGGCAAGTCTTGGTCTCTTAAACTCAGTTTCTCAGCCTACAAGATTATTATATAGATTATATATATTATAATAATAATAACAATTAAAGTAAGATGCTACAGAACTGGACTAACAAAACAACCTGCTGCCATCAGCTCTGTTACGTATACTATTACCAAAGCCAAGCAGTGAGGTCACACAAGATACAGCCAAGCTTTCGTCACATTTTAGAAGACATCTGAAGGCAGCCCTGTATAGGAATTTCTTTTTTAATGTTTGATGTTTTACTGTGCTTAATTTCATTTCATTTGTTGGAAGCCACACAGATGGGAAGCATATTAATTACTGTATTTTTCGCTCTAAAGGACACATAGGAGGGGGAGAACAGGGGGGGGAATTCTCCCCCTCTCTGCTCAGCAGAGCAGAGCCCCTTCCATTTCTCCTCCCACTTCGCTGAAGGGGTGCTGCACAGAGAGGGAAAACTGTGCAGCGCCTCTCCAGCGAAGCGAAGCCTGGAGAGCAAGAGTGATTGGTGTGCACCGACCCCTCTCGCTCTCCAGGCTTCAGGCGGCCATCCACAAGCCTTTGGAGCACGGCGGGAACTCCTGCTAAGCTCCGAAGACTTGCGGATAGCTGCCTGAAGCCCCCGGAGCGCAGTGGGAGTTCCCTGCGCTCCGGAGGCTTCAGGCAGCTTCAGTGAAAGCAATGCAAAGCCTCTGGAGCATGGGGGGGAGCTCTCCCTCTGCACTTTGGAGGCTTCGTGTTGCTATTGCTGAAGCCAAGGAGCCTGCATTCGCTCCATAGGACGCACACACATTTCCCCTTCATTTTTGGAAGGGAAAAAGTGCGTCCTATAGAGTGAAAAATACGATAACTAGTTGTTACTGTTGTTGTATGTATCACAGAATGATTTAATTCTGCAACCAAGTTGGGCTAGAATCAGATTAGCTGCCCCGTGGGACCAAGGAACGAAAAGTAGTCTACACGTCTTAAAACTAATAAGCGCAGGTCTCCTTTCACGTTGGGTGAGCAGCACAAGAATGATTCCAAAAACAAAAATTGTTATCGTCTCCGGACGACTGCTTGAATTACCTCTCTCGTCACTCAGCCCCAGCTGTCCTGAGGCATTCTTCCCCCAACCAAACACGGCTCCGGAGAGAGACAAGGCAAAGCTATGCGCCCCTCCTGCATCCACCTGGGCCAAAGGGATCCCTTCAAGCGATCTGACGCGCTGAGGACTGGTTTGGGAGGGGAACTCTTTGCCCAGCCCAAGTTGCCCGTGGTTGTTCTGTCCCCAGGAGAAGAACTGTCCATCTGGAAAAAAGAAACCAAGACACAGGCAACAGCGGTCAGAAAAATAACCCCCCTCTTATATTACAGCAGCATATTGACAGAATGAGTGCATGATGTGTTAAGGGAGGGACACGTCGTGCGCCATCCACCTTTGGTCCCCATCCTGCACTCAGACCTCACCTGTAGCTCCTAGGAGCTGTCAGCATGCCACACCCGGGAACGGCTTCAACTGGCCAGCTAAACCAGGTGAGGGTAGCCAATGGGTCTCAGACCCTCAGTGAGTGAGGAACTTTCCTTGCATGCAAAGACAAGATCCGGTGGACTGAACAGGTGAGATCAATAGCGGGTCCAATGGTCAAGAAGGTGGTTTCTGCCCATGTTGTAGATGGAGGTGAGGAGCAGATGGGGTAGTCACCCTGGGAAGGGAGCCCATCTAGGAGAAGGGAAACTCTGATTCTAAGCCTTCACTACCTTGCCCTTTTTGGGAGAAGAAACGGCTAAGGAGTAAACCCAGCTGTTGTTGGACTACAACTCCCATCATCCCTAGCTAGCAGGACCAGCGGTCAGGGATGATGGGAATTGTAGTCCAAAAAAACCAGCTGGAGACCCAAGTTTGGAAGCTCCTGCAGCCAATCGGAAGCCGCAGAAGCCCCATGAGACGTTTGGGTTGCAAAGAATGTTCACAAACTGGAACGCTCACTTCTGGGTTTCAATCGTTTAGGAGCCAAAACGTCCAAGTACCAAGATGTTCGGAATCCAAGGTACAACTGTACTTCATTTGGGAGGAAAGGCAGAATCTAAAACATAATTGTTACTACTAATACTACTAATAGTAATGTTGCAGAACTAGTAAGAAAGCTTAGCTATTAGAGGTGGCAAAAGGGTGGAAGGAAGAAGCAGCCCCGACAATAATAGACTGGAATAATAAACTACAAGAATTTGCTGAAATGGCGCAGTTGACAAATAGCCTGAGAGGCAATCCAAAACAAAAATTTATGGAAAAATTGGATAGATATAAGATATATGTTCAAAAACATAGTAAAGGTTTGCTATCAATGCTAGCATTCGATTGACGTTGGAGAGAAATTGAGTTGAGAAACAAGATTAAGGGTACATATTGCTATAGGAATATACTAGATAAAATGTAAAGAAATATACAATAATAAGAGTACATTCATTTGTATAAAAAAAAAAATACGAGATTGACAGGAAGTCCGTAGTGTTGGTACAAATGTTATTTTGAAATGGCTTTATGTCTTCGTTTTTTATTTTATTTTATTTTTTCTTTCTTTAGGTACATAAATTTGGTATATAAACTATATATACATGTTGGAAATTATATTATTATATGCCCTGTAATGTAATATGATAATGTATACATATGTGACTTAAGAACGTTAATAAAATAAAAATTTAAAAAAGAAAGCTTAGCTATTAGAAGTTAATATTACCATACCAGCTGCAAGAGCAAGACAATGCCAATTGCCACAGGAGACCTGAAGTATCATCTCTTGGTTCAGTTTTTTTATCAACCTAAAACAGCAAAACAATTCATTTATTTTATTTTTTAAAACAACAACAGCAGAAGAAGCACACACTAAAATACCACCTCTAGTTTTAACAACTGTGTCATTATGAAGGGAACTTATGTTAAACAGTTTAGAAGGCATCATCTGAAAGCTTAAGCAAAAATGGCTTTGCTTTTTAAAACATTGCAGTTCAGTGCAGATAACAAGAGGAGCTTTAGATAAAAATAGCCTTTTTATAGTATCCTCTCATTTGATGTTCTAACTATGCCTGGCTCTTGCATCACCTTAGGGATGAGATTCTTAAATTAAGGTCTCTGGTGCACTTTTAGATTGTACCCGAGCGCACTGTGCAAATTAACACATAAAACTACTGGAGAGTGAAGAAGATTTCTACTGCAGGCTGAACAGCAGCTTACAGAAATTCAACAGGTGGAGCCTTTACAAGTACAAAAGGAAAATTATGGGGAAAGCTGCACCATGCATGTGCTGTCTAATTCACTGCGTAATGTCACACCTCCATGGCAGCCATTTTGTGTCCAATGCCCACAACGTTGCCCATTGGTCCAAAATGTTGGTCCAAGGTCTGGGCAACAGTAGAGAAGGCAAATACGAGAGACTGAGAGGGGAGCTGCATCCACAAACTCAGGCACACACTAAAATAAAGTGAGATGGGGTTGCAGGATTGCACAGCTACTCTCCCACCACACATGCACCAATGTACAGGCACACAGTTCTTCCACATGACAGGAGGTGAAATGTGCCATCCCCTCCCCCCTCACATGTGCACTGGTGTGCTAATATGCACATATAGGGTCCCTTGTAGTTCTATAAAGTTCAGCAGGCTGTGGGTGCATGCCCAGTCAGTGTGTAGAATTCCATTCCACACACACACCCTAAAAAGCAACAAGAGGTTATTTAGTCTGAAAACTGCTGGTATCAAGCTAACATAGCAAAGCACGGTGTTTGGTAACCGCTCTGATTACCTTGGTACAGCCACAGAGTCTTCTGCCGTTGTGAGGCCCAGCTGTCCATCACTACCTGCCCCCCAGGAAAAGAGTTGGCCTTGGTCACTGAGGGCCACGCTGTGAGATTCTCCACAGGCAACGTGGACTATGCGCTGATCAGCTAAAGCGTCAATTTGCTCTGAGGGGAAAAGAGAAGAATAACGCTGGTGGAACATGCTAAGCGACAAAACACATGTGCTCATCGTTCAAAGCAAAGTTTGGGTGTATGTGTGCAGAAAGAGATATACACACCTTTAAAAAAATCTCATCTAATATAAATTTTGGAAAGTTGTTCATTTGCCAGCTACGCATTTGGGCAGGGTCTTAATATATCACAACCAAATTCTGTGTTATGGTTCAGGATCAGATTTTCTGTGTGGATTTGGATACCACCGGTCGCCATTTTGAATCAAGATGGCAGACTGAGCCCTTTCACAAAGGCACAAACTTTAGTCACTGAACTCAAAACTGCACTGATTTTTGGTTTTTAAGACTTCACAAGCAATGCCAGGTAGGTGTATGAAAATAAAGTCATTTTGCTTTCACCCATTTTGAAATGATACAGAAGCTGAGGAGAAACATGTTCATTAGACGCAGCAGACATGTGTGGTGTTTATGTGTGCACACTCTAACTCTGTGCAGCCACACAGCCAGGATCCAGAGAGCTACTTCACAGCCCGTCAACTTAGAGCAATAATTTTTCCTCAGGAGTCCCATCCCTCGCCACTAACTGCTTGGGTTTCAGGAAGGAGACTCGGCAATTCCTACTGGGAGATGCCAAGGATTGAACCTACGACCTTCTGCATGCAAGACAAGTGCTCTTCAACTAAGCTATGGCCCTTTCCCCTAGCAAATAAGCAAGCAGTAGGAGCTGACTGTCAAGAAGCTCAACTACCGTTAAATAGTCACCCATAACTTAAGTCCAGTACCTGCCTCCTGGGACAACAGAACAAAACAAGCCTCAGACCACTTTCATCTGCAGAGTAACTCCAATCTAACGTGGGCAGTGATTGTTTAACCAATGCCGTCTATAATGGGGGGTGAAATCCCCAAAAAGGATGTTACTTTTTTCCTGTATGCCACAACAGCTGCGAGAATATTACTAGTGAAGAATTGAAAGAAACAAGATTTACCGACTATCGCAGAATGGCAGATGAAGATGATGGATTATATGGAACTTGCCGAACTGACTGGGAGTCTCCGAGATCAGAGAGAAGAGACGGTGGAAGAAGATTGGAAGTAGTTTAAAGAATACTTGAAAAAATATGTTAATATTTAAATCTTAGAATAGCTCTGGAAGTGGATATAGGCTGTAGGGTTAGAAGTAGAAGATAAGTGTATTTTAAAAGTTTTATTTGTAAGTGATAAAATGTGAAGATTTTTATGGTAAAAGCAAGTGTGATAAAAAAGGGCTAGAAATTATGATATATGTAAACTGCTAAAGATGAGGTAAAATGAAAATCAGATGGGGGGGACTTGGGGAAGCTCGCCTAACAATGTTTAGAAAAAATAAGGATAAGAGAAGAATTTGTTTGTATTGGTTGTTTTTCTGTTTGTGTTGTTTAGTTGTGCTATAAAATGAATAAAAAAATGGGGGGGGAATGCCGCCCTCTATAATGACTGGTGGCAGCTAAGGTCTCAGGGCTAAAGGATTTCCCCGTCTCTTGGCTTGTAAACATGTTTTAAATGGAGAGAAGTGTATTCTGCATGAAAGGGACACATACTACTATTTAGCTGTCCTGAGTAGCAGAGGTGGTGCTCAGCTTGCTGGAGCACACCAGGCAGAACAGAAAGGCTTTTGTACAGATGGTGCCCCACTAAGAGGCTGGCAGCGCTGTTAAGAGCTTGCTAAAACTGAAAATAGCTGTGCAGAAGAACAGTCTCCCTTCCCCACTTTCAGCTGCTATGCGCATCGCAGTGATTCACAAGCAGATGGAACAGTTTCTTCCCAGATGGAATGTGCTTTTTGGTCTATCAACTTGTCCCTTTAATGCCATTTGGGATCTGGAGAAAAGGAGGCACAATTAATCGCCGCAGGGTCCCTGAAACCGTCAAGCGAAAATCCCAGGGCGGAAAAGATTTCAGTCCTGCAGGAAGAGCAGAGGGTTGCAAAATGAGGACATGTCTCCATTTCATAAATCATTTACTTTATTTTCTTCCTAGCTGCTGCACTACAAAACCCGTTAATTAACCTGAACTGCAGCTGCTAGAATAAATCGTCGGATGTGGACATTTCAATGGGGAGGAATATCTACAGCAGCATTCACAGACTCTCCAAACTTCCATCCTGCAGCCCTCCAAGATACATGAGGGCATAAAAACCTGAGGCATCCTCAGCCATGAGCTTCTTCTAGCTGACAAATGACTGGCATTAGATAGCCTGTTACAGTTGGGGGTTTTTTTTTTGATGGTCAGATCCTATCACATAGGAAGAGTCCCGCTGCATCAGACCAAAGGACTGTCCAGCCCAGCATTCTGTTCCCCCAGTGGCCAACCAGACAGTGTTAGAAATTTCCCAGGGACTTTTTGCAAATGAGGCAGGTCCAGACCTGCAACCATGCAGAGATCTCTGGATGACAGGTTGGCAACTGGCAACTCCATCTGGCTGGCCCCTCCAGCTTTCTTAAGCAGCTAAGCAGAAGAGCTTAATTACTGCCTTTATATCTCACCAAGGAGTATATAGTTCACGCCTTCCTCAGTTAATCCCTACAGTGACCCTGTGAGGTAGATCAAGAGGCTGTGGCTGGCCCAAGGTCACATCTGAGTGGGGATTTGAACCCTGATCTCCCAGGTCCTAGTCCAACACTCTAACCACTACACCACACTGGCTTCCTAGAGGGTACTTCTGCTACAGGACAGCTATATAAAGTCGATAAACAAATATGGAGAAAGCAGAATGTCAGTTAGAGAAGAATCTGAAATACTTTGCTTGAAGCTTGAATATGTTTTATTATGGATTGTTTTGTTTGACGTTTTCATGTTTTGTAAACCACTCTTAAGATACTTTCAAGTAAGAAGCAGCATAGAAACAGGGAGGAAATGGCGCCTAAATATTCTGTTGTGGCAACCGTAACCTGGGTTTAAGGTGCCATTCAGCGATTAGCTCATATATCTGAGTTTCTAACACTGCAACCAGATGATTACAGGAAACTCACAAGCTGGATCTGAGTGCTACTGTGCTCTCTTGCTCACGATCCCCAGCTCAATTCAAGGTGCTGGCTTTGGCCTATAAAGCCTTATGCAGCTCAAGGCTTCAGTGCCTCAAAGAGCACAAACCTGGACCCTGCATTCCTCATCTGAGGCCTGTGCATTTTCTGAGGGAATTGTGGGTCTTTTCAGTCGTGTCTCGCTGCTTGTGGTGTACTCCTCCCCAGGGAAGTACACCTGGTGATATCATTCTCTTTTTTCTTCTTCTATGTGCCAGGCAAAAACATTTTTATTTACCCAGGGCTTTGTTCCTTAGTTGGGAGAATAACTAGCAATGCCTGTGACCTCTTTTTGTACTCATGCCTGTAACTGGGGTGCTCCTTTGATGTATATATATTTATGGATAAGTGTTTAAGTCTTATGTGTTTTTGTATGTGATTTTAAAGTTTCCTGCTATTTTTATTACGCAAGTCACTACGAGACAATTTGGTGCAGAAAGCGAGAAATGAATTGTCACCATCATGATCTCGGAAGCACACAGTTCAAACCTGGGAGCTTGACCAGATTGCCAGCTAGTTAGTGCAAATGCTATGCGTATCAGCACCAAGCCAGAAAACTTTCTGCATCCTGGTTGGGGAAAAAGCACAGTATGTTACAGCCAGCTGGCAAAGCCTCCCAAAATCCACCCTGCAAACACATTAAGGACAAACAGTTTCAAAAACATGGTGCCTGGGGCAGATTAAATAATCCCTACAAGAAGATGGAACAGAAATGGAATAGCAGGATTTCGAGAGCAAACTTCTCAGGAATGAAAATCTGCAAGAGGAAGTTTGTGAAAAGAGCTTTTTTGGGTTGCAACTCAAAAGCACAAGCTAAATTTAGCCAAGAGTATACTTTCACTGAGGGACGCAGGTGGCGCTGTGGGTATAACCTCAGTGCCTAGGACTTGCCGATCGTATGGTCGGCGGTTCAAATCCCTGCGGCGGGGTGAGCTCCCGTCTTTCGGTCCCAGCTCCTGCCCACCTAGCAGTTCGAAAGCACCCCCAAGTGCAAGTAGATAAATAGGTACCGCTTTATAGCGGGAAGGTAAACGGCGTTTCCGTGTGCTGCGCTGGTGCTGGCTCGCCAGAACAGCTTCGTCACGCTGGCCACGTGACCCGGAAGTGTCTCCGGACAGCGCTGGCCCCCGGCCTCTTAAGTGAGATGGGCGCACAACCCTAGAGTCGGACACGACTGGCACGTACGGGCAGGGGTACCTTTACCTTTTTATACTTTCACTGGTAATACCAACCTGAGTTTCCTGTACCTCCCACCCAGTTTATTTTTACACAACACTTAGGGACCTCAGGCATATTTGCCAAACTGGCAATCCCCTATCCATGGTATCAAGACTGAAAAGTCTTCCCCCCCCCCCCAAGACCCAATCCCTGAACCACGACCCTCAAAGGCAGGAATCTGTAAGCTGTGGCCCTCCAGTTAAGGGTAGTCAGAGTGGTTTATCCACTAGTTCCTATTGCCAGGGAACTCTGAAAACTGTAGCTATTTGAAGGTAACAGCTCTCAGCTGCCTTAAACTGAAGTTGTCTGGATTCTTTGGAGGAAACCAGACTGTTTAAAGTGGTATGATTCCACTTGAAATATATATAGTGCAGACATGGCCACAGACCGGGGGGGGGGGGGACTGCTAGGCTTCTATTAAGCATCTGGGAAGCAGTATGGACCTAACTAAACTCATACGCATCTCTTCATTCAAGAGTAAAGGGACAGGCAGCATCACCTGAACACGACACTCTCCTGACACACTAGCCTACTATCTCCCGTCAAAGGTTACTTTGGGATCAGCCAGAATGAAATGTGAGCCAAACAGGAGCCGGTGGCTGAAATGGAAACTCCCAGCATCAGCCTCAAGGAGTAATGGAACACTGTCAGGAAAGCCTCTGGGGCCTGTCTACCTGGCCTTCAGAAACCTCTCCCATCACAGGCCCTGAACCATGGTGGGAAAGTGCCCTTGAACTATGACAGTGACTCCTGCTTGTTCAGATTCAGGACAGAGAGGGAGGAGAAACTAGTCTACTACACAAAGGAGACATTTATGATTCTTGCTCTAGGCCAGTTGTGCCTACTCAGCAGGGCTGGGCGATATTTGGTTTCCAACACTGTGATACATCACCAGCTAAACATTGCGATATATCAATATATAAAGGTAAAGGGACCCCTGACTATTAGGTCCAGTCGTGGCTGACGCTGGGGTTGCGGCGCTCATCTCACTTTACTGGCTGAGGGAGCCGGCGTACAGCTTCCGGGTCATGTGGCCAGCATGACTAAGCCGCTTCGGGCGAACCAGAGCAGCACACGGAAACGCCGTTTACCTTCCCGCCAGAGCGGTACCTATTTATCTACTTGCACTTTGAGGTGCTTTAGAACTGCTAGGTTGGCAGGAGCAGGGACTGAGCAACGGGAGCTCACCCCGTCGCGGGGATTTGAACCGCCGACAAGTCCTAGGCTCTGTGGTTTAACTGTCAGCGCCACCCACATCCTTATATCAATATATGACGATGTCTGAAATAAAGATGGAACTATGTAGAGGCCAACAGCAGGGCTGGGCAATATTTGGTTTTCAGCATCGTGATATATCACCAGGAAAACATCGGAAATATACTGATATATCCTGGGATAGCTCAGTCAGTAGAGCATAAGACTCACTCTCAGCGTTGTAGGTTTGAGCCCTACGTTGGGCAAAAGATTCCTGCATTGCAGGGGGGGTTGGACTAGATACCCCTTGTGGTCCCTTCCAACTCTTTTAATTCCATGCTTCTGTGATGTCTGACATAAGGATGGAGCTATGCAGAGGCATTGGCCGACTTCACGGTTTTTCCCACGCTGTGATATCTGCATAGCGCGCGCGCGCACCATGATTCGTAATATATTGCCAGGTCAAAAATAATGAAAACTGATTAACACAATATGGACTTCAAACTGGTTTTGGATGATATGTCGCTATTATCACCCAGACCTACTGCTCAGCACCAGCATGTGGCCCCCAGGAGGTTACCCAGAATGGAACATGGCCCTGCCCTATATACCTCCAGGTTGGCGTCATTGCCAGACTGTACTCCTATTTCAATATAATTTCTAGGTCACCCTTCAGTATAAACCTCCCACGATGGGCTGCAATTAATAATAAAATGGAAGGAGTAGCATAGACAAGCCAAACCTGAACCCCAGTAGTACCAGCTACCAGCAGAGCTATTTCATTAAATGTGAACAAGCACCTGGCTGCAGGTGCGGTGACACCACCTTACCTGGCTTGCTTCCTTCCCTCTCGTGGCCGAGTTGCCCTTTCCTGTTCAAGCCACATGTATACACTTCGCCATCCTCCAGCAGGAAGATAGAATGGTTCTCGCCACAAGCCACTTCCTTGACGCTCTTCTCGTGAATGAACCCGCTGCTCCGGGGCTCGGTGATTATCGCTTGCAGCACGTTACCTTCCCCAGGGTGTCCCAAAGACCAATATCCCCAACATAACATCTTCTCTTCTTTTAGCAAGTCATGTATCTTGGTTTTTTCCTGAGGGAGAAGAGGAGGGGAAACCAATCCATAAATCAGGAATCATCTACAGACCAGGGAAACAGGACCATAGGAAGTGATGCCAGCAAAAGGAGACATTTCCTGTCCCATCATGCAAACAAAGGAGCAGTAGCTCTTTTCTTCAGCTTCCATTCCTTGGAATAACTTTCCTAAAAGATGCCCAGCAGCAAACTATTTTTCTAACAGTTTCAATTTCATTTATTTAAGCAGTTTATATACTGCTAATATTTGGGGTGGGGGAGCAGGCCTCTGGGCAGTATACAAAGTATCTTAAAACACATATTAATAATCAAATAATTTTTTAATAATCCACAATCAAAAACCAAATTAGCAACCCAAAGAGCACCATGGTAAGCATTACACATGAAAACCAAGTGTAAGAAGAAGAAGAAGAAGTTCCACGCTGCACCTTCAGAACTTGGTGTGATGGATCACGTGTCGCTAATACAACACACACACACACACCCCTTCCGTAAGTCAAAAACACAACACACAAATACCACCATGTTCAGTGGCAAGCGTTCTCTGAATGCAGCTTGCCAGCTGGCAGAGCAACCACAGCAGCAAATAAAACTTCGACGCTCTTGTTCACTGGGACATTAATGCCAGAACAAATTTGTTTCTGTTGACAGTGGCTTCGTTATGTAAATTGACGGCTTGTTCCTTCCACAACTCTCTCTACATGGAAAGCACTTCATGTCCTCGCCGGGTGTTCACGTTTCACTGCAGGTCAGCATCTGAACTTAAGGCAGATGCTCCTCCAAACAACTGCACATCACCCCAGACCAACTGGGCTATTCCATGGGAAGCTGTCCGCCATGGTATAGCCAAGGAACCTGGAACAGGTGGGGTGGGAGACACCGGCAGCATTCAGATTCCAGTCTTATGCATTCAAGGATGGCTCCCATGCAGAATGCTGTCTAGCAATTTATATGCTGATGGGGAAGTAATGGCCACTGATAACAGTTATTTAACAGGGGAAGAAGAGGAAGGCTGGGCAAGCTATCAAAATCTGCAACAACAGCTGCTGTGGTATAAGTAGAGGCTGTGACATGGGCAGCGACAGCCTGCATAGGGCAAGGTAAGTAGGGCTGGACACTTTGAGCTGATCTGGAAAGAGTACGGTTTGCCATACTAAGTGAACAAGGTTCAGGCTCATGAGAACCCCATTCCACTTCTGCATTGTGGAGACCAGGAGCACCTGCCTCCATTTTCAAATAGCCAGTTTGTTGTTTTGTCCAGACTAGGGAACTATGGATTGCTTTAACTACCGTTGATTCCAAAAAGCCAAAATCAGGAGCCACGATGTGTATGTTTGTTAGCTAAGATCAACCACAGTTTATCCCATTGGGACCAAACAAACTGTGGTTAGTTGCAAACGTAGGCAGGTCCTTCTGATTTCTTCCTTGCAGCCACAATAGAGGAGGGAGTACACAGGCGGGTACATAGGGACGCAGGTGGCGCTGTGGGTTAAACCACACAGCCTAGGACTTGCCAATCAGAAGGTCGACGGTTCGAATCCCTGCGACGGGGTGAGCTCCCATTGCTTGGTCCCTGCTCCTGCCAACCTAGCAGTTCGAAAGCACCTCAAAGTGCAAGTAGATAAATAGGCACCGCTCAGGCGGGGAGGTAAATGGTGTTTCCATGAGCTGCTCTGGTTCGCCAGAAGCGGCTTAGTCATGCTGGCCACATGACCCGGAAGCTGTACGCCGGCTCACTTGGCCAATAAAGCAAGATGAGCACCACAACCCCAGAGTTAGTCATGACTGGACCTAATGGTCAGGGGTCCCTCTACCTTTACACAGGCCCATAGATGATTTCTGTAGAGCTAAACCATAGTTTTGCACCCAATCTACACTGTACTCCTCCTACATTAGCCTTCAGCAACCTGGTGGCCTTCCTATGCTTTGGACTGGGGCTGATGGGAGTTGTAGTCCCAGACATCAGGAGCGCAATAGGTTGAAGGAGGCTGCCCTACATCATGTAACAGCTCCTTTCCTATGCTGAAACAGAAGAAGCATTCACTTTTGTTTCAGGACTCTAGCTCACTGCATTGAGGTTCCTCTTGTGCCAACAGCAACATTCCTGAGCCTCTGTTCTATGGGCAGCACAACTGTAGGCTCTCAGCAAGTTATTTCTTTAAAAAGCAAAGCAAATACTGAGATGTCCTAAAGATACGAGTCATTTCCTTGCAGTACTAATTCAATATCCAAACACTAGCAGCGAAGTCGGCAACTGGCAACCCCTAGGCCAAATCAGGCCATGAGTGTGATGCTGCCTAGCCCTAGAGCTGCAAGCCCCAAAGGGAAAACAGTGTGGATTACTTGGAAGCAAGTGATTTCCTTAAAAGGTCAGCCTGTGCTCAGGCAAAACTAGCTGCCGTACCTAACATTTTAAGGAGAATCATCTTGATGAACCAATGCTTGGTAATTGCAGGGATGTAAAAAAAAAAAACACCAGGTGCAAGTGAAATATTTATTTATTTGCAGCCCTGGAGACCTATTATTATAAGTTTGTATACCACCCTTCAACTGCAAATCTCAGAGTGATTCACAACATAAAAATACAATGCAAAACCACAAAATACACAATAAAAACAGGAGCAAAAACAAACCAACCAATAACCCCACCTCGCCCCCAAATATTCAATAACTCAGGAACTCAGAAATGTTTTTCCCCCAGTTCTACGTATTTATTGAAAAACAATCTCAACCAATAAATAAATATTGCCCCTTAATTACTAAACTATAAATCTATAATTCCAGTTACAGATAGATAGCCGTGTTGGTCTGCCATACTCAAAACAAAAAAAATTCTTTCCAGTAGCACCTTAAAGACCAACTAAGTTAGTTCTTGGTATGAGCTAAATCTATAAATCTCCCTGGGATGAATGCTCAATAAATGAGCAACTCCTATCCTTGTCTCTCAGCTATTTCTAATAAACCTCTGTGTGCATCTGACAGCTGAAGCTTACAGGGCATCCATATGCAAACAGTAATGCCACAAACATTTTGAGATTTGCCAAACTCTTTTAAGATTTGGAGAGCACCACTCTTCTGCTGATAGCCGGCTCAAATGCATCCCATAAACTAGCCTCTGCTAAAGAAAGAGGCATGGGAGGGGGAGATGAAGAGGGGTCAGAGGATGCCTGTCTATGCACGGAGACGCCAGCAGAAGCACGTACAGCCGACACGCGCGGGCACGCGCAGCCAGCCACACACACACACACACACACACACACACACACACACACACCCCAGCTAGCTTTGCAAGCCCAGGGAAGGGGCACGTGCGCACGCGGGCACGTGTCTCTCCCTGCTTATATTTCAGCCAGCCGGTCGCCTGGTGCCTCTCCGCCGGCTGCAGGAATCCCTCAAAGTACCCACCACGAAAAGCAAACAGATAAAAGCGACGCCACCCTTCCTTCTCCTCTTTTGCATTCGAGACGTTCAGGATTGGGGTTTCAAGCAATCGCCATCGTGGCTTCTTCCCCATGCAACCCCGACAAAAATACGCCGCGCCCACCACGTCTGAACATCTCCCACCCCTGGAAAAGCCACATTTTTTAAAAAAAGGTTTGAGCCTGGGGAAGACGATTTGCAAAAGTGCTTTACTGTATTCTCTTTTGCATGCTCCGAAGAGGCACCGGAATGAGCTCATCCGGAGCTACTGGGAATCGGCTGGTGGGAGGGAACAAGCGAGCAGACCTCCTCGGTCCTACGGCGCGGAGGGTAACCGGGAAACGGGCGCGGGTCCACGACGGGGGATGGGGATTGTTGTCACCGTCATCACCTCCACTCGCCACGCGCGCAAAGTCCCGGAAACTAGCCGCCACCAGGTCCAAATATCTGCCCCCGAGTGACGTGGAAAGCCCCGATTCCTGCTGCCCGGGTTTCTAGGATTTCTGCTTTCCAATGAACGCAACTGCACATACGCCCGGTGTTTGCAATGACTTGCATCGCGGTGCAAGCGTTCCTGAAATAGCGGTTTGACTGTCATTCCCACCTACCCCTCGATAGACACACACACAACACGGCACAGGGAATCTTCAGCAACCTTTCAAAATAAACTTATTTAAAGGCCAGCAAATAATTTAAGAAGCCATTTTTAAAAAACAAAATAAAAAGTCCGAGGGCAATAGCTGTTTTCCCAAGAGCTCTTTCTACAGCCAACCTGCGGGCATAATCCAGCGGGAAGTTCTCCTGCGCCGGGAAGGTCTCCTGCGCAGCAGCAGCCGAGATGCAAGGAGACAGTATATGGCTTGCGCAGGATTTTCCGGGTTTCCCCCGGCTACTGTTGTTAATAGATCTCGGAGCTGCCTCCCATCCATCGGTGCCAGTGGCCGCGTAGAATAAAATGTCTTGCTGGAAAGGGGGAAGAAACAATCTTGCACAGATGCGCATACGCAGCCAGCAATCTTTCTCCGCCCCATTGCACGGGAGGATCGAGCGCAGAAAGGGAGATTATTGGGGGTCCCGTGTAACAGTACAGTGTGTGTGTGTGGGGGGGGGTTATCCTCATCTTCCAGTCTTCAAAACAACCCAATCCTAGGCACGCCTAACTCGGTAGCAAGACCCACTGGCTGCACCCATGCCGTGCTTTATGGGCGTCTTAGAGCTACCTAGACGGATGTTGGACGAGGTGGGCCTTTGGCCTGATCCAGTAGCGGGGTGGGGTGCACTCTTCTTAATACGACTGACCCCTCCAGGTTAAGTGTGCGTATTGGATCGCGGGCTCAAAGTCAGGCTCTGTCACTCCAGGGATGTGGAGTGCTAAATGAAATTATTATTCGTTCCACGTCTGGAGAAAGAGAGAAAGGCGGCAGCGAGGCCATTATCAACAGGAATCGGAAAGGAGTTGGGTTTGCTAGGAGGCTGCTGTGGGTCTCTCTATTCGTCGCCCCCCAACTGCAAGCCTATCACCCCCGTCTATACCCGGGAGGCAAAAGATCCCTTTGATCTAATGGGAGAGCCTGAATTGCACGACGCAGAGAGATCGGGAAGCTTGCAAAGCCTCCGCTATCCAAGCTGAGCGAAAGGGAGCTACCCCACACCCTTCCATTAAAAAAGCCTGCAACAACAACAAAAAGGAGGCGACAGCACAACAGGATCGCACGCAGCGCCCGCGGAGCGCAAAGCAACGCCTTTGGAACGCTCACCGGCTCTTGGCTGCTGCTGCGCCCCGGGAGTCCCAGGTGCGGAGATGGAGGAGGCACCTCTGCACTCTGCTTCCTGCTGCGCGCTACAATAACAACGAAGTTTTGCTTCCTTCCTCCAGCAGAGAGAGCCAAGCGCCAGCCCCGCCTTTACGTGATTGACGTCTTGAGCTGCACCCAATGGGAAGCCGTGGAGGCTCCCGGGCTGAACCAATCGCTGCTTCCACCAGAGGCTGACATGGGGAAGGAGGGGTAGGTTGGGCCCAAAGTTCTAGTTTGGGCGGGGGGGGGGGAGAGGCGGCCTGACAGTTAACCCTAGAGGCGCTGGAGGAAAATGTGAAGTCCATATTGTGCTGGTGCAGCTGCACTGTGTATTTATTTCACAGAACCATAGAATTGTAGAGTTGGAAGGGACCCTGAGGATCACCCAGTCCAACTCCCTGCAATGCAGGAATATGCAGCTGTATCCTATGGGGGTCGAACCTGCAACCTTGGTGTTATCAGCACCATGTTCTAACCAACTGAGATATTTGTTTGCATTTATATCCCACTTTTTTGTTTGTTCTCCCCCTCATTTAATTCCCCACAACACCCCTGTAAGATAGGCTAGGCTGAGAGGCCAGCCCAGGGTCACTCAGTGAGCTTCGTGGCCAAGTAGGGAATTCGAACCCAGGTCTCCCAGGTCCTAGTCCAACACTCTTAACCACCCCAAGCTAAATTAGGCAGCAGGAGGTTACTTAAAAGTGTGCAAATTTTATATTTAGATGGAAATATTTGACAGGTCAAAGGGCAATTCTCTCAGAGACCAGTCATAACTATTTAGTGTACAGAGGCACTGCTAAGCACTCAAAAGACTCAGGGGCCTGTGGCACCAATTTGCATTTGCTAATTTTGTTAATGATTTTTACATTTATAGCACATTTTTCCTCCCAGAAGCTCAATGTGGCTCTCCCCACCCTCCCCAATTTTATCCTAACAATAACCCTGTGG
Organism: Podarcis melisellensis; assembly: GCF_964234715.1. Lineage (NCBI taxonomy): Eukaryota > Metazoa > Chordata > Lepidosauria > Squamata > Lacertidae > Podarcis > Podarcis melisellensis. The sequence goes on along the minus strand of NC_138541.1, from coordinate 15,535,118 downwards.
GGTAGGTTAAGCTGAGAGTCTGTGATTGGCTCAAGTGAACTTCTGGGCTGAGTGGGGATTTGAACGTTGTTATCCCAGGTCCTAGTCCAACACACTCATCACCATAGCTGTCAACTTTTCCCTTTTCTTGCAAGGAATCTTATTCAGAGTAAGGGAATTTACCTTTTAAAAAGGGAAACATTGACAGCTATTCTCAGCACGACATTGCATATGTCTAGCTGCATATGTTGGTCCCAGAGCAAATTAAGAGGATAAGTGAGTGGCCAGCACAGTATGTGTACCAGCCCTGGAAGCAAAGTTAAAAATCATTTTTGGAATGAGGGCAGGTCACCCACGGCCCAGCCCTCTAACAATACCCCTAACAGAGACAGGCAGCAGGGAGCCTAATTGCATATAAGCTCCAAGGAGGTTGATAAATTGAAGTAGACAATGAACACCTTTATGTTCCTGCAAGTTACTTTGCTATACTGTATAAGCAGTGAAACAAAGTGTAACTTCTGATGAGAATTAATTTCCAGGTGAGTTTGAAATCCCAGTAATGTTAAATCTATCCCCAAGGCCACATTCCAGCTAAATATTTTGGCAAGGGATGCTTTAAAAAACCAACAACCTATATTTTGAATTCGCTGTGCTTGTTAACTGAATAAGAGAGATGCATTGATTAGAACAGTCTGTTCTTAAATGGCTCTTGCATTTTTATATTGCATTAGCAACACTCAGAAATGATGCACTGGATACTTGGGTAGCAAACCTATGCCCACTTCTCTGGTAGTTACTTCTGAGTAGGCATGTATAGGATTCCTCTGCTAATGATTTCTTGCAGGGCCCTTTGGTTGCTGGGTATTCTGTACAGAAGCATGGATGAAAAATTTAGCTTTGCATTTGAAGGAAAATATAAAGACCTGGAGTGTTTAGGCTGACATCCTTAGTATGCTTACTAGGAAGTAAAGCCCCATTGAACGAAGTGGGGCATACTTTTGAGTAAACATGCCTAGATGCCTGCTAGAAAGCTGTAATCCTGTGCATATGCTTAACCCAGTAGAATTTAATTCTGAGGACAAAAGTTAGAGGTTTGGGCTGCACAACACAAAATGATTGCAAAATGCACTTATCGTTCTGATGTACAATGATGTGGCAGATGTGCAATGTCGTTTTGAGCCCGGGGTTCAGCTTGACAACAAACAAATGAATCAGGAGAGAGCCCTTCAGGCGCAGGGGAAGAGCTGGAGGCAAGTGCTCTTGAGTTAATTGGAGGGGAACGCCAGGCATGACTCACTGGCTCAAGGAAGGGCATGAATACACGGCTGCACTTATTTTTAAATGTACTTTAAATGTATGGTACGAAGTCCATTTCTTAGGGAAAGGTCAGAGCTTTGCATGCAGAAATAACATTGGCATCTCCAGGTAGGGCTTGGAGACACTCATCTCCAAGCTGAAGTGATAGCGCTTGGCTAGGCAAACTAAGGCTTGGGGGCCGGATCCAGCCCAATCGCCTTCAAAATCTGGCCCGTGGACGGTCCGGGAATCAGTGTGTTTTTACATGAGTAGAATGTGTGTTTTTATTTAAAATGCATCTCTGGGTTATTTGTGGGTCATAGGAATTTGTTCATTTTTATTTTCCAAAATATAGTCCGGCCCCCCACAAGGTCTGAGGGACAGTGGACCGGCCCCCTGCTGAAAAAGTTTGCTGGCTCCTGTGATAGCAGGTGTGAGACTGGGCTGTAAAGGATTAGAAAAACACCTTTTTGTGCAAACAAATCAGGATGCATAGTCTATTAACCTGGAGGAGCTTTTCTGAACCAGGATTATTTAGAAATTACTGTGTTCTTTTGTGAAATTTTCTTATTTCTTGCTTTTATTGAACTTAAAGACAGCAATCCTGTACCCACATGTTACTGGGACTAAGCCCCATTGAACATCTGAGTAGATATGTGCGGGATTACACTGTAAATCGACTTTTAATTGAACCTAAGCCACAGGCTGTGTGGCGTTTGCGTGCCTAGCCATTTTGATTCCGTGCTACTTAACTTGTGATGATTTGGTAACTACAGTATTCACTTGCTCAGCAAATCCCATTGCTCCAGAGTTCTTTCTGCTTCCAAGTCAGGGAACTGAAGGAGGTGCTGAAAGTGCTGTACAGTACGATACAAAGACTGTGCCCCCCCCCCCCCGCCTGGCTAACCTTTCCAGAAAGGTGGGACTTGAATGCCTCTTTGGAAGAAGCTCACCCAAACAAAAAAGCAAAAATGGGGCAAGTGATTTTTCTGGGACGGGATCCAGAAAAGAGGGCTTGTCTCTGGTAAATATCAACAGCTGGAGAGTAATTTGCACCTGAAATGCACAGATTTCCTATGCATTGATTCTCCTATAGTGAAATATTTACCGTTCACTTGTTTTGCACTGCGCAGAATGTATTAGTGAAGGCAGAGATTAAGCCGTTCCAAAACCATTTAAGAAGAAAAGAGTCGCAGGCTTTTCAATTTGCTTGCAAAGAGGCAGTTCTTACAGGAACAGGGATTATCGAGGGAAGGTTTTAATGGCCTATAAAGGCTCTCCACCCCCCACCACCACCCATCAGCTTTATCTCCTATAGGCCAGTTGCATTGCAACAGACTAGGAGAAGGAAGCAATCTTAACCTGTAAATAGACCTATAATCATTTAAGCTCTGATAGCAAAAACTTCAAAGAGCCTCCTGGCACCTTGAAGACCAGCAGATTTATTATGGCATAAGCTTTCGGAGGATGATAGAGTCCACTCTGCCAGATGTAGGAAGCGTTTTCCTCAGTTGGCACGTGTGTGTGTGTGTGTGTGTGTGTGTGTGTCTGTGTGTGTGTGTGTGTATCAGGGGATGCGAAAGGCAATTCGCTTAAAGCTAGATGCAGGCAAACGGAGTGTTGTGACTGTTCGCAACAGAAGCACAGTGGTACCTCAGCTTACATATGCTTCAGGTTACAGACTCCGCTAACCCAGAAATAGTACCTCGGGTTAAGAACTTTGCTTCAGGATGAGAACAGAAATTGTGCTCCGGCGGCACAGTGGGAGGCCCCATTAGCTAAAGTGGTGCTTCAGGTTAAGAACAGTTTCAGGTTAAGAACGGACCTCCAGAACAAATTAAGTTCTTAACCCGAGGTACCACTGTAACGAGAGATTTAAGGGATTGCAAGACTGTCTTGGCAGTAATGCACCCTTGCCATCAGTATGTTTGGCTAGCGTGTGAAAGGTCTCTACTACTCTGTGCACCTGGATCTCTTATTCATATGGGGAAGGCTCGGCCAGTCAGGATGCCCCGCTGTGCAGGGTCCTTAGTGCCAGTCCCATTGAAGAACTTTCATGAAGGAGATGTATACGCCTACTGGTGCATGTATGGAGAGCCCTTTCACATGTACACTGTTGGCAGAAGGTGGGCAGAAGTAGATCATTCCTTCATTCATTCATTTGGAGGGGGGAGGATGTGTCTGAACACGAACACACACCGACAAGCATCCTGGTTTTGCTAAGTTGTCAGGGGCATGGGGTTTGGGGGTTTGGATTTGATAGCCCGCTTTATCACTACCCGAAGGAGTCTCAAAGCGGCTAACAATCTCCTTTCCCTTCCTCCCCCACAACAAACACTCTGTGAGGTGAGTGGGGCTGAGAGACTTCAGAGAAGTGTGACTGGCCCAAGGTCACCCAGCAGCTGCATGTGGAGGAGCGGAGACGCGAACCCGGTTCACCAGATTATGAGTCCACTGCTCTTAACCACTACACCACACTGGCTCTCAGCACATCTGCTTTAAATGCAAACAGTCCCCGGTTCAATCCCTTGCAGGTAGAGCTGGGAGAGTCTCATGGTTTAGGCAGGGCCTGGACCCTGCTGGTTCATGAGAAAGATACAAGGGGATGATATTCCCTACAGCATGGACAGGCAAACTAAGGCCCGGGGGCTGGATCCGGCCCAATCGCCTTCTAAATCCAGCCCATGGACGGTCTGGGAATCAGCATGTTTTTACATGAGTAGAATGTGTCCTTTTATTTAAAATGCATCTCTGGGTTATTTGCAGGACATAGGAATTTGTTCATATATTTTTTTTTCAAAATACAGTCATACCTCGGGTTGAAGTAGCTTTGGGTTGAGCATTTTCGGGTTGCACTCCATGGCGACCCGGAAGTAATGGAACACATTGCTTCTGGGTTTTGCTGCTTGCGCATGCGCAGACACTCAAAATGATGTCGCGCACATGCGCGAAAGTGGCGAATCACGACCCGCAGATGCGCAGACGTGGGTTGCGTTCGCTTCAGGATGTGAACGGGGCTCCGGAACGGATCCTGTTTGCACCCAGAGGTACCACTGTATAGTCCAGCTCCCCACAAGGTCTGAGGGACAGTGGACCGGCCCCCTGCTGAAAAAGTTTGCTGACCCCTGCCCTATGGCTCATTAGAGGATCCGAGACCTTTGCAAGGCTCCTTGTATGCTGTTAAGGATCAAGACTGTGTCAATCCATAGACGTAGTGGGGAGGGAGGGGGCAGGTGCACCCTGCAAAATAAATAAAAATCAATCAGAAGAACTAACTGAGGTTCTGTCCCCTCAACAAAAGCCTCCCCCCCCCAATAATAATCCTGGCTACATCCATGTGTCAATCCCCCCCAAACTATTGAAAATAAAACCAAACACCTGTTTTACAGGTGCAGTGGTACCTCGGGTTACATATGCTTCAGGTTACATACACTTCAGGTTAAAGACTCCGCTAACCCAGACATATTACCTCAGGTTACGAACTTTGCTTCAGGATGAGAACAGAAATCGTTCTCTGGCGGCGCAGCAGCAGCAGGAGGCCCCATTAGCTAAAGTGGTGCTTCAGGTTAAGAACAGTTTCAGGTTAAGAACAGACCTCCAGAACAAATTAAGTACTTAACCCGAGGTACCACTGTATATGCCCTGGCAGTTTACCAATACAGGACAGAATTTTAGTGAGAAAAGGGAATAAGCCCCATTGAACTTCCGAGTTGCTACACATATGATAGGATTGCACTGTCAACCAGCTTTTAATGGAACCGTGGAGTGGGCAAGCTCGCATTAACAAAAAGCAAAAACGTGGCCAGTTGTGTCACAGCACAACTGGCTCTCGGCCATCAGAGCAGCCACGATGGGTTAAAATAATGGAGAAGTCAGCTCTGTGGAAGCTGAAGTGATAGTCATTATGATGAGACTGTGGCACCTGGGCTGAAAGTGACAAGAAAAATGTTTCTTTATGCAAAACAAATCCAAATGCATGCTCAATAAACAGGTTGTCTATAGAAGAGCCTTTGGTATCTGAGCAAGAATTAGCTTGAAATTACTGTTGACTTTTATGCATATTTTTTTTCTTATTTCCCCCACTTTCTTTTATTGATCTTCAAGCCAGATCGGCACTGCTTGAGTGCTCATAAACATGCACAGGATAACTTCCTTTCCATTTTGAATCAGACAAAGCACGCTGAGGAAAGGAAAATGCTCATAACGTCCCGACATAATGTGGACAGGCTGTCATGAAAGATAAACATTCCATCAGAACACATCAGAGATCCCCATGTTAACATTCGGGGAGCAACCTCAGTCTCATCCTAGTTGCCGACAGCTACAGTCTGGCAGTACTTGAAACTGTGTCTGATGGTAAGATGCAGAAAGCAAGCCAAAAAAACCCCCAAAATTAAAGTACATACAGTGGTACCTCAGGTTAAGTACTTAATTCGTTCTGGAGGTCCGTTCTTAACCTGAAACTGTTCATAACCTGAAGCACCACTTTAGCTAATGGGGCCTCCTGCTGCTGCTGCACCGCTGGAGCACGATTTCTGTTCTCATCCTGAAGCAAAGTTCTTAACCTGAAGCACTATTTCTGGGTTAGCGGAGTCTGTAACCTGAAGCGTAAGTAACCTGAAGCGTATGTTACCTGAGGTACCACTGTACTGTAAAACGAACGCACGCTAGGACTAAACCACCAATATTTCAAAACATGCAGCAGTAGCAGCTAATTTGCAAAGGGGGTGACCCAGACCTTCAGATGACAAAGAAAAGTTGGAGAGGTGATACGATAGCCATCTTCAAGCATCTGAAGGGTTGTCACATGGAGGATGGAGCAAGCTTGTTTTCTCCTGCTCTGGAGAGTAGGACCCAAATCAATGAATTCAAGTTACAAGAAAAGAGATTCTGACAAAACATTAGCATCAACTTTCTGACAGTAAAGGCCGTTTGACAGTGGAACGGACTCCCTCAGAAGGTGGTGGGCTCTCCTTCAGTGGTGGGTTTCAAACAAGAGCTTAGGTGGCCATCTGTCAGGGATTCTTTAGCCGTGATTCCTACATTTCAACGGATTGGACTAGAGGACCCTTGGGAAGGTTTTCCGGAAGGCGATGGAATGGAAGAGAAGCTGAACAAAGTGTCTCCCACTGAGTTTGGTGGTGCTCCTTCCTATAAGAAGGACACTGACAAACTGGAACGTGTCCAGAGGAGGGCAACCAAAATGGTCAAAGGCCTGGAAATGATGTCTTATGAGGAACGGCTAAGGGAGCTGGGCATGTTTAGCCTGGAGAAGAGGAGGTTAAGGGGTGATATGATAGCCATGTTCAAATATATAAAAGGATGTCACATAGAGGAGGGAGAAAGGTTGTTTTCTGCTGCTCCAGAGAAGCGGACATGGAGCAATGGATCCAAACTACAAGAAAGAAGATTCCACCTAAACCTTAGAAAGAACTTCCTGACAGTAAGAGCTGTTTGACAGTGGAATTTGCTGCCAAGGAGTGTGGTGGAGTCTCCTTCTTTGGAGGTCTTTAAGCAGAGGCTTGACAACCATATGTCAGGAGTGCTCTGATGGTGTTTCCTGCTTGGCAGGGGGTTGGACTCGATGGCCCTTGTGGTCTCTTCCAACTCTATGATTCTATGATTCTATATAACTGTGCGATCCTAACCATGTCTACTCAGAAGTCCTGTTGAATTCACTGGGGCTTGCTCCCAGCTAAATAGGGCTACGATTGTACAGTCTCTATAAAACCGCATCCCTACAGCCCAATACTAGGTATAGATACTTGGAAGTAACACCCACCAGGTTCAGTGGGGCTTGTTCCCAAACATAGGACTGCAGACTTGTTGATATGTAGAAACAGTACATTGGTCTCAGGTACAGGTCATATATAACCACCTAAGATTTCGAACAAAGGGTGGAGACCACTTCTTCTGCTACCCCTAAATGTATCCTTTGTAGACATGCACTAAGTTATTCCTTCATTGTGTTGTTCACCTAGGATGCAAAATCTGTGGTTTTCCGGATGTTGTTGGACTACAAATCTAGTTTTCCCTGACAATTGGCCATCCTGGCTGGGACTGATGGGTGTTGAGTCCATCACATCAAAGGCAATTTCTTTGGCGGCTCCCCGTCTGCAGAATGCTCTCCCTAGAGGCATGCCTGATGCCATAATTACATCTCTTTAGGCGGCAGGTGGAAACATCCCTCTTTACCCCAGGCCTTTGGCCAGTAAATAATATACAGTATGGCTGTTAAAGCTGGGTGGAGGAGCCCTATTATTATGATTATTTTATTGTTCTGTTTATTACTGGTATTTTTATTATGCTCCATAAAATGTGTTCTTAACGTTGTACAGCGCCTGGCAAACTTTTGGTAAACGGTGGCGTTTACATTGAATAAATAAAATAAAATAAAATAAAAATTAAACATCTGGAGTGTCACAGGTTCCCAAGCTGTGCGGTATGCCTTTTTCCCAACATATCAGTTTGTTTGCTGGAGAAATACCAGGTGACGTAGAAATCACCTATTAAATGCCCTTGCCCTTCTGTTTTCTTAAAACCTGTGTTGCCCCATACCTGAACACAAGATGATGCATGCTGGCCATGCTCAAGATGACATGGTGATTTCTCAATCAGGTGTTTCCCTCGAATTCCAGCCAAGCCACCAGCCTCACAGAGGCAAGGGTTTCATTCTGTCGCTTGCAAGCAAAGGAAGGCTAAGCCAATGAGTTCATAAAGGCTTGCAGCAGCTGTTGCCGATTTAGTGACCTCATAGATCTCTGCCTTTGACTCAGCAACCCGGGGCAGTGCCTGTCTACACCCAGGGTAGCCAACCTGTTGCCCTCACGGTACATCTGGAATTTAACTCTCAGTCCTCTACACCAGGGTTTCCCAAACTTGGGTCTCCAAGCTGCTTTTGGCCTATAATTCCCATCATCCTTGATGGTCCTGCTAGCTAGAGATGATAGTAGTGTCCACAACTGGACACAATACAGTGGTACCTTGGTTTACAACCATACTCCGTTCCGGAGGTCCGGTTGTAAACCAAAACAGGTTGTAACCCAAGGCGCACTGTCGCCAATGGGGCCTCCCCCCCCAAAATTGGTTGTAATTTAAAAAAATGGGTAGTAATCCAAAAAAAGGGACACACACTTCCGGGTTTGACGTGGTTGTAATCCAAAACAGTTGTATTCCAAAGCAGTTGTAAACCAAGGTACCACTGTACAGTGGTACTTCAGGTTAAGTATTTAATTCGTTCCGGAGGTCCGTTCTTAACCTGAAACTGTTCTTAACCTGAAGCACCACTTTAGCTAATGGGGCCTCCGGCTGCCGCTGTGCCACCGGAGCACGATTTCTGTTCTTATCCTGAAGCAAAGTTCTTAACCTGAAGAACTATTTCTGGGTTAGTGGAGTCTGTAACCTGAAGCATATGTAACCTGAAGCTTATGTAACCCGAGGTACCACTGTACTCCAGTCTTCACCAAGTACACATAAGACTAGTTTGCTGAGCCAAACTAATGGCCTACCTAGTCCAACATCCTGCTCTCTCAGTGGCCAACCAGATGCTTGACTGAAACCAGCAAGCGTAAGATGAGCCCAAATGCCCTCTTCCCCTTCCTAGTTTCCAGCAACTAGAATCTGAAGCAAAGGTAGAGCAAAGCCAATACATTCCACTGCGTTCCAGATAAAAGCAGACTTGAGTGCATCTTCAACTTGCATGAAAATATAATTTATTTATAACTTTTTCAAGGATCACAGGGTAGTGAACATGGCCGCCTTCAGCTTTTATCCTCACAACAACCCTGTGAGGTAGGTCAGGCGACAAATAGAGTGACTGGCTCCAGTTCACCCAGTGAGCTAGGTGGAAATGCAACTCGGGTTCTGGTCCATCTCCAATGCCTACCAATTTGTCTCCAAGCCCAATTGAAAGGGCGGGTTCTGACTTACAAGCCCTTCTGTGTCTGAGGAGCCCAATACTTCTATGACCACCTCTCCCCATACTGGACCCGTCAACTTTTGATGCCCTTCTCTAGATGATCCCTACAAGAGACGTTCAGAGGTTGACAACAAGGAAACAGGCCTTTTATGTGCTGACACCCCACCCCCCAAAAATTATGGAATGCTCTCCCTGGTGCCAATACATTTTCAGCACAGACTTCCATCGGCTGTGGGAAGCGATTCATAAACTTAATAAAAACTAAACCATATACTCTGCTGAACTGTTTCAGCGACCTATATCTCTTGTATGGAAAGAGCTGCTTAAGCAAATTGTGGGGAACGACAGCAGTTTCGAGGTGGGGTGCAGAGGACAGCGAAATTACATCCAGGCTTTTTAAGAGAGGCCAAATTTTTCATAGTTCTCTAGAGCGATGAGGAGCATATTCTGGAGAACATCCCTGTTGCTGTATCTAGGAAGATGCAAGACTCGGGAGCAAGTGGAGGCCTCAGGGTACCACAGGTCTGGATCTTCTTTCCTCAAATCCGCAATAGTGACTGTGAATCGTTCTATTCCTTGAGCTGGGAAGCAGTCGGCCCCTGTGAGAAAAGCTGGAAGAGATTGTAGAAATTAAACAGCACATAGCCAGAACGTATCTTAGCAAAGAACGATGATGACCCAACCCTGTGGAAATACAATGGTACCTTGGGTTAAGAACTTAATTCGTTCTGGAGGTCCATTCTTAACCTGAAACCCTTCTTAACCTGAAGCACCACTTTAGCTAATGGGGCTTCCCGCTGCCACTGCGCCGCTGGAGCGCAGTTTCTGTTCTCATCCTAAAGCAAAGTTCTTAACCTGAGGTACTATTTCTGTGTTAGAGGAGCCTGTAATCTGAAGCGTATGTAACCTGAAGCGTCTGTAACCCGAGGTACCACTGTATATAATTTTTTTTTTTTAATTGTCCAGTGGCACCTTAGAGACCAGCTAAGTTTGTTCTTGGTATGAACTTTTGTGTGCATGCACACCTCTTCAGAAACGGAAGTCACCAGACCTTTATATATAATGAGAGGGTGGGGACAAGTTACTGTATTTATACATTGTTCTTGTATTTAAATGAAAACCAATAAAAATTATTTGGCTTTTTTTAAAAAAAAAAACAACGAAGTGTGTACAGACAACCCCCCCATTTAGGCATGTTCAATATGTGCGCAACTGCACACACATGCATTGCGCCAAACTTGAAAGTGATCCCAAAAGTCACACAAAAAAAGGGGGTGGAACGAGGGCAGAATGGGGCATTTGCAGGCTTTTTCAAGGGTGTTTCAAATACAGTATATGTGATTTCACGGACACGCTGTGCCTTGCAATGTAACCTCAACGTAAATGAGGAGTTGCCTGTATTCGATTCTGACCAAACTAAACCTTCTAGTGCTTAGTTTGGACAGAATCGAGTACACACTTCCAGAGTTAACGCTAAATACATTATTACATCTGACAAATGAGCCACCACAGCCACTAATGGGCCGTGAAAAATTGTGTCCCAGGCTTTTTTTTAGACCCATGTACAGTACTATATGAAACCAAATCTGGCGCAGTATTTGCCAGATGTGAAATATATTGGCATTATTTTCTCCTATTCTAATATCAAACAAATGATTCATTTTGACTTTTTAAAAGAAATACGTTATTACAGAGGAAATTCTTCTTCTTTTCTTCAGGAAGAGCATGAAACACAGCCCAAAAATCCTCAATTGTTTCATCCGACCTTTCATAACCATGGTACTTCGCATTCTGTCATAGGAAATAAAAATAGCCCTGCTGTTAATCCTTCAGTATCTCTTTACATAAATCAACATTCGTTGCCCAACATAATTCCGTGAGATATTTCAGTCCCCCTTATGACTTTGTGCAGGGAATCTGAGGGCTGCTCCACACGTTCGCTTTATTTTGCCTTTTAAAAATATTTAGCTACTTTATATATTTCTTCATATTTCACCCGAAATCTCTTAAGCTGTCACTAAATCCCAGCCAAATGAATTGATATAAAAAATACAATACAATATAATAAAAATTCTACATTCACAATTGGACAAAACTACTACAACTACTAAGAATAACAAATCCCACAATTTCAGTAAAATAATTAATACCTCTAAACAATGTACATAAGTAAAATTATGCAGAACCACAAAAACAAATCATAACAGTGTCAGAGCATCCCAATCCCTTTCCTATAGCACATTTCACCCAGTAGTCAATTGAGCCCTGGGTAAATTTATTTTTTACCTTTTCTAGCTGTTCCCAGTCATATTCTGTATGTCCAAGGAGAACAACACGGAGCTCAGCAGGAAGAAATATTTTCCAAATTTCATTTGGGCAGCCTGTTTTAAATCCACGCACGAAGTCCCCAAACTGCTTTTCTACCGAAGTACTGAACATGTAGTTCACGTAAGCATCAACGTATTCTTTCCTGGAAACAGATTAACGTGGTTCATTTATTTACTATATTTATAGCCTGCTTTTCTTTGAAGGACCCAAAGTGGTCTATACATACAGATGTAAAAGTACCGAAATAAACTCTCGCCAGATCATGAAACAGATAAGCAGTGTAACTTGAGTTCTTAACTTTTGAAGAAAGTATTTTTTGGGAGTCTGCAGAAAGCAACTGTGCCCATACTATCTGGTGAGATCAGCTCTTGGCTCAAACCTAAGCATGTCTACTCAGAACTAAGTCCCACAGAATTCAATGGTGCTAACCTCAGATAAGCTGGCACAGAACAGCAGCCGAAGAGGCTGAGCTGGGAATTGGAAGGTCGCTGGTTTGAATTGTACCTTTGCTGTTAAATTACTGGGTATCCTTGGGAACACCACTCTCTCAGCTTCCCATAAATCAGAGGAGATAATACTGACCCGAGTTTAGAGGGTTGTTGCCAAGAATACAGAAGGTAATTTATGTGAGTTGTGGTAGGCATCTGGAAAAATTATGTAACTGCTAAATATTATTATTGCTACAACCATGTCACCCGTTTGTTGGAATGTCAAATGGAGGCATTCCAAATCTCCATGCCCCCTTCCCCTAAAAACGTGTGAAGTTTGAAAGTCTTGAAAAATTTCCATCTAAGATTTGATCATGGCTTCCTCAGCCTTTTCTCCTCCAGCAGCCATCCTGGAGCCAGTGAAACCATGGACAATTTGTAGCAGTGGGTTACGATAAGCATGCATGAGTATCACCCATATGATTCAACATCCAACATTCATGATCATTATGTTTTTCCATATGTATGGCCCTAGGACCTTGACCTATGCTTTTTCCCCTCTGGCAAAGGTACTAGGTACCATCTCTGGAGCTTTTCAAGCTCAAAGGGGCCACAGAGGATAGCAAAATCTCATGACAATATTACCTAGCATCTTTAGCAAAAAGGTGATTTAAACCCCAGGACTAAACGTGGTTGCTTTCCCCCCTCACCCAACCAAAGATCCGAGTTAGCCACTGACTTTGCTGAAACAAAGCTTTGACCCCTGAAAGGTATCTAAGAGCATTTGTGTTGTTGTATTGTGATTTGGTATCGACAAATGTCTGGTTTCCAGTTACGCGGGAGCACTGGTGGAAAGGAAAGAGGGGTGCTTAACCAGTCCCGAGCTCGCCAATTCTCTTCTGCAAATCCCCCAAGACAGCTGGCAGCCAGTCTCCCTAGTAATTTTGGAGGGGTGGAAGGAAACATTCCAGCAGGAGCATTTTTGGGGGGAGGGGGGAATCAACGAAGAAGGGAAGGGCTGAGCAACACACACACCCAGATTCATTCTGGCCACCTCCAGATAACCCTTAGCATTATAAGGAAAATACAGGATTGAGAACCCAGAGTTTTCATTGCAACATACAGTTCTGTCCAAATTTGTTGTTGTTTAGTCGTTTAATCGCGTCCGACTCTTCGTGACCCCGTGGACCAGAGCACGCCAGGCACTCCTGTCTTCCACAGTTATATCTGTCCAAATATATAACTTGGACAGTTATATCTGTACAAATATAACTGATTAAAAATAGGGTGGGGTGGAGAGGACTTAACAAATCTTGCCTGTTGCACTTGGTAACTGGAATGTTAGCACCATTTTCTTTCAATTCAACGTCAACTATGGATCCATCACGTTCTTCTGTTATCTAAAAAGGGATACAACAAACAAACGTGTGTCGTTAAGCCATTCCGTTCTTTTATTTTGAAAGCTGGGTGCTGTGTAAAGGCACGTAAGCAGTTTGTAGGACTGCCTTCTCCTGCACTGGGTTGCCTGGGAATGCAGGTCATCTTCTGAGAGGGGGCAAATGAAAGGAAGGCTCTGTTTGTGGTGGCACCCTCATTCTGGAATTCCATGCCCATCTCAGGACCATTGTTATTGTCTTTTAGGCAGAAGATGTGGCAACATGCAACCCTTGGGCTAATCTCGTAATGGGAAAGGGGGTGACAGAGATAGAAAAGGGGGTAGGATAAATAGAGAAAATGGGGTAGCCATCCAACTTTTGGCTCAGGTACAGCCCCCAATAGATTACGACACTCAATAACAAAATGCTCCTTCACCCCACTATAGACTCCCAATGTTCTAGTGATCTGACACCTGCAACCTTTAAACTGTAAAGCTGGGTTTCATAAAAAGTGTTCTACCATTCTGTTTTAGTACCATTAGATTACAGGTACTTTTACTGTTATGATTTGTAATGTTTATTGCATGGTTTGTATTTTTCAGAGCGGGAAAGTAGGGTCAATTTTGTTGTTGTTGTTAATGGATGAAAAAACTATCCGTTCAGCCACAAAAAAGGAAATGTGCTTGACCGCATGTGCATGGTAGAAACAAAGGGATTGTTAGAAGATTATCAACATCTCTTACTGTGAAATCCAGCATCATGTTTTCAATGACATCTTCATAATCTTCATCCAAGACTGCCTGAAGATTACTAATGGGTAAAAGAGAAAAGGGGAAATACAATGGTTCCAATCCTAAATGTATTTGCTGACATTTACTCTGACTGATTTGAAGGGAATTTTTAGCACAGTCCTAACCATGCCGCCTCAAACGTCCTACTGAATTCACCCTCCCAAGGAAATGGGGTTCGGACTGCAGCCCTCCAAATAAGCGAGTTTAAAACTGCAGTTGTAGTCTATGCCCCACTATGCGAAAGGGATTTCAACATACAGTATAAGGTCTATCTAACCCAAGAGTGATTAACCCGTGTTCCTCCTGATGCTAATGGTCAGTCCTGGCCACTGGTCATACTGGCTGGGCTGGAGTCCAACTACCTCTGAAGAAACACAGCTTAGTCACCCCTGGAGTAAACCCTGCAATTTGTATAATGAAACAAGGAAGGGTACTTCTTCACAATGCGATTTCACATGGACATGCAGAATATTCCATACCTTCCTACTACAGGAGAGAGCTCTTTTAAATCTTCCAGAGTTGGCTGAATGTTTGCCATCTTCTTGAACAGAGCAAGGGGAAAAGGGAAAGCAGCTATCTTCATATTATAGAGAGCCATCCCAAACAGCTTCCCAATTAGAAAATATATGTCTTCCTGCGCTGGTACCTAATTTGAAAATAAATAAATACGCATGTATTAGAAAATGCAGATTAGGTCAGAGATGTGGAACCTATATCCCCCCCCAGGTGGTGTGGGGGCTCCAAATCCCATCAGCCCCATCTAACATGGCCAATGGTTGAGGATGATGAAACTTGGCTTGCATCCCTGGAACTAGATGCCCTTCGTATATGCCTTCATTTGACAATGACATATGGTAATACAGGCTAGGTCATGGATAGGCAAACAAAGGCCCGGGGGCCGGATCCAGCCTAATCGCCTTCTAAATCTGGCCCGCGGATGATCCAGGAATCGGAGTGTTTTTACATGAGTAGAATGTGCCCTTTTATTTAAAATGCATCTCTGGGTTATTAGTGGGGCCTGCCTGGTGTTTTTACATGAGTAGAATGTGTGATTTTATTTAAATTGCATCTCTGGGTTATTTGTGGGGCATAGGAATTTGTTAATTTCCCCCCCTCCAAAATATAGTCCTTCCGTCCCGCCAAAGTTCTGAGTGACAGTGGACTGGCCCCCTGCTGAAAAAGTTTGCTGGCCCCTGGGCTAGGTGATAAACTGCAGTTCAGAAAAGAAAAGAAAAGTAGGAAGCCAATTACAGTATAAGAGAAGCATTATTCTTTCCGCCATGTGATGGCTTGAAAAGTGGTAGCAAATGCAGGAGGGATACATCTCTCAAGGGATGCAGGTGGCGCTGTGTGTTAAACCACAGAGTTTAGGACTTGCCGATCAGAAGGTTGGCGGTTCGAATCCCCACAACGGGGGGTCCCTGCTCGGTCCCTGCTCCTGCCAACCTAGCAGTTCGAAAGCACATCAAAGTGCAAGTAGATAAATAGGTACCGCTCTGGTGGGAAGGTAAACGGCGTTTCCGTGCGCTGCTCTGGTTCGCCAGAAGCAGCTTAGTCATGCTGACCACATCACCCGGAAACTGTACGCCGGCTCCCTCGGCCAGTAAAGTGAGATGAGCACCGCAACCCCAGGGAGGGCCACAACTGGACCTAATGGTCAGGAGTCCCTTTACCTTTACATTTGCATCTCTCAAAGGCTGTTATCTATCTTAGCTAAATGGAAGCTCCGGCGACAGGGGCAGTATATCTCTAAGTACCAGATGTAGGAACAAAGAACAAGGAATGGCTATTGCCTTCAAGCCCTATTCATGAGGCCCCAGAGGCATCTGCATAGCTGTTGTTGGAAACACAGTTCTGGAACAGATGGGCCTTGAGATGTGATCCTGCAGAAAAACTCTATGTTGGAGACACAACATAAATTAAGCACATCATGGAAACGCAACCATACCTACCTGGTGGGAGAACCAAATCAGATGTGATTCTTCGAAGTGCCTGAATATCTGTTCTTCTGGAGCACAAAGGTCCCTACTGATGATGGTGAAGAACTCCTGGGATGGCCCACCATCATCAATCCCTGGTTCACCTACAAAATGCACCTGGAGGGGGGCGGAGCCAGAAAATTATTTATATGCAATTTGTAGGAGTGGTTCTCTTACAAAGACTGAATGTGGGCAGTATTTCGTTGTCGAATTCAAGTAGCACTAACAGCTTTATGTGGTCCATCACAATTAGAGCGTCTTTTATTTATCATCTTACACTCACACGTATACCTCTCAAGGCAATGTACAAGATGCAATAAACCAGTAAAAAAAAACCCCCACTAAAAACACAGAAAACAGCATTTTTTAAAAAACAAAAACAACAAAGTACGGTAGACACCCGTTGCAGAAACCCATTCATCCAGCTGTGAAAGCTCACCAGGGCAAAAATTATTCAATTTCTTCTTCCAACTCTACAATTCTAGGAAGTGCAGAAAGTGGGCACCTGTTGTATCTCAGGGCAGAAACACTGGAAGCCTGGGCTACTGAAAGCTTTGGAATTGCAAAGGAAGCTCCCCCACAAACTGCAGTGACCTACTGGGTATTCAAGGGTTAAGGTTTGCATAAATAATCTGGTCCTGACCTGTACAGGGCCTTCTGCGTTTGGGTGAACATCCCTGAACTTCACCTGGCAGCCTGAACAAATCCTGTGAGCAAGGTGTTATACCTTGGCAGTCATTTGCTTGCACAGCCATCTGTAGCTACCATGTTCCGCAGCGGCTGTGGCCTCCAACCCAACCTGAAGGGCAGCTGCACAGAGTGTCTTGCAGAGTAACCAAACTTTGAGGTGACCAATGCATGGACAAAGGTGGTCCAGCTTTCTCAATCCAGGAATGGCTGCAGCCATCTTAGCAAAATAACTTGGTAAAAACATTTTTTTACCAATTAGCTGCACCTCCTGTGACAGAGTGGGGTGCAAGAGCACTGCACAGAAGTAAAACTGTGTCTGAATTGTCGCAACTCCCCTTAAGCCAGCTGAAATCGGAAGAGGCTTGACTGATTTCAGGGATGCGGAAAGCGTGGCTCCAAAAATTCCCATAATCCAAACCAATGACCTTGCAAGCTATGGCTGATGTGAATTGGGATCCAACCACATCTGGAGGGACACTACTTCCCCATCCATGGATTAAATCAATTGTGCTATCTGATCGTACAAAGGTTTACTCAGAATAAGCCCCACTCATATCAGAAGGACTTGCTCCCATGTAAAGCTGCAATCCTTGGCTCTAGCTACTTACGTATTGAGGATCCCAGCCTCTGAAACGACCATGCAACCCAGTTCTAGGTTTGTTTACCCAGAAATAAGAAGTCCCCCTCTCTTCATTCATTTTGAAGTATGGTTGCAATGCCCTGCACATCTGGGAGAAAGTCCCATTTAAATCAGTGGGGCTAACTTTGGAAGGAACATGCCTAGGATCTGCCACGTTCATGCACAGAATTGCAGCGGCGGAGCCCTAGTCGAATGCATGCACGTTTACTCAGAGGTTCCAGGGGGTTCCAAGAGGCTTCCTGAAAAGCAAGCCCACGTTGGGATTTGCAGCCACGATCCCCTGCGCGCGTCTTACTCCAAGTCAACGAAGCTTCCTTGCAGGTAAACGCACAAATGCAGCAGCCGCGATCCCCTGCGTGCATCTTACTCCAAGTCAACGAAGCTTCCCTGCAGGTAAACGCACAAATGCAGCAGCCACGATCCCCTGCGTGCATCTTACTCCAAGTCAACGAAGCTTCCTTGCAAGTAAACGCACAAATGCAGCAGCCACGATCCCCTGCGTGCATCTTACTCCAAGTCAACGAAGCTTCCTTGCAAGTAAATGCACAAATGCCTAGCGCTTTCCTCCGAAGCGTGTCCTCTACAAAAATTTCCACAGCTTATGCAGCGTATGCAGTCCTTCAGCACCACCTAGCAGTTCAGCGATCGACTACGAGGAACCTACTACGCAGACTCCCTCTCTCTCCCTATGTGACACCACCAGCAGCGATCGCCTGACCCAGGAAACGATCCTGCCCAAGCCGGATTCCCTTCCTGGCTGGCCTCGGCGCTGCAGAGACGGAAGCGCAGCGTCAGGGCGCAGCTGCAGATCATGCAAGCCCTGCCCGGGCTCCGGCTCCTGACTCGCCTTCCGCGCTGGGGGCAGGCGGCGCGAGCGGCACCGGCGAGAGCAGCGGCCCGGCGCGCGTGGTGCTCCGCGGCCGAGAGCGAGGACAAGGCGGGCGGCGCCCAAGGACAGCAGCGCCCGCCCTTCGACCCTGGCCTGCTGGAGATCCTCGCGTGCCCCTTGTCCAAGAAGCCGCTCAGGTTAGCCGGCTGCCCTTGCGTTGATTTCTACACCTTTGCAAAGGCCTTTGTCATTCTGCTTCCAGACGTTCTTGCAACCCGGGTCCCACGCTTACATTTTAAACCCGTGTCGCCTACAGCTGCCCTTCTCCGCTTGCGTCCTTCCCTATCCGAATGCGCCTTCCACCTTGCCCTCGCCTCCTTTTTACTGCTTTCTTATTTATTAGATTTAATAGGCCGCCCTTCATCGGTTTCTGCAAAAAGTGCTGTTTCTTGGTATAAATTTCTCGCGCGCCTTTGGCTTGATGCAAATGCAATGCAATGCGCGCTTAGGATATGGCACTTTAGAAAGGACGTAGCGTTTCACAGGCGCCATATTGCTGCAAGTTCTTAACAACAGCTCTGCAGGGTATCATCTCCATGTTGCAGGTGGAGAACTGAGGCCAAAAGAGAATAGTTTTGCTAAGGTCAGGAGCTTCTGTAGGACAAGATCAGTAAAGGGAAGGGTAAGGTTTCCTGAGAGGTAACTTAATTCTCTGCAGTGTAAAATCACGCAACAGTGACATGCCTATTCTAGAACATTCAGTTGGCGCATGGCAACAGGGAGGCCCAACTGATCTGACGTGCATCTTTCTGAAAGTGCAGCAAACCTCCTCCCACCCCCCATATTGTTGGGGGAGGAGCAAATGCACCAATGCAGAAAATGTTCTTATAAGGTGTGAAATTGTAAGCCGCTGGCTTACCAAACATGATAACCATAACATATCGGAATAATAAGTTGCCCATTATGCGTTCTTCCTACAGTATTAGCATTTGCCATTATTATCTGTTTTTAGGAGGGACGCGGGTGGCGCTGTGGTCTACACCACAGAGTCTAGGACTTGCCGATCAGAAGGTTGGTGGTTTGAATCCCCGCGACGGGGTGAGCTCCCATTGCTCGGTCCCTGCTCCTGCCAACCTAGCAGTTCAAAAACATGAAGTGCAAGTAGATAAATAGGTACCGCTCCGCCGGGAAGGTAAACGGCGTTTCCATGCACTGCTCTGGTTCGCCAGAAGCGGCTTAGTCATGCTGGCCACATGACCCGGAAGCTGTACACCGGCTACCTCAGCCAATAAAGCGAGATGAGCGCCACAAGTCCAGAGTTGTCTACGACTGGACCTAATGGTCAGGGGTCCCTTTACCTTTACCAGTTTTTAGGCACCAGGCAAAAATGTTTTTATTCACCCAAGCTTTGGGACCTTAATTTTCTGGTTATATTTTAGTGGGATGGAGTTGTGTTGGATCATTCTCACATATATATAGATATATGGATAGATAGATAGATAGATAGATAGATGATAGATAGATAGATAGATAGATAGATAGATAGATAGATAGATAGATGGAGTTGTGTTGGATCATACTCACATCTATATCTATATATGTATGTCTGGATAGATAGATAGATGATAGATAGATAGATAGATAGATAGATGATAGAGATATATAATTGGTGAGCATTTTAGGTTGTTTTTACTCGTTTTTAGTTTTGGTTTTAAGTTCGCCTTTCTGTAAATAATAATAATATACTTTACACCAGTGAAAGCAGTAAGTCTGACCTATGCAGTGTTTGCTTATATTTACTAGGTACGAAGAATCCACCAATGAACTAATTAACGAAGAACTGGGTATTGCCTACCCCATCACTGATGGCATTCCTAATATGATACCCCAGGCTGCAAGGATGATTGGCAAAGAGAAGCAGGAAGAGGAGCCTGGGCAGACCTAGATGATTATCTTTGGACATAAAGACGAGCGCAAGCGGAAGAAGAATGTTCCTGTCGCTCCCTACGATGACTGTGCTCGTCCCACTCTTGTCTTTGGCGGGTCTGTTTTACTCAGCCAGCGTGGACGAAAACTTTCCCCAGGGCTGCACTAGCACAAGCAGCTTGTGTTTCTACAGCCTGCTCCTTCCGGTTACCATCCCAGTTTATGTGTTCTTTCACCTTTGGACCTGGATGGGCCTTAAACTCTTCCGCCACAACTAGGTTAGGCTCGGAAGTGTGTCGGGCCTCTTGGGGAGCGGGTGTCAAATAAAGAATGTAGTTTTGGCTTTCTTTATCCACGGCTAATGTTTTGTCCCAAGGCTCAGCTAGGAGCAGTGTGCGCTAAGCTTGCTTGGATAAGGTTTAAATGCCTGTTAGAACATTGCGCACTAAGTTAGCCAATTAAGGGAGCGAGGCAGGTGATCCTTGTGTCAACAGCATCTCATGCATTCTTCATTTCCTTACTGACATTCACAAGAGGACAGCTGCTGTAGGGGTCGGCTTGTGTGAATGGGGCGACAGGAGATGCAGTCATCAAAAGTGAGGCCGTAAATGACTGTGGAGGCCAATTCTGGATCCACACATCCTTCCACAGTGGGGACATTGGTTTCTGGGCGGGAGTTGATCACGGTGTGGATTTGCCAAGCGTGCCTTCTTCTTAGCACGTTTCTCCCTTGCACCTTGAGTTTGAATGTCTTCAAAGCCCATGACACCTTTGGTAAAGGCTGTTCTCCAATTGGAGCACTCGCAGGCCAGTGTTTCCCAGTTGTCAGTGTTTATACTACATTTTTTTAGATTTGCCTTAAGAGAGTCTTTAAACCTCTTGTTGAGCATTACGCTTTCCATTTTTAAGTTTGGAATAGAGTAGTTGCTTTGGAAAACGATCATCAGGCATCCGCACAACATGACCAGTCCAACAAAGTTGATGTTGAAGAATCATTGCTTCAACACTGGTGATCTTTGCTTCTTCCAGTACACTGATATTAGTTCACCTGTCTTCCCAAGTGATGTGTAAAATTTTTCAGAGACACCATTGATGGAATCCTTCGAGGAGTTGGATTCATGTGTACAATACCCTTGACTAAGAACTCAGTTTTCTTAGTGATCACTTGTGCATATTCTATGATGAAATTGCAATGCTTCTTTATACCTGTTGGCTAAAGTCCACTGTTCTGTTCCCATAGAAGTAGCTTAGTGACCCAACAAGGTGCGAGTGTATTGTCCACATGGATCTCACCTCTCAAAATCTGGGAATATGTATGCAGTCTTTTGATCATAAATACTCACAATGCACTTAAATGAATGTTCCACAGTCATGAGTATAGTTATGAAATTTGGTTTCTTACCCTAAGGGCTTGGTGATTTCTGTATTCATTTCTTAAACTCTGCCAGGTATCCTGTACCAGATGTTGTCTCCTTACAAGTAGTTCATTTGTCGTGCCAAAATTTGCCTATGATACAAACGTTGGTGTTACTAGTTGTTAGTGTTTTGCGCCCCTACAAGCTGTATTTTTGGGGGTATACATACCATCATCCTTAGAGTGTTGCATGCTGCTTGATGCAGAAAAACCTTAACTTCCATCTCAAAGATAAAAGGGAACTTGAAGAGTTCTCTGAGCAACTGAAATGACACAGAGAAGTAACTTACAACATGAGATAAAAGTATTTAAAAATCGGTATGGAGATAGTGGAGAATATGGAAACATGGCTCCATTAAGATGCTCTGTGAAGATGAAATACATTTTGTTCCAAATGTAAAATTAGCACTTTCATAGCTTTTCTCAAAAAAAGCATCTGCCAATTACTGATTTTAAAAAAATATAACTTCCTAGTGAGGTGGTAAAGGAAGTTTGGTTTATCCAGAAAGAGAAAGAGACTTTCTTTTCTTTTTTCTATACACTGGAAAACAACTTCAAGATGGCAAGAGTAACATAATACTTGAATGTTAAACTACCTCAGCTCCTTTAAGAATATCTGGAAGATCCAGCATTTTCATCACTTCAGGGATGTGGAAGTTGCTATCCTGGATTCTGAAGCTTCTTCTACAATTTACCTGCATTTGTAAATGTAGGGTTAAAAACCAAAATTAGCCAATTACAAAAGAAAGACACCATAACTTAGTAGCTTCAACTAATACAAAAATAAAACCAGCTAACCAACTCATAAGAATATAGGAAATATATGGATGTACAGTGGTACCTTGGGTTAAGAACTTAATTCGTTCTGGAGGTCAGTTTTTAACCTGAAACTGTTCTTAACCTGAAGCACCACTTTAGCTAATGGGGCCTCCCGTCGCTGCAGCGCAATTTCTGTTCTCATCCTGAAGCAAAGTTCTTAACCAGAGGTACTATTTCTGGGTTAGCAGAGTCTGTAACCTGAAGCGTCTGCAACCCGAGGTACCACTGTAGTAAGGTGAGCTTTGTAGGGAGTTTCAAAGAGTTGGTGCAGCTATTGGGAAGACATTAGTTCCAAGTCCAACCAATGTACCCCCCAAAAGCAGCAGTAGATTCTCACACCCTGAGCAGCGATTCCCCTGCTGAATTCAGATTTCACATTTCCAAGGTGGTGGATGAAGTTTCTGCCCCACCTCAAGACTTCCTGGTAGCAGCTGGTTACTGAATGGAGTAGCCACCATGCAGAAGCTATTCTGAGCAAGATCCTCTTGGCTTTCTAAAGACCTAGACTGTTCTAGACATGCCACAGTGTGTCTATTACTAGGAAAGTTAAAGACTTTGCTGCTATACTGCCTAATGGAGGGGTATGCCATAGAGATTCAGGATGGGGTTCTCAGCCTCCTCTGCTTCCACCGTGGGGAAGAGGAAGAACAGTGAGGTGCCAAGCGAATGGCCCATTCATTTACAGTGTTTAGGCAGCAGTGTGTATACTCAAGACTAGCTCTGTTTGCTTTAACGTTGACCAGCAGGCAGCATCTACAATTCCAGACAGGATCTCCCCAACTCCACCTAGAGATGCCGGGGACTGACACTGGGACCATTTACATGGTTTATAATAATATAATGTAATAATAATAATTTATTATTTATACCCCGGCCATCTGGCCGGGTTTCCCCAGCCACTCTAGGTAGCTTCCAGTGAAACATTAAAATACAATAATTCATCAAATATTAAAAAGCTTCCCTAAACAGGGCTGCCTTCAGATGTCTTCTAAAAGTCAGTTGTTTATTTCTTTGGCATCTGATGGGAGGGCGTTCCACAGGGTGGGCGCCACTACTGAGAAGGCCCTCTGCCTGGTTCCCAGGTTTACATATACAGCTGGTCCCTTCACCAGTTAGATCTCTCCTGAGACACCTCACGCCCTCATTTCAAGCGCTTCCCTACCTCATAAAGCATTCGGAGGACACGGAGAAGCAAAACAACCTGGAGTGTTTCCTCAGGATATCTTCTACGTTCAATGAGATAAGACAGCTTGGCAGTGGCAAGCCTCTGATAAATGCACACCAGATCCTTGAAGAAGGCAATTTCTAGGTTGGCCCACAAAGATTCTGTAAAGAAATAAACTTTTGTTGGCTTAGCTTATTTCTAGACTACCCTTCTTCCCAGAGTGGTTTACAGCGTAGTCAAATACCTAAATACAACAATAAATCTTAAAAAAAATTAAAAACCACCCGCTTAAAACAACAACCGAATCACTTCCATGATGCAGCAGACAAAAACCCCAAAACTAAAAAGGCACAGAATTTCCTTCAGACCCTGAAAGACAGAACAGGTGTGTCTTTAGACGATGCCAAACCATGGAAAGGGACAAGTATTGGGCCTCCCCAGACCAATGCATGATGATAACACATTAGTGGTAAATTTATTCTGCTTTAGCTTGTTCTGAGGTGTTCCCATAATGCTAGCGCATTACTGCTCCCTGGAGAGGTTTAAAGGTAAAGGGACCCGTGACCATTAGGTCCAGTTGTAACCGACTCTGGGGTTGCAGCGCTCATCTCGCTTTACTGGCCGAGGGAGACGGCGTACAGCTTCTGGGTCATGTGGCCAGCATGACTAAACCGCTTCTGGTGAACCAGAGCAGCGCACAGAAATGCTGTTTACCTTCCCGCCAGAGCGGTACCTATTTATCTACTTGCACTTTGATGTGCTTTCAAACTGCTAGGTTGGCAGGAGCAGGGACCGAGCAATGGGAGCTCACCCCGTTGCGGGGATTCGAACCGCCGACCTTCTGATCGGCAAGTCCTAGGCTCTATGGTTTAACCCACAGTGGCACCCACATCCCATCTCTGGAGAGGTTACAGAACAGCAAAAGCAGTAGAAAAAAATAAACCACTTGTGGTTTGAAAAAGTTAAAGGATTTTAACAGAAAGTTAGGGGGTATGTGCACTGATGGGAAATGAAGCCACATGGCCATTCTGAAACTTTCACAGGCGCAAACAGTATTGAAAGTAGGGCTGCGTATGACCTCCCTGACAGCATCACAAATGCACAATACAAAGGGCATCTGGAGGGCATGTAGTTCCACAGGGAGGGAATTCCACAAACGGGGTGATGCCACAGAGAAGGCCCTGCCTACGCAATAAATAGGCCATGCCCATTGGTGGGGCCACAAGCAAGACCTCCCCAAAAGATCTCAGGGCTCTGGAGAGGTATGTACTGGAGGCTGGTGCCCATTGGGACTGGCAGGGTGAAAGGCAGGGAGCCCAAACAGTAGTTGGAGCCAGAGGCAACTTCTTTTGGTTCTGTCTGCATCCCAGCCGAGTTCTACAAGGGCAACGCTGAAGCTTAAGATTAGGTTCTGCTCAGTCCTCAATTTCCAGAAGCCCACTTACTCAAGACCCTTTTATTTTTATTTTTTGAAGAATAACGAGTTTATTATCGTTATCCGTGGATTTAAACCCACTTCCTCAGATGCATGCAGTCAGCTACATAAAGGGAAAAATTGTAAGGTGGGAGCTGAATGGCAATGAGATGCGAACATTACAGTCCGTGACAATCACAGCTTGAATGTACTGTATATTCAAACATCTTTTACAGCAGGCATGGCCAAACTTGGCCCTCCAGACACTCCGGGACTACAACTCGCATCATTCCTGACCACTGGTCCTGTTAGCTAGGGGTGATGGGAGTTGTAGTCCCAAAACATCTGGAGGCCAAGCCTGGCCATGCCTGTTTTACAGAAACAGATTTGGTGATCATGTGCTCGGCACATAATCGTATCAACACCCTAGTGGGGGTCTGGGAACCATTCGCAAGGAACAGCAATAGGTAGCACAGATACCAAGGCAGATGGATAAGCCTAATTAACAAATGTAGTGTATAATAATAATTCATTCGTCCCAGTTTTCGCCCACAAGAGGACTGATGGACGGTCCCGTAGGTATTCCAGATCAACAGCACAATCCTGGGCGCTTACTAAACGGGCAAAGCTGCAATCCACTGCACACGAATGTGGGAATAAGCCCCAACTGGTGTTGCATAAACGTGTTAGAGAATTGCACTGCCAGTGCAAACGTTGTTTAAGCCGGACACTTAAATGTGGGTGTTTTTTTGGGAGGGAGAAGTCAACATTCTAGCTGTTTGTTCAAAGCATTTTGCTGCTTTCATTGTGGATTGCTTTGTAGATTTTTTTTTAAAGAATATTTATTAAAGTTTCCAATAGTAACACAATAAAAAGAAAAAAGAAAAAAATTAACAAAAATACAAAAATAAAAATATTTTTTAAAGTTTTTTTACTCAAGACCCTTTTAGAATGCGCTTAGAACAGGGGTGGAGAACCTGTAGCCTCCAGATGTTGTTGAATTGTAGCCCCAAGCATCCTTGAGCCCTGGTCTGAATGGGGCTGATGGGAGGTGTGGCCCATCAACATGCTCCCCACCTCTGGAATGAAGCGAAGTTACCAAGCTTAGTGAACCCGCCTCACCAAGCAATTGCTTCTCTTTCGGTGGGCGAAACCATATGGCTTGTGCCAGTTCAAGGAGGAGATGGTCTGACTGGCTGTCCTGCCTCCGTAAGAGTACGGGCACAATGAGGAAGACTCTGAGCGCTTCAGGAGAGCCAGGGAAGTCAATGACTGACTGCAGGAGTATCTTTAGGGCTTTGATCACCTTGAAGAGATGAAGGAAGAATATAAAAGTTAAACGCTTCCTTTCTTGTAGTAAGTTTAGTTCAACAGAATGAAGGAAACAAACTTCATTTTGCTTCAGCATAAACTACCAGAGGTAGACCCAGAAGTCTTTGGTGCACCATTCCAGCTGGATAGCTCAGTTGGTTAGAGCACGGTGCTGATAATGCCAAGGTTGCAGGTTTGATCCCCGTATGGGAGAGCTACATATTCCTGCATTGCATGGGGTCCAACTCTACAATTCTATGGCTCCATCTCATAGTCTTCAGTCACTTTAGCCCAATAAACAGCAAAACTCAGAAACCAGCAAAGGGATATTTTGCTTTCTCAGGTCATTCTGCAGCCAGCCTGAAAGATGACATTCTTCACCAAAGGGATTTCAAAGGGAGACCTAGAACCCATCAAGAAGTTTGATTCTATTAGTTTAGGATTGGATTGAGACAATGGTTTCTTGTCCCAATGTAAGTGTATTAACACAGCAAAGCTAGGATGAGTCTGCTGGCTGCCACCTACTACTGCTGCTGTGAATGATCAGTGTGTGTACCTTCTATAAAGGTAAGCTTACACAAAATTGTTGGAGACAGTACTTTTTGTATTTAATGGATATTTGGTCCCAGCTCTTACCATTATTTTTCTCCATGTTGACTATCCCAGTCCTAGACAAGCTTCCCCAATATGGTGCCCTCAAGATGTTGCCAGGCTATAATTCCCATCATCCCAGACCACTGGCCATGCTGGCTAGGCCCATATTCTAAAACATCTGGAAGCACCAGCCTGGAGAAGGCTGTCCTAGAACTAAACCAATACTATCCTACATCCCGAAATTGTTGTGAAAACCTTGGTAATAGTGGTTTCCTTGTAACAGTCATAAGTAGGCTTGTCTGCTCTTACATTATTTATTTGGAAACTACTGCCTTTGGATAAAAATCAAGAAACACTGTTTGCCTCTGCATTCTGTATCTTACCGCTGTGAAGACTTTAGGCTTAGTAGAAATCTTCTCATGGAAAAGTAACACAGCGGACATGTCCACAGCCGCAACCTCCTGAGGTGTCCTGAAATGTTTCGCTCTGCTAGAAAGAAACAGGCAGATCACAATCCCAATCCCTTCCCTGGTTTGTGGAAATGTGCAAACTGCGTAAACTTTCAGCTATATGTGGGTGTGAATATCTGAAAGGGGCTCTAGTTAGCTTTGTGTTCAGCACATTCTCCCTAGTTTAAAAGTTTGCATGTAGGTGGCTTTAAAAGAGGATTAGACACAATTCATGGAGGAGATGAATATTGATGGCTACTAACTATAATTTCTATGTTCTACCTTCACTGTTGATGGCAGTATGCCCCTGAATGCCAATTGCTGAGAACTGTCAAATAACCAACCTGCTATAACCAACATGCTTAAGTTGAATTAATGCATGAAGGGGTTAATGCCATAGAGTAAGCTGTCCTACCAGGCTTAGTTAGGTCACTCCCCCTCTCCTTGGGAGGAAGGTAATCAAACCTATTGTTCCCCTTCAGTCTACCAAAGAAGCTCAGCATGTAAAGAAGGTTGAGCTGGTTGCCCGAAGCTCAGACTCCACGGCTCTCACAAGCTATTTTTGCAATTCCTATACCAATAAATTAGGAACTTTCACCAGTGTAACTAAGCTCAGTTTTCCTGCCTGTGCAACCTTTTCTGAATGCTGTATGGAAAATCACAATCTGACCTTTGGGGAGTTTGTAAGTACACCATTTTAAGCTTACCAAATGTGTGGTCTTTTTCTATGCTAAGGGAAGAGGGACGTTTTGGAACTCACAAGAGCATCTTTTAAATGTCTTACAGCGTATATTTCCAAACTTTACTTGGCTGCATATTTTGCGATTTTTAAATCTCTGCTGGGGTTCTCTCACCAGAGTACTTGCCCCAAACATGAATCTTGGCATCCAGAAATTTTACTTTTAGACCTATTTTATTTTTCCTCGCCACCAACAGGAATCACAAGCAGGGAAAATGCTGTTGCCCTTGGGTCCTGGTTTCAGGCCTCCCACAGGAATCTGGGTAGCCGCGGTGAGAACGAAATGCTAGACTAGATGGACCACTGGCCTCATCCAGCAAGCTCTTCTTGTGTCCTTACGACTGGTCCTCAAATGAGTGCCGTTTACCTCTTTTCCACGAAGCTTCCGTTGATGCAAGCTGCTGAGGAGAAGATCAACTTTATATCCCTGTTTGTTGGAAAGGAAGAAAGCAAATCTTTCAGAATTTGCTTTGAGAAACTGACTCGCAACAGAGGTACAACTGGACAAAGGACATCTGATTTAAGCTTTAAACTTCCTGATGAGTCCCTCTTTGCAGGACAAAGATTCACCCTCTCCCCCCCAGCTATAGTGAGAATGATGATGATGATGATGATTTTATTTATACCCTGCCCTCCCTGGCCAGAGCCGGGCTCAGGGTGGCTAACACCAGTAAAATTACAGTAAAAACATAATAGGAAAAAAAACTACCAATTTAAAATACAGGTTAAAACGCAATTTAAAATGCAGCCTCATTTTAAAAGTAGCCCATAGATCAAAACCATAAGGGGAGGGAAACATAAGAGTCAGACTGAGTCCAAACCAAAGGCCAGGCGGAACAGCTCTGTCTTGCAGGCCCTGCGGAAAGATGTCAAGTCCCGCAGGGCCCTAGTCTCTTGTGACAGAGCGTTCCACCAAGTCGGGGCCAGTACTAAAAAGGCCCTGGCCCTAGTAGTAGAAGAAGAAGAGTTTGGATTTGATATCCTGCTTTATTACTACCTGAAGGAGTCTCAAAGCGGCTAACATTCTCCTTTCCCTTCCTCCCCCACAACAAACACTCTGTGAGGTGAGTGAGGCTGAGAGACTTCAGAGAAGTGTGACTGGTCCAAGGTCACCCAGCAGCTACATGTGGAGGAGTGGCGACACGAACCCAGTTCCCCAGATTACAAGACTACCGCTCTTAACCACTACACCACACTGGCTCTCCAGTAGAGACCAATCTAACCACCTTGCGACCTGGGACCTCCAAAACGTTATCATTTGTGGACCTTAAGGTCCTTCGCGGGGCATACCAGGAGAAGCGGTCCCGTAGGCATGTGGGTCCTAGGCCGCATAGGGCTTTAAAGGTCAAAACCAGCATCTTAAACCTGACCCTGTACTCCACTGGGAACCAGTGCAGT
The DNA here is from genome assembly GCF_964234715.1 of Podarcis melisellensis. NCBI lineage: Eukaryota > Metazoa > Chordata > Lepidosauria > Squamata > Lacertidae > Podarcis > Podarcis melisellensis. Next base: position 15,505,635 of record NC_138541.1, on the reverse strand, counting down.
TGGTAAAGCACTGGATGAATGTGATCCTGCGGCAAGAACCTCATAAGGAGCCTCACCGCGGCATTCTGCACCCGCTGGAGTTTCTGGGTCAGCTTCAAGGGCAGCCCCGCATAGAGCGAGTTACAATAATCAAGCCTGAAATACAATGCTGTAATTTTCAAAATGGTGGGAGAGGCGCCACAGCAGCATAAACATGCAGGGAGCTTATCTGACAACAGTTAAACCACACTTTCCACGGCATTTCCCATCACTTTCTTTACTGCCAAAGGTCTGTTTGATTTTTGAGAAAATGGGTTTGTTGTGCAGGAGCGCTGAGTCCACTTTCATTGTGATCAAAGCCCACCCACAAAACAGCAACTGTCGGGAAGTTGCCCTGAAAGACTACATCCTTCACCCCAGTGCATTGTGCAATGATGATTTGGTGCATAAAACCTGCCTTTTAAATTGGGATTTCTAAGGCTAACCCCACAAAGTTTAAAATGAGACCGAGGCACACTTCGAACGAATCTTTTAAAAGTTAACGATGGCTAGATTCCTGCACTTGCTGCATAGTAGGGTGTGTGTGTGTGTGTGTGTATTTACTTACTGTTTCATAGTCTGCCAGCAATTGGGATCTGAATTAGAAACCCACTTATCTGTCTTTTCCTCCTCCACTCTGGCAATCGTTCGGTTTAAATTTGCGTATGACCTCTGTGCGAAATAAGACAAAAAAACATGAAATTCTCTCAGAAGCTTAGTAAGAGGTCTTCTCTAGTGATCTGCCATTGGGCCAGAGTCCCACAGGAAATAGTGGCTGGGTGAACGTGTGAGAGTCTGTGTCTCTCCTTGCATGTGGGCGATGCAACCGGGATAATGTAAAAATCATGGCATTAGAACAAAGTGAAAAGCTAGCCTTTAAACTGCACTGTAGAAAGTTAGGGCAGTTGTCCTCCTTTGAGGAAGGACAGTAACTCAGTGACAGAGCACGTTTTTGTTTTGTTTTGGAATGCAAATGGTTCCTGGTTCAATCCCTAGTGACTCCTGGTAAGACTGGGAAAGGTTCTTGCCTGATCGACTGTCAGTGGCTCTGTCTGTCGACAATACGGAGTTAGATGGAACAACAGCCTGGCTTTGTAGAAAGGAGCTTCCTACATTCCCTCATACTGGGTATACTGTGGTATATTCAGTAGCTGGGGAAATGCGATTGTTGCTTCAGATGGAAAATGTGATTCTTCCCTCCGATACTGCATTTGCAGAATTTTTGTATATGGAATGTGGTTGGATCAATGCCAAAGACATTCTTGGGTAATGGATGCTGCCAACTGTGTGATCAGGGATAAGCAACGCAACTTTAGCTCCTCTCCACGCTCACATCTGTGTGTGAGAAGTTTATTTCTGTGCCTGAGTGTTCCCCCACTGTCTCACATCAACGGTAAAGCAGTAAGTTAGTCTTTAACAACAACAACAACAACAACGTTATAGAACCATTAACTGTACAGAATACATTGTTATTGCTATATGTTTATGTTATGTTATGATGTTATGTTATGTTATGTTATGTTACGATGTTATGTTATGTTGTTATGTTGTTATGTTATGTTATGTTATGTTATGTTATGTTATGTTATGTTATATATAATATTATATTGGGATGTGGGTGGCGCTGTGGGTTAAACCACAGAGCCTAGGGCTTGCTGATCAGAAGGTTGGCAGTTCGAATCCTCATGACGGGGTGAGCTCCCATTGCTCAGTCCCTGCTCCTGCCAACCTAGCAGTTCAAAAGCACACCAGTGCAAGTAGATAAATAGGTACCGCTCTGGCGGGAAGGTAAACGGCATTTCTGTGCGCTGCTCTGGTTTGCCAGAAGCAGCTTAGTCATGCTGACGAGATGAGCGCCACAACCCCAGAGTTGTCCGCGACTGGACCTAATGGTCAGGGGTCCCTTTAGCTTTTATTGCTATTATTAAAATAGGGGCTGTCATATGAAGGACAAGACATGGTGAGACAGCATTTGCCAGTTGTCTGGATAACCAGTAAGATGTTTTGGAACCCTGGATACAACTCTGGGTGCAAACAGCTGGATGCAAACAGCTGGCAAAGCAGCATTTCCTACAAAGCCTGGAGTCTTAGACAAATGTTCCCGTTTTCTAATGGCAAGGATGGCACTGGATGGGATTAAAGCAGAGGAGAGAAACATGCAGCTCTTCAGATGTTGTTGGACAAGAACTCTCATCATTCCCTGGTCCAATGCTGAATGGGACTAATGGGAGTTGAGGCCCAACAACATCTGAAGACCCATAGCTTCCCCATCCCTAGATTAAAGGATGCTTTGTATTTTTCTGGTAACTACACACAAGCAACCACAACCATAATTCTGGCATTTGCAATTACGCACAACATTCTTTTCTTTTTCTTTTTTTTTGGAGGGGAGATCCTCAAATTTTGCTTACCTTTTCCTTTAAAAGAAGTACAATACTTTGGTTCTCTCCAGCGATGATTTTAACCAGCTCCTCTGACGTGTGCCCTACTGTGACAGATCATAAAGAAGCCATCCATTCAAGTAGCCATCCTATTGTTAAGAACTCTTCCATCTGCAACTTGGTATATAGAAGTTTGGCTAGGAAATCTAGTATAGCTAAGTACAGCGAAGAGAGACCTCACACTGTGTCATCTGAATTTAGTTATATAAACCATGAATCACCAGAAATAGCTATTTATAACACATTTTGACAGAAAGGAAAAGCTTGCCCATTAAAACTGACAATTATAGATGCAAGTCAAAAAGATGGAGGAGCTTCCAGGTGGCTGTTTATTATGGGATCAGTGCTCTGTATGTATGCAAGTTTCTTGCAGTATCTGTACAACATCATGGGCATATAGTTAACCACTAGGGACTCAGCCACACAGCTGCAAATAAAACGTTTTAAATGTGTTGTAAAGTGCAGTATACAAATGTAACACTAGATGGCGACAGTGAGCTATGGCAAGGTAAACTGTGTTTCCATGCGCTGCTCTGGTTCGCCAGAAGCGGCTTAGTCATGCTGGCCACATGACCCGGAAGCTGTATGCTGGCTCCCTCGGCCAATAAAGCGAGATGAGCGCCGCAACCCCAGAGTCGGCCACAACTGGACCTAATGATCAGGGGTTCCTTTACCTTTAGCTTAGAGATGGTTCTTAAATTTGGAATTTCCTTAATTTGCACAAGGACACAAAGTTCTGCTTATGGAAACAATAAGCGTGATCTACCCCTGTTGAATTCTCTGCCAATAGGAAGAGGTATCAGTCGGTCACATTCCGCCCCCTGTCCAAGCTGCCCTTCTGCTCCAGATCCAAATGAGTAGATTTCCCCCAGGTCCGCGATGTAGGCAAGAGTATGCCACCTGTTCACAGAATTAAAGTCGATTAGGTGCAGAAGTGCCACTGACTCAACCTGAACCCAGTGATTGCTTTTTATTTTCCCACTATCTTTGCTTTGGGGCAGTCATTTTAGATTGGTAGCAATTCCTGATTGGGGGCCAAGCCCTGAATAATGCCTCCAAACTTGGGGCTGAGTTTCCTCCACCCTGAATTAATGGCTCATGTTCCTCCACCACTCCTCAATTACCACCCAGCTATTTCAAAAACCCCACAGAGGTATCTTGTTTTTAAAATTTGCCAAACCCAAATTGGCATCTGTAGGGATGCTCTGCAGTTTGGGTGAGCCTTTGAGGCATCTCTGCCTCTCTTTCAAATCAGAACCAGTGAAGGCGGTGAAGGTCCTGTGTGAGTGTCTAGAGGCAGTTGGAGGATGGATGGCGGCTAACAGATTGAGGTTGAATCATGACAAAACAGAAGTACTGTTTTAGGGGGACAGGAGGTGGGCGGGTGTGGAGGACTCCCTGGTCCTGAATGGGGTAACTGTGCCCCTGAAGTACCAGGTGCGCAGCCTGGGAGTCATTTTGGACTCACAGCTGTCCATGGAGGCGCAGGTCAATTCTGTGTCCAGAATTGGCTGTTTATCAGCTCCACCTGGTACGCAGGCTGCGACCCTACCTGCCCGCGGACTGTCTCGCCAAAGTGGTCCATGCTCTAGTTATCTCTCACTTGGACTACTGCAATGCGCTGTACATGGGGCTACCTTTGAAGGTGACCCAGAAACTACAACTAATCCAGAAGCCTGCACAACACAAAACACTGTTGCTGTATGTAGGTTTTATTTTATTTGTTTTTTTATCTTATATTTTGGAAAATGTACATCCAGGAGTCTTTTCCTTTAATTTTTTTTGGGGCCCCTAAGAGAGTGGGGCCCTAAGCTATAGCTTATTTAGCTTATACGTAAATCCAACACTGACCCAGACTAGGGCTGTGTGGACGCTCCTGTTTCCTCTGCATATAATGTGCTCCCACACATTGGTTTGGGAAGTGATATGCATACGATGTTCTCCACATTTCATAGCTCCCCTTTAGGTTGGTTTTCTTTTTATTAAATACTGTGTTTTGATGCATTTCTAACCCAAACTAGCTTCAATTTGAATTGAGAAAAATAACATCCTAGCTGCATTTTAAGCCAGTGACATTTGCATAGCCTGACAGATTTATATCAGTCAGTGGCATCAGATAGGCCAGAAGGATTATAGGCTGTTTTGTGAATACCCCACCTGGAATTGCCCAGAATTTATTCCTCTGGTTGTGGACCCAGTAAGCAGGGAATCGGTGCTTGTAGATCCCTAGGAATCCTGGGGTATCTCTTTTTAGAAACTGGTATACTTTTCATTCATATTATTTATTATTACATATTTATTATCCTGCCTTTCCCGAAAGGAGCTCAAAGGTGGCATACATAGTTCTCTGTGCCTCCCTTTCCCCCCCACCTCTTCATCACAACAACCCTGAGAGGTAGGTTGAGCTGAAAGAAGGTGGTTGGCCTGGGTTCACCCAGTGACCTTCATGATGGACTAGGAATTCGAACTCGGGTCTCCAGGGTAAGACACTTTACGACATTGGAAGGCAGAGAAGCCTGATCACAGCTGATAGAACATTATCTCCATAAAACGTGTCATACCTTCCACAGGCCACCTGAGACACCCGAGCACCAAACAGCTCAGCTACAAGTCGTGGTAGCAGCTCGTTGCGCCTAGAGTTGTGGCCAAGCTGCCCACAGCTGCCATCTCCAAAGGTGCAGACTAATCCATCCTTGGTGGGAGAGGGAGAGGAGAGAGAGAGAGAGAGAGAGAGAGAGAGAGAGAGAGAGAGAGAGAGAGAGAGAGGTGAGATGCATCTGCATAAACATACCTTGTTTACAAATCTGGGGATAAGAAAGTTTTGTATGAAGGTGGGCAAGGCAGTTGGATAATGAAGAAGTAGAGTTTGGATTTGATATCCCACTTTACCACTACCCTGGGACGTGGGTGGCGCTGTGGGTTAAACCACAGAGCCTAGGACTTGCCGATCAGAAGGTCGGCGGTTCGAATCCCCGCAACAGGGTGAGCTCCCATTGCTCGGTCCCTGCTCCTGCCAACCTAGCAGTTTTAAAGCACCTCAAAGTGCAAGTAGATAAATAGGTACTGTTCCGGTGGGAAGGTAAACGGCGTTTCCGTGTGCTGCTCTGGTTCGCCAGAAGTGGCTTAGTCATGCTGGCCACATGACCCGGAAGCTGTACGCCGGCTCCCTCGGCCAATAAAGCGAGATGAGCGCCACAACCCCAGAGTTGGTCACAACTGGACCTAATGGTCAGGGGTCCCTTTACCCTTTACTTATCACTACCCGAAGGAGTCTCAAAGCGGCTAACATTCTCCTTTCCCTTCCTCCCCCACAACAAACACTCTGTGAGGTGAGTGAGGCTGAGAGATTTCAGAGAGGTGTGACTGGCCCAAGGTCACCCAGCAGCTGCATGTGGAGGAGAAGGGAAGCGAACCTGGTTCACCAGATTACGAGTCTACCGCTCTTAACCACTACACCACTCCTGGTGTAGTCCAGTTGCTGTGTTAGCAGCACTAGGGCACAAGTCTGGGCAATGTCTATGGAGGTCCTGGGCTGCCCAGATGACAGGTTGATGTGGTCCAAAGGAAAGCACAGCAATATGTTTGGCACTAGCTTGGCTGCAGGAGTTGCCACAAGGAGATGTGCAAGGCACCATCCAACTATCTTAGGGACTCCAATCCAGATTTGTGTAACGTTTATTCCATAGCCCTTTCTTCTCCCGAAGATGTGCCACAAACATCTTCTATTTTTTTCTATTTTGTAAGGTAACCTCTCCGAGATGAATCAGAGAGCGAGTGTAAAGGAGATAGCAATACTAAACTGAGGTCCAGCGCCGAGGGCCTTCTGGCGGTTTCCTCGCTGCGAGAAGCCAAGTTACAGGGGACCAGGCAGAGGGCCTTCTTGGTAGTGGCACCCGCCCTGTCGAACGCCTTCCCACCAGATGTCAAAGAGAAAAATAACTACCAAACTTTTAGAAGACATCTAAAGGCAGCCCTGTTTAGGGAAGCTTTTAATGTTTAATAGGTTATTGTATTTTAGTGTTTTGTTGGAAGCGGCCCGAGTGGCTGGGGGGACCCAGCCAGATGGGCGGGGTATAAATAATAAATTATTATTATATTATTATTATTAAATTAAAACAACCGCAACTAGGCAAACCTTCGAGAGAACGGCGGTATGCTCCCCGCCACACGAAACAAACGCTGTCTTCTCGTGCTCTAAGGCCTTCACGATTGTAGGGGAGCATCTGTCTGAAATAGGAACGAAAAGTGAAATGGATCCAGTTTGAGAGGGCATAAAGAGATCCTTTCAAAGAGGGCTGGAGAACCTCAGGTTCCCTCAGGCCTCTCTTGTCCAGCCCTTGGGATGTTCCTCAGACCACACCTTCTTCTCTTCAGGCCACCCTTTCGCTCAAGTCTGGTAGCTTGGGCTCTACTCCCTCAGATGCTTTTGCTTGGTGGGAATGTGGCCTTGGACTGTGATAATGCAGTCTGAGTGAATGTGGGATGGAATGGTCTGTGTGTAGAAACCTCTTGACTCTTGCATGCATGGAATGTGGCTGACTGCACAAATGTTAAGTCCTGTACCTTGCTCCACCCACCTACCACTGGCAAGCGGCCCCCGGGAGGTTCCCAAAATGAAATGTGACCCTTGAGCTGAAAAAACTCCCCTCCCTGCTTTTAGAGAAAAATGTTTCATTACTTTGTATTCATAAAGATGTTTTTAAACATTGCAAGCTGTCTTGGGAGAAAAGTGAGATACGAATACATTAAACAAATAAATAGATATATGCATATACAGTCGTACCTTGGTTTTCAAACAGCTTAGCTCTTGAATGTTTTCGCTCCCAAACGCCGCAAACCTGGAAGTGACTGTTCCGGTTTGCAAACTATTTTTTTAGCCGAACATCCATGGAGCTTCAGACAACAAAGAGGGAGCCAGTCGAGCTTCTCGGAGGAGAGAATTCCACAATCTGGGAGTAGCCACAGTGAAGTCTCCTTCTTGTGTCACCACCAGTCGGGTTTCTGATGTTGATGGGACCGGGAGAAGGGGCTCACCCAAAGATCTTAACATCCAGGTAGGTTTGTAGCAGTGTTTCTCAAACATGGGTCCCCAGCTGTTGTTGGACTACAACTCCCATTATCCCTGACCACTGGGATGATGGGAATTGTAGTCCAACAACAGCTGGGGAGCCCAAGTTTGAGAAACACTGGTAGGGTCTTCCAGGTAAGCTGGGCCCTAGCCATGTAGGCCCAGCATTTCATAAATATTCCTCAGATTTCACCACATGGATAGCACTTTTCCTTACCTTCTGTGTCTCCAAGGCCCAGCTGTCCAAAAGCATTCTTTCCCCAAGAATAGACAGTTCCAAACACAGAGAGGGCCACGCTGTGAGCAGATCCAGCTGCAATCTTGGCCAAAGGGATGCCTTCGAGCTCCCACACTAGTCGTGGTTCCTTAACAGCGTTGATCTCCCTTCTCGCTGCAACCTGGCCGTAGTCGTTCTGACCCCAGGCAAAGAGCTCTCCTCCTTAACCCAACATACAAAAGGAAGTACAACAGATGTATTTGCCGTTATATCTATAATGGGACAATTGGGGCGAAGAGGTGGAGGAGCACCATTTGTCCTGGGCCTCAGGCTCAAAGGGGCATCAATTTTTTGGCATTCAGTAAGCTTTGCAATGTGCTTGTATGAGCACCAGGGCAAAACACTCTCACCTTAGAGTTGCATAGTAATGCATTTGCGCAGAATGAGACTGGGAAAATCATTAATCATTTGACACACACTCACTCTTTGGTTTTTTGGGTCATCATTTTCAGTTTTTACTATAGCTAGGGCCTCAAAAGCTAGAAGTGGTCTGAGCCACTCTAGATCTCTGAGATGGCATATACAGAGCTTTTTTTCTTCTTCTAAAAAAACATTTAGGGGTACTCTCATTTTCCTACTCGTATTGAAATACTGCCCCTTAATGAGGCCAAACTTAGATTCACAAAATGTTTAGGGGTATGCATACCCCTGCGCCCCCCCGGGAAAAAAACACTGGGCATATATACACCCACTAAACCCTACCTAGTGACTAAGTTCCACACCAGTTGATCTCAGGGCCAAATTGCACATCATGTTAGTTATGGATCTATGCCTTTAAATGCTAGGCGGTGGCGGGGAATTCATGCAAATTGTCAGTATGGTCCCCAGGATGAGAGAGTTTCATGAGGCTTTAACCCTTTAACATACCCACCTTCTGTGGTCCTGATCCAGATCGGGGACTCTGTACCTGCAATTTGCGCAGGGTAGGGAAAACTAGGGCTCCCCTCCCAGCCAGAACTCAGTTCCAGCACCTCTCAGGTGGGTGCCATTATAAGAGAACGTTGGAGATGTTCGTGGTGAGTTCCAGCACCTCTTTTTCTAGAAAAATAAAACTGGGGGGGGGGTTCCCTATGGAAATTTTAGGAGCCGGGCCCTCAGTCCAAATCAGAAGTAGCCTAGGAGGGAGAGGGACAATGGGTTAATGACCCACTGACTTTCTTACCAATCCGAATAGGACCCCTGCATTTATATGTGCTAATGTAATATCTGGTTTGGCCGTGGGTATGGGGCCGAGAGGAACAGAGGAACAGCTATTTCCTGGGGGGAGATACAAGCCCACCCACTTGCCCCCTCCTATGTCTATCTCACCCCTTCCTCCAAGGAGCTCTGGGAAATATGTTTCCACCCCCCCCCAGGTAGGTGAAACTGAGAGGTCACGATGTGCCCCCACTACACAGAATTTTATTGAAACTGTGTACCATTCAGAACGCAGCTCACAAAGAATACCGTATTTTTTGCACCATAACACTCACTTTTTTCCTCCTAGAAAGTAAGGGGAAATGTCTGTGCGTGTTATGGAGCGAATGCCTGCGGGTGGTGGTGGGATCTGCTGCAGTCGTGAGCAGAGGATCCATGGTTCCCCTTCCTTCCCTCCTCCGTGGTTACAAAGCATGGATCCACATGGATCCTCAGGATTTTTGCATTGGGCTGCTCCAAACTGTCAGATCACATGTCTGTGGCCACAGCATGAACCACAAAAATCATATATCCACTATTTCGTTTAGAATATTTTTTTTCCTTGTTTTCCTCCTCTAAAAACTGCGTGCGTGTTATGGTCTGGTGCGTGTTATAGAGCGAAAAATATGGGTAGTTGGGATTAATGATTTCCCACATCAAAATCTCCAGCAGCCCTTTGGCCTGATCAGGGCATGATTTGCTGATGTCTGGGCTCCTGAAACACAAGAACAGCCAGCAGGATCAGGCCCATCTGGTCCAGCATCCTGTTCTCACAGTGGCCAACCAGATGCCTGTGCTTCCTGCGCTTGCAACTGATTTTCGTCTTTAGCCACATCCCTCGTCTGTTTCAAGGATTTAATTTCTTTTAGCTGATGGCTTTGCAAAAGTTGATGTGAGCTACCTGGGGTACGTCAGCTGGAACGGAAAGGCAGGGTATATATGTTCAAAAAAAACCCCAAGGAAGCTGTGTGAGAATTGTTCAGTACCTTTTGATAATGCCAGGGAATGATGGTCGCCACATGCAATTTGGACGATGCGCTTGTCTCCCAATTCTTTCAATAACCTGTTTTCAAAAAGCAAGTAGAAACAGTGCCAATCAAATAATGACATTTCTCATGTATAATCCAAGCAAGTATTTCAGGTGTAAACATGCATTATTGAGATGTGTGGATCACAAAGGAATTATTATTATTATTTTTCAATATAATTCTGCTGCTTTCAAAAAAACCAACAACACTCCAGTCAGTCAAGATCAGGTTTCCTACCTGGGCTGAACACCTCTGGATACAATACTGTGCTCAGAAAGTTTTCCTTCTGATGAGAGAATGAGCAGGTGAGATGCTTCGCCGTCTAGCAAATCCACCTTGGCCCTCTTGCTTAACTTGATACGCTCTGGAAGATTGAACAAGATAAAGACGGAAATGGTTTTAAGCATAATCACATTTAAAGGAGTGCCAGTGGTGGCTGGTGTTCAGCAGGACTGACAATGTGGAAACATAAGAAGAGCAAATGGCCTGTCCAGCATCCTTTTCTCACAGTGACCTCCCAGATGCCTGTGGGAAACCCTCAAGTAGAACACTCCTCCCTTCCTGCAGTTTCCAGGAACATGATATTCAGAAGAAGTACTGCCTCCAATTGGGGAGTCAGAGTATAGCCATGGGCAGCCTTTGTTAGAATTCCTGCTCCGTGTTTGCAGTCATGGGATTGTTGTCTATTACATGACGGTATATATTTTGACTCCACAAAGTGGGAAGTGACGGATGTTTTACTGTGTTCCGTGAAGTGGGACTATTGTCCTTTGTTCTTTTTCTCTTTGCTGTTTGATGCTAGAGAGAGGTGGAGCCATGTTGCAATGCGCCGTGTGTGTCTATATGTAAATAAAGTAGATTAGCCAAAATGCTAAGTTGCTGAGGTCTGTCACGCAAGCTGCAAAGACTCTGCGGATCCCTAAGTGTGCCGATGTCTGTTGGCATCAGTCGCTGTGATGTTCGGGCTGAAGAAAGCTTTTGAAGCTCCCAAACAATAGACCAGGAGGGAGGGAACATGCCAGTCGGGCATGTGTCTCTGCCAGGGTCCTACTCGAGTGTAGGACAAGCTCCTGACAGCCTTGTCCCCTGTGAATTTGTCCAATCCTCTTTTAAAGCCATCCACGTGGGCGGCCATCCCTGCCTCTTGTGGCAGTGAGTTCCACAGTTTAACTGGGTGTTCATAGTCTTTGCCATCATTCCACCTTCTAACTATGCAGGGAGTGCTTGCTTAGTTCCACATGGGTAACACTAAGGCGAAGGATATGTTCACATTACCACTTGCTCCACATCCAGGAATCTCCCATTGCTATTTTTTTATTTTTGGAAACAGCATTCACAAGACGTCTGCCTCAATCCATATTGACCCTGCAGTTCCTTGACAAATACTGCTTGCTGTCTGGTGCTTTCCCCCTCAAAACAAATGGCATAATCTATGCATTAGGTGGGGAAGTATGTACCATTTAAATTTTTTTTAAAAAAAACCCTTTGGGGAAAAAACTAAGAGTGAGGAGGTTGGAAACCTGAACAGAAGCACTCCATACAACAACATTATGTTGCAGCTCCCAGTACTTTTTCTCTATTGTCCATTCAGACATGAATTTGACCCTGTCTTCCAATATGGAAAATGAACTGAAAGAGACCAGGATAATTGATAAGTATTAAGTCCTTATTTAAAAAACAAAAACAAAACTTAAATTTTATTTTGTTAACATTCAATACAATTAGCTTTAAACAATTATTTAAGCTTCCTATATTTCCATTGTGGCTGTTCTAGCTAAAGGCCTAGTCTGTTCTCGTTCTCTCTCTCTCTCTCTCTCTCTCTCTCTCTCTCTCTCTCTCTCTCTCTCTCTCTCTCTCTCTCTCTCTTTCCTTCTCTTTTTGTAAAAAATAAGAACCGTTATTTGCACAAGCCAGCGGATGATGACATGAGCTGGACATTTGCTGTGACTCCAGAATAGAAAGTGAAACCGGTGCTGATGTGAACCTCATATTGCAGATGACAGGAATGAGTTGATAGGATGCTGAGGGAAAAAAGAAACCCGAGAAGGGCTACGTACATCAGATGCCTGCAAATCACTGGAGAGTTTCCTTTCAAAAGAAACCAAGAGATGTCACATCCCTCACCATACATTTAAAACACTTTTATATCACTTTAAGGGTCATAGCTTTCCCCCATAGAATCCTGGGAATAGTTTGTTAACTGTGCTGGGAATTATAGCTCCAAGTGGGGGGGGGGTCTCCTATCAACTTGCAGTGGTCTTAAACTACAGTCCTCAGCATTGTTTGGGGGAAAGTTGTGGTATAAATGTGCTTTTAAATGCATAGTGCAGAGAGCACCTTAGTGATTAGAGAATCTGCCAGTTTATCATCTCTCCCCCCCCCCCCACTTTTCCAGTCTTAAATCTCCACATAAGTCTGCAATTTCTTATTTTAAAAATCCTCAAGAAAATTCACCAGCATTTTAGTGTGAAATGGACACGCTTGTATGCAATTCCACCTAACGCACAGATTTTTAAAATGTATTTTTAATCTTTGTTGGAAGGGACGCGAGTGACGCTGTGGGTTAAACCACAGATCCTAGGACTTGCCGATCAGAAGGTCGGCGGTTTGAATCCCTGCGACGCGTTGAGCTCCCATTGCTCGGTCCCTGCTCCTGCCAACCTAGCAGTTCGAAAGCACGTCAAAGTGCAAGTAGATAAATAGGTACCATTCTGGCGGGAAGGTAAACGGCATTTCCGTGCACTGCTCTGGTTCGCCAGAAGTGGCTTAGTCATGCTGGCCACAGGACCCGGAAGCTGTACGCCGGATCCCTCGGCTAATAAAGCGAGATGAGCGCCACAACCCCAGAGTCGGTCACGACTGGACCTAATGGTCAGGGGTCCCTTTACTTTTACTTAATCTTTGTTGGAAGCCACCCAGAGTGGCTGGGGAAGCCCAGTCAGATGGGTGGTGTACAAATAAATTACTATTATTATTATTATTATTATTATTATTGTTATGTGAAAAGCAACTTTCCCAAATGTCATGAGCTACTTACTGAGACTCCCTTGGCATCCTCCGTCCTCTGCCCTGCCATAAACGATGACGGTCCTGTCCGTCTTCACTATAGCCAAGCAGCCTTGTTTGCAGGTGATCTGGCGGGTGGTTCCAGGGTCCTCCTTGCAAAGGCTGGGATGGTAGCCGACAGCCTTTGGGAACAGCAGCAAGGCTTTGGATCGCAATGGTGAGGGATGAGGCAAGTCCGACCGGGTGCCCACCTCAGTCCTGGGCTTGCGACTTCTGGACCTCCTTGTCATCTTCTCTCCCAGTTTTCCTCACAGGCAGTCCACTCTCAGAACTAGGACCACCAGCTCTTTATTCTGGGACACAAACCATTGTTGTGTCTCTGCCAGAGAGAGAAATGTTTCCGACTTTGGCCAGGATTGAAAGATGCAAAAGGAGAACAAGCGTTCAGGATGTCAGCAATCTGGATGGATGGCTGATGCTACTCTCTGAGTTGTCACCCGAGTTCTGCTCTAAGGAATGCCAAAGAGTGAGACTTCTTGGGGGAAGGAGCCAAAAAGAGAGAGCTGTTTCTCTCTAGTTTCTGTTTACTGTACTCATTTGCTTTCGAAACAGAGTAGGAGGCGGGTCTTCCTAGGAAACAGAAACCGTTGGTGCTGCTGCTGCTGCTGCCAGTGAGAAATATTCTCTCTCTGCAAATCCCAGAAATGAAACCCTGTTAACCTGTCGCAACAGAACAAGCAAGAGTCTGGTGTCACCAGCTTAAAGACTAGCACATTTATTAAGGCAAAAACTGTTTGTGGACAACAGTTCACCCAATCAGATATATCTATGGATTGCAGTTCACAAAAGCTTATGCCGTATAATGAATGTGTAAAGGCTGTGCCAACAGGCTCTCGCTGCTCTTCGCAAAAGAAGCATGCCGTAAGAAAAATGAACATTGCTTGGTGTGGCATTGTCACTGAGGTTATGCCTTGCCCTTTTAAGAAATATATGCCCTGTTTCAATACAGCTGAACTTCAAAGGGAGACAACAACAGTTTGATTTATTAAGATGTTCAGTGCTGTCACCTTGTCAATCGAACAGGGACAAAGGTTGTTATAAATTCATGCCATGCGTGTTAATCGGGTCAACTTATGCCAGGTTGTCTGTGTTATCAACAAAAATCAGTTTTGTGAATGACCACTGCCAGTTCCTAATTATCTGTCTCTATACTTTTTTAATTTATCTCTGACCTCATTGTTTACATTCTCTCTACCCACTTTCAATCATTTGTATATGGCAACTCAAGGTTCATGCATCTGAGAAGGGGACCGCTGTTCATAAATACTCTTTTTGACACAGACATGTAGAATGTTGACATGAACTTTGTTTTTTTATCATTGATTTTAATTATTTATAATGCTTTAGGTGGCTGTTTTTAAGCGTTTTCTCTTTTTAAAAAAATAATATTTATTAACAATTTAAAGATTACAAAAAGAAGAAGAAAAATTAAACAAGACAAAACAATACATTACAAAAACAAAAAAACACTACAAAAGACATTAAATTAACAAAACAAAACAATTAAAAACACATCCAGTAATTTCGATATCTTTCATCACTTGTTTCAGTGACCTCCTCACACCTCCCTTTTTGTATTCCACTTCAATTAACTGTTTCAGCAATTCCTTTCCATCTTCCTCTATTTTCTGCCCTGTATTTATCTTAACATATTCTGACCTTATTTTTCCCTTTAATGCATTAACAATCTATTTGTACTTAGTTCCTTATAACATTTCTGCTAAAGCCATATAACTTCATTCCAACATTTTTCTAACATTCTTTGATTTTACAGTATTTCTGTAAATAATCTTTAAATTTTTTCCAGTCTCCCACCAACTCTTCTCCCTGGTCTCGGATTCTGCCAGTCATTTCCGCCTGTTTTTAAGCGTTTTCTGAACATTTGTTTCATTCTTTCTGTAAACTGATTTGAGGTTTCATGACAACCAAGCAGTATACAACTCTCATGAAATAAATAAATGGGTATGTTCTCCCCTCCACTGTCAGAGGCAATGTCTCTGAACACCAGCAGCTGGGAATCACAAATAAGGGCAGTACTGTTGCATTCTGGTCCTGCTTTCAATGGGAATCTGGTTGACCACTGTGAAAGCAGGCCTGACCCAGCCAGCTCTTATTCTCTTCAGAATGGTTCACCTGTCCCTCTTTCTGTCCCCAGGAAGCTGCCTTAGGCCCATGTAGCCTCATCCTGCCTACTTTGACTTGCAGTGACTCTCAGACAACTCTCTTTAACAACTGCTACCCAACCCAGTTAACTAGAATTGGGATCATCTGTATGCAGAGCAGGTGTGCTGCTGCAACACAACAGCAGAAAATATGACAAGGGTTTTTGCCAAGTTGGGATAACCAATGAGGTGTCTCCAGCTGTTGTTGAACTACAACTTCCATGATCACTAGCCCTAATGGCTGGGGCCGAGAATGGTAGCTCGAGAACATCTTGAGGACCCCAAGTTGGTGGTTCCTGCCCCTTCAAGTAGAGACATAAAAATGAACAAGGTGTTTTTTTCCTCCTATACGAGAGAGGGGTTGCTAAAGGCAGTGGCAGAGTCGCAAGTGGTCTGCTAGTTTAGCAGTGGTCGAATTCATAGAATTGTACAGTTGGAAAGGGACCATATGGGTCATCTAGGAATCTTTTGCCCAACATGGGTCTGGAACCCTTGACACTGAGATTAAAAGTCTCATGCTCTACCAACTTGAGCTTTGTGTCCCATCCTCTCCATTCAAGAGTCACCAACCTGATTTTATATGAAAGAATCAGAAGGGATGCCAAGGGTCATGTAGCCCAACTCCTTGCAATGCAGGAATCTCAACCAGAGCATCCATGTAAGAAGGCCATCCAGCCTCTGTTTAAAAACCTCCAAGGACGGAGAGTCCGCCACCTTCCGAGAGGGTCAGTTCCATGGTCAAACTGCTCTGTCAAAAAGTTCTTCCTGATGTCTCCTTTCTTGGAACTTGAATCCATTGGTTAGTGCTGGGGTCAGCAAACGTTTTCTGCAGGGGGCCAGTCCACTGTCCCTCAGACCTTGTGGGGGCAGGACTATATTGGGGGGGGGATAATCCCCCCCTACCGGCTCTCCCCTCCCTTCTCCACAGCACTGGACAAGCCCCAGTGGCTGCTTACCTGTGCCTTGCGAGAGGCAGGGGCTGGCGGCGGTGGAGGGACAATGAGCAGCGTGAAAGGGCTGGCTCCAGAGAGGGGCTGCTTAAAATGGCGCCCAGTCAATGGCGGCTCAACAAAGCCCAGGCCCTTGTTGCGAATTCTTTGCGTTGCTTTAGCAGAAATGCTCAGAGTTCCAGGTTCTTCAGTACAGTATTATTTATTGTGAGCTATATATACAAATGGGACGCGGATGGCGCTGTGGGTTAAACCACAGAGTCTAGGACTTGCCGATCAGAAGGTCCGCAGTTGCTCGGTCCCTGCTCCTGCCAACCTAGCAGTTTGAAAGCACGTCAAAGTGCAAGTAGATAAATAGGTACCGCTCTAGTGGGAAGGTAAACAGCATTTCTGTGTGCTGCTCTGAAGCAGCTTAGTTATGCTGGCCACATGACCCGGAAGCTGTACGCCTGCTCCCTCGGCCAATAAAGCGAGATGAGCACTGCAACCCCAGAGTCGGTCACGACTGGACCTTATGATCAGGGGTCCCTTTACCTTTACCTATATATACAAATATCTACAGAAGCAGCTCATACAGTCAGACAGAGTACCTGGCTGCACCTTAAAGCAAATAGGAAGACTCTTTCTCTCTGACCTCACTCCTCTACACCACCACTTTTACTGCTGGAAAGGTTTCCCTTTTAAACCGATGACAGCCAATCAACTGTCAGCACATTACTGCTGAGTCATTCTGACCCAGCACCTCCTTAGAAAGTATTCCATCAGCCTGTTGCATCAACTAGCAAACTCAAGCCTGCAGACTTACTGTCTTACACAGCATTCTGTGAATCCCCAAACCCCTTTCCTCCTCTAGGCAACACGATGACCAAGACATTGCCTAGACATTGTTGACGTTCTCTTTGCAACACAGGGGTTTGTTTGGATACCCTTCCTCCTCTAGGCAGGGCAAGGAGAAACCAGGAGGGAGGGAGGGATGTGCCGCAGCATGTATGTGTGTGTGTGGGGGGGGGAGGGAATGATGCAGCCCTAATGATCAGAATCCCCACACCGATCCATCCATCGATTCCCGGACCATCTGCAGGCTGGATCCAGAAGGCAATTGGGCCAGATCCGGCCCCCTGGCCTTAGTTTGCCTACCCATGGGTAGGTGTCTTACCCTCCAGACCAGGAGAAAACAAGCTTGCTCCATCCTCCATGTGACAGCCCTTTAGATATTTGAAGATGGCTATCATATCTGCTCTCAGTCTCCTCTTGACCAGGCTAAACATACCCGAGCTCCCTCAACTGTTCCTCAATTGTCTTGTAAACAGAAATTCCCATGTGGTCCTTTGAGGATTGCTTCAATAGAACTGGTTGCCTATGGGTAAAGTTAACACAGTGACACTTTGGAAAGAAAGGAGACAATAATCAGCTAAGAATTTATTTAGCAGGGTTTTTACCGTAAAATATTAAACATACAGTTTAGAACAGTCTGTTTTGCCTGAAAGTCTATAATTCCATTTTACTTTGCTTTTAGTACTCTTTCCAGAATAATGTGTGCTGATTTGAATCTATTCTGTGTTCTCACTTACATTTTAGTACATATAAATAAATAAGAACAATAAAAAATAACATTCTGCATCTCCAAATGGAGTGAGGCACCAGCCTGTCTGTTCACACATTAAAATGTCCGTGCTGTTGTTGCAATGGTACCTTTAAAAGTAATCATTAAAATGCACCTTGAAAGTGGGATAACAGGAAAACTACAGGGATACAACAATTTAGGAAATAACTGGGTGGATGAATTAGCCCTGGAGTAATGAGGCCAATGTGGACGTGATTACACATAAAAGCAGGCTATACTAAGGTCTAAAATATTTTTTCTTAAATTGAGGGTGTGGGGAGAGAGAAATCAGTCAATCAACTGACCAAAGGCCAGTTAAAAGGCCAGTGAGCAGACTGCCTGATAAGACAAACTTCCCTTCATTTGAAGACAAAAGCTACACATCTTGCAAGTCCCTGTATTAGAGTTGCTTGCCAAAGCCACGATTGTTCTCAATAGCCTGGAGAAGTTTCTCCTTCAGTTTTCCTGTGGTTGAATAAGGTGGCAAAAGAAGGAGGTGAAAGCAGATCTGGGCCTCAGGGATATGTTCTTCTGTGAGCGACTTATGCGAGTGGATTGTTAGCTTCAAGGAGTCCATTCCTATCACAGGGACCCGGTCACTTCCTAAAACAAACACTAAATCGACAAGGAGGAGGATTAGACAATGCAAGGGCACAAATAGAAAATATTCAGACCATTCCAAATGTTGAATAGTGGGTAGACATGGCAGACGACACAGCGATTTCTCCAAAGCAGCTCTTTATTTTGTAAGCTGGAACAGAAAACTGAACAGCAAACAGCTCAGCCGGCCTGCTTTTATAGGCAGCCGGCTATCAACATTGTAGCAACAACAACCCAGGGTTTCCCGCAAAAATAACTGATGTGGACCTGAGTGAAAACTATCTACAGTATCCCCCTGCTGGCCCAGGGTGAGAACTTCAGTACATAACACCAAACATCTTTTAATGCTACAATCTAGCTTTGCAAGTTGTCTTTCCTCCCCAGTACAGTTTTGATCAAAAGTGTTAAGTTGTGGGTGAACATATCAGACAACACAGCGATTCTTCAAACCGCTCTTGTTTATTCACAGGCCAGAACAGAACTGAACTGAAGGGTTCAGCCAGCCTGCTTATATAGAGCTCCGCTACAAAGCAACTGTAACAACTTTCTGTAACTATCCAATCACTGAATGTCACCTTTCAATCCCTTATTTGCATATGTGGACGTGAGTGAAATCTATCTACAGTATCCCCCTGCTGGCCCAGGGTGAGAACTTCAGTACATAACAAAAAGCTCATTGCCTTATGAAGGAAAATATCAATGCTGTTTCTATATACAAATTGAGAGAATCATTTGAGGTTTCCGTGCAGGATTTCAAGCGCACTCCTTGAAAGACAGGCTCACACCAGTTCATTTCCAGAAAAAGAGGGGCTTTCAATCAATGACCGCTTGAAGGTTGGGCCTTGCGAATGGGATACTTACACAGAAAGCCTTTTTTGTCCGCCAAAGTGAGTTCATGGAAAACCTTCCAGAACATCCTTACGGTAGGGTGTGCTTCACTGTATATCCCCCAGTACACAGTGTTCTTCACAGAAAAGGGAAAGGAAAATGAAATCAGACAAAGAGAAAGATGAATAAGTGAAGCTTGAAAAAAATAAAATAAACCCAATATAATGATGGTCTAGCAAGTAGTTCCACACGCCCCGCCCCTTTCCACTAACCTTCTCATATAACTCCCAGTCATAATTTGCGTTCCCAATCGCCACATCCATCAGTTCCTGGGGCTCAAAGAAGGCAACCATCCGTTCATCGAGGACTTTGTAAAACCCTCTCTTGAACTCTTGGAAAATTCCCTCCACTGATTTGTTGAAGACATAATCCACATACTTGTTGACAAACTCCTTCCTTTGGAAGAAATGAGGGTAAAACATTTAATAAGTGGGCAGGTAATTTGACTGACTAGATAGGTAGGTAGGTAGGGAGGTAGGTGAAGATGATAGATAGATAGATAGATAGATGATAGATAGATAGATGATAGATAGATAGATAGATATAGATAGATGATAGATAGATAGATAGATAGATAGATAGATAGATAGATAGATATAGATAGATATAAACTTTAGCAGCCACCAGGAGGCCGCAGACCCATCTACAGGCAAACTCTGATTTGAATCTAGGTCTTCCTGGTCCAAATCCAGCACTCTATTCAACCATACTATGTTTGCATATGCATATCAAGATGGCAGCAGACCTGGGGATGCGATTCAAAATGGTTAGGGCTATTTTAACTGCAGCTTGAAACACTTGTGTCTCTTCCTTTAGCCTAGCTACTGCTTTCCTTTTCTATATTCCACTTATTTGACTTGGATTTTTGGGGAAAGGAACCCTTGAAGATATCGACAAACAACTGTTGTTATCCACACGTGGAGCCCTTGGGGACAGGGCGAGCTGAAAATCTGAAATGTAAGTTGTCACCAGTATAACAGTCCAACCTGCATATTGCTTTTCAAAGGTCGTCTTCAAGGCAGTTCACGGTCAAAAGGTTAAAACTCACTAATAAAATCATGTCATTTTGAAGTTTTATGAATCTAAAACAGAAGAGTGTCTTTAAAAGTCCTAACAAAATACAGTGGTGCCTCGCAAGACGGAATTAATTCGTTCCGCAAGTCTTTTCATCTTGCGAGTTTTTCGTCTTGCGAAGCACGGTTTCCCATAGGAATGCATTGAAAATCAATCAATGCGTTCCTATGGAAACCGCCTTCAGACCAGGTCCGGGGACAGTCTGTCCCCCGACCTCTTCTGAAGGCTGGCGGGGGGCAAAAGTCTTTGCTTCCCCCCCGCCTGCCTTCCTGGCGCCAGCATTTTAAAATCGCCCGGAGACAGCGGACTTCTCCGCTGTCCCGGGGCGATTTTAAAGCCCCCGGGAAGGCAGGCGGGGGGGAGCAAAGACTTTCGCCCCCCGCCCCCCGCCGGCCTTCAGAAGAGGTCTTCTGAAGGCCGGCGGGGGGCGAAAGTCTTTGCTCCCCCCCGCCTGCCTTCAAAAGCCGTCCGGGAGAGCGGAGAATCGCAGCGCGTTTCTCCGCTCTCCCGGGAAGGCAGGCAGGGGGAAGCAAAGACTTTCGCCCCCCGCCGGCCTTCAGAAGAGGTCCAGGACCTCTTCTGAAGGCCGGCGGGGGGCAAAAGTCTTTGCTCCCCCCCTGCCTGCCTTCAAAAGCCGTCCGGGATAGCGGGAAGCGCTTCCCTGCTATCCCGGACCGCTTTTAAAATGCTGGCGGTGGGGAGCAAAGCCTTTCGGCCCCCGCCGGCCTTCCTGGACCTCTTCTGAAGGCCGGAGGGGGGGGGAAAGGCTTTGCTCCCCACCGCCAGCATTTAAAAGAGGTCCCCGGAGATTTCCCTATGGGCTTTCTTCTTGCGAAGCAAGCCCATAGGGAAAATTGTCTAGAGAAGCGACACAAAAACCGAAAAACCCTTTCGTCTTGCGGGTTTTTCGTCTTGCGAGGCATTCGTCTTGCGGGGCACCACTGTAAGCAAATTCCAGCTGTGGTGCCATCCCTCACCCGCCAATCACCCTCAGACCCGCCCTGACACATTTCCTGCCAACATCCTCAGTCATCATTACATACTTGTTTGAATTGTTCACAGTGACAGAACTGCCATTTGGAATTAAGTCGACATCCACGTTGTCCCAAGATATCTGGAAATATATGTTTAAGGAAAGGTACTGAAAACAAAGTCACACACACACACTGTAATTTTGTCACTTAAAACTTGATAAGCTTCATACAGTACCTTTAAGTTACAGGGAATTCTATGAACAGCTTTTGGCTAACGATGCAGTCATTAAAAGTCATTTTAGGGGTTCATGGATCAGGTACAAGCACCACGCCTGTTGAAATAGCTATACAGTGGTACCTCGGGGTACAGACACCTCAGGTTACAGACACTTCAGGTTACAGACTCCACTAACCCAGAAATAGTACCTCGGGTTAAGAACTTTGCTTTAGGATGGCAACGGAAATCGCACAGTGGCAGCGCAGTGGCAGCGGGAGGCCCCATTAGCTAAAGTGGTACCTCAGGTTAAGAACGGACCTCTAGAACAAATTAAGTTCTTAACCCGAGGTACCACTGTATTTCTGTTGAAACAGCTATATTTCTAGGGAGAACCATTTGATTTTTTAAAATAAATTCCCATGACTGTTGCTTTTATATCATATTTTAGCCACATTCCCAAATGTTAAAAGAGCCACCATCACTTGCAGGAGGAAGTACTCCAGAATTTACCACAATGGAGAAGGGTGAAGAAGAAGAAAATTAGCCAATGAGACAAAGCACATTTCAGGAGTTGCTCGCTTGCTGTTAACTTAAGAGACAAGGGATTCCTAGACATTACCAGGTGAAAGAGAGACAGTGACCATGTAAAAAGAAAAGAATATATATATATATATATATATATATATATATATATATATATATATATATATATGAGGTACTCACATTGTAAGTCAGTTCATGGCTTGTTTCGAAGTCATCATGCTCATAATCAAGAACTGCCTGCAAACTCCTTGTTAACAAAACAAAAGGAAATAGAAATGGATATATTTTTACCCCTAAAATGTTTACAGCATAAATTTAGAAGCCTTACTCAAACAGTTAAAAGAGTGGGAAAGGCCAACCCATCTGGTCTTATTTTCTTTCTTTTTATAATCATTTTTATTAGCTTTCAATTACAATAATCCAATAATAGACTCATTGTAACAATGCCAAATTATAATACAATTACTAATACTGTACCAATCATTCAGATACCAAATTATATAATTTAGGTGGCACCCTGCATGCTAGAATTGATGGTTTGATTATTTACTTTATTCTGCATTCCAAAATCTTATTAATTTCAATTACACTCCGGTCAAAATAACAATCCCTTATACAACAACTGCAATATTAACAACTTCCATTCATATTGACACATTAAATGATTTATAAAACTACAGATGAGGCACTCAAACTATATCCTTGTTCTTCCTGTGTGTGGCAATGATTCTGTCCCTGATGTTTCATGGCCTTTGTAAGTTTAAATGTATAGAATATCCTAGAGTTAGGAGACTCAGCCTGGTCCTACCAAGCAAAACAAGAAACTGGAAACTACAGGAAAAGGTAGAAAGAGTTCAAGCCACTTACCTCCCTACGACAGGGCTTAGCTCCTTCAGATCATCAAGGGTAGGTTTCTTGCCCAGCAGTTTTTTAAAGGCAGCAAGGGGGAAAGGCACGTAGGCAGTGACTCTGTTAAACATGGAGAGCCCGAGGAGGATCCCAAAGAAAAGATATTTATTCTTCTCCACCGAGGGCTGCAAGGACACAAGATCACAGTGACAGGAAATGGGTTGGATGTTCTAAGGCAGGTGCACCTTAAGAGGGAAACTGGTCAGCGGCAGAGCGACAGCTATCAATCTCCATCCATACCCTAACACACCCATTCATGCAAGAACATACACACAAACACTTATTCACGGGCACATTCCCAAGCCCTTTCTTCAAGCCCAATTAACAGGGGGGCGGGTTCTCTACAAATACCACCTGCCCACAATTAGGCTTGAAAACAGCCTCCCATTAGAGCCAACAGGAATCTGGTTTCAAGTCTAATACAGTGGTACCTCGGTTTAAGAACTTAATTCATTCTGGAGGTCCGTTCTTAACCTGAAACTGTTCTTAACCTGAGCTACCACTTTAGCTAATGGGGCCTCCCGCTGCCGCTGCCATGCTATTTCTGTTCTCATCCTGAAGCAAAGTTCTTAACCCGAGGTACTATTTCTGGGTTAGCGGAGTCTGTAACCTGAAGCATCTGTAACCTGAAGCGTTTGTAACCCAAGGTACTACTGTATTCAGAGGGATTGGATGGGGAGGCCTCATGGGTTGATCGAATGTGGGGAGCAGTGGTTACACCCACTGTGTGGTAAAAAACAACAACTGCTCAACTCCAGCCTGGAAAAGAGATTTGGGGCCTCTGCAATGTTTGTTTTTTTGTTTTTTGGTGGATATAGAAGTTTGCACCATTCAGACCTACACAGGTTCATAGCTGTCAAGTGTCCCTTATTTGAAGGGACAGTCCCTTATTCCAGCGCCATGTCCTGCTGCTGTCTCTTATTGATGGATGTCCCTTAAATGATGTCCCTTAAATTTCAAAGGAAGCAGCTCCTCTCCCTCCCTCCCTGCCAGCCAGGGAGGAGGGAGGCTCCAACTGTATGGCTTGGTCGTGTTGCTTACCCAATAAGAAATCTAAGAACGACTGGGGGGTGGAGCTTGCATGCCTTGTGTGTGGCTAGTTAATGCAAGCCGAGGGGTTTTTTGAATGCTGGACGCCATTTTGTTGCACGTGCTGCGGCAAACTTTGCAGTGCAAAGCCAGGCCGGGGAGCCATTTTAAGTTGAGGCTGCATAGGCCTTGTGGTGCATTTGATTCAGATTCTATTCAGTTGAACCTCTGGTTACAAAGTTGGTTGGACAGTGTTCTCGAAGCTACCAGCATGAGTTTGACCAGACTGCAGGAGGACAGGAAGACTGGAGTGCCTGGAACAGGTGAGGCTGCAGGTCCCTTATTTTGGCTGCTGGTCTGAAGGGAAATTCTGTTCCTGCACATAACTGCAGCATTCTGGGAAGTCTCGCTTCTTGCTTCTTTTCTCTGGCATTCTGGGAAGTCTCACTCATAAGCTTTGCTCTGCTTCTGCACACACTGTACGAACCTGTTCCAAACACCAAGACATTCCCTCCTTGCTCAGTTCATCTTAGGTTCATGATGACCTGTTCTCAATGCATAGCTGACCACATCTACGGAACTCGATTATTATATTCTTTCATGTTATGATCAATCATTAGTAATTGTTTTAGTCATGCTATATCAATCTTTAGTTATAATTTAATTAGGAGGTTTCATGCCTGTCTAAGTTCCAGGCCCGTTTCCCAGCCTTTAATCTATTGGTGATTAATGTCTATATGTAATTCCCGCCTTGTACTTATGTTAACCAATCAGCAACAAGTTGCTTTGTGTTTGTATCAACCAATCAGCCACAAGCACACCTGTGGCAATGTTTGTAATAATCAATAAAAGAGAGTTCCCGGGGCTTGCCCCGGCAGACGCCTCTCATGACACCTGCTGCTCGTCTCCCGTGATTTTCATTCCTACACTGGTCCCTTATTTTCAAGGCTGCTGGTCCCTTATTTTCAAATCTGTAAGTTGACAGCTATGCACAGGTTGGGCTTTACACACTCATGAAGTAAGCCCAGCAATGAAACAGGCATGCCTGGAAAGATGGATGACTTAGAAATGGGTGTCATCTGGAATAGCCTGAGAAAGGGATACAGAAGCTCTGGCCTGGGGGCCAAATGCCCCCCACAAATGTCTCTCTCAGGCCCTTGGAAATCTCACAGCTCAAAGTCTGTTACTAGCCCTGCTTTGCATCCTGGGAGTGTGTTTTTTACCTGGCTGGAATGTGTCCTAGAACTCTTGTTTCTCTGTATGGGGGATACAGAGGGGGATGTGAGTGTAGCTTGGGGCTGACTACACACCATATTTTTAAAGCACATTCTTTCCCTCAAAGAATTCTGGGCACTGTAGTTTGTTAAGGGTTGTTGGGCACTGGTACTCTGTGAGGGCAAACTACAGTGCCCAGAATTCTTTGAGGGAAAGAATGTGTTTTGAGTATGCTTCAGAGGAATAGGACAGTGCTACCTTGGTTCTCGAACTTAATCCCTTCGGGGAGTCCGTTCGACTCCCAAAACTGTTCGAAACCCAAGGCGCAGCTTCCGATTGGCTGCAGGAGAATCCTGCACTCAAGCGGAAGCTGTGTCAGACGATCAGCTTTTGAAAAACGTTCGCAAACCGGAACACTTACTTCCGGGTTTGCAGCGTTTGTGTTCCGATTTGTTCAGCAACTAAGCCATTCGAGAGCCAATGTACCACTGTATGTACACAGCCCTACTGTAGAAAAGCAGTAAAATTTTCATTTGGGCTCTGGCTACTTTCACCTGTGGCATATAGCCATCAGAAGGGAATGTGCCCACTGGCTTAAAAAAGGGGTGGGGGGTCACCTACGTCTGACCTAGATGTTTGGACCAGGTCTGAAATACTTACCCTAGAAGGAAACCATATGGGGGAGTTTTGCTCACAGCACATAAACATCCCATAGTCTGGCTGCACCATCTCCTCAAACACATAGGAAAAGAACTCGACCAAGACTCCTCCGGTTTCGTGACCAGGCATCTCGCCTTCAAATTCAATCTGCAAGACAAATATAAAAGGAGAGAACAGAAAATAGGAAAAGCACATTTACTAGGCAGCTCCTGCAGCCAACCAGAAGCCATGGAACCTGCGTTGGACATTCAGGTTCCAAAAGAATGTTCAAAAACCGGAAGCCAATTTGTTTGGGAGCCAAGAGGTTTGAGATCCAGGGTATGACTGTACAGCTGTTTTGTGCAAAAGAGCAGTTCTATAAATAAAAATACAGTGAATACCCAAGCGGTGGGAAAAGGCAGGCTGCATCCTTTCCTTTGGGCTGGTGGAAACAAAATAGAAATAGGCAGCACCCAGCAAAACAACGTCACACATGTAAAAAAAAAAAAAAAAGAGCAAATAAAACAAACAAACCTCACCAGACAATGTGCTTCAGATTTGTCCAGAGTTGAGTGACATGCTATTTTATATTGGGATTGTCTTTCCTTGACGGAATATCCCCAGCTGGCCCAATCCAGACCTAGTCATTGAGGTCGTTTCACCTAGTTCCAGAGTTTAGCCCTGAACAACACGACTATGCAGTACTTTAGCAGGCCTTAGGCAGCTTACCAAGAGTTGCATTTTCAGGCTAATGTCCTCTACTTGACTCAGTTTGCGCAACGTATCTTCCACAAGGTTCTTGCGTCGTACCCTCAAAGGGAAGATAGGCAATTTAGGGAGTTCGCCTTTTCTCAGGAGTCGATTGCGTACCAATGTATCGCAAGCATTGGCCTTTACAATCTGCGGAAAGCAGCACATATTTAATAAGTGCTTCAGAGACGCTGGGTAGGCATTCATTGTGTTAAGTTGTGGGTGAACATATCAGACGACATACTGAATCTTCAAACAGCTCTTGTTTATTCAGAGGCCAGAACAGAATTGAACTGAAGGGTTCAGTCAGCCTGCATATATAGAGCTCCAGTACAACGTAACTGTAACAATTTTCTAAAACTATCCAATCACTGAACGTCACTTTCGATCCCTTATTTGAATAACTATCTACAGTATCCCCCTGCTGGCCCGGGGTGAGAACTTCAGTACATAACAAATTGCTAAGTATACTAATGGGGAAAGGAACTCAAGGCAGGCAGGAGGCCCTGAAGGAATGAAAGGCATAATGAGAAATAATTCCAATGAGAGAGGAGAGTGGGAGGTTATATTTTTAAAAATCCAGTTGCGGCTGCACAAAACGGTTAAACGATGAGCAGGAGGGATGGGGGAAGAGACAAACATACATTTTTTTATTTATTAAATTTATATACTGCCCTCCCTCAGACAGGATTCCCCATCCCTGTCCTATGCAAGAGTCACTTCCACATAGCTAATGGCCTGGAGGAGCAAACACAATTCTGCTCTTCTGCATGCAGAGACTCCTGCACACTAAGAAGAGTGGAAGAATAAGAACCAAATTCACTGTAGCCTTTCATCTCGCAAGAAATAGTAATAATAATATAATAATAATAATTTATTATTTATACCCCGCCCATCTGGCTGGGCCTCCCCAGCCACTCTGGGCGGCTTCCATAAAAACCAAAAATACAGTAAAATATCACACGTTAAAAACTTCCCTTAAGATGTCTTCTGAATGTCAGGTAGTTGTTTATCGCTTTGACATCTGCTGGAAGGGCGTTCCACAGGGCGGGCGCCACTACCGAGAAGGCCCTCTGCCTGGTTCCCTGTAGCTTTGCTTCTCGCAATGAGGGAACCGCCAGAAGGCCCTCGGCGCTGGACCTCAGCGTCCGGGCAGAATGATGGGGGTGGAGACGCTCCTTCAGGTATACTGGACCGAGGCCGTTTAGGGCTTTAAAGGTCAGCACCAACACTTTGAATTGTGCTCGGAAACATACTGGGAGCCAATGTAGGTCTTTCAAGACCGGTGT
This sequence comes from Podarcis melisellensis, assembly GCF_964234715.1. Classification (NCBI taxonomy): domain Eukaryota; kingdom Metazoa; phylum Chordata; class Lepidosauria; order Squamata; family Lacertidae; genus Podarcis; species Podarcis melisellensis. The sequence continues at coordinate 15,477,719 of NC_138541.1, read as the reverse complement.
TATATGGTCTCGGCAGCCGCTCCCAGTCACCCAGTCAACTACTAGAATAGCAAAGCTGGGTTAACAGTCATTTAGGTATCAGCCTTACCTCTTGCAGGTTATAAGACTCGTAATCAAATATTTCCATCTTTGTCAGCGGATTGTAGACAAAAGGAAAGCAGCACAAAGAGATGGGACAGTTGTCCTCTTTGTCCAATTTCTTGCAAAGAAAGAATGTTGTTTAAAAGAATGGGTGCATGTGGTAAGTCAAACAAACATACTCCCTTTTCCAGCAATCTTTGGTCTCCACCCAACTTTGACTCTCTCACACACACTTTTCTGTGGCAAAAATAAAGATGGTATTGTTTGCCATATGGCAGCCATTACTACAATTCTCAAATGCTTTCATCCCTGTGTGATTCAAACGTTGATTACGCTGATACAAAATGGCTACCCTTCCACAATGAATGCTGTTTATTAATGTGTGAACAGCTAACACAAACAAGGTAGCTTCTTTACTTTGGAAAGTTCACTTTGAATAAATAAATATCCAAATAGGAGCTAACTACAGTTTATGTTCTGCCCTTTACAAAACAAACTAGTTCAGCTCACGTTCAGTTCAACTCATCCAAAGGAGCCTCAGAATGTGACAAGCTGCTGTATTTGTAATTTCACATATACTGATATGTAAAATAAAGTTCAGACTAATAAAACATCAAAACATGCACACTGGAATGAGAATTGTTTAGTTTTCCCAATGATCTTTAAGCTTAGACCCTAAGATTTTAAGAGCAAAAAACACATGTAAGAGACTGCACTTGAAGTTCTAACCCAAAATGAAATTAATTCACATTACGTTTATCCGGCTACTATGGGAACTACTTTTGGGTGTAGTTCAAACAGTTTTGAACTAATTCAGTGAACTTTACTAAACCAAACTACTGCATTCCAAGCACTGTCTTAAACTGGAGAAAGGATGAGACACTTTGGGTTCCTCTTAGTCAGAGGTTAGTGCAGTCCATTGACTATGCTGGCCAGGGCACATAGAAGTTGAAGGGGTACCACATTGGCTATCTAAATCTACCACAATATATTCTGACTGGCAGCCTCTCTGAAAGACATGCAGAAATCTTGTCCCAAGTCCTGCCACATACAATCTTCAACAAGAAACAAAGGACTGAGCACATGCTCCCATTTAAGATATGCAGAAGCAAATTTATGCAAGATACACAAGCTTGGCGTTTCTTAGCTTTTTGACACAAAGCAATCATACTTACCATGGCTTCCACCCATACATGCCACCTTGCCAAATCTGTAAAAGGATTAATTATTTGACGGATTTCATGAATGTAGAAGTTGCTCAGCGGGAGCGTGCAGTTAGCCTTCTTGTTGACCTTGAAGGACAAGCAGAAGAAGGTTGAGGTCCATATGATCTTACACCTAGAAATACCGTATTTTTCGCTCAATAGGATGCACCCGACCATAGGACACACCTTGTTTTAGAGGGGGAGAACAAGGTGCCCTTGGCTGAAGGGGCGCTGCACAGCTCTCCCTCTCTGCTGAAGACAGGAGAGTCTTGCTCTCCCGGCTTCAGCAAAAGGAACCTGAGCGCTCCCTCCACGCTCCAGAGGCTTCGCGTTGCTATCCCTGAAGCCAAGGAGCCCGCATTCGCTCCGTAGGACACACACACATTTCCCCTTAATTTTTGGAGGGGAAAATGTGCGTCCTATAGAGCGAAAAATACGATAGCTACCAGGTCATCAGCCCGCAAGATGTTGCCTACCTTGTAGAGCTTTTTCAGGACTTCCAGGAGAGGTAACAACACCTGGCAGGCAGGGTAGTATGAGTAATAGGGCAGCTGAGAGAGCACCACTTTCTTTAGCATCTGAACTATTTGGTCTAAATGCGAGGCTGGCAAGAAGGACCAACATTTTTCTGAAAGAAGAAAAAGAACATGCAAATCTTATTCTACTTCCCCACAGCTCACTATTCAGATAGGAATATTTTCCCACACAAGCAGTCCTGTTTTCTTCTGCTTGTTGCCCTGCTGCAACAAACTTCTTATTTAAAGTGCATCAGATTACCTGAGGGTGGTTAGGCTGAGAGGCAGTGCAGGCCCTGCTGACATTTCCATTCCACCTTAAGGAACAGACATGGGATTGTTACGTGTCACATATCAGTTCACATTCCAGCACAGTATGCTGGGAACTTCCATTGTACATATAGTTTTTGCTTTTGCTGTTCTTTCCGAGATGACATGAGAGACGACATGTTTCTTTGACCTGATTTATGATTAATAAATCTGTAGCTGTAGTATGCATCCACAAGCCTCATGCCTATTCTGTGTGCGCAGTTCGATCTGCTGATAGTGTGCCCTGGCTCAGAAGCCCGGGTCGCTGATTTACGTCGGAGCAGATGTGATGGTCTTCGCAGTGGGATGACTGGAAGGAGATGGCCCAGCCGGGGCTAACCAGCTGGCCTCTCAGCCCTCTGCATGCCGACAGCCCAAGGTCACCTTGTGAGCTTCATGTTTGAGTGGGCATTTGAACCCTGGCCTCCCAGGTCCAAGACTGACACACTAATCACTGCACCACAATTGGCATACTGCTTCTCATCAAAATATCTAGAAATATTTGGGGGTGGGGCAACACTGGGGTCTCCTCGAGGGCATTTTGCCTCAAAACTGAAGCTGACCCCATTTCATCAGGCACACCAACTCACTTGCAAGTTTCACTTCCAACCGTTATGAACCTAGAAACTCCCATCTCCATTCCTCAAATAAAGCACTGGGTTTTATAGAATTCCATTATCCACACCAAGTTCTGGGCAAGGACAGTGGAACGATGTCAACTTGGCTTCTAAGACAGACAGGACTGTGTTTGCTATCCTTCTAAGGAAGCCCAAGAGAAGACAGATTCATGGTTCCTGGGAACCAGCGCTTTCATTGTAAAGATGCTGCAAGTTTTAACGAGTGGCATTGTGCAGGCAGCAACGCCAACCAAAATCTCAGAAGCTAGGAGTTGGCCAAGCAAGACTTGCAGCAGCTGGACACGGGAGTTCAGCTCTCAGCAAAACTATCTGAACCACCCCGTGGCAAGCAAGCCAAGGATGAATTGCAAAATAGTGTTAAGCTGATCAATGCAAAATGGGAGCAAATGTACCCTGAGCAAATCTGCAAGATTTAGACAGGTCACAAGAGTCCAGAATTTCTTTGCAGAATTGCTAATTGCAGGGGCTTCAAATATATCTTACCTCTTAGGACACATGCATACCCCATGAAAAGAACTGCTTAGGTTTGTGTCCCTTCAAGACTCTAGCCTTCCGTGAGCATACTTCCAACAGTTGTCATATCTACCTGTCAGATGGCAATGGTAGCCAGTCAGGACTCCGACCTACTTTCATAGAATCATAGAGTTGGAAGGGGTCCTGAGGATCATCTAGTCCAACCCCCTGCAATGCAGGAATATGCAGCTGTCCCATACTGGGATCGAACCTGCAACCTTGGCATTATCAGTGCCACTCTCTAACCAACTGAGCTATCCATGCTTTTATTTTGGAGCAAAACTATTTACAGTGCAGAGCCACAAGTTCATGTCTGCCTCAGTCGCTAGCGGAATCCGGGAGTGGTCATTTCCGGGTCTTCCCCCAGCATAAGAGCTTCATCACCCCCAGCCTTTTCCTTCCTTCTTTGCATTTTACACCTCTGCGCAAGGTGGGCGACGGAAGAGGCATGCTTCCCTCCTGGCCGGCTTGGCCAGGAGCGGTGCTGAGGCTCCCAGCAGCATCCTCTGGTCCCTTCCCCTCTTCCCCGCTGGAGGTATGGCTTTCCTGACCACAGGAAGAGGAACTGCTTCGCAAGATTTTCGGAGGTTCCCTGTAACCCAACTGCCCCTCTGCTTCCCTACCCTGTTCGATGGCAGTACCCTGACACTACCTAAGCAAGATGAACTGCTGCACTAAGGACTTCCTGGGAGCCTATTTTTACCTCTAGGTAAAGGTAAAGGGACCCCTGACCATTAGGTCCAGTCGTGACCGACTCTGGGGTTGCGGCGCTCATCTCGCTTTAGTGGCCGAGGGAGCCGGTGTTGGTCCGCAGACAGCTTCCGGGTCATGTGGCCAGCATGACTAAGCCGCTTCTGGCGAACCAGAGCAGCACACGGAAACGCTGTTTACCTTCCCGCCGGAGTGGTACCTATTTATCTACTTGCACTTTGACGTGCTTTCGAACTGCTAGTTTGGCAGGAACAGGGACTGAACAATGGGAGCTCACCCCGTCGCAGAGATTCGAACCGCCAAGCTTCTGATCGGCAAGTCCTAGGCTCTGTGGTTTAACCCACAGCACCACCCACATCCCTTCTAGCCTGTTCCAAACCCATGGGATGTCACATTTTGTAAATCCAGGCTCACATCGTGACTACATACTGATATCACACTAAACTACGGTTTCATGTGACCGGGGAGGAAACCAACCCTCCAATTACCTAGAATGTCCAAAGAGCGTTTGCTCAGGCCATTGACAGCCTTTGCAAAGGGAATAGCCAAATGCTGCATCTTCTGGGCTTCCAGAGCTGCACAGCACTCGGGCAGCAGGAGGAAGCTGGAGATAGCCTCCTGGTGAGGAGAATTCAGTGGAAGGGCAGGAATCAGGTTGTCCAGCAAAGAAGAAAAGATCTACAGCCGATTTTGCAAAAAAGAAAGAAAAACAGTGTGTTTAACTGGGTATGGATTGCAAACACCCACTCCTACCCCCTTACAGTTAGCTTATTTTTAGCTTTACTTTTGTAAAGTTAATGTAGGAATTGGAGCACACTGCTAAGGCCTTCCTATCGGCTCTGACATCTGTAGGGCTAGGCAGTTCAAAGGGCAGCAGCAAAACTACCCAACAGAAGCCAAAGCTATGTACAATTGTAATGTACACAGTGCTTTTGCACGTAGCTGTTTGTAACTGTACACACCATTGTGCACTAGCATCCTTGATGTCTGTACACAGAGGTGGGCATGTTTTCAAACTAGTGTGCAACGGTGATCTCTCTTCCCCTCCCCTCACTTAAGGTGGATCTAGACACGGGGGGACGGGCAGGTGACACGCTATAAGTAAATCAGAAATTAGCTCGTTATAACAAAAGGGAAAAAATCTCTACGGAAAACCACATTTTGAAATTTCCTGCTCTCTGGCACCATCTGGTGTTGCATGTTTATAGTGCATTCAAATCGCTGCTTCTTTACTAATGTAGCCGAGTCCTTAGTGTTTCCACAGATGTTTTTAATACTCTCTTTCTTTGGAATGAGGGGTGTTTGAAACTGTTGTGTTGATTTAATGATATACAGAGGCAATTAAGTCACTGCGCTGCAATGTCAGTATACCTGAGAAAGCACTCTCAGTGTACACACATATGCAGCAAGCCATTTAGGAGTGCATTCTCAGCACAAACTGGAGCATAACCGTTCCAGCTGCTTTAGACTGACAAGAGGGACAGGGGGATGATATCATATGAACAGTGCCCCCCCCAAAGGTGCATGCATCCAGAAGAGAGCGCATGTTATCACCCGTTGTGCACATGCTCTTCGAAATCCATCAGAGATTACAAGCCTAAGGAAAATCAGTCCGGGGGGGCACTGCCGGTCAGTTTGCTCCTCGTTCCCAGTGTTGCTCCTGATAGAACTCAAAGAGGGAGAAGAAGGATGGAGACAAACTTGGAAAAGGTTGGCTCTGTCTCCACATACTGTTGGCCTCTTCACCTTCTGCCCTACAAGTCTCCATGGGAACCAGTCTCGCCACGGGAGGGAAGACCACTCACACCCAAATGTTGACACTAGGAAAAATGGGTCTTTTCTCCCTTACCCTGCCAGCAATCCAGTCCCTTGTAGCAAGTTCCTTGAGCATTTCTCTTGCTTTCTGAAGATCCACTGCTACACAGCAGCCAGTCTCCATGGCAGATCTGGGGGGAAAGTTACCATTTTGACACCTTATACAGTGGTGCTTCAGGTTACAGATGCTTCAGGTTACAGACTCCGCTAACCCAGAAATAGTACCTCGGGTTAAGAACTTTGCTTCAGGATGAGAACAGAAATCGTGTGGCAGCAGCGGGAGGCCCCTTTAGCTAAAGTGGTACCTCAGGTTAAGAACAGTTTTAGGTTAAGAATGGACCTCCAGAACGAATTAAGTTCTTAACCAGGGATACCACTGTACAGTGGACGCTTGGGTTGCGAACGTGATCCATGCGAGAGGCACGTTCGTAACCTCCAGCACCGCGTCTGTGCATGCACGGGTTGCGATTCTGTGCATGCTCAAAGCGCGATTTAGTGCTTCTGCGCATGCACCGAAACCCAGAAGTAACCTGTTCTGGCACTTCCGGGTTCAGCACGGTGCGCAACCTGAAAATGCTCAACCCGAAGCATCTGTAACCTGAGGTATGACTATATAAGAAAATCAAAATAATTTCCTAACAAAACCTCCACGGCGTCTTCTGCATGTTTGGCCCCATGCGGTGAAAGCTACTTACCGTGGTTTCAAAAAACTTGCTGCCAAACAAGGAGAGGAAGAAAATATTGTTTCGATTTCTCTGCAGGAAAAGGAGAAGAAAACCAATTTTAAAAACCAGCAACAAGTCGGCCTGGTTACAGGCGTGTTGGATTTCATACTGATGTAAACACTCTGTCTGGGGGTACTGGTGGATCATTTTAAAATAGTTTAAAATCCAGTTTACAGGAGCCCTAGTAATTGCAATGTTAATACTTTCGGATTATGAAGAGTTCCATATTAACATATTAATCCTATGTTTTTGGAAGCAGGTCCCAGGAAGTATGTTTAGGATTGCATTCTAAATAGAGCTTAAATCTGGGATGGGGAATCTGCAGTTTTCCATAGGTTCTTGGTCTCCCAAATTACATTAGTCTCAAACATCATGGTCGATGGTTGGTTTTGATGGGAGTTGTAGTCTAGCAACATCAGGAGGGCCACAGGACTGCTGTCATAAACAGAAGCAACGGAACATCCAATTGCCAACACCCAAGTAAGACTCATCATAAAATTAATTTTCTGCAGCACGGGTTCCCAAACTGTGGAGTACAGACCACCAGGGGTCCATGAGTGTCATTCAGGTGTGTCTGTGGATTCATGTGGATTCCATTGCATTATATATATTCACATTGATTTTTAATTGCTTCTTTTACTTTCTGTATTGTATCTTACTGATTCACAGCCTATGGCCAGTGGCGTAGCGTGGGTTGTCAGCACCCGGGGCAAGGCAAGTAATTTGCGCCCCCTAACCTGTGGATTTGCGCCCCCTAACCCTAACCCCCAGATGTTGCGCCCGGTGCGGTCGGCCCCCCCTGCACCCCCCACGCTACGCCACTGCCTATGGCATCCCAAGTTGTAATGCAACAAGATATAATTGCTGTAAGAAATAAAAAATAAGACAGCATCGAGCACGGTGCACTGCGACAAGAGGCAGAAAAATATTTAAGTAGTCTACTGAGACCCTCAGCAATCTTCAAGTGGTCCGTGATGGGGAAAGTCGGGGAACCACAGACCTGCAGTAAACATGGCAACCGGTTTACTAAAGAACCCTTTTTGAAATTGGCCGGGGAGCCCCAGCCAGATGGGCAGGGTATGAATAATAAAATTATTATTATTATTATTATTAGGCTTGTGCAATAAATTGTAAATCTGTCCAGCATTTTGGGAAGGATCATTGCAATAATAGAATTAAGAGTGCCACATTGACAGAGAACAGAACTGTCTACAGTGGCTCTCCTATGATGTTTTAGTTGTAAAGCCTGATAAAAACAGGATCGAAGCTTTATGCTCTGTTTTTCCTCCTGTTAAAGGAAAAGAAAATATAGACTGCAACCTTTTGGCCGTCTGCCGCGTCACACTTTCAGCTGTTGCCAACAACCACTTCTCCATCATTGCCCTGTCGATCAGGCTAATCTTTGGCAAGGTTTCCATAGAGGTGGGTGTATTTGCATACGCAGAATCCTTCGAAACAAAAACACGCCACATACAATACAAAATGTCATGTCAAAGAGTATCCCTCGGTGTCACATGGCTAATCATTGATAATAGAAAGCCACCAAGGACAGAGATCATCATCACAGAATTGTAGAGTTGGAAGAGACACCCCACACCCACAAGAGTCATTTAGAGCAACCCCCTGGAATGCAGGAATCTCAACAAGCCAGATGGCCCTTCAACCTCTGCCCATAACCCCCCAATGAAGGATAGTCCCCCCTCCTTCTGAGGGAGTCTGTTCCACTGTTGAACAGCTCCTACCATCAGAAAGTTCTTCCTGGTGTTTAGTCCAGAAGCGGTGCATAGGTTTGAGATGAGGTACGGGCCGCTCAAATTTGGTCCAAATAGTTTAAAACAGGCTTCCCCAAACTTGGCCCTCCAGATGTTTTTGGCCTACAACTCCCATGATCCCTAGCTAGCAGGACCAGTGGTCAGGGATGATGGGAATTGTAGTCTCAAAAACATCTGGAGGGCCGAGTCTGAGGAAGCCTGGTTTAAAAGATCAGCTGTTGAAAACTTATCTATAGTTAAGAAATAGCTACAGCTACAGTTCACGGTTACAGCTGAATACTGGGACAATTCACAAAATGCCATGCAGAATGTGCAAGGTTTCAATATACTCCAGATAGAATTATCTCAGCAATCCTTATAAATAGTCTGGTTAGGAAGCTCAGAATTATTCTTCCCATACTGCACCTGGGGTCAGGGAGAGGAATGTAGAAGCAGAGAAAGAGGAAAAGGCTGAACACCTTAGGCAAGCCACAATGTAGTGAGTTCAGGCCCAAGATGTGGTTTGAACTCAAGAGTTTCAGCCTCATTATCTTTAGTTATTACCGAAGTTATTATTAGCAGTTCGCCAAAGCTAGAAGTATGCTACTGCATTATTTTATTTTTCTGTGCATTGCTTCCTATAAGCCACCCTGAAGTGCTTTGAAATTGAATAAAAAAATATATAAACAGCTATATAGATATATTTAAAAACTCAAACACACACAGAAAGAGAGCTCAAGAGAACAACAGTACAGTGGAAACTCAGTTGTCGAACGTAATCCATTCCAGAAGATCGTTTGACTTCCGAAACGTTTGACAACCAAGGCACAATAGGCGGACAGCAATTTCGATGGGAGAAAATGGAGGAATGCGCCTCAGAAGCCATTCTGAGGCGCGTTCACAAACGGAATCATTCAACTTCCAGGTTTTCGGCATTCAGGTTCCAAATCATTCGGCTTCCAAGACACTCGAAAACCAAGGTTCTACTGTACATACATAAAATTAAATTGGATCCAATGCAGATATCCACTGGGATAAAAAACCTCCATTGAGAAGGCTTGTTGAAAGCCGGCATGAACAAGCTATTTATGGCTGTGCCCCCATCCTTTAGAAAACACCCCAAAGTCAACAGAATATACAGAAAAGGTGAGCCATCTACCTGCGTCCGAATCACCGTGGCAAAGGTGACGTATGGTCCAGCAAAAATCCGTTTTACTTGGACACCCAGCAATTCTGCAATGAACATGAAAGCGGATCAGCCCTAAGTGCTCAACCCATGTTAACAGGGCTTCTTTTCCTGGTACTTTCCCTTCCCTCTTCTCCTGGGATCATCAAAGCAAATTCTACAGGAACCATTTTGGGGTGTCCATGGAAGACTATTTAATCAGGAGAAGCTGTGCAAGCCCTGAGTCAGTACCTTAATGCAGCGGTGGACGACCAATAAACTGAGTTTGAATCTGGGGAAGACAGTTCTGTGGGTAGGTGGCTCCGGGGTCAGAAAGAAAGGGATTGGGAACCCATGGCCCTGCAGATACTACTGGACTACAGCTCCCTGCCAATTGGCCAGGGTGGCTGGAGCTGATGGGACGTGGAGTCCAACGACATCCACAAGCACACAGATTCCACATCCCTGATACAGGATACAGACCACAGGAGATTCAGTATTAAATATACATTTTAATAATGAAGAGTATGTTCGTAGTCTACACAGAGCCAGTTTCTTTTCTAAACATTGTTGCTGTTTTTATTTTCTAAGTCTTTTGTACAATTTTCAGAAACGCAGGTGACTCAATTAATTAAATTTTTGAAAGAGAAAAGATGTACCATTAGGAGAAACCAGAGCGCTGATGTTAAAACATTGTCTCCCGTCGCTTTTGCTAGAAGATGGTCCGCTTCCATTGTGCTGCTGCTGGGGTCCACGTCCAAAAGATATCAGCTGCCCAGAAGCAGAGATGCAAACAGTGTGATAGCTGTTTGAGGGGAGAAAAGTGTAAGTTTAATCTGTGATGCGCCTTACAGAATATGACTTGAGGTCCAATAGTGAAGCTCTTGTTTCTGTTGTATCAGTTAAATGACCCTTTGTATTATTTAAGATATTCATGTCCCGCTCAGCCATTAGCATTTCTAAGCAGTGTACATAAAAAATAAAGCTTACAGAAAGGCAACTGTAAAATGCAATGTCAGCTCATAGCAATTGATATAATCTTCTGTTTTACAATTTGGAATACTCATTTAAACATCCTTAAAATATCAATGACTTCCCTTCTTCTCTTTCCATGGTTCATTTTGCATATCATAAATCCCTGCATTTTTTTTACAAAAACTAAGCCATTCAGTATTCCATTATTCAAAACTTATTTACACTGTTGAATTTATCTTAATGCTGCCAACGTTTTCAAGTGTACACAATTTTCCCCCATATATTCAATAAATGTTTTCCACTCTTCTCTAAATGTTTATGTTCTTGTTCTTTATTCTGTATGTTAGCTCTGCAAGCTGCGCATATTCCGTCAGCTTAAGTTGCCGTTTTTCTTTAGTTGGGACCTCACTCGTTTTCTATCATACCAATGGATTTTGACAAGTGTTGTGGGTTTTTTTGCTTGCCAGGAATTCCATGTCCCATTACAGCAGGGATGGAGAACCTGTAGCCTTCCAGAGCTGGTTGGACCCCCCCCCAATCATCCTTAGCCAGCACGTTAACGGTCAGAAATGACGAGAACTGTAATCTAACAGCATCTGCAGAGCCACAGATTCCCCATGATCTGTGCTTTACAGTTTCGCTGATGTGCCACTTCACTTTTACGAAACAGCCCCATCCAGACGAAATTCTGTAGGGTGAATCGGTGTAAGCAGGGAATGAGCTGTGTCGACCAGCTCCAACACCCTCATGACAGCCTACTAGCTTGCCCCACTTCCTGAAGCACATGTAGACACAGCAGAAGTGTCAATAGACAGCAAGCAGGTATTGCATGACGTCAGGACCAAGACCAATGTTAAAAAAGGTAAAGGTAAAGGACCCCTGACAATTAAGTCCAGGTGCAGATGACTCTGGGGTTGCGGCGCTCATCTCGCTTTACAGGCCGAGGGAGCCAGCGTTTGTCTGCAGACAGTTTTTCCGGGTCATGTGATCAGCATGACTAAGCCACTTCTGGAGCAACGGGACACCGAAACCAGAGCAGCACACGGAAACGCTGTTTACCTTCCCACTGGAGTGGTATCTATTTATCTACTTGCACTTTTTGGTGTGCTTTTGAACTGCCAGGTTGGCAGGAGCTGGGACCGAGCAACGGGAGCTCATCCCGTTGTGGGAATTCAAACCGCCAACCTGATCGGCAAGCCCCAGAGACTCAGTGGTTTAGACCACAGCACCACCCGCATCCCCTGTAAGACCAACATTACATATGAGTAAGGCTACGGTACATACCTTCCACACGCCAGATGAGAAACAGGACCATCAACTGAGTCAAGTTTTTCGGGGCCAGTCTTTAGGGCTGAAGAACTACGCCCTAGTTGTCCGGCGCTGTCATCTCCAAATGTGAATACGCTGCCGTTCTATTCAGAGTTTTGGCAAAACAGAGTTCTAGCATTAAACTATTATTACTCTTGTTAATAATGCCTACTGCGTGTTTCCAGTTCCAAGAAAATAAAACGGTTCTCATTTCTAATTCCTCTTGCAACCCCAACACACTGCTTTTGTAAATTATCTGCTATGTTCCTTATCTGCTATGAAGGGACCATAGCTCAGCAGTACAGCATGCAGAAGGTTTCAGAGTCAACCCCAGGTATCTCTAGGTAAGGGCTGTTCCCTCGCTTTCAGGCACAATCTGGTGTTAGTCGACATCAAAAGTTTTGGGGTGTACCAACCTGAGTGAGCACAGCGGTATGTTCATCTCCACAGCTGACGTAAATCACATCAAGTTTCCTCAGAGCAGCTATTGAGTGTGGTTTGAAGATTTGCTCTGTTGGAGAGGCATATTTGCTTATCATAATGAAATGTATTTATGTCCAATTTCTTTTGGGAAAAAATGTCATTATGCTACTTTCTGGTCAGATTTCAAATTCACTTCCTATCAAGGCAACCATAATTTTGGAAGACTTTTTATTTTAAAAACTTAAAGCAAAACAAAACAAAAGCATATTAAGTGAGAAAACAGGGCCTCAAACAGAGAAATAAATAGGACAGATGTAATATTTAAAGGTCTGGTGAAGTGGTCTGAACACTAATTTTAAAAGAAGCTTCCGTATAGGGGCATCATACCACAAGGGAATTGTTGCTAACGGGTTCTCTCAACCAGAATTGGGAGAATCTAGATTAATTGAGGAAAAATATGGCTTATCTTGTGATAACAACAACATTGTGTGGACACTGGAGAAAGTGGAGCATTGCATGCATGAGGAACACTTATTCCACAACCATCTTGAAGCACCCTAACTTGTTTATGCTCTGAAGGATGTTGTGGAATTATCAAAACCGCTTCCACTTCAGTTTTACACCTCAATAGTCCTCGCTTCCTTGGGCAACCATTTCCCGAACCATTACACAACCCGCAAGTGGAAGCAACCAAGAGCTGGTCATCAAAGAAACATGATTTCAAAGACCATGCTTACCTTTGGGGTCGGCCTGACTCAATCCCAGCTGGTGTGCATTGTTTTTTCCCCATCCATACACAACTCCGGAAAGGGACAGGGCAAAACTCTGTGACCCGCCGGCAGACACTTGAGCCAACGGGATGCCGTCAAGAGCAGAAATTTGCTGCGGCCCAGCCTGGTACGTGACTTCTTTTCCAAGACCAAGCTGGCCATGACTGTTCTGCCCCCATGAGAAAACTCGGCCATCTTCATTTGAGGAAGAAAATAGATTACGTATTTACATGACAGTCTCCTCACAAGCTGGAAAGACCAGCAAACCTTTCTTCATCAAGGGTACCATTTTCACACCAAGCTGCCTTCTGAAGAACCCCTGGAAACACCAGAGGATTTCAGGGTCTATTCATGAGCAGCTTTTCCCAACCTTGACAATCCTTCACCTCCCTTTGGGCTAAAGCTGGACCTGAGATATCTCTGGTCTGTGGGCCTGACTAGTCCCACCAAGCGTCCCCACTTGGCCCCACAAAAGGCCATTTCAGCCATGCCAACCCCACCTATACTACATCAGGTTTGGGGCAGGGGAAAATAGGTGCCTGCAACGCCCTATGCAAAGCACTGGGCAAGACAGCAATATGAAAGAGGGGGGAAAAGGTCACCTGACGTCACTGTGGTGTCAGGTGATTGGTAGGTGGGAGGCTCCACCCACCTATCAAGCTCCACCCACAAAGGGTTGGGGTGGTAACCCTTTTGCCCACTAGTCAGGGCCAGTTCTATACTCCGGGACTAAGGCCTGCCTAAGATTCCATTGAAGCCATAGCTCTATTGGTTAGAGCATGGTGCTGATAACTCCAAGGTTGCAGGTTCGAATCCCTGTATGGGACAGCAGGTTAGAGTAGATGATTCTCAGGGTCCCTTCCAACTCTACAATTCTATGACATTTTGAGACTCTATTATTACAACCAAGCATTTGAAGCAAATCATAGAAATGGAGCAAAGTTTGAAGTGAATGGTTACCTTTCGCCAGGGCTATTGAGTGATAATTCCCACAAGCAACTTGTATTATTTTGTATTTAGACAAACCATCCACCTTCCTGTAAAAGTCATGGAAAGAAAATTTTAGATTTTACAATTCAGAAAAAAGTATTGAGACAGAATAAATGTATGAAGTCAGTATCCTTAGGGTTATATATTAATTAGGGTTATTTATTAAACATGCCTAGGGGAAGCAGTCTTATTGTGACCGACACTTTTAGAATGGGGGTTTAGGCATTTAAATAGGCTGATGTTGTTTTCTTTTTTTTTAAAGAAAAAGGTTGGCCAAGTGGCCTGGCAAATAATGGTAAACTATTTTTAAAGCATTAAAAAAAAGACAACCATCAAATTGCTAATGTGCCGATGACAAAATAAATCATTGCTATTTTAAATCAATGATTATAACTGAATGTTATGCTAAATTTCCAGAAATGCAGATGACTCATTGAAGCAGTCGTTCTCTTTAGCTTTTAACCAGAACACCAGGGTCAGCCCACAGCAGTAATATGTATTCTTAAAGAAAAAAACAAGCAAAAGGTAAGAGGGAGAAGTAACAGCGACTATTACAAAACTGAAACAAAGTTTAAAGGCAGCTGTGCTAAGCAAGCAATCAGCCTGGGAGAGAGGCATTTCCTTCCCCAGGATTTTGATTACAAACAACTTTCTCAGTTTTTTCTTAACTGCAAGAAAGCAAAGCCATATAGTTCAATACTAGAACCCATGGTTTGCATGCAGAAGGTCTCAGGTTCACAATTCCTAGCATTTCTAGGTAAGGAAAGGTGAGCAGATTTTGAAGAGGCAAGTACAGCCCAGATCTGAGGCAGAGGAGAAAAAACCTCCCAAGGCTGTCAGGAAAAAGCATAGGTGAAAGGAGATTTGAACTCCCCTTTCCCTGGATTAAGTCAGTACAGTTGGACCTTGGAAGTCGAACGGAATACATTCCGGAAGTCCGTTCGACTTCCAAATCATTCAGAAACCAAGGCACGCCTTCCGAGCTGGACGTTCGGGTTCCAAAGAATGTTTGCAAACCAGAATACTCACTTCCTGGTTTGCGGCATTTGGGAACCAAAACATTAGACTCGCAAGGCATTTGTCAACCGGGGTACGGCTGTATTCCCACATTTACAACACAACTCTGTTTTGGCAAGCGCCGAGAGTATTATTAGCTGCTTACTTTGGAATCAGACGCTCTTTTAATTCTCCAGTGCCCAGCTGTCCAAAAGCTCCAGCTCCCCACGAGAAAACTCTCCCGTTGTTGCAAACGGCCAGTGAGTGCTCCTTCCCACAGCTTACGTGGACAATGGTTTGTGTTTCCAGTGCTTGGATTTGCTCTTTCAAAGATGGACACATAAAAAAGAATATTCATTTGTATAGCCAGAGGGGTCATTGACATATTTAAACCGTCTAGAAAGGTAAATGGTGATTACTTGGGTTCATGAACTCCCCCATTTGTGAGTCAAGATACCCACGGTTTGATCTTGACTTATTTTAGGTGACTATAGTTAGAACAAACCATAGGTCCTCAAGTCTGAAAGCCATAAGTTACAGCAAGAGTGGAGGATTTTGATCTCAAAAAGGGGGAGGGCTCGCACCCCAGGCTTGTTTCTATTAATGCTAAACCATGGTTTAACATCTGAACATGCCACTCAATGCGATTTTTAAAAAATGATTAGCAGCCTCATATCTGGTGTTGGTTGGTAATTCTAAGAACACTCCCCCCAAAAAACCCACACACCAGTGCAGCTTTGATTAAAATCAGAGCTGGTTTTAAAATCAGAGTGGTTAAAATCAGAGCAGTCTTCAAAGGATCAGTCTGCCATCTTCAATCAAAATGGCGTCCACTTGCATCCAAATATAGACAAAATCCTGCTCCTTGACTTCAGAAACCATCACGCAAAGCTTGAAGTAATGAATTAGCAGGTGTCCAAATGAATAGCAAACAGATGAATAAACAACTTTCCAAAATATATAAATCTATTATTTATTGCACAATCTATATAAAGGGCATTTTTGTTGTTGCAAAGAATAGATATGATGGGTCAACTATCCCAAGCACATACCACCCAACTTTTGGGGCATGAGAAAGCAGGACATCCGCACACTCTTTCCGCCAGGCAGATGCGCAATTTGAAAACGGAAACAAAGCAAAAAACAAAAAATATTCTAAAAATGTTCTTAAAAAACAATGCCCAGGTAAAGCATCTAAAAGCAGTTAAAAACATTATTCCTTTCAGTGATCTCACAAGTTGGCAGGTTCAGTGAGACCGCAGTTTTGTGCCGGGAAACAAATCAGGTAATAATGGCCCATGGGGTATGGGGTTAAGGAGACCCCATCTGCGTGTGCAGGAAGGTAAGAAAGCAAACTTGAAACACAGAAGGGGAAAACAACCTTGCTGTGCAGATCTGGTGAGAACAACAACAACAATTTATTATTTATACCCCGCCCATCTGGCTGGGTCCCCCCAGCCACTCGGGCCGCTTCCAACAAAACACTAAAATACAATAACCTATTAAACATTAAAAGCTTCCCTAAACCGGGCTGCCTTTAGATGTCTTCTAAAAGTTTGGTAGTTGTTTTTCTCTTTGACATCTGGTAGGAGGGCGTTCCACAGGGTGGACGCCACTACCGAGAAGGCCCTCTGCCTGGTTCCCTGTAACTTGGTTTCTCGCAGTGAGGGAACCGCCAGAAGGCCCTCGGCGCTGGACCTCAGTGTCAGGGCAGAACGATGAAGGTGGAGACGCTCCTTCAGGTATACTGGACCAAGGCCGTTTAGGGCTTTAAAGGTCAGCATCAACACTTTGAATTGTGCTCGGAAACATGCTGGGAGCCAGTGTAGGTCTTTCAAGACCGGTTTTATATGCAGCCGCTCCCAGTCACCAGTCTAGCTGCCGCATTCTGGATTAATTGTAGTTTCCGGGTCACTTTCAAAGGTAGCCCCACAAGAGAAAGGGAAATCTTCCTCTTCCTAAGGGATGAGGGTGTAACAAAAGAAAGGCAGTGACCAAAAACAAGTAGTTGCATTTGTTCCATCCCTTTTCTAAAGGCAGTCTTGGATTAATTACTGCTTCCGCGCTCCTTGTGAAAGCAATATTTTCCAGGAAACTTATTTGCTGAAAAGAGCGTGATGCAAAATGGCAAAGGGTCATCAAGCCTCCACTTGCAAAACCGTCTAGTTTTTTTGTTTTTTTCTGGAAGCCTAATTTCAGTTTGGGCAAGTGCCCGGAGCAGACAAAAAAACCTCATTATCTCAAATAACAGGGAGACCAGCTGGTGGCAAGAGCGCGCAAGAGAGAGGAACGGAAACCGAAAGTGTCTTTGCAAAGCGCGCCTCCTCACCAGAGGCTCTTATAAAAGGATGCGAGTCAAGGCTGAGAAGCGGAAACTGAAACTTAAAAGGCGCTCTCAGGTACAGCGGTGACTCACCCCTACGTGGCAGGGAAAGGGCTGAAATATTTTCTCTCGGTGGGCGAGAAGAAGAGCCCCCCAACCCAAACCACTTTAGAAGCAGCCGAGTGGTGCAGCGGTAAAACTGCTAGCACATTTGCTAAGCAAGATCCGGTATGGGTTCAGATTGGATGGGGTGGACCAGGGGTTGGAATAGATGGTCCTTAGGAATCCCTTCCGACGCTACCATTCTAGGATTCTATTTAATTTCAAGCCCCCAACCCCGGGGGTGTCCCCTGGTGGGAAGGGAATGGCTTGCATTTCCCCACAACATCCTTTAGATGTTTGCCCCCCTCGCAGGTGTGTGTGTGTTTCCAGTCTACAAACAGGAAAAGTTGTAAGGAAGGATCCTTAAAATACAGTATTATACACAAAGAGGGACGAATATCCCAGCTCAACAAAAGGAGAGAAGGAGGGGGAAGCGAAGTTTTTGCCTTCGCCAGGGCAGGGGACGTCTACTTCATTTTTTTCATTTTCACTAACAATATTTGCATGCCCGGCCAGGAATGCCCGGCCAGCTCACATCAATGCATATATTATTATTATTTGTAATAATCCTTCACCCGAGGATCACAGGACGGTTCGAAACACAAAGTGACAAAACGAAAACGCAAAACAAGACAATAAAACAAAAGCAAAACAAACCAATACACCCCCCCCAAAAAAAGCAGCATTAAAAATATTATTTCTGGCTTCTTTGGAAAGGAAGTGCAAAGAGGAAGATGCTCCGTTCACTCTTAAGATCGGGGCCTCCCCTCCTTCTCTCCCCTTTGTGATGGAAAGAGATTTCCCAAATTTAGAAACTGCGAAGTGAGAAGAGGGTTAGAGATGGTAGAAAAAGACAGGCGCGCGCCCCCCACGCCGACCCTTCGTGTAGTGTCCCTACCTGGCACGTGGGCGCGCCGCTGCCCCGGGGGGAGCCTCCTGCCCAGCTGCCCCTGGGCGTTGTCCCCGCAAGAAGCCACGCTGCCATCGGCCCGAAGCAGCAGCGAGTGCCGCTCCCCGCAGGCCACCAGCACCACCTCCGGCCCGCCGGGGGCTTCGGGGGCCCGACGGAAAGGCAGCGGCTCCGAGACCCCCTCCTCGCCCAGCCCCAGCTGCCCGAAGGAGCCGTTCCCCCAGCAGCACAGCATCGTCGGCATCCTTGCTCCCTCCCTGCCCAACTTCGGCTCAACTTTCCTCCAGCTGGCTGAGCACCTCTTGCGCGCAACTGAGCTCTGGGCCTGAATGATGGCCAAACCGGCCCGCCTCTCCCAGAGGGCCCCGCCCACAAAAATATTCGGAGGATCGGAATCAGGGAGGGAAGACTAGAATCACAGCATCGTGGAAGTGGAAAGGGATCCACCAGGGTCATCTATTCCAACGCCCTGCGTTGCATCCCTCTCCTTGCTGGAGGAGTAGGGAGTTTCCTTTTTGCTTGTCACACAGCTCTTAAAACCGCAGGGGGACGGATAAGAAGACCTTTTAAAAAAATAAATGCAGGTATTGTTGTTGTGTGTTTCTTCCCCCTGTTGGCAAGCATACTGTGTTTTTATCTCTTCCATTATTATTATTATTATTATTATTATTATTATTATTATTATTATTATTATTATTATTAATACAGCAAGAAAAGAAGAAAAGAAAGAGAAAAAACAAATACCAAATTACGCACAGGAATAACCACAGACACATAATTTTCTTAACAAACGATAAAACATAAATTCGTCTTAACACTAAAGACCCAACTTCCCGTCTATTCCATATTTCGATTTCATATTACTTATTGTCCATACACACTTTTATCATAATTAAACTTTTTCTTAATATATCTTAATTCTACCTTGCAACTATTACTGAAGTTCCTCGAATGCTGCAGACTGTATTTTTAAAGTGCTGCACACCTTAGCTTGCAGTGCGTCAGTCTCCTGCCAGTGCACTGTAACACTCGTTGCTGCAAGAAGTCACACTCACTGATTTTCAGCCTGTTAGGTGGCTGTTAAATGCACAGGAGCCTTGTTGTTTTAAGAAGCAAAGCAGTTGTAATTGAAAACTAATAAAAATTATTATTTTTTAAAAATGAGCAAAGTGGTGTTTTCAAACTATAACCCCACTGTGCTCTCTGCACCAACTTTGCCCCGTGTTAGGCAAAAGATCCCTACATTGCAGGGGGTTGGACGATGACCCCGGGTCCATTCCAACTCTACAATTCCATTACAGTGGTACCTTGGTTTACAACCATAATCCGTTCTGGAGGTCTGGTTGTAAACCAAAACAGGTTGTAACCCAAGGTGCGCTTTCGCCAATGGGGCTTCAAAAAGGGGGGGGTGTAATCCCCTCCAAATGGGTTGTATTCCAAAAAAAGGGACACGCACTTCCGGGTTTGACGTAGTTGTAATCCAAAATGGTTGTATTCCAAAGCGGTTGCAAACCAAGGTACCACTGTATTCCGTTCCCTGTTACACTCCCCTTTCCTCCTCATTTCCCACCTCATATCTATTAGTCCCCTTTCCCCACATCTCTTAATTTCCCCTGTTCTTCCCACAGTCTTTGTTTTGGCCCTTTTTCAGTCATCATCCCTATTTCTTGCCTTATCTACCCTTTGCTGTATTTGGCTGCAAATAGCACACTAAGCTTGCACTCCCACTGGAATTCACACAGTGAGGGAGTCTTAGCGGCGGGTGGATCCTGCAGCATAGCTAGCTTTTGCATCTTGCCTGGCTGGCTGCACCTGGCTGGAAAATGAATGCCACCTTAGGGTGGCCAGATATGGTTGGGGAAAGGGGTCTTGCAAACTTGAATGGCTGCACAGAAGGAATTCAGCAGGAGCAGTTTGTCATGCAAAAGACACTTGATGAAATTCCCTCTTCCACACTCCTCTCAGAGGTGCAGGAGACATCATTAATTTTCCATTTGGCTGCAGATGTGCTCCAGTTGGAGAACAGCCTTTACCAAAGGTGTCATGGACTTTGAAGAGGCTCAAATTCAGGACGAAAGGGAGAAACGTGCTAAGAGGAAGGCACGCTTGGCAAACCCTCACCGTGATCAACTCCCTTCCAGATACCTATGTCCCCACCATGGAAGGACATGTGGATCCAGAATTGGCCTCCACAGTCACTTGCAGACTCACTGTTAAGACCGTGTTCATGGAAGCAGTGGCACGCCAGGCACTCCATGGACCAGAGCACACCAGGCACTCCTGTCTTCCACTGTCTCCTGCAGTTTGGTCAAACTCATGTTGGTAGCTTCTAGAACACTGTCCAACCATCCCGTCCTCTGTCGTCCCCTTCTCCTTGTGCCCTCAATATTTCCCAACATCAGGGTCTTTTCCAGGGAGTCTTCTCTTCTCATGAGGTGGCCAAAGTAATGGAGCCTCAGCTTCAGGATCTGTCCTTCCAGTGAGCACTGAGGGCTGATTTCCTTCAGAATGGATAGGTTTGATCTTCTTGCAGTCCATGGGACTCTCAAGAGTCTCCTCCAGCACCATAATTCAAAATCTTTTGTCATTATAACTACTTAATTCCTGAATCCCGGTCACAGGCTCAGCCTATTCACACCTTAAATGTGCCCTTACCTTAAGTCAGGATTTGTGAGCACAGAGACAATGGGGAGATTTCCTATTTCCTTCGACCTTGCAGAGAAATATTTGAGGTCATTTTGGGAGAGAGAAAATGGTTTCAGGACTTTTCTGTGGGTTTCACACATGTGGTTTACATATCTGTATGTGTTTGATTAGGGACGCGGGTGGCACTGTGGGTAAAACCTCAGCGCCTAGGACTTGCCGATCTCATGGTCGGTGGTTCGAATCCCTGCGGCAGGGTGAGCTCCCGTCGTTTGGTCCCAGCTCCTGCCCACCTAGCAGTTCAAAAGCACTCTTAAGTGCAAGTAGATAAATAGGTACCGCTTTATAGCAGGAAGGTAAACGGCGTTTCGGTGTGCTGTGCTGGTGCCGGCTCGCCAGAGCAGCTTCGTCACGCTGGCCATGTGACCCTGAAGTGTCTGCGGACAGCGCTGGCCCCCGGCCTCTAGAGTGAGATGAGCGCACAACCCTAGAGTCTGTCAAGACTGGCCCGTACGGGCAGGGGTACCTTTACCTTTACCTTATGTGTTTGATTGGTACATTTATGAACATCTATTATATAAATATAAGACCTTAAAATTCTTATAACACTAGAAGCCACAAGCTGAAGCAGAATCAGAGTCTGCCTAATGGAAGGGAAAGTCCTGATTCTAGCCTTAGACTCAGGCAGGGTTGTTTTTGTCACTGCACAGTATTTAATGGTGCATTGCTCCAGCAGAGGGCAGTGCACACCCAAAATATTTCAACGTGGTGGAAGTCTTACAACAAATTCAGTTACAATATTTGCACATTGTAATGCAAGTCATTGAGTCAGAATGGTTCCACTGAGTTCAAGTTGAATGCAAATACATACTGAATTGTGACTATAGTCCTGGAGCACTAAAAAAAGAGTTAAGCTAACTGAACTCAGTGGAATTTACTTCCGAGTAAAGGTGCCTGCTAGTGGGCTGCACATCTTCATCCTCACGTAACTTAAGATGTGCATCATCACTTGTTTCATAGAATCATAGAGTTGGAAGAGACCACAAGGGCCATCGAGTCCAACCCCCTGCCAAGCAGGAAACATCTTGCAGAAGGGAAATTGGGCTGAGAGAGTTCTTGTGTTAGCAGGTGAGAAGGGAATCTTGACTGATGAAGTCATGGATGCTTTAGCTGAAATTCCTGCATTGTGTGAACAGCACCTATCACACACAGAGACGCATAGGCCACCACCAACTCTACACCTGATGCTCTCACACTGCTGCTTTTTTAAAAGCTCCATACACATGACGTTAGCCACGATCCACATTGATCCTGTACTTTCTTGAGAAACATTGCTATCTGATATCTTTTATCCTCAAACCAGCTTCAGTCTGACTAGAAAATGTAAGACCACCTGTTTCTCAAAAGCCCCCTACTTATGAAAATGTTACGAGTTATCTGTGGTAGGTTTTGTTATGCAAATGGTGCCACCGTACCCTCCAATATGTCCTAGCACAAAACTGAGATGTACTGCCGTGCAAGTCATGTGGTCCATGAATTTTTGGACACCATGCTGTCACGTGAGAACACAGCCCCCTAAAATGAGATGTCCTGGACAGTTGGTGGGTAGGTTCCACCCTCAGTGCTATTTGTTTTAGAAAAAGAGGTGGCAGAACTCTCCACAAACGCCTTCCTTGTTCTCTTATCATGGCAATAATGCCCACTTGAGAGGTGCCGGAACTGAGTTCCAGTGATGTTATGTACTGAGTTGAATAGGATCCAAACTGCAGCAGTCTGATTGGTCCCAGAACAATAGGATTCAGAATGCAGCAGTATGATTGGTCGGCAGGAGCCACCCAATCCAGCTCCAGATAGAGCTGAATCCACAACCTGATTGGCCTACAGGAGAATTCCGGAATTAGCCAATCACGTGCAGCCCACTGTGTAAATAATGTATATAAAGCAGATACTTTGAGGGGACATTCATTCATTCCTCCTCACCACTACGAGCTGAATAAAGAGCATGAAATCCACTCTCGACTCTGAGTATATTTCAAGTGAGTTCTGGCTGGGGGAAAAAAGCCCCAATTAAACTCCATAGGATTTACTTTTGAGGATTTTTTTTTTTTAAGATTGCACTGTCAGGTAATTTATTTCCTGTAACCCCATCCTGAGTAAGATAACTCAGAAGTAAATCCCACCAAATATAATTCTCTTTACTTCCAGGCAAGTATGCCTGGGAACGCAGCCACTTATGTGTATTTTGAAACCGAGGCAGGCTTTATTTTCGTCAGCGTGTACAACCCTGAACTTTCATACCATTGACTTGGTGGGCTAAAAGCTTACGTCATTTGAGCTGCTGGTTTAATTTTTGCTTGTTTGCTTAATTTTTTTTGTTTTGTTTTGCAGGGGAGTGTTACTCTCTCTCCCAGGGACACTATTTCATTACTGACGAAACATCCCTTCAAATATGCAGATGGTAAAAATAAACTTCCATATAACCACCTAGGAAAAATCCTAGAAGGTTTGTGAGAGGGGGATTGATGGCATCATGTTTCGCACACCTAATATCTTTACGTGGTTGACATGCGTCCTTCAGCTCCTACTTGTGTTACAAGCATAAAAACTGCTCCTTTCCCCTTATGGGGTACCCAAGAGCCCATACAGAGTCCTTTTTTAGGTTCTCTATCAGTAGGAGAAAATAACAAAGGCCAACCTGAGAATATTGAGAAGCAAAGCAGCTAGTAATCCTGATCTTTATTAAAGCTGTTGCAACAGGGTGCTCCCCCCCACACACAGGAGGGGGGGGAAAGGACCACAAGCACAGGCATGCAAGCCCTTATATAGACATTTGAAATTGCCCACCCTGGAGAACAAGACAACCCCCCAGAAACATCATACATACATCACAGAAGGGGTGTAGCCCAAAACCACCCCCTAGATACATCATACCTACATCACGTAAAAGGCGGTCTACAACAGAAATCTGAGTGCATTGTTTTTATCATGTCTGCTAGGTTACCTGTTAATGGTCACTTGACTGATTTACGTGGGGAAACTGCCCATTCTTTTGTTATGATAACTACTGGGCTCTCACCCTGTTGCTGTTGTTTAGTCGTTTAGTCGTGTCCAACTCTTTGTGAACCCATGGACCAGAGCACGCCAGGCACTTTTGTCTTCCACTGCGTCCCACAGTTTGGTCAAACTCATGGCTCACACCCTATTCATATCTTAAACCTGCCCTTAAGACAGGATTTGTGAGCAAAGAGGCAATGGGGAGTTTTCTCATTTCCTTTGACCTTGCAGAGAAATATTTGAGGTTATTTTGGGAGAGAGAAAATGGTTTAAGGAGTTTTCTGTGGGTTTCAGATATTCAGTTTACATATTTGTATGTGTTTGATGGGTACATTTATGAACATCTAATATATACGGACCATAAAGAAAGCTGGACTATAAAGAAGGCTGATCGCTGAAGAATTGATGCTTTTGAATTATGGTGCTGGAGGAGACTCTTGAGAGTCCCATGGACTGCAAGAAGAACAAACCTATCCATTCTGAATGAAATCAGCCCTGGGAGCTCACTGGAAGGACAGATTGTGAAGCTGAGGCTCCAATACTTTGGCCACCTCATGAGAAGAGAAGACTCCCTGGAAAAGACCCTGATGTTGGGAAAGATGGAGGGCACAAGGAGAAGAGGACGACAGAGGACGAGATGGTTGGACAGTGTTCTCGAAGCTACTAACATGAGTTTGACCAAACTGCGGGAGGCAGTGGAAAACAGGAGTGCCAGGCGTGCTCTGGTCCATGGGGTCACGAAGAGTCGGGCACAACTAAATGACTAAACAACAACATATATGACCTTAACATTATTGTAACACTTGCCTTGTTGGAGAATAGAGGGGAGGGGGTGACTCCATGTACAAACTACACTACCCACACAAAAGTGAAATGTATATTTGTTGCTCTAGCCACCTTTGCTTCTGTGCCTAAGCCCATGGGCCTCAGAAGGTCACTCAGAAGGGTTAAAAGAAAAAGCTCCCCCTCCCCAGTTTACAGCATACCAAGACCCTCATCTATGCATGCCACTACCAACATCTCACTCTCTTGCCGTTTGTAGCATGTCCAGCACCTGTTACTGACGCCACTTGCAAATTTATTGCGTATTCCCTCCCTGTCTCGTGCTTGCTGGCTGCAGTCGGTTATATGAAGGGTTATATGTGGACTGGGTCCTCCTCTGTGGCGATGTAATTTCAGCTTCGGGCTACGCTTCACTCATGAGGCAGTGTGACAGCAAGGAACATGGAACTGAAGATTCCACAGGGACAGCAGATTCCATAGCTTAACTCTGCGTTGTGCAAAGAACTTTCTCTCTCCTGAGCCTAGTGACATTCAGCTTCATGGAAAGACCTGTAGCTGTATTATGTTATAAGAGAAGCAGGAAAAATAATTATTCTTTGCTTTCAATTCATATATGACCAGAGATTTAATTAAGGGGGAGGGAGTGTGGTGTGCTGGTAGTCAGAAAAGCTCCCTGTTGCAGTAGACCTTCTCTCTCTTCCTCTCGGGATGAGGGTGACGCTGTGGGTTAAACCACAGAGCCTTGGGCTTGTTGATCAGAAGGTCGGGGGTTTGAATCCCTGTGACGGGGTGAGCTCCCATTGCTTGGTCCCTGCTCCTGCCAACCTAGCAGTTCAAAAGCACGTCAAAGTGCAAGTAGATAAATAGGTACCGCTCTGACGGGAAGGTAAACGGCGTTTCCGTGCGCTGCTGTGGTTCACCAGAAGCAGCTTAGTCATGCTGGCCACGTGACCCGGAAGCTGTCTGCGGACAAATGCCAGCTCCCTTGGCCTATAGAGCGAGATGAGCACCGCAGCCCCAGAGTCGTCCATGACTGGACCTAACGGTCGGGGGTCCCTTTACCTTTACCTTTACCTCTCCCTCTCTGTATGTAAAATCAATGTGTGATCTCCACAGACAGGACCAGCGAGGGACTTGGGTTGTCAGGGTCTGGCTGGATGAGGAGGAGGGGTGGGAAGCACCAACCAGGGAGCCCCCAAGTTGCTAAGGTGTTTGGACAGTGCATTGTACACCTCCTTATGGGAACTGCTGCAGCCAAGCTGGTGCCAAACATATAGCTCTGCTTTCCTTTGGACCTGTTGCAGGAATTTATGTATAGGTTGGGGGAGGTTGCCCCTCCAGCAGATATCATGCACATGCAGCCCACTACCAAAATCAGTACAATCACTTTTGTGTGATTTGTCCCCACAAAACACTTCATCACGGTTTCTTCCTATCTATTCAAAGGGCTTCTGCTGCACAATACCAAACGTAAGAATTCACTGATAAATGTACAGGCTCACTGGGAAAACTTCAGAAATTGATACAGACATGTGAGCTCAGCTACTCAGCAGCCCCTCTGCCTGAGTGGATAATTCCTGGCATCCTGATACCTGAGTGCCAGACAGGTAGACATTCCAGAAATAACAAACCCAGATGTAGACAAAAGGGTGTGATTAGCTTGTCTGGGAAATAGGGAAATGTAAATATCTCTTTTGTTACACTTGATGGGTGTTTGGTGGAGGGCAAGGGGAACCATGGGGCAGGGTCCAGGATGCTCAGATTACTGCCACCAGACCTCCCCTTTCATGATGTAACCATGATGTATTAGCTATGTCATTTGGGGGGTGTAACATGGGGATTAGCAGCTAATAAAAGTTTGGGTTCTTTTTTGTTCGGGGCTTCCATCTTGTTCCACCTTGTGGCAGGTGGGAGTCCTGTTGCGATAGTCTTCAATAAAGACCAAGCCTACTGGCTGCTGTTTTGCTCTGGTATTCCTGGCTGGTGTCCTTATTTTTTTGTCCAAGGGAGCCCTCAGATTTCTCCGTTTTAACAGTCCACATTGGCAAGAACCAAGATGGGGGCTTTTCGTCTGGGAAACCCAGGACCTCCATAAACACTGCCTGGGCTTGCACCCTGGGAAGGTCACTTCGCTGCTGCTTATGCACACTGCATTGTCTCTTGAGACAGATGGATGCCAACAAGCTGTTTAGGGGCTTTAAACACTAATGTAAAGGTAAAGGAACCCCTGACCGTTAGGTCCAGTCGTGGAAGACTCTGGGGTTGTGGTGCTCATCTCGCTTTATTGGCCGAGGGAGCCAGCGTACATCTTCCGGGTCATGTGGCCAGCATGACAAAGCTGCTTCTGGCAAACCATAGCAGCACACGAAAACGCCGTTTACCTTCCCGCCAGAGCGGTACCTATTTATCTACTTGCACTCTGGCATGCTTTTGCTCTGCTAGGTTGGCAGGAGCAGGGACTGAGCAACGGGATCTCACCCCGTCGCGGGGATTCGAACCGCCAGCCTTCTGATCGGCAAGCCCTAGGCTCTGTGGTTTAACCCACAGCGCCACCCGCATCCCCAAAACATTAATGTAAGCACCTTGAATTGGGCCTGGAAATGAAGTGGCAACCAGCAACAGATGTTTTAAAAGAGAAGTTGTGTAGAGTTCTGAATTTAACCTCAGTCTGTAATCTCGAGTGATGCATTTCAGATTAGCTTAAATTTCCAACCCAGAGTCTTTACATAAACACTGCCTTATCTTTATTAGCAAAGAATGAGGCGGGTTCAACATGACATGTCAGTGAGTCATCTAAGGTT